>NC_091788.1:27670046-28920046 GCF_029378745.1 Bos indicus
TGTTGGTCAAATAAAGCATCTTATAGAGAGAAGCTGAATAGATTAACAATAAAATAACATTGACATTTTCTTAACAAGAGCCAGGGACAGGGCTAAGCTCCTTGTAAGAATCATTTTACTTAATTTTCACATAAAACAGATTTTTGCTTTTTCAGAGTTGGAGAGCACACCTGATTCTCTCAAGATCATGTGGCAAGTATGAGGTACAGGGAGGTTTCAATGCACTAATTCTAACTTAGTATCAGGGATTATGTGTGTGTGTTTAGTCACTAAGTCATGTCCAACTCTTTGCGACCTCATAGACAATAGCCCGCCAGACTCCTCTGTCCATGGGATTCTCCAGGCAAGAATATTGGAGTGGGTTGCCATTTCCTACTTTAGGGGATCTTCCCAACACAGGGATCAAACCCAAGTCTCCTGTGTGTCCTGTATCACAAGCAGATTCTTATAAAAATTATAAAACCATGAAACAGTGAAACTGAGATGTTAAAGATTAAACATCAAGCATCAAGCATTTCTTGTTATTAACAATGCCTGCTAAGTAAGTAGTTATTCAGAATGAAATCAACATTTTGATTGTAAGATCTGAATATTTTGATGGTTGGAGTGTTTTATTGTGAAATGAAATATTTCTCCAACAGTTTCAAGCAGTTATTTTTCTCCACTCTATTGATGACATATAAAACAAGCCCAATAACTCTTAAATAAAGCAATATGTTGAACTATGAGATACCTGTCAGGTGTCATATGAGTTTTTATTTTTCTAGAAAAATATCCTCAGTTATTTCATCCATTCTAATATGGAAAAATTTTTATCATAGTTCTGAAATTTTCCAATTTTTTTCTCTCACATAAAGTATTGCATCTTGAACTGAACAGATTAATCCAACAATTGAGTTTTAACTAAGATTATGATTTTCCATTTTATAGAATCTAATCATTATCTGTACAAATGTAAACTGAAAGTGAGTTGATCTTTAAACAAAAAACACATCCCAAAGTTAACCAATACTAAATTTAAATTAAAATTTCTATTTGTATTTTGTTTGTGTTCTACTAATCCACATCTCTATCATCTTTGAATTCCATAAAGAACATCTGCAAAATACAGGATAATATTAATAAAAAAGACCAAAATAAATGAGACATAGTATTTGTCCTCAAAAATGGATCTCATATTTAGGGGGAATATAAATAGTTTTCTCACCTCTTCCATCAACCTTGAAGTGCAAATTGCATGCAATAAACTTTGCACACTGATCCCCTGGTCACAGTGGTGGAATACATAACCTATACTGAGGTCATTATATTCTGACCCCCAAGATTATCAAAATTAGAATAAAGGAGGAAGGTTCCTGAGTCTGGAAAAGCTGCTGAGGTATAAGGATGATGTCTGCTACACAGTTATGTATCTGCCCTCTGGGATCAAAGTCCAGGGAGAAGGAAGTTGGGACATTAAAGCTGTAGACATCAGGTGAAATGATAGTTTCCCATTCCTTCAAATATTTTGGGTTATGATTCTAGTAAGGAAAATAGCTGAAATTAATACAATTGTTTTTCATAGATTTATGAATCCTGTTAATTTATTAGAGAAAGCACACACTATTCTTACATATTCTGAGTGAAATAAAAATACCATGCCATTTTACATGAATATCATTAAGACATATGTAAAGATTATGGGAATAAAGAAAAAGTCTTCAGAGGTCTCAGTAGTAATGTTCACCCTGATTTTAACAATCTACAATCAGTATTTTCTCTTAAAATCTTATGAAGTATCTTAATTATAAATTTGATGAAGAAGTTTGATTTTTTTTTTTTTTTTTCTGGTTCAACTAGGATCATTGTCTCAGAGAAGGAGAGAATTAGGAGACCTCTGCATCATGAGTCTCTTTTGATGAGACATCAAATAATGACCTTCCCAAATTACTCTCCCCAGCACCCACTCACATGTACACACAGACACTCACACACATGCACACATGGGCATAAAATCTCATTTTCTCTTTCAACTTAGAACTGATTGAGAACATAATGGACCCTGGAAATCATTCCTCAGTGACTGAGTTCATCCTCGCTGGACTCACAGAACAGCCACAACTCCAGCTGCCCCTTTTCCTCCTCTTCCTAGGAATCTATGTGGTCACGATGGTGGGGAACCTGGGCATGATCACACTGACTGGGCTCAGTTCTCACCTGCACACCCCCATGTACTATTTCCTCACCAACTTGTCCTTTATTGATCTCTGTCAGTCGACTGTCATTACCCCCAAAATGCTGGTGAGCTTCGTGACAGAGAAGAATATTATCTCCTATCCTGAATGCATGACTCAACTTTATTTCTTCATCATTTTTGCTATTTCAGAAAGTCACATGCTGGCTGTGATGGCATATGACCGCTATGTTGCCATCTGCAACCCCTTGCTTTACAACATCACCATGTCTTATTACATCTGCTTCTGCCTCACAGTGGGAGTTTATATTTTGGGCATCACTGGATCCACAGTCCATACAGGATTTATGTTGAGACTCTTTTTCTGCAACACCAATATTATTAACCATTATTTCTGTGATCTCTTTCCACTCTTGGAGCTATCCTGTTCCAGCATCTATGTCAATGAATTATTGGTTATATTCTTAAGTGCATTTAACATTTTGATTCCTGCCTTAGTTATTCTTTCTTCCTACATCTTCATCCTCTCCAACATCCTCCAAATCCACTCCAAGGAGGGCAGGTCCAAAGCCTTCAGCACCTGCAGCTCTCACATCTCAGCTGTTGCTATTTTCTATGGATCTACTGCATTCATGTACCTGCAGCCATCATCAGTCAGCTCCATGGACCAAGGGAAAGTGTCCTCTGTGTTTTATACCATCATTGTGCCCATGCTAAACCCCCTGATCTATAGCCTACGGAATAGGGATGTCAAATTTGCGCTGAAAAAAATTCTAGACTGTGCAAAACATGTAGGAACAGAGCCAATATCATGATCCATATCAGTCATGTAGACTGCTGAGGAATACCAATTCTTAATTATATAGAATATATTTAATAGAGAAACCTCTGTCCTTAATTTATCCTTTTGTAATAGGTATTAGTAACTTGTTTTCCAGTTAATATGTTATTTGGACTCTGAGAGGTAAATACTTTGGAGATCAGGTCAGAACTAATAAGTAATAGAGGAGAGTATTTTAAATTAATAAAAATTCTAAGATGTTGCAGCTAATGTTCCCCAGCTATGAATCCATTAGGAGACCCATTCAAATTTGTATGTCTCTGTTGTTGTTCAGTCACTCAGTCATGTCTGACTCTTTGTAACCCCAAGGACCGCAGCACACCAAGCTTACCTGTCCTTCACCAACTCCTGGAGTTAGTTCAAACTCCTGTCCATAGAGTCAGCGATGCCATCCGACTGTTGACCGTCTCGTCCTCTGTTGTCCCCTTTTCCTCCTTACTTCAATCTTTCCCAGCATCAGGGTCTTTTCCAATGAGTTGGCTATTTGCCTCATGTGGCCAAAATATGTCTCCCTGAGTTTACTCCTGTTTTATTTTCATATTATGTTTCATTACATTAAATATTAGACCACCTTAGTATGAAGTTTAAAATTTCACAAGGTCTGTAACTGTGATTTTGTAATATTTTTTGTTTACTTTTTTTAAAATTTAAATTTATTTATTTTAATTGGATGGGTTTTGTAATTTTTATATTCTAGTTTAAATTTCATTGAGTGGTATAATGTTTTCTAAACTCAACATTCAAAAAACTAAGATCTTGGCATCTGGTGCCATTACTTCATGGCAATTAGATGGGGAACAAGTGGAAACAGTGACAGATTTTATTTCTTGGGCACCAAAATCCCGCAGTGACTTTAGCCACAAAATTAATAGATGCTTGCTCCTTGGAAGAAAAGCTATGACCAACCTAGACAGCATATTAAAAAGCAAAGACATCACTTTGCTGACAGAGGTCCATATAGCCAAACTAGTTTTTCCAGTGGTCATGTTTCAATGTGAGAGTTGGACCATCAAGAAGGCTGAGCACTGAAGAATTGATGCTTTCAAATTGTGGTGCTGGAGCAGACTTTTGAGAGTCTCTTGGACAGCAAGGAGATCAAACCAGTCAATCCTAAAAGAAATCAGTCCTGAATATTCATTGGAAGGACTGGTGCTGAAGCTGAAGCTCCAATACTTTGGTCTCCTGTTGTGAAGATCTGACTCACTGGAAAAGATCCAGATGCTGGGAAAGATTGAGGGTAAGAGGAAAAGGGGGTGGCAGAGGATTAAATGGTTAGATAATACTACTAACTCAAGGAACATGAGTGAGCAAACTCCAGGAGATAGTGTAGGACAGGGAAGCCTATCATGCTATAGTCCATGGGGTCACAAAGAAATGGACACCACTTAGGGACTGAACAGGTTTTTCTCTGTTAACTCAGGTGGTAAACAATTTGCCTACAGTGCAAGAGACCCTGGTTTGATTCTGGGTCTGGAAGATCCTCTGGAGAAGGGATAGGCTACATACTACAGTATTCTTGGGCTTCCCTGATGGCTCAGCTGGTAAAGAATCTGCCTGAAATGCGGGAGACCTAGGTTTGACCCCTGGATTGGGGAGATCCCCTGGAGAAGGGAAAGGCTACTTGCTCCAGTATTCTGGCCTGGAGAATTTCATGGAGTGTATAGTCCATGGGGTCGTGAAGAGTCGGACTTTCACTGAGAGATTTTCACTTTACTTTGACTTAGGGACTGAACAACAACAGACCTCATTAAGTGGTAAAAATGCCTTGTAAGTAATTTTTCTAAATAATGGCTTAGAGAAAGAAGGAGGAAGGATGGAAAAGAGGTTGAAAATGAAGAAAGAGAAGAATGGAGGTGTTAGGCTGCAACCCCACAGGCCTACAGGCCTGTTCTTTCCCAGCTTGAAGATCAAAGAAAGAGCTCAAAGTCAGTATTAAAGACATCAATGGTTCAATGGATTTTACACTTCTGAAGCAAGATCCTGAAGGGACACCCCACCATGTGCAGCTCATGGATGGGCAGGGCATGGTGACTGTCTTCACTCTGGGGAGAGAGGGCTGGAGTGGGGGAGATTACAGGTTATAGGGGAATTGACCTCAGATAGCCTCATTAGTTACCACAGAAACCAGCAGAGGGACACATCTCTCACTGCCCCTAAGCAAAAAGAAACAACTAATAGCTTGGGCCTGGGGCGAGGACACCAGAAGGTCAGTCATGTGAGTAAGGAGTAGGTGTGGTCAGGCAGGGGATGTACAGAGAACAAGAGAACAACCAAATTGAGTGGCTGATTGTAAGGAAAGAAAAGAAATGAGAAGATAAAAGAAAAAAAAAAAAGAAATTTCAAATTTCTTTCCCTGAAACATGCTACTACATGGCATGTATTTTGCCTCTTTTTTAAATATTTTGTGAGAAAACCTGTAAGAATTGTGTTGTTATTTCTTAAATGTAAAGATCAATGAAAGCATTTGAAAATGTACTATAGTTTACATTATGAACCACCATACAAATAATGTTATAAAGATTCTTCATGGGTGCATGCTCACTTGCTTCTGTCATGTTGGACTCTGACACCCTTTCAGCTGTAGCCTGCCAGGCTTCTCTGTTCATGGAATTCTACAAGCAAGAATACTGGAATGGGTTGCTATGCCTTCCTTCAGGAATATTCCAGACACAGGGATCAAACCCATGTCTCTTATGTCTCCTGCATTGGCAGGTAGATTCTTTACCATTAGAGCCACCTTATTGTTGTTGCCTGGAACAACAGGCAACTCAGGTACTGTTGCCTGGAACAACAGGCAACTCAGGTACTGTTGCCTGGAAAATCCATGGGTGGAGGAGCCTGGTGGGCTGCAGTCCATGGGGTTGCAAAGAGTCGGACATGACTGAGCGACTTCACTTTCACTTTTCCCTTTCACGCGTTGGAGAAGGAAATGGCAACCCACTCCAGTGTTCTTGCCTGGAGAATCCCAGGGACGGGGGAGCCTCGTGGGCTTCCATCTATGGGGTCGCACATAGTCGACATGACTTTGAAGTGACTTAGCAGCATTGTTGTTGCCCAGTTGCTAAGTCGTCAGAGGACTCTTTGTGACCCAAAGGACTGCAGTATAACAGACTTCCCTGTCCTTTACTATCTCCCAGAGTTTGCTCAAACTCATGCCATCCAGCCATCTAATCATATGTTGCCCTCTTTTCATGTGACACCTGGGAAGCCCCAAATCTGCCTTTAAAAAGAAAGTGTTTCATTTAATGTTCCTGCAAGCTATGAAAATATAGAAAGTGAAAGTGAAGTTGCTCAGTCGTGTGAAGTTGCTCACTCTTTTCGACCCCATGGACTGTAGCCTACCAGGCTCCCCCGTCCATGGGATTTTCCAGGCAAGAATACTGGAGTGGGTTGCCATTTCCTTCTCCAGGGCATCTTCCCCCCCAGGGATTGAAACCGGGTCTCCCACATTGTAGGCAGACACTTTACGTAGTCTGAGCCACCAGGGAAGTCTATTCAAATTTATAAATCTTGATGAGATCGTCCTTATCCTTGCTGATTTTTTATTAGATTTTTTTGTCTTATAATTAACATTATTAATTCATTTCATTCTATTTTTACTATATTGAGATTTTATCAAGACTATATCAAAATACAGTTTTGTCAAGATTACATCAAGAATGTATATACTCATTCTAAAAATAAAGTCCTCCTATCAAAAGTTTTGAAAATTGCATATACTGTGCACTGGTGAAATAAACACCTCAGTAATGATATGAAATATTTTTATCATTCTAAAAAGGTTCTCTCAAGGCCTTTACCAGATATTCTCCCACACTCCACTGCAGTCTGGAAATGACCTCATTTCTACTCTGCAGATTATTAGTTCTACTTTTCTAGATTTCTAGACTCCCATATAAATGGAATTATACAGTAGGTACTCTTTTATGTTTTGCTTATTTTAGACAACTTGCCGTTTTTAAGATTAGTCCATATTTCTGCTTGCATTTGTGATTTACTACTTTTATTAATAAATGGTATTCCACCCTGTGCATACAAGTACATATCACAATTCATTTACCTATTCATTAGTTAAATATTTGGGCTGTTTCCATTGGGTTGTTAGAACCAAATCTTCTATGCTCATTTTTGTACAAGTTTTAGTGTATACATATGTGTACATTTCTCTTGGGTAAATTACCAAGGAGTAGAGGTGCTAGGTTATAACATAAGTGTATACCTGACTTTCTAAAATTGCTGTACAGTTTTCCAAAGTGGTAGCTCTATATCCTCTCTAGAAGGTTAATATTGCCTCAAAGTTTTGCAATTGTAGGTTTTTGTTTGTCTGTTATTTACTTATGTATTTAATGCTAATTCAGTATAGGTATATGGTGGTTTGTCCCTATGGTTTACCTTCAGCTTTCATATCCTAATGAGTACTTATTTTATTGTTTTTTATGAACTTATTAACTATTCCTTTATCGTCTTCTATAATATATCTGTTCAGACAGTTTTTCTATTTTTCATTGGCTTGATAATCTTCATGTTATTGTCTTATCTGTATTGTTTACACATTTTCAATAACATTCCATGGTGGCTTGTTTTAATTTTCTAATGATGTCTTTTATTTTTTTTTATTTTTTCTTTTTACTAAGTAAAATTAATTTTTAATTTCCATAAAGAAAAGAAATCACAAGGAAGTACAAATTTTGAAGTATCTCTTCATAGGACAATGTGTAATCATTTTCTGTAGAGAGAATAAAAATATAATTCTGTTTTTCTTCCAGCAATGTTGATTGAATTTTCTTTTTAACTGTCTTTATATTGCTAATAGTTTAGAACATTTTCTTTTGTCTTTTTCTTTTTTTTTGAATTTAAATTTATTTATTTTAATTAGAGTCTTTTATTTTTATTTTTTTTTTTTCTTCCAATTTTATTTTATTTTTAAACTTTACATAATTGTATTAGTTTTGCCAAATATCAAAATGAATCCGCCACAGGTATACATGCGCTCCCCATCCCGAACCCTCCTCCCTCCTCCCTCCCCATACCATCCCTCTGGGCCGTCCCAGTGCACCAGCCCCAAGCATCCAGCATCATGCATCGAACCTGGACTGGCAACTCGTAATTAGAGTCTTTTAAAGAATAGTTTTTAAGTTGGACAAAACAGAGTTTGTCAAAGTTATATGGTTAATCTGTGTTCTAAGAATTATCAAGCTACTCCAATATTTTTTATTTTCTTTAGTAACTTTTCTCCAGAAGTTGAACAGTTTAGCCTTCATGTTTATTTGTAAAATTCATTTCAAGTTCACCTTTTTTTTTCCCCCTAAGTTCATCTTTATTTAGCCGTTAAGTAGACATTTCAGATTTTCTGTTTCTTCTTTTCTTATTTTTAATCAAGTGAAATTCTTTTTAAATTTTACTTTGGGGCATGTAATCATAAAATAATCTATATACTATCAGAATAGGAGACTGCATATATGATTCTTTTTTTTTTTTTTTTTTAATTTTATTTTATTTTTAAACTTTACATAATTGTATTAGTTTTGCCAAACATCAAAATGAATCCACCACAGGTATACATGTGTTCCCCATCCTGAACCCTCCTCCCTCCTCCCTCCCCATACCATCCCTCTGGGTCATCCCAGTGCACTAGCCCCAAGCATCCAGTATCGTGCATCGAACCTGGACTGGCAACTCGTTTCTTACATGATATTTTACATGTTACAATGTCATTCTCCCAAATCTTCCCACCCTCTCCCTCTCCCATAGGGTCCATAAGACTGTTCTATACATCAGTGTCTCTTTTGCTGTCTCGTACACAGGGTTATTGTTACCATCTTTCTAAATTCCATATATATGCGTTAGAATACTGTATTTATGTTTTTCCTTCTGGCTTACTTCACTCTGTATAATAGGCTCCAGTTTCATCCACCTCATTAGAACTGATTCAAATGTATTCTTTTTAATGGCTGAGTAATACTCCATTGTGTATATGTACCACTGCTTTCTTATCCATTCATCTGCTGATGGACATCTAGGTTGCTTCCATGTCTTGGCTATTATAAACAGTGCTGCGATGAACATTGGGGTACACGTGTCTCTTTCCCTTCTGGTTTCCTCAGTGTGTATGCCCAGCAGTGGGGTTGCTGGATCATAAGGCAGTTCTATTTCCAGTTTTTTAAGGAATCTCCACACTGTTCTCCATAGTGGCTGTACTAGTTTGCATTCCCACCAACAGTGTAAGAGGGTTCCCTTTTCTCCACACCCTCTCCAGCATTTATTATTTGTAGACTTTTGGATCGCAGCCATTCTGACTGGTGTGAAATGGTACCTCATAGTGGTTTTGATTTGCATTTCTCTGATAATGAGTGATGTTGAGCATCTTTTCATGTGTTTGTTAGCCATCTGTATGTCTTTTTTGGAGAAATGTCTATTTAGTTCTTTGGCCCATTTTTTGATTGGGTCGTTTATTTTTCTGGAGTTGAGCTGTAGGAGTTGCTTGTATATTTTTGAGATTAGTTGTTTGTCGGTTGCTTCACTTTCACCATTACTATTCAACATAGTTTTGGAAGTTTTGGCCACAGCAATCAGAGCAGAAAAAGAAATAAAAGGAATCCAAATTGGAAAAGAAGAAGTAAAACTCTCACTATTTGCAGATGACATGATCCTCTACATAGAAAACCCTAAAGAGTCCACCAGAAAATTACTAGAAATAATCAATGACTACAGTAAAGTTGCAGGATATAAAATCAACACACAGAAATCCCTTGCATTCCTATACACTAATAATGAGAAAACAGAAAGAGAAATTAAGGAAACAATTCCATTCACCATTGCAACAGAAAGAATAAAATACTTAGGAATATATCTACCTAAAGAAACTAAAGGCCTATATATAGAAAACTATAAAACACTGGTGAAAGAAATCAAAGAGGACACTAATAGATGGAGAAATATACCATGTTCATGGATTGGAAGAATCAATATAGTGAAAATGAGTATACTACCCAAAGCAATTTATAGATTCAACGCAATCCCTATCAAGCTACCAACAGTATTCTTCACAGAGCTAGAACAAATAATTTCACAATTTGTATGGAAATACAAAAAACCTCGAATAGCCAAAGCGATCTTGAGAAAGAAGAATGGAACTGGAGGAATCAACCTACCTGACTTCAGGCTCTACTACAAAGCCACAGTTATCAAGACAGTATGGTACTGGCACAAAGACAGAAATATTGATCAATGGAATAAAATAGAAAGCCCAGAGATAAATCCACGCACATATGGACACCTTATCTTCGACAAAGGAGGCAAGAATATACAATGGATTAAAGACAATCTCTTTAACAAGTGGTGCTGGGAAATCTGGTCAACCACTTGTAAAAGAATGAAACTGGACCACTTTCTAACACCATACACAAAAATAAACTCAAAATGGATTAAAGATCTCAACGTAAGACCAGAAACTATAAAACTCCTAGAGGAGAACATAGGCAAAACACTCTCCGACATACATCACAGCAGGATCCTCTATGACCCACCTCCCAGAATATTGGAAATAAAAGCAAAAATAAACAAATGGGACCTAATTAACCTTAAAAGCTTCTGCACATCAAAGGAAACTATTAGCAAGGTGAAAAGACAGCCTTCAGAATGGGAGAAAATAATTGCATATATGATTCTATATCCCTTAATTTGATGACTTTTTATAGCCTCTTACTTAAAGAAAAACAAAAGAGATGAATATTTTAAACATTATAATTGATGTTTGTATTTTGAGGTGTGTAATTACCACTTACTTTCTAATTAATAGCATATTGTAACAACTATAAGTAAACAATTATTATTATTGTTACTACTATTTTTCAGGGTGCTGTATACTGTGCTTAGTTGCTTAGTCATATCTCACTCTTTGCAACCCTATGGCCTGTAGCTTTCCAGGATCCTCTGTCCACAGGGATTCTCCAGGCAAGAATACTGGAGTGGATTGCCATGCCCTCCTCCAGGGGATCTTCCTGACCAGGGATCAAACCTGGGTCTCCCACATTGCAGGCAGATTCTTTACCATCTGAGCCATCAGAGAAGCCCTTCAGGTGCTATATCTCTGATAAATAGATAATGAGGTTGCTGGTCCAAGTTTACCAGCAGTAAATGGTGGATCAGGAGATGTACAAAAGCACTTGGATTTTAAGCATATTCACTGAAGCATCATTTATACCTAGTCCCTCAAGCAAAATATCTCCAAAATGGTGAATAGTGTGTCAATTCAGGTACCACATTTGCATGAGTCTTTTGAATAAAGATATTAAATATAACTTTTATTTCCTAATAAATAAAACTATTTAATATTATAAAACTAAAATAGTCTTTAGAACACATGTATCTGTATCTTGTTCTTCAACATATCTTTTACAATTATTGGGGAAATTATAAAATTATTAGTCATCATCCTTCGATTTTAGATCTGTTAGGAATTTCTCACAGGGTTATGGCAATAGCTATAAGATGCTTTTAGTTAGTCCCAAGTTAAAATATCCAAGTACTTTTGTTTTAGTAATGTATCATCATATATTGGCACCCCACTCCACTACTCTTGCCTGGAAAATCCCATGGATGGAGGAGACTGGTGGGCTGCAGTCCATGGGGTTGCTACCAGTCTGACATGACTGAGTGACTTCACTTTCACTTTTCACTTTCATGCATTGGAGAAGGAAAGGCAGCCCACTCCAGTGTTCTTGCCTGGAGAATCCCAGGGATGGCGGAGCCTCGTGGGCTGCCGTCTATGGGGTCGCACAGAGTCGGACACGATTGAAGCGACTTAGCAGCAGCAGCAGCATCATATATAAATACAGTTAGTATTATATATGAAAACAGAAATTTCAAATCTTACATATAAAGTTTGTTTCCCTCAATTTTCTATTTTCCCCTTGTGAAAAACCACTTTAAGACATTACTTTAGTGTATGTCTTTATAATTTCATGAAATTTTGAACTTTTAATTAGTTTGACATGAAATTTAGTGGGCTCTAACAAGATCTATTACTTCCTTGTTTACGATAAATAACCTAACAAGAAAAAATAACCAAAGCTATGTGACACTGTTCAACACTTGAGAGCCAATAGGGAAAGAGGGAAATTCTAATTATTTGTTTTCCCAGGAGCCACAGTTGTGGGGTAAGATTCTAGTGGGAGATAATTAATCATTGTTTGTTCCTCATCATCAGACACTTAGCATTGATACCCAGAGTATAAAATCCTCATCTATCAACTAACTTTTGCAGAGGGCCATCAGCTTCATCAGAGATTGATTAGTGACACAAAATTATTATCACAGACGCTTTTAGGCATGACCCTCAACACCAAAGAGTCCTGCAAGGTTGGTACTCATAACTATCCGCTGGCATCATCAGAATCATTTTTGCCTTCAGATAAGTATAGGAGAAAATCGCAATTCAGAATTTTTAAGGAGGAAGTGTCTTAAACCCAGTCCTAACTTTTTAAATGTTAGATCTCTAGCTCCCTCCTTGTGCACTAACAGATACAGGTAGCTATTTTTTCTATCTCTTCCTGTCCTCACTCGAATAGTCAACTCCCAAACAAGTAATATTTTACCACCTACCTTTCCCCTGTTGAAGAAATTCGACACACTTTGTTTACTCACTTCAACTCTGGCACGTCTGAGAGCTTCATTCACTTTTGTGGAGTCTATGTTAACTTTTCACAAAATTTTCAATCATTTTATTAAAATATCATATTTATCAGTACTTTCTGTATGGAAGGCACTGTTTTGAGTTACTCATCAGGTACAGAAGAAAAACTAGTAAATAACTAAATTAATAGAGATTAAAGTACATGCTAAATGTGACATAAGAAATGTATTCTTGGACACATAGAAAATGTTCTTATTAACTGTGTCTTGCACTTTTTAAGGACCTTGATTACAGTGCCTTTACTATTAAATAGGTTTCACAGGATAAGGGGGTAGACTGAGAAAAGCTAAAGGAATTTGATGAATTAAAAATGAGAGCCTACTATGCTTTTTTGTGAAATAAATTATGATAGCTGTTCCAACATTAATAAGAAAATATTTCTTTAGCTGTCAGACAATATAAATCTTTGAATGACAAAGAAATTGATGTGAACTTATTTAGTCACTATGGAAATTGATAGTTTAGGAAGCTAATATTCAGTAAAAATCTTCAAATATGTATTACCATATGTGTTAATGTAAAAGAGGCAAGAAGAAGGTGTGCTAAGGAGAAGAAAATTTAAAACACTGGCCATCATTCAGGAATGAAAATGTTGGTTAAACAAAAGATATATTGGAAAGAAACAATATATCAAAAGTAAAATAACAATATTTTCTTACTAAGATCCACTTAATTTTCACATGAAAGAGATATTAGTATTTTTGTTTTTTCAGAGAACTGGACAGTAGATGTAATTAACCCAAGGTCATAGGGCAAGTATGGAATTGATATGAAGTTTTAATCCATTACTATCTTAGTATCAGAACCTATAATAATTATAAATTCATTAAACATTGAAATTGGAAGAGATATAATAGACTATTTAATCCTACCAGCCATCAAGTCCTTATGTCATTAACAATATATCTGCTAAGTAACTAGTTATTCAGGCTGAAAGCAAAACTTTGACTAAGACTTAGTTATGTCTGAGAGTTGGAATACTCATTTCAGTCTGAACCCAAATATTTCACCTGTAATTTCAAGCAGTTAGTTTTACTTCAGTCTCTTGATGGTATATACAATGACACCAATATGTCTTAAGTAAAGCAATATTTTGGGCCATGAGTTAACTGTCCTATGCTACATGAATTTTTGCTTCACTCCAAAACTATCTTCAGTTTTTTTCAGACATTCTAAAATGACAGATTTCTAGATCATTTTTCTGAAACTGTCTAGTTTTCCTGTTACATTAAGTATTGTACGTCAGACTGAACATAGTAATCCAACTACTGTTTCAGTTTTAAGTAAGAATATAAATTTCCATTTCCTAGAATCTGCTCATCTTCTTTGCAAATGTAAACTAAACATATATTGGTCTCTTAAAAAAAATCACACAATTGACCAATATTACCCAAAATTGCATTTAAACTAAAATTCTTAATTGTATTTTGCATGCACTCTACTTACCTACATCTCTACCATCTTTGAATTCTATACAGAGCACACGCAAAATACATGATTGCACACACACACACACACACACACACACACACACAAAGACCAGCATAGAATCTTCTGTTTGCCTTTAAAAACCTTTCTTATATTTTTGGAATGTGAATATTTTTCTCACCTCTACCATTGCCATGAAGTTCAAATTGCATTGATCAATCTGACTATACTGCCACCCTGGTCACAGTGATGGAATACCTGCCCTACTTTTAGGAACCTGTCCTGGTTCCTGAGATTATCTAGGGCTTCCCAGATATTGCTAGTGGTAAATAACCAGCTTGCTAATGCAGGTAGACATAAAAGAGTAGAGGGTTTGATCCCTGGGTTGGGAAGATCCCCTGCAGGAAGGCAGACAACCCACTCCAGTATTCTTGCCTGTAGAATCCCATGGACAGAGGAGCCTGGTGGGCTACGGTCCATAGGGTTGCAAAGACACGATTGAAGCAACTTAGCTTGCACACACACATGCAAAAGATTATCTAAATTAGAACAAGAGAAGATGACTTCTGGAGTTTGAAAAGCTATTGAGATATAAGCATGATGTCTGCCAATAAATTATGTTTCTGCTCTCTGGAGTCATGGTCTGGGGAGAAGGAAGCTGCCATATTAAACAGCAACCCTCAGGTGGTAGTCTTCCAGTGCTTCAGATATTTTGAAGTGGGATTCTAGTAAGGAAAGCAGCTGAGACTAATACAATTAAAAGTAATAAAGTTACTTTTCAAAGATTTATGAATCTTCTGTATTAACTACAGAAGACATGTACTCCTATCACTTATTGTGAGTGAAATGAATATTATGCCATTTGACATGCATATGTTAATATACACATATAGAATATGGAAGGAAAGAAAAGTACTCAGAAATGGAAGTGTGTGCTTAGTGCTTAGTCACTCAGTTGTGTCCGACTCTTTGTGATCCCATGAGCTATAGCTTCCAGGCTCCTCAGTCCATGGGATTCTACAGACCAGAATACTGGAGTGGTTGCCATTCCCTTCTCCAGGAGATCATCCCAACCCAGGAATTGAACACACATCTCATGCATTGCAGGCAGACTCACTTGAGCTACCACAGAAGCCCATTCTGATGATTTTCAAAATTCAGAAATTGGGGTTGCCTCTGATAAAGTTATGAAGTGCTTGAATTATAAAGTTTGTAGAGTTTATATTTCCTTCTCTGATTCAACCAGGATCATTTTATTTTTGTCCCAGAGAAACAAGAGAGACTTGAGAAATCCCAGAAGAGATTGTGAATCTCTTCTGAGAAGGGATCAAATAGTGATCTCCATAGAATTACTCTCCCCTATAACACATACACATGTGCATACACATGCATGAACATACCCACACTAAAGTATGGTGATTTTCTTTTATAGACTTAGAACGGACTGAGAAGATAATGGACCCTGGAAATCACTCCTTAGTGACTGAGTTCATCCTTGCTGGTCTCACAGAACAGCCACACCTCCAGCTGCTCTTTTTCTTCCTCTTCCTAGGAATCTATGTGGTCACGGTGGTGGGGAACTTGGGCATGATCACACTGATTGGGCTCAGTTCTCACCTGCACACCCCAATGTATTACTTCCTCATCAACCTGTCCTTTATCGACTTCTGTCATTCCACTGTCATAACCCCCAAAATGCTGGTGAGTTTTGTGACAGAGAAGAATATTATCTCCTACACTGAATGCATGACTCAGCTCTATTTCTTCATCATTTTTATCATTGCAGAGGGTTACATGTTGGCTGTAATGGCATTTGACCGCTATGTTGCCATCTGTAACCCCTTGCTTTATAATGTCATCATGTCTTACCACATCTGCTTCCGCCTCACAGTGGGAGTTTATATTTTGGGCTTCATCGGGTCTACAATCCATACAGGCTTTATGTTGAGAGTCTTTTTCTGCAAGAACAAGATGGTTAACCATTATTTCTGTGATCTTTTTCCACTCTTGGAGCTATCTTGTTCTAGCACCTACATCAACAAATTATTGGTTCTAGTCTTGAGTGCATTTAACATTGTGATACCTTCCTTAACCATCCTTGCTTCCTACATCTTCATTCTCTCCAGCATCCTCCAAATCCACTCCATTGAGGGCAGGTCCAAAGCCTTCAGCACATGTAGCTCTCACATTTCAGCTGTTGCTGTTTTTTCTGGATCTGCGACATTTACATACCTACAGCCATCATCTGTGAGCTCCATGGATCAAGGAAAAGTGTCCTCTGTGTTTTATACCTGCATTGTACCTATGCTGAATCCTCTGATTTACAGTCTGCGTAACAAGGATGTCAAACTTGCCCTGAAAAAATTCTGGAGATTGAAAAATGTGTATGAATAGAATCACTATCATGATGACACAGAAGTCCTTTTGCTCCCTGACATATAATATGTATTGAGTTTATTGATTTGGGAAACTTAGTGACATATAAAAAATATATATCCAAAATTCTACCTCAGGCCTCTTCTTCAACATATATTAAAGTCATTATATATAAAATCAGAAACTGTGATTATGAATAATATTCTAAAAACCCTTGAGGGTTAAAGGAGTCTTAGTTTTATTTGCAATGATAATGCCAAGAACAACATAGAGGAGGGAATGAAGATTTTGAAAACAATCCTAGTAACTATGTTATCAAAATTTTATTAAATATTATGCACTATTTCCAGCATTTGAAATGGATAACTTTATTTATATTCACAGCCTATATCAGAGTAAACCCTAGTCGAATTTAGTTTTATTATTTGCCCACAGTCCTAAATATAACAAGTGGTAAAGCCTAGCTTGTTTGTTTCCAAGACCTATGATTTTTCTCAAGATGATTCTTTGGCCCCATGTAATTGTGGGAGGTAGTGCTAGTAGTAAAGAACCCATTTACCAATGCATGAGACAAGTGTTTGATGCCGGGGCTGGGAAGATTCCCTGAAGGCAGAAATGGCAACCCATTCCACTATTCTTGTCTGAAAAAATCCCATGGACAGAAGAGCCTGGTTAGATACAGTCCATGGTGTGCGCAAAGAGTCAGACATGACTGAATATGCATGAACTAAGGTTTCCCTAGGAATTTTCTTCTACACATCAAGCAACTTCAGTTCCCTATAAGACTGTGTTGCTTTCCTCTAGATCTCCTTAATGCTATTTTTACTTTTATTTCATCTAGTATCATAAAAATAATCAAGATATATCTAACCTACCTAATCAAAACAAGAACAAAGGATACTTACTATAGTCTCATATTAGAGACTTAAATTACTATATTTGATAGAAAAAAGTTTTTATAAAAGCAACCTCAACAACCTTGACATCTTACTGCAATGCTATAGCTACTTACAGAGCAACTGCTGATATGCTAATTTTTATCACTGTGGTATGATTAAGGCTGTTTTGCCCCATAATTTACAAATAATTGCTATTTCATTTTTTTTTCAAGATTTCTCTTTTTTTCCTTTTTTTTAAATTTAATTTAATTTTGTTTTTAAACTTTACATAATTGTATTAGTTTTGCCAAATATCAAAATGAATCCACCACAGGTATACATGTGTTCCCCATCCTGAACCCTCCTCCATCCTCCCTCCCCATACCCTCCCTCTGGGTCGTCCCAGTGCACTAGCCCCAAGCATCCAGTATCGTGCATCGAACCTGGACTGGCATCTCGTTTCTTACATGATATTTTACATGTTTCAATGTCATTCTCCCAAATCTTCCCACCCTCTCCCTCTCCCACAGAGTCCATAAGACTGTTCTATGCATCAGTGTCTCTTTTGCTGTCTCGTACACCGGGTAACCACAACTAATTGCTATTTCATGTTGGTTTGTGTTTGAAATTTCTCTTCTCTGCCACTTGAAATATTGCTTTTCTGCTTCTGGACATTTGTCTTGTAACTATGAATTCACATGATATTTTAGATACTCAATTGTCTTCAGTCTTTTCCCAAATAAACCATCTTACTCATTAAGATCATGCTCTTTGGATAGTGTGTGGCCTTATTCATCTGAGGCTCCAATGCTATGAGAACCATGAACTTACCAGATGTTCAAGCTGAATTTAGAGTTCAAGCTGAACTTAGAAAAGTCAAAGAGATCAAATTGCCAACATCCGTTGGATCATCGAAATAGCAAGAGTTCCAAAAAAAATCTGCTTTTACTTTATTGACTATGCCAAAGCCTTTGACTCTGTGGATCACAAAACCTGGAAAATTCTTAAAGAGATGGGAATACCAGGCCACCTGACCTGCTTCCTGAGAAATCTATATGCAGGTCGAGAAGCAACAGTTAGAACTGGACATGGAACAATAGACTGGTTACAAATCAGGAAAGGAGTACGGCAAGGATGTATATTGTCACTGTGCTTATTTAGGGCTTCTCTTGTGGCTTAGCTGGTAAAGAATCCATTTGCAATGTGGGAGACCCGGGTTGAATCCCTTGGTTGGGAAGATTCCCTGGAGAAGGGAATAGCTACCAACTTTAGTATGGACTTCCTGGTGGCTCACCCAGTAAAGCATCTGCCTTCACTGTGGGAGCCTGGGTTCAATCCCTAGGTCAGGAAGATCTCCTGGAGAAGGAAATGGCAACCCACTCCAGTATTCTTGCCTGAAAAATCCCATGGATGGAGGAGCCTGGTAGAGTACAGTCCATGGGGTCGCAAAAAGTTGGCCACAACTTCATTTTCAATTGCACTTTCTTCCTTACTGCTTATTTAACTTACATGTGGAGTACATCATGTGAAATACTGGGCTGGATGAAGCAAAAGCTGGAATTGAGATTGTCAGGAGAAATATCAGTAGCTTCAGATATGCAGATGATACCACCCTTACAGGCAGAAAGTGAAGAAGAACTAAAGAGCCTCTTGATGAAGGTGAAAGAGAAGAGTGAAAATGTTGGCTTAAAACTCAACATTCAGAAAACTAAGATCATGGCATCGAGTTCCATCACTTCATGGCAAATAGATGCTGAAACAATGGAAACAGTGACAGACTTTATTTTCTTGGGCTCCAAAACCACTGCAGATGGTGATTGCACCCATGAAATTAAAAGACACTTGCTCCTTGGAAGAAAAGTTATGGCCAACTTAGATAGCATATTAAAAAGCAGAGACATTACTATACTAACAAAGGTCCATCTAGTCAGAGCTATGGTTTTTCTAGTAGTCATGTATGGATGTGAGAGTTGGAATGTAAAGAAAGCTGAGCACCAAAGAATTGATGCTTTTGAACTGTGGTGTTGGAGAAGACTCAGGAGAGTCCCTTGGAATGCAAGAAGATTCAACTAGTCCATCCTAAAGAAATCAGTCCTGAATATTTATTGGAAGGACTGATGCTGAAGTTGAGGATGAGATGGTTGGATGGCATCACTGACTCAATGGACATGAGTTTGAGTAAACTCTGGGAGTTGGTGATGGACAGGGAGGCTTGGCCTACTGCAGTCTATGGAGTCACACAGAGTCAGACATAATTGAGAGATTGAATTGAACTGAACTGAACCCTTGTATTCCATTACCCATTCATTTATCAATGTCAGACATTCATTTTCCAAGTGCTCTTGTATTATTTGACTTAATTCTCATCAGTAATATAAAAGAAGGAAAACAGCTACAATTAAAACTCCTATCCTCCAAAAAAAAAAAAAAAAAAAGATTTATAAAAGCACTCATCTCAGGCATGATTCTTACTCTGTTAGATTGTTTCAGCTTGTACAATCTTGATTCCATAAACTGGAAGTACAAGCTTAAGAATTGATGCTTTTAAACTGTGGTATTGGAGAAGACTCTTCAGAGTCCCCTGGACTGCAAGGAGATCAAATCAGTCAGTCCTAAAAGAAATTGACCCTGAATATTCATTGGAAGGACTGACGCTGAAACTGAATCTCCAGTACTTTGGCCACCTGACTCATTAGAATAGACCCTAATGCCAGGAAAGATTGAAGCCTGAAGGAGAAGTGGATGGCAGAGGATGAGATGGTTGGATGGCATCATTGACTCAATGGACATGAATTTGAGCAAGCTCTGAGAGATGGTGAAGGACAGGGAAGCCTGGTGTGCTTCAATTCATAGGGTCACAAAGAGTCATACATGACTGAGTGACTGAACAAAAACAACATGTGTATTCACCTAAATCAGAAAATGTATCCTGTCAGAACCGAAAGAATGGCTTCTATGGGTATCTGAATATTTTTTAGGACGTAGAGTCATAGGAAAATATGCTTATACTTTTGTTTACATTCTTTCTGTGTCTGACCTTTCATTATTGTTGTTGTTCAATCACTCAGTCGGGTTTGACACTTTGTGACCTCAGGAACTGCAGCACTCCATCTCCCAGAGCTTACTCAAAGTCATGTTCACTGAGTCAGTGATGGCCATCCAACCATCTCATCCTCTGTTGTCCCTTCCTTTTTCTACTGCCTTCAATCTTTCCCAGCATCATGGTCTTTTCCAGTGATTCAGCTCTTCGCATCAGGAGGCCAAACTATTGGAGCTTCAGCTTCAGCATCCCACAATGAGGTACCATGTCATGCCAGTCAGAATGGCTGCTATCAAAAAGTCTACAAACAATAAATGCTGGAGAGGGTGCAGAGAAAAGGGAACCCTCTTACACTGCTGGTGGGAATGCAAACTAGTACAGTCACTATAGAGAATAGTGTGGCATGATCCTCTACATAGAAAACCCTAAAGACACCACCAGAAAATTACTAGAGCTACTCAATGAATATAGTAAAGTTGCAGGATATAAAATTAGCACACAGAAATCCCTTGCATTCCTATACACTAACAATGAGAAAACAGAAAAAGTTAAAAAACTGGAAATAGAGCTGCCATACAAACCAGCAGTCCCACCACTGGGCATACATACCGAGGAAACCAGAATTGAAAGAGACACATGTACCCCAACATTCATTGCAGCACTGTTTACAATAGCCAGGACATGGAAGCAACCTAGATGTCCATTTGCAGATGAATGGAGAAAAAAGCTGTGGTACATATACACAATGGAATATTACTCAGATATTAAAAAGAATGCATTTGAATCAGTTCTAATGAGGTGTATGAAACTGAAGCCTATTATACAGAGTGAAGTAAGTCAGAAAGTAAAACACCAATACAGTATATTAACGCATATATATGGAATTTAGAAAGATGGTAACTATGATCCTATATGCGAGATAGCAAAAGAGACACGGATATAAATATCAGACTTTTGGACTCTGCAGGAGAAGGCGAGGGTGGGATGATATGAGAGAATAGCATTAAAACATATATATTACCATATGTGAAATAGATTGCCAGTCCAGGTTTAATGCATGAGACAGGGCACTAAAGGCCTGTACGCTGGGATGACCATGAGGGATGGGATGGGGAGGGAGGAAGGAGGGGAGTTCAGGATGGGGGACAAATTTATATCTATGGCTGATTCATGTCAATGTATGGCAAAAACCACTACAATATTGTAAAGTAATTAGCCTCCAATTAAAATAAATGAATTAGTTTAAAAAAAAGCCATAAGATAACCATGCTTTTATGGGTATAACAGTTATTCAGTTAATATATAACAGCTAATTTATGCCCAGATTAGGCACTTAAATGGTTTAATCAAATAAAACTTTGATACACACACACACACACAAAAGCATCACACTGGTTGACTAGTATTGAATTAACTCTAAAATTACTTATTTTATTTTGCATTTACTTTACTCACCCACATCTCTACCATCTTTGAATTCTATTAAGAGCACATGCAAAATATATGATTATATTTTAAAAAGGTTGGCATAGCAGACACCTAGTGTTTGTATTCAAAAGCATTTTATGATTTGGAGAATAGAATCATTTTCTCACCTCCACCATTTAAATAATGAAGTCAAATTGCATAGATCAATCTTGGTACCCTGATGCCCTGATCACAGTGGTGGAGTACCTGACTTGTATTTAGACCATTGTACTCTCACCTCTAAGATTATCCAAATTAGAAAAAGTCTTTTTCTAATGGTTCCTGGAGGGGGAAAACCTACTGAGGTATAAGCATGATGTCTGCCAAGCAGTTACATTTCTGTCCTCTGGGTTCAAAGTCCAGGGAGAAGAAAGCTGGAATATTAAATCATCAGATCTCAGCTGAAATGATACTGGTTGTCACATTTCAGATATTTTCAGCTGAGATGTTGCTAAAGAAGATAGCCTCAACTGATATAGCTACTTTCCACTGACTTGTGAATCATCTCTGCATTAATTATAGAAAGCATACAAGACTACTACTTATTATAAATGGAAGGAAAATACTATGCCATTCATCATGCATATTAATTTATGAACATAGAAACTTGGAGGAAAGAAGAGTACTCATAAATAATACTAGAAATGTTCATGCTGATGGATTTTAAAAATACATAAATTGTTTATCTTAAACTTTATGAAATTTCTTAATTATAAAGTTCTTGAAGTTTATAATTTCTATTCTAGTTCAACCAGATTCATTGTTTGTCCTAGAGTAGTAGGAGATGCTTGAAATTTCCCTGCATTATGTATTTCCTCTGATGAAGGATAAAGAATGATTACAGATTTACTCTCTGTCTCTCTCTCTTTCATACACACATGCACACATGTGCATAAACCTCTCTTCCTCTCTCTCACACACACATGCATAAATCTCTCTCTCTCACACATACAAACACACACATAAGTACACTCATTTTCTGCTTTTTTAATTAGAACCTGCTGAGATGAAAATGGATCCTGGAAATCACTCCTCAGTGACTGAGTTCATCCTTGCTGGGATCACAGAACAGGCACAACTCCAGCTGCCCCTTTTCCTCCTCTTCCTAGGAATGTATGTGGTCATGGTGATGGGGAACCAGGGGATGATCACACTGATTGGGATCAGTTTTCACCTGCACACCCCCATGTACTATTTCTTCAGAAATTTGTCCTTTATTGATCTCTATCAGTCCACTGTCAATACCCCTAAAATGCTGGTGAGCTTTGTGACAGAGAAAAATATCATTTCCTACCCTGAGTGAATGACTCAGCTCTACTTCTTTCTTCTTTTTTTTATTTCAGAGAGTTGTATGTTGACTGAAATGGTATATGACTGCTATGCTGCATCTGTAAGTGCTTGCTTTATTTATTTTTGTTTTTGTTTTTGTTTTTGTTTTTGTTTTTTTTTAAATCTTCCAATTTTATTTTATTTTTAAACTTTACATAATTGTATTAGTTTTGCCAAATATCAAAATGAATCCGCCACAGGTATACATGTGTTCCCCATCCTGAACCCTCCTCCCTCCTCCCTCCCCATACCATCCCTCTGGGCCGTCCCAGTGCACCAGCCCCAAGCATCCAGCATCATGCATCGAACCTGGACTGGCAACTCGTTTCCTACATGATATTTTACATGTTTCATTGCCATTCTCCCAAATCTTCCCACCCTCTCCCTCTCCCACAGAGTCCATAAGACTGTTCTATACATCAGTGTCTCTTTTGTTGTCTCGTACACCGGGTTATTGTTACCATCTTTCTAAATTCCATATATATGCGTTAGAATACTGTAGTGCTTGCTTTATAATGCCATCATGTCTTATTATAGGTTCTTCCAGCTCACAGCAGCAGTTTACATCTTTTGCATCATTCAATTGACATTCCATACTTGCCTTATGTTGAGACTTTATTTCTGCAAGGCCAATGTGATTAACCATTATTTCTGTGATGTTTTTCCACTCATGGAGCTATCCTGTTCTAGCATCTATTTCAAAGAATCATTGGCTCTAGTCTGCAGCTCTTTAAAAATCCTGATTCCTGCCTTAACTATTCTTATCTCCTATATCTTCATCCTCTACAAAATCTTCCACATCCACTCCACGGAGGCCAGGTCCAAAGCCTTCAGCACCTGCAGTTCCTACATCTTGGCTGTTGCTGTTTTCTATGGATCTGCAGCATTCATGTACCTGCAGCCTTCATCTGTGAGTCCCATGGACCAAGGGAAAGTGTCCTCTGTGTTTTATACCTGCATTGTGCCCATGCTGAATCCTTGGACCTACAGTCTGTGGAATAAGGATGTCAAATTGGCCCTGAAGAAAATTCTGGACAGTGGAAAATGTAGATGAATAGACTCAACGTTGGTGTCATATCAAAAATACCTTTTCTGAGATATGTAATGTTTTCACTTTGTTGTTCAAATTTTTGAAATTCAGGATCATTTTCCCATACAATACATTTCCCAAATTCCCTCCAGGCTAATTCCTTTGAGTTTGTGTTATATTGACTATATAAGGAGAAATATCAAGAATAAAGTCACAGACTCTTGAGAATTAAAGAAGTTCCAGTGTACTATAAAAAGAATACAAACAACAAGAATCACTATGATGATCATCATAATGTAATAACATATTACTATTGAGATAGTATAAAATATCAAACTCTGTGCCCAACACTTTATATTAGACAACTTTCTTTAATATTTATGATATTCTTTCAAGGCAAGCCCTAGTATTGTTTTTGTTTGAAAGATGAATAAATTGAAGCTTGTTTAATTTGAGTAAATAGCCATAGTCTCAAACATAATAAAGACAGAGACTAGAATGTCTGGCTCCAAGAACTGTGATTATACCCAAAGTAATCTATTGGCCCCAGGTTACTGTGGGTAAATGTAAGGCCTTCCAGGTAATTTCTTTCTACACATTAAGTTTCTATCTCCTGTGAGATTGTATTGCTTTTCACTAGATCTCTCCAATGTGATTTTTGCTTTTATTTCATTTGATTTAATGAAAATAATCAAAATATTTCAAACTTGTGTTGATCAAGCAAAAAGATCAAATGCAGAGTGACTGCAGAAACTTATAGTAAGACTAATCAAAGAGATTCAAATTATCATGTTTAATGCCAACAATTTTACACAAGTAGCCCAACACATTATTATCTCTAGGGGTTTCCCTGGTAGCTCAATGGTAAAGAATACAGCTGCCAACGCAGGAGACGTGAGTTCAGTCCTTGGGTGGGGAAGATTCCCTGGAGAAGGAAATGGCAACCCCTCCAGTATTCTTGCCTGGGAAATCTCACAGAGAGAGGAGTCTTGTGGGATACAGTCCACAGGGTTGCAAAGCGTCCATCCAACACAATCTTGCCATTAAACTACAACAATAAATTTACGTTAACAACTACTCCTATTATACAGAGTGAAGTAAGCCAGAAGGAAAAACACCAATAAAGTATACTAACGCATATATATGGAATTTAGAAAGATGGTAACGATAACCCTGTATACGAGACAGCAAAAGAGACACTGATGTATAGAACAGTCTTATGGACTCTGTGGGAGAGGGAGAGGGTGGGAAGATATGAGAGAATGGCATTGAAACGTGAAATGTCATGTATGAAACGAGATGCCAGTCCAGGTTCAATGCATGATGCTGGATGCTTGGGGCTGGTGAACTGGGACGACCCAGAGGGATGGTATGGGGAGGGAGGAGGGAGGAGGGTTCAGGATGGGGAACACATGTATACTAATTAAATAAAAATTAAAAAAAAAAAAGAAAAAAAAGAAAAATATATAACATTCTACTAAAAAAAAAAAAAAAAAACAAAAAAAACAACTACTCATAATAACCCCAAATTATGTAAGTTGTATTACTTTCATGAGGTTCACACCCTTTTGCCACATAAATTATAAACAATTGCCATTTCTTGTCAGTTTTATCTTGGAAACATCACTTCTCTCCCCTCATATTGCTCCTTTTTAACTTCTGGTCATTAACATCTGGTAGCTATAAATTCACATGAAACTCTAGATACTCAGTCGTCTTCTGCCTCTTCTCAGTTCAAAGCGTCTTACTCATTACTGACAGATCAAAGTTCTTTGGGTAGTGTGCTGCCTTATTCACCTGTAGTGTCCAAATATATGGCTATATATATATGTATATATATAACATAATTTTATTTACCACCCATGTAGTTCATTATCCACTCATTCATCAATGTCAAACATTCATTTTCAATTATTTCATATTATTTGACTTAATTTTCATATTATTTGTCTTATTATTTTCATATTATTTGACTTAATTTACATCAGTACTATAAAAGAAGGTTAAAATGGTTACAATTACAACTTCTATCTTAGGCATGATTCCTAGTCTGTTATATATAGTCAGAATATGTGTGTGTGTATATATATATATATATATATATATATAAATCAGCTAAATCAGTACATAAACCCTGTCAGAACTGAAAGAATGGCTCTATGGGTATCTTCATATGTTTAATTTCTGAATAATTATAGAAATGATCTGTTTACTTCTTGTTTACATTCTTTCTATATCTGACCATTACCAAACTCCAACTCTCTCTCTCACTTCTTTTATTTGGCACACTGAAGCAACTTCAGTTGTAGTCTGTTCACTTATAAGGTGGCATTCCCGACACAGTATTTTTCTCCAAACATGTCAGAATCCTGCAGCCACAGAAAATCCAAAGCTAAAAGATTTTTCATGCATGGGCATGGTGGATTTTCCTTGAATCTGAAAGAACTCTAGTGGGAGGTATTCAAAACAAAAGGTCCTCTAGAACCTTGTTCCTCAGAGTGGTCTACGGATGAGAAATAGTGGCAAAAATCTGAGAAATTTTATTTAAAATGTATAGTCTCAAACCATACACGAGACTTAATATCAGAATCTGCTTTTGATCAAGATCCTTAGGTTATTTCCATGCACATTAAAAGTTGAGAAGTTTTTGATAAATATTGATATCTGACCTCACACCCTAAAATTTTGACTTGATTGGCATAGAGTTCACCCTCAGTATTGAAATTAAAAAAAAAGAGAAAAAACTCCCCTGATAATTTTTTAATGAGTTTAAATGAGTATAAAATTGAGAAACACTAGGTTCCCTTGTGGCTCAGATGGTAAAGAATCCGCCTGTAATGCAGGAGACCTGGGTTTGATCTCTGGGTTGGGAAGATCCCATGGAGAAGGGAAAGGCTACCCACTCCAGTATTCTGGCCTGTAAGAATTCTATGAACCCATAGTCCATGGGGTCGCAAAGAATTGGATACAACTGAGTGACTTTCATTTTCAATGTAACACAAGTATAAACTGGTAAAAGTAACTGACTCTTCTTATATTTAACTATAAGATCTCTCCTGACTTGAGTGTGCAATTATCTTGATACAATCATTTCTAAGTATGGTTCCAATTTTCCTATTTTAGAACAAAAAGTGAAAATATAATATATAAGAATAGAAGTAACATGAAACATAAGTGCCTAATAAAATATTTTATATATGTAACTTAGCAACTAGAATCATTAATAGTGAGCACCTAAAAAAGTAAAAAATTAAGTTAATATTCTGAATTCTTACCCCATAACTTTAAATCCAATAGCATATAGATTGGACTTTGAATTAATATGTATATTTTGTATTTACATATAAAATTGATTAAATACATTTTTGTACAAGGATAAATGATTTACCTCATCATATTAAAATTTGTTGCCATGTTAATATTAAGATAACTTGTCAGAATGTTGCCCAATCCTTTAAAACCTTTTATTCACAGAGTGGACTGGGAATTAGTAGCTCTGGCTAGGAGATTGTATGAGATGCAGAATCTCAAAACCTCAAATGCTCCTCAGAACTGCTGGATGAAGATCTGATTTTGAAAAAATATCCAGGTGAATCTGTGAAGAAATCTTAATCACTAATTGATGAGTTTAGGATTGACAGAGAATCCCTCTTGAAGTGAAAAATTAGACAACTGTGGACATGTCAACTGCAACTGCTTCTTTTCTCAAGAGCTTGCCTCTTGAGAAATGGAAATCCTTGGAGAGTATTTGAACTGGCAACCCACTCCAGTACTCTTGCCTGGGAAATTCCACGGACGGAGAAGCCTGGTGGGCTACAATGAGGTCTCAAAGGGTCGGACACGACTGAGTGACTTCACTTTCTTTCTTCTATAGTTCCTTTTGGAGAAGGAAATGGCAACCCACTCCTGTGTTCTTGCCCGGAGAACCTCCTAGACAGAGGGGCCTGGTGGGCTGCAATCTGTGGGGTTGCAAAGAGTCGGACACGACTGAGCAACTAACATACATAACATATTTATTGCCTGGCATATATGAAATCCAGGACACACCTTCATAGCACAGTGATCACAACCACTCAGGGGAGAACTGAGAAAGGTGCAGATGTTTGCTACCTTAAAGCTGAAGAAACATACACTAAGACAGAGTTAGAGATGCTGACCTGTGATGCAGATTGGTTTCAAAAGGGGCTCTGAGACCTGGGCTGTGCTGGCCCTCTCGACACTAAAGACAGCAGAAAGCTGGGTACCTATCATTCCTGACACCAATACAGAGCTATCTTCTGAGTCAAAGGAAGCATGTTGCAAATTAAATTTGGTGTTGAGATTTCCAGCAAGAAGAAAGGTGAGTATATTCATCTCACATCTGTGACTTGAGACTATTAAGTCTGGAAATACTAATGTGAAAATTCAGGCAAATATTCCTCATATATTCATGCATGGAATTATGTATAAAATCCCATTTATATCCTGAACACTATGCAATTACTTGTTACACAGAGGAGAATAAGTCTGATTCGGTGTATCATCTGACTTACAGCATATCTCAAGTCTAAAAATGTGCTGTTTAGAAATGACAGTTTTCTGAACTTTAAGTAGGAAGGTTAAAACAATTACAAGGTGTTGGAGAATGTTTTCATGATGATTTCTAACTTAAATAAGATTGAAAAGAAAAGAGAACTTATTTAGCATACAACCGAGAAAAGAGAGTTGGTAGGATTATTTCATGTGAAAAAAAAATATATACAAAGACAGACAGCTGCTACCTGCTTCTCCTTTAGCCTTCAATATTCCCCAGCATCAGGGTCTTTTTCAATCAGTCAGCTTTTCACATCAGGTGGCGAAAGCATTGGGGCTTCAGCCTCACCAACAACACTGTCCAATGGATATTCAGGGTTGATTTTTATGGCACACATAGAAAATGGTAAAAAATGATATGGCATCATGGGGTAGACAGATGAGGCAGTTTGTGGCTGAAGGTGAAGAATTAAGAGACTCTGAATGTCACTTTAAATCCCATATATAGATGCCATCTGTATATGTTTATCTATATTTATATGTACACATACATATGTACATATATGGATCTGCATATTTTATGTATGTATGTATTATACTATGACTCACTCATCTATTCATCCGTTGCTGAACATAAATTTAAATTATTTACAATTTTAATTGTTATGCATACAGCTGCCATGCACATTTTAATGATGATAAACATGGCTAAATATTTTAATAGAAAATATATTTATTATATTTGAAAATGAGGCTTTATAAATATTGGATTTAGATGTACTGTGCTTCCATAAATAGACCCAGAGTTAAGTGATTATATAGGTCAAAAGGATGCCTAAACAGTGAATCATTTATATGGAACACTCTACTCCAAATGAAAAAAAAAAAAAAAAGAATTCTCTCCAATGACCATGTTTTTCTCTTTCCCCTCCAGAGACTATGCAGATGGAAATGGCAGCAGAAAATCACTCCTCAGTGACTGAGTTCATCCTTGCTGGGCTCACAGAACAGCCATGAATCCACCTGCCCCTTTTCCTTCTCTTCCTGGTAATCTATGTGGTCACAGTGGTGGGGAATCTGGGCATGATCACACTGATCGGGCTCAGTTCTCACCTGCACACCCCCATGTACTATTTCCTCAGTAACTTGTCTTTTATTGACCTCTGTCAGTCCACTGTCATTACCCCCAGAATGCTGGGGAACTTTATGACAGAGAAGAACATCATCTCCTACCCTGAATGCATGACTCAGCTCTTTTTCTTTCTTGTTTTTATAATTGCAGATGGTTACCTGTTGGCTGCAATGACATATGACCACTATGTTGCCATCTGTAGCCCCTTGCTGTATAATATTACCATGTCCCATCAGGCCTGTTTCTCCCTCATTTTTGAGTGTATATGATGAGATTGGTATGTGCATTCTCTCACACAGGCTGCATGCTTAGGGTTCATTTCTGCAAATCAGATGTGATCAACCATTATTTCTGTGATCTTCTGCCCCTCCTAAAGCTCTCCTGCTCTAGTACCTATGTCAACAAATTACTGGTTCTGTGCTTTGGTGCACTTAACATCTTTGCCCCCATCCTGACCATCCTTAGCTCCTACATCTTCATCACTTCCAGCATCCTCCATATTCATTCCACGGAGGGCAGGTCCAAAGCCTTCAGCACATGCAGCTCCCACATCTCAGCTGTCACTATTTTGTATGGATCTACAGCATTTATGTACCTGCGGCCAACATCTGTGAGCTCCATGGACCAAGGGTAAGTTTCCTCTGTGTTTTATACTATTGTTATGCCCATGCTGAATCCCTTGATCTACAGCCTCAGGAATAAAGATGTCAATGTTGCCGTGAAGAAAATGCTTAAGAGAATATTTTTGTGACCAGACAATAACTAATTAAAAGGTATATAACTCCATTGCTAACACTAGCAAGGGGACATTCCCCTTCCCCCTTCTGAAGTCTGTGTCAGAAGTTTTCTCTCTTTTATACTTTAATAAAACTTTATTGCCCAAAAGCTCTGAGCAATCAAGCCACATCTCTGGCCCTGGATTGAATTCTCCTCTGGGGACCAAGTATCCTGGTGTCTTTCATGGTTCAGCAACAACCTTTCAGTTCTCTTATTTCAAAATCCTTACCAGAGCTTAAAATCTGAGTTAAGAACTCCTTCATGCTTTGCAACACTGCTCAAACCAGTATGCCTCTTACAATGCCATTTATTATTTTGGGTATGTAGTTACCTACTTATTGTCCACAATGCTCTGAACTGTAATGTTCATAAAGGTTATCCCCAGGCATGTATTTTATTGCCATATCTGCAGGACCTAAGATAGTTTCTGGCACTAGAAAGACCTGGATAACTTTATTTCATTTAAAAAAATATTTAGGTTCATGGGGTCACAAAGAGTCAGGCACAACTGAGCGACTGAACTGAACTGATAAGAAATCATATATATCTCATACAGTCTTTATCCATTAAGTTCAGTTCAGTCACTCAGTCGTGTCCAACTCTTTGCGACCGTATGAATCGCAGCACGCCAGGGCTCCCTGACCATCACCAATTCCCAGAGTTCACTCAGACTCACATCCACTGAGTCAGTGATGCCATCCAGCCATCTCATCCTCTGCCGTCCCCTTCTCCTCCTGCCCTGAATCCCTCCCAGCATCAGAGTCTTTTCCAATGAGTCAACTCTTCACATGAGGTGGCCAAAGTACCAGAGTTTCAGCTTCAGCATCATTCCCTCCAAAGAAATCCCAGGGCTGATCTCCTTCAGAATGGACTGGCTGGATCTCCTTGCAGTCCAAGGGACTCTCAAGAGTCTTCTCCAACACCACAGTTCAAAGGCATCAATTCTTCAGCGCTCAGCCTTCTTCATAGTCCAACTCTCACATCCATACATGACCACAGGAAAAACCATAGCCTTGACTAGACGAACCTTTGTTGGCAAAGTAATGTCTCTGGTTTTGAATATGCTATCTAGGTTGGTCATAACTTTCCTTCCAAGGAGTAAGCGTCTTTTAATTTCATGGCTGCAGTTACCATCTGTAGTGATTTTGGAGCCCAGAAAAAGAAAGTCTGACACTGTTTCCACTGTTTCCCCATCTATTTGCCATGAAGTGATGGGACCAGATGCCATGATCTTCGTTTTCTGAATGTTGAGCTTTAAGCCAACTTTTTCACTCTCCACTTTCACTTTCATCAAGAGGATTTTTAGTTCCTCTTCATTTTCTGCCATAAGGGTGGTGTCATCTGCATATCTGAGGTTACTGATATTTCTCCCGGCAATCCTGATTCCAGCTTGTGTTTCTTCCAGTCCAGCGTTTCTCATGATGTACTCTGCATATAAGTTAAATAAACAGGGTGACAATATACAGCCTTGACATACTCCTTTTCCTATTTGGAAACAGTCTGTTGTTCTATGTCCAGTTTTAACTGTTGCTTCCTGACCTGCATACAAATTTCTCAAGAGGTAGATCAGGTGGTCTGGTATTCCCATCTCTTTCAGAATTTTCCACAGTTTCTTGTGATCCACACAGTCAAAGGCTTTGGCATAGTCAATAAAGCAGAAATAGATGTTTTTCTGGAACTCTCTTGCTTTTTCCATGTTGGCCTACCAAATGCTTAATGCTTTGCATAGATCTGTCTTAGTACACTTATGCCCTGTTCACAGTGGTGGAGTACATAACTTGCATTTTGGCCACTATACTCTCACCCCTAAGATTATTCAAATTAGAATAAGAAAGAATGGTTCCTGGAGTGGGAAAACCTATTGAGGTATAAACATAGTGTGTGCCAAGCAGTTACATCTCTGCCCTGTGTGGTCAAAGTCCAGGGAGAAGGAAGTTGGAACATGAAAACATCAGATCTCAGGTGAAATGATACTGGTCTTCAGATATTTTCAGTTGAGATATTATTAAAAAAGACAGCCCTGACTAATATAACTACTTTCCACAGACTTGTGAATCCTCTATGCATTAATTATAGAAAGCATGCACTGCTATTACTTATTATAAATGAAAGGAAAATTCTATGCCATTCAACATGCATGATATTAATATAAAAACATAGAAACTTGGAGAAAAGATGAGTACTCAGAAACAATACTAGAAGTATTCCTTTGGACTGGCTTTAAAAATTCATAAATTGTTGCTTCTCTTAAACTTCATGAAGTAACTTAATTATAACGTTCTTGAAGTTTATAATTTCTGTCCTAGTTCAATCAGAATAATTGTTTGCCTACAGTAGCAGGATATACTGGAAATTTCACTTCATTATATATGTCCTCTGATGTGATATTAAGAATAATCTCTGCAGAATTACTCTCTGCCTCTCATACAGACAAGCACACACACACACATACATATGTGCATAAATCTTTCTCTCTCTCTCTCTCTCTCACACACACACACACACACACACACAAGTACATTCATTTTCTGTTTTTTAAACTTAAAACCTGCTGAGAAGAAAATGGACTCTGGAAATCACTCCTCACTGACTGAGTTCATCCTCACTGGGCTCACAGAACAACCACAATTCCAGCTGCCCATTTTTCCTTCTCTTCCTAAGAATCTATATGGTCATCGTGATGGGGAACCAGGGCATGATCACACTCATGGCGTCAGTTCTCACCTGCACACCCCCGTGTACTATTTCCTCAGCAATGTGTACTTTTTGATCTCTGTCAGTCCACTGTCATTACCCCCAAATGCTGGTGAGCTTTGTGAGAGAAAAAAATATCATCTCCTACCCTGAATGCATGACTCAGTTCTACTTCTTTCTTCTTTTTATTATTGCAAAGAGTTATATGTTTGCTGAAATGACATATGACCGCTATGTTGCCATCTCTAACCCCTTGCTTTATAATGCCATCATGTCTTATTATAGGTGCTTCCAGGTCAGAGCAGCAGTTTACATCTTGTGAATCATTTAATCAACATCCCATACTTGCCTTATGCTGAGACTCTATTTCTGCAAGGCCAATGTGATTAACCATTATTTCTGTGATATTTTTCCACTTATGGAGCCATCATGTCCTAGCATTTATTTCAACGAATTATTGGCTCTAGTCTGAAGTTCTTTCAATGTCCTGATTCCTGCCTTACCTACTGTTACCTCCTATGTCTTCATCCTCCACAAAATCTTCCACATCCACTCCACAGAGGGCAGGTCCAAAGCCTTCCAGCACCTGCAGTTCCCACATCTCAGCTGTTGCTGTTTTCTATGGATCTGCAGCATTCATGTACCTGCAGCCATCATCTGTAAGCCCCATGGACCAAGGGAAAGTGTCCTCTGTGTTTTATACCTGCACTGTGCCCATGATGAATCCTGTGATCTATAGTTTGTGGAATAAGGATGTCAAATTGACCCTGAGGAAAATTCTGGACAGTGGAAAATGTAGATGAATAGACTCAATGCCATGGTGTTATATACGTATATAACGTATACATACGTTATATATGTTTGCTGAGATACATAATCTTTCAGTTTTACTGTTCAAAGTTTTGGAAATTAAGGATCATTTTCCCATACAATACTTTTCCCAAGTTGCCTCCAGGCTAATTCCTTTGAGTTTGTGTTATATTAACTATTTATGGAGAAATATCAAGGGTAAAGTCAAAGATTTTAAGAATTAAAGAAGCTCCAGTGAGGTACAAAGAAATACAAATGACAATAAGAATAACTATAATGATCATCATAAAATAATAACATATTACTATTGAGATAGTATAAAGTATCAAACACTGTGCCCAGTGCTTTATATTAGATAACTTTTATATTTATGGTGTTCTTTCTAGATAAGCCTTTGTATTTTTTCCATTTGAAAGATGAATAAATTGAAGTTAGTTTACATAGAGGAAATTCACACAGTCCCAAACCTAATAAAGACAGAGGCTAGAATGTCTGACTTCAGGAACTGTGATTTTACTCAGTTATATATTGCCCCCAGGTAATTGTGTGTAAGTGTAAGACCTTTCCAGTAATTTTCTTCTACACATTAAGCTTCTACCTTTCCTTGAGACTCTATTCCTTTCTGTTAGATATCTCCAATGCTATTTTCACTTTTATTTCATTTGATATAATGAAAATAAAAACATTTCAAACCTGTGTTGATCAAACAAAAAGACCAAATGGAAGTACAAAATGCTGGAGGAGTAGGTGGATGTAGAGCACATCTCTCTTCACAGATGCAAGAGGAATACAACTTCAGACACAGAAGTGCATGCAGAACACCATCTGAGAGTGGACAGGAGGTCCTGACCAGAGGAAAAGAATATATAGAATCACAAAAAACTTGGTAGGATGAAGGCACTAGGGGGAAAAACAGGAGTGTTAGTAAGACTGGACCTTCCCTTGCGGGTGGGGGAACTGAAGCTGGGGTCCGATCCCCACTTTGGGACAATTGTCTGAGTCAGAAGGGAAACATTTAAGGCTGAGAGTGAAACAGCTGATCTGTGGCAGCCTAAATAGAATGAGAATCAGACAGTCCTTGTTGGACACATACATACATACATGCCCCGGACAGAGATACAGGTTGCCTAGAAGGAGCAGTGGCTGGGAGGTGAAGTTTAGGGATTGTGGAACAATCCCAGGGCGAGGGCTGCTCTTTACTGTGGAAAGACTGATCGAAGGGATGTGAGGGAGGAGACTGTGGTGGGAAATACATGTGGAGGAGAGCTGGGCATCCATGGAAGCAAGGTGATACTGCTGAGTAACACATAGGGGTAGAGCCATCACCATAGCCTCTCTCCCCCAACAGGCCAGCATCGGCAGCTGAACAATAGCGAGGCTGGCACATTAAACTCCTGATGCACTGAATTACAGAACAGGAACACACCCAAGGTGCTCCTTTAAGTGACCGATGAGGCAAACTAGAGAGTAGGGCTCCACCCAGGGTGCCCCTTTAAATGCCTGATGTGCTTATCTACAGTGTAGGACCTCAGTCAGAAGGGACCCTCTAAGTGCCTGACACACCAAACAGCAGAGAAGGAATCCACCGAAGGGAGCCTTCTAAGAACCTGCATAAGCGGAGCTGTGGAGAAAGACTGGCCAAAGAGGCCTTCTGATCGCCAGCTATAAGAGGCTGGAAAAAAGACTTTGATATGGCCATAACTCCTGCAGTGGAGGCAGTGCATGTCCCTGCAAACTTGGCACTGCCAGGGTCCCTGCAAGCCAAGCAGCTGTGCCACCTTCACATTCAAATCTCACTGGGGCAGAGCTGCTGCAGGCCAAAAAGTCTTGTGTCTATGCACGCAGGGTCATTTTGGCAGTGTCTGACTCCTTGTGACCCTGTAGACTGTGGCCTGCCAGGCTTCTCTGGCAGGGAGGAAGTTTCTCCGGGTAAGAATACTGGAGTGCATTGGCCAATATTGATTGTCATATCCTTCTAGAGCACTATATTCCCTGCTGCCCTAGCCACCGACTCCCCTGAGTACCTGGTGTTGTCATAACCCCTGTGACCCAAACAGCTGCACTACCTCTGCACCAGGCCCTCACAGGGGCAAGCTCACATCCTCCAGGGCAGACTCAGGTGCAAATCTGGGAGATCAACCCACTTACAGAGGTGGAAATAAAGCCACAATTGGAAGCCAGGGAGCAGTGTGGCTAAGAAAGATGACCCAAAACCTTCCCGCCAGCTGTACAAGCTGCAGATTAAATCCACGCGATCAACTAAGCAAACTCTGTGTCTATGGAATATACAAAAGGTCATTGAGAGCTCCCACAAAAGAAAATGCACTAGTTCTGATAACTGTGGATATTTGAGGCAAGAACACACAGGTTTAGGACAAGTTTAGAAGCTGAGCTGCCCTCAAAGAAGGTCCAAAGATCAGGATAATGTTAGAAGGCATTCTAGGGAGGTAAGGTGACTGTGATTCCCAGCAAGGCAAAGGACTCTAACAGCAGTTACTCAACAAAATATTTATTAGTCTTATGTTTTGAATTGTTCTGTAGATTGTTTTGAATTTTCCCCCCCATTTTCTCCCCCTGTGTTCAGTTAAGTTCAGTTCAGTTACTCAGTCATGTCCGACTCTTAGAGACCCCATGGACTGCAGCCTACCAGGCTCCTCCGTCCGTGGGACTTTCCAGGCAAGAGTACTGGAGTGGGTTGCCATTGCCTTCTCCAAGCAGTTAACATTTAATGTATATAGATCTTCTTCATCTAACTCCATTTAACTTTGCATATCTGGTCTTTCTTTCTTCTTTCTTTCCTTTCCTCTCAACATATTTGTTACTTTTGTTTTCATTGTTTTATTTCCAACTCGGCAACTTGCTTTAGTTTTGTCTTCCAGTTTATGCTTTAGTTAGTTTTATTCTTAACTGGTAAATATAATTTTCTGTTTCCTTTGTTCACTGGGTCAACCTACTGTACTTTATTTTTGTTGGACTCTTTTTACTTTGCTCATGGGTGTATATGTATATATGTATCAGTTCAGTTCAGTTCAGTTCACTACTCAGTCGTGTCCAACTCTTTGCGACCCCATGAACCGCAGCAGGCCAGGCCTCCCTGTCCATCACCAGCACTCGGAGTCCACCCAAACCCATGTCCATTGAGTTGGTGATACCATCCAACCATCTTATCCTCTGTCGTCCCCTTCTCCTCCTGCCCTCAATCTTTCCCAGCATCAGGGTCTTTTCCAATGAGTCCGCTCTTCACATGAGGTGGCCAAAGTATTGGAGTTTCAGCTTCAACATCAGTCCTTCCAAAGAACACCCAGGACTGATCTCCTTTAGAATGGACTGGTTGGATCTCCTTGCAGTCCAAGGGACTCTCAAGAGTCTTCTCCAACACCACAGTTCAAAAGCATCAATTCTTTGGTGCTCAGCTTTTTTTATACTCCAACTCTCACATCTACACACAACCACTAGAAAAACTGTAGCCTTGACTAGATGGACCTTTGTTGACAAAGTAATGTCTCTGCTTTTTAATATGCTGTCTAGATTGGTCATAACTTTCCTTCCAAGGGGTAAGCATCTTTAATTTCATGGCTGAAATCACCATCTGCAGTGATTTTGGAGCCCAGAAAAATAGAGTCAGCCTCTGTTTCCACTTTTTTCACATCTATTTGCCATGAAGTGATGGGACCGGATGCCATGATCTTAGTTTTCTGAATGTTTAATTTTAAGCCAACTTTTTCACTCTCCTCTTTCACTTTCATTAAGAGGCTCTTTAGTTCTTTGCTTTTTGCCATAAGGGTGGTGCCATCTGCATATCTGAGGTTATTGATATTTCTCCTGGCAATCTTGATTCAAGCTTGTGTATCCTCCAGCCCAGCACTTCTCATGATGTACTCTGCATATAAGTTAAGTAAGCACATGCAATATTTTAAGTATTATTTGCCTGATTTTGTAATTGCCATTTTACTTGGGTTCATCTTTGGTTTCTCATCTATGAAGTTTTCTTTAATCTAACTTAATGCCACAACAAACCCCTTGTGGAATCTTCATTCCTGACCAGAGACCAAGCCCTGAGCCTTTGTGGTAGCTTTGGTTCCAACATCCTAGAATACCAGAGAATTAACCCTCGGGAGCATGAAATAGTGAGAACTCACACAAAGGAAACCACTTGAATACAAGACATGGTATCACCCAACCACCAGTAGCACCCTGAGCAGAATGCCTCATCTAAACAAGAAACAAAAGAAAAATACAGCCCAATCATCAGCAGATAGGATTACCATCTCACTCAGACTTGTACATCAGAGGAAAAACAAACAAACAAAAACTCACTAAGCAAATCTCACCAAGCTTACAGAAACCACTGGACAAACCTTAGGAGGGCAGAAAGGAAAAGGAAGAAAGAATTCTACCTAGAAGCCCGGGAAAAAGACACCTCAAAAAAAATGTTATATAAATAATGAAAAGGCAGAGAAATACTACACAAATGAAGGGACAAAGTAGAAACACAGAAGTCCTAACAAATGAGGAGGAAATAGTCAACTACTTGAAAAAAATTTCAGAATAATGATAGTAAAGATTATTTTTAAAAAATTGCAAATAAAATGGAGAAAATGCAATAAAAATAACAAAGACCTAGAACAACTAAAGAATAAACACACAGAGTCAAACAACACAGTTACTGATTAAAAATGCTCTAGAAGGAATCAATAGCAGAATATCTGTAGAAGAAGAATGAATCAGTGAGCTGGAAGATTAAATGGTGGAAATAATTTCTGAAGATTAGAATAAAGTAAAAAGAATGAAAAGAACTGAGAATAGTCTCAAGAACCTCTGGGACAATATCAAACACACCAACATTTGAATTATAAAGGTCCCAGAATAAGAAGAGGAAAAGAAAGGGTACGAGAAAACTTTTTGAAAAGATTATAGTTGAAAATTTGCCCAACATGAAAAAGGCAACAGTCAATCAAGTCCAAGAGGCACAAAGAGTTCCATACATGATAAATCCAAGGAGAAACATGTCAAGACACATACAAATCAAACTAACAAAGACTAAACACAAAGAAATAATATTAAAAGCAGACAGGGAAAAGCAACAAGTAACATACAAGGAAATCCCATACTTTTAACAGCTGGTCTTTTAGCCAAAACTTTACAGGCCAGAAGGGAATGGCAGGATATATTTAAAGTACTGAAAGGGGAAAATCTACAACCAAGATTACTGTACACAGCAAGTATCTCATTCAAAATTGATGGAGAAATCAACATTTTTTTTCTTTCTTTCTTTCTTTTTTTTTTTTTTACTTTACAATATTGTATTGGTTTTTCAGACAAACAAAATTTAAGAGAATTCAGTACTACTAAACAAGCTTTACAAGAAATGTTAAAGGGAATTATATAGTCAAGGAATACAAGAGAGGAAAAGATCTACAAAATCAATCCCAAACAATTCAGAAAATAGCAATATGAGCATCAGTCGGTTCAGTTCAGTCGCTCAGTCATGTCTGACTCTTTGCGACCCCGTGAATTGCAGCACGCCAGACCTCCCTGTCCATCTCTAACTCCCAGAGTTCACTCAAACTGATGTCCATCGAGTCAGTGATGCCATACAGCCATCTCATCCTCTGTCGTCCCCTTCTCCTCCCGCCCCTAATCCCTCCCAGCATTAGAGTCTTTTCCAATGAGTCAACTCTTCTCATGAGGTGGCCAAAGTATTGGAGCTTCAGCTTCAGCATCAGTCCTTCAAATGAACACCCAGGACTGATCTCCTTTAGAATGGACTGGTTGGCTCTCCTTGCAGTCCAAGGGACTCTCAAGAGTCTTCTCCAACACCACAGTTCAAAAGCATCAATTCTTCAGCACTCAGCTTTCTTCACAGTCCAACTCTCACATCCATACATGACCACTGGAAAAACCATAGCCTTGACTAGATGGACCTTTGTTGGCAAATTAATGTCTCTGGTTTTGAATATGCTATCTAGGTTTGTCATAATCCTCCTTCCAAGGAGTAAGTGTCTTTTAATTTCATGGCTGCAGTCACCATCTGTAGTGATTTTGGAGCCCAGAAAAATAAAGTCTGACACTGTTTCCACTGTTTCCCCATCTATTTCCCATGAAGTGGTGGGACCGGATGCCATGATCTTCGTTTTCTTAATGTTGAACTTTAAGCCAACTTTTTTACTCTCCTCTTTCACTTTCATCAAGAGACTTTTTAGTTCCTCTTCACTTTCTGCCAGAAGGGTGTTGTCAGCTGCATATCTGAGGTTATTGATATTTCTCCCGGCAATCTTGATTCCAGCTTGTGCTTCATCTAGCCCAGCGTTTCTCATGATGTACTCTGCATATAAGTTCAATAAGCAGGGTGACAATATACAGCCTTGATGTACTTTTCCTATTTGGAAACAGTCTGTTGTTCCATGTCCAGTTCTAACTGTTGCTTCCTGACCTGCATATAGGTGTCTCAAGAGGCAGGTCAGGTGGTCTGGTATTCCCATCTCTTTCAGAATTTTCCACAGTTTATTGTGATCCACACAGTTAAAGGCTTTGGCATAGTCAATAATATATCAATAATTATTTTAAAGGTAATTGGATTAAATGCTCCAACCACAAGACACAGACTGGCTGTATGGATACAAAAACAAGAACCATATTTATGCTGTCGACAAGAGACCCACTTCAGACCTAAAGACACATATAAACTGAAAGTGAGAGAATGTGAAAACATATTCCATGCAAAGGGGAAGTAAAGGAAAGCTGGAGTAGCAATCCTTATATCAGACAAAATAGACTTTAAAATAAAGAAGATTGCAAGAGATAAGGAAGGACACTGCATAATGATCAAGGGATAAATCAAAGAGGAAGACATAGCAATTGTAAATATCTATGCATTCAACACAGGAGAACCTCAATACATAGGACAAACACTAACAGATATAAGGGGAGAAATTGGCAGTGATAGAAAAATGTTTGGAGCCCTTGACACCCCACTCACACCAATGGACCAATCATCAAAACAGAAAATTAATAAGGAAACATAAGTCTTAAATGATACATTAAATGAGGTGGATCTCATTGGTATCTTTAGGACATTTCATCCAAATGTAGAAGAATACACCTTCTTCTAAAGTGCACATGAAACATTCTCCAGGATAGACCACATCTTGGGTCAGAAATCAAACCTCAATAAATTTAAGAAAATTGAAATAGTATCAAGCATCTTCTCATACCACAACTCATGAGACTAGATATCAACTACAAGAAGAAAACTGTAAAAAAACACAAACACATGGTGATTAAGCAACATGTTCCTAAATAACCAACAGGTTACTGAAGGAATCAAAAGGGAAATTTCTAGAAACAAATGACAGTGACAACATGACAACTCAAAACCTATGGGAAGCAGCAAAATCAGTTCTAAGAGAGAAGTTTATAGCCATACAATCCTACCTCAAGAAACAAGAAAACATTGACTAGATAACCTAAATTTACATCTAAAACAAGAACAAAAAGACCCCAAAGAAAAGAAGAACAAAAAACCCCCAAAATTTGTAGAAGAAAAGAAATTATAAAGATATGAGCAGAAATAAATGAAAAAGAAATGAAATCAACAGTAGTAAAGATTAATAAAAATAAAAGCTAGTTCTTTGAGAAGATAAATAAAGTTGACAAACCTTTAGCCAGTCTCATCAAGAAAAAAAATAGAAGAATCAGATCAACAAAATTATAAATGAAAAAGGAGGTGTTACAATAGACAGTGGAGAAATACAAAGGGTTATAAGAGACTATTATGAATGACTATAGGGCAATAAACTGGATAAACTGGAAGAAATAGACAAATTCTTAGAAAAGTCCAATCTTCCAAAACTGAACCAGGAAGAAATGGAAATCATGAACAATCCAATTATAAGCACTGAAATTGAAGCTCTGTTCAAAAATCTGCCAAAAATCAAAAGCCCAGAATCAGATGGCTTCACAGGAGAATTCTATCGAACATTTAGAGAAGAGCTAATGCGTATCCTTCTAAAACTCTTCCAAAAAATTGCAGAGGAAGGAACACTTCCAAACTCATTCTATGAGGCCACCATTACCATGATACCAAAACCAGGCAAAGACAACACAAAAAAAGAAAACTATAGGCAAATATAACTGATGATAATAGATGCAAAAATCTCAACAAAATTTTAGCGAACAGAATTCAGTAACACATCACAAAGCTCATACACCATGATCAAGTTGGGTTTATTCCAAAGATGCAAGGATTCCCCAATAAAGGAAAGTCAATCAATGTGATAAAGCATATTAACAAATTGAAAGATAAAAACAATATGATCATCTCCATAGGTGAAGAAAAAGCCTTTGACAAAATTCAGCACCCATTTATGATTAAAACTCTTGAAAAAGATGGTATGGGGAGGGAGGTAGGAGGTGGGGTTCAGGATGGGGAACATGTGTACACCCGTGGCAGATGCATGTTGATGTATGGCAAAACCAAGACAATATTGTAAAGTAAAAATAATAATAATAAAAAATAGGCATAGAAGGAACTTATGTCAATATAATAAAGGCCATATCTGATTGGCCTACAGTAAATATTATTCTGAATGGCGAAAAACAGAAAGCATTCCCACTAAGATCAGGAACAAGGCAATGGTGTCCACTCCCCCCCCCCCCCCCCCCATTATTCAGCATAGTTCTGGAAGTCCTAGCTACAGGAATCAGAGAAGAAAAAGAAAAAAAAAAAAAAAAAAAGAATCCAGATTGGAAAAGAAGAAATAAGATCCTCACTGTTTGCAGTTGACATGATATTGTACAGAGAAAACCTGAAAGATAGTATCAGAAAAATATTAGAGCTAATCAGTGAATTTAGCAAAGTTACAGGATACAAAAATCAACACACAGAAATCACTTGCATTTCTATATAGTAAGAATGAAAATCTGAAAGTGAAATTAAGGAATCAATCCCATTCACCATTGCAACAAAAAGAATTAAGTATCTAAGAATAAACTTACCTAAGGGGATAAAAGAACTGTACACAGAAAATTATAAGATACTAATGCAAGAAATCAGAGATGACATAAACAAATGGAGAGATATTCCATGTTCCTGGGTAGGAAGCATTAATATTGTGAAAATGACTCTACTACCAAACACAATCTACAGATTCAATGTGATCCCTATCAAATTACTAAAGACAACTTTCACAATTTATATGGAAACATAAAAGACCCCAAATAGCCAATGCGGTCTTGAGAAAGAAGAACGGAGCTGGAGGAATAAACCTTTCTGACTTCAGATTGTACTTCAAAACTTCAGTCTTTAAGACAGTATCGTACTTGCACAAAAAAAAGAAATATAGACCAATGGAACAAGATAGAAAGCCCAGAAATAGACCTATGCACCTCAGTTCAGTTCAGTCGCTCAGTCATGGTGGACTATTTACAACCCCATGGACTGCAGCAGGCCAGGCTTTCCTGTCCATCATCAACTCCTGGAGCTTATTCAACTCATGTCCATAGAGTCAGTCATGGCATCCAACCATCTCATCCTCTGTATTCCACTTCACCACTCACCTTCAATCTTTCCCAGCATCAGGGTCTTTTCCAATGAGTCAGTTCTTCACATCAGGTGGCCAAAGTATTGGGGTTTCAGCTTCAGCATCAGTCCTTCCAATGAATATTCAGGACTGATCTCCTTTAAGATGGACTGGTTGGATCTCCTTGCAGTCCAAGGGACTTTCAAGAGTCTTCTCCAACACCACAGTTCAAAAGCATCAAGTCTTTGGTGCTCAACTTTCTTTAGAGTCCAGCTCTCACATCCATTCTCACGTTATTCACTATAAATAAACTAAAATGAAATTCCAAAAAATATCAAGTAAACCATAGGAGGTCAAGAAAGGGAATCAGAGGAAATAGGAAAAAATAAAACATAATAAAGTGGCAGACTTAGTCTTTAACATGCCAATAATCAATTTAATTACAAATGGTCTAATTCATGAATCATCTACTGAATGACTAAAAGAGCAACTCTGTCTGCAAGAAATCTTTTCAAACAGAGTGACATAAACACATGAGAGTAGAAAGATAAAAATTATATGCCATGGAAACATTACTATTAAAAAATAAGGAGTGGATTTATCAATATCAGGTCAAATAGACTTCCAAGCAATAGGCAAAATATCAACAACAAACTAATAAAGTTCATCTAGCCCAGAAAAGAAGAAGTAAAACTTCTTAATAGCATGTGATAGTCTATGTAGAAAACCCAACGGAATCTATAAGAAGAGCTACTATAAATAGCAATTGACTTTAGTCAGATTTCAGGAAACAGAATCAACAAACAAAAATTTACTATTTTCAATACACTCTCAAAAAACAATAGAAAACTAAGTTTCAAAACTACCATTTGCAAAAGCACAAATCTTATCAAATCCTTAGTGATAAAGTTGGCAAAGTATATGTAAGATCTTTATAAGCAAAACCTTGTTGAGAGAAATTAAGGGAGACCTGAATATACTATGTTCCTGTAGCAGGAGACACATTATTAAGATGTCAGTTTTTCTCAAGTTTATTTACAGATTCAACATAATCCCACTCAAAACCCAAGCAGGAATTTGTAAAGAATAATAAGCTATTTATAAAATTCATAAGAAAATGCAAAAGTCCTATAAAAAAACTTTGATAAAGAATGATGCTAGAGGATTTATGTTATAAACTTCAAAATGCATTATGAAGTTATAAGTAACAAGACAGTGTGATACAGGCATCAGGATAGATAAACAGATCAATGAAGAAGAATAAAAAATTCAAAAATAGACTCACACATAGTTGGCCAATTGATCTCAATAAATTTACAAGACAAGGCCATCGAATGGTGCTAGAAAAGCTGGACATATGATTCAAAACAAATAAAAAATGAAAAGAGAAGAAAAGAAACTATGGATACACACAAAGAAACCATGAGTGAATCTCAAAATAATTATGCTGAATAAAAGAAGTCAAGGTAAGAGTGTATACTAAATAGTTCTATAGGTTTAAAGTTCTTGAAAAGGCAAACTAATCTACAGTAACAGAAAGTGGATCCATGGTTACCTGGCAATGAATGGACGAAGGTTGAGGTGGAGAGATTACGAAGGATGGGGTGAATATGTTCATTCTCTTAATTTTGGTGATGATCTCATGGGTAAACATGTCAAGTTTAGCTAATTATACACTTTAAATGTGCAATTTATTGTATGTCAATTATACCTTGATAAAGCTGCTAACATTTTGAAAATGAAATCAACAGACAATTCATGGAGCTTCTATTGGCTAAAAGACACACATTTTAAATCAGGACTGACCTATGCTTTCCACAGACATGTGATATATAAAGGCCTTGGAGACCAGGTGACACCTTTTTAAATTATAGAAAAAAAAAATTCACCTATTCTTTTTCTCCATGTGTAATCCTTGAAAACATCTAGAAGAGTTAAGAACAATAAGATTTTTCTATGTTCAGAGATAATGGAATGAGTTTGACTGGATTATAGAAAGTTTTAAATGATAAGGAAAAATTTGATATTGTGTGGTTTTAATAAAGCAATGTAATTTTAACATGATTTCCAAAGTTTGATATTTGCTATCTGTTGTTGTTCAGTCACTCCACTGTGTCCGACTCTGCAACTCCATCGACTGCAGCACTCCAGGCTTCCCTATCCTTCACCATCTCCCAGAACTTGCTCAAACTCATGTCCATTGAGTTAGCGATGCCATCCAACCACATTATATTTGCTATGGAATCATTATTAATTTTCTTACCACTCATGGAAAAAAAGTTTGATGTTTGTTTTAAACACTCCAGGAATAGGAATGCCACTATACTGCCAACAGACGGATACTTTTTAATTGCTTCTTCCCTATAGAGTGCAACTACTGGGATGACAATGCCCTAAGGGGAATTTACGCTTACATCATCTCCTTAAGGTCCATGTAGATGCAAATAAAATTTTTCTTCAATAACAGAGCACTGAGAGTCAGTAGGATTACTTTTCTTGCTCTGCTTAATTGGTTTTAAGCTGTTACTCGTCGATAACATTTCTTGAATCCTTATGTAACACCAACTCCATGGCTTTTCCAGATTCAGCAAGATTTGGAGCCATAAATGTTTGGTTGTAAAATTATCTTGTGTGTGTGTGTATGTGAGTGAGTGTGCACATGCATGTACTATGTGAGACCAAAGTTAAAACTTATCATATGGGACCAACAACACTTTACCTATTGGTAATATTCAGGTAAGTCATGAAATTCTATCTACCTTTCTTTCACTTTCTTTCTTTAATAAGATATTGTAGTTGAAAACTAAATAATAATAATAATAATAAAATAATTATAAAAAATAAGATACTGTAGTTGAAATCAAATTTTGGAAGGCAGTTAAAAGTTCTTATCACTGATGCTAATGGGTTGTTGTCTGCTTCTTGACAGGTAGGCATAAAGCGTGTAACACATAGAGACCATTTCTCCTCTTACTAGTTCCATACCTGTTCTTCTGACTTCAAACTCTTGACTTCCCGAGTGCTGTCATATTAATAATATCTCTCATTTATATGCAACTTTGAAATTTATAGATAATTTTCATATGCATTAATAATGTAACATCACAAGATTTAGTCAGGTCAGGAATTCCTTTTACTAGAAGGACACTGACATTAACCAATTGATATTATCCAACATCTCTGAGTTAGCAATGGGTCAATTGATAAATAAAAATTCAAGCTCCTGACACTCAGTCTAATTCATAGACTGCTACATTAAGGGTGAAAAATCATGCCATTCTTCACTCTCTGCTTTCCAACAGTGGATTCACAAAGCTAACCTTCAAAATGAAAGACAGGAAATCCTAGCTTTGTTTCTGACACCTCTATTTATTTATTCTGTCTGCTTACCTCTCCTGGTTGCAATACTAAAATGAGAAACATATCCCAGAACTTAAATTAAGTTAGATGTTTCTAATTTAAAAAAAGACTCTTTCAAGGCTTAAACATCCCAGTCTTCAAAAATTTTCAAACAACCCTATGCCTCAGAGACAGAATCACCCAAGAGTTCCTATTGTATTAGAAGATGTTAAAGGACTTTTGTATCTAATACTTGGTCAAGGAAAGAAATTTTGAACTATCTTTTGTTAATGTCACAATCCATACAGGTATATTGTTTTTAATATTTATCTGAAGTGTATCCAGTTTCTAAAAACAGCACTGAATTAAATCTTATCCCAGTCTTGGTACTCCCTATTCAGATTTTTCTAAGAAAAGAGAGTAATGCAAAGAATGTAAATGTAACCAAAGAAATTTTTTTAAAAATAAAGAAAACCTAGGTAACTTTCGTGTAAATATAGGCTACTGTCTGAGAGTATTGCTTTATTTGAAGACTGAAAAAAAATTAGGGGTAGAAAGTTTGCCAAGGTCGCCATGTTGGTAGAATTTGAAGGAAGAGAGAAAAGTAAACAGTTAAGTGCAGATCTCTGCTAGGTCCCAGGGTCTGTGTTGAATGTCTACAGAGCAACACTATTGCTCTGTTGGAATACTGTTCTGGGTGAACTGCTGTAGGGAGTAGTCAAGAAGAGGTGATAAGAAATAGAAAAAGAATGGAGAAAAGGCACTAAAAATTCTTAATGTCTAGTTCAAAATATCAGATATAACAATAAAAATGACCAAACCAAACTTTATTGATAACTTTTCACATACCAGGAACTGCTTTAAGGTGTTTGTATGCATCATACCTGATTGATCTCATCCAGTCCCTTGGCTTTTAATGTCATACATGCACCGATGATTCAGAAAATAATGTCCTAGGCAGACCTCCTCTGAACTCCAAACTCATACCTTCAGTTTCCTACTCAATATATCCATTTGGTCATATAATAAGACATCCAAATTAAAATATTGAAAATAGAAAACTGCCTCTTAAACCTGCTCTATACCATGACCATTGATCCAACCTCAGGCCCATATCCTCCATCCTCTTTCTGCCACTCTTTCTCAGATGCCCGTATCCAACTTGTAATCCAGCTGCAATTTTTCTGACTACTTCTCGATATCCCCATCATTACTAGTCTGGCCCAAGCTATCATCTCTCAACAGGAGCACATTTTGTCTCCTATCTGATTTCCCCGAATCACCTTGTTCACTCTTAAGTGACCATTCTTGACAGAGCAACCAGAGCCTGAAGGATCCTTTTAAAAATACATCAGAGCACAGAACACTCTGCCTTCTGCAAACTCTCCAGCATTGCCCCATCATAGATGAGATGAGATTCATAGGTTTTACCAATACCTGCAGCCGGCGCATAGTTCCATTTACAGCCTCCACTTGTCTTTCAGGCTCTGTATAGTCCAGCCGCACTGGCCTCCTAGCGTTCCTCCAACACCCCAAGCATGCTCTCTGTCAAAGTCTTTACTCTGGGTATTCTCTCTGCACAGAACAATGTTTGGCTTCCAGATTTATCTAGACATGCTTGACATATAACACTGTATAAGTTTTAGGTGTACAATATGATGATTCAATATATGTATATACTACAAAATTATCACACTAAGTTTAGTTAACATCTACCACTTCACCTAGTTACAATTTTTTCTTGTAATGAGAACTTTAAGATCCAGTCTATTAGCAACTTTCAAATATATAATATAGTATTGTGAACTATAGTCCACCATGCTGTATATCATATCCTCAGGGTTTTTATCTTATAATTGGAAGTTTGTATCTTTTGATGCCTTTAATTCATTTCACTCAGGATAATTTGTCTTTAAATTTTTAATTTATTTTTAGCTGAAGGGTTATTGCTTTACAAAATTGTATTGGTTTCTGCCATACATCAACATGAAGCGGCCATAAGTATACATATGTCCCCTCCCTCCTCTCCCTACCTCCCACCTCCCACTCCATCCCAACCTATCCCACCCCTCTTAGCTGTTATCCAGATACTGACATGGCTGCCCCACTTTGGATCCCATTCATAGAGGGCAAAGAAAGACTGAAAAAAGAGTCAGGTCACTGTGGATTTGTAGGTGGCAGGTTTAATAAATGAAGGAACTTCTGAGGCTTGTCTCTGGTGGCCATATGGCAGTAGAGCTCCACACCTGCCCCCCAGAATCTTAAAGGTTTATTTAATGAAATAAGCAGTGAAAATATTATTGCTTTCAAATTGTGTGATTTAATGCAAATGTTTCCTTAACCTCTTTCTCAGTCTCTCAGTCAAGCAAAAACAAAGAAAAAGTCAAAATATCTTGGAGGAAATAAGCACTTTGCAATGGAGTCAGAGAAGACCAAATTAAAGATGTTAAAGATGACAAAGCCAAGAGGAGAAATGCAAGAGATACCAGCAAGAGACCAGTTATACTCGGCCTTGAGACATTGGAAGAGAGAATAGATTGTTGCAGACTGGACATCAACAAAACAGGGTGGTAACACTGTACTGTTTCTCTAAAGGTGTCTGAATTACAGAAAGGTAGTTTTCCATTAATTGTTATTGTTCAGTCACCCAGTCGTGACTCTCTCTTTGTGACCCCATGGACTGCAGCATGCCAGGCCTTCCTGCCCCTCACCATCTCCCCAAATTTTCCCAAGTTCATGTCCATTGCATCGGTGATGCCATCCATCCATCCATTAATAGGGGAATCTAAAATTCCATTTGTAAAGACAAAATGGTTTTCACCCCTAAATGTCACTTGAGAGTAGTAAAAACTGAAACCAAATAAAGCACCAACATCTTGATAAAGTCTTCAATCAAGAATAGATTTTAGTCTCTTGTTTCCTGAAATTCTGGGTCAGTTAGAAACCATGCCATTCATCAGATCTTGGATTGTTAAATCCTATCAGATGACAATATTTGGCCAATGAGACTCTCTTCCCCAAACCAACTGGGAGAAGAATGGATACAGGAAATCATTCTTCAGTAACTGAGTTCATCCTTGAGGGGTTAACAGACCAGCCAGGACTCCAGCTCCCACTCTTCTTCCTGTTTCTATTGATCTACATGGTCTCCATGGTGAGCAACCTGGGCTTGGTCATTTTAATCAGAATCAGTTCTCAGCTTCACGTGCCCATGTATTATTTTCTCAGTAATTTGTCCTTCATAGATCTCTGCTACTCCTCAGTCATAATTCCAAAGATGCTGGTGAACTTCATGTCAGAGAAGAACTTCACTTCTTTCCCTGAGTGCATGGTCCAGCTCTTTTTCTTCTGCTTCTTCGGTATTAATGACTCCTACATGCTGACAGCCATGGCATATGATCGTTATGTTGCCATCTGTAACCCCTTGCTCTACACTGTTACCATGTCCCACAGAGTCTGTTTCCTACTGGTCACTGGTGTGTATATAATGGGGGCTGTTGGAGCCTCGATTCACACCAGCTTCATATCTAGTCACTCCTTCTGTGGCACTAATGTCATCCACCATTACTTCTGTGACATCCTTCCTCTTCTGAATATATCTTGCTCAAGAGACTACACCAAGGAACTTTCTGTGATGATTTTGGTTGGATTCAATGTCTTTGCATGTGCTGTAGCCATCTTCATCTCTTATGCTTTTATCCTTCCCAGCATCTTGCGCATCCACTCAGCTGAAGGCAGATCTAAGGCTTTCAGTACCTGCAGCTCCCACCTTGCAGCTGTTGGGGTTTTCTATGGCTCCATCATCTTCATGTATTTTAAACCATCTACCAGTGACACAGTGCAGGAGAATGTGGCCTCTGTGTTTTATACCACAGTGATTCCCATGCTTAACCCCCTTATCTACAGCCTTAGGAACAAGGATGTCAAAGAATCCATTAAAAAAGTTCTGAAGGGTGGGATAGTTCCCAGGTCTGTGTAGAAAACAGTACTTTTGAAAAGAAATAGCACAAATAGACCTTGTGTTTTCTTTTAGCTTGTTTTTAGCACTAATTATTTTCACATCAAGAGCCATTTTAAATTAAAAGGTCTGAATAACTTATTTTCAATTACTCTTTAGGTGCCCCTATTCCCAAGTGTCTTTTCAGTTCAGTTCAGTTCAGTCGCTCAGTCATTTCCGACTCTTTGCAACCCCATGAATCGCAGCATGCCAGGCCTCCCTGTCCATCACCAACTCCCAGAGTTCACTCAGACTCACGTCCATCGAGTTGGTGATGCCATCCAGTCATCTCATCCTAACTGTCCTTAGTTTCCTACCTACTCCAGAAACAAACTCTTACCTACATTTCACCCTTTGGTGTAAGCTTACAGGTACCTCAGAACTCTCTTTTTGTAATTTTTCTTGCTAAACTGAAAACTCCTGACCAAACTTTCTGAAGTTGTAATATCAAATGATGACTAAATATGTAAATCCCCTTAGGTATTTGCATTTTTAAAACACAACAGAGTTATAGACGCAATATACATTTTTTTTTGGTAAAACTTTTTAAGGAAATCTGTGAATGCTAAGTTGCTAAGTTGCTGCAGTCATGTCTGGCTCTTTGCAACCCTATGTAGTTTCTAGTAAATAAGAAGAAATAGTATTTTCCTAACATTTCTAGCCATTGTTATAACCATCAAAAATAATATCTGTCTTGTGGCAGTCTCAAGCAGGGTGGAGATTGGGATGAGCATGGAATAAAAGAACAAAATTATTTTAAATTTTCACTCTAATTTTAACTTACATATTTTCTTTTTTTTAAATTTTATTTTATTTTTAAACTTTACAATATTGTATTAGTTTTGCCAAATATTTTCTTTCCAACTTATTATGTATTTTAAATTGGATCTTAATAAGACTTTCTTCTGGATGACTTCTTTAGTTATTCCCTACTTATTTTCTCACTGTTCATAGTAATTCCTGTGCCCCACCATAGCATTATATCTCACTCTTCCAGTCAATCAATCAGTTTTTGATGGACAACCATGTGCCAGACAGGCAAAATCCCTACCCTTTTAGGGAACAAATAATGAAAAAGAAAACTTACACATTGCATATAAGGAGGAGAAATTTTAAAAGTGTTCTTTAAATAGGGAAAACAAGTGTCAGAGTAATGGTAGGTGACAAAGGGATGGTGGGGAAGGAAGACAAATATCTGTAGGGCTTTATGGGAAGGTTTGAAAGTTTTGACTGTCCTTCTAAGTGAAATGGGAAGTCACTGAGGGTGTGAACAGAAAAAGACCTGATCTGATATATAGGTGACTCTTGCTCTTTCTGCTGAATGGGCCTAAAAGCAATGAAATCCAAGTAACAAAGATCATACCTATCATCTAAGGATATTTGGGTTCTATGACACTCCACTAAAGGAAACCAAGACTTAATGGAGAAGTGGCAGATTCCAAGGTAGGATATCTAAAATTCAGGATGAGTCTAGAGCATCTCAGTATTTCATAGAGGAAGAAAGTGCCCAATAATTATGGAGATGTATCAAAAGGAAGGACCCCATACTGGACAAATTTAGAGCAATTTAAATATCAGAATGGATGGTTTATGAGATTCTATGAGTCCTTCCTGATATAAAAATAATAACAATGACAATAATAAAATTAAAATAATAGAAAAGGGAAAGTACTTCTTTACAGAATGCTGTCAACTAATGACAGAATGATATCATTCTATATCTAAATAAATCTGTATCTGATATAAATTTATATATAAACATTATATATAAACATATATGTATTAATTTACATAATCATTATAATTATATATATGTTTATAAATATAAATTCAGATATAAATCTATATCTGAATTATATAATTAGAAACTTATCAAGTTGCAATAACCATACTAATAATTGAATTAGCTAAGAATCATCAATCGAAACTAAAATCAATAGGTTGAAAGTACCTCGCTCTTAAGGGAATAAGAAAAAGACAGACATACAATCTTAAGGTGTCATGTCACAGATTCCTCATTCATAATAAAGTAAAGGGAATACCTCTACAATAGTAAATTTTAATGGAAACCTTTTTTAACCCAATGATTAAATTTAACATTAGCAATAATGGAACAAATTGATGTCTCATTCCTTCTGTGATTTTCTGAAAGAAATAACACAATGTCACCTAAAGTAGCCATCTGAGCCAAAGATGTTTAACCTGAATTTAATCACAAGGAATTAGACAAGTGAAAACTGAAAGATCATCAAACATAATGAACCATGTTCTTTTTATTTTATTTTTTATTTTTATTTATTTATTTATTTTTACCGTGTTCTTTTTAAATGCCAATGTCATAAAAGACTGGAAAAGGCTTGGAAAAAGACTTTAAATTATGTATACTAAAGAGAAATGTCAATTAAATATTATGCTTAGTTAGCTCTTTGATAAAAAACAAAACAAAAATAATCTGTAACACACATTATTGGGGACAACTGAGAATTAAATGTGGGTTATATGTTCATCAGTAAAAGTGAATCAATGTTAAGTTTTCTGAGTGTAATAGTTGCATTGTGGTTGTATAGGAGGACATCTCCTTTCCTAGGGGACTTATGCCAAGCTGTTTAAGGATAAAGCGTCATGATAGGTTGTTAATAGTCATCTCTCAAATGAGATGGCATTGTGTTTGTGTGTGTGTGTGCTCCCAAATTAAACACAATTCAGTTTTATGGTGACAATGGCCATGTTTTTCTTGTGTGCCTTTGTATCTCTAATACCTACGGTAACAAATGACACACAGTTGTTCAAACAAAATTCACTGAATGACTCAATGAATCTCTGTGAATAAAAGTGATAAGCAGGAATTACATAAATGAAAAATAAGTAGAGGTAATGCATGCAGTCAAACTCCTAGATGCAGATATTTCTCTCCTCTGGGAATAAACCTGTCTAAAATCAAAATAGAATTATGATTTTTAATTATGTCTGTTTTTCTACTCTATGATTTGTTTCTTTATATATTTTCTTTGGTGCTTTTTCTGCTTTATTAATTTCTTTCTCAATTTTGGAATTAAGAACTTAATTTATATTCTAGTGTTTATTTTTTTTCCATTTTATTTATTTTTTTATTTTTAAATTTTACAATATTGTATTGGTTTTGCCATATATCAAAATGAATCTGCCACAGGTATACATGTGTTCCCCATCCTGAACCCTCCTCCCTCCTCCCTCCTCCCTCCTCCCTCCTCCCTCCTCCCTCCCCATACCATCTATCTGGGTCATCCCAGTGCACCAGCCCCAAGCATCCAGTACCGTGCATCGAAACTGGACTGGCGACTTGTTTCATATATGATATTATACATGTTTCAATGCCATTCTCCCAAATCACCCCACCCTCTCCCTCTCCCACAGAGTCCAAAAGACTGTTCTATACATCAGTGTCTCTTGTGCTGTCTCGTATACAGGGTTATTGTTACCATCTTTCTAAATTCCATATATATGCGTTAGTATACTGTATTGGTGTTTTTCTTTCTGGCTTACTTCACTCTGTATAATAGGCTCCAGTTTCATCCATCTCATTAGAACTGATTCAAATGTATTCTTTTTAATGGCTGAGTAATACTCCATTGTGTATATGTACCACTGCTTTCTTATCCATTCATCTGCTGATGGACATCTAGGTTGCTTCCATGTCCTGGCTATTATAAACAGTGCTGCAATGAACATTGGGGTACACGTGTCTCTTTCCCTTCTGGTTTCCTCAGTGTGTATGCCAAGCAGTGGGATTGCTGGATCATAAGGCAGTTCTATTTCCAGTTTTTAAGGAATCTCCACACTGTTCTCCATAGTGGCTGTACTAGTTTGCATTCCCACCAACAGTGTAAGAGGGTTCCCTTTTCTCCACACCCTCTCCAGCGTTTATTGCTTGTAGACTTTTGGATCACAGCCATTCTGACTGGCATGAAATATTATTTCCATGCAGTGAAATGAGTAGATATCAAGTAAGCAGATGGATCAGTTTAAAAAATGAACACCCTGTGTAGCCTATACCCCCCCAAATGTAAAATACTTCCATAGCTGAGAATGTTCCTTCTTGCCCATTGCTAATCAACATCCACATCTCCAAATCACTACTATTTATTATTTTTTAACCATAGATGAGTTTTGCCTGTGGTTGATCTTCATATGAATTTTGGTGACAAGTTTTTCTCTCTGAGATAATTTCCAGTAATCTTAGCTCATCCATGCTCTCTTCTGTTGGTATAAAAGCATGAAATATAATATATTATGTGCTCAGTCGTGTCTGACTCTCTGTGCACCATGGTCTGTAGCCTACAAGGCTCCTGTGTCCATATAATTTTCCTGGCAAGAATACTGAATGGGTTGCCATTTTCTTCTTCAAGGAATCTTCCTGACTCAGGGATCAAACCCATGTCCCTTGCATCTCCTGCATTGGCAGGCAGATTCTTTACCACTGAGCCACCTGGGAAGCCCAGTACAAAAGCATACTGGCTTTTTAATGGATATCTTTTTTTTTTTTTGGACCTTGCGTCTCCTCCCCCATCTTCCTCCTTTGCACCCTCTTCCTCCCTTCCCCCTCCCCTCCAATTCCTCTCCCTTTTCTCTCCTGCTCCTTCTTCTCCTTATCTTTCTTCTTCTCAAGATTTTACATTTACCAACTCACTTTTCTTTTCCTCTTTCAATACAGATTCAAAAAGTTTCCTCTTCCTTCACTTAATTTTCTTTCCCTAAAGTGTTGCCTTTCTAAGGTTGCATCTTTGAGTCTTATGTGAACTCTCTTTACTTCTTTCCTATAGTCAATATTCTAGTCTACCAATACTTTTTTTTTTTTTTTTGGTATTTATTGCATTTAAGTCATATCATTTAATTCTAAGAGTTCAATACTTCTTTTTTTTGTTTTAATTTAAATTTATTTATTTTAATTGGAGGCTAATCGGGGTGTTCAGGATGGGGAACACGAGTTCAATACTTCTGCTAGAACATAGAGTCATATTTCTACATATAGGTAGATTGAACTTAGTAGTGCTCTCTTTATATAGCTGTGCTGAAGGTGCAGTGATTATGCAGTTTCATTTGTTCTTCTAGTTGATCTATACAACTTTCAGGAGAATGTATGGAGAGATTTCAATTTGCACAGGTGCCATCACCTCAGTTACCTCAAAAGTTCTCAACAAAATATTTGAAATTTTTAAAAATACAACCAAATAGCCGAATAATAAACAATTAGTCTACATGATTGGATATCAAGGGATTGCATACAATGAGACACTATGACATTACAGCAAAAAGGTTACAATTTAAGAGACTCACAGTACTAGGTGTTGGCAAGAATCTGCAGTAGCTGGAACTCTCAGGCATCACTAGTGGCAGTACAGCATTACCAACTGAGTTGTAATACAGTTTGGCATTATTTTCTAATACTAAATATTAGTCTTTATAATCCAGTAGGCATATATTTAAGAATGGGTATATAACCTAGAGAAATGAGGATGTACATCAATTAAAAGATTGGTAAAATAACATACATAAAAGATATAACAGTTCCAAACTGAACATGTTCTTAAGCATTGATCAAACAGGAGAATGAATAATTAAGTGTGTCATATTTATACAATGGAGAGTACACAAGCATGTCACGACACAAAAATGTCTTACAGACAAATTTTTGAGTGATACAAGCTACGCACAGAAGAGTATATACTGTGTGATTCCACTTATATGCAGTCCAGAAAAGGTAAAACTTCCCAAATGTACACTACTTCTCCTTGGAACATGATAAAGCCTTATGATGTGATGCTAATGTTCTATTTATATTTTTATCTGATTAGTCATGAAATGGGTATGAGCATAATAAAAAACTTCAAAGAGCTGTATTCTTAGTACATTTTGTATACATAGATATGTAAAAATTCATTGAGATACAGTGGAAGTATGTCTTGAAAGATGCTTGGAATAGAAGGTAAAACTCCTTCAATTCCCCCGCACTCAACATAGACACATAGAAAATTACTTTAAAATCATCTCTATAACAATGTTCTCATTTATATGCAGGCTATTTAATTATTGCAGCTGGAAAACAGGAAAAAAATGTTAGTGGACTTTGAAATTTTCATCCTGTTGAATCATGTATATAAGTGCCATTTGCAAGCAGATCTTTTAAAATTTCTATTTATCTTGAATATATTCACTGTCATGAAGTATAATTTTATAAAATTATTTTAATGACTACTTTTTATTCTATTGTACATCTCTACCACATTTTACTTAAGCTTATATTTTTGAGGGACATTTATTTAAATTTTTTTCAATTATCAGTACCACTTTATGTTTGCAGCTTTATCTTTGCCAGTATTATTTTATTTATTAAATATGAATGACTGAAAATTGAATAACTTGGTAAAAGTTCATATAGAATTTACAATACAATGTATTTAATATATGTTGTTAAACTGTCTTACAGAAATTAATATAGATATTTGAGTATGTATATCACTATTGTTTTATTTAAATTTGTGTTTCTAACAGAGTTGGAAATGTTTAATGTGCTAATTTGCATTTATATTATTTTTGATATTTGTCTATTGAGTGATTTTGGCTTAATTTTCTATGGGCCATCCATTTTTGTGTTAATTTATAAGGATCTTTACATATTTTTATTCTGGTCAATGAAAGTCCTCTTGTTCTTCTAACATCATTCTGACTTTTCTTTCTGGAATCAAAACAGAATAATCCTGATAAGTTTACTAATAAGTGTTTTAACCATAAAGAGGGTTTTGTGTCACTTTGCCTAAATCTTACTTAGAATTTCTCAGTTATAATTTCAACTTTGAGTCTTTTCTATTTCTTAATTCTATTTTTATCCATCATAGACTTGCTTTTTTTCTAGATTGATTGAAATCTGTCTTTTCTAAATTCTATGTGTGCATGAAAGATGAATGAAACAGCTCTTTCTCATCCCCAATATTCCTATCATGTAGAAGAACATTAATTACTTCACTCTGGACCCTGTTTTACACCCTTATTCACACCTGGGAAGGTGGAATGACTTATCTGGTAGGTGAGCTTCAAATAAGAAGCTATTCTTTTATTGTTTATTTTCTTTCTGAGAGTGAGCATGTTTTCAGAAAGAACATATTCTCATATATTTCCCATGCATTTCTCCCTGTTTTAGTAGAGACCAGCAGGAATCTAGTACTTCCTGTGATTAGAGTAGTGGGTTGCCTAACTCAGGGCTTGGATTTAAGTATACGTTGTCCAACAATAAAGATGTAATAAAGATATTTGGTCTTCACTTGACAGATTGTTTGTTTACTTTTCTATTGGTCTAGAACAAAGGCTCTATATTTGACTTCCTCAAAAGTACCGTGTGCATTGGATCAGGGTTATAAAGAAGTTAAAAAGAGAAGATTTGGAAACAAAAAAGGTAGCTAATGGTTTTGGGCTTTTGATGGGGAGATGGGAATTTTACTTCAGTGGCATGAATTGATACTTATTTTGATGTTTTTATTCTTTATGGCTTATGTATAACTTTTCACTAACCATATCTCTGCAGGTGGCTATGAGTATAAACTTCTGACAGTGTGGGATTTTCACCTTCACAGGTGCCTGGTAGTGCAGATTTGTTTAAAGCTGAGTGAATAATTTTATATGGGCACACATTCATTTTTATCCAGAGGTTGTACCAATAGTGCTGGCTCTTAAAAAAAGGCAAATGTCTCAATAAAGGCTCTACTCCTTGAAACACGTGAACTAAGTAAGCGTCCACACAGTCACATGTCTATGGTCCATGATAAATGTGGGTTGGGTAAACTGAGCCAATCTTAGCGATTGCACAAGCAAGTATTGCTGCAGCTTAAACCTGAACAAAGCTTTTCCCAAGCAGCGATTTGATTATAATGAAAAGAGAAACGTTCATATAAGTATTGTTCAGAAAATAGGGGGTAGAACAATCATTTGTTGTTTCCAGTCAGTTTTCAGCCCTGTTTTCAAGAAATATGAATTCTAAGACTAGTAGAGCAGGGTGGTTTGGGCTGCTGTACATTGTGACATTGTTTTTTCGTTTTAAATTGCCTTTGTGACCCATACATGGGACTGTGGAGAGCCTAACTGAATTACTATGGGTTGTGCACAGGCTCAAGAAGTAGCTCCTGCCCAGTGGACGCCACTTGTCCCTTGATTTGTTAAATAAGTAAGCTCAGAGCTTACAGGGCTTTGAATTTCCATCTTCTAATATGTTGTTGTTCAACATATGTTGTTCAACAAGTCAGTCATGTCTGACTCTTAGAGATCCTGTGGACTGCAGCTTGCCAGGCTTCCCTGTCCTTCACAATCTCCTGGAGCTTCCTCAAATTCATGTTCATTGATTCAGTGATGCCATTCAACTATCTCATCCTCTGTCATCCCCTTCTCCTCCTGGCTTCAATCTTTCCCAGGATCAGGGTCTTTTCTAATGAGTCAACTCTTCTCATCAGGCGGCCAAAGTGTTGGAGCTTCAGCTTCAGTGTCAGTCCTTCCAGTGAATACTCAGGACTGATTTCCTTTAGGATTGACAGCTTTGATCTCCTTGCAGTCAAAGGGACTCTCAAGAGTCTTCTCCAATACCGTAGTTCAAAAGCATCAATTCTTCGGTGCTCAGCCTTATTTATGGTCCAACTCTCACATCCATACATGACTACTGGAAAAACTATAGCTTTGACTAGAGGGACCTTTGTTGGTAAAGTGATCTTCTAATAAGGTAAGGCGCTTCACTTACATGGATGGTAGATTTCATTAATGAACCAATAAAAATGGGAAGAGGGCTTACCATAAAAAGAATAGTGTCTTTTATATTGAGAAAGAGAAACAGCTCAGAGAAATTATTTCTAACCTAACAACTGAGAAGGTAGATTAGAAATCTTGATTTGGAGCACTCTGTTTCTAGGAATTAAGGCTGCTTAGGAAATCAAGTGATTTAGAAATGTTGCCTCAGTCTTATAATAGCAGCAGTAGAAAAAGGAAAGCAAACTAAAGTAAAACAAGTTAATTAAACTGGAATGAGAAAGAGAATGAGAGAATGGAGGTCAATTATAAATCTGTGTATTAGACAGTGGTAATTTGAAGGCCAGGAACCAGTTCCAGGAAACTATTCACTGAAATATTAAAGTCACTGAAAAAGAGTAAGCAGTATACATTCTCCTTAAAGATGGAAAAAGCTTAAGGAATGGTATTGCCTGAGAAGGCAGTTATTATTACCTAGACCCTGAGAAAACATAAAAAAGAAATATATGGAGAAGAAAAGATATATTTAAAGGACAGGTAGGCACAGCTGTGAAAAAAATCCAGGACCTGGTTAAACAAACTCAACAGAATAACAAGGGAAAATGAACAAAACAGCATATTTTCCTTGGAACCATTTATTTTTCCCATTTATAAAACCCCAAAGCCAAGAATCACTTCTTCACCAAAACCTTCCAAAATGCTTTCTTCACATCCTTGTTCCTGAGACTGTATATTAAAGGGTTCAGCATGCGGATTACTGTGGAATACAACACTAAGGACACCTTCAGTTCAGTTCAGTTCAGTGGCTCAGTCATGTCTGACTTTTTGCGACCCCATGAATCGCAGCACGCCAGGCCTCCCTGTCCATCACCAACTCCCGGAGTTCACCCAGACTCATGTCCATTGAGTCAGTGTTGCCATCCAGCCATCTCATCCTTTGCCGTCCCCTTCTCCTCCTGCCTTGAATCCCTCCCAGCATCAGAGTCTTTTCCAATGAGTCAACTTTTCACATGAGGTGGCCAAAGTACTGGAGTTTCAGCTTTAGCATCATTCCTTCCAAAGAAATCCCAGGGCTGATCTCCTTCAGAATGGACTGGTTGGATCTCCTTGCAGGTCAAGGGACTCTCAAGAGTCTTCTCCAACACCACAGTTCAAAAGCATCAATTCTTTGGCACTCAGCTTTCTTCATAGTCCAACTCTCACATCCATACATGACCACAGGAAAAACCATAGCCTTGACTAGATGAACCTTTGTTGGTAAAGTAGGCTGCAGTCCATGAGGTCGCTAAGAGTCGGACACAACTGAGCGACTTCACTTTCACTTTTCACTTTCATGCATTGGAGAAGGAAATGGCAACCCACTCCAGAGTTCTTGCCTGGAGAATCCCAGGGATGGGGAAGCCTGATGGGCTGCCATCTATGGGGTCGCATAGAGTTGGACACGACTGAAACAACTTAGCAGCAGCAGCAGCAGCAATGATACTATGTAGCTCAGCTGGTAAAGAATACACCTGCAATGCGGGAGACCTGGGTTTGATCCCTGGGTTGGAAAGATGCCCTGGAGAAGGGAAAGTCTACCCACTCCACTATCCTGGCCTGGAGAATTCCATGGACTGTATAGTCCATGGTGTCACAAAGAGTTGGACATGACTGAGTGACTTTAACTTTCACTTTCAGTGACACTATGTCACCCTCATATTCCCTGATTTCATCATCTGTAAACCAGTCTCCTATTTCCAGAGGGGGAAAAAGTTTAAATGCTAAAGAAAAACACCAAGAGATTAAAAAAAATTTCATAAAAGTCATAGTAAGAGACCGTGAGGAAAGGAAATTATGCAAATAGTAAGGAAAGATAGAAGATCTACTCTACAAAACGTGGAAACAAGAGGAGATTCAAATTTCTTTCAACATGGGGAGAAAGAAATAAGATAAGAAGATTGTCAATAAAATTATTATTATTAAAACCAGAACCTTCCTACTTTGTGATTAACTACAGAGACAGTATTTCTAATCAAAGCTACCTACAACTCAGAATTTTTCTCACAGCGAATTTCACATCTTTATTTCTCAAGCTATAGATTAAAGGGTTCATCATGGCAACCACATTGGTATAAAAGACAGAGGAAATTTTTCTCTCATCCAGAGACCCAACAGAAGATGGTTTGAGATACATAAATGCACATGATCCAAAGAAAAGAGAAATAGCAATGATGTGGGAACTGCAGGTGCTAAAGGCCTTGGACCTGCCCTCTGTGGACTTGATGTGGAGGATACTAGAGAGGATGAAGCCATAAGAGACAAATATGGTGAGACTGGGCACAATGATGTTGATGCCTCCCACAATGTAAACTACCAGCTCATTGATGTAGGTACTTGTGCAGGAAAGCTCAAGCAGAGGGAGGATGTCACAGAAATAATGGTTGATGGTGTTTGCATCACAGAAGGTCAGTCTCAGCATGCATCCAGTGTGAGCCATGGCACCAGAAAATGCCATCAAGTAGGAACCAAACATAAGGCTGGAACACACTTTAGGGGACATGGCAACATTATACAAAAGTGGGTTACAGATGGCCACATAGCGGTCATAGGCCATTGATGTCAGCACATAGCATTCAGAAATGACAAAAAAAAACAGAAAAAGTAGAGCTGGGTCATGCATCCCATGTAAGAAATAATATTCTTCTTTGATGTGAAGTTAATCAGCATTTTGGGTGTAAACACAGAAGAATAACATAGATCTATGAAAGACAAGTTAAAGAGGAAAAAATACATGGGGGAATGTAGATGTGAATTTAGAACAATTAGATTTAGCAATCCCAAATTTCCCATCACAGTCACCATGTACATTCCTAGAAAGAAGATGAACAGGGGGAGATGGAGATCTGGTTGGTCTGTTAATCCCAACAGAATGAATTCAGTCACAAAAGAGTCATTTCCAGGAGCCATTCTTCTCTAAGGGAATCTGTGGACACAAGAGAAAGGGTTCCATTAGAGAACAACTCAGCCCTTGCCACAGTGTCTCATCTACAAGGGAGGGTAAACACTGGGAATGTCAGAGACTAGTCCTACCTGGTCCCACAGAATCTGCCTTTACCTTTATCAGGATAGAGTTTTGCGGACTTGTATAAGCTAAACATAGCAAAGGAAATCACAAACATCAGAGTTAAGGCCAGTGCTGTTACATGCAAATATAACTGCTGGAAAAACAAAGGGCAAGAAGGATAGATCAAGACAGAACCACCTCATGTCTATAAGCATTCTGTGATGACCCTCTAACAGATTTCTCTGCCAATTTCACCTGTGTCTCAGATCTGCACAAAATGAGAAAGAATGGGCATATATTCGGTCCTTATACTTTCATCTAAGCAGGGAATAAGTTTATAAATTAAATTCAGAAACTCACCCTCCTTAGTTCAGAAAACCTCAGGGCTGGCTCCCTTATCCTTGGTTTTTACCCAGTTGGGATTGGAAATGCAATTTCAGGTTCCTGAGCCTTGAGTTCTTTGATTCTGAGAGAAGCTGGCCAAGACATATGTCTGAGAAGCCTTTCTGAACTATTATAACTTCTGATAATTATTTCAGTCCTTTCAAGCAGCAGAGAAAATAAAGCCTTTTATTATCATACTTGCTACTTGATTAGACACAGAAAATTTAATGTGAGAGTCCTGATGTAATACACTTGGTTAAAAACAGGCTAGAAGCTTGCTGACTCTTTTCCCCAGGGTATAGATTTGTATAAAAGGGAATAAGGAAATTATATATCTTGGATTGTGATCAGTCTTTAGTTCCTTAGGGACTCAATCTTTCACTCCTTTTCATTTTAGGTATTATACATCCCTCAATGCAGATCCAAAGTAAATTCCCATCTCCTCATTACATCTACCTCTGAAGGGAAAGCTACTACATTGTTTTATTCCCTTTCATTTCCCAAATGGATATACTTTGTGTAAGGTTCCTATTTCTAGGTTTCCTTATTTCTTTATCTGAAATTTTTCAAGAGTGTTCTTCTCTCTCTTAAATATCTCTAAAAAAAAATTGCAATGTGATATATTCCTTCACCGAGAAGGCAACGGCACCCCACTCCAGTACTCTTGCCCGGAAAATCCCATGGATGGAGGAGCCTGGTAGGCTGCAGTCCATGGGGTCGCTAAGAGTCGGGCACAACTGAGAGACTTCACTTTCACTTTTCACTTTCATGCATTGGAGAAGGAAATGGCAACCCACTCCAGTGTTCTTGCCTGGAGAACCCCAGGGACGGGGGAGCCTGGTAGCCTACTGTCTATGGGGTCACACAGAGTCGGACACGACTGAAGTGACTTAGCATAGCATAGCATATTCCTTCTATGAGGCTTTCCCAGTGGCTCATGGTAAAGAATTCACCTGCCAATGCAAGAGATACAGATTTGATCCCTTGGTTGGGATGATACCCTGGAGAAGGAATGGCAAACCACTTCAGTATTTTTTGCCTGGAAATTTCATGGACAGAGGAGCTGGTGGGGAGAGTCCATGGTGTTGCAAAGAGTTACAGACTTAGCGACTAAGCAACAACATGTTCCTTCTTTAATTTATACTTTTAAAAAATTTACTTGAAATTTCCACTTGATTCTCCTGCTGAGCCATTTTCTGTAACATTTCAGTAACCGAGGTTATCAATTTATTCTTGTCATAGAAAAGAGTAGAAGCTATGGAGTTAGAGTATTGTGAATATTAATTTCCTACTTACAAACTATAATTCTATGGACAAGTTACTTAATTTTTCTGTTCAATGTGGGAAAATAGGGGTGGTAAAATAGCATCTCTTTCTTTGGGCTACTGTGTTAATCAAATGAAAAAATCCTAAGTAAACTGGTTGAGAAAGTGCCTTTCATATGGTAAATAGTTAAAAATTGTCAGCTGTCATTTATGTTCTCATAAATTAAACTAGACTCTCCACCATAACACTCATCAGAGCTTTTTCCCCCTGATTACCTGTATTCTTCTATAAATTATAAGCTCTATAAAGAAAAACATCTCTTCTATTTTGTTTGCTGTTTGGCTTCTGGATCTAAGAACAGTGTAGAGTACATAGAAGGAACTCAATAAATATTTCTGAAAATCATGTTATTTTTCTCAAAGAGCATTCAGAATATATTCAACATTTCTCTTACCCCAAACACAACCTCTACAACCACAGTGACCTCAACCCATGTCTGTCAACCACCACACAACTTATGGCTTTTGATGTTTAAGCTGAACTACTGTAATATTGAACTTTTAGCAGCTTCTAAAGATTATTTTAGCATTTCCCAACATACTCACTCTTATTTAGCCATAAACATTGTTAAACTCACTCTTATTTAGCAATAGACACTGAAATATGGTCATTGCTCTATCCCACCCTAGTTCAAGTACTTCAGTGTGTCTCCATTACTCATTTGAAAATTCAAGCAATATAATAAAAATATGCTTCTCAAAATTATGTCTTGCTTAAAACTAAATAATAAATTGAGTCAGAGTTATCTTTGATGAGAAACCATGAAAGGACCAGTTTGATTTATGAAGCATTTTGTGCAGATTAACTATTGTACAAACTTTTAACCTTCTCAAAAACCTAAAAAAGAAAATTGGAGAATGTTTACTTTTCTGGGAGAATGAAATTGCCTTGGAAAGTTCAACTTATTTTAGAAATATATATGTGTTTGTAGATGAAAAATAAACATATATAAGTATATTTATACACACATTGCTTATATTTAGTGGAATGAGGGGAAGATTATCACTTTGCAATGTAAGAGGCTTCTATGATTAGTAGAAAAGCACAAGCTGTCAAAAACAGTTTTTAATGTGCTAAAAAAAATAGTTTTCCACACACAAAATGGTAACTTGTGCTACCAAAGTTAGGTGATTTATTTATTTTTTACATAACAACTCCTAAGAAAGAGATGGAAAAGACCAACAGGCCCTGAATTTCTAATGAATCAAAATTAAATTTATGCCATTTTAAATTATTGTTTTTTTTTCTTTCTTTTGTTTTTTTGTTTTTTAATATATTTAGAAGATGGTAATGATTATTGGGGTTTTTGAAACTTTTTCATAGTTCCCTATCTCTTGCTTAGAATCATTCTAATATACTGCATAATATTTAAATCTACTAGTCTAACTAAAATAGATAAAAGAAGGTATGATACAGCACTTTGGAAAATAATTCAGTGTAAAGAAAAATTAATAATTCTATGAACAAAGGTTAAAAATACCCCAGGAAATTTCATAAATGCTTATGATATTGATATTAAATATGAGACACTAGGCTCTCTTCTCGCAGAAGGCAATGGCAACACACTCCAGTACTCTTGCCTGGAAAATCCCATGGACGGAGGAGCCTGGTAGGCTACAGTCCATGGGGTTGCTAAGAGTTGGACACGACTGAGCGGCTTCACTTTCACTTTTCACTTTCATGCATTGGAGAAGGAAATGGCAACCCACTCCAGTGTTCTTGCCTGGAGAATCCCAGGGATGGGGGAGCCTGGTGGGCTGCCGTCTATGGGGTCGCACAGAGTCGGACACGACTGAAGAGACTTAGCAGCAGCAGCAGCAGGCTCTCTTTTGGGAAATCCTTGAATCAGTCCTGGCTCTCGATCTCAAGTAAGTCTGATTATACACAATAAAGATTCAAGTGGAAGTTATGATGTATTAAAAGTGACTAAGCTGACTGTGTTTCTGAGACCCTTCAGTTCATTTCAGATGTTCATACGTGTCCAACTCTTTGTGACCACATGGACTGCAGCACACCAGGCTTCCCTGTCTGTCACCAACTCCTGGAGTTTGCTCAAACTCATGTCCATTGAGTCAGGGATGCCATCCAATCATCTCATCTTCTGCTGTCCCCTTCTCCTTCTGCCTTCAATCTTTCCCAGCATCAGGGTCTTTTCCAATGAGTCACTTCTTCACATCAGGTGGCCAAAGTATTGGAATTTCAGCCTCAGCATCAGTCCTTCAGTGAATATTCAGGACTGCTTTCTTTTAGAATTAAATGGTTCGATCTCCTTTCAGTCCAAGGGACTCTCAAGAGTCTTCTCCAACACCACAGTTCAAAAGCATCAATTCTTCAGCGCTTCACTTTCTTTATAGTCCAACTCTCATATCCATACATGACTACTGGAAAAACCATAGATTTGACTAGACAGACATTTGTTGGCAAAGTAATGTCTCTGCTTTTCAATATGCTATCTAGGTTAGTCATAGCTTTTCTTCCAAGGAGCAAGTGTCTTTTAATTTCATGTCTGCAGTCACTATCTGCAGTGATTTTGGAGCCCAAGAAAATAAAGTCTCACACTGTTTCCATTGTTTCCCCATCTATTTGCCATGAAGTGATGGGACCGGATGCCATGATCTTAGTTTGTTGAATGTTGAGTTTTAAGACAACTTTTTCACTCTCCTCTTTCACTTTCATCCAGAGGTTCTTTAGTTCTTCTTCTCTTTCTGCCATTAGGGTGGTGTCATCTGTATATCTGAGGTTATTGATATTTTTCCTGGCAATCTTGATTCCAGCTTGTGTTTCATCCAGCCTGGCATTTTGCATGATGTACTCTGCATATAAGTTAAATTGGCAGGGTGACAATATAGAGTTTTGATGTACCCTTTTTCATATTTGGAACCAGTCTGTTGTTCCATGTCCAGTTCTAACTGTTGCTTCCTGACCTGCATACACGTTTCTCAAGAGGCAGGTCAGATGGTCTGATACTTCCATCTCTTTCAGAATTTTCCACAGTTTGTTTTGATCCATACAGTCAAAGGCTTTGGCATTGTCAATAAAGCAGAAGCAGATGTTTTTCTGGAACTCTCTTGCTTTTTCAATGATCGAATGGATGTCAGCAATTTGATCTCTGGTTCCTCTGCCTTTTCTAAATCCAGATGAACATCTGGAAGTTCACAGTTCATGTACTGTTGAAGCCTGGCTTGGAGAACTTTGAGAATTACTTTTCTAGTGTGTGAAATGAGTGCAAGTGTGCAGTAGTTTGAACATTCTTTGGCATTGCCTTTCTTTGGGATTGTAATGAAACCTGACCTTTTCCAGCCCTGTGGCCACTGACGAGTTTTCCAAATTTGCTGGCATATTGAGTGCAGCTCTTTCACAGCATCATCTTTTAGGATTTGAAATAGCTCAACTGGAATTCCATCACCTCCACTAACTTTGTTGATAGTTATTCTTCCTAAGACCTAATTAAAGATAATGAAAAGTAAAGTCCCTAAGTAAAGATAATGAAGCAGAAAGAGGAGCTGCCAATCCATGATTCATGTGATCAGTACTCAGTTTTCATGTCCTCTTCAGAATCAAGTGGCCATATTTGAGTGTGCTTTCATTTCCTCAAAAACTTCCTTAACCAGAAATTTCATAAAAATGAAAGAATGAAAAGTAGGATGCAGAAATGTGTCTTAACAAATCCCACAGTGTAACATTTCATGCGTTATTTGAAGAGATGTGCAGTAATCTGTGGTTTACTCTATTTATGGTACCAGCTATCCTATCAATGAACTACTTACAGGAAAAAATTCTTGCCTCTGAGATTTATTAGTTCATATATTTTCCATACAGTCTACAACATAATAGATGATAGATGAGAAAAAAGAACATTGGGTCTAAAGGTCTTTTTCCTAAAGGGGAAAAGAAAGCCTTCTTATAAATTCCATCTGAAATTTCATCCTGAAAGTAATAATATTCTTCTGAATCAAAACTACCACAGTGTGAAAAATCAATCTCTGATAACTCTCCCTGTTATTAAGGAAGAATGCTATTTGTCTCTGAGTAGGTCTTTGTCAGATAATGTGGATTTTATCATTTGGTAATGTTTAGGAAACACTTTAAAATGTTTTCAAGATAATCTGAGTAATCAGCTCCCATTGGTGGGAATTTTAAGTCTTGGGTAAGATTTGAAATAATTAAAAGCAAAAAGATGCTTTAGGGAATTTCCCAAATTATGGCTATTATGAAAAACTTTAAAAATCAGATTAAGATCCTTGAAATATATGTCTAATATTTTTAATTGCAGAAAACTTTATAATCCTATGGGAGAACAAATTGGTAATTATTTTGCAATATACTTTTACCTCCTCTTTTCTTGCTCTGAGACTTTGAGTCCTTTGGAGGAATTTTAATAGGTAAGGAAAGCAGTTCTTTTTTAAATTTTAAACTTTTTATTTTCTATGGGGGTATAGCTCATTAACAATAGTGTGATAGTTTCAGTTGACAGTGAAATGACTCGGCCACATACATACACATATCCATCCCCAAACTCCTCACCCATCCAAGCTGTCACATAACATTAAGTAGAGTTCCCTGTGGTATACCATACAACCTTGTTGGTTATCCATTTTTAACCGTATATATGAGACAGCAAAAGAGACACAGAAATAAAGATCAGATTTTGGACTCTGTGGGAGAAGGCGAGGGTGGGATGATTTGAGAGAATAACGTTGAAACATGTATATTACCATATGTGAAATAGATTGTCAATCCAGGTTTGATGCATGAGACAGGGTGCTCAGGGCTGGTGCACTGGGATGACCCTGAGGGATGGAGTGGGGAGGGAGGTGGGAGGGGGGTTCAGGATGGGGAACGCATGTGCACCCATGGGTGATTCATGTCCATGCATGGCAAAAGCCACTACAATATTGTAAAGTAATTAGCCTCCAACTAAAATAAATAAATAAATATAAAAATAAATATAGCAGTGTGTTTATGTCCATTCCCAAACTCCCTAATAATTTCTTCTTCCCATCCTTCCCCCTGGCAACTATAAGTTCATTCTCTAACTCTGTGAGTCTCTTTATATTTTGTAAGTAAGTTCATTTGTATTATTACCTTTTAGAATCCAAATATAAGGGATGTCAAAAGATATCTTCCCTTCTCTGTCTGACATATTTCACTCAGTATGACAATCTCTAGGTCCATCTGTATTGCTGTAAATCATATTATTTCATTCTTTTTAGTGGCTGAGTAATATTCCACTGTACATAGGCACCACAACTTCTTCATCCATTCCTCTGTCAATGGACATTTAGATTGCTTCCATGTCTTGGCTACTATGCTGGCTACAGTTCTGCAATGAACATTGGGATGCTTGTTTATCCTTTTGAATCATGTTTTTCTCCAGATGTATGCTCTGGGGTGGGATTGCAGGGTCATAAGGTACTTCTATTTTTAGTCTTTTAAAGAACCACCATACTGTTCTCCATAGTAGATTTATAAATTTACATTCCCACCAGCAGTGTAGGAGGTTTCCCTTCTCTCAACACCCTCTCCAGAATTTATTCTTAGTGGAATTTTTGATGATAGCCATTCTGGCAGGTGTGAAGTAATACTCAACCTAAAGTGAGTAGAAGTAAAGAAATCATAAAGATCAGAGCAAAAATAAATGCAGTAGACAAATAAAACAATTGCAAACTCAATGAAAGAAAAAGATTGTTCTTTGAAAAGGTAAACAAAATTGATAAACCTTTAGCCAAACTTATCTAGAAAAAAGGGAGGGGACTCAAATTAATAAAATTAAAAACAAAAAATAAAAAGTTACAAAAGACTCCACAGAAATACAAAGGATCAAAAGAGACTACTATGAGCAACTGTATGCCAACAGAATGGACAACCTGAAGAAGTGGATAAATTCTTAGAAAGGCACAGTCTTCCAATACTGAGCCAGGAAAAAATATAAGTATGATCAGACAAATCACAAGCACTGAAATTGAAGTTGTGATTTAAAAACTCCCAATAAACAAAAGCCCAGGACCTGATGACTTCACAGGCAAATTCTATCAAACATTTAGAGAAGAGTTAATACATGTCCTCCTGAGACTGTTCCAAAAATTGCAGAGGAAGGAAAACGTTCAAACTTATTCTATGAGGCCACCAGGACCTGATACCAAAGCCAGACAAAGATAGCACAAAAAAGAAAATTATAGACCAATAGCATTGATGAAAAACAGATGCAAAAATCCTCAACAAAATCCTAGCAATCTGAATCCAACAATACTTTAAGAAGATCATACACCATGATCAAGTGGGATTAACCCCAGGAATGCAAGGATTTTTCAATAGTTGCAAATCAGTAAATATGATACACCACATAAAACTGAAGACTAAAAACAATATGATCATCTAAATAGATGTACAATAAACTTTTGACAAAATTCAGCACCAATTTATGATAATAACTCTCTAGAAAGTGAGCATAGAGGGTGTATGTGCATGTGTGCTAAGTCTCCAGGCACGTCCAACTCTTTGTGACACTATGAACTGTAGCCTGCCAGGCTTCTTGGTCCAGGTGATTCTCCAGGCAAGAATCCTGGAGTGGGCTGCCATTTCCTTCCCCAGGGGATATTCCCAACCCAAGGGTCAAAATTGGGTTTCCTGCATTGCAGACAGATTCTTTACCACTGTGCCACCAGGGAAGCACATAGTAATTAGCGACTAACAGAGACCCTTAGGCTTCTGAAAGTCTGTTTATGCCTGGTTTTGAACCAGGGACCTTTGGCATGTGAGGCGAAAGTGATAACTACTACACTATAGAAACAAGGCCTAGAGAGTATATCTCAATATAATAAAGGGCATGTTCAAGCTGGTTTTAGAAAAGGCAGAGGAACCAGAGATCAAATTGCCAACATCCGCTGGATCACGGAAAAAGCAAGAGAATTCCAGAAAAACATCTATTTCTGCTTTATTGACTATGCCAAAGCCTTTGACTGTATGGATCACAAGAAACTGTGGAAAATTCTGAAAGAGATGGGAATACCAGACCACCTGACCTGCCTCTTGAGAAATCTGTATGCAGGTCAGGAAGCAACAGTTAGAACTGGACGTGGAAAAACAGACTGGATCCATATAGGAAAAGGAGTACATCAAGGCTGTATATTGTCACCCTGCTTATTTAACTTATATGCAGAGTACATCATGAGAAACGCTGGACTGGAAGAAACACAAGCTGGAATCAAGATTGCTGGGAAAAATATCAATCACCTCAGATATGCAGATGGCACCGCCCTTATGGCAGAAAGTGAAGAGGAACTAAAAAGCCTCTTGATGAAAGTGAAAGTGGAGAGTGAAAAAGTTGGCTTAAAGCTCAACACTCAGAAAACGAAGATAATGGCATCTGGTCTCATCAGTTCATGGGAAATAGATGGGGAAACAGTGGAAACAGTGTCAGACTTTATTTTTTTGGGCTCCAAAATCACTGCAGATGGTGACTGCAGCCATGAAATTAAAAGACGCTCACTCCTTGGAAGGAAAGTTATGACCAACCTAGATAGCATATTCAAAAGCAGAGACGTTACTTTGCCAACAAAGGTTCTTCTAGTCAAGGCTATGGTTTTTCCTGTGGTCATGCATTGATGTGAGAGTTGGACTGTGAAGAAGGCTGAGCACCGAAGAATTGATGCTTTTGAACTGTGGTGTTGGAGAAGACTCTTGAGAGTCCCTTGGACTGCAAGGAGATCCAACCAGTCCATTCTGAAGGAGATCAGCCCTGGGATTTCTTTGGAAGGAATGATGCTAAAGCTGAAACTCCAGTACTTTGGCCACTTCATGCGAAGAGTTGACTCATTGGAAAAGACCCTGATGCTGGGAGGGATTGGGGGCAGGAGGAGAAGGGGACGACAGAGGATGAGATGGCTGGATGGCATCACTGACTCGATGGACGTGAGTCTGGGTGAACTCCGGGAGTTGGTGATGGACAGGGAGCCTGGCGTGCTGGGATTCATGGGGTCTCAAAGAGTAGGACATGACTGAGTGACTGAACTGAACTGACAACAAACCTAGGGCAACCCACTCCAGTATCCTTGCCTGGAAAATTCCATGGGCAAAGGAGTCTAGTTGGCTACAGTCCATGGGGTCACAAAGAGTAGGACACAACTGAGTGACTGTGCACAAGAGTCATTTAAGCATTTTAGAGTATCCGTTTCCCCATATTTTGTCAAAAAGAAAGTAATCCAATGTCCTGTTTGAGAAAAGTCATAACTTGAGTTAGTCACCAAATATATTTTTCAAACTATTGTTCTCTAACAGCAATTTGAAGATTTTATACCTTAAAATCCAAGAGGAAGTAGCCAACAAAAGGAGAAGTGATTTAGTCTTGTCCAGGTTAAACACAGTGTTGGAGGTTGGTTCATTTTTTTTTTTTAATTATCAAATAAGTTTTCATCCTACCCATAGAAATCTTGTGATCTTCATAGTTCTAGGTCTTCCAGAAAAAAGAGGAGAATCATAAAAAAAGAGGCTTTTATTTTTTAAAAATTTATTTCCTAGATTCTTTATCCCTATTTGTTTTAATCACTAACAGTTATTTTATCTTCAGGAAAAAAAAAAAAAAGAGTTCTCTAATTTTCTCCTCACATGTAGCCACTTCTCGACCTTCATTTCAAACAACAGTACTATTGTATAGTCACTTTGTATCATAAGTTTATGAAAACTTTATGGACTAAATATTTAATGTTCTAGATGGAATAGGTTAAAATAAAATATATTTAAAGGCAGTTCCTAAGCCTCATGAGAAATCACCACAAAAACCTCTTATTTATTGACAATGTGGCTTGTTGAACTTTGGCCTCATGCCTGAATTCTGGACTCTAATCTGACAAGCTCTTTTCCTTGAAGTGAAAATACCTGCAAATGTTCAATTTTTTTTTTCTTAATTTTTTGGAAGAAATAATATCCTTACTTAAGCCAGTCATCTCCCTAGCATCCAGGTCCATAAGGCCTCTGATTTCCCAACAATGACAAGAACAAAATAATTATTTTCATAAACTAAAAACAACACTAAAAATAAATACCCACTCTGAGAAAAATTCATGTACCACCCAGGTACAAAGCACAGTCAAATTTTATATTAGAATATTTTCTTCTTTTCCATGTTTACTGAAACAAAAATAATGAGATAAAGTAGAAGCAAGTATACCGAGAATAGCAGACTTTAAATCATAATACTGAATTTAGTCTAGAAGTTTTCATTAAAAGATATGCAACTGTAAATAAAGCAACAACTACTCTGAGTTATACTTTCCCATCCAGGCAGTGTATGTTTATAATCTGTTATGTGCAGGACTAGCTGTGAAAAAGTAAGAAAAATCTTTGTCAAGAAAGCAAAATGTGCGTTACTAACAAAAGCAAAATTGTTTATATTGAACAATCATTATGTAACCTTATATGTCAGGGATTAAATGAAATATATTCTTGCCCAAGGAAGACTGGAAGGAAGAGAAGAGAAAACATTGTCTGATTCCTGCTTCCAATGGCAGATGTCAGATAAGACAACCGTAAAGACACCACATCAACCTATTGTTCCCCAATTTGATCATCAGTAGACCAGTCTTCTATTTCAACAGGGAAAAAAGTTCAAGATGATAAAAAAAAAACAGATTTAATACATTTTTCTGAAGAGTATTAATAAATGGGAGAAAATGAGAAAAGGAAATTGTGCTAGTGGTAAGAAAAGAGAGACGGGTTCTTTTTTTTTTTCCAGTCCAGGTTCGATGCACGATACTGGATGCTTGGGGCTGGTGCACTGAGAGACCGATTCTTAAAAAGTGGAAATAAATTGTGAGATGATTCAGATACCCTTCCACACGGTGAAAAAGAAATAAGAAGATTGTCAATAAAGTTACTATGATTAAACACAGAAACTTTCCTGTGCCCAACTGCACGGGCAGATACTCTATCTATTCAAAATTATCTCCTACTCAGGGTTTTTCTCAGAGCAGTTTTCACATCTTTGTTTCTCAAACTATAGATTAAAGGGTTCATCACAGAAACCACATTGGTGTAAAAGACAGAAGAGATTTTTTCCTCATCCATAGACCCAGCAGCAGATGGTTTGAGATACATAAATGCACTTGATCCAAAGAACAGAGAAATAGCAATGATGTGGGAACTGCAGGTGCTGAGGGCTTTAGACCTGCCCTCTGTGGACTTGATGTGGAGGATGTTGGTGAGGATGAGACAATAGGAGACAAAGATTGTGAAACTGGGCACAATGATGTTGATGCCCACCACAATGAAAACTACAAGCTCATTGACATAGGTACTTGTGCAGGAGAGCTGGAGCAAAGGGTGGACATCACAGAAATAATGGTTGATGGTGTTTGCATCACAGAAGGTCAGTCTCAGCATGCATCCAGTGTGAGCCATGGCACCAGAAAATGCCATCAAGTAGGAACCAAGCATAAGGCTGGAACACACTTTAGGGGACATGGTAGCATTATATAAGAGTGGCTTACAGATGGCCACATAGCGGTCATAGGCCATTGATGTCAGCACATAGATTTCAGAAATGACAAAGAAACAGAAGAAGTAGAGCTGAGCCATGCACCCCATGTAAGAAATAATATTCTTCTTTGATGTGAAGTTAATCAGCATTTTGGGTGTAAACACAGAAGAATAACAGAGATCTATGAAGGACAAATTAAAGAGGAAAAAGTACATGGGAGTATGCAGATGTGAATTCAGTGCAATTAGGATTATCAATCCCAAATTTCCTAGCACAGTGACTATATATATTCCTAGAAACAGGAAGAACAGAGGGAGTTGAAGATCAGGTCGGTCTGTTAATCCCAACAGAATGAATTCAGTCATGAAAGAGTTATTTCCAGGAGCCATTCTTCTCTAAGGGAATCTATGGATAGAAGAGAAAAGGGTTCCATTAGAGAACAACCCAGCCCTTCCACAGTGTCTCACCTATAAAAGAGCTCAGTTGTTTTTCTTGTTTAGTCACTAAGTTGTGTCCAGCTCTTTTGGGACCCCATGGACTGTAGCCCACAAGTTTCCTCTGTCCATGGAATTTCCCAGGCAAGAATACTGGAGTGGATTGCCATTTCATTTACCAGGTGTTCTTCCCAACCCAGGGATAGAACCACATCTGCATTAGCAGGAGTGTTCTTTACCACTGAGCCCCAGGGAAGCCCAGCACAAGAGTATACACACTGGGAATGTCTGAGACTGTACCAGCCTTGTCACATAGAATCTGACTTTACCATTATCACGATACAGAGTGATGTGAACGTGCCCTTTCTTAGAGCTGTTATAAGCTAAATATAGAAAAGTACATTACAAACAGTCTACAGAGGGAAAGCCAGTCCTGTCATATGCAAGCATTCCTGCTGGAAAATCCAAGGGGAAGAGAGATGGAGTAGGATACAATTGTCCTATTGTCATCTCTACATTTCCTCATTTGAACTCTTCCCTCACCGCTATAACTGGAGGCAGTGATCCTAGCAACCTGGCACTGGCTTCTAATGCAGGTTAGCTGTGATGTGATCCCAATCAAAAACATGCTTTCTAATCCAAAATGAAGGGCCCAGAATCTATGAGTTAAGTTACTCGACTTGTCACAGAGTAAAAAGCCATAAAGGTAGAAGAGTGAGAGTTGCACCTATTTAAAAGAAACTTCCTGACTGATATGTCCTTTGAGCCCCCTTCTGTCTCTGAACAGTCTCTGACCCCTCTCCAACAGACTCATCCATTAGCTTCACTTGACTCCCAGAACTACACAGAAGGAGAAACAATGGACCCTGGATTTTCATCTCAGAACAAGGAATAAGTATTGTAAATGGAATTCGGCATGTAAGATGAATTCAGAAACCCACCCTCCTTAGGGCAGAAAACCTCGGGGCTGGCTCCCTTATCATTAGTCCTCACCTTGTTGGTACTGGAAATGTAATGTCAGGTTCTTGAGGCTTGATTCCTTTGACTCTAAAATGAGACAGCATTGACGTATACCCTCAAAAACTTTATGAACTACCATAATTTCTGTTTATTTTCAGTCCCCTCAACAAGTAGAGGAAAATAAAGCATTTTGTTATCACACTCACAACTTGATTAAACACAGAAGATTTAATATGAGTGTGGTGATGTCATGCACATGGTTTAAAACAGACTAGAGGTTTGCTCCAACAATTCCCCAGGGAGCAGATCGTATGAAAAAAAAAAAAGAAGAAGGAATGTATATACATGGTTCATTATCTGCCTTTAGGTCCTTAGGGACTCACTCTTTTAACCATTTTCACTTTACTCTAGGGACTGAACATCCCTCAGGTGGATCAAAGTAAAATCCCGTCTCCCTCATTATCTTCACATCCGAAGGGAAAGCTACTCCATTTCCTCATTCCCTGTTTTGTCCGTTTCTTAAGTGAATGAGTTTTCTCCAAGGTCCTACTTTCAAGTTTCCTTATTTCTTTATCTAATTTTTTTCAAATGTTGAAATAACTCATTTCAGTTCTCTATGTAGGGTATCTCTGAAATAATTTCCAACACTCTATGTCCCTTCTATGGGGACTTCCCTCATAGCTCAGTCGGTAAAGAGTCTGCCTGCAATGCAGAAGACTCTGGAGAAGGGAATGGTAACTCACTTCAGTATTCTTGCCTGGAGAATGCCATGGACTACAGTCTATAACGTTGCAAGAGTCAGACACGACTAAGCATGCAGCACAGATGGCCCTTCTATATTTTATATCTTTAATAAACACCTGAAATTTCTGTCTCTCCTGTTGGGTCAATTTCTGGAAAATTTCAGTAACTGAAGTTTTCTTATCATAGAAAATAGTAGGAGCTATTGAGCAAGACTGTTGTGAATCTTGCTTTCCTTATTCCACCATTACAAACTATAACACTTGTGTTATTTAGTTGCTCAGTCATTTTTTCTGCAATATTCTGACAGAATGACATCTAATATGAAAGAGCATTTACTTTTTCTAAAAATGAAATAAATTTAACTTCTATTTTGAGGTTTCTCAAATGGAAGACTTGTGAGCGCTGTAACACAATTTTGGCACCTCAAATAGTGGTAAAATGCAGAACAGATTGCATGCACTTCTGCAGTGCGTGTAACAGTTCCCAAATAGTGTAATTATTATTTACTTCTTTAGATACACTTCTTTATCAATAAGGAAGACGAGCTTATAAAAAGGGATAATATGTAAAAGAGAAAAATATCTAACTAGGTCAACTATTTTGTATACCTATAGACCTTGGCATGTGAAAATTATATATGTTTGTATTGAGATCAGGGGCTGTGGTATGAGTGGTCATTTAAAACCATAAGTCAAGAATATAGCAAGGAGGAAAAAAAAAATGTAAGTCAATGCTGAACATCTAAAAATGCAAACAAGCAAACATACCAGTGTTGCTAAATTCACAATATCTAACTTTTGAAATAAGATTAGAAAACATGTAAAATCAAAAATGTTATTAAACTTACCTTTAAAAGTGTTGAAATTGTCACAATTAAGGTTTATGAATTTTAGACTATTTTCCATATTTTCTCAAAAAAAAAAAAAAAGAAATACAATAACCTATTCCAGAAAACACATTATTACAACTTGATTTATCCACCAAATATTTCTTTCAAATTATCATAGTTCTAACTGCAAATTGATTTATGGTTTTATACCTTAAATTCATAAGGAAGTAGCATATAGAAGGCAACCAAAGCAGGAGTGATTTTATTGTGCCAAGTTTACACCAAAGGAATGGAGATTTGTGAGTTTAGCTTTTTTTAATATCAAAAGTTTCTGTTTTTATCCTATCCAGATAAATCCCATGATCTCTATAATATTTCTAGGGCTGTCCAGAAAAAGGAGGAGACTAATAAATATAGATTTAGTTTTCTATCATATTTTCTAGATTCCTTCTAATTTGAGCTTTAATTACTACTCACCATTTTATGTCATGAAAAATAGTCTTATTTGTACCTGTTTTTCCCCAGTTCTGATCATAGCTTATTCAACTTTGTTCACCTAATTCTACTACTGTATGGCCACTGTGTACTATAAGTTTAGAAAAAACTTTATGGACTGGATATATTTATTTCACCAAATGGAACGGAATAAACTTCCAAACTAAAATGCAGGGCCCAAGCCCCACAACCACGCTCCACAGGGAACGTCTTATTTATTGTGTTTGTTGATGCCCAGCCTCAGGAGAGGCTTCTGGGCTCCTTTCTCTCTCATGTCCTGTTCTCTGAATTGCAAACACTTGCAAGCATTCCAAATCTATTTTGTTTTTTTTAAATTTTGTAAAAGAAGGAACGTTCTTACTTGACCAATCATCTCCCCAGTATACTGGCCCAAGAGGTATTATCTTTTCAATAAATAACTATAACAAAAAACGCCCTGACAAACTCTTCTTAAAAAAATAAAATAAAAGAGCAATACTCACCCTGAAAGAAATTCATGTACCACTGTGAAACAAAGCACAGTCAGCTTACAAGCTAGATAGTTTTTTCTGTGCCATGTTTATTTAAACAAAATTAATGAAATAAAATAGAAGCAAAGGATACTAAGGAGATTAGAAACTTGAAATCTGAACCCTAAATTTATTCTAGATTTTTTCATTAAAAACATATATGAATGTAAATAAATCATTGACTACTCTGAGCTTTATTGCACTGTCCATATAATAAATATATTTTGACAAACCGTTGTGTGCAGGTAAAAAAAAATACTTTGTCAAAGGAAGTATAATGCAGTGTTTAAAGATGCAAAGTGTGTTATACTTAACAGTGTCCTGAGATCTTCTACTTCAGGAATTAAAGGTGTTATAATCTGGGGTCCCAAAGCATCAGACAAGACTGAGTGACTGACCCGAACTGAACTGAGTCTTGCTAAATGAAGCCTGGAAAGATGGAAAGAGGAGAAATTCTGAGATTTATGCTTCCAATGGCAATTGGCAGATAAGACATCCCCAGTGACATTACATCACATTAATGTTCCCTGATTTGATCATTTGATGGCCATCTTATATTTTCAGAGGGAAAGGGAAGTTCAAACTAATGGAGAAAAATGTTTTCTAGAAAACGATATAATAAACAAATAAAATGTATTATAACAAATAGTAACCTGTGCAAGCTCATTCACTAAGTCATATGTGTTTGTGACCTCATAGACAGTAGCCCTCTAGGGTCCTTTGTCCATGGGATGTCCCAAGCAGGAATGCAGGAGTGGGTTGCTGTTTCCTCCTCCAGAGGATCTTCCTGACCCAGGGATTGAAAATACATCTCCTGCAATCTCAGGCATATTCTTTACCAATGAGCCAACTGGGAAGCCCATAAATAGTAAGTTCAGTTCAGTTTAGTCACTCAGTCATGTCGGACTCTTTGCAACCCCAGGGACTGCAGCATGCCAGGCTTCCTTGTCCATCACTAAGTCCTGGAGTTTACTCAAACTCATGTCCATTAAGTCGGTGATGCCACCCAACCATCTCATCCTCTGTCATCCCCGTCTTCTCCCACTTTCAATCTTTCCCAACATCAGGGTCTTTTTGAATGAGTCAGCTCTTTGCATCAGGTGGCCATAAGTATTGGAGTTTCAGCTTCAACATTAGTCCTTCCAATGAAAACTCAGGACTGATCTCCTTTAGGATGGACTGGTTGGATCTCCTTGCAATCCAAGGGACTCTCAAGAGTCTTCTCCAACACCACAGTTATAAATAGCAAATAAGATAGTACATTTCTTTTTAATAGTACTAATAAATCAAAATGTGTGAGAAAAGGAAATTATGCAAATGATGAATAAGGAGAGAAGTGCTCCTGTATGATAAGTATAAATAAGTTGTCTCAAATTTCTTCAATATGATAAAAATGAAATAGCATAAGAAGATGGTAATAAAATTATTATAATTGAAAAGAGAATCCTCCTATACTTTGAATATCTGCACAAAAAGACACTGTTTCTAATCAAAACTGAATTCCACTTACAGTTTTTCTCAGAGCTGTTTTCACATCTTTATTTCTAAAACTGTAGATTAAGGGGTTCATCATAGCAACCACATTGGTGTAAAAGACAAAAGAGATTCTTCTATCATCCATAGACCCAGCAGAAGATGGTTTGAGATACATAAATGACATTGACCCAAAGAACAGAGAAACAGCAATTATGTGAGAACTGCAGGTGCTTAGGGCTTTGGACCTGCCTTCTGTGGAGCTGATATGAAAGATGTTGGAGAAAATGAGACCATAAGAGACAAAGATGGCAATACTGGGCACAATTATATTGATGCCTGCCACAAAGAAAACTACAAGCTCATTGATGAAGGTACTTGTGCAGGAGAGCTGGAGCAGAGGGAGGATGTCACAGAAATAATGGTTGATGGTGTTTGCATCACAGAAGGTCAGTCTCAGTATGCATCCAGTGTGAGCCATGGCACCAGAAAATGCCATCAAGTAGGAACCAAGCATAAGGCTGGAACACACTTTAGGGGACATCACAACATTATACAAGAGTGGGTTACAGATGGCCACATAGCGGTCATAGGCCATTGATGTCAGCACATAGATTTCAGAAATGACAAAGAAACAGAAGAAGTAGAGCTGAGCCATGCACCCCATGTAAGAAATAATATTCTTCTTTGGTAAGAAGTTAATCAGCATTTTGGGTGTAAACACAGAAGAATAACAGAGGTCTATGAAGGACAAGTTAAAGAGGAAAAAGTACATGGGAGTGTATAGATGTGAATTTAGCAAAATTAAGATTATCAAACCCAAATTCCCCATCACAGTGACTGCATACATTCCTAGGAACAGGAAGAACAAGGGGAGCTGGAGATCTGGTTGGTCTGTTAATCCCATCAAAATGAATTGAGTCACAAAAGACCCATTTCCAGGAGCCATTCTTCTCTAAAGGAATCTGTGGATAGAAGAAAGGGTCCATTAGAGAACAACTCAGTTCATTCAGTGTCCCATTCTACAAAACAGAATACACACTGCAAACGCCTGACACTATCCTGACCTGGTCCCATACAGTCTGCCTTTTCCATTATCAGGATATAGAGTGATGTGGACTCTCTTAACTAGAGTTTTTATAAGCTAAATTTAGCAAAGGATATCACAATCACACTAGAGAGGGAAGGCAAGAGCTGCCATATGCAAATGTACCTTCTGGAAAAACCCAGGGAAAAGAAGGATGGACAAGAATGCAACTCTTCCACTCTCTTCTTAACATTCCCTCATTCCTGTGAACTCTTCTCTCACCAGTACAACTGGAGGCAGCGACCCTAGCAACCTAGCACTGGCTTCTCATGCAGATAGACCTTATGTGGCAGGAACCAAGAACACTGTTTCTAAACCAAGATGAGGGGACTCGAGTCTAGGAGAATTGTTACCAACCTTGTCACAGAGTAAAAATCATAAAGGAAGAAGAGTGAGAGATCTACCTATTTAGAGGAAACTTCCTGACTGATATGTCTTTGAGCCCCTCTAATATTCTCTGACTCCTCTCCAATAGATGCTTCCAGTAGTTTTATTTGAGTCTCAGCTGCACAAAATGAGAAAGAATGGACATATAATATAGGTCCCTGGACTTTGATCACAAAACAAGGAATAAGTATTGTAAATTAAACTCAGAAACTCACCCAACCTGTATCTTAAAACTGCGGGACTGTCTCCCTTACCTTATGTCTTTACTTTGTTGATTCTGAAAATGTTATTTCACATTCTCCAGGCTTGATCCATTTGATTTAGGGGAGAGAAGCTAGACATTAATTCACCTATGCTCTGGAAGCATTCTGAGCTTCTATAATTTCTGATATTTTCAGTGTTCTCATGTGACAGAAGAAAGATAATCCTTTCATTATCATCCCTGCTACTTGATTAGACACAGATTTAATGTGAGTGTAATGATGTAATGCACTTACTGAAAAACAGGTTAGAAGCTTGCTTGGTCTCCTCCGCAGGGTGTAGATTATATGTACAATATGAAATAAGGAAATTATGGATCCTGGTTCTTGATCTGTCTTTAGCTTCTTAGGGACTCGTTCTTAGTCATTTTTGCTTTACTCTGGGGACTGTACATCCCTCAGGTAGATCCAAAGTGAATTCCCATCTCCTCATTATCTACACCTCTGAGGGGAAAGCTACTACATTGTCAAATTCCCTCTTTATTCACATTTACTAAATGGACATATTTCCAGAAAAGACCTACTTTCAGGTTTATTTCTTTACCTGAATACATCAAATGTTGCAGCAACTCATTACAGTTGTTCTCTTTCTGAGATGTCTGTGAAAAAATATGCAATATAGTATATCCCTTCTATAGTTTATACTTTTAACATATTCCTGAAATTTCTACCAGACTCTCCTGCTGCCTAATTTTCTGTAACATTTCAGTAACTGAAGTTGTCAATTCTTCTCATCATAGAAAAGTGTATAGTTATAGAGTTAGAGTGCTGTGAATCCTACCTTCCTTCTTCCACTTTTACACACTATAACACTTTGGACCAGTTATTGAATCTCTTGGTTCTCCTATGTAAAATAAGGAATGTAAAAATAGCTTCTCTTTCATTAAGATGTTGTGTTAATCAAATGAAAAAAAAAAAAAAAAAAAACAACTAAGTAAAATGGTTGGACCTGTATTGGCATATGAGAGTCAATAAACGTCAGCTGTTATTACTAATTTTCTCATAAATTTCAGTAGATTCTCTTTCATAATACTCATTAGACTTTTCCTCTTTATTTTATGCTTTTCTATAAACTGTATATTCTATAAGGATACACATTTATTCTATCTTGTTAACTATTTGGATCCTGAAACTAAGAACAATGCCAAGTACACAGAAAGAATTCAAAGAATACTTCTGAAACTCATTTCTGTCTAAGAGCTTCTGGAATACATTCAAAACTTCTCTTATGCTAAACCACAACATCTACAACCACAATGACCTGCACCCACCTGTCCCCAGCCACCACACAACTTCTGGCTTTATGATTAAACTGAACCAGTGTAATGGTGAGCTATTGAGGCTCCTAACGATTATGTTTACATTTTGCCACATATTCACTCTTATTTGGTCATGAATAATGCTGCTAGAATAAAGTTTGAAATCCGCAGCTGTCTCCCTCCGTAGTTCAAGAACTTTCAGTGCTTCTCCACTACCCACTTGGAAATTGAAGCAATGTGGTAAAAACATAATTCTCAAAACTATGATTAAGGCTTGGTTAAAATTAAAGAAGAAACTGAGTCAGAGTTAACTTTGACGAGAAGCCATGAAAGTACCATTCTAATTGATCAAAGTATCTTGTACACTTTAAATATGGTACAAAACTTTAACTTTCTCAAAAACATAAAAAAGAAAGTAGGAGAATGTTTACTTTTCAAAGACCACTCAACTGTCTTGGGAGATTCAACCCATTTTAGAAATATATGTGTTTTTGTGTGAAAAATAAACCTACATGGGTCTATCTTCAAACATACTACTTATATTGAGTTGAAGGAGGAAGAAGAATATCATTCTATGATAATAGAGTGTTCTCTTATTGATGGAAAAGCATCAGATACTCAAAAATATGCCTTCAAAATGCCCCCCAAAAAGAGGTCATCCACAAACTAAATAATGACTTGTGCAGCTACCACAATTATATAATTTGTTTGTTTTTAGTGGGGCAAAATTTAAAATGGAGATGGAAGAAACTGCTAAATACTGAATTTCTGATGAATGAAAATTAAAAACATGCCATGTGAAATTTAAAATGCAGGCTTCTTTGAAACATCTTCTTAGCTCTCTAGCTCTTGTTTAGAGTCTTCCCAATATATTGTATAATATTTAAAATTACTAGTCTAGCTAAATTATTTAAGAAAATGTATATTCATGATGCAACCTTTTGGAAAAGAATCCAATTTCACACCAATTTAGAAAAAGCTCCGTCCTGGTTGATGGGCATAGGTGAAACCCAGGGCTTACAAGTTTGACTCTAAGATTGAACACCTTCAGAAGAACTGTAACTTTCCTCAAAACCTGTCGGTGCCAATCACATAACTCAAGAAAGGAAGAAATACAAGGATATCAAACCGGTCAACCCTAAAGGAACTCAGTCCTGAATTTTCACTGGGAGGACTGATGCTAAAGCTGAAGCTCCAACACTTTGGCCACCTGATGAGAAGAAATTAGTCATTAGAAAAGACGCTGATTCTGGGAAAGACTGAAGGCAGGAGCAGAAGGGGACAACAGAGGATGTGAGGTTGGATGGCATCACTGAATCGATGCACATGATTTTAAACAAGCTCCCGGAGTTGGTGATGGGCAGGGAAGCTTGGTGTGCTGCAGCCCACGGGATCACAAAGAGTCAGACACAACTGAGTGACTGAACTGAGCATTTAAGATATTCTGGCTTGATTACCCCTCTACTTAAAAGAAGTGATGAATATTATTAAAAATATCTTAGGAAATGATTACAGCATCACTGATAACAGCATATTGAAGATTTTTAAAGTAGCACATCTTTGCTTTCAAAAAATAATCTAACATTCTTGTCATAACTCGCTTTATTCTCCAAATATTTCTTCCACATTGTTATTATTCTCACAGCTGTAATTTGATGTTTCTGTACCTAAAATTCCACATGAATGTAGCACACAGAAGCCAACAAAACCAGAAATAATCTACTTGTTCAAAGGTCATCTAGTCCCGTTGGTTTAACATTTTAAATCATAAAAAACTTAAGCTTTCATCTGATATATAGAAATTCTGTGATCTAATAGTATCTAGGTTCTTGCACAAGGAGTGAGTCTGTAGGTCTGTTTCATTATCCAACAGTTTTTTGGGTAAATTACTTCTTCCTTTCTTAATGCAATTAGTCCTCATGATTTATCCCCTGTAACTGATGCCTTCTCTCTATTCACTTCCCCAAATGAAATCACAGCTCTTCCACTTTCATTCTACAAAACACTAACCAAGTGTGCTCATTATGCAAATAGTTTTATAAAAGATTTATGAATAGTGAAATATGCAAAACAGGAAACAGTTTCAGAGTGAAAGTGAAAGTTACTCAGTCATGTCTGATTCTTTGTGACCCCAGGGACTATACAGTGCATGGAATTCTCCAGGCCAGAATTGTGGAGTGTGTTCCCTACTCCAGGGTATCTTCCCAACCCAGGGATCAACCCAGATCTCCTGCATTGCACACAGATTCTTCTTTTTTTTTTTTTTTCTGTTTAGTTTTTTTAATTTTTCTTTTTTACTTTACTACCAACTCAGCCACAAGAGAAGCCTGAGTCTCTAAATCTCATGACCACATCCCACACTGGGACATCTTATTTATTGACCATAAATAAATATGGTCAATATTTTTGAACAATACTCAAAATTTATTGAGTCCTGACATAATTACACATTTCTGAGCATCCTTACTTCTCATGTCCTGCTCTCTGAAGTACAAACACTTGCAAGCACTCCAAATTCAGGTTTTTAATTTTGCAAAAATAGTAATTTCCCGTTTTGAGCAAATCATCTCTATAATATATGAGCTTAAAAGGCTTTCTGACAACAACAGCAAAAGACAATCAAACTGTTTTGCTAAAAAGAAAAGAAAGTAATACCGAGTTTGAGAAAAATTCATATGTCATTCTGAGACAGAGGAGAGTCAACTTTAAATCAGGAATGCTTTCTTATATTTCATGCTCACTGAAATAGAATAACATAATCAAGAGTATGTAGAATATACTGAAGAATAATACAAAGTCAGAATGATAACAAGTTAGTTTACAATTTTTCTTTTTTTTTAATTATTTTATTTTATTTTTTAACTTTACAATATTGTATTGGTTTTGCCATATATCAACATGAATCTGCCACAGGTATACACATGTTCCCCATCCTGAACCCTCCTCCCTCCTCCCTCCCCGTACCACCCCTCTGGGTCGTCCCAGTGCCCAGCCCCAAGCATCCTGTATCGTGCATCAGCAGATGAATGGATAAGAAAGCTGTGGTACATATACACAATGGAGTGTTACTCAGCCATTAAAAAGAATACATTTGAATCAGTTCTAATGAGGTGGATGAAACTGGAGACTATTATACAGAGTGAAGTAAGCCAGAAAGAAAAACACCAACACAGTATACTAACACATATATATGGAATTTAGAAAGATGGTAACAATAACCCTGTATACGGGACAGCAAAAGAGACACAGATGTATAGAACAATCTTTTGGACTCGGTGGGAGAGGGAGAGGGTGGGATGATTTGGGAGAATGGCATTGAAACATGTACAATTTTTCTTTCTAAAGCTGTGTGACTTTAAATAAATCATTATCCAGTCTTGGCTTCACTTTCCCACCCATGCAAAACATGAATTTTGATGATTGGCTATGTGTCAATTTGACTTACAAAGGTGAAAAATAAACTCTTTGCCAAAAGAAGCTTAACACTCAATGTTTACAGATGGGAAATGGTTATCCTTGAGACTCTTAGAATCAACAATCTAAAGAAGTATTTCAGTTCAGTCGCTCAGTCATGTCCAACTCTTTGTGATCCCATGAATTGCAGCACACCAGGCCTTCCTGTCCATCACCAAATCCCGGAGTTCACTCAGACTCACATCCATCGAGTCAGTGATGCCATCCAGCCATCTCCTCCTCTGTTGTCCCCTTCTCCTCCTGCCCCCGATCCCTCCCAGCATCAGAGTCTTTTCCAATGAGTCAACTCTTTGCATGAGGTGGCCAAAGTACTGGAGTTTCAGCTTTAGCATCATTCCTTCCAAAGAAATCCCAGGGCTGATCGCCTTCAGAATGGACTGGTTGGATCTCCTTGCAGTCCAAGGGACTCTCAAGAGCCTTCTACAACACCACAGTTCAAAAACATCAATTCTTTGGCACTCAGCTTTCTTCACAGTCCAACTCTCACATCCATACATGACCCCTGGAAAAACCATAGCCTTGACTAGATGGACCTTTGTTGGCAAAGTAATGTCTCTGCTTTTGAATATGCTATCTAGGTTGGTCATAACTTTCCTTCCAAGGAGTAAGCGTCTTTTAATTTCATGGCTGCAGTCACCATCTGCAGTGATTTTGGAGCCCCCCCAAAAATAACATATTTAAAGAGGGTATATTATTGCCATGTGAAATATGGAAGATAAGAGTAGAAAGAGTATCTTATTTGTCATTCTTATTGCAAACTGATAAATAAAAAAAAACCCTAGTGATATGTTTTCAATCTAGTGTTATGTAATTCTTTATTTGGAGACTATTCTTTTCCCAGTGTAAAAATAAATTCAAAATGATAATGAAAAGAGATAATATATTCACTGCTAAGTCACTTCAGTCGTGTCTGACTCTGTGCGACCCCATAGACAGCAGCCCACCAGGCTCTCCTGTCCCTGAGATTCTCCAGGCAAGAACACTGGAATGAGTTGCCATTTCCTTCTCCAATTCATGAAAGTGAAAGTGAAGTCGCTTAGTCATGTCCAACTTTTAGCAACCCCATGGACTGCAGCCTGCCAGGCTCCTCCACCCATGGGATTTTTCAGGCAAGAGTACTGGAGTGGGGTGCCATTGCCTTATCCTAATATATTCACTATTTAATATTATTACTATTCAAGAAAAACAGATTATATGTATTTTGAAAACAGTGAGATAAATATATAAAAATGGAAATAAATTATTCAAACAGGACTCAAATTTCTTTTAATATAAATTTATTTAATTGGAGGCTAATTACTTTACAGTATTGTATTGGTTTTGCCATACATCAACATGAATCTGCCACAGGTATACTCATTTTCCAATCTGAACCCCCCTCCCACCTTCCCTCCCCATACCATCCCTCTGGGTCATCCCAGTGCACCAGCCCCAAGCATCCAGTATAATGCATCAAACCTGGACTGGTGATTCATTTCATATGTGATACTATACATGTTTCAATGCCATTCTCCCAAATCATCCCACCCTCTCCCTCTCCTACTGAATCCAAAAGACTGTTCTATACATCTGTGTCTCTTTTGCTGTCCCGTATACCGGGTTATTGTTACCATCTTTCTAAATTCCATATATATGTTAGTATACTATATTGGTGTTTTTCTTTCTGGCTTACTTCACTCTGTATAATAGGCTCCAGTTTCATCCACATCATTAGAACTGATTCAAATGTATTCTTTTTAATGGCTGAGTAACACTCCATTGTGTATATGTACCACAGCTTTCTTATCCATTCATCTGCTGATGGACATCTAGGTTGCTTCCATGTCCTGGCTCAAATTTCTTTAAGATACTAGGTAAAAAAAGATAATAAAAAATATGGCGAGAAGGTTGTCACTAAAATTAAACACTCAACATCTCACTGTCCTATAATTCATGCACACAGACAGTTCTAATCAAATCTGTCTCTTACTTAGGGTTTTTCTCAGAGTAAGTTTAACATATTTGTTCCTCAGGCTATCAATTAATGGGTCCATCATGGGAATCATATTGGTATAAAAGACAGAAGAGATTTTCCCTTCATCCATAGACACAGCAGAAGGTGGTTTGAGATACATAAATACCCCTAATCCAAAGAAGCGAGAAACAGCAAAGACGTGCCAACTGCAGGTGCTGAAGGCTTTGGACCTGCCCTCTTTGGAGCTAATGTAGAAGATGCTGGTGAGGATGAGACCATAAGAAACAAAGATGGTGAGACTCGGCACAATGATATTGCTGCCTCCCACAATGAACACTTCCAGCTCACTGACATAGGCACTTGTAGAGGAGATCCTGAGCAGAGAGAGGATGTCACAGAAATAATGGTTGATGGTGTTTGCAATCATAGAAGGTCAGTCTCAGCATGCATCCAGTGTGAGCCATGGCACCAGAAAATGCCATCAAGTAGGAACCAAGCATAAGGCTGGAACACACTTTAGGGGACATAACAACATTATACAAAAGTGGGTTACAGATGGCCACATAGCAGTCATAGGCCATTGATGTTAGCACATAGCATTCAGAGATGACAAAAAACCAGAAGTAGTAGAGCTGGGTCATGCATCCCATGTAAGAAATAATATTCTTCTTTGATAAAAAAAAAAAAAAAGTTAATCAGTATTTTGGATATAAATACAGAAGAATAACAGAGGTTTGTGAAAGACAAATTAAACAGGAAGAAGTACTTGGGGGTGTGTAGGTGTGAATTCAGTGCAATTAGGATTATAAATCCCAAATTTCCCAGCACAGTGACCAGGTACATTCCTAGGAACAGGAAGAATAGAGGGAGTTGGAGATCTGATTGGTTTGTTAATCCCAACAGAATCAATTTGGTCACAAAATAGCCATTTCCAGGAGCCATTCCTCTCTAAGGTGATCTGTGAGCACAGAAGAAAAAGGTTACATAGAGAACAATGACTCAATTTTCACACAGTATCTCCTCTCACAAGTGTGGTGTTTGGGCTGGGGATATCTGAGAGTAACCCAACGTGGACTCACAGAATTGTCTTACCTACTATCTCATGGAACTGTGTTACCATTATGAAATGGAATTTTTACTTTTTTCGCTTCTGGTGTGATCACTAACCTAGAGAAAGACATCCTGAAATGCAAAGTCAAGTGGGCCTTAGGAAGCATGACTACAAACAAAGCTAGTAGAGGTGATGGAATTCAGTTGAGCTATTTTAAATCCCAAAAGATGATGTTCTGAAAGTGCTTCACTCAATATGTCAGCAAATTTGTAAACCTCAGCAGTGGCCACAGGACTGGGAAATGTCAGTTTTCATTCCAATCCCAAAGAAAGGCAATGCCAAATAATGTTCAAACTACTGTGCAATTGCACTCATCTCACAGGTTAGCAAAGTAATGCTTAAAATTCTCCAAGCCAGGCTTCAACAATATGTGAACCACAAACTTCCAGATGTTCAAGCAGAGATCAGAAAAGTCAGAGGAAGCAGAGATCAAATTGCCAACATCCGCTGGATCATCATAAAAGGAAGAGAGTTCCAGAAAAACATATACTTTGCTTTATTGACCAAGCCAAATCCTTTGACTGGGTGGATCACAACAAACATGGAAAAATTCTTCAAGAGATGGGAATACCAGACCACCTGCCCTGCCTCTTGAGAACTCTGTATGCAGGTCCAGAAGCAACAGTTAGAACTGGACATGGGACGACAGGCTGGTTTTAAATAGGGAAAGGAGTGTGTCAAGGCTATATATTGTCACCCTGTTTATGTAACTTATATGCAGAGTACATCATGAGAAACGCTGGGATGGATGAAGCACAAGCTGGAATAAAGATTTCCGAGAGAAATCTCAATAACCTTCAGATATGCACATGGCACCACCCTTATGGCAGAAAGCGAAGAAGAGCTAAACAACCTCTTGATGAAAGTGAAAGATGAGACTGAAAAAGTTGGCTTGAAGCTCAACATTCAGAAAACTAAGATCGTGGCATCTGGTTCCACCACTTCACGTCAAATAGATGGGGAGACAGTGGAAACTGTGAGAGACTTTATTTTTTTGGACTCCAAAATCACTGCAGGTGGTGACCGCAGTAATGAAATTAAAAGATGCTTGCTCCTTGGAAGAAAAGTTATGACCTACTTAGACAGCATATTAAAAAGCAGAGACATTACTTCACTGACAAAGGTCTGTCTAGTCAAAGCTATCGTTTTTCCAGTAGTCATGTATGGATGTGAGAGTTGGACTATAAAGAAAGCTGAGTGTTGAATAATTGATGCTTTTGAACTGTGGTGTTGGAGAAGACTCTTGAGGGTCCCTTGAACTTCAAGGAGATCCAAGCAGTCCGTCCTAAATGAAATAACTCCTGAATATTCATTGGAGGGATTGATGCTGAAGCTGATACTCCAATATCAGCTACCTGATGCCAAGAAGTGACTCACTGGAAAAGACCCTGATGCTGGGAAAGATTGAAGGCAGGAGGAGAAGGGAATGACAGGATGAGATGGCTGGATGGCATCACGGACTCAATGGATATGAGTTTGAGTAAACTCTGGGAGCTGGTGATGGACAGGGAGGCCTGGTGTGCTGCAGTCCATGGGGTCACTAAGAATGACTGAACTGAACTGAACTGGGTCTTTGTAAACTAAGTAGGAAGAGTATCAAAATTTAGCTTACAGAAGGAAGGAAACCACTGCCCAGTGCAGACTTGACTGCTTGGGGAAAAAAACAAAGAATGGATAAAGGAGGGGTTTGGACCAGGATTGACTCACTCTTCCCACATCTCAATATTTCTCCATTCACTTGAAGTCTCCCCTCACCAGTAAGACTGTAGGCAGAGACCTAGAACTTAGGTGCTGGTCTCTAAAGCAGATTAAACCTGGTGAGGTGAGAACAAAGAAAATTGCTTAACTAAAACTAAATGGCCAGAGTCTATGAGAGGTTAACTCTTCACCCCACATCACGGAGTAAAAGCTGTAACTATAGATGAGTGAGACTTCCATCCATGGAGAGGGGACTTACTGACTGTCTAGTGAATACTTTTAGGCCCATAGTATCTCTGAGCATTCACTGATTCCTGCATTGAATAAGTTTGTGTGAGTCTCAGGATGCAAAATTGGGAAATAAATTGTCATATCTTAGATCCTTGGACTTCCATTTCAAACAAAAAGGACACGAATAAACGGAATTCAGAAACTCACCTTCCTTTCTCCAGAAAACCCCAGGGCTTTCTTATCATTGATTTTACCTTCTGGTCTTGGTAGGGAATTTCAGGTTCTGAAGTTTGGTTCCATTGATTCTAAGAGAATGCAGCCAACATGTATGATCTGATTTGACTTCAAAATCTTTTCGAAATATAGATCACAATTTCCGTTTATGCCTTTCAGTCCACTCAAGCAGCAGAGAAAAATAAACATTCTTCATTATTATTATTTTCGTTACTTGGTAAGTCACAGAAGACTTAGTGTAATATAATGCACAAGAGAAGACTCTACACATGGAAATCACCAGATGGTCAACACCAAAATCAGATTGATTATATTCTTTGCAGCCAAAGATGGAGAACCTTATACAGTCAGCAAAAACATGACCGGGAGCTGACTGTGGCTCAGATCATGAACTCTTTATTGCCAAATTCAGACTTAAATTGAGGAAAGTAGGGAAAACCACTAGACCATACAGGTATGACCAAAATCAAATCCCTTATGATTATACAGTGGAAGTGAGAAATAGATTTAAGGGCCTAGATCTGATAGATAGAGTGCCTGATGAACTATGGAATGAGGTTTGTGACATTGTACAGGAGACAGAGATCAAGAACATCCCCATGGAAAGAAATGCAAAAAAGCAAAATGGCTGTCTGGGGAAGCCTTATAAATAGCTGTGAAAGGAAGAGAAGCAAAAAGCAAAGGAGAAAGGAAAGATGTAAGCATCTGAATGCAGAGTTCCAAAGAATAGCAAGAAGAGATAAGAAAGCCTTCTTCAGCGATCAATACAAAGAAATAGAGGGAAACAATAGAATGGGAAAGACTAGAGATCTCTTCAAGAAAATTAGAGATACCAAGGGAATATTTCATGCAAAGATGGGCTTGATAAAGAACAGAAATGGTATGGATCTAACACAAGCAGAAGATATTAAGAGGTGGCAAGAGTACACAGAAAAACTGTACAAAAATGATCATCATGACCCAGATAATCATGATGGTGGGATCACTGACCTAGAGCCAGACATTCTGGAATGTGAAGTCAAGTGGGCCTTAGAAAGCATCACCATGAGCAAACCTAGTAGAGGTGATGGAATTCCGGTTGAGCTATTCCAAATCCTGAAAGATGATGCTGTGAAAGTGCTGTACTCAATATGCCAACAAATTTGGAAAACTCAGCAGTGGCCACAGGACTGGAAAAGGTCAGTTCTTATTCCAATCCCAAAGAAAGGCAAGGCAAAGAATACTCAAACTACTGCACAATTGCACTCATCTCACACGCTAGTAAAGTAATGCTCAAAATTCTCCAAGCCAGGCTTCAGCAATACATGAACTGTGAACTTCCAGATGTTCAAGCTGGTTTTAGAAAAGGCAGAGGAACCAAAGATCAAATTGCCAACATCCGCTGGATCATGGAAAAAGCAAGAGAGTTCCAGAAAAACATCTATTTCTGCTTTATTGACTATGCCAAAGCCTTTGACTGTGTAGATCACAATAAACTGGAAAATTCTGATAGAGATAGGAATACCAGACCACCGGACCTGCCTCTTGAGAATCCTATATGCAGGTCAGGAAGCAACAGTTAGAACTGGACCTGGAACACCAGACTGGTTCCAAATAGGAAAAGGGGTATGTCAAGGCTGTATACTGTCACCCTGCTTATTTAACTTATATACAGAGTGCATCATGAGAAACGCTTGGCTGGAAGAAGCACAAGCGGGAATTAATATTGCTGGGAGAAATGTCAGTAACCTCAGATATGCAGACGACACCACCCTTATGGCAGAAAATGAAGAGGAACTAAAAAACCTCTTGATGAAGTGAAAGAGGAGAGTGAAATGGTTGGCTTAAAGCTCAACATTCAGAAAACGAAGATCATGGATCTGGTCCCATCACTTCATGGGAAATAGATGGGGAAACAGTGGAAATAGTGTCAGACTTTATTTTTGGGGGCTCCAAAATCACTGCAGATGGTGACTGCAACCATGAAATTAAAAGACGCTTACTCCTTGGAAGGAAAGTTATGACCAACCTAGATAGCATATTCAAAAGCAGAGATATTACTTTGCCAACAATGGTCCGTCTAGTCAAGGCTATGGTTTTTCCAGTGGTCATGTATGGATGTGAGAGTTGGACTGTGAAGAAAGCTGAGCACTGAAGAATTGATGCTTTTGAGCTGTGGTGTTGGAGAAGACTCTTGAGAGTCCTTGGACTGCAAGGAGATCCAACCAGTCCATTCTAAAGGAGATCAGCCCTGGGTGTTCTTTGGAAGGAATGATGCTAAAGCTGAAACTCCAGTACTTTGGCCACCTCATGCAAAGAGTTGACTCATTGGAAAAGACTCTGATACTGGGTGGGATTGGGGGCAGGAGGAAAAGGGGACGACAGAGGATGAGATAGCTAGATGGCATCACTGACTCGATGGACCTAAGTTTGAGTGAACTCCAGGAGTTGGTGATAGACAGGGAGGCCTGGCATGCTGCAATTCATGGAGTTGCAAAGAGTTGGACATGACTGAGCGACTGAACTGAACTGATAATGCATTCAGTTATAAACGTGACAGAAGCTTGCTCAGTCTTTCCCTAGGAAAAGAGTCCACATATAATAGGGACCTGGAGAATTGCATTTACATCCTGTATCTTAATCTGTCCTTAGTCCCTTAGAGATTCAATAGTTTACTCAAGTTTTCCATTCACTCTGGGATTCCCCAGAGAAGAGCCAGACCTCCCATTTTCTGTTTATTTAGATTACAGTAATGAAGAGGAAGCCCTAGTCTCTTTTTTTTACTAAAGAAACAGCTGATGCAAATACAGCTAATACGGCCAATATGTAAGAAGTTCAGAAACTTGTTAAGAAAATCTTTCACCTAGTTCATGCATGAAGCCAGACATTGAAGCTGGGTGTAAAAAAATTGTGTTTCTGGACAATAAGATTCAGAAATGAGTCCTAGCAAATCAGTGCTGGTGCTGTGCTTACTGGCTCAGTCTTAGCCAACTCTCTGAGACCCCAAGGACTGTAACCCACCTGGCTCCTCTGTGCATAGGGATTCTCCAGGGAAGAATATTGAAGTGGGTGGCCAGGCCCTCCTCCAAGGGATCTTCTCAATTCAGGGATCGAACACATGTGCATAGTAGATGGATTCTTTACCATCTGAGAAACCAGGGAAGCCCAAGAATACTGAAGTGGGTAGCTTATCCCTTCTCCAGGGGATCTTCCTGACCCAGGAATTGAACTAGGGTCCCCTCCATTACATGTGTATTCTTTACAAGCTGAGCTACCAGGGAATCCCAATTAACTGGCCTATCAATGACTCACTTATAGGAAAAGTGTTCCCTGTGAGATTTCCTAATCCATAAATTCTCTACACAGTCTAGAAATTAACTCTTATTAGAAGGAGAAAAGGATCACTGGGTCTTCAGGAGAAAGCTATCTTTTAATTTTATGACTTTTAAAATAAAAATTTTCTTCTATATCAGAATTGGAACCGTGCAAAAAACTCAGGTTTGTGAGTTCCCTCATCATTTTTGGTGTCTGCACCAGGGGTGGAGTTTATAGTGAGACTGTATCTCAGCCTGTTCTATCTACCTCAGTGTGGCCTTTTCCTCACCTTTGTGAAGAAGGTGCTCTGCTAGTTTACAGATCTTTTTCAGAGGTGATTGTTTCTTATGTAGCTGTAGATTCACTGCATTCATAGAAGGATGTGAGCTTAGGATGTTCCCATGTCAACAACTTGAACCATATTCCCTAAAATTGGGCTTCCCTGAAAGCCCAGTTCATAAAGAATCCACCTCCAATGCAGGAGACTCCAGTTCAATTCCTGGGTGGGGAAGATCTTCTGGAGAAGGGTTAGGCTACCCACTTCTGTATTCTTGGGCTTCCTTTGTGGCTCATCTGGTAAAGAATCCTCCTGCACTGAGGGAGACCTGGGTTCAATCTCTGCATTGGGAAGATCCCCTGGAGAAGGGAAAGGCTACCCACTCCAGCATTCTGGCCTGGAGAATTCCATGGACTGTATACTCCATGGGGTCACAAAGAGTCGGACACCACTGAGTGGGTTTCACTTTCACTAAACGTATACAGTCAATTTTATCTCAATAAAACTGCATAAGTATGAAAAAGTTACTATTTAACAAAATAAGATATTTTATTTTTAAATGACAGAAAATGTGTGACCATTGAACTTCTCCAGTAGTCCAGTAGTAAAGAATCCACCTGCCAATGCAGGGGACATGGGTACAATTTCTAGTACGGAAAGATGCCACATTTTCTGGGACAACTAAGCCCATTTGCCACAGCTACTGAGCCCTTGGCCCACAACTACAGAAGCCCGTGTTTTAGACCCCAAGTGCTGCAACTATTGAGCTCATGAGCTTCAACTTGAGAGCAACAACCACTCACCACAGCTAGAGATAGTCCAAGCACCTGTTTGGAACAACTTATGTGTGGGAATCTATCTCTCTAATTGTAAATTTTGTGAAATATAAATGTAGATCAAGTATTTTTAATTTAAAAATTTAGTATCACATTTATTGGGGCTCTTCTGAGAACATTTTAAGGCTTCAGATCAGATCAGATCAGTCACTCAGTCGTGTCCAACTCTTTGCGACCCCATGAATTGCAGAACGCCAGGCCTCCCTGTCCATCACCAACTCCCAGAGACTCAGACTCACGTCCATCAAGTCAGTGATGCCATCCAGCCATCTCATCCTCTGTCTCCCCCTTCTCCTCCTGCCCCCAATCCCTCCCAACATCAGAGCCTTTCCAATGAGTCAACTTTTTGCATGAGGTGGCCAAAGTACTGGAGTTTCAGCTTTAGCATCATTCCTTCCAAAGAAATCCCAGGGCTGATCTCCTTCAGAATGGACTGGTTGGATCTCCTTGCAGTCCAAGGCACTCTCAAGAGTCTTCTCCAACACCACAGTTCAAAAGCATTAATTCTTCGGCGCTCAGCTCTTCTTCACAATCCAACTCTCACATCCATACATGACTACTGGAAAAAACATAGCCTTGACTAGACGGACCTTTGTTGGCAAAGTGATGTCTCTGCTTTTGAATATGCTATCTAGGTTGGTCATAACCTTCCTTCCAAGGAGTAAGCGTCTTTTAATTTCATGGCTGCAGTCACCATCTATAGCGATTTTGGAGCCCAGAAAAATAAAGTCTGACACTGTTTCCACTGTTTCCCCATCTATTTCCCATGAAGTGGTGGGACCGGATGCCATGATCTTCGTTTTCTGAATGTTGAGCATTAAGCCAACTTTTCCACTCTCCATTTTCACATTCATCAAGAGGCTGTTGAATTCCTCTTCACTTTCTGCCATAAGGGTGGTGTCATTTGCATATCTGAGGTTATTGATATTTCTCCCAGCAATCTTGATTCCAGTTTGTGTTTCTTACAGTCCAGCGTTTCTCATGATGTACTCTGCATATAAGTTAAATAAACAGGGTGACAATATACAGCCTTGATGAACTCCTTTTCCTATTTGGAACCAGTCTGTTGTTCCATGTCCAGTTCTAACTGTTGCTGCCTGACCTGCATACAGATTTCTCAAGAGGCAGATCAGGTAGTCTGGTATTCCCATCTCTTTCAGAATTTTCCACAGTTTATTGTGATCCACACAGTCAAAGGCTTTGGCATAGTCAATAAAGCAGAAATAGATGTTTTAAGGCTTAGTACACAATAAAAGGTAAAAATATCTTAATTTTTATATTGGTTGCATGTTGAAGTGATAACATTCTAGATCTATTGAGTTACAGGAAACATTACTATATTAATGTCACTCTTTCTCTTTCACCTTTTTAACTCAGCTGGCATAAAGCTTGAAATCACAAGTGGGACTTGAAGTATATTTAAATTGGATATCACTGGTCTAGATGGTGCTTAATAGGTTTAATTTTTTAGTTGATTACTATTGCAGCTAATTTCTCTTTACAATATTGTGTTAGTTTCTTGCTGTACATCAAATAGAATCAGTCATACATATACATATAACCACTCTTTTTTTTTTTTTTTTTAATTTCCTTCCCGTGTAAGTCACTACACAGCATTGAGTAGAGGTTCTTGTGCTATACAGGAAGTTTTCATTAGTTATCTGTATTATTCATAGTAGTGTTTATATGTCAGTCCCAATGTCCTAATTCATCCCACCTCCTCTTCTTCTTTTTGTTTTTGTTGTTCAGTTGCTCAGTCTTGTCTGACTCTTTGTGACCCCATGGACTGCAGCATGCCAGGCTTCCCTATCCTTCACTATCTCCCAGAGTTTCCTCAAACTCATGTCCTTTGAGTCGATGATGCCATCCAACCATCTCATCCTCTGTCATCCCCTTCTCCTCCTGCCCTCAATCTTTCCCAGCATCAGAGTCTTTTCCAGTTAGTTGCTTCTTGGTATCAGGTGGCCAAACTATTGGAGCTTCAGCTTCAGCATCAGTCCTTCCAATGGATAGTCAGGGTTGATTTCCTTTAGAATTGAGTGGTTTGATCTTGCTGTCCAAGGGACTCTCTGCGACCCCATGAACTATAGTCCACCTGGCTCCTATGTCCATGGGGATTCTCCAGGAAAGAATACTGGAGTAGGTATCCACTTCCTTCTCCAGGGGATCTTTCCAACCCAGGGATCAAACCGGGGTCTTCCACATTATAGGATGATTCCTTATCTGTCTGAGCCACCAGGGAAGCCTCTTCTCTTCTTAGTAACCAAAAGCTTGTTCGCTACATCTATGACTCTATTTATGTTTTACCATTTTAACTAATGGTAGTTAATTGCTACCATTTTTCAGGATATAATTTAGGAACTTTCTGGTCTGTGACTCAGAGGACCATTGCTTGTTAAAACTAGAAAACCAGAGCTTTCAGTTCTGTTTATTACATAAGTACAGTCAAATTCCAAGGTTTACCTGGTGGACTCTCAGTTGTGAAATTTCAATAATTTCCCTTGTTACTTTTCAGCTCTATTCACAAACATTAAAAAGCAAAAACAACTAAGAATATCTATGCTGTGCAAGTAAAATACCCTAATTTTTGAAAGAAGTCCAAATAGACACAGTACTTATTGCTAACTAATACTGTTCAAATTGCTCAACTCTCTGCTAAGTTATCTCCTTAGAAATGTCAACACTCTTTATTATAACAAATAATATTTAAACTATCTTATTAATTTTTTCCAATTAGTCAAACACAAATTGCTTTCAAGGAAACTTTATTTTTTCTGTAAATGAAGCACATTTCATTTGCATTTGGATGTTAATGACAGATTAGTAACTGGGTTTCAGCCCTTTTGTGGCCACCTCGAATTATGATAGAACATATAACCTAGTGGGCACACCTCTGAGATGTTCACAGATTTCCAAGTAGCACTGATATCTTTCATATCTGTTTATATACACTCACTTTTCCTTCAACAAAGAAAACAAGTTTTTCAAAATGAAGAGTAAATAAAAGAAAGGAAAAAAAGCAGAAAGCTGAATCCAAGATCAACTATTTCACATAACTAGAACTTGAAAGGTTGAAATAAATTATATTAATATTGGGATCAGGGGAGGGTTATGAGTGATCTTTTTAAACTAAGACAGGGTTTAGTGATCTCAACATCCAAAAAACTAACAGACCAATAAACCAGTTATACTGAATTTTAAAATAACTGAATAGTGTGTGGAGACTAGGAATGTGGCAAATGGTGAATATCAACAAAGGTATTTTAGAAAATATTTAAATTCTGATTTGATACATTGAATTGAGGATTTTTAGAGTTGACTTTTTTAAACTTTTTTCCCCAAAATGATGATAACTCAATATCCTTTCCAGAAAAGCCAGGGTCACAACTTGGTTTATTCATCCAATATTTTAAAAATTTTTTTAAAAATTTCTCGTTGCTGTACCAGCTGCAGTTCAAGGTTTTCACACCTAAAAATCCAAATGGAAATAGCATATGGAAGCCAACAAGAAGGTGTTATTTAGTCATTTCCGACTCCTCCAGTCCTGTGGGTTTAGTTTTTTTTTTTTTTTTCTTTTCTTTAATTCAAGTAAATTATGCTTTTACCATCCAAATAAATTATGTGACCACCACAATATATCTAGGGCCTTCCAGAATGAAGAAAGCAATAGGTAAACTTTTCCATTATCTAACATTCTCCGTTCTAAATTTCTTTTTCCTAAATTGAATTCCAGTTATCCCTAGCTATTTTATCTCCTGGGGCCTCCCAGGTGGCTCAGTGGTGAAGAATCTGCTTGTCAATGCAAGAGACAAGGGTTTGATCCCTGGGTTAGGAAGATCCTCTGGAGAAGGAAGTGACTACCCACTCCAGTATTCTTGCCTGGAAAATCCCATGGACAGAGGTGCTTGGCAGGCTAGAGTCTATTGGGTCACAGAGTTAGACGTGATGTAAGCTATTGAACAACAATTTTTTAATATAAATTTATTTATTTTAATTGGAGGCTAATTACTTTACAATATTGTATTGGTTTTGCCATACATCAACATGAATCCCCAAACATGGCTATAATTTTCCATCTTCATTTCCAAACTAACGTATGGACACTGTGCATTATAATTTTATCAAGGCTTTATGGACACTGGAATGTATTTAAAATAATCAATGCAATATAAATTCAGATTGAAATAGTATCATGACCATTCTCATGGGGAACCTCTTATATACTGACCGTGTGTCTCTCTGAGTCCTGACATATTGCCATGATTTAGGCTCCTTTTTATTCCATGTCCTGTTCCTGAATTACATATAGTTACACACTGTCTAAGCTCAATTTTTAAAATTTTGTTTCAGAAAAAGTAACTTCCTTGTTTGAGCCAGTCTTCTCCCCAATATATTAACCCAAAATTTTCCTCTGTCCCAACAAAAAGCACAATCAAATTATTTTCTAGAAAATAACTAAAACAGTGACAGCCACACTGAGGGAAATTCATTTATCATCTTGCGACAAGGCAGAGTCACCTTTGAAATTAGCAGTGTTTTCACAAATTCCACCATTACTAAAATAATAGTAATAGAAGAAAGTAGCAGCAAATAGATTACAAAGTAGCAAACTTGAAATGAACTTTCCTTTATAAAGCTAGGTGACTTAAGTAAATCTATCAACTCTAACCTTTATTTTGCATGTGTAATAAATATAGTTTGATGAACTGTTATGTCAACGCTTGACTATACCAAAGTTAAAAAAAAAAAAAAAACCTTTGCTAAAAGAAGCCTGAAGCATAGCATTTATATATGTAAAATGGATTATCCTTGATAGTCATCATAGAACCTTTAAACTCTGACATTCTTGCCAGCTGGAGCATGAAAATAGTAGAAATATTTAATTCATGCTTTTAATAGCAAGTGGCAGATTAAAACACCCTCAGTGATACAATGATACTCAAGTGTTACAGAATGCCATTATTTGAAGACCATGTATAATATTCTAGACAATGAAAAAACAGAGTTCAAAAGTGACAATTATATAAAAAGACAGAGATAATATTATGATTTAATTAATGCTATTACTAAACAGGAAAGAAAGGTATAGAAGATATTTTGTAATTGTGAGAAAAAAAATAAAAAAGACCTACCCCAAAAAGAATAGAAATTGCTTATGAATAAAGACTCAAATTCACATATTGCTGAAGCCTGGATTGGAGAATTTTGAGCATTACTTTATTGTGTGAGATGAGTGCAATTGTGCTGTAGTTTGAGCATTCTTTGGCATTGCCTTTCTTTGGGATTGGAATGAAAACTGACCTTTTCCAGTCCTGTGGCCACTGCTGAGTTTTCCAAATTTGCTGGCATATTGAGTGCAGCACTTTCACAGCATCATCTTTCAGGATTTGAAAGAGCTTAAATGGAATTCCATCACCTCCACTAGCTTTATTCGTAGTGATGCTTTCTAAGGCCCACTTGACTTCACATTCCAGGATGTCTGGCTCTAGGTGAGTGATCACACCATCGTGATTATCTTGGTCGTGAATATCTTTTTTGTACAGTTCTTCTATGTATTCTTGCCACTTCTTAATATCTTCTGCTTCTGTTAGGTCCATACAATTTCTGTCCTTTATCGAGCTTATCTTTGCATGAAATGTTCCCTTGGTATCTCTAATTTTCTTGAAGAGATCTCTAGTCTTTCCCATTCTGTTGTTTTCCTCTATTTCTTTGCATTGATCACTGAGAAAGGCTTTCTTATCTCTTCTTGCTCTTCTTTGGAACTCTGCATTCAGATGCTTACACCTTTCCTTTTCTCCATTGCTTTTTACTTCTCTTCTTTTCACAGCTATTTGTAAGGTCTCCCCAGACAGCTGTTTTGCTTTTTTTGCATTTCTTTTCCATGGGGATGATCTTGATCCCTGTCTCCTACAATGTCACGAACCTCAGTCCAAAGTTCATCAGGTACTCTTATCTATCAGATCTAGTCCCTTAAATCTATTTCTCACTTCCACTGTATAATCATAAGGGATTTGATTTAGGTCATACCTGAATTGTCTAGTGGTTTCCACTACTTTCTTCAATTTAAGTCTGAATTTGGCAATAAGGAGCTCATGATCTGAGCCACAGTCAGCTCCTGGTCTTGTTTTTGCTGACTGTATAGAGCTTCTCCACCTTTGGCTGCAAAGACTATAATCAATCTGATTTTGGTGTTGACCATCTGGTGATGTCCATGTGTAGAGTCTTCTCTTGTGTTGTTGGAAGAGGGTGTTTGCTATGACCAGTGTGTTTCTGGTTTTAGAAAAGGCAAAGGAACCAGAGATCAAATTGCCAACATCCGCTGGATCATAGAAAATGCAAGATAGTTCCAGAAAAACAATTATTTCTGTTTTATTGACTATGCCAAAGCCTTAGACTGTGTGGATCACAATAAACTGTGGAAAATTCTGAAAGAGATGGGAATACCAGATCACCTGCTCTGCCTCTTGAGAAACCTGTATGCAGTTCAGGAAGCAACAGTCAGATCTGGACATGGAACACCAGACTGGTTCCAAATAGGAAAAAGAGTTCGTCAAGGCTGTATATTGTCACCCTGCTTATTTAACTTATATGCAGAGTACATCATGAGAAACCCTGGGCTGGAGGAAGCACAGGCTGGAATCAAGATTGCCAGGAGAAATCTCAATAACCTCAGATATGCAGATGACACCACCCTTATGGTAGAAAGTGAAGAGGAACTAAAAAGCCTCTTGATGAAAGTGAAAGAGGAGATTGAAAAAGTTGGCTTAAAGCTCAACATTCAGAAAACGAAGATCATGGCATCTGGTCCCATCACTTCATGGGAAATAGATGGGGAAATAGTGGAAACAGTGTCAGACTTTATTTTTCTGGGCTCCAAAATCACTGCAGATGGTGACTGCAGCCATGAAATTAAAAGATGCTTACTCCTTGGAAGGAAAGTTATGACCAACCTAGATAGCATATTCAAAAGCAGAGACATTACTTTGCCAACAAAGGTCCGTCTAGTCAAGGCTATGTTTTTTCCAGTAGTCATGTATGGATGTGAGAGTTGGACTGTAAAGAAAGCTGAGTGCCGAAGAATTGATGCTTTTGAAGTGTGGTGTTGGAGAACACTCTTGAGAGTCCCATGGACTGCAAGGAGATCCAACCAGTCCATTCTAAAGGACATCAGTCCTGGGATTTCTTTGGAAGGAATGATGCTAAAGCTGAGACTCCAGTACATTGGCCACCTCATGCAAATAGTTGACTCATTGGAAAAATCTCTGATGCTGGGAGGGGTTGGGGGCAGGAGCAAAAGGGGACAACAGAGGATGAGATGGCTGGATGGCATCACTGACTCGATGGATGTGGATTTGGTTGAACTTTGGGAGTTGGTGATGGACAGGGACGCCTGGCGTGCTGCAATTCATGGGGTCACAAAGAGTCAGATACGACTGAGCGACTGAACTGAACTGTACTGAAAGACTCAAATTTCCTTTATCAGGTTAAGGAAAAAATAGGATCAGAAAGATGCAACAAATAATATATAATTGAAACACAGAATCTCGTTGTCATATAACCAACTGCACAGAGAGATACTTTTGATCAAAACTATCTCTTATTCAGGGTTTTTTTTCAGAGCGAGCTTAACATCTTTGTTCCTCAAGCTATAAATTAAAGGGTTCAGTAAGGGAACGGTATTAGTATAAAAGACAGAAGAAATTTTCCCCTCATCTTTGGATCCATCAGAAGATGGTTTGAGATACACAAATGCACTTGACCCAAAGAACAAGGAAACAGCAATTATGTGGGAAGTGCAGATGCTAAAGGCTTTGGATCTTCCTTCCATTGACTTGATGTGGAGGATGCTGGAAAAGATGATACCATAAGAGACAAAGATGGTGAGACTGGGCACAATGATATTGATGCTCACCACAATGAAAATTACCAGTTCATTGACATGGGTACTTGTGCAGGAGAGTTGGAGAAGAGGGAGCACGTCACAGAAAAAATGGTTGATGATGTTTGCATCACAGAAAGTCAGTGTCAACATGTTTCCAGTGTGAGCCAAGGCACCAGAAAATGCCACTAAGTAAGAACCAAGGACAAGGCTGGAACACACTTTAGGGGATATGATAACATTATACAAAAGTGGGTTACAAATGGCCACATAGCGATCATAGGCCATTGATGTCAGCACATAGATTTCAGAAATAGCAAAAAAGCACAAAAAGTAAAGCTGGATCATGCACCCCATGTAAGAAATAATATTACTCTTTGATGTAAAGGTAACCAGCATTTTTGGTGTAAACACAGAAGAATAATAGAAATCTATGAAGGACAAGTTAAAGAGGAAAAAGTACATGGGGGTGTGTAGATGTGAATTCATCCCAATTAAAGTTATCATGCCCAAGTTTCCCAACACAGTGACTGTATATATTACTAGGAACAGGAAGAACAAGGGGAGTTGGAGATCTGGTTGGTCTGTTAATCCCAACAGAAGGAATTCAGTCACAAATGAACCATTTCCAAAAGCCATTCTTCTCTAAGAGAATCTGGACAGAAGAGAAAGAATTACACAGAGAAAAATTCAACTTTCCCACAATATCTGTTCTCCAAAGAATGCTGCATGCACTTGTAAGATCTGAGACCTGACCAATGTGGACCATAGTCTATTTTACCATTATCATGAAACTGAGTGACTTGGGCATTCTTTCATTAGTCTTTATAAGCTGTATGAGCAAAAACTATCAGAACTTAGCCTGTAGCATGAAGCACTTTGGTTCCATATGCAAACATGACTGCTGTAAAAACCACAGGATTGTGGAGAAGTTTGGATCAGGACATAGTCACCCTTCTCTCTTTCATCAATTTTTCTTTCACATGATCCTTCTCTTCACAGTAAAATTGGAGGCAGCAACCCCACCAACCTGGTACTGACCTCCAACACATATTAGACTTGGTGGAGTAAGAAGCAAGTAGATTTTCTAAACCAAAACTAAGGGACCAGAATCTAGGAGGGATTAAGTTACCGCTCCATGTCACAAAGTAAAAAAACATAAAGAAGAGTGAGATGTCCTTTGATGGAACTGACTGAGATAACGCATTCTCTGAATGAAATAACATCTTTAAACTTTCCCAGCACCCTTCCTTTAACATATTCTTCTGCCAGTTTCACTGAATCCCAGGGCTACAAAAATAAAAGTCATCTATCTTAGCTCCCTGAACATCCATCACAAAAGGCGGGCATTAATATCAGTGGGATTCAGATACTCACCTTTCTTAGGCCATCAACCTTGCTATTTCCTTAACCTGATTTCTTACCCCCATATCTTGGAAGAGCAACTTCAGGCTCTGAGGCTTTATTTCCTTTGTTTCTAAGAGGATTCAGCCTACACTTAATGTCTGATATGCCCCATAAATTTTTCAGAACCACAGCTCATAATTTTTGAGCAAACTGAGTTTTTATTATTATCATCTTTGCCACTTTGTAAGTCACAGAAGATTTAATGTGAGTGTAATGATGTCATACACTCAGTTATCCCAGGGCAGAAGCTTGCTCAGACACTTCCCCAAGGAAACATTCTAAATGTAATAGGGACCTGAGGGGATTTTATTTAAAAATATGACCATTTTGTGTCTTTTGTCCCTTAAGGATTCAAAAGTTTACTCAAATTTTCCTTTCACTATAGGGATTATTGACTTCCCTGGCAATACAGTGGTTAATACTCAGCTTCCAATTCAGGGGGTTGAGTTCGAACCCTGGTCAATGAACTAAGATCCCACATGCCACGTGGTACAGCCAAAATACATTTTGGGCTTCCCTGGTGGCTTAGCTGGTAAAGAATGTGCCCACAATGCAAGAGGCCTGGGTTCTATTCCTAGGTTATGCAGATCCCCTGGAGAAGGGAATGGCTACCCATTCCAGTATTCTGGCCTGGAGAATTCCATGGACTTCATAGTCCATGGGGTTGCAAAAGTTGGCCATGACTGAGCAACTTTCACTTTCATAGAGATTATACATTCCCCAAGGAAAAGCTGAAAATAAACTCCTGTTTCCTATTCAGCAAGATGACTTAAAGGAAGCCCTAGAACCACCTACCTTCCATGGATACACTGATTCAGAAACATTTCAGGTACAGATTTCCTTTAAGAAATGCAGACACTAAAAAAGGTCCAGCTCCTAGTAATGTGTGAAATTAGTTATACAGAAACTGTTAGGGAAATTCAGGAAATCCTCTTTCCATAATACTTATACTTCCAAAGAACCTTCAGGTTGGGACCAACTCCCCAGTTCTAGCTTCTCCTTGTGGAAGGAAAGGTATGAACTGTATGGCCAAAGCCCCAACTTTTCTTCAGGCTGTCCAGGAGACTGGCTTCAAGACAGCCTGTGTGTCAGAAAGCATAGGGGACCCAGGATACAGAATTCTGTAGCTATCCAGGATGAGAGAGAACCAAGATGATGGATTGGGCTGGAAGCCACTATAGCTGCCCCTCACTGGATCAACAGAGAACAAAGTACTGAAAACCCCTCTCTTACAGCTTTCCCTGGAGAGGAAGGAAGTGCACCATACATCTCAGGACACAGCATATCTGGGGGCTGCATGTGGACTTGGCTTTGGTCTTGCTTGTTTTAGACCACTGAGGGGATGAAGCATACTTGGAATACCTGGAAGCCCACAAAGAACAAAGAGAGAAGGCTGAACTAACACAAAGGTTGAGCAGTCAACACTGACCAGGCTTATTAGTGATTTCTCCAGCACAAGGCTAGACCATGAAAATTAGGACAGACGGGTGTTTTGTGTAATGTGCAGAAACCAAAGCAGAGAGTCAATGAAAATGAAGACAAGTTGAAATATTTTCTAACAAAGATTAAGATAAAGCACTGCAAACTGACTTTAATGGAATGGATATGTATATTACCTAACATAGAATTCAAAAAAGTATCATGCTTACCATAATCAGAGAAAAATACATAACCAAAATGAGAATTTCACAAAGATTCAGAAAACTTAAAAATACTAAACAGAAATCATGAAGCTGAAGAATAGAATAGAGAGAACATAAAATGTCACTCAGTCATGTCCGACTCTTTGCAACCCCGTGGACTATAGTCCTCCATGATCCTCTGTCCATGGAATTCTCCAGGCAAGAATACTGGAAAAGGTTGCTCCTTCTCCAGGGTATCTTCCCAACCTAGGGATTGAACCTGAACCTCTTTCACTGCAGGAGGATTCTTTACTGTCTGAGCCATCAGGTAAGCCTAAAGAATACATAAATATGAATTTATTTAAACACACACACACAGACATATTTAGTAGGGCTTCCCTAGTGGCTTAGTGGTAAAGAATCCACCTGCAAAGGAGATGTGGGTTCAATCCCTGGGTCCAGAAGATACACTGGAGAAGAAACTGGCAACCCATTTCAGCATTATTTCCTGGGAAATCCCATGGACAGAGGAGTCTGCTGGTCTAGAGTCCATGGGGTCACAGAAGAGTCAGACACAACCTAGAGAATAAACAGCATTTAGTAGGGAAAAATCAGAGAAGGCATTGGAACCCCACTCCAGTACTCTTGCCTGGAAAATCCCATGATGGAGGAGCCTGATAGGCCGCAGTCTATTGGGTCGCTGAGGGTCGGACACAACTGAGTGACTTCACTTCCACTTTTCACTTTCATGCATGGGAGAAAGAAATGGCAACCCACTCCAGTGTTCTTGCCTGGAGAATGCTGGTGACGGGGGAGCCTGGTGGGCTGCCATCTATGGGGTCGCACAGAATCAGACACGACTGAAGTGACTTAGCAACAGCAGTAGTAGGGAAAAACAGTATCATTTTAACCTATATAGCAAGGTCCCCTAAGTAGTAAAAGAAAGTACCAGACTCTGAAATTTGTCAAACTGCACAGAATAAGAAGTGGTCACAATTCAAAACCCAGAACAATGACCTGTGCTACCACAAATATGGGACTTTTTTTGCAAGGCAACTCTAAAGGGAGAAATATTGAAAAGATTAAAAGACATTGCATGATTCCATTTTGGCTGCTACAATAAAATCTGGGGCTTCCCTGGTGGCTCAGATGTGAAAGTAACTGCCTACAATGCAGGACACCCAGGTTTGATCCCTGGGTTGAGAAGATCCCCTGGAGAAAGGAATGGCAACCCACTCCAGTATTCTTGCCTGGAGAATTCCATGGGAATTCAGGATAGAAAAGCCTGGTGGGTTCCAGCCCATAGGGTGGCAAAGAGTCAGATGTGTTGAAAACTAACACAAACACACACACACACACACACACACTGAAACACACACACACAGTAAAATCTACAGAATGAGGGCCTTATAAAACACCAAAGTTTATTTCTCAAAGTTCTGGATCCAAGGAAGTCCAAGATCAAGGTACTGGAAGATTCAATGTCTGGTGAAGTCCCTCTTCTTGGTTCAAAGCCTGCCATTTCTTGCTATATCCTCTCAGGACCAAAGAGAAAGGAAACCTCTCTGCTGTCTCTTTTATAAAAAAAAAAAACTGATCCCACTCATGAGAGCTCTATCCTTCTGATCTAATCAGCTACCACAGTTCTCACCTTCTAAGGTCATCTCACCTCCTAAGGCTTAGCGCGGGTGGCTGCGACAGGCGCACTTAACACTAGGGCGGCTCCCATGGGCGCACTTAGCATGGGCGGCTGTGGGCAGCTGCGCCTGGCACACTTAGCGAGGCCGAGGAGAGCTACCCCACATCCGAGGTCAAGGGCAGAAGACAGGAAGACCCCATGCCCTAGGGGCGGTGGCCAAGAGGAGCTACCCCACGCCTGAGGCCATGGGCGGCAGCTGGGAGGAGCAAACCCACGTCCAAGGAGAGGTGGCTGTGCCGGAGCAGGAGGGCCTCGAGGAGCTATTCCACGTTCAAGGTCAGGAGGGGCGGTGGTGAGGAGATACCCCTTGTCCAAGGTAAGGACCAGCAGCTGCGCTTTGCTGGAGCAGCTGTGAAGAGATACAAAACGTCCAAGGTAAGAAAAACCCAAGTAAGACAGTAGGTGCTGCAAGAGGGCATCAGAAGGCAGAGACACCGAAACCATTCTCACAGAAAACTAGTCAATCTAATCACACTAGGACCACAGCTGTGTCTAACTCAATGAAACTAAGCCATGCCTGTGGGGCCGCACAACATGGGCGGGTCATGGAGAGATCTGACAGAATGTGGTCCACTGGAGAAGGGAATGGCAAACCACTTCAGTATCCTTGCCTTGAGAACCCCATAAACAGTATGAAAAGGCAAAATGGTAGGATACTTAAAGAGGAACTCCCCAGGTCAGTAGGTGCCCAATATTCTACTGGAGATCAGTGGAGAAATAACTCCAGAAAGAATGAAGGGATGGAGCCAAAGCAAAAACAATACCCAATTGTGGATGTGACTGGTGATAGAAGCAAGGTCCGATGCTGTAAAGAGCAATATTGCATAGGAACCTGGAATGTCAGGTCCAGGAATCAAGGCAAATTGGAAGTGGTCAAACAAGAGATGGCAAGATTGAACGTTGACATTCTAGGAATCAGGGAACTAAAATGGACTGGAATGGGTGAATTTAACTCAGATGACCATTATATCTACTACTGCGGGCAGGAACCCCTCAGAAGAAATGGAGTAGCCATGCTGGTCAACAAAAGGGTCCGAAATGCAGTACTTGGATGCAATCTCAGAAACGACAGAATGATCTCAGTTAGTTTCCAAGGCAAATCACTCAATATCACAGTAATCAAAGACTATGCCCCAATCAATAGTGCTGAAGAAGCTGAAGTTGAATGGTTTCATGAAGACCTAAAAGACCTTTTAGAACTAACACCCAAAAAAGATGTCCTTTTCATTATAGGGGATTGGAATGCAAAAGTAGGAAGTCAAGAAACACCTGGAGTAACAGGCAAATTTGGCCTTGGAAGACGGAATGAAGCAGGGCAAAGACTAATAGAGTTTTGCAAAGATAATGCACTGGTCATAGCAAACACCTCTTCCAACAACACAAGAGAAGATTCTACACATCAACATCACCAGATGGTCAACACTGAAATCAGATTGATTATATTTTTTGCAGCCAAAGATGGAGAAGTTCTATACAGTCAACAAAAACAAGACCGGGAACTGACTGTGGCTCAGATCATGAACTCCTTATTGCCAAATTCAGACTTAAATTGAAGAAATTAGGGAAAACCACTTGACCATTCAGGTATGACCTAAATAACATCCCTTATGATTATACAGTGGAAGTGAGACATAGATTTAAGGGCCTAGATCTGATAGATAGAGTGCCTGATGAACTATGGACTGAGGTTCATGACATTGTACAAGAGACAGGGATCAAGACCATCCCCATGGGAAAGAAATGCAAAAAAGCAAAATGGCTGTCTGGGGAGGCCTTTCAAATAGCTGTGAAAAGAAGACAAGCAAAAAGCAAAGGAGAAAAGGAAAGATATAAGCATCTGAATGCAGAGTTCCAAAGAATAGCAAGAAGAGATAAGAAAGCCTTCCTCAGTGATCAATACAAAGAAATAGAGGAAAGCAACAGAATGGGAAAGACTAGAGATCTCTTCAAGAAAATTAAAGATACCAAGGGAATATATCATGCAAAGATGGGCTTGATAAAGGACAGAAATTGTATGGACCTAACAGAAGCAGAAGATATTAAGAAGAGGTGGCAGGAATACACAGAAAAACTGTACAAAAAAGATCTTCATGACCCAGATAATCACGAAGGTATGATCACTCACATAGAGCCAGACATATTGGAATGTGAAGTCAAGTGGGCCTTAAAAAGCATAGCTACAAGCAAAGCAAGTAGAGGTGATAGAATTCCAGTTGAGCTCTTTCAAATCCTGAAAGATGATGCTGTGAAAGTGCTGCACTCAATATGCCAGAAAATTTGGAAAACTCAGCAGTAGCCGCAGGACTGGAAAAGGTCAGTTTTCATTCCAATCCCAAAGAAAGGCAATGCCAAAGAATGCTCAAACTACCACACAATTACACTCATCTCACATGCTAGTAAAGTAATGCTCAAAATTCTCCAAGCCAGGCTTCAGCAATATGTGAACCGTGAACTTCCAGATGTTCAAGCTGGTTTTAGAAGTCAGAGGAACCAGAGATCAAATTGCCAAAATCCTCTGGATCATAGAGAAAACAAGAGAGTTCCATAAAAACATCTATTTCTGCTTTATTGACTAGGCCAAAGCCTTTGACTGTGTGGATCACAATAAACTGTGGAAAATTCTGAAAGAGATGGGAATACCAGACCACCTCACCTGTCTCTTGAGAAATTTGTATGCAGGTCAGGAAGCACCAGTTAGAACTGAACATGGAATAACAGACTGGTTCCACACAGGAAATGAGTATGTCAAGGCTGTATATTGTCACCCTGCTTATTTAACTCATATGCAGAGTATATCATGAGAAACACTGGGCTGGAAGAAGCACAAGCTGAAATCAAGATTGCTGGGAGAGATATTAATCACCTCAGATATGCAGATGACACCACCCTTATGGCAGAAAGTGAAGAGGAACTAAAAAGCCTCCTGATGAAAGTGGAGAGTGAAAAAGTTGGTTTAAAGCTCAACATTCAGAAAACAAAGATCATGGATCTGGTTCCATCACTTCATGGGAAATAGATGGTGAAACAGTGGAAACAGTGTCAGACTTTATTTTGGGGGGCTCCAAAATCACTGCAGATGGTGACTGCAGCCATGAAATTAAAAGACGCTTACTCCTTGGAAGAAAAGTTATGACCAATCTAGATAGCATATTGAAAAGCAGAGACATTAATTTTCCAACTAAGGTCCGTCTAGTCAAGGCTCTGGTTTTTCCAGTGATCATGTATGGATGTGAGAGTTGGACTGTGAAGAAGGCTGAGCGCTGAATAATTAATGCTTTTGAACTGTGGTGTTGGAGAAGACTCTTGAGAGTCCCATGGACTGCAAGGAGATCCAACCAGTCCATTCTGAAGGAGATCAGCCCTAGGTTTTCTTTGGAGGGACTGATGCTAAAGCTGAAACTCCAGTACATTGGCCACCTCATGCGAAGAGTTGACTCATTGGAAAATACTCTGATGCTGGGAAGGATTGGAGGCAGGAGGAGAAGGGGGCGACAGAGGAGGAGATGGCTGGAATGCATCACTGAGTCGATGGACATGAATCTGAGTGAACTCCGGGAGTTGGTGATGTACAGGGAGGCCTGGCGTGCTGCAATTCCTGGGGTCACAAAGAGTCGGACAGGACTGAGGGACTGAACTGAACTGAACTGAACTGAAGGCCATTACATCGAGGATTAGGTTTCAACATATGAATTAGAGTAGGACACAAATATTCAGTCTGTAGTAGTCTTTACTCAAAGATTGTACATTTTTACATATTAATTTTAGGTTTCACTTTGAAATTTTTCATTCATTCTTTGTATCTACAACCTAAGATCTATGTTTAGGATCATTCCAGTATATCGCATTGGATTTTGAAACTGCTATACTCACAGAATTAGGTAGAATGGGGAAATTAATGATGTAGCATTTTGGAAAAGAATCAAAATAAATAGAAAATTATTATGTGAATTGTAACTAGATATCCTGCTAAGAAACTCTAGAAATGTTTGTGATATTAAAAAGAGACACCAACACACAGAAATCCTTTGCATTCCTATACACTAATAATGAGAAAACAGAAAGAGAAATTAAGGAGGCAATTCCATACAGCATTACAACGAAAAGAATAAAATACTTAGGAATAAATCTACCTAAAGAAACAAAAGACTTATATATAGAAAACTATAAAACACTGGTGAAAGAAATCAAAGAGGACACTAATAGATGGAGAAATATACCGTGTTCATGGACTGGAAGAATCAATATAGTGAAAATGAGAATACTACCCAAACCAATCTATAGGTTCAACGCAATCCCTATCAAGATACCAATGGTATTTTTTCACAGAGCTAGAACAAATAATTTCACAATTTGTATGGAAATACAAAAAACTTTGAATAGCCAAAGCAATCTTGAGAAAGAAGAATGGAACTGGAGGAATCAACCTGCCTGACTTCAGGCTCTATTACAAAGCCACAGTCATCAAGACAGTATGGTAGTGGCACAAAGACCAAAATATAAGTCAATGGAACAAAATAGAAAGCCCAGAGACAAATCCACGCACCTATGGACACCTTATCTATGACAAAGGAGACAAGAATATACAATGGAGAAAAGACAATCTCTTTAACAAGTGGTGCTTGGAAAACTGGTCAACCACTTGTAAAAGAATGAAACTAGAACATTTTCTAACACCATACACAAAAGTAAACTCAAAATGGATTAAAGATCTCAACATAAGACCAGAAGCTATAAAACTCCTAGAGGACAACATAGGTAAAACACTCTCTGACATAAATCACAGCAGGATCCTTCTTTGGAGAGATGTCTGTTTAGTTCTTTGGACCATTTTTGGATTGGGTTGTTTATTTTTCTGGAATTGAGCTGCAGGATTTGCTTGTATATTTTTGAGATTAATTCTTTGTCAGTTGCTTCATTTGCTATTATTTTCTCCATTCTCAAGGCTGTCTTTTCACCTTGCTTAGAGTTTCCTTTGTTGTGCAGAAGCTTTTAATTTTAATTAGGTCCCATTTGTTTATTTTTGCTTTTATTTCCAATATTCTGGGAAGTGCGTAATAGAGGATCCTGCTGTGATTTATGTCGGAGAGTGTTTTGCCTATGTTCTCCTCTAGGAGTTTTATAGTTTGCGGCCTTAACATTTAGATCTTTAATCCATTTTGAGTTTATTTTTGTGTAGGGTGTTAGAAAGTGTTCTAGTTTCATTCTTTTACAAGTGTTTGACCAGTTTTCCCAGCACCACACGTGAAAGAGATTGTCTTTTCTCCATTGTATATTCTTGCCTCCTTTGTCAAAGATAAGGTGTCCATAGGTGCGTGGATTTATCTCTGGGCTTTCTATTTTGTTCCATTGACTTATATTTTGGTCTTTGTGCCACTACCATACTGTCTTGATGACTGTGGCTTTGTAGTAGAGCCTGAAGTCAGGCAGGTTGATTCCTCCAGTTCCATTCTTCTTTCTCAAGATTGCTTTGGCTATTCGAAGTTTTTTGTATTTCCATACAAATTGTGAAATTATTTGTTCTAGCTCTGTGAAAAATACCGTTGGTATCTTGATAGGGATTGCATTGAACCTATAGATTGGTTTGGGTAGTATTCTCATTTTCACTATATTGATTCTTCCGGTCCATGAACACGGTATATTTCTCCATCTATTAGTGTCCTCTTTGATTTCTTTCACCAGTGTTTTATAGTTTTATATATATAGGTCTTTGTTTCTTTAGGTAGATTTATTCCTAAGTATTTTATTCTTTTCATTGCAATGGTGAATGGAGTTGTTTCCTTAATTTCTCTTTCTATTTTCTCATTATTAGTGTATAGGAATACAACGGATTTCTGTGTGTTGATTTTATATCCTGCAACTTTAGTATATTAATTAGTAGAAGGAAAGAAATCTTAAAAATTAGGGCAGAAATAAATGCAAAAGTAACAAAAGAGACCATAGCAAAAATCAACAAAGCCAAAAGCTGGTTCTTTGAGAGGGTAAATAAAGCTGACAAACCATTCACCAGACTCATCAAGAAACAAAGGGAGAAAAATCCAATCAATAAAATTAGAAATGAAAATAGAGAGATCACAACAGACAATACAGAAACACAAAGGACCATAAGAGACTATCAGCAATTATATGCCAATAAACTGGACAACTTGGGAGAAATGGACAAATTCTTAGAAAAGTACAACTTTCCAAAACTGAACCAGGGAGAAATAGAAAATCTTAACAGACCCATCACAAGCAAGGAAAATTGAAACTAATCAGAAATCTTCCAGCAAACAAAAGCCCAGGTCCAGGCGGCTTCACAGCTGAATTCTATCAAAAATTTAGAGAAGCTAACACTTATCCTACTCAAACTCTTCCAGAAAATTGTAGAGGAAGGTAAACTTCCAAACTCATTCTATGAAGCCACCATCACCCTAATACCAAAACCTGACAAAGATGCCACAAAAAAAGAAAATTACAGGCCAATATCACTGATGAACATATATGCAAAAATCCTTAACAAAATTCTATAAATCAGAATCCAACAACACATTAAAAAGATCGTACATCATGACCAAGTGGGCTTTATCCTAGGGATGCAAGGATTCTTCAATATCCACAAATCAATCAATGTAATACATCACATTAACAAATTGAAAAATAAAAGCCATATGATTATCTCAAAAGATGCAGAGAAAACCTTTGACAAAATTCAACATCCATTTATGAAAAAAACTCTCCAGAAAGCAGGAATAGAAGGAACATACGTCAACGTAATAAAAGCTATATATGTCAAGCCTACAGAAACCATTATCCTCAATGGTGAAAAATTGAAAGCATTTCCCCTAAAGTCAGGAACAAGACAAGGGTGTCCACTTTCACCACTACTATTCAACATAGTTCTGGAAGTTTTGGCCACAGCAATCAGAGCAGAAAAAGAAATAAAAGGAATCCAAATTGGAAAAGAAGTAAAACTCTCACTATTTGCAGATGACACGATCCTCTACATAGAAAATCCTAAAAACTCCACCAGAAAATTACTAAATAAGCTATTTTAAAACTTATCTATCTCATGTCATTTAGCTAGATTTTGAGAACAAATGCACATGGGGGAAAATATAGCTGTAAGTACTGAATAAACTATGTTGGAAACATTTCATGACCTTTGTAGATATTAATTTAAATTTTAAATTATTTATTAAACCATAAATGAATGTTCAGTGAGCATTCTAGCATGCCTGTTATGTTTGATGATAAAGTAAGAAAAATAGGTATTTTCAACCTTTATCATATTAACATAAATTATCTAAAACTGAAAATATTCTTATATTTAAAGCTGTATTGTGATGATTTTATCTACTAGATAACATTTCCAAATAAATCTTAAAAATCCTAATGTAAATGTGTACTTGTTTCTGGAATGTAATTTTTCCATTGGTTGTATGAATGAAATATCAATTACCCAAAACCCCTTTTTTTAATTTATTTTATTGTAGTTGATGTACAATATTATATGAGTTACAATTGTACAATATAGTGATTCACAATTCTTAGAGGTTATTTTCCATTTAGTTATTATAAATATCTTAGCTATATCTTCTCTGTTGTACAATATATCCTTATAGCTTATTTTATGCATAATAATTTATACCTCTTAATCACCTATCCCTTTATCCTCTTCCCACTTCCTTTTCCCCACAGGTAAACATAAATTTGTTCTCTACATAAGTAAGTCTGTGTTTCTTTTGCTATATTCACTAATTTTTTTACAGTTTTCTGACTTCACATATAAGTGATATCATCTTTGTCCTTTTTTCCCTGACTTACTCCACTTAGCATAATACCCTCCAAGTCCATCCACTTTGCTGTAAATGGGAAATTTTCATGCTTTTGATGGATGAGTAATACTCCATTGTATATATTCACCACATCTTATCTATTCATCTGTTGAACATTTATCAGTTGCTCCCATATCTTGGCAATGATAGATAATGCTGCTATAAACATTGAAGTACAGAGATCTTTTTGAAATATCATACACATATTTTTCAAATATATACCCAGGAGTGGAACTGCTGGGATATATTGTATTTCTATTTTTAGTTTTTTTGAGATACATTCATAATGGAAAATTCCTATTTTGAAGCTCTTTCAGAAACAACTCTCCAGATGTTCTCTCTGTCCCTTCACAGCTTTTCTTTCCTTCCATGCTTTCATGAGGTGAACAGTGGGTTAAAGACTGGTCTCTGCATTTTTAGCTGTGTGATTCTGAGCAAGTAAGACAACTATTTACTCAGCCTCCCCCCCGCCCCCCCCCCCAAAAAAAGAAAAAAATGAGACTTGTATTTTAAGACCATTTATAAAATTCTGACACACATTAACTACAGATTTAATTTTTCATCTAACAGACAAAAGGAATGAGTGAAATTTACAAATTAATAGAATACATCACAATAGAACAAGGTTTCTGCCAGATATTTTTGCTTTGCTTTGGAAAGTGGGAAATACATCTTCCTTTGCAAAGGGGAGGCCTCCTTGCACAGTGAGACAGCAAATTCTGACCAAACACTTGATAACATATTCTGTAGCCAAAAATATCACTGTGTAAATTTAATCACAATTACAACCCACAGATAAATGGACAAGTTGATGACAATTTCAATTATATTTATGACAACATATCAACTGACCAATACAATAAAAAGAGGTATATGTTATTGGTCTGGATTCAGAGAGGTGAGTAGAATACTGTAGCTTATTCAAGTATCTTCAAGAATAAAAGAAAGAACTATGGCTGGTTCAACAAACTATTCAATTTCTTTACCTATGTTGCATATAAAATATAAAACAGGAGATATTACTAAAAGAATCCTGAAATTTTGGGGAAATTTTTACAACTTTACCATGTCCACATTTTTGTCATTACATTTCTGTTTGAATGCAACGGTAAGTAAAGATACTATTGAAATAGCAAAGGGCTCCGTGTAAGGAAAGCAAGAAAGAAAAGAATTGGTTAGACTGAACAGACACCCATAGCTTACCTTGGATGAGAATGACGCATAAGGAAAATAAGAGTTTTATCATTAGATGGGAAAGGTTATTGGTCTCTTGTCTGCAAGTGGTATTGGATCACTTAGGGCTGAGGATGATTCTTCAGGCAAAGAATAGGTTCACAGAGTTACATTATGTGGCAAGAGAAGAAAAGACCTCAGACATTAGAGATAAAGTTCTGTCAAGAAGACATTAGAAAGACAAATGATATGAAAAAAGAATGGGAGAAACAGGATAAAGTCGAGCAGAGAAAAGAAAAAAGGCAAAGAAATATAAATGACTTGGTTCAGTTTGTAATTCTCTTCAGGATTTTCTTCACAGCAATTTTGACATCCTTGTTCCTGAGGCTATAAATGAGAGGGTTCAGCATGGGTACCACATTGGTGGAAAACACTGTGAAAAACTTTCCCTGATCCACAAACCCAGAAGATGGTAGCTTGACATGAGTGAGCAGCCCAAATCCATAGAATAGACTAACTGTTGTAATGTGGGAACCACAGGTGCTCAAGACTTTGGACCAACCTTTAGATGATGGTATATGAAGGATATTGAAAAGAATCAAAGCATAAGAAATAAAGATAATGAGGCTAGATAATATGACAACTGTTCCCACAACAGCAGAAACCACAATCTCATTGGCATATGTGCTGCTGCAGGAGAGCTGGAGCAGTGGGAAGATGTCACACAGGTAGTGGTTAATTATATTGGAATCACAAAATATCAGCCTCGTCATAGATCCTGTGTGGACTATGGCCCCAGCAAAACCCATCACATATGAACCAGACATCAGCTGAGAACACACCTGAGGGGACATGGCCACTGTATACAGCAAGGGCTTACAGATGGCCACATAGCGATCATAGGCCATCGCTGTCAACACATAGCACTCAGAGTTGACAAAAAAGCAGAAGAAAAACAGCTGAGACATACATCCTGTAAAGGAGATGACATTCCTGTTGGAAATAAAGCTAATTAGCATTTTGGGAGTAAAGACAGATGAGTAACAGAGATCAATGAAGGACAGATTGAAGAGATAAAAGTACATGGGTGTGTGCAGGTGTGAATTTAGACAAATTAGAATCATCAAGAATAAATTGCCCACCACAGTGACCAGGTAGTTCAGCAGAAACAGAGAAAACAGGGGTAGCTGGAGTTTAGGTTGGTCTGTCAATCCCATAAGGATAAACTCACTCACGGAGGAGGTATTTTCCATAGTCATTTACTCCACAGTCGTGGTCTAGAGGAACAGGGGCAGAAAGTGAGATTAACAAGGGAACTTAATGGAACTTCCCTCTTTGTCTCCAGAGTGAGAGCTGGATCTCTTGGTTTATAACCCCAGGGTTGTCTCAGCAAAGCATTCAAAATACAAGACTTCTGATGATTATTACTGCAGATTTCTCATTTTCTTCTTTCTGCCCTTAACTCCTTTTGTTTGTCTCTGTGCTGAACAAATGCAGATAGACTCTCAGTGTCTCTGTACAACGTTCCTCCCTCTCTCCAGGCTCTGTTCAAGATAAGGGCTGAAAACAGCAATAAACAGGCAGTGTTCCCCAAAACCTTCATTTATATAGTTTGAGGTTTGAGGGGAATTGAGACAAAGGCAATTCAACATTCACCTGCTTTTTCCTCGATGGCTCACTGCCACTGAACCTTAAGGCTCCTTCTGCCCTACATTCCATGAGGTTCAAAGTTTCTGACAATGAATGAGTCAGTATCCATTGCTGTGGTCCTCAGTCTTTGACATGCTACAGAACAGGCCATAAATTTGAGAATTTTTCCAGAAGGTCTTCTTCATTTGCAAAGAGGAAAGCAACCTCATAGGATCTCCAAAACAATCAGGTGATGCAAATGGGAATCTATCCCATTCCTTGTCTTTCTGGGAAAGTTGAGAAGAAAAACAGAAAATTATTCTCTCCCTTGAGATTTCCTTTCGAGTTAAATAAGCCCACTGAGGGTGGAAATTAATGAGTCTGTGTTTCCACCCTGTGTCATTGATCTTTTGGGACACAATGTTCTACTCAATTTACAGTTTCACAATAAGAATTCTTAGTCCCCAAAGAAGATGGGTGTGTGAGCTAATATTCACTTCTTCATCATCTCCTGGAACTTATGCCCAGTTCTTAAAAGGAACATCTGGGGCATGATTACTTGCCATGGTTAGCACTTTCCTAGCATCTCTAGGATTGCATTAGTATATCATAGCTTTAGCATTTTCTTGCTTATGGATTTCATCTCTGTAAAGAAGTGCAGCAAAATGGTTATGAGACTATTAGTGTGCCCCTAAAGTTTAATTCTTGAAGTTAAACTTCTTAATTGTGAGACTATAGACAATGATATAATCAGTCTGATCCTTGCATATATATAGGTAGACAGATATATGTATATTTATAAAATGAGACTTGCAAGTGAGCTATCTTGTAGGACCATTTTGAGGGTTAAATGAGTTATGTCACACAAAATGTAATAAGAGATTGAGAAATGTTGGCACTTCTCCCCAACTGTATTCATAATATCAGGATTTCTCAACTTGGCTCGAATGAAATCTGGCACTACTGACATTTTGGTCTAGATAATTTTGGCAGGATGATCCTGTGTATTACAGGATGCAAATGATCCCTTTCTGCAACCCATTAGTGTCTCCCCATCACCAATTGTGAAAATGAAAATGTTCTCCAGACACTGTCATATGTTCCCTCAGTAGCAAAAACCTGTGTTTAAGAATTGTTGACTGATGTTTACTTATACCTGGTCTTATAACATAATGGCCTTTGAGACAATTCTGTCTTATTTCTACTTATGTCCCTCCAGCTCAATGTGCCCCAAATTGAATTCAGCATTTTCTTACAGTTTCCACTGCTGGTCTTCTGGGTTATACTTTTCAAAGCTATTTTCACCAATCTCCAAACAATGAATCCATGAATGAAGCATAAGCAATTCTCACTCATCATTTTCATCTGGTCTTCAAGAACCCAGAGAATCCATCTCCTTGAAATTTTTGGCCTTTCTTCTCACTTACATAGCTTCTGCAGTGTCTCTTCATCTCAAATTTCAATTACTCTAAGAGTTTTCTAATGTGGATCCCTATGGAATTTGACAATAGGTATCACTGTCACCTGCTCATCATCACTGTACAGATGCTCACTGAAACAAACAAACAAACAAACAAACACACACACACACACACAAATACACACAAATATCCCTCTTTCTCTTCCTGTTCTCCATCCCTAATTCATACCTATATGATTTTCAACATAAATTAGGTGAGATCAATATTCTTGACGTACATTATTAATACCATTTAAGCACTAATCATAGTGAATCCATCTTGCTAATGATTGCTTTTATTTATTTTTTTTCTAGTGGTTCTTTAATGATTGCTTTTATTTCCATATTCTTTCTTGTTTTTCTTTTTATTCCAAAGACTTTCCCAGATTTTCCTCTGACTTCTTCTCCAGCCTTGGTAAATTCTCTTCTGTATGTTCAACAGTCTCTAAGAGGAGGAAGAAGGTTAATGATGTTAACATTCCTTAAATTTCTGCTTTCATGCCTGTTTTTCAGTTTGGTAAAGCCTCCCTCAAATGTGCAGGTAATTGCCTAATTTGGAGAGTGTTTGAGCGTTTTTAAGGAATAAATCTCTAGATTTTACTGGGTGATAATGGCAGCGGTTAACTTACTACATGGAGAAGTAGGAATATCTGAATATCCAGTTACTTCTTTTTTGTTTGTTTGTTTTTAATTGAAAGATAATTGCTTTACAGAATTTTGTTGTTTCCTGTCAAACTCAACATGGATCAGCCAAAGGTATACATATATCCCCTCCCTTTGGAATCTCCCTCCTCATCCCAACCTTCTAGATTGATACAGAGACCCTGTTTGAGTTTCCTGAGTCATTCATCAAATCCCCACTGGCTATCTATTTCACATATGGTAATATAAGCTTCCATGTTACTCTTTCCATACATCTCACCCTCTCCTCCCTTCTGTCCATGTCTGTAAGTCTATTCTCTATGTCTGTTTCTCCATTGCTTTCCTGTAAATACATTCTTCTGTACCATTTTTCTAGATTCTGTATACATGTGTTAGAATATTACATTTATCTTTCTCTTTCTGACTTACTTCATTCTGTATAACAGGCTCTAAGTTCATTCAACTCATTAGAACTGATTCAAATGCATTCCATTTAATGGCTGAGTAATATTCCAATCTGTATATATACCACAACTTCTTTATCCATTCGTCTGTTGATGGACATCTAGATTGCTTCCATGTTCTAGCTATTGTAAATAGTGCTGCAATAAACAATGGAATACTTGTGTCTTTTTCAAGTTTGGTTTCCTCAGGGTATATGCCTAGGAGTGGGATGGCTGGATCATATGGCGGTTTTATTCCTAGTTTTTTAAGGAATCTCCATACCATCTTCCATAGTGGCTATATCAAATTACATTCCCATCAACAGTGCAAGAGCATTCCCTTTTCTCCACACCCTATCCAGCATTTATTGTTTGCAGACTTTCTGATGATGGCCATTCTGACTGGTCTGTGGTGATATTTCATTGTACTTTTGATTTGTATTTCACAAGTAATGAGTGATGTTGAGCATCTTTTCATGTGTTTGGTAGCCATCTGTATGTCTTTGGAGAAATGTCTGTTTAGTTCTTTTCCCCACTTTTTTATTATTATTATTATTTTATATCATTTTCCATTAGTCTATATTCTGTTTTTGTGCCAGTACCATACTGTCTTGATGACTGTAGCTTTTTAATATAATCTGAAGTCAGGAAGGTTGATTCCTCCAGCTTTGTTCTTCTTTCTCAAGACTGCTTTTGCTATCCAGGGTCTTTTGTGTTCCCATATGAATTGTGAAAATTTTTTGTTCTAGTTCTGTGAAAAATGTCTTTGGTAATTTGATAGGTATCACATTGCATCTGTAGATTGCATTTGGTAGTAGTCATTTTCACAATATTGATTCTTCCTACCAAGGAATGTGGAATATCTCTTCATCTGTTTATGACGTCTTGGATTTCTTTCATCAGTATCTTATAATTTAGAATGTATAGTTCTTTTATTACATTAGGCAAGTTTATTCCTAGATATTTAATTATTTTTGTTGCAATGGTGAATGGGATTGATTCTTTAATTTGTCTTTCTGATTTTTCATTGTTTATATATATATATATATATATATATATATATATATATACACATATAGAAATACAGGTGATTTCTGTGTATTGATTTTGTATCCTGCAACTTTGCTAAATTCACTGATTAGCTCTAGTAATTTTCCTAATACTACCTTTAGGGTTTACAATGTTCAGTATCATGATATCTGCAAACCATGAGAGCTTTACTTCTTCTTTTCTTATATGGATTCCTTTTGTTAATCTTTATTCTCTGATTGCTGCAGCTATGACTTCCAGAACTATGAAGAATAATAGCAGGGAAAGTGGACAACTTTATCTTGTTCCTGATCTTAGGTGCAATGCATTCAGCTTTTCACTAGAGAATACTGTTTGCTGAAAGGCTTATTTCAGTAATTTCAGCTTATTTACTATTTTGAGATAGGTTCCTTCTCTGACCATTTTGTGAAGAGTTTTAATCATAAATGGGTGCTGAATTTTGTCAAAGGCTTTTTCTGCATCTATTGAGATTATCATATGGTTTTTATCTTTCAATTTGTTAATATGGGGTATCACATTGATTGATTTGAGTATATTGAAGAATTCTTGCATCCCAACTTAATCATGGTGTATGAACGTTTTGATGTGTTGCTGAATTCTGTTTGCAAAAATTTTGTTGAGGATTTTGCATCTATGTTTATCAGTGATATTGGCCTGTAGCTTTCTTTTTTTTATTTTGGTATCAAAATATTTTTTTTTTATTTCGGGCTTGATATCAGGGTGATGGTGACCTCGTAAAATGAGTTTGGAAGTGTTCCTTCCTCTGCAATTTTTTGAAAGAGTTTTAGAAGGATAGGTAGTAGCTCTTCTCTAAATGTTTGATAGAATCCTCCCGTGAAGCCATCTGATCCTGGGCTTTTGTTTTTGGGGAGTTTTTTTTTATTTTTTTTATCACAACTTCAATTTCAGTGTTTGTAATTGGGTTGCTCATAATTTCTATTTATTCCTAGTTCAGTCTTGGAAGATTGAACTTTTCTAAGAATTTGTCTATTTCTTCCAGGTTATCCATTTTATTCCCATATAGTTGTTCATAATAGTCTTTTATAATCATTTTTATTTCTGCATTGTCTATTGTAACCTCCCCTTTTTCATTTCCAATTTTCTTGAATTGATTGTTCTCTCCTTTTTTTTTTCTTGATGAGTCTCGCTAAATATTTGTCAATTTTGTTTATCTTCTCAAAGAACCAAATTATAGTTTTAGTAAGCTTTACTAATGTTTCTTTTATTTCTTTTTCATTTATTTCTGCTCTGATCTTTATGATTACTTTCCTTCTACTAATTTGGGGGTTTTGTTGTTCTTTTTCCAGTTGTTTTAGCTGTAAAATTAGATGGTCTATTCAATGTTTTTCTTGTTTCTTGAGGTAGGATTGTATTTCAATAAACTCCCCTCTTAGAACTGTTTTACTGCATAGGTTTTGAGTTGTAGTGTTTTTATTGTCATTTGTTTCTATAATTTTTTTTGATTTCTCTTTTGATTACTTCAGTAACATATTGGTTATTTAGAAACATATTGTCTAATCTCCATGTGTTTGTGTTTTTTAATTTTAGTTTTTTTTTTTTTTTTTAAATTTTCTGTTTTGATGATCTATCCATTGGTGTGAGTGAGCTGTTAAAGTCACCTGCCATTTTTGTGTTACTGTCAATTACTCCTTTCTATCTCTGTTAGTGTTTGTCTTATGTATTGAGGTGCTTCTGTGTTGGGTGCATAGATATTTATAATTGTTATGTCTTTCTCTTGCGTTAGTCACTTTATCATTATATAATATCCTGTCTTATCTCTTGTAAACTTTATTTTAAAGTCTATTTTGTCTGATATGAGGATTGCTACTCCAGTTTTCTTTTGCTTCCCATTTGCATGGAATATATTTTTCCACCCTCTCACTTTCAGTCTATATGTGTCTTTTGATCTGTGGTGGGTTTCTTGTAGACAGCATATGTGTTGGTCGTGTTTTTGTATCCATTCAACCAGTCTGTGTCTTTTGGTTGGAACATTTAATCCATTTACATTTAAAGTAATTGTTGATATATATATATATTCCTATTGTCATTGTCTTAATTATTTGGTGTTGATTTTGTAGATCTTTTTGTTCTCTTGTATTTCTTGACTATTTAAGTTCCTTTAACATGTGTTGTAAAGCTGGTTTGGTAGTTAGTACTGAATTCTCCTAACTTGTGTTTGTCTGAAAAGCTTTTGATTTCTCCATCAGTTTTGAATGAGATCCTTGCTAGGTAGAGTAATCTTGGTTGTAGCTTTTTCCCTTTCAGTACTTTAAATATATCCTGACATTCCCTTCTGGCCTGAAGAGTTTCTGTGGAAATATCAGCTGTTAAACATATGGGGTTTCCTTTGTATGTTACTTGTTGCTTTTCCCTTGCAGCTTTTACTATTCTTTCTTTGTGTTTAGTCTTTGGTAGTTTTATTAGTATGTACCTTGGTGTGTTTTTCCTGGGTTTACCCTGTATGGGACTCTTTGTGTCTCTTGAATTGATTGACTATTTCCTTTCCCATCCTGGGAAAATTTTCAACTATAATATCTTCAAAAGTGTTCTCATACCCTTTATTGTTCTCTTCTTCTTCTTGGACCCCTATAATTCCAATATTGCTGTGTTTGATATTGTCCCAGAGGTCTCTGAGATTATTCTAAGTTCTTTCCATTCTTTTTACTTTATTCTGCTCCTTGGAAATTATTGTCACCATTTTATCTTCCAGCTCACTGATTCCTTCTTCTGCTTCAGATATCTGCTATTGATTCCTCCGAGAGTATTTTTAACCAGTAGTTATGTTGCTTGTGTCTGTACATTTATTCTTTTATTCTTCTACATCTTTGTTAATTGATTCTTGTATTTTCTCCATTCTGTTTTCAAGGTTTTTGATCATCTTTAGTATAATTATTCTGAATTCTTTTTCAGGTAGTTTGCCTATTTACTCTTCATTTATTTGAACTTCTGTGTCTAATTTGTTCCTTCATTTGTATAGTATTTCTCTGTCTTTTCATTTTACTTTTTTTTTTTTTTTTGAACTTATTGCATTTTAGGTCTCCTTTTTCCCAGGCTTCAAGTTTGAGTTTGTTCTTCCTTTTGGTTTCTGCCCTTCTAAATAACCACCTTCCAGTGGTTTATGTAAGCTTTGTATAGGGTGAGATTTGTGCTGACTTTTCTTTTTGTTTGCTTGTTTTTCCTCTGATGGGCAAGGCTGAATGAGGTGATAATCCTGTCTGTTGATTGCTGGGTTTGTATTTTTGTTTTGTTTTGTTTTGTTTTTTGTTTGTTTGTTTAAATGAGGAGTCCTGCACAGGGTGCTACTGGTGGCTTAGTGATGCTGGGTCTCGTATTCTAGAGGTTTCCTTAGTGTGAGTTCTCACTATTTGATACTTTCTAGCATTAGGTCTTTGGTAATCTAGGGTCTTGGAGTCAGTGCTCCCACTCCAAAGGCTCAGGGCTTTATCTTCAGTCAGGAATGAAGATTCCCCAAGTGCTTTGTTATGGCATTGTTGCTGCTAAGACACTTCAGTCGTGTCTGACTCTGTGTGACCCCATAGATGGCAGCCAATCAGTCTCCTCCATACCTGGGATGGAGTATTATGTGAGATTAAAGCAAATACCCCAAAGTGAGAAACCAAAGATCAATCCCAGGCAAATTGCAGTTACAAAATCAGGCAAATAATGATTAAATTAATAGAATATACACCCATAAGCAAAATCAAAATGGTCCAACTAAAGTACAGTAGATTGACATGGTGAACAAAGGAAATAAAAAGTTATAGCTACCAGTTAAGAGCAAATCTAACTAAAGCACAAACTGGTAAACAAAACTAAAACAAGGTGCCAAGTTGGGACTACAGCAATGAAAGAGAAACTAACAAATACGCTGAGAGGAAAGGAAAGAAAGAAAAGAAAGAATAGATATGCAAAGTTAAATAGAAGTAGATAAGAAAGATTTATATACATTAAAGATTAACTGCAAGAGGAAAAGAGCAGTATGAAAAGCAAAGGAATAAATGTAGAAAAAATAATAATAAGTTTAAAAAAATGAAAAATTAAGTTAAAAAAAATTCCACAGAATTGCAAAAGTCCAACGTAGAGGCAGAGAATTGTAATAACAATAAAATATATGGCTGAGAAAAAAAAAAAAAGTTCAAAAACGTGATTAGATTTCATAGTGCCAATAAAATCGACAATTACGGGGCAGGGGGTGAAGTTTGGGCATGAACGTGGTACAGCTGCTTGGCTTGCAGGGACCGTGGTGGTGCCAAGTGTGCAGGGACATGGACAGTCTCTGATTCAGGAGTTATGGCCCTATGAGAGTCTTTTTTAAAGCCTCTGGTAGCTGGCGATCAGAAGGCCTCTTTGGCCAGTCTTTCTCTGTAGCTCTGCCCATTCAGGCACTTAGAGGCCTTCATTGCCTGGGTCTTTGTTGTTCAGCCTGTCAGGCACTTAAAGAAGCACTCTGGGTGGGGTCCTACTCTTGTAGTTCAGTGCCTCAGGGGTATAATGAGCCAGCCTCTCTATTTTTCACCTGTGGATGCTGGCCTGTGGGGATAGAGAGGCTATGGTGATGGCTTCACCCTCTACACATGACTCAGCAGTATGGCCTTGCTTCCATGGCTGCTTGGCTTTCCTCCACAGGCATTTCCCAGCACAATATCTTCCATCATATCCCCTCGATCCATTTCTCCACAGTCAACAGCAGCCTTTGCCCTGGGATATTTCCCCAGTTCCTAAACTCCAGCTCCCAGCTTCTTCACCTTCTAGGGGACCTGTGTCCCCATCTAGGGTATGTATGGCTACAACAAGGACTGTCTCCATTTAGGCTGCCACAGATCAGCTGTTTCACTCTCAGCCTTAAATGTTTCTCCTCTGACTCAGACAGTTGCCCCAATGTGGGGATCAGACCCCTGCTTCAGTTCCCCCACTTGCAGAGGGCAGATCCAGTCCTACTAACACTGTTGTTTTTCTTCCTAGTTTCTTCATCCTACCAAGTTTTGCATGATTCTACATGTTATTTACCACTGGTCAGGTACTCCTGTCGGCTCTCACCTGGTGTTCTGCATACACTCTGTCTGAAGTCATATTCCTGATGTATCTGTGGAGAGAGAAGTACTCCACATCCACCTACTCCTCTGCCATCTTGTTCTCCCTATTACCAAGAACCAGGAACTGTGCTAAGAAACAAGTAGGCAGCATTTAATTTAGTTTTCAAACAAAGCAGATATTTAAGTTTTGTTTTTCAGAGAGCTGGAGAATAGAAGGGATTATCCCCAGGTCACACAGCAAGTAAGAAAGTGAAAGTGAAGTCGCTCAGTCGTGTCGACTCTTTGCGACCCCATGGTGTACACGTGTACACCCGTGGCGGATGCATGTTGATGTATGGCAAAACCAATACAATATTGTAAAGTAAAATAATAATAATAAATAAATAAATAAGCACATCATAAATGACCCTTAGTTTGTCTTCAAAAAACATTATTATATTTTAGAAATATGAATAATTATTTGACCTCCAGTACTTCAGCCATGAAACTCAAATTGCCTATACCATTCTTAGTGCACTGCTCCCAGGGTCACAGGGGTGGAATATATGACTTAAATATATGCCATCCCATTATGTTCCCTTAGAGTATTCAAATTAGAAATAGGAGCAGGGTTTTCCTGGGACTTGGAAAATCTGTTGAGATATAAATATGATGCCTGCTAAGCAGTTGTGTTTCTAAACTACTGGATCATGATCCAGGCTGGAAGAAGGTGAGCACTAAAGCAGCAGATCTCAGGTGGAATAAAGCAGATAGTTGCCCAGTCCTTCTGAAATTCTAGAGTTTCCCTGATAGCTCAGTTGGTAAAGAATCTGCCCGCGATGCAGAAGACCTGGGTTCAATCCCTGGATTGGAAAGATCTCCTGGAGAAGAGACAGGCCACCCACTCCAGTATTCTGGCCTGAAGAGCTCCATGGACTGTATTGTCTATGAGTCACAATGAGTTGGACATGACTGAGTGACTTTTACTTTCACTTTTCTGAAATTCTGAGTGGATTTTCTGTAAGAAATATCTCAGACTAATACAACTACTTTTCACAGCCTTATGTAACCTTTGTTTACAACTTACAGAAAGTATACCCTACTACCATTTATTCTGAGTGAAGTGAAAATACTGGCCATTTGACATGCATTATATTAATTTAGGCACATAGGATATTAAAGGAAAAGAAAAAGTCCTCAGAAATAAGAGTAGTTACATTTGCTATGAATGACTTTAATTTTTTTATTTTATTTACTTATATATTTATTTATTTTTTAAATTTTATTTTATTTTTTAACTTTACAATATTGTATTAGTTTTGCCATATATCAAAATGAATCTGCCACAGGTATACATGTGAATGACTTTAAAAATCCAGAATTGGTATCTTCTTTTAAAATGTTATTTGATATCTTAATTATAATTTTCTTGAAGTCTATAATTTCTATTCTGGTACAACCAGCATAATTGTTTTTCAAGAGATCCCCACATTATGAACTTCTTCTGATGAGGGATAAATTAATGATCTCCCCAGAATTACTCTTCCTCACACATAAACATGTACATACACACACAGAGGAACACAAAAGTACACTCATCTACTCTTTTTATGCTTAGAACCTCGGACAGGATAATGGACCCTAGAAGTCACTCTTCAGTGACTGAGTTCATCCTCTCTGAGGTCACAGAATAGCCACAACTCCAGCTGTCACTTTTCCTCCTCTTCCTAGGAATCTATGTGGTCATGGTGGTGGAGAACCTGGACATGATCACACTGATAGGGCTCAGTTCTCACCTGCACACCCCCATGTACTATTTCCTCAGCAATTTGTCCTTTATTGACTTCTGTCAGCCCACTGTCATTACCCCCAAAATGCTGGTGAACTTTATGACAAAGCAGAACATCATTTCTTACTCTGAATGCATTATTCAGCTCTACTTCTTCTGCATTTTAGCTATTTCAGAGTGTCACATGTTGGCTGCAATAGCATATGACCGTTATGTTGCCATCTGCAATCCCTTGCTTTAAAATGTTATCATGTCTTACCACATCTGCCTCTGCCTCACAGTGGGAGTTTATATTTTGGCCATCATTGGATCCACAATCCATAAAGGATTTGTGTTGAGACTCCTTTTCTGTGAGAACAATGTGGTTAACCATTATTTCTGTGATCTCTTTCCACTCTTGGAGCTATCCTGTTCTAGCATCTATGTCAATGAATTATTGGTTCTAGTCTTGAGTGCATTTAACATCCTGACTCCTGACTTAATCATCCGTACATGCTACCTCTTCATCCTCTCCAACATCCTCCAAATCACTCTCCTGAGGGCAGGTCCAAAGCCTTCAGCACCTGCAGCTCTCACATCTTAGCTGTTGCTGTTTTCTTTGGATCTGCAGCATTCATATACCTGAAGCCATCATTTGTGAGTTCCATGGATCAAGGAAAAGTGTCCTCTGTGTTTTATACCTGCATTGTTCCCATGCTAAATCCTCTGATTTACAGTCTGTGGAATAAGGATGTCAAATTTGTCCTGAAGAAAATTCTGGAAAGAGGAAAATGTATATGAATAGAATCAATAGCATGATGTCATAGAAGTCATTTGGTTTGCTGAACTATGCAGTGTGTTAGATATATTGTTCAAATTTTTGGAAATTTACTGATACTTCTCTATATAACTCATCTCCAAAATTCTCCTGGCTACTTCTTTGAACATACATTACAATGATTATATAAGCAAAAATACAATAATAGAATTTTTTAAAAATCTTGAATATTAAAGGAGCTTACTTTTATTTTTTAATAATAATATATCTAGGAAGAACAACAATGCTTATGATGATTATGGTGAAAATCACAGTAATGCATATTATCAAGATTTATGAAATATAAAGCACTATGCCCAGTACTTTAAATGGATATCTTTATTTACTATATTCCTTCAGGATAAATTCTAGTATTATTTTCCTTTGAAAAGAAGAAATGGAAGGTTATTTGTGTATTTGCCATGGTCCCAAACATAATAAATGATAGAGAAAACATAATAAGTGGTACTTTTGCACAAGAAGATCATGAATAGGTCCAATGCCTCCCTGAGAATTCCCTTCTATATGTCAAGCATCATCACTTTCCTATAAGACTGTGTTTCTTTTCTCTAGATATCTTCTATGCTATTTTCACTTTTATTTCCTTTGATAAAATGAAAATAATCAAAATCTTTCAAACAGTATTGGTCAAAGCAACAATTGCAAGGATGGAGATTTATTACAGGGTTTCACAGTAGACAGTCATTAAAGAGATTCAAATTATAAATGAAATGTAAATATTTATAAAAGCAGCCCAAACAACATTGTCTTATCTTTATACCAATAACACCATAACTATTTATGAAGCAGCTGTTCATAAAAGAAAAAAATCCTGCTGAATTATATCACTTTCATGTTGTTAAGGCTCTTCTGTTCCATACTTTATTGAATTGTGTATTCATGTTCAGTTCAGTCTCTCAGTTGTGTCTGACTCGTTGCAACCCCATGGACTGCAGCACACCAGGCTTCCCTGTCCATCACCAACTCCTGGAGCTTGCTCAAACTCCTGGAGCTTGCTCAAACTCATGTCCATTGAGTCGGTGATGCCATCCAACCATCTCATCCTCTGTCGTCCCTTTCTCCTGCTGCCTTCAATCTTACCCAGCATCAGAGTCTATTCCAAGGAGTCAGTTCTTTGCATCAGGTGTCCAAAGTATTCGTGCTTCAGTTTCAACATCATTCCTTCCAACGAATATCCAACAATGATTTCCTTTAGGATTGACTGGTTTGATCCCCTTGCAGTCCAAGGGACTCTCAAGAGTCTTCTCCAACACCAAAGTTCAAAAGCTTCAATTCTTCAGCGCTCAGCTTTCTTTATACTCCAACTCTCACACCCATACATGACTACTGGAAAAAACATAGTTTGACAATGTTGGCAAAGTAATATCTCTACTTTTTAATATGCTTTCTAGGTTGGTCATAGCTTTTCTTCCAAGGAGCAAGCATCTTTTAATTTCATGGTTGCAGTCACCACCTTCAGTGATCTTGGCAATCTTGATTCCAGCTTGTGCTTCATCCAGCCTAGCATTTTGCATGATGTACTTTGCACATAAATTAAATAAGCAGGGTGATGATATACAGCCTTGATACATGTTAATGCTCTTTTGTGCCATAATTTATATAGTTGCCATTTCATGTTATGTTCTCTTTAAAACATCTCTTCTTTTCCCTCATACTATTGCTTTTTGATTGTAGGTCTTAAATATCTTATAATTATAAATTCTCATATTATTATAAATGCTCAGTTGTTTTCTGTCTTTTCCTAATTCAAACCATCCTGTTCATTATTGCCATATCAATGTCCTTTAAATAGTGTGCTGTCTATTCGCCTAATATAACAAGTTGCAGTATTTACTTATAGTATCCAAATATTGGACAAATACATAATATAACTTTGTTGCTTTTTACTCACTAAATTCTATCCAACTCTTTCCAACCCCATGGATTGTAGCCTGCCAGGCTTTTCTGTCTATGGGATTTTCCAAGTGGGAATACTGGAGTGGGTTTCTATTTCCTTCTCTAAGGATCTTCCCAAAGGATCATCCCAATGCAGTGGAAGATGCATGACTCCTGCATTTGCAAGTGGATTCTTTACTGCTGAGCCACAAGGGAACCACATAATATAACTTTACCTCCTTGTATTTCATTAAAAACTATTCTAACGCATATATATGGAATTTAGAAAGATGGTAACAATAACCCAGTGTACGAGACAACAAAAGAGACACTGATGTATAGAACAGTCTTATGGACTCTGTGGGAGAGGGAGAGGGTGGGAAGATTTGGGAGAATAGCAATGAAACATGTAAAATATCATGTAGGAAACGAGTTGCCAGTCCAGGTTCGATGCATGATGCTGGATGCTTGGGGCTGGTGCACTGGGACGGCCCAGAGGGATGGTATGGGGAGGGAGGAGGGAGGAGGGTTCGGGATGGGGAACACATGTATACCTGTGGTGGATTCATTTTGATATTTGGCAAAACTAATACAATTATGTAAAGTTTAAAAATAAAATAAAATTGGAAGATTTAAAAAATAAAAAAAATTAAAAAAAAAACTAATTCAATAGCAGATAATCATTTTCAAAGAACACTCATATTTATCATTTGACTTAATTTTCATCAGTCTTATTTGCTCAGTCGTGTCCAACTCTTTGCAGCCCAATGGACTGTAGCCCACCAGGCTCCTCTCCTGATGGAATTTTCCAGGTGAGAATAGTGTGGTGGAATGCCATTTCCTACTTCAAAGGATCTTCCCAAACCCACACCTCTATCTCCTGCATTGGCAGGGGGATGCTTTACCCCTAGAGCCACCTGGGAAGCCTGGGGTATAAAGGAAGGGAGATGGTTACAATCACAACTCCTGTCATAGGCAAGATTCCTAGTCCAGTGCTTTTCCCAACAAGCACAAATGGATTAACAGAGGACAGATAATAAGAGTTCTGATGGAAAATCCTTGAATTACTAGGGCTTAGGCTCCTAAATAAAACATAGATAAGTGACAGGAAATGGTCCCACTAGACCACTAGACAAGAAAAGCCTATGTAGATCCAGAAAAAAACAGATCATACTTCACATGAAATGATCATTCTACCAGACTAGAAAAGCAGCAGCAGCAGCAAAATAGATAGCAGACAGTTCATGAATCACGTGTGGATCGCTGCGAGACATCAATTTTTATTTATTTACTTTTTGTGTGTGTGTGAAGGGAGCTGCTAATTTTTTTTAATAGGGAAGTGACACAGTTTTAAATGTTAATAGTATCACACATGCCAAAGAATGCTCTAACTACCAAACAACTGGACTTGTCTAACACACTAGTAAAGTAATGCTCAAAATTCTCCAAGCCAGGTTTCAACAGTATGTCAACCATGAACTTCCAGATGTTCAAGTTGGATTTAGAAAAGTCATAGGAACCAGAGATCAAACTGATAAATACCTGTTGGATTATTGAAAAAGCAAGGGAGTTCCAGAAAAACATCTATTTCTGCTTTATTGACTATGCCAAAGCCTTTGACTGTGTGGATCACAAAAAACTGTGGAAAATTCTTCAAGAGATGGGAATACCAGACCACCTGACCTGCCTCTTGACAAACCTATATGCAGGTCAGGAAGCAACAGTGAGAACTGGACATGGAACAACAGACTCGTTCCAAATAGGAGAAGGAGTACATCAAGACTGTATATTGTCAGCCTGCTTATTTCACTTATATGCAGAGTACATCAAGAGAAATGCTGGGCTGAATGAAGCACAAGTTGGAAACAAATTTGCTGGGGGAAATATCAATAACCTCAGATATGCAGAAGACACCATCCTTATGGTGGAAAGCGAAGAACTAAAGAGCCTCTTGATGAAAGTAAAAGAGGAGAGTGAAAATGTTGGCTTACAGCTCAACAATCAGAAAACTAAGATAATGGCCTCTGGCCCTATCACTTCATGGAAAAGAGATGGGGAAACAGTGACAGACTTTACTTTTTGGGGCTCGAAAGTCACTGCAGATGGTGACTGCAGCCATGACATTCAAAGTCTCTTGCTCTATGGAAGAAAAGCTGTGACCAACCTAGACAGCATACTAAAAAGCAGAGACATTACTTTGCCAACAAATGTCTGTCTAGTCAAAGCTATGGTTTTTCCATAGTCATTCATGGATGTGAGAGTTGGGCTATAAAGAAAGCTGAAGGCCAAAGAATTGATGCTTTGGAACTGTGGTGTTGGAGAAGACTCTTGAGAGTCCCTTGGACTGCAAGGAGATCCAATCAGTCCATCCTAAAGGAAATCAGACCTGAATATTCATTGGAAGGACTGTTGCTGAAGCTGAAATTCCAATACTTTGGCCACCTGATGTGAAGAAGTGACTCATTGGAAAAGACCCTGATGCTGGTAAAGATTGAATTCAGAAGAAGGGGATGACAGAGTATGAGATTTTTGAATCGCATCACCAAGTCGATGGACATGACTTTGAGTAAGATGCTGGAGTTGATTTTGGACATGGAAAACTGGCCTGCCCCCATCTATGGGGTCACAAAGAGTTAGACATGACTGAGCAACTGAACAGAGTTGAACTGCACTCAACCATTGTTGCTATGATCTTCTTCCCTTCCTCAAGCTCTCCTGCTCTAGCACCTATCTCAATGAATTACTGGTTCTATGTTTTGCTGTACTTAACATCTTTGTCTCCATCCTGATCATTTTCAGCTCCTACATCTTCATCATTTCCAGCAGCTTCCACATTGATTCCACGGAGGGCAGATCCAAAGACTTGAGCACATGCAGCTTCCACATCTCAGATGTTGCTGTTTTCTATGGGTCTACAGCATTCATGTGCCTGAAACCATCACCTGTGAGATCCATGGACCAAGGGGAAATGTCCTCTGTGTTTTATACTATTGTTTTGCCCATGCTTAAACCCCTGATCAACAGCCTCAGGTATAAAGATGTCAATGTTTTCCTGATGAAAATACTTGACAGAAGAATATTTTTGTGATCAGACATAACATGAACATGATATTTTAGAGCTAGTCTTTGCTTATTATATTGTATGGATATATGGTTCTCTTACTTCAAAATCCTTACCAGAGCTTACAATCTGAGTTAAGATCTCCTTCATACTTTGTAACATTGCTCAAACCTGTATGCCTCCTACTATGCCATTTATTGTTTTGGGTGTGTACTTGAGTGCTTATTGTCCAAAATGTACTGTAATGTTCATGAAGATTATCCCCATTCATGTATTTCATTGCCATATATGCAGGACATAAGATAGTTCCTGCCACTAGAAACACCTTGACAATTTTCTTATTTTCTTTTAAAAAATATTTATGGGAAGCCATATATATTTCATCCTGTCTTTTTTCATTACTTTCTCCAATTATCTACATATGACTTCTAACAGTCAAAATCAATTAAATTTATGTTTGAAGAGTTCTTCAAAAATATAGAACAGTCTTTTGGGCTCTGTGGGAGAGGGAGAGGGTGGGATGATTTGGGGGATTGGCATGGAAACATGTATAGTAATATAAGAAACGAATCACCAGTCCAGGTTCGATACAGGATCCTTGGGGCTGGTGCACTGGGATGACCCAGAGGAATGGTACGGGGAGGGTGGTGGGAGGGGGGTTCAGGATGGGGAGCAACATGAACCAGTGGCGGATTCATGTGGATGTGTGGCAGAACAAGTACAATATTGTAAAGTAATTAGCCTCCAATTAAAATAAATTTAAAAATTAAAAAAAAAATCTGCAATAAAACTGATGACATCCTAAATTATTTCTATACAAATTTTTAGAAGCACGAACTTGAGTAACTTCTGTATCAAACCCGAGTGCAGGTAAGATAACTTGTGAACACCTGATTTCTTAAGTCATTAAATAAAGTAAAAAACCCAAAATACTTGAAGCAAAACTCTTGGTTATCAAGCATACAACATATATGCATTAAAAAATAATATGTATATTTGTTATCTGATGGGTCAACACAGCAAATCTGGAGATACAGTGGTACCTGGAACTTGACCACTCCAGTCTAAAATACTATGGTTTCCCATACCTAGATTGGAAAAAAACTTCACCTATATTGACATTGAGAAAACTCTTAGTATGTAGAATTTTATCCATGTAAATTATAGTTCAATGAATTTAGTTTAAAGATTTTTTAAAAATATGAGTTATACTGTTGCAATCTGAGTTGTGGATCTTCCTAGATTGCCACCTTAAACCAGAATGTGATTTTTTTTTTTTATTACTCTATATTTTAAGCAAATTTTTTAACATTGACAGATCTCTATATTATTCCTCAATATTTCTTTTATTTATAGAATTAGATAGTGTCATTAACTTATTCTACTTGTTAGGGACTTTTCATGGGTAATGAAAGTAGCCAGGTGAAACCTTCCTGCAGCCTGCATGTTAAAATATTTCAAGTACTACTGTTTTATAAATACATCATGTTATCTAAATATAGTTAAATATAGGTCAATGAGAAAAAAATCATTCAACTATTGCACACAAAGATTTTTTTCAATTTTTTCTTTATCTCTTGTGTGAAATCACTTTAGAATGTTCCTTTAATGCAGGTCTTAAATATTTCCTAAAATTTTGAATTTTTATATAGCTTGACATGAAGTTCACCAGAGTTCTAATAAGATCTATCACAGCCTTGCTTCCAACCTATAGTCTAACAAAAAATAATAAATTATAATAATATGACACTATTAAACATTTGAGAGTCAAAGGAAGAAAAGGGAATTGCTAATTGTAACTTATCCCAAGAGTTGATACTTGTGGGATATGATCCTAATGGGAGATCATTAGCATTATCTGTTCCTCATCTGACTCTTAGCATCTATACTCAAAGTATTAATCACCATTCATATCAACCAACCTTTGCAGAGGGCCACTGACTTCAACAGAAGTCAGGACCATTGACTCAAAATTATTACAACAGTATCTTCTAGGTTATGACACTACAAGAACAAGAAGTCCTGCAAGGTTAGTACTCAGAACTATCCACCAGCATCACCAGAACCATTTTTCCCTTCAGAGAAATAGAGAAGAAGAATACACAGCACTGGTGTGCTGGGGAGCAAGAGGGATGTATTTGAATCCCAGTCCTGGACTTTAAAAAGTTAGATCTTCTATTCTAGCTCCCTCACGGTGCATTAATAGATGTGAGTAGCTATTTTTTCTGTCTCTATCTGTCCTCACTCTAATATTCACACTCCATGAGAAGCAAATGTTCTCTTATCATCTCTTTGTCCCTGCTGGATAAAGTTATGGCCAGTATTTCTTTGTTTACTCACCTCCACTCAGGCAGTGTGAGAGCTTCGTTCACTTGTGTTGGAGTCTATGTTAACTTATTACTACAATCCTTTCAATAATTTTATTAAAAAATCATATTTATTGATACTTGTATATAAGGCATTGTGCCAAGCACTGTATTGAGTGTACAGTCTAGTATAGAAGAAAAGCCAATAAGTAACTCATAATAACTGATGCAGAATCAAACATGTGCTAAATGTAAACATGAGAAAGGTATTCCTCAGCACATAGAAAATGGTCTTATTACCTAGGGTTTCCATTATTAAAGCCCTTAACTTAAGGACACTAACTATTGAATAAATTTCATCAGATACACTGGGAATGTGTGAGAGAAGATAAAGATATATAATGAGTCAAAAAAAAAAAAAAAAGATTCTTGATAACTGTGGCTTTGTAGTAGAGCCTGAAGTCAGGTAGGTTGATTCCTCCAGTTCCATTCTTCTTTCTCAAGATTACTTTGGCTATTCGAGGTTTTTTGTATTTCCATACAAATTGTGAAATTATTTGTTCTAGCTCTGTGAAGAATACTGTTGGTAGCTTGATAGGAATTGCGTTGAATCTGTAAATTGCTTTGGGTAGTATACTCATTTTCACTATATTGATTCTTCCAATCCATGAACATGGTATATTTCTCCATCTATTAGTGTCCTCTTTGATTTCTTTCACCAGTGTTACTCAGCCATTAAAAAGAATACATTTGAATCAGTTCTAATGAGGTGGATGAAACTGGAGCCTATTATACAGAGTGAAGTAAGCCAGAAGGAAAAACATAAATACAGTATACTAACGCATATATATGGAATTTAGAAAGATGGTAACAATAACCCGGTGTACGAGACAGCAAAAGAGACACTGATGTATAGAACAGTCTTATGGACTCTGTGGGAGAGGGAGAGGGTGGGAAGATTTGGGAGAATGGCAATGAAACATGTAAAATATCATGTAGGAAACGAGTTGCCAGTCCAGGTTCGATGCACGATGCTGGATGCTTGGGGCTGGTGCACTGGGACGGCCCAGAGGGATGGTATGGGGAGGGAGGAGGGAGGAGGGTTCGGGATGGGGAACACATGTATACCTGTGGCGGATTCATTTTGATATTTGGCAAAACTAATACAATTATGTAAAGTTTAAAAATAAAATAAAATTAGAAGAAAAAAAAAAAAAGATTCTACCAAATGCTGTTTTGTGTAATAGTTAAATCATGTGATACCTGGTGGGATATAAAAATAAAAAATTTTGTTGTTAGGTGATATAAATCATCAAATTACAGAAATTTATTCAAACTTTATTTGGAGACCTTGGAAAATATTTAGGAGTTAATATTGAGTAAAAATTTCAAATTTCAGTATCATTTTATATATTTAGGTAGAAAGGAGGAACAAGAAAATGTCTTAAGGAAAAAAAAAAAAAAAAATCCCAGCCATCATCGTAGGAATGACGCATGCTACGTCGCTTCAGTCGTGTCCGACTCTGTGCGACCCTATGGACAGCAGCCCACCAGGCTCTTCCATCCACAGTATTCTCCAGGCAAGAATACTGGAGTGAGCTGCCATTTCCTTCTCCAATGAAAGGGAAATGAAAATGACACTAGGAATGAAAATGACACTAAAACAAAAGATAAAATGGAAAGCAACTCAATAGAATAAAATTAAAATAACAATGACAGTATCAGAGTCTTTCCAAGGGTATGGGACTGTGCTAAACATCTCATGGGAATCAGTATTGTGAATTTACACAGGAGGTAGATTTTAGTGTTTCTGTTTTTCAGAGAGTTCGAAAGTAGACATGTTATCTCAAAATCACACAGGAAATGGGGTAATAATAGGATCCATAATCAGGATCCATTAGAATGAAGATAATAGAAGTACACCTAATCCAACTACCCATTAGATTTGTCCTTAAAGAATACCTGTATGCACATGGTTATTCAGTCTTTTTCCAACTTTTATGACTGTCAGCTCGGGTGTGTCTGGTGATAGGGATGTTTGTCTTTGCTGTGAAACTCAAATATTTCTTCCCATGGTTTGAAGCAATTAATTTAACTCAATCTCTTGTATGTATACAATAAGTTCAGTACCTCCCACTGCCATATGATGAACATTGAGATAACTTTCCTGTGCCACATGAATTTTTGCCTTGCTAGAAAAAAATATCCTTAGTTGTTTTAGCCATCTTAAAATAACTGATTTCTAGATGATATTTGTGAAACTGTGCAGCTTTACCTATATCACACACAGTATTTCACTTCAAACTGAACACAATAGCCAAATATTACTTGAGTGTTAAGAATATAAATTTCTATTTTCTAGAACCTACTCATTTCCTTTACAAATCTTGACTAAAGATACATTGGTCTTTAAAAAAGACATCACACTGTTGACTAGTATTGAATTGATATTAAAATCACATTTTATTTTGCATGTACTTTATGAATCCACATCTCTCCCATCTTTGAATTTTATTGCTGCTGCTGCTGCTAAGTCACGTCAGTCGTGTCCGACTCTGTGTGATCCCATAGATGGCACTCCACTAGGCTCCCGTCCCTGGGATTCTCCAGGCAAGAATACTGGAGTGGGTTGCCATTTCCTTCTCCAATGCATGAAAGTGAAAAGTGAAAGTGAAGTCGCTCAGTCGTGTCCAACTTTTCGCGACCCCATGGACTGTAGCCCACCAGGCTCCTCTGTCCATAGGACTTCCCAGGCAAGAGCACTGGAGTGGGTTGCCATTGCCTTCTCCGAATTCTATTGCTAGCACATGTAAAATGCATGATTATACTTTAAAAAGTTTGGCATATCAAACACCTAGCATTTGTGTTCAAAGGCATTTCATGATTTGGAGAATAAAATCATTTTCTCACCTCCACCATTTAAATCATGAAGTCCAAATTTCACAGATCAATCTTGGTACACTGATGCCCTAGTCACAGTGGTGGAGTATGTGACTTATATTTAGGCCATTATACTCTCACCCCTAAGATTATCCAAATTAGAATAAGAATGGTTCCTGGGGTGGAAAAGGTATAAGCATGACATCTGTCAAGCAGTTTCATTTATGCCCTCTGGAGTCAAAGTCCAGGGAGAAGGAAGCTGGGACATTAAAGCATCAGATCTCAGGTGAAATGATACTGGTCATCACATTTCAGATATTTTCAGTTGAGAAGTTACTAAAGAAGACAACCCCAACTAATGTAACTACTTTGCACAGACTTATGAATCCTCTCTGTATTAATTATAGATACCATATACAACTATTACTTATTATAAATGAAATAAAAATACTATGCCATTCAACAAGTATGAAATTAATATACAAACATGGAAACTTGGAGGAAGGAAGAGTACTCAGAAATAATACTAGAAATGTTCGTGTTGACTAACTTTAAAAAAAAATACTTCTGTTATAAAAAAAATTCATAAATTGTTGTTTCTCTTAAACTTTATGCAATTTCTTATTTGTAAAGTTCTTGATGTTTATAATTTCTATTCTAGTTCAATAAAATTAATTGTCCTAGAGTAGCAGGATATACTGGAGAATTCCCTACATTATGTGTGTCCTCTGCTGAAAGATAAAGAATGATCTCTGCAGAATTACTCTCTGCCTCTCTCACACACACACACAAACATACACACATGCATAAATCTCTCTCTCTCACACGCACACACACACACACACACACAGATATACTCATTTTCTTTGTTTGTTTGTTTTTTAAACTTAGAACCTACTAAGAAGAAAATGGACCCAGGAAATCACTCCTCAGTGACTGAGTTCATCCTCACTGGGCTCACAGAACAGCCACGACTCCAGCTGCCCCTTTTCCTCCTCTTCCTAGGAATCTATGTGGTCACAGTGGTGGGGAATCTGGGCATGATCACACTGGTTGGGCTCAGTTCTCACCTACATACACCTATGTACTATTTCCTCAGCAACTTATCCCTTATTGATCTCTGTCAGTCCACCGTTATTACCCCCAAAATGCTGATGAACTTTGTGACAGAGGAAAACATCATCTCCTATCATGAATGCATGACTCAGCTATATTTCTTTCTTCTTTTTATTATTTCAGAGTGCTATATGTTGGCTGAAATGGCATATGACCGCTATGTTGCCATCTGTAACCCCTTGCTTTATAATGCCATCATGTCTTATTATTGGTGCTTCCAGCTCACAGCAGCAGGTTATATCTTGTGCATCATTCAATCGACATTCCATACTTGCCTTATGTTGAGACTCTATTTCTGCAAGGCCAATGTGATTAACCATTATTTCTGTGATGTTTTTCCACTCATGGAGCTATCCTGTTCTAGCATCTATTTCAATGAGTTATTGGCTCTAGTCTGCAGTTCTTTCAACATCCTGATTCCTGGCTTGACAATTCTTATTTCCTATATCTTCATCCTCTATAAAATCTTCCACATCCACTCCACTGAGGGCAGGTCCAAAGCCTTCAGCACTTGCAGTTCCCACATCTTGGCCGTTGCTGTTTTCTATGGATCTGCAGCATTCATGTACCTGCAGCCATCATCTGTGAGCCCCATGGACCAAGGGAAAGTGTCCTCTGTGTTTTATACCTGCATTGTGCCCCTGCTGAATCCTTTGATCTACAGTTTGCGGAATAAGGATGTCAAATTGGCCCTGAAGAATATTCTGAACCTTGGAAAATATAGATGAATAGACTCACTGTTGGTGTCATATCAGAAATAACAGTTTGCTTTGCTGAGATATCCAATGTTTTAGTTTTATTGTTCAAATTTTTGGAAATTCAGGATCATTTCCCCATACAATACATTTCTTTGGAATTTGTGTTATATTGATTATGTATGGAGAAATATCAAGAATAATGTCAGACACTCTTGAGAATTAAAGAAGCTCCAGTGTAACATAAAAAACACAAATAACAAGAATAACTATGATGATCATCATAATGTAATAATGTATTATTATTGAGATAGTATAAAATATCAAACACTGTACCCAGCACTTCATATCAGACAACTTTCTTTAATATTTATGATATCTCTCAAGGCAAGTCCTAATACTGTTTCCATTTGAAAGATGAATAAATTGAAGCTTGTTTACTTTGAGTAAATGTCCCCATAGTCCCACACTTAATAAAGACAGAGGCTAGAATGTCTGGCTCCAGGAACTGTGATTTTACTCAAAGTAATCTATTGCCCCCAGGTAATTGTGGATAAGTGTAAGGCCTTCCCAATAATTTCCTTCTACACATTAAACTTCTACTTTTCCTGTGAGACTGTATTGCTTTCCCCTAGACCTCTCCAATGCAATTTTCACTTTTATTTCATTTGATTTAATGAAAATAATAAAAATATTTCAAACTTGTGTTGATCAAGCTAAAAGACCAAATGCAGAGTTAATACAGAATCTTAAGAAAAGACTCATCAGTGATATTCAAATTATCATGTTCAATACTGACAATTTTTATAAAAATAGCCCAATACATTTCTATCTTTAAATCATTAGTGCTATCCTATTTATGTAAAAGGGGCTTCCCTGACAGTTCAATGGTAAAGAATACAGCTGCCAATGCAGGGACATGGGTTCAGTCCTTGGGTGAGGAAGATACCCTGGAGAGGGAAATGGCAACCCACTCCAGTATTCTTGCTTGGGAATTCCCATGAAGAAAGGAGCCTTGTGGGCTACAGTCCACAGGGTCACAGAGCGTCCATCCAACACAACCTTGCCACTAAACTACAACAGTAAATTTATGTTAACAACTGCTCATAATAAACCAAAACTATGCAAGTTGTATCACTTTCATGAAATTCATGCACTTTTGTCATGGAAGTTAGAAAAATTGCTATTTCTTGACAGTCTTATCTTGGAAATATCTTTTCTCTCCCCTCATATTTGTCTTTTTTTAGCTTCTGGGCATTAACATCTGGTAAGTATAAATTCACATGAAACTCTAAATATCTAGTTGTCTTCTGCCTCTTCTCAGTTCAAAGCGTCTTACTCATTACTGACAGATTAATGTTCTTTGGGTAGTGTGCTGCCTTATTCACCTGTAGTGTCCAAATATACCACAAATATATAAAGCATAATTTTATTTACCACCCGTGTATTTTATTATCCATTCTTTCATCAAAGTCAAGCATTCATTTTCAATTATTTTCTATTATTTGACTTAATTTTCATATTATTTATATTATATTTTCATATTATTTGACTGAATTTTCATCAGTACTATAAAAAGAAGGTAAAATGGCTACAATTACAACTTGTATCTTAGGCATGATTCCTAATCTGCTATATATAGTCCAGAATATATATATATATATATATATATATAAATCAGCCAAATCAGCACATATACCCTGTCTGAACTGAAAGAATGGCTTCTATGGGTTTCTTCAAATTTTTAATTTCTGAATAATTATAGGAATGTTTCTGTTTACTTCCTGTTTACATTCTTTCTATATCTGACCTTTACTAAACTCCAAGTCTCTTTCTCACTTCTTCTTTTTGGCACACTAAAGCAACTTCAAAGGTAGTCTGTTCCCTTATAATGTGGCATGCCAGACACATAGTATTCTTCTCCAAACATATCAGAATCTTGCAGCCACAGCAAACCCTTAGCTAAAAGATTTTTGGTGCATAGGTATGGTGGATTTTCCTTGAATCTGAAAGAACTCCAGTGGAAGGTATTCAAAACAAGAGATCCTCTAGCACCTTGTTTCTCAGAGTGGTCTATAGATGAGAAATAGTGGAAAAATCTGAGAGATATTATTTAAAATGTATAATCTCAAGCCATACATGAGACTTAGTATCAGAATCTGCTTTTGATAAAGATCCTTAGGTTATTCCTGTACACACTAAAAGTTGAGAAGCTTTTGAAAAATATTGATATCTGACCTCACATGCTAAAATTTTGACTTAATTGGTATAGTGTTCACCATCGGTATTGAAATTAAGGAAAATTTAAAAAAAATGCCCCTGATATTTTAATGAGTTTAAATGAGTATCTAAAATTCAGAAGGACTAGCTTCACTTGTGGCTCAGCAGGTAGGAATCTGCCTGCCTTGCGGGAGACCTCGGTTTGATGCCTGGGTTGGAAAGATGCCAAGGAGAAGGGAAAGGCTACCCACTCCAGTATTCTGGCCTGGAGAATTCCATGGACTCTATAGTCCATGGGGTCACAAAGAGTCAGACACAACTGAGTGACTTTCACTTTCAATGTAACACAAGTATAAACTTTAAAATCCTCTACATAGAAAACCCTAAAGACTCCACCAGAAAATTACTAGAACTAATCAATGAATATAGTAAAGTTGCAGGATATAAAATCAACACACAGAAATCCCTTGCATTCCTATACACTAATAATGAGAAAACAGAAAGAGAAATTAAGGAAACAATTCCATTCACCATTGCAACGGAAAGAATAAAATACTTAGGAATATATCTACCTAAAGAAACTAAAGACCTATATATAGAAAACTATAAAACACTGGTGAAAGAAATCAAAGAGGACACTAATAGATGGAGAAATATACCATGTTCATGGATTGGAAGAATCAATATAGTGAAAATGAGTATACTACCCAAAGCAAGTTATAGATTCAATGCAATCCCTATCAAGCTACCAACAGTATTTTTCACAGAGCTGGAACAAATAATGTCACAATTTGTATGGAAATACAAAAAACCTCGAATAGCCAAAGTAATCTTGAGAAAGAAGAATGGAACTGGAGGAATCAACCTACCTGACTTCAGGTTGTTGTGACTACTACAAAGCCACAGTCATCAAGACAGTATGGTACTAGCACAAAGACAGAAATATAGATCAATGGAACAAAATAGAAAGCCCAGAGATAAATCCACACACCTATGAATACCTTATCTTTGACAAAGGAGGCAAGAAAATACATTGGAGAAAAGACAATCTCTTTAACAAGTGGTGCTGGGAAAACTGGTCAACCACTTGTAAAAGAATGAAACTAAAACACTTTATAACACTAAACACAAAAATAAACTAAAAATGGATTAAAGATCTAAATGTAAGACCAGAAACTATAAAACTCCTAGAGGAGAACATAGGCAAAACACTCTCCGACATAAATCACAGCAGGATCCTCTATGACCCACCTCCCAGAATATTGGAAATAAAAGAAAACATAAACAAATGGGACCTAATTAAACTTAAAAGCTTCTGCACAACAAAGGAAACTATAAGCAAGGTGAAAAGACAGCCTTTAGAATGGGAGAAAATAATAGCAAATGAAGCAACTGACAAACAACTAATCTCAAAAATATACAAGCAAGTCCTACACCTCAATTCCAGAAAAATAAATGACCCAATCAAAAAATGGGCCAAAGAACTAAATAGACATTTCTCCAAAGAAGACATACAGATGGCTAACAAACACATGAAAAGATGCTCAACATCACTCATTTTCAGAGAAATGCAAATCAAAACCACTATGAGGTACCATTTCATGCCAGTCAGAATGGCTGCAATCCAAAAGTCTACAAGCAATAAATGCTGGAGAGGGTGTGGAGAAAAGGGAGCCCTCTTACACTGTTGGTGGGAATGCAAACTAGTACAGCCACTATGGAGAACAGTGTGGAGATTCCTTAAAAAACTGGAAATAGAACCGCTTTATGATCCAGCAATCCCACTACTGGTCATACACACTGAGGAAACCAGAAGGGAAAGAGACACATGTACCCCAATGTTCATCGCAGCACTGTTTATAATAGCCAGGACATGGAAGCAACCTAGATGTCCATCAGCAGATGAATGGATAAGAAAGCAGTGGTACATATACACAATGGAGTATTACTCAGCCATTAAAAAGAATACATTTGAATCAGTTCTAATGAGGTGGATGAAACTGGAACCTATTATGCAGAGTGAAGCAAGCCAGAAAGAAAAACACCAATACAGTATACTAACACATATATATGGAATTTAGAAAGATGGTAACAATAACCCTGTATATGAGACAGCAAAAGAGACACTGATGTATAGAACAGTCTTTTGGACTCTGTGGAAGAAGGAGAGGGTGGGATGATTTGGGAGAATGGCATTGAAACATGTATAATATCATATATGAAACGAGTCACCAGTTCAGGTTTGATGCATGATACTGGATGCTTGGGGCTGGTGCACTGGGATGACCCGGAGGATTGATATGGGGGGGAGGAGGGAGGGAGAAGGATTCAGGATAGGGAACACATGTATACCTGTGATGGATTCATTTTGATATATAGCAAAACCAATACAATATTGTAAAGTTATAAAATTGAATTAAATTAAATTTTAAAAAATTACGCTTATCCAGGAAAAAAAAAAAAACAAAACTGAATCTTCTTATATTTAACTATAAGATCTCTCAACTTGAATGTGCAATTTATCTTGAATCAATCATTTTATGTATACTTCCAAATTTCCTATTTTATAATAAAAATTGAAAATCTAATATATAAGAACAGAAGAAGCATGAAACATGTGTCTATTAAAACAGTTTATATATGCAATTTAGAAACTAGAATCATTAATAGTGAGCCCCTAAAATGTGAAAAAAATTAAGTCAATATCTGAATTCCTACTCCATAACTTTAAATCCTATAACATATAGATTTGACTTTGAATTAATATGTATATTATGTATTTACACATAAAATGGATTAAATACATTTTTGTACAAAATAAATGATTTGTTCATCACTTTAAAATTTGTTGCCACATTAACATTTAAGATAATTTGTCAGAATGTTGGTTGATCCTCTAAAACCTTTTATTCACAGAGTGAACTGGGAACTGGTAGCTCTGGCAAGGAGCCTGTAAAGATGCAGAATCTCTAGGAGTTTTATAGTTTCTCGTCTTACATTTAGATCTTTAATCCATTTTGAGTTTATTTTTGTGTATGGTGTTAGAAAGTGTTTGATTTTCATTATTTTATAAGTGGTTGACCAGTTTTTGCAGCACCACTTGTTAAAGAGATTGTCTTTTCTCCAATGTATATTCTTGCCTCCTTTGTCAAAGATAAGGTGTCCATAGGTGTGTGGATTTATCTCTGGGCTTTCTATTTTGTTCCATTGATCTATATTTCTCTTTGTGCCAGAACTATACTGTTCTGATGACTATAGCTTTATAGTATAGCCTGAATTCAGGCAGGTTGATTCCTCCAGTTCCATTTTTTGTTCTCAAGATTGCCTTGGATATTCAAGTTTTTTGCATTTCCATACAAATTGTGAAATTCTTTGTTCTAATTCTCTGAAAAATACCATTGGTAGCTTGATAGGGCATGCATTGAGTCTATAGATTGCTTTGGGTGGTATACTCATTTTCACTATATTGATTCTTCTGATCCATGAACATGGTAGATTTCTTCATTTATTTGTGTCATCTTTGATTTCTTTCAGTGTTTTACAGTTTTCTATATATAGGTCTTTTGTTTCTTTAGGTAGATTTATTCCTGAGTATTTTATTCTTTTTTACTGCAATGGTGAATGGAATTGTTTCCTTAATTTCTCTTTCTGTTTTCTCATTGTTAGTGTATAGGAATGCAAGGGATTTCTGTGTGTTGATTTTATATCCTGCACCTTTACTATATTCATTGTTTAGCTCTAGTAATTTTCTGGTAGTGTATTTAGGGTTTTCTATGTAGAAGATCATGTCATCTGCAAACAGTGAGAGTTTTACTTCTTCTTTTCCAATCTGGATTCCATTTATTTCTTTTCCTTCTCTGATTGTTCTGGCTAGAACTTCCAAAACTATGTTGAACAGTAGTGGTGAAAGTGGGCACCCTGGCCTTTTTCCTGACTTTAGGGGAAATGGTTTCAATTTTTCACCAGTGAGTATAATATTTCCTGGGGTTTATCATATATGGCTTTTATTATGTTGAGGTATGTTCCTTCTATGCCTGCTTTCTGGAGAGTTTTTTTTTTTTTTTATATCATAAACGGATGTTAAATTTTGTCAAAGGCTTCCTCTGCCTCTGTTGAGATAATCATATGGTTTTTATCTTTCAATTTGTTAATGTGGTGTATCACATTGATTGATTTGTGAATATTGAAGAATCCTTGCATCCCTGGGATAAAGACCATTTGGTCATGATGTATGCTCTTTTTAATATGTTTTGGGATTCTGTTTGCTGAATTTTGTTGAGGATTTTTGCATCTATGTTCATCAGTGATATTGGCCAGTAGTTTTTTTTTGTTTTTTCCTATTGTATCTTTGTCTGGTATTGGTATTAGGATAATGGTGGCCTCATAGAATGAGCTTGGCAGTTTACTTTCCTCTGCAATTTTCTAGAACAATTTGAGTAGGATAGGTGTTAGCTCTTCTAGGCAAAACACTCTCTGACATAAATCACAGCAGGATCTTCTATGACCCACTTCCCAGAGTAATGAAAATAAAAGCAAAAATAAATGGGACCTAATTAAACTCAAAAGCTTTTGCACAAAGAAGTAAACTATAAGCAAGGTGAAAAGACAGCCTTCAGAATGGGAGAAAACAATAGCAAACGAAGCAACTGACAAAGAATTCATTTCAAAAATATACAAGCAGCTCATGCAGCACAATTCCAGAAAAATAAACAACCCAATCAAAAAATGGGACAAAGAACTAAACAGACATTTCTCTAAAAAGATCTACAGATGGCTAACAAACACATGAAAAGATATTCAACATCACTCATTATCAGAGAAATGCAAATCAAAACCACAATAATACCATCTCACACCAGTCAGAATGGCTGCTATCGAAAAGCCTACAAGCAATAAATGTTGGAGAGGGTGCAGAGGAAAGGGAACCCTCTTACAGTGTTGGTGGGAATGCAAACTAGTACATCCACTATGGAGAACAGTATGGAGATTCCTTAGAAAAACTGGAAATAGAGCTGCCATACAACCCAGCAACCCCACTGCTGGGCATACATACCGAGGAAAGCAGAATTGAAAGAGACACATGAACCCCAATGTTCATTGCAGCACTGTTTACAATAATCTAGGATATGGAAGCAACCTAGATTTCCATCAACAGACTAATGGATAATAAAGCTGTGGTACATATACACAATGGAGTATTACTCAGCTATTAAAAAGAATACAATTGAATCAGTTCTGAGGTGGATGAAACTGGAGCCTATTATACAGACCGAAGTAAGTCAAAAAGAAAAACACTGATACAGTATAATAACACATATTTATGGAATTTAGAAAGATGGTAAAGATGACCCTATATCTGAGACAGCAAAAGAGACATAGATGTAAAGAACAGACTTTTGGACTCTGTGCGAGAAGGCTAGGTTGGGATGATCTGAGAGAATAGCATTGAAACATGTATATTACCATATGAAAAATAGATCACCAGTCCAGGTCCGGTGCATGAGACAGGGTGCTCAGGGCTGGTATTACTGGGAAGACCCTGAGGGATGGGATGGGGAGGGAGGTGGGAGGGTGGTTCAGGATGGGGGACACATGTATACCCATGGCTGATTCATCTGAATGTATGGCAAAAACCACTACAATATTTTAAAGTAATTAACCTCCAAGTAAAACTAATTAATTTACAAAAAAAAAAAAAAAGATTCATAATCACAAAATCTCAAATGCTCCTCAGAACTTCTGGTTGTGGATCTGATTTAGAAAAAATCTCCAGGAGATCCTGTGAATAAATCTTGATCACTAATTGATGAGTTCAGGATTGACAGAGAATCCCTCTTGAAGGAAAAAGTTAGACAACTGGGCACATGTCAACTGCAACTGCTTCTTTTCTCAAGAGCTTGTCTCCTGAGAAATGGAAATCCTTACAGAGTATTTGAGTCCATGTTATTTATTGCCTGATATATAGGAAATCCAGGACACACCTTCATAGCACAGTGATCACAACCGCTCACGGAAGAACTGAGAAAGGTACAGATATTTGCTACCTTGAAGCTGAAGAAATACACACTGAAGATTTAAAATTAGAGATGCTGACCTTTGATGCAGACCAGCTTCAAAAGGGGTTCTGAGACTTGGGCTATGCCGGCCCTCTCTACACTAAAGACAGCAGACTGCTGGGTACATATCATTCCTGACACCAACACAGAGTTATCTTCTGAGTCAAAGGACCCCTGTTGCAAATAAAATTTGGTGTTGAGATTTCCAGCAAGAATAAAGGTGAGCGTATTCATCTCACATTTGTGACTTGAGACTATTAAGACTGGAAATAATACCGTGAAAATTCAGGCAAATATTCATCACATATTCATGTATGGAATTACTTATAAAATACCATTTATATATTCCTATGTCTTCAACACTATGTAATTTACTTGTTATACAGAGGTGGACAAGTCTGGTTTGGTGCATCATCTGACTTATGGTATATGAAAGCGAAGAGGAACTAAAAAGCCTCTTGATGAAAGTAAAAGAGGAGAGGGAAAAAGTTGGCTTAAAGCTCAGCATTCAGAAAACTAAGATCATGGCATCTGCTCCCATTGCTTCATGGGAAATAGATGGGGAAACAGTGGAAACAGTGTCAGACTTTATTTTTCTGGGCTCCAAAATCACTGCAGATGGTGATTGCAGCCATGAAATTAAAAGACGCTTATTCCTTGAAAGGAAAGTTATGACCAACCTAGATAGCATATTCAAAAGCAGAGACATTACTTTGCCAATCAAGGTCTGTCTAGTCAAGGCTATGGTTTTTCCAGTGGTCATGTATGGATGTGAGAGTGGAACTGTGAAGAAAGCTGAGCACCAAAAAATTGATGCTTTTGAACTGTGGTGTTGGAGAAGACTCTTGGGAGTCCCTTGGACTGCAAGGAGATCCAACCAGTCCATCCTAAAGAAGACCAATCCTGGGTGTTCTTTGGAAGGACTGATGCTGAGGCTGAAACTCCAATACTTCGGCCACCTCATGCAAAGAGTTGACTCATTGGAAAAGACCCTAGTGCTGGGAGGGATTGGGAGCAGGAGGAGAAGGGGACGACAGAAGATGAGATGGCTGGATGGCATCACTGACTCGATGGATGTGAGTTTGAGTGAACTCCGGGAGTTGGTGATGGACAGGGAGGCCTGGTGTGCTCTGATTCATGGGGTCACAAAGAGTCGGACATAACTGAGAGACTGAACTGAACTGAACTGAAGTTTAAAAATGTGCTGTTTAGAAATGAAAGTTTTCTGAACTTGAAGTAGGAAGGTTCAATAAATTACAAGGTGTTGGAGAATGGTTTCATGATGACTTCTATCTTAAAGAAGATTTGAAAAGAAAATAGAACATATTTACAAACCAACAGAAATAAAGAGAGTTGGTAGGATTATTTCATGTGAAAAAACAAAAAGACAGACAACTGAGAAAACATGACATGGTCCCCAAATTGAAAGAATCAAAAGTTGGGTACCAGAGGAATTTGATTACAAAAACTAAGGATGGAGAGGAGCAAAATAGTGTGGCATTTTTTATTTTATTCTAAAATCTTTAAAGGAAATCTTTTCTCCTGTGTCCCTGAATGTGGATCATCATCTGGTTTAGGGTTGAGTGCATTTTGTGATGAGAATTAATAGTTCATTCCAGTTCTAGGCATTCAAATGTTAAAATATTTTTCTTACTTTGATTAAAGAGAGTGTTTTAATTTTTTCAAACACCCTGCACCAAAAAAAAAAAAATCTTCTTTTCTTTTTGCTTTTCTTAGGATATATGATGACATCTGCAAATTATCCCATTACCTTCAAGTATTTTCAAAGCTTTTTATAGATGTTTGTATGTCTTCTCACTTATCTCTCCTTCAAAAATATCAGATCAGATCAGATCAGTCGCTCAGTCATACTAAATACAGAACTCCAGATATAAGTCCAGGACAGTGCTTTCAAATCTCATGGCACACATGTTCTTATTGTTCTTCAGTCACTAAGTCATGTTCAATGCTTTGCAAACTCATTGACTATAGCACACCAGGCTCCTTTTTCCTCCACTCTCTCTCTGAGTTTGCTCAAATTCATGTCAACTGAGTCAGTGATGCTTTCCAACCATCTCATTTTGTACTGCCTGCTTCTCCTTTAGCCTTCAATTGAAAGAGTCAATTCCTCAGTTCAGTTCAGTTGCTCAGTCGTGTCTGACTCTTTGCGACCCCATGAATCGCAGCATGCCAGGCCTCCCTGTCCATCACCAACTACCGGAGTTCACTCAGACTCACGTCCATCGAGTCAGTGATGCCATCCATCTCATTCTCTGTCGTCCCCTTCTCCTCCTGCCCCCAATCCCTCCCAGCATCAGAGTCTTTTCCAATGAGTCAACTCTTTGCATCAGGTGGCCAAAGTACTAGAGTTTCAGCTTTAGCATCATTCCTTCCAAAGAAATCCCAGGGCTGATCTCCTTCAGAATGGACTGGTTGGATCTCCTTGCAGTCCAAGGGACTCTCAGAGTCTTCTCCAATACCACACTTCAAAAGCATCAATTCTTTGGCGCTCAGCCTTCTTCACAGTCCAACTCTCACATCCATACATGACCACGGGAAAAACTATAGCCTTGACTAGACGGACCTTTATTGGCAAAATAATGTCTCTGCTTTTTAATATGCTATCTAGGTTGGTCATAACTTTCCTTTCAAGGAGTAAGCATTTTTTAATTTCATGGCTGATATCACCATCTCAGTGATTTTGGAGCCCAAAAAAATAAAGTCTGACACTGTTTCTACTATTTTCCCATCTATTTCCCATGAAGTGATAAGACCGGATGCCATGATCTTCATTTTCTGAATGTTGAGCTTTAAGCCAACTTTTTCACTCTCCACTTTCACTTTCATAAAGAGGCTTTTTAGTTTCTCTTCACTTTCTGCCATAAGGGTGGTGTCAGCTGCATATCTGAGGTTATTGATATTTCTCCTGGCAATCTTGATTCCAGCTTGTGTTTCTTCCAATCCAGTGTTTCTCATGATGTACTCTGCATATAGGTTAAATAAACAGGCTGACAATATACAGCCTTGACATACTCCTTTTCCTATTTGGAACCAGTCTGTTGTTCCATGTTCAGTTCTAACTGTTGCTTCCTGGCCTGCATACAGATTTCTCAAGAGGCAGGTCAGGTGGTCTGATAGTCCCATCTCTTTCAGAATTTTTCACAGTTTATTGTGATCCATACAGTCAAAGGCTTTGGCATAGTCAATAGAGCAGAAATAAATGTTTTTCTGGAACTCTCTTACTTTTTCCATGATCCAGCAGATATTGGCAATTTGATCTCTGATTCCTCTGCCTTTCCTAAAACCAGCTTGAACATCACGGTTCACATATTGCTGAAGCCTGGCTTGGAGAATTTTGAGTCAATTCCTAGGCAGGATGATAAGAAGGCCAGGGGTCCCCAAGGAGATAGGGATCTGGAATTCTCAAGGAAGAGGAAAGGACATTTTTTTTCCCTCTTCATTCCTTAGTCTTAGGCACATAAAACATTTTTGTCTTTAAGCCTTGAACTGATAATTACACAACAAACTACTCAGTTTAAACTCTGTACTAAGGATTACATAACAACAACGTATTATGCTTCAGGACAGTTTCTCCTTCCTGAAAACGTTCTGGCTCATCCTGTTATCTTAAAAATGTAAATAGTGAGAGCATGTCTAGTAAGATTTTTACAACGTCTAGACATTCTTTTGATTCATTGTAATAACTAATTAAAAAGTATATAACTCCATTGCTAACACTAGCAAGGGGGCACTCTTTCTGCCCTCTTCTGATATCTATGTCAGAAGCTTTCTCTATCTCTTTTATACTTTAATGAAACTTTATTACACAAAAGCTCTGAATGATCAAGCCTTGTCTCTGGCCCCGGATTGAATTCTTCTCCTTCGGAGGCCAAGCATCACAGAGTCTTCCGTGGTTCAAAACCTTCAGCACATGCAGCCCTCCCCCATCTTAGCTGTTGCTGTTTTCTACGGATCTGCAGCATTTATGTACCTGCAGCCATCACTGGTCAGTTTTATGGACGAAGCAAAAGTGTCCTCTCTGTTTTACACTATTGTTGTGTCCATACTGAATCCCCTGATTTATAGCTGACAGAACAGAGATGTCAATGTTGCCGTAAAGAAAATGCTAGAGAAAAGAATATTCTTTTGATCAGAAATAATATGATAATGATTTTTTAGTCTACATAACTGGCTATTTTATTGTGTAAGTTGATATTTAATTTTAGCCCACATGTCAATATATATTTATCAACATATATTCATACATTTAATGGCATTATATTGACAGTATTTCATATTCATATGGCCTGTGATGCCATTTGTCTCTGAGTTTTTTCTCTCATAAACATCACTGAGACACAGATTAAAAGAAATACTAAGGATGATCTGGATCCATGGACCCACTAAAGTCATCAACACCATCTCTCCCTCTGTTCTTCTCTACAATTGATAAAAACCCTCAGTTGATTAAATATCTTCTAGCAGTTATCACTAATGTTCTTTCTTCTGTTCGATAAAAAACAACAAAACCAATGCACATCTAATCTGGAAAAGTATCTTTCCCAAATCCTAACTTGTGAATATCTGACTTCTTAAGTCATTAAGTTGCTTTGAGAACCAACACTGGACTTGGAAAAAATGTCTAGATATAACCCTGAAAGCATAATTCATAAGAATTGATAGTGTGGATTTCATCAAAATTAAAATATTTTGCTTTTCAAAGACAATGTTAAGTGAATAAAAGATGGTTTTAGGTAAGTGCATACACATATTTTCATAGATAGATAGATAGATAGATAAACAGTAATTTCCAAGTTTCATATTTTGCTTTTTTTTTTTCCCTGTGTGTTTCTCTCTCAGTGTGTGTGTGTGTGTGTGTGTGTGTCTCACTGGGTGTGTCTATTTCAGTGTGTGTGTGTCTCACTCTGTATGTGTGGGTCTCTCTTTCTCTCAGTTTGTGTGCGTGTGGCTCTCTCAGTGTGTTCGTGTGTCTCTGTCTCATTGTGTGTTTCTCTATCTCATTGTGTGTGTCTATGTGTGTGTGTGTCTCTCAGGTTGTGTGTGTGTGTGTCTCTCTCCCAGTGTCTGTGTGTCTGTGTGTGTGTGGCCTCTCTCCGTGTGTATGTCTGTCTCTCTCAGTGTGTGTGTCTCTCAGTGTGTGTGTGTGTCTGTCTCAGTGTGTATGTCTCTCTCTCAGTGTGTGTCTGTGTATGTAATGTATCAGTGTGTGTGTGCTTTCTCTTGTTCTGTGCCTCTCTCTCACTGCGCATATGTGTGTGTCTCTTTCACAGTATGTGTCTCTCGGTGTGTGTGTCTATGTCTTTCAGTGTGTGTATGTGTCTCTGTATGTTTGTGTCTATCAGTGTGTGTGTGTTTCTATCTTTCAGTGTTTATGATTCTCTCTCAGTGTGTGTGTCTCTCTGTCTCTATGTTTGTATGTTGGTGTCTCTCAGTTTGCATGTGTCTCTCTGTCTGTGTGTGTGTGTTTCTGTGCGTTCTTAAATTGCACTTTTTTTATAATACATGAAAGCCATCTGACTTGCTATAATGCATTATCTTTTTTAGTGCATCATGTATTCTCTTCATGAGAAACGCTGGACTGGAAGAAATACAAGCTGGAATCAAGATTGCTGAGAGAAATATCAATAACCTCAGATATGCAGATGACACCACCCTTATGGCAGAAAGTGAAGAGGAACTAAAAAGCCTTGATGAAAGTGAAAGTGGAGAGTGAAAAAGTTGGCTTAAAGCTCAACATTCAGAAAACAAAGATCATGGCATCTGGTCCCACCACTTCATGGGAAATAGATGGGGAAACAGTGGAAACAGTGTCAGACTTTATTTTTCTGGGCTCCAAAATCACTACAGATGGTAACTGCAGCCATGAAATTAAAAGACACTTACTCTTTGGAAGGAAAGTTATGACCAACCTAGATAGCATATTCAAAAGCAGAGACATTACTTTGCCAACAAAGGTCCGTCTAGTCAAGGCTATGGTTTTTCCTGTGGTTATGTATGGATGTGAGAGTTGGACTGTGAAGAAGGCTGAGCGCTGAAGAATTGATGCTTTTGAGCTGTGGTGTTGGAGAAGACTCTTGAGAGTCCCTTGGACTGCAAGGAGATCCAACCAGTCCATTATGAAGGCGATCAGCCCTGGGATTTCTTTGGAAGGAATGATGCTAAAGCTGAAACTCCAGTACTTTGGCCACCTCATGAGAAGAGTTGACTCATTGGAAAAGACTCTGATGCTGGGAGGGATTGGGGGCAGGAGGAGAAGGGGATGACAGAGGATGAGATGGCTGGATGGCATCACCAACTCGATGGACGTGAGTCTGGGTTAACTCCGGGAGTTGGTGATGTACAGGGAGGCCTGGAGTGCTGCGATTCATGGGGTCACAAAGAGTCAGACACAACTGAGTGACTGATCTGATCTGATCTGATCTGATCTGATGTATTCTCTTTAAGTCTTTTTACAATATCCTTTTTTGTTAGTGTTACGCTAAGCTAAGTCACTTCAGTCGTGTCCGACTCTGTGTGACCCCATAGACGGTAGCCTCCCAGGCTCCCCTGTCCCTGGGATTCTCCAGGCAAGAACACTGGAGTGGGTTGCCATTTCCTTCTCCAATGCATGAAAGTGAAAAGTGAAAGTGAAGTCGCTCAGTCGTGTCTGACTCTTAGCGACCCATGGACTGTAGCCTACCAGGCTCCTCCGTCCACGGGATTTTCCAGGCAAGAGTACTGGAGTGGGGTGCCATTGTCTTCTCTGTTGTTAGTGTTAGGTGATACTAAAGAATCCTAGAGTTTGCCTTGTTTTAGATGTGTGACTGGACTCTAGAAAACAAGTGTGAATCTATTGCGTACTTCTGGCACTATACCAGAAGCCACATCAGCCACAATACCTAGAGCAAACCCTAGATCTTCCTTTCCAAACTAGGATATTTCTTACATATGTATAACTTTTCATATTTAAGAATCATATGAAAAAGTATTCTTCCCTTCTGAGTCACATTCAATTCAACATCTTTGAGGTATCAAAGAACCATGCTTAACTTTCTCCTCTTTGATTTTCTTGACCAATTTCTACCACCCTCCCACGCACTTATAAAAGAAATAATATGTGAATACTTACTCTATATACTGGTCATGTCAGGCTTACCATTACCAAGTCAATGGGTTGCTAATCCAGGCAACTCAGGGTTACAAGTTGAAGATGCTGTCACTGGATGTGTGTGTGTGTGTGTGCTCAGTTGCTCAGTCATGTCCAACTCTTTGAGGCCCCATAGACTGTAGCCTACCAATTTCCTGTGCCCATGGAATTTTTCAGGCAATAATACTGGAGTGGAGTGCCATTTCTTACTCCAGGGAATATTCCAAATCTAGGATCCAACCCACATCTCCCATGGCTCCCAAAAGAGGAGCATGAAATCTATCATTCTATTTGACTTAATAATAGTTTCAATTTCTTTCTCACAAGCATTTATGCTGATGAGAGAGAATTGAATTACAAGTGGATTTTGAAGGTCATTTTAATACCTGAAGGAAGTTAATTAGTATAAATTATTTGTGAAAAATTATTTCCTGTTGCTGGATTTAGGGTATTTCAATGTTTATACTCATAATTCATGAATCAGCATGGATTCAATCAAGTCTGTTAGAATGTGAGAACCAGACACACTCACTTCTGTACTTTCTTTGTTACCTGATAATTCAAGGTACCCAAAACCACTGGAAAGTGGCTTCAGAAATTTAATCAGAAATAGAGAAAGTTAATATTCTGATACATTTGGACTGAAATGCATTTATGAGCAGAAGTCTTCTTCCTTAAGCTTTCTCATATTCTAAGAAGGGTTTGTTAGGTCAGTCATACAGATCCTTAAACACTTTATTACATAATATAACTTCTGTGATCTTCAAAACACATAGGAGAATATAATGAAGACCCATACAAAATGTACTCTGTATAGATCTAGAAGACAGAATGTACTCTGTATAGATCTAGAAGACAGATCTATAGGCTCTTGAAAATAACTTGATTGCTGCCTAGTTGGTATGTGAAAATAATATGATTTGTGATAGATGCTACACTCTTACATCAGCACACTAAGACTAGTTGTTATGGGCCAATGGTGTCTCAGGAATTGTTGGAAATGTTGTATAACATTTGAGATGTTGTAGTTTATGAAATGTGGAAAGAAGATGGCTTACAAGGGCAAATACCAGTGTTTGCCCCTGCAGCCTCTTTTGTTGATGAAATTAGACATTTATTATTATAAATGATTTTTTACAATGACAAAATGAGAGACATTTAGAGAATATAGGTATTATAATAATTAATAAAGTTTTGTACTGAAATGTTTGTGAAAGTTTCCTTTTCTGAATTGTGCAAGAGACACTACACTCAACTGTTCTTGTGATGTTGGTTAGGATCATAAGGATATACCATCTCTTTTGTTTGTTTGTTTAAATTTATTTATTTTAATTGGAGGCTAATTAGTTTACAATATTGTGTTGGTTTTGCCATATACCATTTCTTATGAAGACTTAGCCAGATCAGCTTATCTTCTTTTTGCTTTTCAGGAATGCTTGATTTCTATAAACCAAGGGACGAAGAACTATGGCGTTAGTTGGTATTAATTCTGCAACATGCTCATTCAGAGTTTCAGCTCTTATCCTGGAGAGGATAACATACAAATCTATAGCATCATCCACAATACCTAGAGTGAACCCTAGATTTTCCTTTCCAAACTTGGATTTGTTTTTTTCATATGTATAACCTTTCACATGTATGAATCATATGAAAAAAGTATCCTTCCCTTCTGATACACATTTAATTCATCAGTCTTTGAAGTATCAGCGTTCAAAGAACCATGCTTGACTTTGTCTTCTTTGATTTTCTTGATCAATTTCTACCACCCACATATGCACTTATAAAGCAAAATATGAATACTTATTTTATATAAATGCTTTTGTGTTAATATAAATGCACAGACTTGCAAAAGTGAAACTTCAACTCCCAAGTATAGAGGTAGGATTTATTTCTGAGTGAGACCATTTCAGGCCATTTGGGTGGGGAAAATATCTGCAAAACTTAAAGAATATTGGAACTTATAAATAGAAGTGAAATAAAGAAACAGGCTGGTATTTCTTAATGATGAAAATTTTCATTGATGTTGCACCATAATCTGAGATATTCCCTTGGGAATCGTCCTCAGGAAATCAAATTTCTCTGTAGCTATGGGACCTATTGAAATATAATATGATATTGAGACTCACCTCCCTCTCTGGAGCTACAATCTAGTACCATAAATGTTTCAGTGAATAGTAAATAAAGACAATTAATGGTTGAGGGGGAGCCTGGAAGACTTCTCTAAATCATAAGAATGAATCTGTGAGTGGATTTTCAGTCATAAAGGGGCAATTTGCTTCTGTATTGTCTTTTTTTGGGGGGATGGGGGACACTAAACTTGGAATCAGAAGATTTGAGTATGACTTGCTCTTCACTTTTTAGTTTTAGCAAAGTTTCTAGCTCTCTGAATGTCAGTGTTCTTTTTTAGAAATTGGGGTTCATTACCACTACTTCACAAGGATTTTGTGAGAATTAAGAGATCATAAAATTACATGATAACAAATAAGAAATATAAACATATCTTTATTTTAAAGTTATTATTTTGCACGAATGTTAGAAAGGCAGAATTAGTAACTCAGCAGATGTTCCTATTGTTCTTTGTGGGAGAGCCAACTCTACCACCTAACAGATGTAGGAACTTGGTCAATTTTTTAAAACTCTTTGTGCCTCAGTTTCCTAATGTAAACAGGAATTAACTCTACCTCCCTCAGAGAATTGTAGTAAGGACTAAAGGTGTTAATGTACATGAAGTATTCAGTAGTGCCTGGACATATTTCTATTAACGTAACTCAGGTTTTGTCTCTTTTAATTAACTCATTTTTATATTAAAAATTGGATTATAATTATTTTACAAGCATGTTGTGTTATTTTCTGCTCTATAATGGCATGAATCAGATTCATACACATATTCCTCCCCTCTTGAGCCTCCCTCCTATCTTCCCATCCCACACCTGTAGGTCATCACAGAGCACCGACCTGAACTCCCTGTGCTTTATAGCAGGTTCCTACTTGCTTTAAAGAAAAATAAAAAACTACACACCAAACACAAAAGCGTCCCAAAGAGTTTCTGTCATTTTAAAGGACTCTTGCTCAGTGGCATTCTGGCCTTCTCCATGGCACGTGTCTATCTTTTATTAAGATACATTAAGAATGGTATCAAGCTGTTATTGTAACTTTTATACCTATATTCATAATTCTTATTGTTATAGAGGCATATAGATTTATCATATTTAAATCAAAGCCATCTGCTTACTAGGAGAATCACTTGTTAAATTTGTGCCTCTTCAGATATATTTGAGAAAATGAACAAAGTAATAAAGGCAAAGAATTTCAGAGGATATTAAAGGTGCAAGTAGGAAATAATTGCATTTAAATTGGGAATGCAAGTTCTTCATATCTGAAAGAATATCATCATACAAATAATCAAACCCTTATCATGATGAGAACACAACACTTAATAAGGCAACTTAACCGTTAATTTTTTCCTATACTGAAATAAAATCTAACTTTTTACTAGTTCCACTTTTGTACACATCATTTGCTATGGATGAGCACACAGCCATATCTACATAGCAGCTCTTCAATTATTTGAAGATGAAAATCAGGTCTCAGCTTCTCTAAATAAAAATTCCTAGGAGCTTTCACAGTAAAAAGGTTAGAAGTTTGACTCTGCGATCAGACAGGAGTTTTAATCTCACATCAGTTATTTTCTAGCTACATAATCAGGTTACTAAAAACTCCTGTGCTCTTATGTCTTCTTTCACTTAATAAGGTTGTTTCTGAGACTTAAATTTAAAAATAAAAGAAATTAGCATAACACTTGCAAATAGTCAAAAGCTATTATTTTAATTTAAGCATTTTCATATGGAATAATTTTACTTAAATGGAATAATTTCAATAAAGTCACTTTATATATTTATAATGTTCCTTTACAAGTATTTAGTTTATTAATGTTGTTTTGTAAATTACACTTGCTAGAAGGACACATAATGAGATAATTAAATAATTGCTTATCCTTTATTAAATAGCTTCTTGGTTTGACATCAGTGCTGACACTTGGAGACCTGTATTCTATTTTGAAGTCCAACATTCTAACACAGATGAGGAACACCTCAGAGGTGACTGAGTTTATTCTGCTGGGTATCCCGCACACAGAGGACCTGGAGACCATGCTCTTTGTCCTGTTTCTGTCCTTCTACCTCTTCACCCTTATGGGGAACCTGCTCATCCTACTGGCAATTGTCTCCTCCACTCGGCTGCACACTCCCATGTACTTCTTCCTGTGTAAACTGTCTGTGTGTGACATATTTTTTCCCTCTGTGAGTTCTCCCAAGATGCTCTTCTACCTAGCAGGGAACAGCCGAGCCATCTCCTACTCAGGTTGCGTGTCCCAGCTCTTCTTCTACCACTTCCTGGGTTGTACCGAGTGTTTCCTGTACACAGTAATGGCCTATGATCGCTTTGTTGCCATATGTTACCCTCTGCGCTACACAATAATCATGAGTCACAGACTGTGTGCCATCCTGGCCATGGGCACCTCATTTTTTGGGTGCATTCAGGCCATCTTTCTAACTACACTCACCTTCCAATTGCCCTACTGTGGCCCCAGTGGGGTTGACTATTACTTCTGCGATATCCCAGTGATGCTAAAGCTGGCTTGTGCAGACACCTCGGCCCTAGAGATGGTGGGATTCATCAGTGTGGGTCTCATGCCCCTCAGCTGCTTCCTTCTCATCCTCACCTCCTACAGCTGCATCGTTTACTCCATTCTTCAAATTCAATCGACTGAAGGCCAATGGCGTGCCTTCTCCACCTGCAGTGCCCACCTCACTGCCATCCTCCTCTCCTTTATGCCAGTGGTTCTCATCTACCTGCAGCCCACCCCTAACCCCCGGCTTAATGCAACTGTTCAGGTCCTGAATAACCTTGTCACCCCCATGCTTAACCCCTTGATCTACAGCTTGAGAAATAAGGAAGTGAAATATTCTCTGAGGAAGGTGCTAGAGCAGGTGGTCCTCATTCATGAGAAGTGATAGAGGTCATACCATATTGTTTATGAGAGGACTTTGCACAGATATTATCTCTGCTCTCTTTCACAGATGAAGAAGCTAAGATTAGAAGATATGAAGTGAATTGCTCCAGGTCACTAATAAATTATCCTACTCAGGAGGGATAATAGAATATTCTACTATTCCCAGTTGGCAATAAAAATGCCTAGGCCTTCTGTCCCTCCCTCTATATCTTCCTCTACTCCTAATCCTCTCCTGTTCCCTTCTCCCTTACCCTAGCACTTCCTCATCTTGGCTGACATGATTATATGATTAACCTCTCAAAGGCCTGCATCAGATAAGCCCTCATTTGATGGTCTAGGGATTGTAGAAAAATGGGAAGGTTTCAACCACATGCCTTCTAGTGGTACTCTGTGACTTCTGAAATAAAAAGAAATTGTGCAAAGGAAAGTGACTTCTGGGTGAGACCTCAGGACCTTCGTCTCCTAATGACTGAATCATAGGTATCAATGTGTTGTATCACCCACAAAGCCTGTCTATTGGTGTTTAACATGAAAACAAGCCTTGACTGTGATTTGAAGTTGTAGATGAAAGAGAATGTGAAGAAGGTAGCCAGAGGGAGTCTGTGAAGGGGTGACTAATTCTCTTGTTTTTCAGTATTAGAAATTTTAGTTTGTCTTTATAATCCCAAGCACAACCAGCAATCCATGCAAAATCTAAGCTGCTATTGTTCCACAGTTTTGGATACTTTGCTTACCAGAAAGCTGTGACTTTAGTCCTGCCCCACTCATTTCTCTTAAACCCTGTGCCTTTTATTCTTTCTAACAGAAATGCTCCTTCCAGCATCTTTAGTAGAACAAATTAATTCTTATCACTGTTAGTTGCTCAAACATGTCTGACTCTTTGTGACCCCATGGACTGCACCCCACCAGGCTCCTCTGTCCATGGAAAACTCCAGACAAGAATACTGGAATGGGTAGCCATTCTTTTCTCCAGGGGATCTTCCCTACCCAGGGATCAAAACTGTGTCTCCTACACTGGAAGCAGATCCTTTACCGTCTGAGCCATCAGGGAAGCTCACTAAAGACCCGGTTAAAATATTTCCTGTGTGAAATTTTATACTAAGCAAGTCAGGCTCTCATTTCTTTGTGTTTTAAATTAGACTTAACAAAAATATCCTTCCATCATGCCAGGATAAGTTTTAGCAAAGCATTTTCCAACACTGAAAGTAAAGTAGGTTCAGGAAAGTTAAGGAGAAAACAAGAGTTAGTTGGGGATTGACTATATAGAATCAACAGTTTGTTTGTTGAATAGAAGGAATTCTGAGTCCCAGATGAGTTTTTTTTTTTTTTTTTTTTTTTAGGAAACAGAACCTCAGTAACATATTTGTCAGCTATTCCTTTTACTTATTTATTTTTTGGCTGTGCTGGTGTTTGTTGCTCCATGGGGTTTTCTCTAGTTGCAGTGAGTGGGACTTACTCCCCAGTTGGGATGTGTGGGCCTTTCATGGTGATTTCTCTTATTGTGGGCTTAGTTGCTCCATGGTGTGTGGTTTCTTCCTGGATCAGGGATCAAACCCATGAATCCTGCATTGGCAGGTGGATTCTTTACCACTGGATCACCAGGGAAGCCCCTGTCAGTTATTTCTAATCTATAAAGTATCTTGAGAGTCAGAAGAGCAGATACTTCTTCTGGCTCTTGGGATAAAGCTGGAATGGAACAAGCCCTTGTTCCCTAAAGAGTTTTTATCAAAAAGAGAAAATACAGCAGAAGTCATGTTTTCTACTCATTCAGTAATAATTTTTGGATCCCACATTCCTACCTTGCTTTCCTAGATGAGGTGGTTTGCCTTCATTGCCAACTGGAATTCTTCCCTGAACTGCACTTCTGTCTTTGTTTCAGGACTTTAAGGAGATAGTCCTGATCCTTTACTCCAGACTCCATTGTTTTCCATTAATTCTACTCTGTGCCTTGACCATGCTTAATTACATCTCTGGAACCAAACTCTTCTAACTCTATTGCCACCTCTCATCTCAGACATCCATTTGGAAGCTATCAGCTATCACTGTTATTGATCATCTATCTGTTTGAAATGTCTTTGGTTGCTTAGTCCCAGGATTATCTAAAATACCTGCTCCAAACCAATAGATTACTCTTAGCCTTTCACTAAAGATTCCTACCTATTTGTGGCCCTTGTTCTGGTTAAAACAGAGGAATTTAGCACAGCTTGTTAAGTGAGGCATGGTAAACTCTAAAAGTACAATGTGAGACAGAATTATATCATGACTCAGAATCAGTTATATAAAGAAAAGGAACAAAATAAGTTACATGGTATAGTTTCTGACTATGTGCCAAGAAATTTTCTTTAAAAATTTTATACATTATTAATTGGCTATATTAACATCTCAACATGTTGAATATCATTCACATTTTTCCAGATGTAGGAACTGAACTCCAGAATGGGTAAATAACATCCTTAAAATCATATTGAATCAGAGGAACTGTCATTGAAGGTGTTGTGTGTGCATGTGTGTTCTTAGTAGCTCAGTTATCTCTTACTCTTTATGACCCCATTGATTGTATCACGCCAGAATCCTCTGTCCATGGGGATTCTCTAGGCAAGAATACTGGAGTAGGTAGCCATTTCCTTCTCCAGGGGATCTTCCCAACCCAGGGACTGAACCCAGGTCTCCAGCATTGCAGGTGGATTCTTTACCATCTGAGCCACCAGGGAAGGTAGGATATATCATATCCTAAATTCAAGATATTTTGTGGATTGTATATGAAATATTAGGGTATAAGTAAAATCATGATGAAGCAGAAAGAAGTACATAAATTTTGTCTATGATTTTTAATTTGTGTAGTTCTGTGAGATCAGCTACTTGAGAGTTTTCAAAGTGAGTAGACAATATAGATATTTAAAAAAATATTGAGTTACTTGTCATTTACATCAAGGACCTAGTATTGATGTGTGTGTGTATATATATATATATATATACACACACACACACACACATATATATACAACAAAATACATATACAATATTTCATGATTTGATAATTTTAAAAACAAGTAACATTTTCAAGTACTTACTGTTTACCAGCCAATATATTAAAACAGTTCCACTCAGTTCAGTTCAGTTGCTTAGTTGTGTCCGACTCTTTGTGATCCAATGGACTGCAGCATGCCAGGCTTCCCTTTTCATCACCAACACCCAGAGCTTGCTCAAATTTATGTCCATCTAGTCAGTGATTTAATCCAACCATCTCATCCTCTGTCATCCCCTACTCCTCATGTTTTCAATCTTTCCCAGCATCAGGGTCTTTTCTAATGAGTCAGTTCTTTGTATCAGGTGGCCAAAGTATTGGAGTTTCAGCTTCAATGTCAGTCCTTCCAATGAACACTCAGGACTGATTTCCTTTAGGATGGACTGGTTGGATCTCCTTGCAGTCCAAGGGACTCTCAAGAGTCTTCTCCAACACCACAATTCAAAAGCATCAATTCTTTGGCGCTCAGATTTCTTTAGAGTCCAACTCTCACATCCATATATGACTCCAGGAAAAACCATAGCTTTGACTATATGGGCCTTTGTCATCCATATATTAAATACTCCACTCTGCAAAGAGTCGGACATGACTGAGTGACTGATCTGATCTGATCTCTGATTTTATTAAATATATTAATTTTATTAATATTAAATACATTTAATATACTAAATATTCCACTCTATTTTTTTTTTCATTTAATTCTTATAATTACTTTGTGCAGTGACAATTGTTACTATTCAACATTTAAATGGTTAGGGTATCAACATTTAAGGCAGTACTTTAAAAAAGAGCATAGCAGTGCTCAAATTTAGGAGGTGTAAAGCTAGTTATCATACACAGGTATGTCTAATAATAAGTTTGACAACATTCTATAGTGTTCCTTACAAAATAATGGATTTTAAATAAGCTGGATAGGAAAATTATCACCTTCCTTTTGTACTGTTTCTTTGAATATTAAAGAAGGTCAGGAAGGAACAAGATGGCAGAGGAGTAGGTAGATGTGGAGTACATCTCTCTTCACGGATACATCAGGAATACACCTTCAGACACAGAAGTGCATGCAAAACACCAGCTGAGAGAAGACAGGAGTATTTGACCAGTGGACAAAATATATAGAATCATGCAAAATTCAGTAGGATGAAGACACTAGGGAGAAAAACAGGAGTGTTAGTAAGACTGGACCTGCCCTTGGTGGGTGGGGGAACTGAAACAGGGGTCCCATCACCATACTGGGGCAATTGTCTGAGTCAGAGGAGAAACATTTAAGGTTAAGAGAGAAACAGCTTAACTGTGGCAGCCTAAATGGAGTAAGAATCAGACAGCCCTTGATGCAGCCATACATACTCTGGACAGGGATGCAGGTCTCATGGAAGGTACAGAAGCTGGGAGCTGGAATTTAGGGATCATGGAGCAATCCCAGGGTGAGCAGGCTGCTGTTGATTGCAGACAGATTGAGGGGATGTGAGGGAGGAGACTGTGGTGGGAGATGGCTGTGGAGGGCAGCCATGGAAGCAAGGGGATACTGCTGAGTCACGTGTAGGGGGTGGAACCATCATGATAAACTCTCTCTGTCCCCATAGGGCAGCATCGCAGCTGAACAATAGAGAAGCTGCCCATAAAACACCAGACACAATGAACTACAGAGTAGGACCCTAGCCAGGGGGGCCCCACTTTGTGTCTAATGTGCCGAACAACAGAGAAGGACCCCAGGCAAGGGAGCCCTTTAAGTGCCGGAATGGGCAGAGCTACAGAGGAAGACTGGTCAAAGAGGCTTCTGATCACCAGCTACAAGAGGCTCGAAAAAAAGACTCTGATAGGGCCGTAACTCCTGTGGTGGAGGCAGTCCGTGTGCCTGCACATTTGGCACCGCCAGGGTTCCTGCAAGCAGCTGAACTATCTTCACACTCAACTCTCACTGGGGCAGTGCCGCCCCAGGCAAAAATAAATAAATAAACCTAGTGTCTATGTGTGCAGCTTTTCTTTGGTTGTGTCCAACTTTTTACAATCCGATAGACTGTGGCCTGCCAGGCTTCTCTGTCCGGGAGGTTCTCCAGGCAATAATACTAAAGCATATTGGTCAATACTGGTTGCCATACCCTTCTAGAGCACTATATTTTCTGCTGCCCTAGATGCCAACTCCCCTGAATACCTGGTGATCCCAGAACCCCTGTCCCCCAAGCAGCTGCACCACCTCCACACCTGGCCTTCACAGGAGCAAACCCAAATCTTACAGGGCAGCCTCAGGAGCAAACCCCAGGGGACAACCCATGTGCAGAGGTGGAAATAAAACAGCAATTGAAACCCAGGGGCAGTGTGGCTAAGGAAGAAGACCCAAAACCTTCCCACCAGCTGTGCAGGCTTCAGATTAAGTCCACACGATCATCTAGGCAGACTCTGTGTCTGAATATATAAAAGGTCATTGAGAGCTCCCACAAAAGAAAACACACTAGTTCTGATAGCTGTGAACATTAGAGGTAAGAACACATAGGAGTAGGACCAGATTAGTATTTGAGCTGCCCCAGAGCAGGTCCAGAGAAGGCAATGGCACCCCACTCCAGTACTCTTGCCTGGGAAATCCGGTGGACAGGGGAGCCTGGTGGGCTGCAGTCCATGGGGTCCCTAAGAGTCGGACATGACTGAGCGACTTCACTTTCACTTTTCACTTTCATGCATTGGAGAAGGAAATGGCAACCCACTCCAGTGTTCTTGCCTGGAGAATCCCAGGGATGGGTGAGCCTGGTGGGCTGCCTTCTAGGGGGTTACACAGAGTTGGACACAACTGAAGCGACTTAGCAGCAGCAACAGAGCAGGTCCAGAGGTCAGCACAGTGTTGGAGGGCATGCTAGGGAGGTAAAGTGAACTGTGATTCCCAGTGAGGGAAAGGACTCTGCCATTAGTGACTCAAGAAAAACATTTATTATTCTTATGTGTTGACTTGTTCTTTAGATTCTTTTGAATTTTTTCTTCTTCTTCTTTTTTTTTTCTTTTTATCCCCCTCTGTTGCAGTTATCGACTTTATTGGTATTATGACACTATGAAGTGCGATTAAGCTTTTGAGCTTTTTGTTCTTTTTCTCTTCTCACATTTTTATTATTATTATTATTATAAACCTCTGCCTCTACGATGGTCTTTTGCAGTTCTGTGGACTTTTTCTTTTTTTCTTTCTTTTCTCTTTCTTAATTTTAACTTTATAAATTTATTATTATTTCTTCTATATTTATTATTTTGTTTGCTTTTCCTACTGTACTATTCCCCTTGCAGTTAATCTCTAATGTATAAAAATCTTCTTTTCTATTTCTTTAACTTTGCATATCTATTCTTTCTTTTTTTTCTTTCTTTCCTTTCCTCTCAACATATATGTTACTTTTATTTTCATTGCTGTATTCCCCAACTGGAATCTTGCTTTACTTTTGTTTTCTAGTTTGTGCTTTAGTTAGTTTTGTTTTGGTAGATATGATTTTTGGTTTTGCACTATTGCACTTTATTTTTATTGGACTGTCTCAATTTTGTTTACAGGTGTATATGCATATGTGTATATTCAGTCACAGTTTTTATTGTTGTTATAAATCTCTGCCTCTACATTGGGGATTTGCAGTTCTGCAGAGTTTTCCTTTTTTTTTTTTTTTTTTCTATTTTGCCTCTACTTACACTTTTTTTCCTCTTTTTTAAAACTGTAATTTTTAAATTTTTTAAACCTATCATATTTTTTCTACATTTATTCCTTTGTTTGCCTTTCTGCTATTTTCCCCTTGCAGTTAAACTTTAATGTATGTAAATCTTATTCATCTAACTGTCTTTAACTTTGCATATCTATTCTTTCTTTGTTTTCTTTCTTTCCTTTTCTCTCAACATATTTGTTAGTTTTGTTCTCATTGCTTTATTCCACACTTGGCACATTGCTTTAGTTTTGTTTTCCAGTATGTGCTTTAGCTAGCTTTGTTCTTAACTGGTAAATATAATTTTTTATTTCTTTTTTTCACCAGGTCAATCTATGGTACTTTATTTTTTTTTTTTTGGACTGATTTGACTTTGCTCATTAGTATATATGTATATGAGTATCTTCCATTATTTTCATTATTACTTGCCTAATTTTGTATTTGCCATTTGTCTGGAGTTCATCTTTGGTGTATCATTTTTGGGTATTTGTTTTATCTCACTTAATGCCATAACAAACCATTTGTGGAATCTTTGTTCCTGGCCAGAGATTAAGTCCTGAGCCTTTGGAGTGGAAGCACTGACTCTAAGACCCTAGACTACCAGAGAACTAACACTGGGGAGAATCAAACAGTGAGAACTCACACTAAGGAAACCACTTGAATAAAAGACCTGGCATCACCCAACCACCAGTAGCACACTGTGCAGGATTCCTCATCTAAACAGCAAACAAAACAAAAGTACAAACCCAGTCATCAGAAGACAAATTCACTACCTCACTCAGCCTTTTCCATCAGAAGAAAAACAAACACGCAAAAAACCTCATCACAAATATCACCCTATATGAAACTTACACAAACCACTGGACCAACTTTAGAAAGGCAGAAAACAAAAGGAAGAAAGTATTCAACCTTGAAGCCTGGGAAAAGGAGACCTCAAACACAATAAGTTAAAAAAATAATGAAAAGACAGAGAAATACTACACAAATGAAGGAACAAACTAGAAATACAGAATTCCAAATAAATGAAGAGGAAATATGCAAACCACCTGAAAAAAAAATCAGAATAATGATAGTAAAGATGATCAAAAACCTAGAAAACAGAATGGAGAAAATGCAAGATTGAATTAACAAAGGCCTAGAAGAATTAAAGAATAAACATATGCACACAAACAACACAATTGTTGAAATTAAAAGGTACTATAGAAGGAATCAATAGCAGAATATCTGAAGCAGAAGAATGAATCAATGAGCTGGAAGATAAAAGGTGGAAATAATTTCTTAAGAGGAGAATAAAGTGAAAAGAATGAAAAGATCTGAGGATAGTCTCAGATCTCTGGAACAATATCAAACACAATAATATTGGAATTATAGGGGTCCCAGAAGAAGAAGAGAAAAAGAAAGGACATGACAATATTTTTTAAGAGATTATAGTTGAAAATTTCCCCAACATGGAAAAGGAAATAGTCAATCAAGACCAAGAGGCACAAGAGTCCCATATAGGATAAACTCAAGGACAAACACACCACACACATATTAATCAAACTAACAGAGGCTAAACACAAAGGAAGAATATTTTAAAAGCAAGAGAAAAGCAACAAGTAACATACAAGGAAACCCCATATGCTTAACACCTGATCTTTCAGCAGAATGCTGCAGGCCAGAAGGCAATGGCAGGATATATTTAAAGTAATGAAAGGGAAAAACCCAGAACCAAAATTTATGGAGAAATCAAAAGCTTTTCAGACAAGCAAAAGTTAAGAGAATTCAGTACCACCAAACCAGCTTTACAACACATAATAAAGGGAATTATATAGTCAAGAAACACAAGAGAAGAAAAAAGGTCTACAAAATCAACCCCACACAATTAAGAAAATGGCAATAGGAACATATATATCAATAATTACTTTAAATATAAATAGATTAAATGCTCCAATGAAAAGACACAGACTGGCTGAATGGATACAAAAACAAAACCCATATATATGCTGTCTACAAGAAACCCAATTCGACCTAAAGACACATTTAGACTGAGAGTGAGAGGATGGAAAAATATATTCCATGCAAATGGAAGGCAAAAGAAAGCTGGAGTATCAATTCTCATATCAAACAAAATAAACTTCAAAATAAAGATGATTACAAGAGATAAGGAAAGACACTATGTAATGATCAAGGGATCAATCCAAGAGGAAGACATAACAATTGTAAATATCTATGCACCCAACATAGGAGCACCTCAATACATAAGAGAAACAATAACAGACATAAAAGTAGAATCTGACAGTAACACAATAATAGCAGGAGACTTTAACATCCCACTCACACCAATGTACAGATCATAAAAACTGAAAATTAATAAGAAAATGCAAGTCTTAAATGATACATTAGATGAGATGGGTCTCATTGAAATCTTCAGGACATTTCATCCAAATGCAGAAGAATACACCTTCTTCTCAAGTGCACATAGAATATTCTCCAGGATAGACCACATCTTGTGTCACAAATCAAGCCTCAGTAAATTTAAGAAAATTGAAATCATATCAAGCATCTTCTCTGAACACAACACCATGAGACTAGATATCAATAACAAGAAAAAAAAAAAACTGTAAAAAACACAAACACATGGAGATTAAACAACACATTTCTAAGTAACCAATAGGTTACTGAATAAATAAAAATGGAAATCAAAAAATTTCTAGAAAAAAATGACAATCAAAACACAACTCAAAACCCATCAGTTCAGTTCAGTTCAGTTGCTCAGTCATGTCTGACTCTTTGTGACCCCATGGACTGTAGCACACCAGGCTTCCATGCCCATCACCAACTCCTGGAACTTATTCAAACTCATGTCCATAGAGTCGGTGATCCATAAATCATCTCATCCTGTCTTCCCCTTCTCCTCCCACCTTCAATCTTTCCCAGCATCAGGGTCTTTTCCAATGAGTCATTTCATCACATCAGGTGGCCAAAGTATTGGAGTTTCAGCTTCAGCATCATTCCGTCCAATGAATATTCAGGACTGATTTCCTTTAGGATGGATTCATTTGATCTCCTTTTAATGCAAGGGATTCTCAAGACTCTTCTCCAACACCACTGTTGAAAAGTATCAACTCTTTTTTTTTATTTTTTTATTTTTAAACTTTACATAATTGTATTAGTTCTGCAAATATCAAAATGAATCCACCACAGGTATACATGTGTTCCCTATCCTGAACCCTCCTCCCTCCTCCCTCCTCCCTCCCCATACCATCTCAGCCTTCTTTATAGTCGAACTCTCAAAAATTTTGGGATGCAACAAAAGCAGTTCTAAAAGGGAAGTTTATAGGAATTCAATCCTACCTCAAGAAACAAGAAAAACATCGACTAGAAAACCAAACTTTACATCTAAAACAACTTGAAAAAGAATAACAACAACCAAAAACACACACACACACACACACATAATTAGTAGAAGGAAAGAAATCATAAAGATCAGAGGAGAAATAAATGAATAAGAAATGAAAGAAAGAATATTAAAGATCAATAAAACTGAAAGCTGATTCTTTGAGAAGTTAAACAAAATTGACAAATCTTTAACCAGACTCATCAAGAAAAAAAGAGAATCAAATCAACAAAATTTGAAATGAAAAAGGAGAGGTTACAAGAGACAATGCAGGAATACAAAGCATTATAAGAGACTATTATGAACAACTATATGACCAAAAAAATAGATAGCCTGGAAGAAATGAACTGATTCTTAGAAAAGTTCAATCTTCAGAAACTGAACCAGGAAGAAATAGAAGTTAGCAACCTAATTACAAGCACTGAAATTGAAGCTGTGATCAAAATTCTCCCAAAAAACAAAAGCCCAGGACCAGATGGTTTCACAGGAGAATTCTAGCAAACATTTAGAGAAGAGCTAATGCCTATCCTTCTAAAACTCTGCTATGAAGCAACAAGATCAGGAACAAGACAAGGGTGCCCAATTTCACCCCTCTTATTCAACATAGTTCTGGAAGTCCTAGCTACAGCAATAAGAGAGGAAAAAGAAATAAAAGGAATTCAGATTGGAAAAGAAGTAAAGCTCTCACTGTTTGCAGATGACATGATACTGCATATAGAAAACCCTAAAGATAGTTTCAGAAAATTACTTGAGCTAGTCAATGAATTTAGCAAAGTTGCAGGATACAAAACTAATACACAGAAATTACTTGCATTTCTACATACTAACAATGAAAAATCAGAAAGAGAAATTAAGGAATCAATCCCATTCACCATTGCAACAAAAAGAATAAAATATCTAGGAATAAACTTACTTAAGGAGACAAAAGAGCTGTACACAGAAAATTTAAAAAAAACAGTAATGAAAGAATTCAAAGACGACATAAACAGATGGAGAGATTATCCATGTTCTTAGGGAGGAAGAATCAATATTGTGAAAATGACTATACTACCAAATGCAATCTACAGATTCAATGCAATCCCTATCAAATTACCAATGACATTTTTCACAGAATTAGAAAAAAAATTTCACAATTCATATTGAAACACAAAAGACCTGAACAGCCAAAGCAATCTGGAGAAAGAATAGAGCTGGAGGAATCAACCTCCCTGACTTCAGATTATATTACAAAGCTACAGTCATCAAGACAGGATGGTACTGGCACTAAAACAGAAATATAGACTAATAGAACAAGATAGAAAATCAAGAAAAAAAAAAAAACATGCACCTATGGGTACCTTATTTTTGACAAAGCAGGCAAGACTCTACAATGGGGCAAACACAGCCTCTTCAATAAATGGTGCTGTGAAAACTGGACAGCTATGTGTAAAGAATGAAATTAGAACACATCATACACAAAGTTAAACTCAAAATGGATTACAGACCTAAATGTAAGACTATAAAGTATAAAACTCTTACAGGAAAACATAAGCAGAACACTTGATGACATCAGTCAAAGCTAGGTCCTCTCTGATCCACCTCCTAGAGTAATGGAAATAAAAACAAAAGTAAGCAAGTGGGACCTGATTAAATTTAAAAGCTTTTGCACAGCAAAGAAAACTATAAGCAAGGTGAAAAGACACCCCTTAGAGTGGGAGAAAATAAAAACAAATGAACCTACTGATGAAGGATTAATTTCCAAAATACTCAATATCAGAAAAACAAACAACCCAATCAAACAGTGGGATAAAGACCTAAACAGACATTTCTCAGAAGACATACAGATGGATAACAAACACATGAAAAGATGCTAAGCATTGCTAGTTATTAGAGAAATGCAAATCAAAACTACAATGAGATACCACTTCACACTGGTCAGAATGACCATCATCAAAAAGTCTACAAACAATAAATGCTGGAGAGGGTGTAGAGAAAAGGGAATGCTCTTGCACTGTTGGTAGGAATGTACACTGATAACAGCTACTGTGGAAGACGGTATGGATATTCCTTAAAAAACTAGCAATGACCCAGCACTCCCACTGCTAGGCATATACCCTGAGGAAACCAAAATTGAAAAATACACATGTATTCCACTGTTCACCTCAGCACTATTTACAATAGCTAGAACATGGAAGCAACCCAGATGTCCACCAACAGATGAGTGGATAAAGAAGTTGTGGTACATATACACAATGGAATGTTACTCAGCCATAAAAAGGAATGTCTTTGAGTCAGTTCTAATGAGGTGGATGAATCTAGAACCTATTATACAGAGTGAAGTAAGTCAGAAAGAGTAAGATTAATTATCATATTCTAACACGTATACATTGAATCTAGAAGAATAGCACTGAAGAATTTGTTTACGTGGCAGCAATGGAGAAACAGACATAGAGAATAGACTTATTGACATGGGGAGAGGGGACGAGAGGGTAAGATATATGGAAAGAGCAATACGGAAACTTATATTACCATATGTAAAATAGATAGCCAATGGAAATTCGTTCTATGACTCAGGAAACTCAAACAGGAGCTCTGGAAGGGATGGAAAAGAGGTTCAAAAGGGAAGGGATTTATGTACACCTATGGCTAATTCATGTGGAGGTTTGACAGAAAACAACAAAGTTCTGTAAAGCAATTATCCTTCAATTAAAAAAAAAAAAAAAAGATGTATAACCAAAAAAAAAAAAAGAGCAGGTCATGTGTTTATTATTAAAGACAAAGGTCATATTCAGAAGACATGAATAGTAAAATAAAATACAAAAAAAATGTAATAATTAAAAACTGCATCAATGACATTATATGGAACTTTAGTGACCATAATCTCAGTGATGTTACACAGAATAAAAGGAAAAAGATGTATCTGTTTATGAATGAATAACTGCTACAGAACTTGCGACACTTGCTCAACCTCTTTAAACTACTAGAAAGGTGAAAACCACACTTTTGATATACTAATAGGAATCACAAGTTTATGACGAATGCAAGAAAAAAAAATAACCAACTAGATGAACAAATTAGCCTTATGATCACCCTGGTTTTTTCCTTTTGTGGAATTTTTGGACGTGGGCACAGGAAAGGTGATTAAAAAACTTGCATAGAAGTCTTGCTAAACTAATGATACAGAATTCAGATTTCAGAGATATTAGAATGGCTAGGGTTTGTGGGGTGGAACATAGAGAGGAAGGAGGTATTCAGAAGAAGTGCTCCAGAAATCAGCACAGGGTCCTCTTGAATAAATAACTAACTACTAATTTGTGAAATTCCCCAAGATAAGGCAAAGTAAAATGCTGGAGCAATCATAACCGGCAAGAAGCTATAAGCAAAAATATTTCAAGTACTCAAAGCTGAAATTATTCAAGTTCTGACCTTTCCAATAGGGATGATATGGGACGTTTGATAGAGATGCAAGAGTGGTCACATTCAAAATTGGGGCTGAATTAGTGCCCAAGGAAAAATACTCCAGACACATAATAAAGAAGTCTGAAACCGAGGCTTTGATTAATCAAGATGATCCAAAAGTCACATAGCTACCTGTCAGAACAAGCTCCAACCCCTTAAAGAAGCATACCAAAATGTGGCACTCCCATGAGGGCCCTAGAGCTAAGAATTGTTACAAAATAGTTCCACCATCCAGAGTAGAAAACCTTTGTGTTACAAAGAGCATTGAGTAGGGTATGAAGATTTTGTCTCAGTAGTGGAGCAAAACTATCAGTTGATTAAAGGCTGATCAGGTCAAATAAAACTTAATAGCAAGCCTTGAAAGAAGCAAGCTTTCCCAAATAACTGGATCACAGAATCAAAAATATCCAGGTACATAAAGAAGTTGAAACATAAGACCCATAATTAAGGTAAAATAAGTTAATATACAAAGACCCAGAAGAGTGACAAGTGCTGGAATTAGTAGACAAGGACATAATTAATGTCCTTTAATTACATATCATATGTTCAAAAGATAAAAGAACTCATAAGCATCATGAGAAATATGGATGATGAAAAAAATTGCCCAAGTTCTAAAGACACACTGTCTCCATGGAGGTTTGGATCTCATGCCAGGAAGGAGTGCCCTTCCTCGAGTCTCTGTAACATCCTAGATGGAATATTCCTCCTTATATCTACTATTCCTATATTCTTTAGAATTTTCTTATGTTCTCATGAGCTAAATTCCTGTGACTCTAATCCTCAATTTAAAATGTTTATATTAAAATTTCTCTATTCACATCATTGTGTGGTTTCTATGTCTTGACCAATACATTTTCTACCTAATGTCAAGAACAAAGCAAAGATGTTTGTTTTGACCGTTTTTATTCAGTATTGAGTTAAGGACTCCACCCAGAGCAAAAAGGAAAAGAAATAAAAGCATCCATCTTGAAAGGAGGAAATAACGTTCAGTATTTGCTGACTATAGGAGCATTTTTGTGATAAATCCTAGGGAATCTACCAAGAAACTACTAAAAATAAAAAGCAAATTTAACAAAGTTTCAGTTCTGTGTATATAACAACCATCCCACAAAGTACAGATGTGTATGGCAGTGGGTGGAGATATTGGCCAATAATAGTTTACTGTTTCTAAATTTTATGTGAAATAATACATTAGTAACTATAAGAAGATTGTGAAATTTAAAGATGTACCTACCATTATTAAAGACAAAAATTTGCTCACACCCCTTTGTAGTCAATCCCCAAACAGTCCATCCCAGGTAAGAATTAATCTTTTTTCTCAGTATATATTTGTTTTGCTTTTTCAATAGTTTTATACGAATGGGATCTCTAATGTAAACTCTTTGGTGTCTAGACTTTTTCACTTAAGATAATGCTTTTGATATTCATCCCTGTTCTGATGTGTATTTGAATTTATGTCTTTTTTATTGTTGAAATATGCTATCTCATGGAAATAACGCAATTTATTTACTCACTTATTGATGAATATTTCACTTGTTTCCAGTTTTCTACTGTTCTAAATGAAAGTGTTATGCATGTGCATATACATCTTTGTTGAGACATGTTTTCATTTTTGAGGGTAAATATATTGTTGTATCTCATGAAAATGTGCATTCAACTTTAGAAGAAGAAGATCAACACTATTTCAGTAAGAAAACTCAGGAAAAAGTCCTTGTTTCTTAAAATTACCACCATGATGACCTTTAGTGAGAAATTTAAAGTAACTTTTGTTACCATTTACATCATCCTACAAGAACTCCTTGAATTAAGAAATCTCTGAGAAAAGAATTTTCAGTTAATGAATCTCAAAGGTCCTCATTCACCAGTCATGTAGAGATCAGACTCCCTGCCCTCATTATAATATCTGATTATTTTACCTCCCCACCCTCAACTGAGAATTTCGTAATGTGACAAAGTCGATTGATCGATCACCTTGGGAACTGAATGAAGCAATTTAGAAATTTTGTTAAAACGATGAGGTGCTGAATTCTCTCTTGCAGTGTCCCAAGGCAAAACTGAGCAGCAGTGCAACACACACGTTTAATGACTACACACACAGATGCCATTTAGACTGATTTCTCCAGCACCTCCCAAATGAAACTGATTCCTCCTAAGTCACTGCATTAAAAGGAAAAGCAAAATCTTGTAGCATCAACCTTTCTCACGGTGTTAGTAATAAATATGCCTTACACAAGTTTCAAATTGCTGTTATTGATGCTGACGAGATGCAACAGTGAAAAAGGATTGCTTGATGCCAGGGCCTCAAATGGCTGCATGTTCTGGAAATGTAATCCACTGGCAAAAAGAAAAAAAGAAAAAAAAAAAACAGTGAAATCTGCAAATCACATTCTGTCAGGCAGTCCCTGCGCTCAGAGCAGACTTTACCCTGTGCATAATGAAAGGTGAAATTCTTAAACAAGTTCACCCAAGCAACATGGCAGGGTAAACTATTTGAGCCTCACAACGAATTTCAAGAGAGAATGTAGAGGGCTAAATTTATCAAATCAGGAACAATAAATTTATCTTAATTAACCAGATGCAGGCTCATTCTTTCCATTTGTATATGTGGTGCGGACATAGCTCAGATCATTCTTTTTTTTTTCCTTAAATTTTATTTTCTTTTTAAACTTTACAATATTGTGTTAGTTTTGCCAAATATCGAAATGAATCTGCCACAGGTATACGTGTGTTCCCCATCCTGAACCCTCCTCCCTCCTCCCTTCCCATACCATTCCTCTGGGTCGTCCCAGTGCACCAGCCCCAAGCATCCAGTATCGTGCATCGAACCTGGACTGGTGACTCGTTTCATACATGATATTATACATGCTTCAATGCCAGTCTCCCAAATCTTCCCACCCTCTTCCTCTCCCACAGAGTCCATAAGACTGTTCTATACATCAGTGTCTCTTTTGCTGTCTCGTACACAGGGTTATTGTTACCATCTTTCTAAATTCCATATATATGCATTAGTATACTGTATTTATGTTTTTCCTTCTGGCTTACTTCACTCTGTATAATAGGCTCCAGTTTCATCCACCTCATTAGAACTGATTCAAATGTATTCTTTTTAATGGCTGAGTAATACTCCATTGTGGATATGTACCACAGCTTTCTTATCCATTCATCTGCTGATGGACATCTAGGTTGCTTCCATGTCCTGGCTATTATAAACAGTGCTGCGATGAACATTGGGGTACACGTGTCTCTTTCCCTTCTGGTTTCCTCAGAGTGTATGCCCAGCAGTGGGATTGCTGGATCATAAGGTAGTTTTATTTCCAGTTTTTTAAGGAATCTCCACACTGTTCTCCATAGTGGCTGTACTAGTTTGCATTCCCACCAACAGTGTAAGAGGGTTCCCTTTTCTCCACACCCTCTCCAGCATTTATTGCTTGTAGACTTTTCGATCACAGCCATTCTGACTGGCGTGAAATGGTACCTCATAGTGGTTTTGATTTGCATTTCTCTGATAATAAGTGATGTTGAGCATCTTTTCATGTGTTTGTTAGCCATCAGATCATTCTTAATCCCATGAAACTCACAATTCGAGCATATATTATGTGTTTGGAGCTTCCCTGGGGGCTCATTTGGTAAAGAATCTGCTTTCAATGCAAAAGAATGAGATTCTATCCCTGGGTCAGGAAGGTCGCCCAGAGAAGGACATGGTAGCCCACTCATGTTTTCTTGCCTAGAGAATCTCATGGATCAAGGAGCCTGCTGGGCTACAGTCCATGGGGTCGCATAGAACTGGACATGACTTAGTCACTGAAGAACAACAAATAAATGCTATGTATTCTTCACATGAATAAGAATTTGGGCCTATAAATCTTATAGTATCTTTGTCTGGCTTTAATATCACAGCAATGCTGGCTGCATGAAATGGATTGTATGTTTATAAGAATTTATTCATTTCTTATAGACTATTCATTTTTTTGGTGTGCAAATGTTCATATAAGTTTACTAACCTTTATTTCTGTGCATCAGTTTTATTGTTGCCTTTGATTTCTGATTTTATCTGAGTCCTCTTATTTGCTTATTGCTAAAGGGTTTTCAATTTGTCAATTTTCAAAAAGATCTTAGTTTCATTGATTTTATTACTTTTTATTCACTAATTGATATATTGTGATCTAATCTTTACTATTTCCTGCCTTCTAATTTGGGGCCTCAGTTGTCCTTTTTCTAGTTACTTTAAGTATAAAGGTCAGCTGTTGAATTCGGTCTCTCTTCTTTTTAAATATAGACTTCTTTTTTATTATAACTACTGAGTTCTGCAAAAAGTCTGCTGATATTTAAATGGAGGTTCCATCATATAGGGCTTCCCTGGTGGCTCAATTAGTAAAAAATCTTCCTGCAATGCAGGAGACCCGTGTTCCATCCCTGGGATGGGAAGATCCCCTGGAGAAGGGAATGGCTATCCACTCGAGTATTCTTGCATGAAGAATCTCATGGACAGAGGAGCCTGGCAAGCTACAGTCCATGGGCCACAAAAAGTCAGACACAACTGAGTGACTAACACTTTCACTTTTTCCAACATATAAGTTGAATTTCCTTTGCTGCTTTGAAAATCATCTTTGACTTTTGATAACTTGATTACAATGTAATTGTGTGGATTTGTTTGTAGTCTTTTCATTGTTATTGTTCAGTCACTCAGTCATGTCAAACTCTTTGCAAGCCCACTGACTGCAACATGCCAGACTTCCCTGTCCTTCACCATCTCCTAAAGTTGCTCATGTCCATTGACTCGTTGATGCTGTCCAACCATCTATCTCATCCTCTGTTATCCCCTTCTCCTCCTGCCTTCAGTCTTTCCCAGCATCAGGGTCTTTTCTAATGATGGACAGGGAGGCCTGGAGTGCTGCAGTCCATGGGGTTACAAAGAGTATCGCAAAGAGTCGGACATGACTGAGGGACTAAACTGACTGACTGGTACTATTAATATGTATGCAATAGGTAGGTAATAAGAATCTACTGTGTAGCTCAGGGAACTCTACTCAGCACTCTGTAGTGACCTAAATGAGAAAGAAATCCAAAAAAGAGGGAATATCTGTATGTATGTATGTATGTATATGTATATATACATATATATGTATATATATGTGTGTATATATATATATATATATATATATATATATATAGCTTTGTTGAACAGTAGAAACTAACACAACTTTGTAAAGTCACTATGAGTTCAGTTCAGTCACTCAGTTGTGTCCGACTCTTTGTGACCCCATGAATTGCAACATTCCAGTTCTCCCTGTCCATCACCAACTCCTGGAGTTCACCCAGACTCATGTCCATCAAGTTGGTGATGCCATCCAGCCATCTCATCCTCTGTTGTCCCCTTCTCCTCCTGCCCCCAATCCTTCCCAGCATCAGAGCTTTTCCAATGAGTCAACTCTTCGCATGAGGTGGCCAAAGTATTGGAGTTTCAGCTTTAGCCCAATACATTTTTTTTTCAAAAGGAACACAGTACACACAATAATGGGTATATATTACCTTTATAAGAAGAAAAAACAGATGTGTGTTTCTTATTCATTCTAGATTTTTCATCTTGGTGTGAGTGATAAAATTATTTTAAATGTTTGAGGGGCTTAGATTTTAAACACTTGTGTCTGCAGATTTGTATATTTTGAGAGTCATTGGAAGTATTGAGCATTATCGGCATTGAAGGCTCTTTATTCCAAAGGGTGTACATTTGGCAAGTGCTTCCGAGACAAAAAGGAAATAAAGCAAGGCTAAGGAGCTGAAAAGCCTCTTCTTTATCTCCTAATGACCTGAGAACAATGTTTCAAGATAAATGAGAAGTAGGATTTTTTTGTCTAATATTCTTTCCAATAATTAATGTGTTACCTGGGTTTATATCTAAGCTTTTATCTTTTATCTTGTGGAGCCTTATGTGGGCTGGTGTACAAGAAGATAAGGACAAGTAATAAATACATCAACTAGAAGCACTCCTGGAGAAGGCAATGGCAACTCACTCCAGTGTTCTTGCCTGGAGAATCCCAAGGATGGGAGAGCCTGGTGGGCTGCTATCTATGGGGTCTCACAGAGTCGGACACAAGTGAAGTGACTTAGCAGCAGCAGAGGAAGCACTCCAGGGAAGTGAAAGCTCAGAGTCATATGGAAATCCCATTGATGCTTTCTTCACTGGACGTAGGTGAACTCAGATTGGAAACACTCCTGCAGAAGGTTGTACCCCAAGTTAGGAGGAAGTGACAAGATGAGATTAATAAGAGAGGAGAAGGGTGGACATAACCAAGTGGAAAGAACAGTAGGGCAAGTCTCCTTCTGGATAAATTGCAAACATTGCACATGGTTAGCAGAACTGCTAATCACCAACTGTCCTCTATTAGATTGGGTACAACTGCCATGAATAAAACTGGACACTTATCCTGATACTGCTCAGAGAATTAAGTTCTTTGGCATTGCTTGCTTTGCTTAGGAAACAGGTTCTTGTAATCACCAAGAAAGAACAAATCCCCTTCGACTGGCTGACATGCACATTTATATATCGATGACTGAATTATTTGACTTGGCTAAAAGTAAAACATCAAAATTCATCTGACAGAACAAACTCTTTTAAATAAAACCTTATGATATTCAGTTTCCTAGTCTTAAAAAGAAAGAGGGTGTCACATTATTCAACGTTTATTTGCAGCTTGTTAAACATAGGGACATCATTAGATATATTCACAGGTCCCCCAAGAACTATTGAGCCTGTATATTATCAGAGTGCTCAGTATTTAATAATTTATTTTTTTCAAAAATAATCAATCATCCCCTGTACCTGCCTATTTCTATTATTTCCCAAGAGTAGTAAAGATCCCCAAATAAGCTTCTTATTTTATATTTTCATGTCACCTATGAGGATTCTGAAACACAGTGAAATAAGATCAGTGATTACTGAAAGGCAGTTGCTGGTTCTTGACTACGATTTCATCAGTCAGTAGAATAAAATGGAGGAAACTAATAAAATATATTGTTCCTTACAGGTAAATACATTCAATGTAAGACTGTCCTTTATTTTTCTTTTTAAAGATTGTAATAAAATATACATATGTACTATTTTGACCACTTTAAAGTGTACAGTTCTGTGCCATAAAGTACATTCACATTGCTATTCACTCATCATCACCATCATCCCCAGAAATTGAAACTATACTCATTAAACAATAATTCCCCATGCCTCCTCTTCCCAGGTCCTGGTAACACACTTCTTCAGTCTCTATGGATTTGACTACACTAGATACTACATATAAGCAAAATCATAACGTTTTTCTCCTTTTGTGTTCAGTTTATTTCACTAAGCATAATCTCCTCAAGGTTCATCCATGTTATGGTGAGAGTCATAATTTCTTTCTTAAGGCCAAATAATGTTGCATTGTATGTACATATCACATTTTGTTTACTTAGCCTGGCAGACTAAAGTCCATGGGTTGCAAAGAGTGGGACACGACTGAGTGAGTAAGCACAGAACTTCTGCCAAACTAAAAATGTGGCAGTCTTCTAGAGGTCAAATGCTGTGAACCGCAGAGTTTGGTAATATAGACAAAAGTCTTGTCTGCCTTTCCTATCTAAGGACTCAGAGCCTTATACAGGTCAGAAATCTCCTGGGACCCTAAGATATATTTTCCATGAATCTTTCCCTCTGAACTCATCTTTAATTACCAGAATGCAATGATGTTTCTGTGTCTGCTCCTATAGTGTTTCCGGTGACAGGAGTTTATATCATTGAATGGCTTCAGCAACCTAGATCCATTTTTGTTTATTATACCTTTCAAGCACTTTTCCTATTCTAGGATAATTGTGGCATGTTTTCTTGGTGACTTAATTGTTGCTATTCAGTCGCTCAATCATGTCTGACTCTTTGCAACCACATGGAATGCGGAATGCCAGGCTTTCCTGTCCTTCACTAACTCCTGGACTTTGCTCAAACTCATGTCCATTGAGTTGATGATGCACCCAACCATCTCATCACTATCAAAGAAAATTGTAGCGTTTAAGGGTCCCCTCAGCTTTTCTGTTCTAGGCTTGCCAGAAATACCAGGGTTTTACCACTGAACTCCCTTCTCTAACGAAATCCATTTTTGAATGGATTTTTTGAATCTAACCATCCCTCCGCCATATTTTCTTGCTTTGCCTGATTTAGTTTTTATTTTAAAACTATTTTGTGACCTATTATTACATTACATATATGTCTCCTTGCTGATTTTCTTTCTTTGATATTAAAACCTAGATCTAATGAAGATAAGGACTTCTGTGCTTTTATTCATCTCTTTATCACCAGTATGAGGAATAATGCTAGGTATGTACTGCGACATTTGCTATATGAATAACCAAGAGAATGAATATAGGAATGGATGTATGATTATTCATCAATTCCATGGTCCTCAGAATGCATAACGAGCCATAGGCCTTTGAAAAGTGATATCCACTGAATGAATTACATTCAAATGGAAGTATTCTAATCATTATAATGCAAATGATTTTTTTTTTTTTTTTAAGTTTTCTTACTCTGCTAAAACGCAGCTATTGCAGCCAAGGTAGCACTAACTTTTAAAGAAGCTGTACTCTTATTTTATTGACTCTGTTGTCATTAAAAGTTCTTGATTCTCTACAATTAACCAGTCTTTTCCTCTCATCATTTTGGTAAAAGTATAAATTTTATATTATCCATGTACATTTTAATCTCATTAATTGTGCTCATCATTCCAGCTTCTGGAGGTCTTTGAGAATCATCATTGTTTCACCCACTAAATTAGTTGTTATCTCAACTTCATACCAGTCGCAAACCCAATTAAAAGTTTTTCAGTATTCTTATTCAAGTCATTGAACAAGGACAAAAAAAATCATTTAGCTTGACCCCGGCCACTTCATGCATATACCTCTAAAATCCCCTTACTTAAGAGTAGAATAAAATGGAAGTTATGCACTGATGCCCAAAATGATGTGGCAAGGCAAGGAACCACCAAGGAGGTTGTGCTTCTGATCTTGAAGAAGGCTAGATTCCTGCACCAGAGGGAAATGGTGGATACAGGCAAAGTCACAAGGTGATAAAAACAAACAAACAAACAAAAAAAACCACTGTGATTCATACAGAGGGTGGGTGGGAAAGAGCTATATACAATTCCAGGAGAAAAGAAACAGCATTTCCCTCATTAAACTGATTATTCTAATACAAAATAAAGTAAGCTCAATTCCCCAAGCTGGAACCACACTCTACTAGACTTTTAATGGATTAGTTATGGCTTAAGTGATAGCCTCCAAAGAAAGGCGATGTGAGATTTTAGGTTAGTTATAATCGATCTTAACTGAATATGATAAGACTAGGCTAACTTTGACAACTGTTACCTTGACCTCTTCACCCTAAACATGCTTTCCCCTCCTCCCACACACACCACAAACCACCTGTGTGTGGTTCTTTATTATAAGTACTGCAACCCGCACAGCTCTGTCATGATACCGATATTCTCAATATTTCAATATATTGGCTTTCAGCCAGAAAAAAAAAAAAAAAGCTTCCCTTGGAAGTTTAAAGATACCTCTATTCCTGCCCTTCAAGACGTTGAATAAGTTAACATTATCTCTTTTCAAAGACAACCCTAAATCCATTCCTTATTTATCAAGCACTTTCAAAATTAATATCTTCAACAAATTCTTTTTTGTTTTTCTTGTTCATGTGCCCTCCCTCTTCTGTTAAATCCTATTCCTAGAATACAAGTAAAATTTCCAAAGATTATATTGGCTATTACTTATTGTTTGATAAAAAATGACCAAAATGCCTCAAACATTCTCAAGTACAAATATATATTTCATAATTAACAGTGAATTTTGTCTCTACAGGAGAGAAAGAAATAACACAGAGCTCATGAAAACTTTTCATTTGGTTCACTTCATCGTCCTCTCTGTGAAAATCTCCTCTGTTGGGGTGACTACTTTTCCCCAAGCAACTTCCTCAGTGCATTCTTCACGTCCTTGTTCCTTAAGTTGTAGATCAAGGGGTTCAGCACAGGGATCACGGTGGTGTAGAACACGGAGGACACATTCTCCTGCTCCATAGTATTGCTACAAGGGGAACTGAAGTGCATAAATGTTATAGACCCTAAAAAGACACCCACAGCCATGAGATGAGACCTACAAGTGCCAAAGGCTTTCAACCATCCCTTGAGTGAATACAGAGGATGCTAGAGAGGATGAAAGAATAAGAGATGAGTACAGCCAGTATCAGTGACAAGGTATTAACTCCTCAGATGATAAATGACACTATCTCATTAATGTGGGTGCTAGAGCAAGAGAGACTGAACAAAGGAAAAAATATCACAAAAATAATGACTGATAATATGAGACCCACAGAAGGACAACATTGACATGCGGGTAGTATCAACTGTGGCCCCAAACAAGCCCAGTGAATATACTACACCCATCATTATGGAACAGACCCTATGGGACATGATAATATTGTAAAACAGTGGGCTGCAGATTGCAACATAATGAACATATACCATGGCAGTGAGAAGATAACCTTCTACTATTACAAAAATAAGGAAGAAGTAAAGCTGGGCCATGCATTCCAGGAAGGAAATAATATTATTTTCTAACACAAAGTTCACCAGCATCTTTGGAGTAATGACAGAGGAGTAGCAGAGATCAGTGAATAACAAATGTCTGAGAAAATAGTACATTGGAGAGTGAAGTTGAGAACTGATAGAGATTAAGAGGATCATGCCCAGGTCCCCCACCACTGTGACAACATATATTCCAAGGAACAGGAGGAAGAGTGGCAATTGAAGCTCTGGGCATTTTGTTATCCCTTCAAGGATAAATTCACTCCCTGAAGAATGGTTTAGTCATTCCTTACAAAATATTATCTGCAGAAAGAAGTGAGACAAAATAGGTACATTCGAGTTATTTTCTGATTCCCAAAGCAACATGACAGGTCCTGTCTTGATTGGGTCCATCTTTCATCTGTCCCTTTACTTCATCCTTTCCAGTGATCTCTTAAAAGCTCAAGGACGCGGTATTGATGAACCTATTTGCAGGGCAGGAGTAGAGATACAGACATAAAAAGTGGACTTGTGGACACAGCTGGGGAAGCAGAGGGTGGGATGAATTGAGAAAGTAACACTGGCATATATACAATACCATGTGTAAAATGGGCTTCCCTGATGGCTCATCTGATGAAGAATCTGCCTGCAATGTGGGAGACCTGGGTTCGATCCCTGGCTTGGGAAGATCGCCTGGAGAAGGGAATGGCTACCCATTCCCTTCTGGCCTGGAGAATTCCATAGACTGTCTAGTCCATGGGATTGCAAAGAGTCAGACATGACTGAGCGATTTTTGCTTTCATGTGTACAATAGATAGCTAGTGGGAAGCTATCCATTTTACACATGGTTGTGTATATATGTCAGTGCTACTTTCTCAGTTAGTATAGCCAGCATTGTAGAGCCCAGCCTGGCACTCTGTGATGACCTAAAGTATTGGGATGGGAAGGAGTCTCAAAAGGGATGGGATAAACATGTAACTATCACTGATTCAATTTGTTTTATGGCAGAAGCCAGCACAATATTGTAAAGCAATTATCCTCCAATTAAAAAACAATAATTAAAAAGGCATAATAATCTACCAAAAAACAAAAACAAACAAATACTCAAAGACAAAGACTAGAAGTATAGCCCAGAGCCTTGGTTCTACCCAACACTCAAATAACCCCCTATAATTCATAGCTTTTTCATTTAACTCCTAGGCTTAAGCCAATAAGTACCTCACTTTGGGGGAAAAAAAAAAGTACAAACTTTCAAGACCTAATTATTTTTTCTTTAGTATCCTTAAAGGAATATTGCTCATCCCTTTCTCTGACATATATGAATAGAACCTTCAATTATGGTTGAAACATGGCTTCTAATCTAGCTCTAATGAAATAAAAGTTATTATTTTTTGGATTTCTCAACCCATCTATATAAGTCAGCATAATATTCTTTATTTTTTTAATATTTAATTTTATTTTTTTTAATTTTATTTTATTTAACTTTACAATATTGTATTGGTTTTGCCATATATCAAAATGAATCTGCCACAGGTATACATGTGTTCCCCATCCTGAACCCTCCTCCCTCCCCCCTCCTCATACCATCCCTCTGGGTCGTCCCAGTGCACCAGCCCCAAGCATCCAGTATCATGCATCAAACCTGAACTGGCAACTCGTTTCACATATGATATTATACATATTTCAATGCCATTCTCCCAAATCATCCCACCCTCTCATAATATTCTTTAAAACAGGGAATTTAGAAACATAACAAACTTATTAAAGAGATTGCTTATTATACAAAAAGAAATTCAATCAATGGCTTTAATGAATTCAGACTCCCACTTATCTCTCTATTGTTCTCTGGATGGAAAACTTTAGTTAAGCCAGGAAACCTTTTTCATCTTCTGTCAGCAGATGTCATTACCAGAAATATGGTGCCAAAGGCTGTTCTTAGACTATATTTTAAAACTTTCTTGTTCAAGAAACAGCAAAGAAGTAAGATTAGCTTTCAGGTATATTTCCTGCTGCTGCTGCTGCTAAGTCGCTTCAGTTGTGTCTGACTCTGTGCGACCCTATAGATGGCAGCCCACCAGGCTCCCCTGTCCCTGGGATTCTCCAGGCAAGAACACTGGAGTGGGTTGCCATTTTCTTTTCCAATGAATGAAAGTGAAAAGTGAAAGTGAAGTCACTCAGTCGTGTCCGACTCTTAGCGACCCCATGGACTGCAGCCTACCAGGCTCCTCCATCCATGGGATTCTCCAGGCAATATTTCCTGAGCCATCAGCAAATCAGTGTTTCATCCTGGCTCTTACCTGCTGTCCATAATCAGAGGCCAAACTTGCACTGAACTTTCTCTCTCCAAGCTGTTATATCAGAACTGGGGGTTTCTCCTTCACTGACTTAGTTTCCCCTAAAGATGAATCAGGGGAAAGTGATTCCTGCTTTCAGTGCATGCATTCTTTATTACCTAAAGGAATCAAGCTTAATAACTTTCCATTGAATGAAAATAAAATCAATGGAGAAAAAAATCTGTACATAGAGTGACACAGAATTTGATTTTATTTTGCACGAAAAATAAAAACAAATTCTGTTTCATCACAAACAAAAATTTATGAAACTTTGTTTCAATTTATTTTCTCTCTCTACCTTCCACAACATGCTGAGGGTGCTCAATATATGTGTTGATTAAAAGGCTTAATTACACAGGGTCATTATCTTTGAGAGCACATGAGAATAAATATGTTTTGAAATCGCTTAGATGTGGAACCTAAAGTATGACACAAATGAACATATTTGTGAGACGTAAACACACTCCAGACAGAAAACAAACTTGTGGTTCCAAAGGGGAAGGAGGTAGGGGAGGGATAAATTAGGAGTTTGGGATAGCAGACATTCACTATTAAATAAAAAATAGAATAACAACAAGGCCATACTGTATAGCACAGGGAACTATATTTAATACCCTGTAGTAAACAACAATGGAAAATAAAAATAAAAAAACATATGAGAAAAAAAAATGTTTCTGAATTGAGAAAATTAGATAAACCTTAAAAAAAAAAGAGAATCAGAGTTGCCAGGGTAAAGCTCAAGGTAACCAGATTAGCAAAGACCATGAAATTCAAGCATCTCCAAGTAGACGCTCTGAATTTGTCTGAACAGAATTAAGACTAACGTGGAGGTTTTTGTTATTCAGACCAATATTCCTTTTAGGTTGAGTACCACATTTTTTTAATAGGTGCACACATAAACTGACTAAAATTCCTTTTTTAATCCAAAATAATACTAAAATTATTACCAGTAGGAAAGGTTGTCCAGAGGTCAGAACCAAAAATGATTTATCTCCCTGTCGAAATATTCCTGTTGATGTTGAGACTCAAGTTGCTGATCTGTCAAGTAAACAAAGCCCATTATTAGATTATGCTTTGATGGAGTCCAGTAGAATAAGAAAAGCAATATACATGCAGTAACTCTTCACTTATTTGGAGATATTGATCTGCTGCTGCTGCTGCTGCTGCTGCTAAGTTGCTTCAGTCGTGTCCGACTCTGTGCGACCCCATAGACAGCAGCCCACCAGGCTCCCCCGTCCCTGGGATTCTCCAGGCAAGAATACTGGAGTGGGTTACCATTTCCTTCTCCACCTAGTGACTTACAATTTGCTAAGAAACTTAATGTAAGTAAAAATACCTTGAAAAGTGAAAGTGAAAGTTGCTCAGTCATGTCCCCTTTGTGACCCCAGGGACTGTATTTCATGGATTTCTCTAGGCCAGGATACTGGAGTGGGTAGCCTTTCCCTTCTCCAGGGGATCTTCCCAACCCAGGGATTGAATGCAGATGTCCCTCATTGCTGGCGCATTCTTTACCAGCTGAGCCACAAGGGAAGCCCAAGAATACTGGAGTGGGTAGCCTATCCCTTCTCCAAGCGGATCTTCCCAACCCAGGAATCCAATGGGGTCTCCTGCATTACAGGCAGATTCTTTACCAACTGAGCAATCGGGGAAGCCCAAAATACCTTGAAGACACTAATATAAATGTCACAATGTCATTTAATAAAATTTATCCCTTTGCCAATACACTTAGGTTTCTCTTAGTGCCCTGTTATTATTTTCCTTATGAAATACTTCTAACAAACATTCTCCATGATCAGAATGAAGGTAGAATTTTAAAAGAGGAGGGGAGACACGAGAAAGAAGGTTCAGGATAGCAAGTAGAGAAGCTTAACAGCAAAAAAAAAAAAAAGAGACCTCCAGAAAACTATTTGAAAAGACCTTGATGCTGGGAAGATTGAAGGCGGGAGGAGAAGGGAACAACAGAGGATGAGATGGTTGGATGGCATCACTGACTCAATGGACGTGAGTTTGAGTAAACTCCAGGAGTTGGTGATGGACGGGGAGGCCTGGCATGCTGCAGTCCATGGGGTCACAAAGAGCCAGACATGACTGAGCAATGGAACTAAAATGAACTGAACAGTATAAGTGGGGGCTTCCCTTGTGGCTCAGCTGGCAAAGAATCTACCTGCAATGTGGGAGACCTGGGTTCCATCCCTGGGTCCATACATTCTATGGACTGTACTGTTTGCATATGTATATGTCTGTGTGTATGTGTCCGTATGCCTAATTAATTTTTTTTTTAATTCTAAAGTTTTGTTTCTTTAACAATACAAATCTAAGAAAACTCTTCTTGCAAGTCCTAATTTTTTAATGTAGGACAATCTAGGGCAGATGTTGATTTTCTATTTTCTCTCACTGAAAGATAACATAACACTAATAATATTTTCCTAAACTACTTTGTTGCAGGATCTGGAATAGAGAGTTATAGTTATGGGGGAAATCCTGTTATTCTTTCTAGGATGTAACTTTGAGAGAAGAAAAAAACTGGCTTGATACCCAAATCTCAAATAATATTGGGAAAGCAGATGTCTGTCCCTTTGGGATCTGATGAAGTGGGTATTTTTGTCAAGAAAGTATAATTCATAAGGTTTAATCTTTTGAGTAGAGAATGAAGCTTAATTCTTCATAGAATTCAAATATTGTGAAAAGAAGATATTCCTGTTTGTTTCTTTATCCAAAGCAAATGTTATAAAACATCTGTATGACTTAGAACAAAATCTTTGTCAATTTCAAATCTTAAATACTATGATTGTGTGATAACACACAGAGTCTCAAGAATGGGCTAAGAGCACTTTGCATAGAGTTTGTGTGACTAAAGCAAGTCATTTACTCTCTCTGAATCTTTGTTTCCTCAACTAGAAAAAAAAAGTAGCTATGAAGATAAAGACTTGTACAGAGATCTGAAAACTTTATACCACTGGGTTATCATTTGTGATTTCTTACACTTACAAAATATGTTCTGAGTTTACTTTACCTGTATATACCAATGTTGCCCAAAGTAACAGGCACCCTTACCCACAAAATGAAAGTAGAGGAGTGTATTCACTGAGAAAACCAGTGTTTGTTCTAGGGTCTCATCAAGAAGGGCACTCTCTTTAACCATGAAAAGCAAATACTTTTTAAATTATAATTTAAAAAGCAAAGCAGTCAGGAGATTCCAGGCATTTCTACAGTGGCTTTGGAAGAATTGTCAAGAGTTTGAGGCTATTAGAGGCTGTGAATAAGAGAAAGTCAGGATTCAGATTTAAGAAGGAGCTGTATTAGCAATGGGCGCAGGAGGGCCGAGAGGAGCTACTCCACGTTCAAGGTCAAGAGGGGCGGCCGTGAGGAGATACCCCTCACCCGAGATAAAAAGCAGCGGCTGTGCTTGCTGGAGCAGTGGTGAAGAGATACCCCACGTCCAAGGTAAGAGAAACCCAAACAAGATGGTAGGTGTTGCAAGAGGGCATCAGAGGGCAGACACACTGAAACCACACTCACAGAAAACTAGTCAATCTGATCACACGGACCACAGCTTGCCTAACTCAATGAAACTAAGCCAGGCCATGTGGGGCCACCAAAGACAGACGAGTCATGGTGGAGAAGTCTGACAGAATGTGGTCCACCAGGGAAGGGAATGGCAAACCACTTCAGGATTCTTGCCTTGAGAACCCCATGAACAGTATGAAAAGGCAAAATGATAGGATACTGAAAGAGGAACTCCCTAGGTCGGCAGGTGCCCAATATGCTACTGGAGATCAGTGGAGAAAAAACTCCAGAAAGAATGAACGGATGGAGCCAAAGCAAAAACAATACCCAGTTGTGGATGTGACTGGTGATAGAAGCAAGGTCTGATGCTATAAAGAGCAATATTGCGTAGGAACCTGAAATGTTAGGTCCATGAATCAAGGCAAATTGGAAGTGGTCAAACAAGAGATGGCAAGAGTGAACTTCAACTTTCTAGGAATCAGCGAACTAAAATGGACTGACTGGGTGAATTTAACTCAGATGACCCTTATATCAAATACTGTGGGCAGGAGTCCTTTAGAAGAAATGGAGTAGCCATCATGGTCAACAAAAGAGTCTGAAATGCAGTCTCAGAAATGAAAGAATGATCTGTTTGTTCCCAAGGCAAACCATTCAATATCACGGTGATCCAAGCCTATGCCCCAACCAGTAATGCTAAAGAAGCTGAAGTTGAATGGTTCTATGAAGACCTAAAAGACCTTTTAGAACTAACACCCAAAAAAGATGTCCTTTTCATTATAGGGGACTGGAATGCAAAAGTAGGAAGTCAAGAAATACCTGGAGTAACAGGCAAACTGAGCCTTGGAGTATGGAATGAAGCAGGGCAAAGGCTAATAGAGTTTTGCCAAGAGAACGCACTGGTCATAGCAAACACCCTCTTCCAACAACACAAGAGAAGACTCTACACATGGACATCACCAGGTGGTCAACACAAAAATCAGATTGATTCTATTCTTTGCAGCCAAAGATGCAAACTCTATACAGTCAGCAAAAACAAGACCAGGAGCTGACTGTGGCTCAAAGAGTGAACTCTTTATTGCCAAATTCAGACTGAAATTGAAGAAGTAGGGAAAACCACTAGATCATTCAGGTATGACCTAAACCAAATCCCTTATGATTATACAGTGGAAGTGAGAAATAGACTTAAGGGACTAGATCTGATAGACAGAGTGTCTGATGAACTATGGATGGAAGTTTGTGACATTGTACAGGAGACAGGGATCAAGAACATCCTCATGGAAAAGAAATGCAAAAAAGCAAAATGGCTATCTGAGGAGGCCTTAAAAATAGCTGTGAAGAGAAGTGAAAAGCAAAGCAGAAAAGGAAAGATATACCCATTTGAATGCACAGTTCCAAAGAATAGCAAGAAGAGATAAGAAAGCCTTCCTCAGTGGTCAATGCAAAGAAATAGAGGAAAACAACAGAATGGGAAAGACTAGAGACCTCCTCAAGAAAATTAGAGATACCAAGGGAACGTTTCATGCAAAGATGGGCTCGATAGGCTTCCCTGGTGGCTCAGAGGGTAAAGGGTCTGCTTGCAATTCGGGAGACCTGGGTTCAATCCCTGGGTCGGGAAGATGTCCTGGAGAAGGAAATGGCAACCCACTCCAGTACTCTTGCCTGGAAAATCCCATGGACAGAGAAGCCTGGTAGGCTGCAGTCCTTGGGGTCGCAAAGAGTCGGACACGACTGAGCGACTTCACTTCACTTCACTTCACTTTGGGCTTGATAAAGGACAGAAATGGTATGGACCTAACAGAAGCAGAAGATATTAAGAAGATGTGGCAAGAATACACAGAAGAATTGTACAAAAAAAGAGCTTCATGACCCAGATAAAAATGATGGTGTGATCACTCACCTAGAGCCAGACATCCTGGAATGCGAAGTCAAGTGGGCCTTAGAAAGCATCACTATGAACAAAGCTAGTGGAGGTGACGGCATTCCAGTTGAGCTATTTCAAATCCTGAAAGATGATGCTGTGAAAGTGCTGCACTTAATATGCCAGCAAATTTGGAAAACTCAGCAGTGGCCACAGGACTGGAAAAGGTCAGTTTTCATTCCAATCCCAAAGAAAAGCAATGCCAAAGAATGCTCAAACTACCACACAATTGCACTCATCTCACACGCTAGTAAAGTAATGCTCAAATTCTCTAAGCCAGGCTCCAGCAATACGTGAACCATGAACTTCCAGATGTTCAAGCTAGTTTTAAAAAAGGCAGAGGAACCAGAGATCAAATTGCCAACATCCGCTGCATCATGGAAAAAGCAAGAGAGTTCCAGAAAAACATCTATTTCTGCTTTATTGAATATGCCAAAGCCTTTGACGGTGTGTATCACAATAAACTGTGGAAAATTCTGAAAGAGATGGGAATACAAGACCACCTGACCTGCCTCTTGAGAAATTTGTTGCAGGTCAGGAAGCAACAGTTGGAACTGGACATGGAACAACAGACTGGTTCCAAATAGGAAAAGGAGGACATCAAGCCTATGTATTGTCACCCTGCTTATTTAACTTATATGCAGAGTACATAATGAGAAACACTGGCCTGGAAGAAGCACAAGCTGAAATCAAGATTGCTGGGAGAAATATCAATCACCTCAGATATGCAGAGGACACCACCCTTACGGCAGAAAGTGAAGAGGAACTAAAAAGCCTCTTAATGAAAGTTAAAGAGGAGAGTGAAAAAGTTGGCTTAAAGCTCAACATTCAGAAAACGAAGATCATGCATCTGGTCCCATCAGTTCATGGCAAATAGATGGGAAGACACTGCAAACAGCGTCAGATTTTATTTTGGGGGGCTCCAAAATCACTGCAGATGGTGATTGCAGCCATGAAATTAAAAGACGCTTACTCCTTGGAATAAAAGTTATGACCAACCTAGATAGCATATTAAAAAACAGAGATATTATTTTGTCAACAAAGGTCCATCCAGTCACGGCTATTGTTTTTCCAGTGGTCATGTATGGATGTTAGAATTGGACTGTGAAGAAAGCTGAGCGCCGAAGAATTGATGCTTTTGAACTGTGGTTTTGGAGAAGACTCTTGAGAGTCCCTTGAGCTGCAAGGAGGTCCAACCAGTCCATTCTAAAGGAGATCAGTCCTGGGTGTTCATTGGAAGGACTGATGCTGAGACTGAAACTCCAGTAGTTTGGCCATCTCATGTGAAGAGTTGACTCATTGGAAAAGACTCTGATGCTGGTAGGGATTGGGGGCAGGCGAAGAATGGGACGACAGAGGATGAGATGGCTGGATGGCATCACCGACTCAAAAGAAATGAGTCTGGGTGAACTCTGGGAGTTGGTGATGGACAGGGAGGCCTGGCATGCTGCGATTCGTGGGGTCGTAAAGAGTCGGACATGACTCAGTGACTGAACTGATTCATATTTTCAGCATTTTTTAAATTGTATCTAATTTTAAGTTCATAACACTTCCAAATACATGATTATATAGTTGTTAATCTATTCACCAGGCTTAGTTCTCCCTGCCGTTGGGAAGGCTTTATGTTTGGGAAACAGTATCACAACAGAGCACATGAACACCAAAGAACTGATGGTTTTGAACTGTGGTGTTGGAGAAGACTCTTGAGAGTCCCTTGGACTGCAAGATCAACCTGTCTATCCTAAAGGAAATCAATCCTGAAAATTCATTAGAAGGAATGATGCTAAAGCTGAAGTTCCAATACTTTGGCCATCTGTTGCAAAGAGCCAACTCACTAGAAAAGACCCTGATGCTGGGAAAGTCAAAGGCAGGGGCAAAAGGGGATGACAGAGGATGAGATGGTTGGATGATATCATTTACTCAATGGACATTAGTTTAAGCAAGTTCCTGGAGATGGTGAAGGACAGAGAACTTGGCATACTGCAATCAGTGGAGTCTCAAAGAGTTGGATACCACTGAGTGACTGAACAACAAATGAAAAAGGAGAAGAAGGTATATATTCTTCCCAATCAGGTAATGGCTAGAGAAAGGCAAGGTGATTACACTAAAGCTCCTACTCCATATTGAGGGAAACTCCAAGAGCAGAGTATAACTATCCTCTTAATCTTCTGTTCTTGGAGTCCAAGTAGCCCCTCTATATGCCACAATTATTTTTACAGACTAATATTTTACTAATAAAAATTGCTGAGGCGCTAATGTGTCTATGTTTTGTATGTTCTAATTCTCACTCATACTGGATCATTCCCTTTTCTGTTTAAGCATTTAATTTTCCCTGAGATAATCCCCTCCAGGCTTACATATGAGAAATTTCCATCCAGAAAAGTTTTGCATATTTTTCAGGCATCCCAGTATTATTACCTAAGATGAAGCAACAACTGAATTCAAAAAAGGGGATGACATAAAGCAAATATACTAAGTTAAGAGATAGTTGGAATATTAGGGGGGAAAGTGGTTATTTTGAGTGGAGGGGCTAGAAGGAGGCAGTATACCAAGAGAAAATCTGGAGTTTTGATAGAGGCCAAATTATGAAAGGCAGTATTGTTATGGTATTTACTTTGAATATACGTACACAGTGGCTATTTTTAATCTTTTCCATATTGTCTTATTCTGATAATTTAATATAGCCTACAAATCTCTACATGGTATACTAATCTGCTTTTGAACAGATGAAAGATTTAGTAAAAATAAATAAAATAGAAATATTGTGGATGGATAAATTTAGAAGTATTGGGACTTCTGAAATAGGTTTTTAAAATAATTTTATTTTACCCAGTGGAATACATCAACAGCATATTTTTAAATCAACCACCTACCTTAGCCCTAGAGATATATTCTCGGAAATTGCTACCAATTTTAATAAAACATTTCTTACCATTGTAACACTCTTTAATTTCTTTCAGCTTTTTCATTTATCCTCAATAAAACTCCTCACTTTCTACTCTACTGCACAATTTCTCTTGGGAATGAGAAAAGCAATATGCTTGCCATGTGTTAACAGTTGAAAATAGACTTTTTATTTCAAAACAATCTCTAAGACAAATATTCACCTAATTCATTGTCAAAGCAAAGTGGAATTGGTCATTGTCAGAAATTAGCAAATACTATCATATATTTTATTTATGCCTTAAAATATGAAACTGCAGCCACTTTAAAAATGATTTTAATGAGTTGATGCTGTAAAACCACATAAATAAAATATTTATGTATGATTTATATTGACTTTATGCAATTTTTAAATAAAAAATCACTAAGATTAAATGCAAAGACAGACACTGCAGAATTTTGAAGCATTTTAATGATCACTTAAAATTTTATATTAAGCAATATCTTCTTCATACTGAATGGTTGAAACACCAGCTTTGATGTTTTGGAAGCAAAAAGTATTATAATTTATTTTACATTGCACTTTTAAGAGTATAAAACACTGAATGATTTCCAAACAAAAACTGTGTCTAACACCAGGAATATAAAGATTAAAAAAAAAAAATCTGAGTTTTATAGGATTTCATAATCTATTGGAGTAGCAGAGAAGTAATTCTTTTTTCAAGATTAACTGTGTCAAGTAGTATAATAAGGTTAACAAAGAATACTTAAAACTATGAAAAACAGACTAATGTTGGAGAAGTTGATATAAACCAAACTGTGAAGGGCAGCATTCACCGTAGTACCTATTTTCAACACACATCTACACTGACTGCCATTTTATATTTTTTCATGTAATAATTTCTATTTTAATATAAATTTATTTATTTTAATTGGAGGTTAATTACTTTACAATACTGCATTGGTTTTGCCATACATCAATATGAATCCGCCACAGGCATACACATGTTCCCCATCCTGAACTCCCATCCCACCTCCCTCCCCATACCATCCCTCTGGGTTGTCTCAGTGCACCAGCTCCGAGCATCCTGTATCATACATCAAACCTGGACTGGCGATTTGTTTCATATATGATATTATACATGCTTCAACACCATTCTCCCAAATCATCCCACCCTCTCTCTCTCCCACAGAGTCCAAAAGACTGTTCTATACATCTGTGTCTCTTTTGCTGTCTCGCATACAGGGTTATCTTTACCATCTTTCTAAATTCCATATATATATATATATGTTTGGAAAAGAAATGCAAACAAGCAAATGGCTGTCTGGGGAGGCCTTACAAATAGCTGTGAAAAGAAGAGAAGTGAAAAGCAAAGGAGAAAAGGAAAGATATAAGCACCTAAATGCAGAGTTCCAAAAAATAGCAAGAAGAGATAAGAAAGCTTTCCTCAGTGATCAATGCAAAGAAATAGAGGAAAACAACAGAATGGGAACGACTAGAGATCTCTTCAAGAAAATTAGATACCAAGGGAACATTTCATGCAAAGATGGGCTCAATAAAGGACAGAAATGGTATGGACATAACAGAAGCAGAAGATATTAAGAAGATGTGGCAAGAATACACAGAAGAACTGTACAAAAAAGATCTTCATGACACAGATAATCACGATGGTGTGATCACTCACCTAGAGCCAGATATCCTGGAATGTGAAGTCAAGGGGGCCTTAGAAAGCATCACTACGAACAAAGCTAGTGGAGGTGATGGAATTCCAGTTGAGCTATTTCAAATCCTGAAATTTGATGGTATGAAAGTGCTGCACTCAATATGCCAGCAAATTTGGAAAACTCAGCAATGGCCACAGGACTGGAAAAGGTCAGTTTTCATTCCAATCCCAAAGAAAGACAATGCCAAAGAATGCTCAAACTACCGCACAACTGCACTCATCTCACATGTTAGTAAAGTAATGCTCAAAATTCTCCAAGCCAGGCTTCAGCAATACATGAACCATGAACTTGCAGATGCTCAAGCTGGTTTTGGAAAAGGCAGAGGAACCAGAGATCAAATTGCCAAAATCCACTGGATCATGGAAAAAGCAAGAGAGTTCCAGAAAAACATCTATTTCTGCTTTATTGACTATGCCAAAGCCTTTGACTGTGTGGATCACACTAAACTGTGGAAAATTCTGAAAGAGATGGGAATACCAGACCACCTGACCTGCCTCTTGAGAAATTTGTTGCAAGTCAGGAAGCAACAGTTAGAACTGGACATGGAACAACAGACTGGTTCCAAATAGGAAAAGGAGGATGTCAAGCCTATGTATTGTCACCCTGTTTATTTAACTTATATGCAGAGTACATCATGAGAAACGCTGGGCTGGAAGAAGCACAAGCTGAAATCAAGATTGTTGGGAGAAATATCAATCACCTCAGATATGCAGAGGACACCACCCTTATGGCAGAAAGTGAAGAGGAACTAAAAAGCCTCTTGATGAAAGTGAAAGAGGAGAGTGAAAAAGTTGGCTTAAAACTCAACATTCAGAAAACGAAGATCATGGCATCTGGTCCCATCACTTCATGGGAAACAGATGGGGAAACAGTGGAAATAGTGTTAGACTTTACTTTTTGGGGCTCCAAAATCACTGCAGATGGTGATTGCAGCCATGAAATTAAAAGACGCTTACTCCTTGGAAGGAAAGTTATGACCAATTTAGACAGCATATTCAAAAGCAGAGACATTACTTTGCCAACAAAGGTCCATCTAGTCAAGGCTATGGTTTTTCCAGTGGTCATGTATGGATGTTAGAGTGGGACTGTGAAGAAAGCTGAGCGCTGAAGAATTGATGATTTTGAACTGTGCTGTTGGAGAAGACTCTTGAGGGTCCCTTGGACTGCAAGGAGATTCAACCAGTCCATTCTGAAGGAGATCAGCCCTGGGATTTCTTTGAAAGGAATGATGCTGAGGCTGAAACTCCAATACTTTGGCCACCTCATGGGAAGAGTTGACTCATTGGAAAAGACTCTGAAGCTGGGAGGGATTGGAAGCAAGAGGGGAAGGAGACAACAGAGGATGAGATGGCTGGATGGCATCACTGACTTGATGGACGTGAGTCTGGATTAACTCCGGGAGTTGGTGATGGACAGGGAGGCCTGGCATGCTGTGATTCTTTGGGTCGCAAAGAGTCGGACACGACTGAGTGACTGAACTGAACTGAAGTGATACTGTATTGGTGCTTTTCTTTCTGGCTCACTTCACTCTGTATAATAGGCTCCAGTTTCATCCACCTCATTAGAACTAATTCAAATGTATTCTTTTTAATGGCTGCATAATACTCCATTGTGTATATGTACCACAGCTTGTCCATTCATCTGCTGATGGACGTCTAGGTTGCTTCCATGTCCTGGCTATTATAAACAGTGCTGCGATGAACACTGGGGTACACGTGTCTCTTTCAATTCTGGTTTCCTTGGTGTGTATGCCCAGCAGTGGGATTGCTGGGTCATAAGGCAGTTGTATTTCCAGTTTTTTAAGGAGTCACCACACTGTTCTCCATAGTGGCTGTACTAGTTTGCATTCCCACCAACAGTGTAAGAGGGTTCCCTTTTCTCCACATCCTCTCCAGCATTTAAAGACTTATAGAAGTTGGAAAAATTTTGCAAATGTTAATAAAGCCAGGAAAGAATGAAAGTAGTAAATTACAGAAGCTCTTTTTCATTGCTTTTGTTTTTGTGAGCAAATTTGAAACTGTGTCTGTGTCATATGAATTCTATTACTGACACCAAAGACATACTTATCACTAAGTCCTCAACATATTAGACATACCACTTTAGTGTGTAGATAGATACTTTGTAATATTATTCTATTAATTTATTACAGAATCTGTAATATTTGCCCCAGAAGTAGATATCCTTCCACATAGCAAAGACAGAGTAATAGTAATTTCTCTATTTTCCTTGATGTTACAATTACATAATTACAATTGTAAAAGCTAAGAGGAGAAATGAGAGGAAATACTGAGAAACCTCAGAAAGAGAGAAGGAAGAAAGAATAGAAATAAAAAAATGAAGGAAATAAGGATGAAAGGAAGGAAGAGAGTCTGAATTAAAGTAGAGAATGTATCCCATTTCCATTTGATTATGGTGAAGATCCAACCATGAAGAAACCCAAACAAAATCAGCAGAACAATCCAGTCCTCAAAATTCCTCACACAAATTCTGTTGCTGCCAAGAAAATATGTTCTTCTTAGTTTTCTTCATAGAAAATTGACATCATTATTGCTTTGACTATAGGCAATGGAGTTCAAGATGGGCCCAACATTTATATGAAAGACTGAGATCGCATTTCCCCAGCCCATAGACTCTACATTAGAATCTGTGAGGTACATGAATGCTATTGCCCAGAAGAAAAGTGAAAGAGTCATTATATGGGAACCTTGGGTACTGAGGTACTGAATCAGAGCTTTAGCTCTACTCTCCATGGAGCTGATGGAGACAATACTGGAGATGATAAAAGTATAGGTGAAAGTAATGCTAGTGTGAACCAAAATGATCATCTTATTAGAAGACAAACCACAAGCTCACTGTTGCAGGTACTGGTGCAGGGAAGTTGAAGCAGAAGAAGTATATTGCAAAGATGGTGGTTGACAATATTGGCATCACAGAAGTTCGGTCTCGCCATACAAGAAGTGTGGGTTCCTGTTCCCCTTGGCAATTTCCTGTATATTTTATTGGACAATTTGATGTATATGATATCTGATGCAAGATCTAGCTATTTTGTAGAAATGGGGTCCACCAGAATATCTAATTCAGCATATTGCAAAAGGTGAAAGTTATTGTCTATTTTTATATTTACAGAAGTTTTCACTAAGTTTTTGAAAAAAGTTTTCCTTATAGTTTCTTTTTCTGCACCTACCCTGAGATTAGAAGAATACTCACATGAGTAATCTATGAATATGTTCTACTCCCTCCATGTCTTCTACTAGTCAATCAACTGCAATCAGACTTCTGCTTCTATCATTTCCATAATATTATCTTCCAGAGTTTATAGATCCCCAGTGCAAAGGCCATCTAAACTCTCTACAGCACTGAATACTATTGACTCCTCTTTCCTTCTTGAAATAGCTAATTAACTTTCTTGATACCATGAAATTGTTTATTATTAAAGTTTATATGTGCCCACAAAAATCCTTGTCCAGAGACAATTTTAAAATCACAGAACATTAGAAGTGGAAAGCTCCAAATCACCAACTAACCAAACAGTAATATAATCATTTGAAAAGAATTTTAAAAGGCATATTCTTCAGCCCTGATGTCAGATGTATTCCGACACAGTAGGTCTCAAAATGGAAGAGAAGATAATAATATTATTATTCTGAATGATTCTAAGACATACCCAAGTTAAGAATGATTCAGTTCAGTTCTTTCAGCATATAAGTCAAGAAACTGAGACGCAGTGATTGCAAGATTTTTTAATGAATAGAACACATGTTATCATCCAGCCAAGCATCTTATTTTTCATATTATTAAATCGAGGCTCTAAAAATGAAATGATACTACTACATAGGGTCAAATCCAAGACTATATCTCATTTACTGTAGCTTGAATCCCAAGCAAATAAATAACAACCTCCACAAAAGTCCTTTTAAATTGGTACTATTATTTTTTTAATTTTGGAAATGAGGAAACAGATATTCTGAAATGTTAAGTAACTTTTTCAGAGTCATGTATTTAGCAAATGGCAAAACTGAAATTTAAACCCAGGCAGTAAAAATCTAAACCAGAAACTGTGAGCTTGCTCACCCTAATGGGCTTCTAGGAGTCAGTCCAACTCATACCTTCATTTCCTGACTATTAAATATACACAACAACCTACATAAAAATAAATGAGTCTTTGTTTTCCATCCCTGTGCATTGAGAAAAGCACTGTGGAAATAAACTGCTACAAAAACCGTTCTAGGAGGGAGAAGTGGTAATAATTAGAATGACTCATCTTCTCCGCAAATATCTCTTCTCTATGACTCAAAGTTTAAAATCAAATATAAGCATTCACTTATTCCAGACATAATTACTGAGCCTTTACTAAACATCCAACACTATGTTAAGCCCTAGAGATATAATCAAGAAGATACCCAAGGTGCCTTCCCTCACAGGGAAGACAGATAATCAGATGACTAGAAAAGCTTGTGAAAATTGCTCTCATTACTTCATGTCAGTCCTGACTGCTACACTCTGGGAAATACAAAAAAGAGCACCTAAACTTTGCAAGGTGGATTAGACAGGTTTACATTCAACTGATACCTAAAACATCAACGGAAAACAAGGTGGATTATAAATAGGTAATAAAAGCATGCTAGAAAAAGGAAAGCATGTTGAATATAACCAGGGAGGAAGCCTCATTGTTCAGTGAGAAAAATGTGTTTTCATAGAAAGGTAGAAAAATGAAAACAAGAGAAACCCTCTACGCACTCTATGAGTTATCATGTGATTCTCATCCCACTTTTGAAAATCCAAGTTGAATAAATAAACATATGTCTTACATAACATATTCCCTTGTATTGAACTAAACGTTTTCCTGCAAATAAATAACTTAAAGTTTTCTTATCATTAAATACATAGAGTTAGATTGAATATTTAAGAAGGAAAGAACTTCCAGTACAGTGGAATGTGCCAGGAGAGGGTAAGCATATACCCTGAAGGTCATCTACCCATCTTTTTGTCCAGGAAAGACCTCCTGGAGTTCTGGATAACCTAATACCTGAAGGATAAACAGGCTGAGTAAGACAAAGGACTCTTTGTACATGAGGGTGTTCCAGACTAAGAGAAGAGCTTGTAGAAAAGTAATGCAAAGGAACAAGAGTTTATTTAATTTGGGAAAGTTCAACATAACTTTAGCAGGGTACTGGAAAGAAACAGGGAGGAAGGAGTTGCAGTGACAGAAGATCAGACTGGAGAGGTGAACAGGGTGCAAACAGAAAGATTCTTGCTTGGCCTAGTGTGGGGATTTGGTTTTACCTTGAAAGAAATTCCAGTGAACAGAGTAAACCAAGGTAAATGTAATCTTATTTGAAGTATGGAAAGAGCATTCTGGTTGCAGTGTGGAGAATGGATTTTAAGGGGAAAGATAAGAAAGGGAGAAGCCAGTTGGAAGGCCGGTGTCTGGATGAGAAATGTTCATAAGAACAAGAACTGTTAGTAATTGATAAATTGGGTGTGGAGGACAAGTAAAGAGAGGGGGATCAAGAAAGATACCAATTTGGGATTTGAGCAATTAAGTAGAGGATGGTGCCATTCACAATGACAGAGACCAAAAGAAAAGAAGAGAGTTTGGTAGGCTTAGTGATGTTTCTGTGATTAAGTTGATTCCTATAAGTTCAGATGCCTGTAGAGCATTCAAAGAGAGATATTAGTCAGTTAAACATAGGTTTGAAGTTCAAATGTGAGTCCTATCTTTGTTTTCTGTGTAGAAATGTTCCATAATCAAAACATTCTTATCTGCTATGAACTAGTCAACTTACTTTAAAAAGGTGTGAAATTCTGATTTTTAAGAGGAAAGCACTGGGAGGGAAGATAGAAATAGAGGAAGAAGACAAAGAAGGAAGGAATACATTTCACAACTGTTAGACCCCCAATTCTTTGCTACAAATATTAAGTTGCATCAATTTCTTCCCAATAACACTAAAGTAAAAGTATACCCATACTTTGCACAGTGTTCAACCCAACCTTCTAAATCAAAGTCCTTCTATTATACCTCACTCCATCCTCTGTGAAAGAACTCTATATAGAAAAAAAAATGATTTTGAAAGAAAGGTGTATTCTATTATCATGATTAATACTGTTTCAGTTCAGAAAAATATTTTTCTACTGAAGGTTCTTTTCAGGGCAACCTTAACCTCCTTATTTCTGAAGCTATAGATCAGAGGATTAAGCATAGGCACCAAAATGGTATAGAATACAGTGGACACTTTCTTCTGGTTCATGGACAAAACAGAAGAAGGATGAAGATACATGAATGCCCCTGACCCAAAGAAAACAGAAACAACAATTATATGTGAGCTACAAGTACTGAATGCTTTGGACCTTCCTTCTGTGGAACTGATGCGGAGGATACTGGAAAGGATAAAAACATATGAAACACTGACGGTGAGGCCAGGCACACCAACATCAAAGCCAACGATGATGAGAACCACCAGTTCATTGATGTGAGTGCTGGTGCAGGAGAGCTCCAGGAGTGGGAGGATATCACACATGTAGTGGTTGATGGTATTGGCATCACAGAAGGTCAACCTCAACATGCATCCTGTGTGGGCCCAGGCAGCAATAAAGGCCCCCAAGTATACAATCACAGCCATTAGGTAGCAGACCTGAGGGGACATGGTGACCTTGTACAACAGGGGCTTGCAGATGGCCACATAGCGATCATAGGCCATCACTGTCAGTACATAGCACTCTGCATTGACAAAAAAGCAGTAGAAAAACAGCTGAGTCATGCATCCTGCATAGGAGATGGTGTTCCTCTTTGACAGAAAGTTTACCAACAGTTTGGGGGTGATGACAGAAGAGTAACAGAGATCAATACAGGATAAATTAAAGAGGAAGTAGTACATTGGAGTGTGGAGGTGAGAAGTCAATCTAATTAGAGTGACCAAGCCCAGGTTTCCTGCCATGGTGATTATGTAAATTCCCAAGAAGAGGAAGAACAGGGGCACCTGGATCTCCGGATGTTTAGTTAAACCCACAAGGTTAAACTCAGTGACCAATGAGCTGTTTCCAATATCCATTCTCTTCCAGTGAGATCTGAAAGATAGGAGAATAGAGTCATATTTCAGGCAGAACTCAGATTCCCCATGCAATCTCATGCCTAGTCCATTCAGGAACCAAGAAGCCCAAAGACTCTGCTGAGGCTTAACTATTTTACAGAAATAAATAAACAATGGATCTGGCTCTGCTCATACCGAGAAAGGCAAGTGCCTGGCAGGGCAGGAGGGAAGGGGGGGCGGGCATCAGCATAGTAATACTGGGAGAATGTAAGAGTGCAAGAGAATGTAAGAAAAGCAAGCATTTCTCACCTTTTCTCCCCTCAATTTGTCGCTAACTGATTTTATTCCTTCACCTGTTCATTTGTGTTTGCTAATATTTACTCACCACACTTCATCTACCCTGTGCCAGCTACCAATCCAGACTGGACACTGTGTAGGAGGCGATCATAATCACATGTCCACAGCAGAGTTGGGGAAACAGAGACTCAGAGAGAACCTTTGGCTTCCCAAGCATACACAACAAGGAAATCATTAAGTCTGGCCTAGAACGTGGGTCTCCTGCATAAGAAATTCCCTAAAGGGTACAAAGCTTAGTAACACTGCAAACCCACTGACTTAAACACTACCTTTAATTTCTAATTTCCTCTCCCACAGACCCATTAGTCATCTCTATCTCAGGGCCAGAACTGGGGGAAGCAGAAAAACCTGTTACTTTCCAATGGCTATGGGCTGTGAAAGATGTAAAAACAAAAAGGATTCAATACTCACTCTTCTTTGCCTATTGGCATCAAAACTGTCTTTGTGGTTCCCCCTCCACCATAGCTCTCCAAAGAGGAAGAGATCTTCTGCTGCAAGAGGCAGCAGAACTGAACTCACCTCATCTCCTCCATTCCTGTGGAGGGGCTCAGAGCATTTATAAGTCTCAGCATTTCTTTTGCTCTGAGAGTCAGTCAGATGAAGATCATGATTTTTAATTAAGGTTTTGCCCAGAGGTGATCATTAAATCACAAAAAGGAATCCAAACAGCACTCTTGATTTTCAAAATAATAATATGTATTTTATTCTGAGTTTCAAGTTCTCAGGGATTTGATAAAGAGATTTTCTCAGGAGCCTCTGCATGCAAATCCTCGAGGAAATACAGACTTAGGAAATTGTTTACATAGTATGAAGATAATTTAGCCCTGGTGTCTTTGGAGGCTCAATATTTTTTTAACTTTTTTTAATTTTATTTTTTAACTTTACAATAAAAGTTAAAAATATTGTTACAATATTGTATTGGTTTTGCCATATATCAACATGAATCCGCCACAGGTATACACGTGTTCCCCATCCTGAATGTCTACAAGCAATAAATGCTGAAAACTCAATATTTGATTCAAAATTTCACATTAGGGATTTTCTCTTCCCTTGTCTTTCTTCTACTGTTTCTTTCACTTTTGGGTAGTATTGCTAACACATAGCTAATGATATTTTTAATCCTATAGAAATAAAAACTCTCCAGAAAGCAGGAATAGAAGGAACATACCTCAACATAATAAAAGCTATATATGACAAGCCCACAGCAAACATTATCCTTGATGGTGAAAAATTGAAAGCATTTCCCCTAAAGTCAGGAACAAGACAAGGGTGCCCGCTTTCACCACTACTATAAAACATAGTTTTGGAAGTTTTGGCCATGGCAATCAGAGCAGAAAAAGAAATAAAAGGATTCCAAACTGGAAAAGAAGAAGTAAAACTTACTGTTTGCAGATGACATGCTCCTCTATATAGAAAACCCTAAAGACTCCACCAGAAAATTACTAGAACTAATCGATGAATACACTAAAGTTGCAGGATATAAAATCAACACACAGAAATCCCTTGCATTCCTATACACTAATAATGAGAAAATAGAAAGAGAAATTAGGAAACAATTCCATTCACCATTGCAACGAAAAGAATAAAATACTTAGGAATATATCTACCTAAAGAAACTAAAGACCTATATATATAAAACTATAAAACACTGGTGAAAGAAATCAAAGAGGACACTAATAGGTGGAGAAATATACCATGTTCACAGATTGGAAGAATCAATATAGTGAAAATGAGTATACTACCCAAAGCAATCTATAGATTCAATGCAATCCCTATCAAGCTACCAATGGTATTTTTCACAGAGCTAGAACAAATAATTTCACAATTTGTATGGAAATACAAAAAACCTTGAATAGCCAAAGCAATCTTGAGAAAGAAGAATGGAACTGGAAGAATCAACCTGCCTGACTTCAGGCTCTACTACAAAGCCACAGTCATCAAGACAGTATGGTACTGGCACAAAGACAGAAATATAGATCAATGGAACAAAATAGAAAGCCCAGAGATAAATCAATGCACCTATGGACACCTTATCTTTGACAAAGGAGGCAAGAATATACAATGGAGAAAAGACAATCTCTTTAACAAGTGGTGATAGGAAAACTGGTCAACCACTTGTAAAAGAATGAAACTAGAACACTTTCTAACACCCTATACAAAAATAAACTCAAAATGGATTAAAGATCTAAACATAAGACGAGAAACTATAAAACTCCTAGTGGAGAACTTAGGCAAAACACTCTCTGACATACATCACAGCAGGATCCTCTATGACCCACCTCCCAGAATATTGGAAATAAAAGCAAAAATAAACAAATGGGACCTAGTTAACCTTAAAAGCTTCTGCACAACAAAGGAAACTATAAGCAAGGTGAAAAGACAGCTTTCAGAATGGGAGAAAATAATAGCAAATGAAGCAACTGACAAACAACTAATCTCAAAAATATACAAGCAACCCCTGCAGCTCAATTCCAGAAAAATAAACGACCCAAACAAAAAATGGGCCAAAGAACTAAACAGACATTTCTCTAAAGAAGACATACAGATGGCTAACAAACACATGAAAAGATGCTCAACATCACTCATTATCAGAGAAATGCAAATCAAAACCACAATGAGGTACCATTTCACGCCAGTCAGAATGGCTGCTATCGAAAAGTCTACAAGCAATAAATGCTGGAGAGGGTGTGGAGAAAAGGGAACCCTCTTACACTGTTGGTGGGAATGCAAACTAGTACAGCCACTATGGAGAACAGTGTGGAGATTCCTTTAAAAACTGGAAATAGAACTGCCTTATAACCCAGCAACCCCACTGCTGGGCATACACACTGAGGAAACCAGAATGAAAGAAACACGTGTACCCCAATGTTCATCGCAGCACTGTTTATAATAGCCAGCACATGGAAGCAACCTAGATATCAATCAGCAGATGAATGGATAAGAAAGCAGTGGTACATATACACAATGGAGTATTACTCAGCCATTAAAAAGACATTTGAATCAGTTCTAATGCAGTGGATGAAACTGGAGCCTATTATACAGAGTGAAGTAAGCCAGAAAGAAAAACACCAATACAGTATATTAATGCATATATATGGAATTTAGAAAGATGGTAATGATAACCCTGTATGCGAAATAGCAAAAGAGACGCAGATGTATAGAACAGTCTTTTGGACTCTGGGAGAGGGAGAGGGTGGGATGATTTGGGAGAATGGCATTGAAACATGTATAATATCATATATGAAATGAATTGCCAGTCCAAGTTCGATGAATGATAAAGGATGCTTGGGCACTGGGATGACCCAGAGGGATGTTACAGGGAGAGAGGTGGGAGTGGGGTTTAGGATGGGGAACACGTGTACACCCATGGTGGATTCATGTTGATGTATGGCAAAACCAATACAATATTGTAAAGTAATTAGCCTCCAATTAAAGTAAATTTATATTAAAACAAAAACAAAAAAATTTGACATGCACATCTTCCCACACCTACATGTTTTTACATTATGGCATAAGTGACCATATGATGCTTACTTTATATTTTTAAAGCATATCATTTCCTTTTCCTTAACACTCTCTTTCCTGTATGATCTCCCATCCATCAGTCACCCTCAATTATCCATGTTTACAACCAAAAACACCTTTCTATATCTTCCTACTCACTTATATAAAAATAATTACAACTATAAAGACTTTAAAATTGATTCAAAACTTCATATTTTTGACCCTTTGCTTTTTTAATCTAACAAAATTATACCAAAATGTCTCTAAAAGTCTCTGTTGTGGATATATTCTAATACATCAAACCACTCCCCATTGATAGAGATCCATAATTTCTATCCAACAGCAATGCTGAAATATTCAATATTGTACATACACTTGATATTCCAACACTTTTATTTTAATGAGATAAATTCCCTGAATGTATCCCATGGACCCCCTCCTCAAGTTCGATTCATCAGCTAGAGTGGCTCATAGAACAGAAGAAAAGTTTACTTATATTTACCAGCTTATTATAAAATGATCTGATATAGGATACAGATGAACATCTGGATAGAAGAGATGAACAGGGCAAGGTCTACAGAAAGAATATGGAGCTTCCATGCCCTTCTCAGGTACACAGCTCTCCCAGCATCTCTACACTTTCACCAACCCAGAAACTCTTGGAATCCCATCAATTTGAGGTTTAATGGAGGCTTCATTGCACAGGCATGATTGATTAAATCATTGGCCATTGGTGATTGAACCCAATCTTAAGCGCTTCTCCCCTACATGGAATTGTAGAAATTCTAGGAAGAGACTGGAAGCTCCAACCCCGTAATAAGAAGGTTGGTTCTTCTGACAACCAGTCAGCAACCTTAGATGAGGCCCCAAAGTCACCTTATTAACATTACCAAGCATACCTTTATCTTTGTCATCCCTTGAATTCCAAGGGTTTTAGGAGTTGTGTGCCACAAATGGGGTAGGAGACCTAGTATATTCAATTCGTTTTATATTATTATTAATTTGCCAATAATAGATATTAGTCTAATGTTTGTCACCATCATTAAACTATATATTTCTCTGATCTATTATTAGTCTCCTGGTTTGTTTAAGGTATCTCTTCCCAAACAAAAGTTCTTAAACATCATACAATAAAATATGACTACTTTTAATACATTCATAATTACACTATATAACACAGATCTGATGCAACCACCTAAATTTGAGAAAATGTTATTTCTTACTTTTATTACTACAAAGTAAATCCTCTTAACTAAATCTTTGATTCATCCATTGCCTCATACAGTCTATTCCCAACACAGCAACCAAGATCATCTTTTTAAAGCATGTCACTGTGTTATAAATTCCTGTATTCAATTTCAGTCAAAGTACCAAGTTTTACAATGGCCTGCAGAAACCAATATATTACATCTCAGTGCTTATTATCATCTCTTTCCCTCACTCTTGTCAAATAAAACCACTATGCTTTTATTCAAACATGCCAAAAGTATCACCTTAAATCCAGCAACCCCACTCTTGGGCATATATCCAGTCAAAACTACAATTCCAAAAGACACATGTACTCCTATATTCAAAGCAGCAATATTCACAATAGACATGATGTGAAAACAATATAAATATTCATTTACAGATGATTGGATAAAGATGTGGTACATATTGATTATAATTTTGGTTAATTCTTTGGCAATGCCAAAGAATGCTCAAACTCCCTCTCAATCACACTCATCTCACACACTAGTAAAGTAATGCTCAAAATTATCCAAGCCAGGCTTCAGCAAAACATAAATAGTGAACTTCCAGATGTTCAAGCTGGTTTTAGAAAAGGCAGAGGAACCAGAGATCAAATTGCCAACATCTGCTGGATCATTGAAAAAGCAAGAGCGTTCCAGGAAAATATCTATTTATGCTTTATTGACTATGCCAAAGCCTTTGACTGTGTGGCTCACAGTCAACTGTGGAAAATTCTGAAAAAGATGGGAATACCAGACCACCTGACTTGCCTCTTGAGACACCTATATGCAGGTCAGGACGCAACGGTTAGAACTGGACATGGAACCACAGACTGGTTTCAAGTAGAAAAAGGAATATGTCAAGGCTGTATATTGTCACCATATTTATTTAACTTACATGCAGAGTACATCATGCAAAATGCCGGGCTGGATGAAGCACAAGCTGGAATCAAGATTGCTGGGAGAAATATCAATAACCTCAGATATGCAGATGATATTAACCGTATGGCAGAAAGTGAAGAAGAACTAAAGAGCCTCTTGTTGAAAGTGAAAGAGGAGAGTGAAAAAGTTGGCTTAATGCTCAACATTCAGAAAACTAAGATCATGGCCTCTGGTCCCATCACTTCATGGCAAATAGATGATGAAACAGTGGAAACAGTGAGAGACTTTATTTTGGGGGGCTCCAAAATCACTGGGAGAGAGCAACGGCAACCCACTCCAGTACTCTTGCCTAGAAAATGGACGGAGGAAATGAAAATACTCCACCTGCCATGGACGGAGGAGCCTGGTAGGCTGCAGTCCATGGGGTCACTAAGAGTCAAACACGACTTCATTTTCACTTTCACTTTTCACTTTCATGCATTGGAGGAGGAAATGGCAACCCACTCGTGTTCTTGCCTGGAGAATCCCAGGGACCATGGGGCCTGGTGGGCTGCTGTCTATGGGGTCGCACAGAGTTGGACACGACTGAAGCGACTTAGCAGCAGCAGCAGCAAAATCACTGAAGATGGTGATTACAGCCATGAAAATAAAAGACGCTTACTCCTTGAAAGAAAAGTTATGACCAAACAGGACAGCATATTAAAAAGCAGAGACATTACTTTGCCAACAAAAGCCCATCTAGTCAAGGCTATGATTTTTCCAGTAGTCATGTATGGATGTGAGAGTTGGACTATAAAGAGGGCTGAGCACAGAAGAATTGATGCTTTTGAATTGTGGTGTTGTAGAAGACTCTTGAGTCCCTTGGACTGCAAGGAGATCCAACCAGTCCATCCTAAAGGAGATCAGTCCTGGGTGTTCATTGGAAGGTGTGATGTTAAAGCTGAAACTCCAATACTTTGGCCACCTGATGCAAAGAGCTGCCTCATTTGAAAGGATCCTGATGCTGGGAAAGATTGAAGGCAGGAGGAGAAGGGGACGACAGAGGATGAGATGGTTAGATGGCATCACTGACTCAACGGACACGAGTTTGGGTAGGCTCTGGGAGTTGGTGTTGGACAAGGAGGTCTGGCATGTTGCAACTCATGGGGCCACAGAGAGTCAGACACGACTGAGCAACTGAACTGAACTGAATCTCCTCTGAAGGGTTACATATTATGAATTTAGCAACATTGATATGCTTGCTTTTTTTGTATTTTTTGATGTTCAATATTGACTTACAGTTTTTGACTCATTGCTATATTCTTGATTTATCATTTTCAGTGGCACTCATACCATATCCCTTTATCTCAATATCAGCATATATTATTTTCACATACCAAGGCCTATATTTAAAAAATAGTTGACCCAGTTGGAAATTTTTTTTCATTTACATCTTACCCCCTTTTATAAATTTCTCTTCCTTTTTGAGAAAAAAGTGTATCTAAAGAAGTAAATAATAATTAAACTACTTGGGAACCCTTAAAGGCATACAGAAGTACAGCCACTCTGTTTTGTATTTTACCATTATTTGATGTGCCAAAAATAGTTAAAGTGGGTCACAAGATTTCCATTTGAGAAGCCTCAAAATGCAATTTGTTTCATTTTTAGAAAAAATAAACTTTCTGTCAAATTAGATTTCATTCTATCAGAATGCTGTGGATAAAATAATATAGAAGTTTGTTTTTTTAATTTAAATTTATTTATTTTAATTTGAGGCTAATTACTTTACAATATTATATTGGTTTTGCCATACATAAACATGAATCCGCACTTCTAAAGTTTACATATGGCAATAGATTAAGGAATCAACTTAATTATCATTTCTTGTTAGCAATTGAAGCTCTTTATGTCTGTTTGGACCTCACTAAAAGGAGGGGAATCGAGATAGGATGCTTACATGTATATGAAACATATTGTTGCAAAACTTGAAAATTGCTTCATTTGAAAATTTTCAGATAAAGAAATAAAGAGACCTGTAAATAAGACTCTTACAGAAATATGTCCATTTAGGAAATGGGCATAGAGAGGGACTGAAGCAGTGTTCTAGGTTTCCCTTCAGAGGTGAAGATAATAAAGAGATGGGAATTCACTGTGGATCTACCTGAGGGAGGCACAGTCCCCAGAGTAAAGCAAAAATAATTAAAACAGTAGGTCCATCAGAATTAAAGGCAGATTACACACAGGGATCTTAATTTCCTTATTACACCTCAGGGAAGAGACTTAGAAAGCTTTTACCCAGTTTTTACCAACAGCATTACATCATTATACTCACATTAAATCTTTCTGTGTCTAATTACTAGCAAGTGTGATAATTAAAGGCTTTGACTCTTTCTACTGCTTGAAAGGACAATATAATCAGAAATTACACTAGATCATAAAAATTTCCTAAGCATATGTCTAGGTTGTCTCTTCTTAGAATCAAGGAAATCAAGCCTAAAGAATCTGAAATTACATTTCCAATACCAACAGATAAGGGAATCAGCTCTGTGGTTTTCTAAACTAAGAAGGATGAGTTTCTGAATTTAACTTACATACCTAATTCAATTTACAATACTTATTCCTTGTCCTTGTTTTGAGACGAAAATTGGGGAACCGAATATATGCCTAGTCTTTCTCATTGTGTGTAGTTCTAAGACTCAAGTGATCCCAGGGGATCTGTTGGAGAGGGATCAGAGAATGTTCCAAAACATGAGTGGGCTCAAAACATATCAGTCAGGAAGTTTCCTCTAAGAGATTAAAGCTCTCACTCTTTTATGTTTATGACTTTTACTTTGTGACAAGGGAAGTTACTTAATTCTCATAGACTATTTTCTTGGATTACAAACAGAATTCTTGGTTCTGACCATATGAAGTCTAATGTGTATTAGAAGCCAGCGCCTAGTTGCTACAGTCACTGCTTGGAGTTCTACTGATGAGGGAAGACCTCAAGTGAATGAGGAAATGTTGAGATGAGAGTAGAATGATAGTGTCCTAATCCATCTCTCTTCCCTCTTGGTTTTTTCAGCTGGTATGTTTGCATATGGTAGCACTGGCCTTTCCTCTGTAAGCTGTTTGTGATATCCTTTGCTATATTTAGCTTATAAAAGCTCCATATCATGACAAAGGTGGAGACAGATTCTATGGGACTAGGTTGGGATAGTGTCAGGCATCCACAGTGTTTGTACTCTTTAGTGCTGAACTTTCCTCGTGGCTCAGTGCTAAGAATCCATCTTCTAATGCAGGAGATGCAGGCTCAATCCCTGGGTCAGGAAGATCCCCAGAGATGGAAATGGCAACCCACTCTAGTATTCTTGCCTGGGACATCCCATGGACATGGAACCAGTCCATGGAGTCACGAAAGGGTCGGACATGACTTAGAAACTCAACAACAGCAAAAATACTCTTTTGTAGTATGAGACACAGTGGGAAGAGCTGAGTTGTTCTCTAATTGAACAATTTCATCCTGTATCCATAGATTCCCTTAGAGAAGAATGGCTCCTGGAAATGTCTCTTTTGTGACCGAATTCAATCTGTTGGGATTAACAGACTGACATGATCTCCAACTCCCTCTGTTCTTCCTGTTCCTAGGAATGTACATGTTCACTGTGCTGGGAAATTTGGGACTGATAATGCTAATTGCACTGAATTCACACCTACACACCCCCATGGACTTTTTCCTCTTTAACTTGTCCTTCATATACCTCTGTTATTCTTATGTATTTACACCCAAAATGCTAATTAACTTCTTATCAAAGATGAATATTATTTCTTATATGGGATGCAAGACTCAGCTCTACTTTTTCCATTTTTTTCATCATTACTGAATGCTATCTGCTGACATCAATGGCCTACTACTGTTATGTGGTCATCTGTAAACCACTCTTGTATAATGTTGTCATGTCCCCTAAAGTGTGTTCCACCCTTATGCTTATTTCCTACTTGATGGCACTTTCTGGTGTCATGGTTCACACTGAATGCATACTGAGACTGACCTTCTGTGATGCAAACAACATCAACCATTATTTGTGTGATGTCTTTCATCTGCTCAAGCTCTCCTGCACAGGTAGCCACATCAGTGAGCTGGTAGTTTTCATTGTGGTGGGCATCAACATCATTGTGCCCAGTTTCACCATCTTTGTCTCTTATGGTCTCATCCTCACCAACATCTTCCACATCAGCTCCATAGACAGCAGGTCCAAAATCTTCAGTACCTGCTATCCCCACATCTTTGCTGTTTCTCTCTTCTTTGAATCATGTACATTTATGTGTCTCAAACCTTCATCTGGTGGGTCTATGGATGAAATAAATCTCTTCTGTCTTTTACACCAATGTGTTGCCATGATGAACCCTTTAATCTACAGCTTGAGAAATAAAGATGTGAAAGCTGCTCTGAGAAAATCTCTGAGTAGGAGAGAATTTTGAATTGATAGAATATCTCTCTGTGCAGTTGGTCACAGGGCAGAAAGGTTCTGTATTTAATAATTTTGTTGACAATCTTTTTGTTTCTTTTTAACCAGGTAGAAGGAAATCTGAGTCGTCTCTCAATTTATTTCCACTCTGTGTAGAGCCATACTTCTCTTTTACCTAACCATTTGCTGAATTTCTCACCGTCTCTCATTTATTAACACTTATTAGAAAAAAGTATTACCTCTTGCTTTTTTTTTTTCCTCTGTTTGAACATATTTCCCCTCTGGAAATATAAAACTGCTCTATAGATGATGAAACATGGAACATTAGGGTGACATAGTGTCACTGAGGATGTCTTATTTTGCCACTTGCCATTGGAAGGATGAATCAGACAATTTTTCTCTTCCTGTCTTTTCAATCTTCCTTGAGCAAGAATGTATCTCCTTAAATGCCTGAGATGGAAGGTTCCATAATGACTGCTAAGTATAAACCACTTTACTTCTCTAAACATTACACATTATATTTTCCTGGAAAAATTTTTTCTTAGTTTGCACATCCAGTCCTGCACATAACATGTTGTTAAAATGTATGACCTGGATGTGAGAGCTAAGTTCAGAGTAGTACTTTGCTTCTACTTTGTGTCATTGCTTTTTTTTTTTTTTTTTTTTTTTGACTTCAAGATAAAGACTTTAATAAGATACAAAGAAAGTCATTACATGATGATAAAGGGTTCAGTTCAAGAAGGTGATATAACATTTATAAATTATGCTGACTCTTCACGGCCTTATGGCCTATAGCCTGCCAGGCTCTTCTGTCCGTGGGATTCTCCAGGCAAGATTATTGGAGTGGTTGCCATGTGCTCCTCCAGGGTATATTTCTTTTTTTTTTTTTCTTATTTCATTGTCATTGTTTTTGTTTCAGTAAACATGGAAAGGAGAAAATACTCTAATTTGAAAGTTGACTTTCAAACTTTGTCTTTGGGTGGTGTATGACTTTTTCTCAAGGTGAATATCAGAAAAGTTTATGGCAGTATCAAAAAAGTTTTTTGGATACGTCTCCTCAGCCTAAGAAATAAAAGTAAAATTAAGCAGAAGAGACTGCATGAAATTGAAAAGACATTGTAGAGCACAAGAAACTTAGCAAAATAAAAACTCAGTCTACTGAATAGGAGAAGATATTAGAAAACATTATGTCTGAAAACAGGCTAATAGTATTCAAAATATAAAAATAACCTGTATTACTCAGCATCTAGAAAACAAATAACCCAATTAAAAAATGGGCAGAGGAGTATTTTTTCAAAGACATATGGATGACTACCAGACCCATGAAACGATGTTCAGCTTCACTTATCTTCAGAGAAATGCAAATCAAATCCAAGGAGATACGTCATTACTGTTAGAATAGCAAACAAAAAGGCAATAAGCAAAAACTGTTGGTAAAGATGTACAGAAAAGGGAACTCTAGTGCACTGTTGGTGGCATGTAAACAATGGAAAACAGTATGAAGGTTCCTCAAAAATTAAAAATAGAACTAACATACAGTCCAGCCACTCCACTCCTGAGCATTTACCTAAAGGAAACAACATCACCAATCCAAAAATATATACACACCCTGAAGTTCATTGAAGCATTATTGGCCAAGATATGTATGCCTAAAGGCTCAGTGATATAATGGACGATTGGATAAAGGAGACGTGGTATATATTTATACAATGGAATACTTCTCATACATAAAAAAGAATGAAATCTTGCTATTTGAGAGAACATAAATGAATTTAGAGAATATTAAGTGAAATAAGTCAGATAGACAAATACTGTATGATTTCACTTATATTTGGAATCTACAAAAGAGTAAAAATAAACAACGTAGGCAAGCAGAAACTGTTACAGATACAGAGAATAAACAGATTGTTGTCAGAAGGAAGGAAGAGAGGGCAGGAGAGAAGTTGGTGAGAGACTTTAAGAGATATAATCTTCCAGTTGCAAAATAAACAAGTGATAGGCATGAACAGTGTGGGGAATATAGTTGATTATTATGTAGTACCTTTGAACGGTGAAAGTTGGTAACAAGCCATATTGATGTTAATTTCAAAGTGTATCAGTTCAGTTCAGTTCAGTCGCTCAGTCATGTCCAACTCTTTGCAACCCCATGAATTGCAGCACACCAGGCCTGCCTGTCCATCACCAACTCCCGGAGTTCACCCAGACTCACATCCACCGAGTCAGTGATGCCATCCAGCCATCTCATCCTCTGTCGTCCCCTTCTCCTCCTGCCCCCAATCCCTCCCAGCATCAGAGTCTTTTCCAATGAGTCAACTCTTCGCATGAGGTGGCCAATGTACTGGAGTTTCAGCTTTAGCATCATTCCTTCCAAAGAAATCCCAGGGTTGATCTCCTTCAGAATGGACTGGTTGGATCTCCTTGCAGTCCAAGGGACTCTCAAGAGTCTTCTCCAACACCACAGTTCAAAGTCATCAATTCTTTGGTGCTCAGCCTTCTTCACAGTCCAACTCTCACATCCATACATGACCACAGGAAAAACCATAGCCTTGACTAGACGGACATTTATTGGCAAAGTAATGTCTCTGCTTTTGAATATGCTATCTAGGTTGGTTGTAACTTTCCTTCCAAGGAGTAAGCGTCTTTTAATTTCATGGCTGCAGTCACCATCTGCAGTGATTTTGGAGCCCAAAAAAAATAAAGTCTAACACTGTTTCCACTGTTTCCCTATCTATTTCCCATAAAGTGATGGGACCAGATGCCATGATCTTCATTTTCTGAATGTTGAGCTTTAAGCCAACTTTTTCACTCTCTACTTTCACTTTCATCAAGAGGCTTTTGAGTTCCTCTTCACTTTCTGCCATAAGGGTGGTGTCCTCTGCATATCTGAGGTGATTGATATTTCTCCCAGCAATCTTGATTCCAGCTTGTGTTTCTTCCAGTCCAGCGTTTCTCATGATGTACTCTGCATATAAGTTTAACAAGCAGGGTGACAATACACAGCCTTGACGTACTCCTTTTCCTATTTGGAACCAGTCTGTTGTTCCATGTCCAGTTCTAACTGTTGCTTCCTGACCTGCATACAAATTTCTCAAGAGGCAGATCAGGTGGTCTGGTATTCCCATCTCTTTGAGAATTTTCCACAGTTTATTGTGATCCACACAGTCAAAGGTTTTGACATAGCAGAAATAGCAAATCAGCTTATTACCCATTCAGTTCAGTTCAGTCACTCAGTCGTGTCCAACTCTGCAACGCCATGAATGCAGCACACCAGGCCTCCCTGTCCATCACCAACTCCTGGAGTTCACTCAAACGCTTGTGCCATAAGGGTGGTGTCATCTGCATATCTGAGATAATTGATATTTCTCCCGGCAGTCTTGATTCCACCTTGTGTTTCATTCATCAGCCCAGCGTTTCTCATGATGTACTCTGCATATAGTTAAATAAGCAGGATGACAATATACAGCCTTAACATACTCCTTTCCCAACTTGGAACCAGTCTGTTTTTCCATGTCTGTTTCTGTTGTTTCATGACCTGCATACAGGTTTCTCAAGAGGCACGTCAGATGGTCTGGTATTCCCACCTTTTTAAGATTTTTCCACACTTTGTGGTGATCCACATAGTCAAAGGCTTTGGCATAGTCAATAAAGCAGAACTAGATGTTTTTCTGGAGCTCTCTTGCTTTTTTGATAATCCAGTGGATGTTGGAACTTTGATCTCTGGTTCCTCTGCCTTTTCTAAAACCAGCTTGAACATCTGGAAGTTCATGGTTCACATACAGTTAAAGTCTGGCTTGGAGAATTTTGAGCATTACTTTATGAGCGTGTGAGATGAGTGCATTTGTGCTGTAGTTTGAGCATTCTTTGGCATTGCCCTTCTTTGGGATTGGAATGAAAACTGACCTTTTCCAGTCCTGTGGCCACTGCTGAGTTTTCCAAATTTGCTGGCATATTGAGTGCAGCACTTTCACACCATCATCTTTTAGGATTTGAAATAGCTCAACTGGAATTCCATCACCTCCACTAGCTTTGTTCATAGTGATGCTTCCTAAGGCCCACTTGACTTCGCATTCCAGGATGTCTGGCTCTAGGTGAGTGATCATACCATTGTGATTATCTGGGTCATGAAAATCTTTTTTATATAGTTCTTCTGTGTATTCTTGCCACCTCTTCTTAATGTCTTGTGCTTCTCTTATATCCATACCATTTCTATCCTTTATTGAACCCATCTTTGCATGAAATGTTCCCTTAGTATCTCTAATTTTCTTGAGGAGATCTCTAGTCTTTCCCATTCTATTGTTTTCCTCTATTTCTTTGCACTAATCACTGAGGAAGGCTTTCTTATCTCTCCTTTCTACTCTTTGGAACTCTGCATTCAAATGGGTATATATTTCCTTTTCTCCTTTGCTTTTTGCTTCTCTTCTTTTCTCGGCTATTTGTAAGGCCTCCTTAGATAGCCATTTTGCTTTTTTGCATTTCTTTTTCGTGGGGATGGTCTTGCTCCCTGTCTCCTGTACAATGTCATGAACCTCCATCCATATTTCTTCAGGCACTCTATCAGATCTAATCCCTTGAATCTATTTCTCACTTCCGCTGTATAATCATAAGGGATTTGACTTACGTCATTCCTGAATGGTCTAGTAGTTTTAAAGCTGGTCACAAGTCTGGCATTTGAGAAGCCTCAAAATGAAAGTTAAATTTGTTTCATTTTTAGAAAAGGTAAATGTTCTTTCATATTAGTTTTTATTCTGTCAGAATATTATAGAAAAAATGACTGAGCAACTAAACTGTGCAACTGTTACAGTTTAGTGTTGGAAGAAGGAAAGAAAGATTCACAAACCGCCTAACTACATAGTCCCTAGTGATTTCTATAGTGAGAAGAAACTGATAACTTCAGTTACTGAATTTTTACAGAAAGTGACCCAACAGGAGAATCAGGAAGAAATTTCAGGTGTGTGTTAGAGTTATAAACTGTAAATGTATAAAATATAGAAGCGACATCTGTGCTGCTTAGTCGTGTCCAACTCTTGTGACCCTTTAGGCTGTAGCCTGCCAGGCTCCTCTGTCCATGGGATTTTCCAGGCAAGAATATTGGTGTGAGTTGCCATTCCCTTCTCCAGTGTCTCCTGAATTGCAGGCAGACTCTTTACCAACTGAGCTATGAGCAATTTCCCACAGACAGAATAAGTGAAATGAGTTATTTCAACATTTTAAAACATTGAGATAAAGAAATAAAGAAACTTGAAAGTGGGACCCTTCGAGAAAACACATTCATTTAAATGGACATAAAGAGGGAATGAAGCAATGCAGTAGCTTTCCCTTCAGTTGTGTAGATAATGAGGAGACAGGAATTTACTTCGATCCACCTGAGAATAGTCAATCCCTAGAGTAAAGTGAAAATGGTTAAAAGAGTGAGTCCCTAAAGAACTAAAGACAGATCATGAACCATGTGTATAGTTTCCTTCTTTTTTTGTTTTAATATATGATCTATTCCCTGGGGAATTGTTGGAGCAAACCTCTAGTCTGTTTTTAACCATGTGGCTTACATCATTACACTCATATTAAATCTTCTGTGTCTAATCAAGTTGCAAGTGAGGTAATAAAATGCTTTATTTTCCTCTGCCTCTTGAGGGGACTGAAAATAACCAGAAATTATGGTAGTTCATAAAGTTTTTGTGGGCATACATCAATGCTGTCTCATTTTAGAGTCAAAGGAATCAAGCCTCAAGAACCTGACATTACATTTCCAGGACCAACAAGGTGAGGACTAATGACAAGGGAGCCAGCCCCGAGGTTTTCTGCCCTAAGGAGGCTGGGTTTCTGAATTCATCTTCCATGCCGAATTCCATTTACAATACTTATTGCTTGTTCTGAGATGAAAATCCAGGGTCCATTGTTTCTCATTTTGTGTAGTTCTGGGAGTCAAGTGAAGCTAATGGATGAATCTGTCAGAGAGGGATCGGAGACTGTTCAGAGACAGGAGGGGGTCTCAGAGGACATATCAGTCAGGAAGTTTCCTCTAAGTAGGTGTAACTCTCACTCTTCTAACTTTATGGCTTTTAACTCTGTGACAAGTGGAGTAACAACTCTTATAGATTCTGGTCCCCTCATCTTGGATTAGAAAGCATATTTTTGGTTTAGACCATGTCACAGATAATCTGCATTAGAAGCCAGGTCCAGGTTGCTAGGATCACTGCCTCCAGTTATAGTGGTGAGGGAAGAGTTGAAGAAAATAAGGAAATGTTGAAATGAGAGGAGAACAATTGTATCCTAATCCATCCATCTTCCCCTTGGATTATCCAGCAGGTATGCTTGCATATGGCAGGACTGGCCTTCCCTCTGTAGACTGTTTGTGATGTACTTTGCTATATTTAGCTTATAACAGCTCTAATAAAGGTCAAGTCCACATCACTCTGTATTGTAATAATGGTAAAGTCAGATTCTATGGGACCAGGTTGGGATAGTGTCAGGCATTCCCAGTGTGTATACTCTTTTGTGCTGGGCTTCCCTGGTGGCTCAGTGGTACAGAACCCTCCTGCTGATGCAAGAGATGTGGTTCTATCCCTGGGTTGTGAAGAACCTCTGGTAAAGGAAATGGCAATTCACTCCAGTATTCTTGCCTGGGAAATTCCATGGACACGGGAACCTTGAGGGCTACAATCCAGGGGGGTCACAAAAGAGTTGGACGCAACTTGGTTGACTAAACAAGAACAAAACTGAACTCTTTTGTAGGATGAGACACTATGGAAGAGCTGGGTTGTTCTCTAATGGAACCCTTTTGTCCTGTATCCACAGATTCCCTCAGAGAAGAATGACTCCTGGAAATGACTCTTTTGTGACTGAATTCATTCTGTTAGGATTAACAGACCGACCTGATCTCCAACCCCCTTTGTTCTTACTGTTCCTAGTAATGTATATGATCACTATTTTGGGAAATTTGGGATTGATAATCCTAATCTCACTGAATTCAAATCTGCACACCCCCATGTACTTTTTCCTCTTTAACTTGTCCTTCATAGATCTCTGTTATTCTTCTGTGTTTACACCCAGAATGATGATTAACTTCACATCAAAGAAGAATATCATTTCTTACATGGGGTGCATGACCCAGCTCTACTTCTTCTGTTTTTTTGTCATTTCTGAATGCTATGTGCTGACATCAATGGCCTATGACCGCTATGTGGCCATCTGTAACCCACTTCTGTATAATGTGGCCATGTCCCCTAAAGTGTGTTCCAGCCTTGTGCTTGGCTCTTACTTGATGGCATTTTCTGGTGCCATGGCTCACACTGGATGCATGCTGAGACTCACCTTCTGTGATGCAAACACCATCAACCATTATTTCTGTGATGTCCACCCTTTGCTCCAGCTCTCCTGCACAAGTACCTATGTCAATGAGCTTGTAGTTTTCATTGTGGTGGGCATCAACATCATTGTGCCCAGTTTCACTATCTTTGTCTCTTATTGTCTCATCCTCACCAACATCCTTCAAATCAAGTCCACGGAGGGCAGGTCCAAAGCCTTCAGCACTTGTACTTCCCACATAATCGCTGTTTCTCTGTTCTTTGGATCAATGTCATTCATGTATCTCAAACCATCTTCTGCTGGTTCTATGGATGAGGAAAAAATCTCTTCTGTATTTTACACCAATGTGGTTGCTATGATGAACCCCTTAATCTATAGTTTGAGAAATAAAGATGTGAAAACTGCTCTGAGAAAAACCCTGAGTAGGAGATAATTTTGAATAGAGTATCTCTCTCTGTGAAGTTAGTCAAGGGCAGAAAGTTTCTGTGTTTAATCATAGTAACTTTGTTGACTATCTTATTTATTTTTCACCATGTGGAAAGATAGCTGGGTCATCTCAATTTATTTCCACTTTTTAGAACTGTTCTCTCGTTTCTTACCATTAGCACAATTTCCTTTCCTCATTTTCTCCCATTTATTAATAGTCTTCACAAAAATTTATTAAATCTGTTTTTTCTATCAGTTTGAACTTTTTCCCTGTTGAAATAGAAGACTTGTCTACTGATGATTAAATCAGGGAACATTAGTTTGACGTTGTGTCTTTACAATTATCTTATCTGACATTTGCCATTGGAAACATGAATCAGACAATGTTTTCTCCTCTTTTCCTTCCAGTCTTCCTTGAGCAAGAATATATTTCATTTAATCTCTGAGATATAAAGTTACATAATGGCTAAGTATAAAAAATTTTGTTTTTGTAGACAATGCACATTTTGCTTTTCTGACAAAGAATTTTCTTACTTTTACACAGCCATTCCTGCACATAACAGATTATTAACATATACTCCTGGATGGGAAAGTATAACTCAGAGTAGTAATTGTTTTATTTACAGATGTATATTTCTTAATGAAGACATCTAGACTAAATTCAGTTTTATGTTTCAAAGTCTACTAATCTCAGTATACTTTGCCTCTGCTTTATCTCATTATTTTTATTTAATTAAACATGGCACACAGGAAAATATTTTAATTTGAAATTTGACTATGCTTTGTCCCTGGGTCACATGAATTTTTCTCAGGATGGGTATTTTTTTTTTCAGTTTTTTTGTTTCTTTGTTTGCTTATGAAAATAATTTATTTTGTCCATGTTGTTGGGAAATAGGAAGCCTTATGGACCTGAATACTGGGGAAATGACTGGCTTAAGTAAGGACATTATTTTTTCCGAAAAATTAAGAAAAAAAAAAAGGAACACTTTCAAGTGTTTGTAATTCAAGGAACAGGGTTCGGTAGATTAAAGAGTTCAGAATCCTGTCATGAGGCCAAGGTCAACAAGCCACATTGCCAATAAATAAGAGGTCTTTGTGGGGCTTTCTCATGAGGCTTAGGAACTGCATTTAAATATGGGTTTTTTACCTATTCCATCTAATACATTAAATGTTTAGTCCATAAAGCTTTCATAAACTTATGATACACAGTGACCATACAATAGTAGTGTCTTTTGAGATGAAGGTAGAAAAGTTGTGACTACCTGTGAGGAAAAAGTTATAGGACATTTTTTTTTCCCCTGAAGATAAAATAACTATTAGTGATTAAAACTCAAATTAGGGATAAGGAATCTAGGAAATAAAATTTTGAAAATAAAAGACTCATTTTTATGATTCCCTTCTTTTTTTTCTGGAAGACCTAGAAATATGAAGGAGATCACAGGATTTCTAAGGATAGAATGAAAAGCTATTTGATAATTAAAAAATTAAACTCATCAACCTCCAACACTGTATGTGACCTGGGCAAAACTTTATCACTTCTGCTTTTGTTGGCTACTTCCTCATGGATTTTAAGGTATAAAATACTCAAAATGCTTTTAGAAAATGATAATTTGAAAGGAATATTTGATGACTAATTCAAGTTATGACTTTTCTCAAATAGGATGTTGGATTACTTTCCTTTTGAGAAAATATGGGGAAATGGTTACTCTAAAATACTTAAATGACTCTGTGCACAGTCTTTCAGTTGTGTCCTACTCTTTGTGACCCCATAGACTGTAGCCCTCTAGACTCCTCTGCCCATGGAATTTTCCAGGCAAGAATACTGGAGTGGGTTGCCATAGGTTTGTTGTATATGGCCCTTATTATGTTGAGGTACCCTCCAGGCCTTGTATCTGTAGTGTAGTAGTTATCATGTTTGCCTCACATGTCAAAGATCCCTGGTTTGAAACAGGGCAGAAACAGACTTTCAGAAGCCTAAGGGTCTCTGCTACTCCCTAATTTCTATGGCTCAGTGATAAAGAATATGCCTGCAAAGAAGGAGACCCAGGTTTGATCCCTGGGTTGGGAAGATCCCCTGGAGAAGGAAATGGCAACTGACTCCAGTATTCTTGCCTGGAGAATCCCATGGACTGAGGAGCCTGGCAGGCTACAGTTCATAGTGGCACAAAGAGTTGGACAAAATTGAAGAGACTTAGCACACATGCACATGTACCCTCTGTGACTTTCTGGAGAGTTTTTATCATAAATTGGTGCTGAATTTTGTCAAAAATTTATTGTGCATCTATTGAGATGATCATATTGCTTTTATTCTTTGGTTGGTGTGGTATATCACATTGATTGATTTGCAGAATTTGAAAAATCCTTGCATCCCTGGGATGAATTCCGATTGATCGTGGTGTGTGATCTTTTAAAAGTATTGTTGGATTCAGATTGGTAGAATTTTGTTGAGGAGTTTTGCATCTATTTTCATCAATGCTATTGGCCTATAATTTTCTTTTTTTGTGCTATCTTTGTCTGGCTTTGGTTTCAGGTCTTAGTGGCCTCATAGAATGAGTTTGAAAGTTTTCCTTCCTCTGCAATTTTTGGGAACAGTTTCAGGAGCATATGTATTAATTCTTCTGTAAATGTTTGGTAGAATTCCCTTTGAAACCATCAGGTCCTGGGCTTTTGTTTGTTTGGAGTATTTTAATCACAGTTTCAATTTTAGTGCTTGTGATTGGTCTTCTCATATCTTCTATTTCTTCCTGGCTCAGTCTTGGGAGACTGCTTTTCTAAGAATTTGTCCATTTCTTCCTGGTTGTCCATTCTATTGGCATACAGTTGCTCATCATAGTCTCTTATGATTCTTCGTATCTCTGTGCAGTCATTTGTAACTTTTTACTTTTCATTTTTAATTTTATTGATTTGAATCCCCTCCCTTTTTCATTTGAGTTTTGCTAAAGGTTTATCAATTTTGTTTATCTTTTCAAAGAACCATATTTTCATTTCATTGATCTTTGCAACTGCTTTCTTTGTCTACTGCATTTATTTCTGCTCTTATCTTTAGGATTTCTTTACTTCCACTAATGTTAGGTTGAGTATTACCTCACACCTGCCAGAATGGCTATCATCAAAAAAATACACAAAGAATAAATGCTGGGAAAGATGTGGAGAGAAGGGAATCCTTCTACACTGCTGGTGGGAATGTATGGCAGTTCTTTAAAAAAAAAAAATAGAACTACCATATGACACTGCAATCCTACCCCTGGGTATATATATTGGAGAAAAGCATCAACTGAACAGATAAACATGCACCCCAATGTTCATTGCATCACTATTTACAATAGCCCAGACATGGAAGCAATCTAAATATCCATTAATAGAGGGATGGATAAAGAAGTCATGGTGCATATATACAATGGAATACTACTCAACCATTAAAAACGAATGAAATAATGTCATTCGCAGAAACATGGATGGATCTAGAGATTGTCATACTGAATGAAGTACATCAGACACAGAAGGGGAAATATCATATGAAATCCCTTATATTTGAAATACAACAAGAAATAATGCAAATGAACTTACAGACCAGAAAGTGATTCACAGAGTTAGAGAATGAACTAATGGTTGCTGGGGGAAGGATGGGAGGAAGAGATAGGGAGTTTGGAATGGATTTGTGCACACTGCTATATTTGAAAATGGATAACCAACAAGGACCTCTGGTATACCACAGAAAACTCTACCTAATGCTATGTGACAGCTTGGATGGGAGAGGAGTTTGGGGAAGAATGGAAAAATGTATGTATATGGCTGAGTCTTTTCACTGTCAACTGAAACTATCACAATATTGTGAATGAGCTATACTTCAATAGAAATTAAAATTTTAAATAAAAAAAGAACTGTTTTCCTTACTTATTAACATTCCTCTGAGGAACTCAAAGTCTTCTCAGAGTGACATAAGAGGAGGTGAAATTAGATTGCAAAATAATTCCCAATTTGTTCTCCCATAGTATTATAAATTTTTCTGCAATTAAAATTTTAGGCATACATTTCAAGGATCTTAATCTGATTTTTAAAATTTTTCTTAAGAGCCCTCATTTGGGAAATTCACTAAAGCAATTTTTTTTAATTAATTCAAATCTTATCCAAGTCAAAATTTCCCGCCAACGGGAGCTGGTTGCTTAAAATATCTTGAAAACATTTAAAAATATTTCCAAAACATTTCCCAATGATAAAATCCTCATTCTCTGACAAAGACCTACTCAGAGACAAATAACATTCTTCCTTAATTCACAGGCCAGAATACTGCAGTGGGTAGACTTTCCCTTCTCCAAGGGATCTTCCCAACCCAGGGACTGAACCCAGGTCTCCCACACTGCAGGTGGATTCTTTACCATTCTGGCCTAGAGAATGCCATGGATTGTATAACCCATGGGGTTGCAAAGAGTCTGACACGACTGAATGACTTTCACTTTCACTTAATTCACAGGGAGAATTATCAGAGATTGATTTTTCACACTCTGATAGTTTTTTTTTTTTTTTTTTTTAATTTTATTTTATTTTTAAACTTTACATAATTGTATTAGTTCTGAAGACTATTGTTACTTTTAGGGCAGATGCTATTTGTAAGAAGGCTTTCTTTTCCCATTTAGGAAAAAAAAAAGATCTTTAGACCCAGTGCTTTTTTTCCTCATCTATCATTTATTATGTTGTTTGGAGAATTTATGATCTAACAAATCTCAGAGGCAAGATATTTTTCCTGTAAGTGTTGATCATTGATAGGATAGTTGATACCCTAAATAGAGTAAACTCGATTATTGCACTTCTCTTCAAATAATGCATGTACTGTTACACTGTGGGATTTGTTAAGACACATTTCTGCATCGTATTTTTCATTCTTTCATTTGTTCAGAAACTTCTGGCTATGGAATTTTTTGAGGAAATGCAAGGGCACTCAGATATGGCCACTTGGTTTTGAAGAGGACATGAAAACTGAGCCCTGATCACATGGATTGACAGGTCCTTTTTCTGCTTCATTATCTTTACTTAGGGCCTCAGAAGCACAGTCCACTTAGTCAGCTCTTAATACATCATAACTTCCACTGGGATCTTTACTGTGTATAATTATACTTTCTTTGCCATGGAGAGCCAGGACTGGTACAAGGATTTTCCTGAAGAGAGTCTAGTGTCTCTTATTTAATATTAATATCATAAGCATTTGTAAAGTTTCCTGGGGTATTTCTAACCTCTGTTTATATAATTAGTAATTTTTTCTATACATTGGATTCTTTTTCAAAACGCTATATCATGTATCATACCTTCTTACCTAATTTAGTTAGACTAGTAGATTTAAATATTACGCAATATATTTGAAAGCTTGTAAACAAGAGGTAGGGAGCTATGAAAAAAATTCAAAAAACCCAAAAATTTTAGATGGCATACTCTTAATATTTATTCATTAGAAATTCAGTGCCTATTTGTCTTTTCCATCTCTCTCTCTCAGGAGTTGTTATGAAAATAAATAAATCACTTAATTTTGGTAGCACAAGTCACTGTTTTGTGTGTGAGGAACTACTTTTTGAGCAAATTGAAGACATTCTTTTGAGAGTTTGATGCTTTTCTCTTAAAAAGACAAGCCTCTTATATTGCAAAATGATTATCTTCCCCTTCCTTCCACTAAATGTAAGCAATGTGTGTATAAATATAGACATATAAATATTTATTTTTCACATACAAACACATATATATTTCTAAAATAGGTTGAACTTACCAAAGCAATTGCATTGTCTCAGAAAAGTAAACATTCTCTAATTTTCCTTAATATGGTTTTAAGAAGGTTACATTTTTTACAATAGTTAATTTGTGCAAAGGCTTCATAAATCAAATTGGTCTTTTCATGGCTTCTCATCAAAGATAACTCTGACTCAATTTCTTATTTAGTTTTAACCAATATGTAATCATAATTTTGAGAAGTATATTTTTATTACATTGCTTGAATTTTCAAGTGGGTAATGGAGAACCATCAGAGGTACTTGAACTAGAGAGAGATACAGCAATGATTTCAGACTTTGGTGTTTATGGCTAAATAAGAGTGAGTATGTTCAAAAATGCTAAAATAATCATTGCTGCTAAGTCACTTCAGTCATGTCCAACTCTGTGCAACCCCATAGATGGCAGCCCACTAGGCTCCCCCCTCCCTGGGATTCTCCAGGCAAGAACACTGGAAAGGGGTTGCCATTTCCTTCTCCAATGCATGAAAGTGAAAAGTGAAAGTGAAGTCTCTCAGTCGTGCCCAACTCATAGCGACCCCATGGACTGCAGCCTACCAGGCTCCTCCATCCATGGGATTTTCCAGGCAAGAGTACTGGAGTGGGGTGCCATTGCCTTCTCCGAAAATAATCATTAGAAGCCACTAAAGTTCAGTATTACAGTAGTTCAGTTTAAACATCCAAAGTCAGAAATTGTGTGGTGGCTAAGGAACACGGGTGGAGGTCATTGTGGTTGCAGATGTTGTGATTTGGTATAAGAGAAATGCTGAATATGTTCTGATGGCTCTTAGAGAAAAAAAATAACATGATTTTCAGAAATATTTATTGATTTTCTTCTAGGTGCTCTGCATTGTCTTAGATCTGGGAGCCATATAGTAAACAAAGTAGAAGAAATATTCTTCTTTATAGAATTTAGTTTTTAGAGGAGCACAGATAATCAGGTGGCAAAAAGTTCTGATGAGTGCTATGGTGGAGAACCTAGTGAAATTTATAAGCATGGATAATTACAGCTGTCATTTATTGACTATTTACCAAATTCCAGGTACTTTCTTAACCACTTCACTTAAGCTTTTTCCATTAAATCAATACAGTATTTCAAACAGAAGCTGTTTCTACCATCACTATTTTACAGGATGGAACAGAAAGAGAAGTCACTTGCCCAAAGAATTACAGTTTCTAAGTAGGAAATTAAGGTTCACAACACTATTTCTAACTCCATAGTCCCTATTCTTTTCTGTGATGAGAAGAAATTGATAACCTCAGTTACTGAAATGTAACAGAAAATGACCCAGTGGGAGAATCAGGTAAAAATTTCAAGTAAGTTTTTAAAAGCATGAACTATAGAGGAATGTTGTTGTTGAGTTGCTAAGTCTTGTCTGACTCTGTGACACCATGGACTGTAAACCACCAGGCTCCTCTGTTCATGAGATTTCCAGGTAAGAATACTGGAAGAGGTTGCCATTTCCTTCTCCAGGAGATATTCCTGACCCAGGGATCAAACCTGTGTCTTTTGCATTGGCAGGCAGTTTCTTTCCCACTGAGCCACTGGGGAAACCCCATAGAAGGAGTATACAACATTGAAAATTATTTCAGAGATATTCTAGAGAGAGAAGAACTGAAATGAGTTGCTGCAACGCTTGAAAATTTTCAGATAAAGAAATAAGGAAACCTGGAAATAGGAGCCTTACACAGAATATGTCCACTGGGGAAATGGAAATAAGAAGGAAAGGAATGAAATTAGTTTTTCCTTAGAGGTGAAGGTAATGAGGAGATGAGAAGTTACTTCAGATCTACACTGAGGGATGTACAATACCTAAAATGAAAAGGAGTAAAGCAGTGAGCCCACAAGAAACAAAAGACAGGTCATGATCCAAGATATATAATTGCCTTATTCCCAAGTATACATAAAACCTACACACTGAGGAAAAGACTGAACAAGCTTCTAGCCTATTTTTAACCAAAGGCATCCCATCATTAACCACATAAATCTTCTGTGTCTAATCAGGTAGCAAGTGTAATAATAAAAACAGTTTTATTTCTCTGCTGCTCGAAAGGACTGAAAATAATTATCAGATATTATATTAGTTAAGAAAAATTTCCAAGGAATATGTCCATTTAAGTTAGGCTGTCTCCCTTAGAATCAAAGGAATTAAGCCTCAAGAATCTGAAAATGCATTTCCAGTATCAACTGGGTAGAGACCACTGATACGAGAGCCAGCCCTGAAGTTTTCTGAACTAAGGGGAGTAAGTTTCTGAATTCAAATTACAACATATAATCCTTGCTTTGAGACAAAAATCCAGGGACCTAAATACGTTCATTCTTTCCCATTTTGTGTAGTTCTGAGACTCAAGTGAAGCTTGTGGGAAAATCTCTTCAGGGGATTGGTCAGAGAATATTCAGAGTCATTCAGGGGCTCAAAGAGTATATCAATCAGGAAGTCTCCTCTAAGTAGGTGGAACTCTCAGTCTTCTACCTTTGTAGCTTTTACTGTCTGGCAGGGGAAATAACTTAACCGCATGAGGATTCTGGTGCCTTCATTTTGTATTAGAAACAGTGTTCTTGGTTCCTACCAGTCAAGACTAATCTGCATTAGAAGCTAGTGCTGGGAACACTGCCTCTGATTTTCCTGGTGAGGGAAGAGTTCAGGTGAATGAGGAAACGTTGAGAGGAAAGTGATACAATCCAGTCCTGATCAACAGTTCTTCTCCCTTGGTTTTTCCAGCGTCATCATTGCCTATTGTCTTCCCACTATAGGCTAAGTTTGTGATGTCTTTGCTATATTAGCTTATAAAAGCTCTGATAAAATGAAAGACCATTTCACTCTGTATCATGATAATGGTAAAGGTAAATTCCACGGGTCTAGGTAGGGTCTAAGCTCATGCATTGCCAGTGTATACACTCTGTTGTAGGATGAAATATTATGGCAAGAACTGAGGTGTTTTCTAATGTTACTCTTTTCTCCTGAGTCCACAGATTCCTTTAGAGAAGAATGGCTCCTATAAATGACTCTTTTGTGACTGAATTCATTCTGTTGAGATTAACAGACCAACCATATCTCCAACTCCCCTTGTTTTTCCTGTTTGTAGTAATGCAATGATCACTGTGATGGGGAATTTGGGATTGATAATTCTAATTGGGCTAAATTCACACCTACACACCCCCGAGTACTTTTTCCTCTTTAACTTGTCCTTCATAAGTCTCTGTTATTCTTCTGTGTTTATACCCAAAATGCTGATTAACTTCACATCAAAGAAGAATATTATTTCTTTCATGGGGTGCATGACTCAGCTTTATTTTTTCTGTGTTGTTGTTGTTTTCCTGTGATCTATGCACTGACATCAGTGGCCTATGACCGCTATGTGGCCATCTGCAACCCACTTTTGTATAATGCTGTTATGTCTCCTAAAGTGTGTTCTAGTCTTATACTTGGTTCCTACTTGGGGGCATTTTCTGGTGCCATGGCTCACACTGGATGCATGCTGAGACTGAACTTCTGTGATGCAAACACCATCAACCATCATTTTTGTGACACCCACTCTCTGTACCGGCTCTCCTGCACAAGTCCCTACATCAAAGAGCTGGAACTTTTCACTGTGGTAGGTATTAACATCATCATACTCAATCTCACCATTTTGTCTCTTATGGCTCATCCTCACCAACATCCTCCTCACATGCTCCACAGAGGGCAGGTCCAAAGCCTTCAGTACCTGCAGTTCCCAAATCATTGCTGTTTCTCTGTTCTTTGGATCATGCATATTTATGTATCTCAAACCATCTTCTGCTGGGTCTATGAATGAGAGAAAGATCTCTTCTCTCTTTTACACCAGTGTGGTTGCCATGATGAATCCATTAATCTAAACTTGAGAAATAAAGATGTGAAAACTGCTCTGAAAAAACTCTGAGTAGGAGACAAATTTAATTAGAAACCATCTCTCTGTGCAATTAGTCACAGGGCAGGAATTTTCTGTGTTTAAAATAACTTTATTGACAATTTTCTTTTTTCTTTCTCACCGTGTTGAAGAAAATTTGAATCTTCTCTTATTTTCAGTTTTTGGAGAGTAGGTCTTCTCTCTTTCCTCACTGTTTGCACAATTTCCTTTCCTGTTTTCCCACTTACTAATACTAGTAAGAAGAAAGGCATTATCTCTGGTTTTTTTCTTTATCATTTCCAGTGTTTTTGTCTCTGGAAATACAAGACTGTTCTATAGATGATGAAATCAGTTTAGTTCAGTGCAGTCGCTCAGTCGTGTCCAACTCTTTGTGATGCCAATTGCAGCACACCAGGTCTCCCTGTCCATTACCAACTCCCAGAGTTCACCCAAATTCATGTCCATCGAGTCGGTGATGCCATCCAGCCATCTCATCCTCTGTCACCCCCTTTTCCTCCTGCCCCCAATCCCTCCAGTATTAGAGTCTTTTCAAATGAGTCAATCTTCTCATGGGGTGTCCAAAGTATTGGAGATTCAGCGTCAGCATCAGTCCTTCCAATGAACACCCAGCACTGGTCTCCTTTAGAATGGACTGGTTGGATCTCCTTGAAGTCCAAGGGACTCCCAAGAGTCTTCTCTAACACCATAGTTCAAAAGCATCAGTTCTTTGGCACTCAGCTTTCTTCACAGTACAAATTTCACATCCATACATGACCACAGGAAAAACCATAGCCTTGACTAGACAGACCTTTGTTGGCAAAGTAATGTCTCTGCTTTTGAATATGCTATCTAGGTTGGTCATAACCTTCCTTCCAAGGAGTAAGCATCTTTTAATTTCATGGCTGCAAGCACCATCTACAGTGATTTTGGAGCCCAAAAAAATAAAGTCTCTCACTGTTTCCCCATCTGTTTCCCATGAAGTGATGGGACCAGATGCCTTGATCTTAGTTTTCTGAATGTTGAGCTTTAAGCCAACTTTTTCACTCTCCTCTTTCACTTTCATCAATAGGCCTTTTAGTTCCTCTTCACTTTCTGCCATAAGGGTGGTGTCATCTGCATCTCTGAGGTTATTGATATTTCTCCCAGCAATCTTGATTCCAGCTTGTGCTTCCTCCAGCCCAGCATTTCTCATGATGTACTCTGCATATAGTTAAATAAGCAGGGTGACGATATACAGCCCTGACGTACTCCTTTTCCTATTTGGAACCAGTCTGTTTTTCCATGTCCAGTTCGAACTGTTGCTTCCTGACCTGCATATAGGTTTCTCAAGAGGCAGGTCAGGTGGTCTGGTATTCCCATCTCTTTCAGAATTTTCCACAGTTTATTGTGATCCACACCATCAAAGGTGTTGGCATAGTCAATAAAGCAGAAATAGATGTTTTTCTGGAACTATCTTCCTTTTTCTATGATCCAGTGGATGTTGGCAATTCAATCTCTGGTTCCTCTGCCTTTTCTAAAACCAGCGGTTCACGAAATGTTGAAGCCTGGCTTGGAGAATTTTGAGCATTACTTTACTAGGGTGTGAGACATGTGCAATTGTGCGGTAGTCTGAGCATTCTTTGGCATTGCCTTTCTTTGGGATTGGAATGAAAACTGACCTTTTCCAGTCCTGTGGCCACTGCTGAGTTTTCCAAATTTGCTGGCATATTGAGTGCAGCACTTTCACAGCATCATCTTTCAGGATTTGAAAGAGCTCATCTGGAATTCCATCACCTCCACTAGTTTTGTTCGTAATGATCCTTTCTAAGGCCCACTTGACTTCACATTCCAGGATGTCTGGCTCTAGGTGAGTGATAGCACCATCGTGATTATCTTGGTTGTGAATATCTTTTTTGTACAGTTCTTCTGTGTATTCTTGCCACCTCTTCTTAGTATCTTCTGCTTCTGTTAGGTCCATACCATTTCTGTCCTTTATCGAGCCCATCTTTGCATGAAGTGTTCCCTTGGTATCTAATTTTCTTGAAGAGATCTCTAGTCTTTCTCATTCTGTTGTTTTCCTCTATTTCTTTGCATTGATCACTGAGGAAGGCTTTCTAATCTCTCCTTGCTATTCTTTGGGACTCTGCATTCAGATGCTTATATCTTTCCTTTTCTCCTTTGCTTTTCGCTTCTCTTCTTTTCACAGCTGTTTGTAAGGCCTCCTCAAACAGCCTTTTTGTTTTTTTGCAGTTCTTTTCCATGGGGATGGTCTTGATCCCTGTCTCCTGTACAATGTCATGAACCTCCATCCATAGTTCATCAGGCACTCTGTCTATCAGATCTAGTTCCTTAAATCTATTTCTCACTTCTACTGTATAATCATAAGGAATTTGATTTAGGTCATACCTGAATGGTCTATTGGTTTTCCCTACTTTCTTCAATATACGTCTGAATTTGGCAATAAGGAGTTCATGATCTGAGCCACAGTCAGCTCCTGGTCTTGTTTTTGCTGACTGTATAGAGCTTCTCCATTTTTGGCTGCAAAGAATATAGTCAATCTGATTTCAGTGTTGACCATCTGGTGATGTCCATGTGTAGAGTCTTCTCTTGTGTTGTTGGAAGCAGGGAACATTAGACTGACATATCAGTGGAGATTTCTTTTCTGCCTCTTGTTATTGGAAGCATGAATCAGACAATGTTTGATTTTCCTGTCTCTCTAGCCTTCATTGAGCAAGAATATTTATTTCTCCTTTAATGCCTGAGATGGAAGGTTCTATAATGACTGTTTAGTATATCCCATTTTGCATCTGTAAACACTTCATATTAGACTTCATCTGGCAAAGGGTATTTTTACCTTTGCACACCCAGTTCTGTACATAATGGATTGTCAATATATATTTATTGCCTGTTTGGGAGAATAAAGTTTAATGTAGTTATTGCCTTATTTGCAGTTATATATCTTTTCATTGAAAAAGTCTAGACCAAATTTAGCTTTCTGATTTTAAGTCCACTTCTGCCTCCAAAGTTTATCTAAATAAGCAAATAATTATTACACAATTTGCAAACGTTTGTAGGCATTGCAGAGGCCCATCTATTCCATTATATATTTTATCACTATTTGAGATGCCAAAATTGTGTTAAAAGTTTGTCAAAAATCTTTCATTTGTGAAGCCTCAAAACAAAAATCAAATTTATGGGGGGTTCAGGATGGGGAACACATGTACACCCATGGTGGATTCATGTCAATGTATGGCAAAACCAATACAATATTTTAAAGTAAAAAAATAAAAATTAAAAAAAAAAACTTGTTTCATTTTTTAGAAGCAATAAGCTTTCTTTAAAATTAGGTTTCATTCTTTCAGATTTTTTAAGGAAAAGGTAATTTTAAAATTGGCATACCATTGTAATCATTGTGTTTGGCAAAGTTTTAGAAGAAATAACCTAGTTCTCATTTTTAGTTATCAAATCAAGCTCTGTGTGTTTGTCCGTGTTAGTCACTTAGTCATCTCCAACTCTTTGCGACCCCATGGAACATACCCTGCCAGGCTCCTCTGTCCATGGGATTCTGCAGGCAAGAACACTGTAGTAGGTTACCATGCCCTCTTCCAGGGATCTTCCCGATCCAAGGATCAAAACTCCATCTCCCGCACTGCAGGCAGATTCTTTACCATCTGAGCCACCAAGTGTCTCTTTCGACCTCACTAAAAGACGGGGGAATCAAAATAGAGTGTTTACATGTATAATGCAGTTATCCTTTGTAGTATTTGCTTTTTTGTGTTATGCACTAAAGAAATTATGAGAGAAAGGATAATTCTAGTGAACTTGCACAGCAGAGAATTAAACAGGCAAACTGTGAGCTTCTCCTGTGTCTGTGTAACAGGAGAGCTTCCCTGGTGGCTCAGATTATAGAGTTTGATCCCTGGATTGGGAAGATTCCCTGGAAAAGGAAATGGCACCCCATTCCAATATTCTTGTCTGGAGAATTTCATGGACAGCTGAGCCTGGCAGGCTACAGTCCATTGGTTTACAGAGTAGGACATGACTGAATCACTAACGCTTTTTTATCCCCCCCCCCCCCAATTCAGTGTGAAAGCACACTCTCTGGGCAATCACAGAAACCAGAAAGAAAATTTACTAGTTTTATTAATTCCATCCTCCACTCCTTTGTACAACCTCCCAACAAACAAACTTGCACAGAGACAGACATACACAGATTGTCTTCAAGTCTTGTGTTTTGTGAAATCACTGCCTAATAAGTACTGGAGGGCATGCAGTGCACTTGCCATCTTTGCAAGCACTTCCAGGTTTGTGGTTCCTGGTTTCACCTCCTAAGAACAAGGGTTGAACTAGAGATACTTGCTGATTTCAGGAAGAAATAATTATTGCTTCAACCACTCACTGTTTATATAAAAGAAAAATAGAATAAAACACAATGCACATTTTATAACTGTGAAGTGCCTAGCACACAAAGAAATGTAAGAGACAGATATACATTTAAATTTTCATTTGCAATATAGTAGACTTTGACACGGAGAAGACAATGGCCCCCCACTCTGGTACTCTTGCCTGGAAAATCCCATGGACGGAGAAGCCTGGTGGGCTGCAGTCCATGGGGTTGCGAAGAGTCGGACACGACTAAGCGACTTCACTTTCACTTTGCACTTTCATGCATTGGAGAAGGAAATGGCAACCCACTCCAGTGTTCTTGCCTGGAGAATCCCAGGGACAGGGGAGCCTGGTGGGCTGCCATCTATGGGGTCACACAGAGTCAGAGACGGCTGAAGCAACTTAGCAGCAGCAGCAGACTTTGACAAGGCATTCCAGTATTCCTGCCTTGGAAATTCCATAGACAGAGGAACCCAGTGGACTATAGTTCATGGGGTCCCAAAAGTGCTGGTCACGATGTAGTGACTAAATAACAGAGTTACATCCTATATGTGGGTAGATCCCAAAATAGATCTACCATGGTTACAATTATTCCTAAAAAATGATTATGTCAGCAAATGCCCTTGTGGAGGATAGACATGCTATGTTGCCCTTAGTCTGGCATAGTTAGTGTTTTCTATATCTTTATGACATTTCATTCTATATTCATTTTAGCATCAGATGAAGTAGGTGGTTTATATGCAAGGTTTTGCTGCACAAAATATATACCTTTGTATGTTAAAATTCCTCTCTATGTAGTGAAGTTTTACATTCTGAGGATGGAATTTCCAGGTTCCTCAGTGAGTGGTAGGATGATGGAGTCACCTTGGATATTTAAAGTCTCTCTGATATCAAACTAAATTAATCCACTTCAAATAATAATAAAGAGAATGAATAGGGTGTTACCACTGCTCTTAGAAGTAGTGTTGTAATTTTCGCTGTACTATTACCTATGTCAGTATATGTGTATCTCCTGGGAGAACTTTGAGGCAAATAGGAAAGGGGAATTTGGCTTCCATTTCCTCAGTTCAGTTCAGTTGCTCAGTCATGTCTAACTCTTTGTGACCACATACTGCTGCACGCCAGGCTTCCCTGTCCATCACCAACTCCCCGAGTTTTCTCAAACTCATGTCCATGGAGTCAGTGATGCCATCCAACCATCTTATCCTCTCTAGTATGCTTCTCCTCCAGCTTTCAAGCTTTCCTAGCATCAGGGTCATTACCAATAAGTCAGTTCTTCACAACAGGTGGCCAAAGTATCCAAGTTTCAGCTTCAGCATCAGTCCTTCCAATGAATATTCAGGATTGATTTTCTGTAGAATGGACTGGTTGGATCTCCTTGCAGTCCAAGGGACCCTCAAGTCTTCTCCAACACCACACAGCTTGAATTCTTTGGCGCTCATATTTCTTTGCAGTCCAACTCCCACATCCATACATGACTACTGGAAAAACCATAATTTTGACTAGATGTAACTTTGTTGGCAAAGTAATGGGTCTCTGCTTTTTAATATGCTGTCTGGGTTAGTCATAGGTTTTCTTCCAAGGGGCAAGCATCTTTTAATTTCATGGCTGCAGTCACCAGCTGCAGTGATTCTCAGTTCAGTTCAGTTCAGGCGCTCAGTCGTGTCCGACTTTTTGCGACCCCATGAATCGCAGCACGCCAGGCCTCCCTGTCCATTACCAACTCCCGGAGTTCACTCAGACTCACGTCCATCGAGTCAGTGATGCCATCCAGCCATCTCATCCTGTCGTCCCCTTCTCCTCCTGCCCCCAATCCCTCCCAGAATCAGAGTCTTTTCCAATGAGTCAACTCTTCCCATGAGGTGGCCAAAGTATTGGAGTTTCAGCCTCAGCATCATTCCTTCCAAAGAAATCCCAGGGCTGATCTCCTTCAGAATGGACTGGTTGAATCTCCTTGCAGTCCAAGGGACCCTCAAGAGTCTTCTCCAACAGCACAGTTCAAAATCATCAATTCTTCGGCGCTCAGCTTTCTTCACAGTCCCACTCTAACATCCATACATGACCACTGGAAAAACCATAGCCTTGACTAGACGGACCTTACTTGGCAAAGTAATGTCTCTGCTTTTGAATATGTTATCTAGGTTGGAGTGATTTTAGATCCCCCCCCAAAATAAAGTTTTTCATTGCTTCCATTGTTTCCCTATCTATTTGCCATGAAGGGGTGGGACTTGATGCTACGATCTTAGTTTTCTGAATTATTGAGTTTTAAGCCAAATTTTTCACTCTCCTGTTTCACTTTCATCAATAGGCTGTTTAGTTCTTCTTCTCTTTCTTCCATAAGGGTGGTGTCATCTGCATATCTGAGGTTATTGATATTTCTCTTGCAATCTTGATTCCAGCTTGTGCTTCTTCCAGCCCAGCATTTCTCATGATGTATTCTGCATATAAGTTAAATAATCAGGGTGACAATATACAGCCTTGACATACTCCTTTTCCTATTTCAAACCAGTCTGTTGTTCCATATCCAGTTCTAACTGTTGCTTCCTGACCTGCGTATAGGTTTCTCAAGAGTCAGGTCAGGTGGTTTGGTATTCCCATCTCTTTCAGAATTTTCCACAGTTTATTGTGATCCACACAGTCAAAGGCTTTGGCATAGTCAATAGAGCAGAAATAGATGTTTTTCTGGAACTTTCTTGCTTTTTCAATGATCCAATGAATGTTGGCAATTTGATTTCTGGTTCCTCTGCCTTTTCTAAAACCAGCTTGAACATCTGGAAGTTCATGGTTCACATATTGCTGAAGCCTGGCTTGGAGAATTTTGAGCATTACTTTACTAGCATGATATATGAGCTCAAAAGTCTTTCTCCTTCTGACAACAGCAGCAAAAGACAATCAAACTGTTTTGCTAAAAAGAAAAGAAAGGAATACCCAGCTTGAGAGAAATTCATATGTCATTCTAAGACAGAGAACAGTCAACTTTAAATCAAGAATGTTTTCTTATATTACATGCTCACTGAAATAGAATAGCATAATCAAGAGTGTATAGAGTATACTGAAGAATAATACACTTGAAGCCAAAATGATAAGAATTTAGTCTACAATTTTTCTTTCTAAAGCTGTGTGACTTAAAGTAAATCATTATCCACTCTTGGCTTCATTTTCCCACCCATGCAAAACATGTATTTTGATGACTGGCTATGTGTCAGTTTTACTTACAAAGATGAAAAATAAAACTCTTTGGAAAAAGAAGCTTAACACTAAAGGTTTACAGATGGGAAAGGAATTATCCTTGATACTCTTAGAACCATCAATCTCTGGTATTTCAAGAAGGTATATATTGCCAAGTGAAATATGGAAAGATAAGAGTAGAAACATAGTATTTTATTTATCCTTCTTAATACAAGTTGATAGATTAAAAGTAACCCATGTGATATGTTTCAGTCTAATGTTATGTAATTCATTATTTGGAGGCCATTGGTCTTTTCCCAAGGGAAAAATAATTTCAAAATGATAATTAAAAAGATAATATATTCACTATTTAATGTTATTACTATGCAAGAAAAAGAGATGATATGTATTTTGAAAACAGTGAAAAAAATATAAAAATGGAAATAAATTATTCAAACAGGACTCAAATTTCTTTAAGATACTAGGTTAAAAAAAGATAAAAAAAATATGGTAAGAAGCTTGTCATTAAAATTAAAAACTTAACATCTCATGGTACAATTTACTTGTGCACACAGACAGTTCTAATTAAAACTGTCTCCTACTCAGAGTTTTTCTCAGAGCAAGTTTAACATCTTTGTTCTTCAAGCTGTAGATTAATGGGTTCATCATAGGAATCATATTGGTGTAAAAGATGGAAGAGATTTTCCCCTCATCCAAAGACACAGCAGAAGGTGGTTTGAGATACATGAATGCCCCTGATCCAAAGAAGAGAGAAACAGCAATGATGTGCGAACTGCAGGTGCTGAAGGCTTTGGACCTGCTCTCTGTGGAGCTGATGTGGAGGATGTTGGTGAGGATGAGACCATAAGAGACAAGGATGGTGAGACTGGGCACAATGATATTGATGCCTCCTATGATGAACACTTCCAGCTCACTGATGTAGGTACTTGTGCAGGAGAGCTCGAGCAGAGGGAGGATGTCACAGAAATAATGGTTGATGGTGTTTACATCACAGAAGGTCAGTCTCAGCATGCATCCAGTGTGAGCCATGGCACCAGAAAATGCCATCAAGTAGGAACCAAGCATAAGGCTGGAACACACTTTAGGGGACATGGCAGCATTATATAAGAGTGGCTTACAGATGGCCACATAGCGGTCATAGGACATTGATGTCAGCACATAGCATTCAGAGATGACAAAAAAACAGAAGAAGTAGAGCTGGGTCATGCACCCCATGTAAGAAATAATATTCTTCTTTGATAAGAAGTTAATCAGCATCTTGGGTGTAAATACAGAAGAATAACAGAGGTCTATGAAAGACAAGTTAAATAGGAAAAAGTACATGGGGGTGTGTAGGTGTGAATTCAGTGCAATTAGCATTATCAATCCCAAATTTCCCAGCACAGTGACCATGTACATTCCTAGGAACAGGAAGAATAGAGGGAGTTGGAGATCTGGCTGGTTGGTTAATCCCAACAGAATGAATTTGGTCACAAAAGAGCCATTTCCAGGAGCCATTCTTCTCTAAGGTGATCTGTGAGCACAGAAAAAAAAAGGTTACATCGAGAACAATGTTTTCACACAGTATCTCCTCTCAAAAGTGTGCTGTTTGGGCTGGGGATATCTGAGAGTAACCCAGCCTGGACTCATGGAATTGTCTTACCTACTCTCTCATGGAACTGGCTTACCATTATCCTGAGACTGAGTGACAGGGAATTTCACTTTTTGGGGTCTTTATAAACTAAGTAGGAAAGAATATCAAAATTTAGCCTACAGAAGAAAGAAACCACTGCCCTGTGCAGACTTGACTGCTTGGGATAAAAAACAAACAGTGGATAAAGGAGAGGTTTGGAGCAGGATTGACTCATTCTTCCCACATCTCAACATTTCTCCTTTCACTTGAAGTCTCCCCTCACCAGTAAGACTATAGGCAGAGACTCTAGCAATTAGGTGCTGGCCTTTAAAGCAGATTAGACCTGGTGGGGTGAGAACAAAGAAAATTGCTTCTTAACTAAAACTAAATGGCCAGAGTCTACGAGAGGTTAACTCTTTGCCCCACTGCTGGGCTGCTAAGTCGCTTCAGTCGTGTCCGACTCTGTGCGACCCCAGAGACGGCAGCCCACCAGGCTCCCCCGTCCCTGGGATTCTCCAGGCAAGAACACTGGAGTGGGTGGCCATTTCCTTCTCCAATGCATGAGAGTAAAACAATAAAGTGAAGTCGCTCAGTCGTATCCGACTCCTAGCGACCCCATGGACTGCAACCTACCAGGCTCTTCCATCTATGGGATTTTTCAGGCAAAAGTACTGGAGTGGGGTGCCATTGCCTTCTCCACTTCGCCCCACGTTACAGAGTAAAACCTGTAACTGTAGATGAGTGAGAGTTCTGTCCATGGAGAGGGAACTTACTGACTGATCTAATGCATCCTTTTAGGCCCCTAGTGTCTCTGAGTGTTCACTGATCCATGCCTTGAATAGACATTTTTCTAAGTTTTATGTGAGTCTCAGGGTGCTAAATTGGAAACAAATTGTGATATCTTAGATCCTTGGCGAAGAAGGCAATGGCACCCCACTCTAGTACTTTTGCCTGGAAAATCCCGTGGACAGAGGAGCCTGGTGGGCTGCAGTCCATGGGGTCGCTAAGAGTCGGACACGACTGAGCGACTTCATTTTCACTTTTCACTTTCATGCACTGGAGAAGGAAATGGCAACCCACTCCAGTGTTCTTGCCTGGAGAATCCCAGGGACGGGGAAGGCTGGTGGGCTGCCGTCTCTGGGATTGCACAGAGTCGGACACGACTGAAGCGACTTAGAAGCAGCAGCAGCAGATCCTTGGACTTCCAATTCAAACAAGAAGGGCTAGAAAAAATGGAATTCAGAAACTCACCTTCCTTTCTCCAGAAAACTCCAGGGCTTTCTTATCATTGGTTTTACTGTCTGGTCTTAGTAGGGCAATTTCAGGTTCTGAAGCTTTGGTTCCTTTGATTCTAAGACAATGCAGCCCACATGTATTTTCTGATTTGACTTCAGAATCTTTTAAATAGATCATAATTTCTGTTTATGACTTTCAGTCCACTCAAGCAGCAGAGAAAAATAAACATTCTTCTTTATTATTATTTTTGCCACTTGGTAAGCCTCAGATTTAATGTGAGGGTGATGCTATAATGCACTTGGTTATAAATGTGGCAGAAGCTTGTTCAATCTCTTCCCCAGGGAAACACTCTATGTATAATAGGGACCTGGGAGGATTGCATTTGCATCCTGTACCTTAATCTGTCCTTAGTCCCTTAGAGATTCCATAGTTGACTCAACTTTTCCCTTCACTTAGGGATTGTCCATTCACCAAAGAACAGCCAAATCTCCCATGTTCTGTTCATTTAGATTACAGAAATGAAGAGGAAGCCCTAGTCTCTTTTTTCCTACAAAAAAAAAAATGATACAAAAACAATTTATGTACCAAATATGTAAGATTCAGAAAATTGCTAAGAGAGTCTTTCACCCTGTTCATGCATGAAGCCAGACAGATTGAAGCTGGGTGTAAGGGCAATGAGCAATTGCATTTCTGTAGAATATGATTCAGAAATGAGTCCTAGCAAATCAGTACTGATGCTGTGCTTACTCACTCAGTCTTGTCCAACTCTTTGTGACCTTATGGACTGTAACCTGCCAAGCTCTTCTGTCCATGGGGATTCTCCAGGTAAGAATATGGGAGTGGGTTGCCATGCCCTCCTCCGGGGATTTTCCCAACCCAGGGATTGAACTCATGTGTCATTCATTGCAGATGGATTCTTTACAATCTGAGAAACCAGGGAAGCCCAAGAATACTGGAGTGGGTAGCTTATCCTTTCTCCAGGGGATCTTCCTGACCCAGGAATGGAATCAGGTTCCCCTGCATTTCATTTGGATTCTTTACTAGCTGGGCTACCAGGGAATCCCAATAAACTGGCCTATCAATGACTCACTTATATGAAAAATGTTCCCTCTGAGATTTTTCTAATCCATCAATTCTCTACACAGTCTAGAAAATAACTCTTATTAAAGACAAAACCAATGCAATATTGTAAAGTTAAAAAATAAAATTAAATTTAAAAAAATTAAAATTAAATTGTAAAAAAATAAAATAAATAAAAAATGACAAAATACTTTATCAAAAAAAAAAAGGAGTAAAGGAATACTGGGTCTTCAGGTGAAAGCTTTCTTATAATTTAAATTGTTCTGAAATAACAATTTTCTTCTATATCAGAACTTGAACAGTGCAAAAAACCCAGGTTTGTGTGTACCCTCACCATTTTTGGTTTCTGCACCAGAGTAGAGTTTACAGTGAGACTGTATCTCAGCCTGTTCTATCTACCTCAGTGTGGCCTTTTTGTCACCTTACAAGGTGAAGAAAGTGCTCAGCAAGTTTTCAGATCTTTTTCAGAGGTGATTGTTTCATATACAGCTGTAGAATCACTGTATTCATGGAGGGAGGTGAGCACAGGATCTTCCTATGTCACCATCTTGAACCACATTCCTTAAAACTGGGCTTCCCTGATAGCTCAGTTGGTAAAGAATCCACCTGCAATGCAGAGACCCCGGTTCAATTCCTGGGTCAGCAAAATCCACTGGAGAAGCAATAAGCTACCCACTCCAGTATTCTTGGGCTTCCCTTGTGGCTCAGCTGGTAAAGAATCCACCTGCAATGCGGGAGACCTGGGTTCAATCCTTGGGCTGGGAAGATCCCCTGGTGAAGGGAAAGGCTACCCACTCCAGCATTTTGGCCTGGAGAATTCCATGGACTGTATAGTCCCTGGGGTTGCAATGAGTCAGACATGACTGCGTAGCTCTCACTTTCACTAAAAGTATACAGTCGATTTTTTCTCAATAAAACTGCAAAAATATGAAAAGTTACTAAATAAGATATTCTATTTTTAAATGACCGAAAATGTATGGCCATTGGACTTCCCTGGTGGTCTAATAGTAAAGAATCCACCTGCCAATGCAAGGGACATGAGTACAATTCCTGATACAGGAAGATTCCACGTGTCCTGGTACAAGTAAGTCCATTCACCACAACTATTGAGCCCTTGGGCCACGACAACTGAAGCCCTTGCTCTAGTATCTAAGTGTGGCAACTACTGAGTTCGAGAACCACAACTTGAGAGCAACCCCCACTCGCCACAACTAGAGATAGCCCGGATGCATGTTTGGAACAACTTATGTATGGGAATCTATTTCTTCAATTGTAAATTTAATGAAATCTAAATAGAGATAAAGTGTTTTTAATTAAAAAATTTAGTGTCACATTGATCTGGGCTGTTCTGAGAACGTTTTGAAGGCTTAGTACAATAAAAGGTAAAAATGTCTTAATTTTTATATTGGTTGTGAAATGAAGTGATAATATTTTGTGTATATTGAGTTACATGAATCATTATTGTAATTAATGTCACATCTTTCTCTTTTACCTTTTTAATTCGGCTAGCAGAAAATTTGAAATCTCATGTAAAAGTACTGGAAGTATTTTTAAATTGGATATCACTGGTCTAGCACATAGATGGTGTCTAATAGGTTTCATTTTTTAGTTAATTTTTATTTCAGTATAATTGTTCTTTGCAATGCTGTGTTAATTTCTTGCTGTACAGAAAAGTGAATCAGTTATATGTAATGATATAACCAATCAAAAAAAATTTTTAATTTCCCTCCCAGTTAGCTCACTACAGAGAATTGAATAGAGGTTCTTGTGCTATACAGTAGGTTCTCATTAGTTATCTATATTATACATAGTAGCATTTATATGTCAGTCCCAATGTCCTAATTTGCTTGTTTTACAATGTCCTCCTCTTCTTCTTCTTTTCTTTTTTTTGTTATTGTTGTTCAGTTGCTCAGTCTTGTCTGACAGTTTGTGACTGTCACACACTAAGGTCTGCAAAGAAAAACACCAGTACTACATAAGCCTTTGCCTGCAGGGCAAGAATTTTGTTGTAGTGTCCAACATAGGTTCCAGAAAAGATGGGAAAGGTATCCTCATTGGAGTTTCAGCTTCAGCATCAGTCCTTCCAATGAACACTCAGGACTGATCTCCTTTAGGATGGACTGGTTGGATCTCCTTGCAGTCCAAGGGACTCTCAAGAGTCTTCTCCAACACCACAGTTCAAAAGCATCAATTCTTTGGCACTCAGCTTACTTCACAGTCCAAATCTCACATCCATACATGACCACTGGAAGAACCATAGCCTTGACTAGATGGACTTTTATTGGCAAAGTAATGTCTCTGCTTTGTAATATGCTATCTAGGTTGGTAACTTTCCTTTCAAGGAGTAAGCGTCTATTAATTTCATGGCTGCAATCACCATCTGCAGTGAGACTGGCTTCAAGACAGCCTATATGTCAGAAAGCATAGGGGACCCAGGATAAAGAATTAGTAGCTATCCTGGGTGAGAGAGAACAACCCAGGGCTGGAAGTCACTATAGCTCCCCCTCACCAGATCAGCAGAGAACAAAGGACTGAAAACCCCTCTCACAGCTTTCCCTGGAGAGGAAGGAAGTGCACCATACATCTCAAGACACAGCATATCTGGGGGCTGCATGTGGACTTGGCTTCGGTCTTGCTTGTTTTACAGCAATGAGGGGGCCAAGCATACTTGAAATACCTGGAAGCCCACTAAGAACAAAGAGAGAAGGCTGAACTAACACAAAGGCTGAGCAGTCCACACTGGCCAGGCTTATTAGTGCTCTCTCCAGCACAAGGCCAGCCCGTGAAAATTAGGACAGGTGAGTGTTTGGTGTAACATACAGACACCAAAGCAGAGTCAATGAAGATGAAAACTAGTTCCAGCTATTTATGAAAGCAGATGCTGATGAAAGCCAGCATCCCTGCTAAGCTGTATCACTGTCATATGTCCCAGAAATCTTATGCGTGTATTATTTTCCACAGTTCTTCACTTTCTGCCATATGGGTGGTGTCATCTGCATATCTGAGGTTGTTGATATTTCTCCCGGCAATCTTGATTCCAGCTTGTGCTTCTTCCAGCCCAGCATTTCTCATGATGTACTCTGCATATTAGTTAAATAAGCAGGGTGACAATATACAGCCTTGATGTACTCCTTTTCCTGTTTGGAACCAGTCTGTTGTTCCATGAAAACTAGTTGAAATATTTTCCAAAAGAGTTTAAACCAATACAATATCGTAAAGTTAAATAAAATAAAATTTTAAAAAATCTTAAAAAAAAAAAGAGTTGAAGATAAAGTACTCCAAACTAACTTTAATGGAGTGGATATGTAAATTACCTGACACAGAATTCAAAAAAGTATCACGCTTACTGTAATTAGAGAATAATACATAAATAAGGTGAGAATTTCACAAAGATACAGAAAACTTAAAAATACTAAGCAGAAATCATGGAGCTGAAAAATAGAATAGAGAGAATGTAGAATGTCACTCAGTCATGTCCGACTCTTTGTGACCCCATTGACTATAGTCTGCCAGGCTCCTCTGTCTGTGGAATTCTCCAGGCAAGAATACTGGAACAGGTTTCTCCTTCTCCAGGGTATCTTACAAACCTAGGGATTGAACCCACACCTCTTTCACTGCAGGAGGATTCTTTACTGCCTGAGCCACTAGAGAAGCCTAAAGAATACATACATATTTATTTACACACACACATATTTAGTAGGGTTACTTAGTGACTCAATAGTAAAGAATCCACCTGCAAAGAAGATGTGGTTCAATTCCTGGGTCAGGAAGATACACTGGAGAAGAAACTGGCAACCCACTCCAGTATTCTTTCCTGGGAAATCCCATAGACAGAGGAGTCTGCTGGGCTAGAGTCCATGGGGTCACAGAAGAGTCAGACACAACTTAGAAATAAACAACATTTAGTAGGGAAAAACAGTATCATTTTTACCTATATAGCAGGGTCCCCTAAGTAGTTAAAGTACCAGACTCTCTGAAATTTGTCAAACTGCACAGAATAAGAAGTGGTCACAATTCAAAACCCAGAACAATGACCTGTGCTACCACAATTATGGGGTATTTTTTGCAAAGCAACTCTAAAGGGAGAAATATTGAAAAGATTAAAAGACATTGTGTGATTCCATTTTGGCTGTGTGTCAGTCGCTCAGTCGTGTCCGACTCTTTGTGATCACATGGACTGTACAGCCTGCCAGGCTCTTCTGTCCATGGGATTTTCCAGGCAAGGATACTGGAGTGGGTTAACATTTCCTTCTCCAGGGGATCTTCCTGACCCAGGGATTGAACCCGAGTCTCCTGCATTGCAGTCAGATGATTTACAGTCTGAGCTACTAGGGAAGCTCATTTTGGCTGCTACAATAAAATCTGGGACTTCCCTGGTGGCTCAGATGTTAAAGTATCTGCCTGGAAACCCAGGTTCGATCCCTGGGTTGAGAAGATCCCCTGGAGAAGGGAATGGCAACCCACTCCAGCATTCTTGCCTGGAGAATTCCATGGGAATTCAGGACAGAGAAGCCTGGCAGGTTCCACCCCATAGGGTGGCAGAGTCAGACATGATGGAGAACTAACACACACACTCACACACACACACACACACACACACACACACAGTAAAATCTGCAGATTGAGGGCCTTATAAAAAACCAAAGTTTATTTATCAAAGTTCTGGATCCAAGGAAATCCAGAATCAAGGCCTTGGAAGATTCAGTGTCTGTTGAGATCCCTCTTCCCGGTTCACAGCCTGCCATTTCTTGCTATATCCTCTCAGGACCAAACAGAAAGGAGACCTCTCTGCTGTCTCTTTTACAAAAGCACTGATCCCGTGCATGAGACCTCTATCCTTATGATGTAATCAACTACCACAGTTCTCACCTCCTAAGGCCGTCACCTTGAGGATGAGGTTTCAACATAAGAATTTCAGGAGGACACAAACATTCAGTCTATAGTAATCTTCACTCAAAGACTACACATTTCGACATTTTAAGTTTCACTTTGAATTTTTTCCTTTATTCTTTGTATCTACAACCTAATATCTATGTTTAGGATCATTCCAGTATATCGCATTGGATTTTGAAAATGCTATCCTCACACAATTAGGTAGAATGAGGAAATTCATGATGTAGCATTTTGGAAAAGAATCCAAATAAATAGACAATTATTAATTATATGAATTGCAATTAGATATCCTTCTAGGAAATTTCAGAAATGTTTGTGATATTAAAAAGAGACACCAGACTCTCTTCACAAGAATTATTTTGACAACCAAAACTCCCCATTTCAAAGCAAGTAGCCATGATTGAGGGATGTTCTTTTAGTCAAATCTTGTCATATTTTGAATTTTTAAACAAACCAAAAGAATAGAAATCCTGGGGGCAAAGGCAATGGATAATTGCATTTCTGGACAACAGAACTTAGAAATGTGCCCTAGCAAGTCCCAGTGTTACCGTACATGTATTATTAGAAGAGTAGTGCAGTTATCTGGGGTTTACCCTACTATGCATATCAAAAGTCCCATCAATGACTTATAGGAAAAAGGTTTCCTCTTAGATTCACTAGTTCATATAGATAAATTATCTACATAGTCTAAAACATAACTCTTGGCAAAGGAAAGAAAGGACACCAGTTTTTAGGGGACAGATTTCTTAAAATTTGGAGTATCCTAAAATAAGCTTTTCTTGTGTATCAAAACTACAACCTTGTGTGAAAAAAAAAATAATGTGTTAATTGTCCTTGCGTATTAAGGAATAGAGTTATGAGGTATGAAACAGTCCCTATCAGTGAAGAGAAATAGTCTCAATTGGAAATTGTTTCAGCAATAATCTAAGTAAAAAGCTCCCTCTGATGAGAACTTTTTTCTTAAATAATATCAGAACTAACTTAAAAGAAAAAAAAATTGCTCTAAGAAATATATCAAGAGTATAGAAGAGATTTTCCTAGAAACACACAACCTACCAAAAATGAATCAAATAAATATATGTGGCAAACAAAAGAGTAAAATTAGACCATTATCTTACACCAAACACAAAAATTAATTCAAAATGGATTAAAGAATTAAGTGAAAGACCTGAAAGCATAAAATTTCTAGAAGAAAACACAGGTGCTAACCTCCTTAACATTAATCCTAGAAATGTTAATTAATTAATTACTTTTTAATGAAAGCATAGTTGGTTTACATTGTTATATTAGTCTCACATTAGTTATACTAACAGCATAGTTATTCATTTATTTAAATTTTTATATTTCATTTATAAGTGAAAAATGTAGAATTTGTCTTTCTCTATATGACTTATTTCACTAAGCATAATAACTTCCCAAGTCCACCAATCTTGCAAATAAGAAAAAAATTTTTTGACTGATTAGTACCTACTGCATATATATTCCAAATCTGCTTCATCCCATTCCTTTACTAATGGACACTTATGTTGCTTCCATATCTGGCAGTTATAAATAATGCTGCTATGAACAATGGGGTTGGAATTAGTGTTTTAATTTTCTTCAGATATATACCCAGAGTAGTAATTGCTGGATCACACAGTGATTCCATTTTTACTTTTCTGAGGAACCTCCATAATGTTTCCCATAATGGCTGTATCAGTTTACATTCCAACCAGACTCCATGTGGGTCTCTCTTTACAGCCTTGGTTGTGAACAGCTGTTCTGCTAGTCCCCAGGCTGATTTCAGCAGGAGTTGCTCTATGTGTGGTTGTAGTCTGATATGTTCTTCAGGGAAGGTGAACCCACTGTCTTCCTACTCTGCTATCTTGATTTGTAGTTTTTTGTAGTTTTTTTTTAATTTTATTTTTAAACTTTACAATATTGTATTAATTTTGCCAAATATCGAAATGAATCTGCCACAGGTATACCTTGTTATAGGCAATCTCTGTGCTGTGGGCTAGTCTCAGGCAAAACAAGTTCTTCCGTGGTCTGTTTAAGCCTGCACCTCTCACTGTACATGCATGAAGACTTTCTAATTTTTTGTGTGTATGCCTCTTAAAAGTCCAAGTCTTTAATGTCTGGCTTCCAAAAGACAAAAAAAAAAAAAAAAAAATGAAGATGGGAGGGATATAAGGTACTGAAACTCCTGAAACTCACTTCAGCTGGGCTGGGGGAGGGAGGGGCAAAGCCATGGTGGGGAGATGCACCAATTATGGCTGCTGTCCTCTCTGCACCTCTGATTCAGAAGGAACCATCAATAATCAGAGAATAGACATTGGATATTTGGAGGAAAATGTCCTATTTACCACCTGGCTCCCATAAGCATTCTTGCAAAGTTCAACTGGAACATATGCAGATGGGTTAGCCAGAGAGTTGTGATTGGGCATAGTTAGCTGCACTACAGTGAAATGACTGAAATCAACCACAATTAACTGTCCAAGTGTCCTGGAAGTTGTGAGGCTTCAATAGACTACAGAGCTCCAAAATAGTTATATAAGATAGATTCTGGCAGTGCAATTATTTTTAAGTGGGGAAATATTTGCAGTGCTTCCTATTTGCCCTCTTCCCAGGATCCTCCTCCTTCCCCTTTTACATAGCAATCCATTTCTTTTCACAGCTACCCTCCAGGTCATCAACCCAGTTGCACAAGTTTAAACCTAGCATACCCTCTCATATTTCTTACTTGTTCGATATACTCAAATACATTTAGAGGGGCTATGTCCTTGACTTAAAAGAAATATTATTTAAAAGAGTATCTGACCTCTTATTTTGAAGATCATTTCTGACCATTTAAAACAACTTCATTGAAACCTCTTCAATGTTCTATGCTGTAAACATAATTTATCCAACCATCTCACATAGACAGAGATTTTACATACTTCCAGTTTTTATCATCAAAAGCAATGACAAAATAAACACCAGTATACACACATCATTTTATGCCAGTACTTTTACTTCAATAACATCCCAGAAGGTTGTCTTTCTCTGTGTTATATAAATCAAATATTTCTCTGAAGTGAGTCAGTCAGTTCAGTCACTAAGCCTTGTCTGACTCTTTGGAACCCCGTGGATGGCAGCACGCTAGGCCTCCCTGTCCATCACCAGCTCCCAGAGTTTGCTCAAACTCATGTCCATAGAGTCAGTGATGCCATCCAACCATCTCATCCTCTGTGTCCCCTTCTCCTCCCACCTTCAATCTTTCCCACCATCAGGGTCTTTTCTAATGAGTCAGTCCTTCATATCAGGTGGCCAAAATATTGGAGTTTCAGCTTCAGTACCAGGTCCTTCCAGTGAATATTCAGGACTGATTTCCTTTAAGATTGACTGGTTGGATCTCCTAGCTGTCCAAGGGACTCTGAAGAGTCTTCTCCAACACCACAGTTCAAAAGTATCAGTTCTTCAGCACTCAGCTTTCTTTATGGTCCAACTCTCACATCCATACATGACTACTGGAAAAAATTATAACTTTGACTATATGGACATTTGCTGTCAAAGTAATGTCTCTTCATTTTAATATGCTGTCTAGGTTTGTCATAGCTTTTCTTCCAAGGAGCAAGTGTCTTTTAATTTCATGGCTGCAGTGACCATCTGCAGTGATTTTGGAGCCCCCCAAAAATAAAGTCTCTCACTGTTTACAACATCTCCTCAATATTTGCCATGAACTGATAGGACCAGATGTCATGATCTTAGCTTTCTGAATGTTGAGGTGTTTTTTTGTTTTTAATTTATTTGCAATTGAAGGATAATTGCTTTACAGAATTTTGTTGTTTTCTGTCAAACCTCAGCGTGAATCAGCCATAGGTATACATATATCCCCTCCCTTCTGAAACTCCCTAGCATCTCCCTCCTCATCCCAACCCTCTAGGTTGATTCAGAGCCCCTGTTTTAGTTTCCTGAGCCAAATTACCATTGGCTATCTATTTTACATATGGTAATGTAAGATTCCATGTTACTCTTTCCATACATCTCACCCTCTCTTCCCCTCTCTCCATGTCCATAAGTCTATTCTCTATGTCTGTTTTTCCATTGCTGCCCTGTAAATAAATTCTTCTGTACTATTTTTCTAGATTCCGTATATATGTTAGAATACAATATTCATCTTTCTCTTTCTGATTAACTTCACTCTGTACATAGGCTCTAGGTTCATCCACCTCATTAGAACTGTCTCAAATGTGTTCCTTTTTATGGTTGAGTAATATTCCATTGTGCATATGTACCATACTTCTTTACCCATTCCTCTGTTGATGGACATCTAGGTTGCTTCCACGATCTAGCCATTGCAAATAGTGCTGTAATGAACAATGGGATACATATGTCTTTTTCAATTTTGGTTTCTTCAGGGTATATGCCTAGGAGCTGGGTCATAAGGTGGTTTTATTCCTAGTTTTTAAAAGAATCTCCATACCATCTTTCATAGTGGCTGTATCAATTACATTCCCACCAACAGTGCAAGAGCATTCCCTTTTCTCTACACCCTCTCCAGCATTTATTGTTTGTAGACTTTTTGATGATGGACATTCTGACTAGTGTCAAGTGATATCTCATTGTAGTTTTGATTTGCATTTCTCTAATAATGAGGGATGTTGAGAATCTTTTCATGTGTTTGATAGTCATCTGTATGTCTTCTTTGGAGAAATGTCTGTTTAGGTCTTTCCCCTATTTTTTGATTGGGTTGTTTGTTTTTCTGGTGTTGAGTTGTATGAGCTGCTTGTATATTTTGGAAGTTAATCCTTTGTCAGTTGTTTCATTTGCTATTATTTTCTCCCATTCTGGGGGTTGTCTTTTCACCCTGCGTAGTTTCCTTTGCTGTGCAAAAGTTTTTAGGTTAATCAGGTCCCACTTCTTTACTTTTGTTTTTATTTCTGTTGCTCTAGGAGGTGGGTCATAGAGGATCTTCGTTTGATTTATGTCATGAAGCATTCTGTGTTTTCCTCTAAGAGTTTTATAGCTTCTGGCCTTACATCTCTGCCTATAATCCATTTTGACTTTATCTTTGTGTGTGGTGTTGGAAATTTTTCCAACTTCATTCTTTTACATGTAGCTATCCAGTTTTCCCAGCACCATTTATTGAAGAGGCTGTCTTTGCCCCATTTTGTTTTCTTGCCTCCTTTGTCAAAAATAAGGTACCCATAGGTGAATGGTTTATTTCTGGGCTTTCTATCTTGTACCATTGATCTATATTTCTGTTTTTATGTTAGTACTATCCGGCCTTGATGACTGTAGCTTTGTAGTATATACTGAAGTCAGGAAGGTTGATCCATCCATTCTTCTTTCTCAAGACTGCTTTGGCTATTTGGGGGTTTTGTGCTTCCATATGAATTGTGAAATTTTTTATTCTAGTTCTGTTAAAATGCCATTGGTAATCTGATAATGATTGCATTGAATCTGTGGATTGCCTTTGGTAGAATAGTCGTTTTCACAATATTGATTCTTCCTACCCAGGAGTATGGAATATCTGTCCAACTGTTTATGTCGTCTTTGATTTCTTTCATCAGTGCCTTATAATTTTCTGTGTACAGTTCTTTTGTCCTCTTAGGTAAGTTTCTTCCAGGATATTTTGTTCTTTTTGTTGAAATGGTGAATGGAATTGATTTCTTAATTTCTCTTTCTGATTTTTCATTGTTAGTATATAGAAATGCAGGTGTTTTCTGTGTATTGATTTTATACCCTGCAAGATTGTTAAATTCACTGATTAGCTCTAGTAATTTTCTGATACTATCTTTAGGGTTTTCTACATACAGTATCATGTCATCTGCAAGCACTGAGAGCTTTATGTCTTCTTCTCTGATATGGATTCCTTTTATTTCTTTTTCTTCTCTGATTGCTGTAGCTAGGAATTCCAGAAATGTGTTGAATAATAGTGGTGAAAGTGGGCACCCTTGTCCTGTTTCTGATCTTAGGGGGAATGCTTTCAGTTTTTCACCACTAAAAAAATGTCTGCTGTAGGCTTATCATATATGGCATTTACTATGTTGAGGTAGGTTCCTTCTATGACCGTTTTTGAAGTTTTAATCATAAATGGGTGCTGAATATTGTCAAAGGATTTTTATGCATCTGTTGAGATTATTTGATTTGTGTATATTGAAGAATGCTTGCTTTCCTGGAATAAACCCAACTTGATCATTGTGTATGAGCTTTTTGATGTGTTGCTGAATTCTGCTTGCTAAAATTTTGTTGAGGATTTTTGCATCTATGTTCATCAGTGATATTGGCCTTTAGTTTTCTTTTTTTGTGTTGTCTTTGTCTGGTTTTGGTATCAGAATGATGGTAACCTCATAGAATGAGTTTGGAATTGTTGCTTCCTCTGCAATTTTTGAAAGAGTTTTAGAAGGATAGGCATCAGCACTTCTCTAAATGTTTGATAGAATTCTCCTATAAAACCATCTGGTCCTGGGCTTTTGTTTTTGGGGGAGATTTTTGATCACAGCTTCAATTTCAGTGCTTGTAATTGGCTTGTTCATAATTTCTATTTCTTCCTGGGTCAGTCTTGGAAGACTGAACTTTTCTAAAAATCTGTCCATTTCTTCCAGGTTATCCATTTTATTGCCATATAATTGTTCGTAAAAGTCTCATAATTGTTTGTATTTCTGCATTGTCTGTTGTAACCTCTCCTTTTTCATTCCTAATTTTGTTGATTTGATTCTTCTCTCTTTTTTACATGATGAGTCTGGCTAAATGTTTGTCAAATTTTATTTTTTTAATCTTCTCAAAGAAACAGCTTTTAGATTAATTAATCTTTACTATTCTTTCTTTAATTTATTTTTCAATTAAGTCTTCTCTGATCTTTATGATTTCTTTCCATTTACTAATTTTGGGGTTTCTCATTCTTCTTTTTATAGTTGTTCTAGGTGTAAAGTTAGGATGTCTATTTGATGTTTTTCTTGTCAATTCTGGTGGGATTGCATTGCTATGAACTTCCCTTTTAGAACTGCTTTTGCTGCATCCCATAGGTTTTGAGTTGTCTCATTTTCATGGTCATTTGTATCTAGAATTTTTTCTCTTTAATTCAACATATACTGCTGTATTTTTTTTAATTTATTGCTTTTAATTTCAGGCTAATTACTTTACAATATTGTGTTGGTTCTGTCACACATCAGCAAAAGAGACACAGATGTATAGAACAGTCTTTTGGACTCTGTATCTAGAATTTTTTTATTTCCTTTTTTATTTCTTCAGTAACCTGTAAAAATATTGCTTAATCTCCATTTGTTTGTGCTTTTGGCAGTTTTTTTCTTGTAACTGATATCTAGTCTCATAACGTTGTGGTCAGAGAAGATGGTTGATATGATTTCAATTTTCTTAAATTTACTGAGGTTTGATTTGTGACCCATGATGTTGTCTATCCTGGAGAACGTTCCATGTGCACATGAGAAGAAGGTGTATTCTTCTGCATTTGGATGGAATGTCCTGAAGATATCAATGAGATCCATCTCATCTAACGTATCATTTAAGACTTGTGTTTCCTTATTAATTTTCTGCTTTGATGATGTGTCCATTGGTGTGAGTGGGGTTTTAAAGTCTACTCTTGTGTTACTGTCAATTTCTCCTTTTATGTCTGCTAGTGTTGTGTCTCGGAGAAGGCAATGGCACCCCACTCCAGTGCTCTTGCCTGGAAAATTCCATGGGCAGAGGAGCCTGGTGGGCTGCAGTCCATGAGGTCGCTAAGAGTTGGACACGACTGAGCGACTTCACTTTCACTGTTCACTTTCATGCATTGGAGTAGGAAATGGCAACCCACTCCAGTATTCTTGCCTGGAAAATCCCAGGGATGGGGGAGCCTGGTGGGCTGCCATCTATGGGGTTGCACAGAGTCGGACATGACTGAAGCAACTTAGCAGTAGCAGCAGCAGTGTTGTGTCTTATGCACTGAGGTGCTCCTATGTTGGGTGCATAGATATTTACAATTGTTATGTCTTCCTCTTGGATTGATCCCTTGATCATTATGTAGTGTCCTTCCTTATCTCTTGCAATCTTCTTTATTTTAAGGTCTATTTTGTCTGATATGAAGTTTGCTACTCTAGCTTTCTTTTGCTTCCCGTTTGCATGGGATATATTTTTCCATACTCTCACTTTCAGTCTATATGTGTCTTTAGGTCTGAGTGGGTTTCTTGCAGACAGTATATATATGGGTCTTGCATCCATCAGCCAGTCTGTGTCTTTCAGTTGAAGCGTTTATTCCGCTTATATGTAAAGTAATTATTGATATATATGTACCTATTGACGTTCTCTTAATTGTTTGGGGTTGATTTTGTAGATCTTTTTCTTGCATTTCTTCACGATATAATTCTCTTTAACATTTGTTGTAAAGCTGGTTTGGTGGTACTTAATTCTCGTAACTTTTGCTTGTCTGAAAAACTTTTGATTTCTCCATCAATTTGGAATGAGATCCTTGCTGGGTACAATAATCTTCATTGTAGATTTTTCCCTTTCAGTACTTTAAATATATACTGTCATTCCCTTCTGACCTGCAAGGTTTCTGCTGAAAAATCAGCTATTAAACATATGGGGTTTCCCTTGCATACTACCTGTTGCTTTTCCCTTGTTACTTTTAATATTCTTTCTTTTTGATTAGTCTTTGTTAGTTTGATTAGTATGTGTCTTGGAATGTTTCTCCTTGGGATTATCCTGTTTAGGACTCTTTGTGCCTCTTGGACATGATTGACTATTTTCTTTTCCATGTTGGAGATATATTCCACCATAATTACTTCCAAAATTTTCTCATATCTTTTTTTTTCCCTCTCTCTTCTCCTTCTGGGACCCCTATAATTTGAAAGTTGGTACATTTGATATTGTCCCAGAGGTTTGTTTGCTTTCTTTCTTTTTTTTTTTTTTTTTTAACTCTGATGGGCATGGCTGAGTAAGGTGTTAATCCTGGTCTGCTGATGATTGGGTTTGTATTTTTGCTTTGTTTGTTGTTTCTATGAGGTGTCCTGCACAGGGTGCTACTGATGATTGGTGATGCCAGGTCTTGTATTCAAGCAGTTTCTTTTGTGTAAGTTCTCACTATTTGATACTCCCTATGGTTATTTCTCTGGTAGTCTAGGGTCTTGGAGTCAGAGCTCCCACTCCAAAGGCTCAGGGCTTGATGTCTGTTCAGGAATGAAGATTTCACAAATGGTCTATTATGGCATTAAGTGACATTAAAACAAACACCAAAAAATAAGAAACCAAAGATCAACCCCAGACAAATGGCAGTTACAAAACCAGGCAAATAATAATTAATTTAATGGAGTATACACATATACACCCATAAGCAAAATCAAAACAATCCAACTAAAATATAGTAGATTGACCCAGCAAACAAAAGAAATAAAAAATTATATCTAGCAGTTGAGAACAAAACTAACTAAAGCACAAACTGGAAAACAAAACTAAAGCAAGTTTCCATGTGAGGAATAAAGAAATGAAAACAAAACTAACAAATATGTTGAGAGAAAAGGAAAAAAAGTAAAGGAATAAAGAATAGATAGAGGTAGAGGTAGATAAAGTAGAGGTAGATAAAGAAGATTTATATACATTAAAGATTAACTGCAAGGGAAGAGAACAGTGGGAAAAGCAAACAAAGGAATAAGTATAGAAAAAATATAATAGGTTTAAAAAATTAAAACAAAAAAAAAAGAGAAAATTGAAAGAAAGAAGAAAAAGGAAGAAGACAGAAAAAAATAAAAAAGGAAAACTCCACAGAACTGCAAAATCCTGACATAGATGCAGAAGTTTGTAACAACAACAACAAAAAAAATGTGATCCCCCCCCCCAAAAAAAAACACCTCAAAAGCCTAATTAGATTTCATAGTGCCAATAAAATTGATAACTACAACTGGGGGCAAAGGAAAAGAAAAAAAATTAATCCAAAAGAATCTAAAGAACAAGTCAAAACATAAGAATAATAAATGATTTTCTTGAGTCACTGCTGTCTGAGTCTTTTCCCTCAATGGGAGTCACAGTCCACCTCACCTCCCTAGGATGCCCTCCAACACTGTGCTGGTCTCTGGATCTGCTGTGGGGGCAGCTCAGATTCTAATCTGGCCCTGCTCCTGTGTGTTCTTGCCTCCAATGTCCACAGCTCTCAGAACTAGTGCGTTTTCTTTTGTGGGAGCTCTCAGTGTCCTTTTATGTATTCCATAGACAAAGAGTCTGCCTAGTTGGTTATGTGGATTTAATCTGCAGCTTGTACAGCTGGTGGGAATGTTTTGGGTCTTCTTCCTTAGCCACACCACCTCTGGGTTTCAACTGTGGTTTTATTTCCACCTCTGCATGTGGGTTGTCCACTGGGGTTTGCTCCTGCAGTTTCCCTGGAGGAGTTGGGTCTGCCCCATTGAGGGCCAGGTGTGGAGGTGGTGCAGCTGCTTGGATTGCAGGGGTTCTGGCAACTCCAGGTACTCAGGGGAATTGGCAGCTAGGGTAACAGGAAATATAGTGCTCCAGAAGAGTATGGCAACCAGTATTGGCCAATATACACCATTATTCTTGCCTGAAGAACCCCTGTGACAAAGAAGCCTGGCAGGCCACAGTCCACAGGGTCACAAAGAGTTGGACACGACAGAAGTGACCCTGCGTGCATAGACGCAAGAATATTTTTGCCTATCGCAGGTCTGCCTCAGTGAAGTTTGAGTGTGAAGGCGGCACAGCTGCTTGGCTTGTGGGGACCCTGGCAGTGCCAAGTGAGCAGGGATGCAGACTGCCTCTGTCACAGGAGTTATAGCCCTATCAGAGTCTTTCTCGAGCCTCTTGTAGATGGCGATCAGAAGGCCTCTCTATCCAGTCTTTCTCCATAGTTCTACCCATTCAGGCACTTAGAGGGTGTCCTTCCTTGGGTCCTTCTCTGTTGTTTGGCGCATCAGGCACATAGACGGACCAACCTGGCTGGGATCCTATTCAGTATATCACATATCAAGCACTTACAGGGGTATCCTGGTTGGGTTCCTACTCTTTAGTTCAGTGCATCAGGTGTTTGATGGGCCAGTCTCTCTATTGTTCAGCTGCCATTGCTTGCATCTGTGGAGAGAGAGGTTATGGTGATGGCTCCAACCCCTAGGCATGACTCGGCAACATCGCCTTGGTTCCACGGCTGCCTGGCTTTCCTCCACAGGCATTTCCCACCACAATCTCCTCCCTCACATCCCCTTGATCTGTCTATTCACAGTCAACAGCAGCCCTAGCCATGGGATTGCTCCATAATCCCTAAACTCCAGCTTTCAGCCACTGCACCTTCCAGAGGACTTGCATCCCTGTCTGGGGTATATATGGCTGTGACAAGGACTGTCTGATTATCTTTCCATTTATGCTGCCACAGATCAGTTGTTTCACTCTCAGTCTTAAAATGTTTCTCCTCTGATTCAGACAATTGGGCCAATGTGGGGCTCAGACCCCTGCTTCAGTTCCCCAACCAGCGGAGGGTAGGTCCAGTCCTACTAACACTCCTGTTTTTCCCTCTAGTTCCTTTGTCCTATTGAGTTTGTGTCTTCTATATATTATTTTCTGCTGGTCAGATACTCCTGTCTGCTCTCAGCTGGTTTTCTGCATGAACATCTGTGTCTGAAGGTGTATTCCAGATGTATCCATGGAGAGAGATATTCTCTACACCCACCTACTTCTCCACCATCTTGTTTGTCTATCCAGTTTAGTTCAGTCATATATCATGTCCGACTCTTTGCAACGGCATGAATCGCAGCACGCCAGGCCTCCCTGTCCATCATCAACTCCTGGAGTTGGCCCAAACTCATGTGCGCCAAGTCGGTGATGCCATTGAGCCATCTCATCTTCTGTCACCCCCTTCTCCTCCTGCCCCCAATCCCTCCCAGCATCAGGGTCTTTTCCAATGAGTCAGTTCTTTGCATGAGGTGGCCAAAGTATTGGAGATTCAGTCTCAGCATCAGTCCTTCCAGTGAACACCCAGGACTGATCTCCTTTAGGATGGATTTGTTGAATCTCCTTACAGTCCAAGGAACTCTCAAGAGTCTTCTCCAACACCACAGTCCAAAAGCATCAATTCTTCAGCACTCAGTTTTCTTCACAGTTCAACTCTCACATCCAACATGACTACTGGAAAAACCACAGCCTTGACTAGACGGACCTTTGTTGGCAAAGTAATATCTCTGCTTTTGAATATGCTATCTAGGTTGGTCATAACTTTCCTTCCAAGGAGTAAGCAACTTTTAATTCCATGGCTGCAATCACTATCTGCAGTGACTTTGGAGCCCAAAAATAGAACGTATGACACTGTTTCCACTGTTTTCCCATCTATTTGCCATGAAGTAATGGGACCGGATGCCAAGATCTTAGTTTTCTGAATGTTGAGCCTCAAGCCAACTTTTTCACTCTCCTCTTTCACTTTCATCAAGAGGCTTTTTAGTTCCTCTTCACTTTCTGCTATAAAGGTGGTGTCATCTGCACATCTTAGGTTATTGATATTTCTCCTGGAAATCTTGATTCCAGCTTGTGCTTCTTCCACCCCAGCGTTTCTCATGATGTACTCTGCATATAAGTTAAATAAGCAGGGTGACAAATACAGCCTTGATGTACCCCTTTACCTATTCGAAACCAGTCCGTTGTTCCATATCCAGTTCTAACTGTTGCTACATGAGTTGCATATAGGTTTCTCAAGAGGCAGGTCCGGTGGTCTGGTATTCCAGTCTCCTTCAGAATTTTCCACAGTTTATTGTGATCCACACAGTCAAAGGCTTTGGCATAGTCAATAAAGCAGAAATAGATGTTTTTCTGGGACTTTCTTGCTATTGCAATGATCCAGCGGATGTTGACACTTTGATCTCTGGTTCCTCTGACTTTTCTAAAACCAGCTTGAACATCTGGAAGTTCATAGTTCACGTATTGCTGAAGCCTGACTTGGAGAATTTTAAACATTACTTTACGAGCATGTGAGATAAGTGCAATTGTGCCATGGTTTGAGCATTCTTTGGCATTGCCTTTCTTTGGGACTGGAATGAAAACTGACCTTTTCCAGTCCTGTGGCCACTGCTGAGTTTTCCAAATTTGCTGGCATATTGAGCGCAGCACTTTCACAGCATCATCTTTCAGGATTTGAAATAGCTCCACTGGAATTCCATCACCTCCACTAGCTTTGTTCCTAGTGATTCTTCCTAAGGCCCACTTGACTTCACATTCCAGGATGTCTGGCTCTAGGTGAGTGATCACACCATTGTGATTATCTTGGTCATGAAGATCTTTTTTGTACAGTTCTTCTGTGTATTCTTGCCACCTCTTCTTACTATCTTCTGCTTCTGTTAGGTCCATATCATGTCTGTCCTTTATTGAGCCCATCTTTGCATGAAATGTTCCCTTGGTATCTCTAATTTTCTTGAAGAAATCTCTAGTCTTTCCCATTCTGTTGCTTCCCTCTATTTCTTTGCATTGATCACTGAGGAAGGCCTTCTTATCTCTTCTTGCTATTTTTTGGAACTCTGCATTCAGATGCTTATATCTTTCCTTTTCTCCTTTGCTTTTCACTTCTCTTCTTTTCACAGCTATTTGTAAGGCCTCCTCAGACAGCCATTTTGCTTTTTTGCATTTCTTTTCCATGGGGATGGTCTTGATCCCTGTCTCCTGTATGTCACGAACCTCCGTACATATTTCATCAGGCACTCTGTCTATCAGATTTGGTCCCTTAAATCTATTTCTCACTTCCACTGTATAACCATAAGGGATTTTATTTAGGTCATACCTGAATATTCTAGTCATTTTCCTTACTTTCTTCAATTTAAGTCTGAATTTGCCAATAAGGAGTTCATGATCTGAGCCACAGTCAGCTCCTGGTCTTGTTTCTGCTGACAAGTATCTATAAACCCAAAATTAATTTCTATACTCAATAAACTATACAGATGTGTGTAGTATGTAATACAGGCACTCCTCAAGAAACAAAACAAATCTCAAATAACAAACCATGGCTAAGGTCAGAGAATAAATAAATAAAATATAGATAGAAAAAAACAGAAATGTTAATGGACAAAAGAGTTAGCTTTTCTTTAAATATAATAAAAAGTGATAAACTGTTAGCCATGCTTACCAAAAAGAAAGGAAAGAGGACTCAAATAAACAAAGTAAGAAAAGAAACAAGAGAAATAACAACTGACTTCACAGAGATACAAATAATTTATAAGCAAATACCATGAACTGTTGCAGACCAACTCAATGGACAACCAATAAGAAATGGATAGATTTCTAGAAACACTCAGCCAGGAAAGATAGGATCTAAAAGAAGCAGACAATGTAAACGGACTGATCACTAGTAGCAAAATTAAAGTTGCAATAAAAGATGTCTCCCAGCAAACAAAAGTTCAGGACTGAACAGCTTCATGGGGAAACTTTACCAAACCTATGAAGAAGAGCTAACACCTAGGCTTTTCAAACTATTCCAAAAAATTGAAAAGAATGGAGAACTCTCAGACTCATTCTAAAAGGCCACCACTATGCTGAAAGCAGAACCAAAGACACTTCAAAAAATTACAGGCCAATACCTCTGAGGAATGTAAATGCAAAAGCCCTCAATGAAATACCAAAATGAATTCAACAATACATGAAATAGATTATATACTACGATTAAGTAGAATTTATTCCATGGATGCATGGTTGGCTCAATATTCTCAGTTAAATCAATATGCAGTGTGTGTGTGTGTGTGTGTGTGTGTGTGTGTGTGTGTGTGTGATTAGTCACTCAGTCATGTTCGACTCTTTGTTACTGTGGACTATAGCCAGCCAGGCTCTGTCCATGGGATTTTCCCAGCAAGAATACTGGAGCAACTTTCCACTGATACATCAGATTAACAAAAGGAAGGATAAAAGTCATATGACCATCTCAATGGATGCAGAAAATACATTCCACAAAATTCAACATCCAATAATGGTAAAAACTCTCATGATGGTGGGTAAAGAAGAAATATATTTCAACATAATAAAGGCCATGTAAGACAACTTTCATCATACTCAGTGGTGAAAAGCTGGAAACCTTTCCTTTAAAATCAGGAACAAGACAAAAAACACTAATCTCACTATTTCTATGTAACACAGTATTGGTAGATCTAGCCATACAAATCATATAAGAAACAGAAAAAAAAAAAAAAAAGGCATCCAAATTAGAAGAGAAGAAGGAAAACTGTCACTGTTTGCAGATGCCCTGATACTTTTATAGAAAACCTTAAAGTCTCTGCTCAGAAGCTATCAGAACTAATTAATGAAGGCAAGAAATTTGGATTTGTTAATTAGCATAAGGTTAATATGCAAAATTCTTTTCCATAAAAAGTAATGAAATATTCAAAAAATAACCCTTAAAAATCCTATTTAAACCACATGCAAAGGAGAACTTACCCAGGGATAAACTTACCAAAAAGGGGAAAGTACTATACTCTGAAAAGATAAAACATGGATGAAGAAAACTGAAGAATATACAAAGAAATGGAACAATATCCCACATATTTATGGATTAGAAGAATTAATATTAATGGCCATTTACCAAAAACAATCTACAAGTTTAAGGCAGTTCCCACCCATGATATTTATTAAAGAACTAAAAATAATCATCGTAAAATTAATATGGAACAACAGAAGACTTCAAACTGTGAAAGCCATCTTAAGAAAAAAGAACCAGCTGGGTGTATCACCCTCCCAGACTTCAGACTATACTATATTGCTATATACAAAGCTATAGCAATATAAACAGTGTGGAACATGCACAAAAACAAACACATATATCAGTAAAACAGAACAGAGGGCCTGGTAATAAATTCACACAACTATGCTTAATTAAATAATGACAAGGAGTCAAAAATATGCAATGGACAAAATACAGTCTCTTCAAGAAGTGATGCTGGAAAACTGAAGAAATTCATGTAAAGCAATGAGATTAGCACATTCCCTCAAACCATATGAAAAATTACCTCAAAATAGGTTGAAAACCTAAATTAAAGTCTGAGATCATGAAGCTTTTAGACGAAAATTTAGGCAGAACACTCCTTGAAATAATGCTAGCAATATTTTTTTTCAATGCGTTTCCAAAGGCAAATGAAATAAAAAGAAAAATGCATAAATGTGACCTAGTTAAACTTTAAACTGTAGCACAGCAAAGGTGATTATCAACAGAATAAAAAATCAGTCTAATGAATAGGAGAAAATGATTACAAATTACATATCCAGCAAGTGGTTAATATTCAAAATATATATGCAGCTCATACAAATCAATATCAAGGGAAAAAGTAACCAAATTAAGAAATGAGTGGAAGAACTGAATAGACATTTGTTCCAAGGAAAACATACAGATGGCCAACAAGTGCATAAAAGGATGCTCACCCTTGCAAATCACCTGGGAAATGCAAATCAAAACCATGACATATTACCTCACACCTGTCAGAATTTCTATCATCAAAAAGACAAAAAATAGCAAATGTTGAAAGAATGTGAGGGAAATTGAACCCTTGTATAATGGTGTGAATGTAAATTGGTTCACCACAATGGAAAACAATACAGAAGTTCTTCAAAAAACTAAAATTGTTAATGTGGTGTATCACATTGATTTATTTGCAAATACTGAAGAATCATTGCATCCCAGGGATGAACCTACTTGGTCACGATGTATGATCTTTTTAATATGTTTTTGGATTCTGTTTGTTAGAATTTTGTTGAGGATTTTTGCATCTATGTTCATCAGTGATATTGGCCTGTAGTTTGTGTGTGTGTGTGTGTATGTGTGTGTGGCATCTTTGTCTGGTTTTGGTATTAGGGTGATGGTGGCCTCATAGAATGAGTTTGGGAATTTACCTTCCTATACAATTTTCTGGAAGAGTTTGAATAGGATAGGTGTTAGCTATTCTCTAAATTTTTGGTAGAATTCACCTGTGAAGACATCTGGTACTGGGCTTTTGTTTTTTGGGAGATTTTTGATTACAGTTTTGATTTCCATGCTTGTGATGGGTATGTTAAGATTTTTTATTTCTTGGTTCAGTTTTAAAAGATTATACTTTTCCAAGAATTTGTCCATTTCTTCCAATAGATGCACAGACAATCTTTGACAAAATTCAACACCAATTTATGACAAAAACTCTCCAGAAAGCAGGCATAGAAGAAACATATCTCAAAATAATAAAAGCCACATAGATAAACCCACACCAGACATTATCCTCAATGGCGAAAAATTGAAAGCATTCCCACTAAAGTCAGGAACAAGACAAGGGTGTCCACTCTCACCACTATTCTTCAACATAGTTTTGTATGTTTTAGCCACAGCAATCAGAGAAGAAAAAGAAATAATAGGAATCCAGATTGGAAAAGAAGTAAAACTCTCATTGTTTGCAGATGACATGATCCTCTACATTGAAAACCCAAAGACACCACCAGAAAATTACTGGAGCTAATCAATGAATATAGTGAAGTTACAGGATGTAAAATTAATACAAATAAATCCCTTGCATTCTGATATACTAACAATGAGAAAACAGAAAGATAAATCAAGGAAACAATCCCATTCACCATTGAGACAAAAAGAACAAAATACTTGGGAATAAATTTACCTAAAGAAACAAAAGACCTTTATATAGAAAACTATAAAACACTGGTGAAAGAAATCAAAGAGGACACTAATAGATGGAGAAATATACCGTGTTCATGGACTGGAAGAATCAATATAGTGAAAATGAGTTTACTACCCAAAGAAATCTATGGATTCAATGTAATCCTTATAAAGCTACAAACAGTATTTTCAGGGAACTAGAACAAATAATTTCACAATTTATATGGAAACACAGAAAACCTTGAATAGCCAAATCAAGCTTGAGAAAGAAGAATGGAACTGGAGGCATTAACCTGCCTGACTTTAGACTATACTACAAAGCTATAGTCATTAAGGCAGTATGGTACAGACACAGACAGAAATATAGATCCATGGAACAAAACCAAAAACCCAGAGATAAATACATGCAACTATGGACACTTTATCTTTGATAAAGGATGAAAAAATATGCAATGGAGAAAAGACAATCTCTTTAACAAGTGGTGCTGGGAAAACTGGTCAACCACCTGTAACAGAATGAAACTAGAACACTTTCTAATACCATACACAAAAATAAACTCAAAACGGATTATAGATCTAAATTAAAGACCAGAAAATATAAAGCTCTTAGAGGAAAATATAGGCAGAACACTCTCTTACATAAATCAAAACAAGATCCTCTATGACCTACTTCCCTGAGAAATGGAAATAAAAGCAAAAATAAATGGGACCTAATTAAACTTAAAAGCTTTTGCAAAATGAAGGAAACTATAAGCAGGGTGAAAAGACAGCCTTCGGAATGAGAGAAAATAATAGCAAACGAAGCAACTGACAAATAATTAATCTAAAAAATATACAAACAGCTCATACAACCCAATACCAGAAAAATAAACGACCCAATCAAAAAATGGGCCAAAGACCTAAACAGACATTTCTCCCAAGAAGACATACAGATGGCTAACAAACACATAAAAAGATGCTCACCATCACTCATTATCAGAGAAATGCAAATCAAAACCACAATGAAGTACCATCTCACACCAGTCAGAATGGCTGCTATCAAAAAATCTACAAACAATAATAAAAGTATACAAAAAATACCTGCTGGAGAGGTTGTGGGGAAAAGGGAGCCTTCTTACATTGTTGGTGGGAATTCAAACTAGTACAGCCACTATGCAGAACTGTGTGGATATTCCTTTAAAAGCTGGAAATAAAACTCCCATATGACCGAGCAATCCCACTGTTGGGCATACACACGGAGGAAACCAGAATTGAGAGAGACACGTGCACCCTAATGTTCATTTCAGCACTGTTTACAATAGCTAGGACATGGAAGCAACCTAGATGTCCATTGGCAGACGTTTGGATAACAAAGCTGTGGTACATACACACAATAGAATATTACTCCATTAATAAAAAAGAATGCTTTTATGTCAGTTCTAAGAAGGTGGATGAAACTGAAGCCTATTATCCAGAGTGAAGTAAATCAGAAAGAAAAACACCAATACGGTATGCTAACGCATATATATGGAATTTAAAAAGATGGTCATGATGATCATATATATAAGACAGCAAAACAGACACAGATATAAAGACCAGACTTTGGACTCTGTGGGAGAAGGCGAGGGTGGGATGATTTGAGAGAATAGCTCTGAAATATGTATATTACCATATGCGAAATAGATTACCAGTCCAAATTTGATGCATAAAACAGGGCAGTCAAAGCCGGTGCACTGGGACAACCCAGAGGGATGGTATGGGGAGGCAGGTGGAGGAGGATTCAGGATCAGGGGACACATGTACACCCATGGCTGATTCATGTCAATGTATGGCAAAAACCACCACAATATTGTAAAGTAATTATCATCCAACTAAAATAAATTAATTAATTTTTTAAAAAGTAAACATTGAATTACCACATATCCTGCAATTCCACACCAGGGGATATATGTGGAGAAAAATAAAGCATTAATACAAAAAAAAAAGAAACATGCACATCAAAATTCATTGCAACACTATTTACAATAGCCAAGAAATGAAAGCCACCCATGTGTCCATAAACAACCAAATGGATATACATACAATGGGATATTACACAGCCATAAAAAGAATGAAAGTTTTCCACTTTCAAATACATACATGGATCTAAACAATTTTATTATTAGTGAAATAATTCTCATGTAGAAATACACAATAAGATACCACTTATATGTGAATTTTAAAAATAAAACAAAGAAATGTATACTTCAAAACAGAAAGAAATTCACAAAGAAAAGAAAAAAAAAAAAAAAAAAACTAGATGTAACCAAAAGAGGAGGAGAATGATAGGGGTACAGGATTAAGAAACACAAATGACTATGTGTGAAGAAAATAAACAACTAGAAGATATTTTCAGAGAAGGCAATGGCACCCCACTCCAGTACTCTTGCCTGGAAAATCCCATGGACAGAGGAGCCTGGTGGGCTGCAATCCATGGGGTCGCTAAGAGTCAGACACGACTGAGTGACTTCACTTTCACATTTCACTTTCATGCACTGGAGAAGGAAATGGCAGCCCACTCCATTGTTCGTGCCTGGAGAATCCCAGGGACGGGGGAGCCTAGTGGGCTGCCATCTATAGGGCCACACAGAGTTGGACACAACTGAAGTGACTTAGCAGCAGCAGAAGATATTTTATAGCACAGGGAATTATAGCCATTATCTTGTAATAAATCTTAATGGAGTATAATCAGTAAAAACACTGAATCACTATCCTGTATACCTGAAAATAATATTGTGAATCAGCTATACTTCAATAAAAATGCATTTAAAAAATAAATTCCAGCATGAAAATATGTTTTTAGTTCAAAAATGATAAGAAAAGGGTCTTAGACAAACCACAAAGAGTTAATACAATATTCTGAAAGGCCAGATATAAGATTACAGGTACAGGAATCAAGGGAGGTAAATCCATCTGGCATGAGAAAATTTAGAATGAAAGACCTATATAGCTGTCTAAACTTATCTAATAATTTATTTCCAAAATATTTTGTGTACAATATGTACATGACTCTGTGGACTCTAAAATATATCTGTCAAGTATTTCATTAAGAAAACTACCAAAAACTCACAAACTATGATATATGTTATCTCAGTTTTCAACTATATATATGTCTATTTACACAAATATTTCTCCAAGTAAAAAGACAGCCAGCAAAAGTCAGTGACAGCACAAAGTTCACTCACCCTCATATGACTAAATAAGCTCTTCTAAAACTTACCTATCTCATATCATTCAGCTAGATTTTCAAGGACAAATACACATGGGGAAAATACAGCTAAAAGCACTGACTAAACTATGGTGGAAATATTTTATGACCTTGGTAGACGTTAAATTGAAGTTTTCATTATTTACCAAAACATAAATGAATGTTCTGGAGAAGGAAATGGCAACCCACTCCAGTAGGCTTGCCTGGAAAATCCCATGGGCAGAGGAGCCAGGTAGGCTACAGTCCATGGGGTTGCGAAGAGTCACACACGACTGAGTGACTTAACTGTCACTTTTTACTTTTATGCATTGGAGAAGGAAATGGCAACCCACTCCAGTATTCTTGCCTGGAGAATCTCAGGGACAGAGGAGCCTGGTGGGATGCCATCTATAGGGCTGCACACAGTCAGACACAATTGAACGACTTAGCAGCTGCAGCAAATGAATGTTCAGTGAACTTTTCAGTATGGCTGTTATGTTTGATGAATAAATAAGAAAAACAGGTATTTTCAATATTATCACGTTAATGTAAATTATCTAAAAAGTCAAAATACTCATATTTAAAGAAGAACTTAATACAATACTTTGATCACCTGATGCAAAGTGACGACTCATTAGAAAAGAGTTGACTCATTAGAAAAGACCCTGATGCTGGGAAAGATTGGAAGCAGGAGGAGAGGGGATGACAGATGACAATGGTTGGATGGCATCACCAACTCAAAGGACATGAGTTTGAGCAAGCTCCAGGAGATGGTGAAGGACAGGGAAATCTTGGGTGTTACAGTCAATGGGGTTGCAAAGAGTCAGAAACAACTGAGCGACTGAACAACAACAAACCAGAATTATGATCCTTTTATCTATTAGATAATATTTCCATACAAAATATCATCATAATCTTAATGGAAATGTGTACTTGTATGTGGAATATAATATCTTCTATCCGGTTTTAATAATGAATATCAATTACCAATCAAGAATTCATTTTTTTCTATTTTTATTGAAGTGTTTTTGATATGCATTATATGAGCTAAGAGATTCACAATTCTTAGAGGTTATATTCCATTTATAGTTATTATAAAATCTTGGCTATATGTCCCGTGTTGTACATTCTATTGTTATAACTTAGTTTATACATAATATTTTGTATGTCTTCATCACCTATCCCTATACTGCCTGTCTCCACTTCCCTCTCCCCACAGGTGACCATAAATTTGTTCTCTTAATCAGTGAATCTTTCTCTTCTGTTCTATTCACTAATTTGTTACAGTTTTCAGATTCCACATATAAGTGATACCATATGTGTCTTTTTCTGCCTGATTTATTTCACTTACCACAATACCTTCCAAGTCCATTGATGTTGCTGTAAATGGGGAGTTTTCATTCTTTTGATGGATGAGTAATATTCCATTTTATCTATTTACCACATCTTTTCCCTTCATCTGTTGATGGAGATTTAGGATGCTCCCATATCTCGGCAATTGTAAATAATGCTATGCTGAATATTGGGGTACAAATATCTTTTTGAATTAGTGTTTTCATATTTTTCAGATATATACCCAGGAGTGGAATTACTGGGACATATGGTATTTCTATTTCTAGCTTTTTGAAATACCTCCACACTGAAAAATTTCCACTTGCAAGCTCATTCAGAAACAATTCTCTGGAAGTTCCATCTTTTTCTTCACAGTTGTTTCTTTCCTTCCATTTTTTCACAAGATGAACAGGGGATTCAAAAACTGGTCTCTGCATTTTTAGCTATTTGATTCTGAGCAAGTCATAGAACTATTTCCTTAGCAAAAAATCAGATAAGGAGACTTATCTTTTAAGACCATTTATAAAATTCTAGAACATATTACTTCCTAGAGATTTAATTTTTCCTCTAATAAAGGGAAGGAGTCAAGTTTACGAACTAAAAGAATAAATATCAACAGGACAATGTTTCTGTCAAATATTTTTGTTTTGTGTTGAAAAGCGGGAAACACATCTTTCTTTGCAAAAGGGAGGTGCTCTTACATAATTAGACAATGAATCTTGACCTTACATTTGATAATGAATTCTATAGTCAAAAATATCACTGTTTAACTTTTAATCAATATCAGAATCCACTGATATGCAAGTTGATAACAATTTCAATCATATTTTATGACAGCGTATCAATTGACCAATACAATAAAAAGAGGCATATGTTATTAGTGTGGATTGAGAAAGGCCGACAGAATAATTTAGCTTATTCATTTTCAAGTACCCTCAAGAATAAAGAACTATGGTTCAATAAAGTGTTCAATTTCTTTACCTGTGTGGCACTTAAGATACAGAATAGGAGCTATTACTAAAAGAATCCAGAAAAATTTGGGGAATTTTTACATCTTTACCGTGTCCACATTTTTGTCAGTATGTCTCAGTTTTAATGGAACCATAAGTGAGAACAGCACTGATACAGGAAAGGGCTCTATGTAATGAAATCAAGAAAGAAAAAAATTGCTCAGACTGCAGACTACTCTATGGCATACCTTGGATGAACAGACACACAAGGAAAATAATAGTGTTATCATCAGATGGGAAAGGTTATTGGTCCCTACCCTGCAACTGCTATGGGATCACTTAGGGCTGAAGATGATTCTCCAGTTAAATAGGCCCACAGGTTACATTAAGGGGCAAGAGAAGAAAAGACATCAGACATTAGAGATTAAATCCTGCCAAGAGGACATTAGAAAGACAAATGAAGATTGTGACAAAAGAATAAGAGGAAGAGGATACAGTGGAGCAAGAAAAAGACTTAAAAAAATAAAGAAAAGGTGGCATAACTGGTTTCATTCATTTTGTGATTCTCTTCAAGGTTTTCTTCACAGCAATTTTGACATCCTTGTTCCTGAGGCTATAAATGAGAGGGTTCAGCATGGGTACCACATTAGTGTAAAGCACTGAGAAAAATTTTCCCTGCTCTACAAAACTAGAAGACGGTGGCCTGACATGAGTGAGCAGCCCAAATCCATAGAATAGACCAACTGTTGTAATATGGGACCCACAGGTGCTCAAGGCTTTAGACCAACCTTTAGATGATGGTATATGAAGAATATTGAAAAGAATCAAAGCATAAGAAATTAAGATAATGAGGCTAGATACTATGACAACTGTCCCCACAACAGCAGAAACCACGATCTCATTGGCATAAGTGCTGCTGCAGGAGAGCTGGAGGAGTGGGAGAATGTCACACATATAATGGCTAATGATGCTGGAACCACAAAAGATCAGCCTCATCATACACCCTGTGTGGACCATGGCTCCAGCAAACCCCATCACATACGAACCAGACATCAGCAGAGAACACACCTGAGGGGACATGGCCATTGTATACAACAAGGGCTTACAGATGGCCACGTAGCGATCATAGGCCATGGCTGTCAACACATAGCACTCAGAGCCGACAAAAAAGCAGAAGAAAAACAGCTGAGACATACATCCTGTAAAGGAGATGACATTCCTCTTGGAAATAAAGTTCATTAGCATTTTGGGGTTAAAGACAGATGAGTAACAGAGGTCAATAAAAGAGAGATTGAACAAAAAAAAGTACATGGGGGTGTGCAGGTGTGAATTTAGAGAAATTAGAATCATCAAGCATAAATTTCCCAACCCAGTGACCAGGTAGTTCAGAAGAAACAGGAAAAACAGGGGTAACTGGAGTTTAGGTTGTTCTGTCAATCCCATAAGGATAAACTCAGTCACAGAGGAAGCATTTTCCATATTCATTTACTACACAGTCGTGATCTGTAGGAACAGGGGCAGAAACTCAGATTCACAATGGACCTTCATGGACTTTCCCTGTTTCCCGAGTGATAGCTGGATCTTTTTATAACCACAGGGTTGTCTAAAGAGACTCATCAAAGCATCCAAAATGCAAGACTTGTAATGACTATTCCCGCAGATTCCTCATTTTCTTCTTTCTGTCCTTAATCCTCTTGTTTGTCTCTGTGCTTAAAAAATACTGGTAGACTCCCAGTGTCTCTGCACATCATTCTTCCTCTCTCCAGGCTCTGTTCAGGATCAGGGCTGAAAAGAACAATAAATAGGTGGTATTCCACAGAACCCTCGATTTATATAGTCTGAGGTTTGAAAGGAATTGAGACATAGGTGATTCAACCCTCACCTTCTTTTTCTGTGATGCCTCACTGCCACTGAACCTTAGGACTCCTTCTACCTTACAGTCCTTAGAAGGTCAAAGTTTCTGACAAGGAAGAAGACAGTATCCATCACTGTGGTCCTCAGTCTTTGACATGCTAAGGGGACAGGCCATAATTTCTATTTGAGAATTTCCCCAGAAGGTCTTCTTCACTTGCAAGGATAATATCCACCTTAACAAGCTCCGAAGCAATCAATTAACTCAAGTAGAATGTATTTCACACCCTGTAGTTCTGGGAAAATTGATTAGAAGCACAGAAAATAATTCTCTCCCTTGTGATTTCCTTTCAAGTTAATGAGCTCCCTGACATTAAAAATTAATGAGTTTTTCTTTCCATTCTGTGTCACAGATCTTTTGAGACACAATATACTACTAGTTAAGTATTCTTCTTAATCCCCAAGGCAGAGTAATGTGTGTTCTGATATTTACTTTCTTTCTCATCTCTTGGAGTCTATGTCCACTTCCAAAAACAAAAGGACATCTGGGGCATAATCACTTTACAATGTATTGTTGGTTTCCCCCATACAACATTGCAAATAATAACAATCATATATTTACCCTCCCTCTTGAGCCTCCCTCTCCCCATCATCCCACCCATCCAGGTTGTCACAGAGTGCCAGGCTGGGCAGTGTTTATATAGTGCTATGTAGCAGCTTCTCATCATCTACCCATTTTACACATGATAGGGAATGCACGTCAATCCTATTCTCTCCATTGGTCCCACCCTCTCTTTCCCCAACTTTGTTCACAAGTTTTTTCTCTATGTCCATGTTCCATTCCTTCCCTGTAAATAGGTTCATCAGTACTGTTTTTCTAGTTTCCATAGATATGTTTTAATCCTGGTAGTTCAGCTGGTAAAGAATCTGCCTGCAATGCAGGAGACCCTGGTTTGATTCCAGGGTTGGGAAGTTCCCCTGAAGAAGGGATAGGTACTCTAGTATTCTTGCCTGGAGAATCCCCACGGACAGAGGATCCTGGTGGGCTACAGTCTATGGGGACACAAAGAGTCAGACACGACCAAGCAACTAAGCACAGCACACATACGATATTTATTTCTCTTTCTGACTTACTTCACTCTCCTGTATAATTGGCCCTAGGTTCATCTAGCTCACTAGAACTGACTTTTATGTGTTCCTTTTTATGGCTGAGTAATATTTCAATGTATATATGTACCTGCTGCTGCTAAGTCGCTTCAGTCGTGTCCGACCCAGTGCGACCCCAGAGACGACAGCCCACCAGGCTCCCCCGTCCCTGGGATTCTCCAGGCAAGAACACTGGAGTGGGTTGCCATTTCCTTCTCCATATATGTACCACAACTTCTTAATCCATTTACCTGCCAATGGACAGCTAGGTCGCTTTTGCATCCTGACTATTGTAAATTGTGCTACAGTAAAACTGGGGTAAATGTGTCTTTTTCAATTATGGTTTTCTCAGGGTATATGCCCAGTAATTTGATTGCTGAGTCAGTGGTAAAGAACGTGCCTGCCTGCCAATGCAGGATATGTAGAAGCAGTTTCAATCCCTGGGTCTGGAAGATACCCTGGAGGACATAGCAACCCAACCATTCCAGTATTCTTGCTGGGAGAATTCCTTGGACAGAGGGACCTGGTAGGCTACAGAGAGAGAGAGGTTTCCTAACCCAAAAGGGATCCCCCATTATTAATTCAGACTTGACCCACAAACTTCTAGAAGCAACACTTACCAAACAAAGCCGCCATCCTCTGCTGTAAGGGGCATCAAAAGAGAAGTCTCATATTAGCCTACAACAATGCTGCAGACCAGAAGGCAAAAGAGGTAGCCCTGTCCCACCCCTCCCTCCAGTCCCCTGTCATCTTAGCTCTGACTCCATCCGACCCTCCCACCACCAGAAAAATCCTCTCTTATCTACACTCACTCTTTCATCCCTCGTCCAAGACACTCCAACAGTTCCTCCGTAACCACTTCCCCATATCCATGGCTGACCAACAATATTTAGATAACCTTACCTACTCCTGTCAAATATATCAATGTATTAATTCCAATTCCAACCTTAAACCTACCTCCTTTCCAACCCATCAAATGCGAGGCAGCGTCCCAGCACAAGATTGGCAGATAGACTTACTCATATGCCCCCAGTTCAGAGATTCAGATACCTCCTGGTCCTTGTGGACACTTTTTCAAGATTGGTAAAAGCATTTCCCACTACAAACAAAAGAGCCCACACTGTGGCCCAAATCTTCCTCACAGAAATTACCCCCAGGTTTGGTCTGCCTTCATCCCTACAGTCTGATAAGGGCCTGAAATTTACGTGCAAGGTCACCCAACAACTTGTCCAATTCTTACAGATACCCTGAAAATTTCACATTCCATATCATCCCCAGTCCTCAGAAAATGTAGAAAGGATGAATAGAATAATCAGAAAAAAAAACTCTTACTAAATTAACCCTCAAGGTACATCTAGATTGGACTAAACTTTTGCTGATTCTTCTCCTCAGAGTGCGGGCTTTGCCCGAAAGCCCCTGGGGCTGAGCCCCTTTGAGGTGATGTACGGAAGGCCCATGCTGCCTCCTGGACTCCCCCTTGAACCTCCTCCCATACCAAGTTTCCTACACTCCCCTCTGCTGGCGGAACTCCACAATGCCCTAGACACTGAGACTGGGGACATCTCGACCTCGGCTCATTTTTACTACAAGCTGTCCCAAAAACTCAATGAAGATATGGAGCAAGTAACAGAGTTCTTCGTTTCAGTCCAAAGACAAATTAACTCATTAGCTTCTGTGGCCTTACAAAATAGACGAGCCTTAGACCTTCTCACCACAGAAAAGGGAGAGACCTGCCTTTTTCTAGAAAAAGACTGCTGCTATTTTGTTAATGAAATGGACATAGTCCAGGACAAAGTCAAAGAACTTAGAGACAGAATTGAACACCGCAAAAAAGAGTTAGAAAACCTTTACAATCCCCAAAACCTGTTCCAACAGGCCCTCCCTTGGTTACTCCCTTTCTTGGGACTATTGGTACTTATCATTTTATTCGTCTTATTTGGACCCTGTCTCTTCAATCTCTTTCAAAGGTTTCTCCAAGAACAGATTTAGGCCATCTCTCAAGACCAAGTCAAGACTGTTCTTTTGCTTAAAACCCTGATGGCAAAAATAGAAAATCAACACTATGGGCCTTAGACTTCCTTCCTCCCAGACTACAAACCCCTGACCCTAATTTATCAGCAAAAAAAATCCCTGAACATTAATGGTGCCCACATTTCTTTCTCTTTATATATATATATATATATATATATATATATATATATATACACACACATATATTTCTTAAAGTCTGGAATGAAGGAAAGTTGCATGGTTCAAGGTAGCCTAGAGTTAAAACTCGAGTCTAGGTCCTCCCCATCATTCTAGGCAAAACAAAGAACTCTCCCACCTGAAAAAAAATAGACATTAGGTTTATTATGCCCAGCTCCAAGCTGGCCCAGCCTCTGTCGATCTCCAGAACTGCTTGTCCCAGCCATTTAAGAGATAACTACTCCCAACAACCTTGGAAAAGAACAGGCCCCCTTAAAACAGTAGCTTTCTACATACATGTCTATATATACTTACTCTTTTCTTAAATAAGAGCAGCTGCTGCTGCTGCTGCTAAGTCGCTTCAGTCGTATCCGACTCTGTTCACTCTGTGCGACCCCATACATGGCAGCCCACCAGCCTCCCACGTCCCTGGGATTCTCCAGCTGCTGGCTAATCTGACCACTGCCCCTTCTCGCCTCATTAAAGGTGATCTGTTCCTGTAGAGTGCCAGTCTCATTCTTCTTCTGAACCTCGCCTACTCTAGCTCCGTACCTTACACTGGTCGCAAGCGACCATCTCAAGTGTTTGAGCAGGATCCTGCTGGGCATTCCTGGAACAGCCTGTCTTCCTTAGCTCCTCTCTTAAGTACCTAGATAGCAGTATTCAATGCAGAATTCCTGAGTTGTTTTGCAGATGTGAATACCCGCTCCATCCCAAATGGAGGATATTAACAACTTGATAATCAAGAGTGCACAACCCCAGGCCTCCTGAAGCCTAAGTTCAGTTCAGTTCAGTCTCTCAGCAATGTCCAACTCTGTGCGGCCCCATGGACTGGAGCATGCTCGGCCTCCCCGTCCATCACCAACTCCCAAAGTTTACTTAAACTCATGTCCACTGAGTCAGTGATGCCACCCAACCATCTCATCCTCTGTCATCCCCTTCTCCTCCTGCCTTCAATCTTTCCCAGCGTCGGGGTCTTTTCCAATGAGTCAATTCTTCACATCAGGTGGCCAAAGTATTCAGCATCAGTCCTTCCAATGAATATTCAGGACTGATTTCCTTTAGGATGGACTGCTTGGATCTCCTTGCTGTCCAAGGGATTCTCAAGAGTCTTCTCTAACACCACAGTACAAAAGCATCGATTCTTCAGTGCTCAGCTTTCTTTATAGTCCAACTCTCACATGAATACATGACTACAGGAAAAACCATAGCTTTGACTAGATGGACCTTTGTTGGCAAAGTAATGTCTGATTTAAATTAACCTCTGTGACACCACACTGTTCCCTCACCTTCAGCCAGAGAACTGTGAAGGAGCTGATCACGTACCCTGTGACCCCTCTCTGCCATCTGCTTTTTAAGAGTGCATTGCTTAACTCTTTTGGGGAGCTAGGGGCTTCTAAGTTCATGAGTCACCTGTCTCCTTGCATTACCTTACAATAAACCTTTCTCTGCTTCAAAATCCTAACATTTCAGTTGACTTGGCCTCACTGTGCACAAACTTGCATTAACACTCATCCCAATTTTAGGAAGATTACTTAAGCTGCTTTCATGATTGTGTGTGTCCCAGTTATGTCTGACTCTTTGCTACCCCATGGACTATAGTCTGCCAGTCTCCCCTGCCCATGGAATTTTCCAGGCAAGAGTACTGGAGTGGGTTGCCTTTCCTACTCCAGGGGATCTTCCCAACCCAGGGATCCACCTGCTTCTTTTGCATCTCCTGTATTGACAGGTGGATTCTCTACTACAATGCCACTTAGAAGCCTTCTTTCATGATTATCAGAGGCATTTATAAGAAATAGCTTAAATTAAGTCTCACTTAAGTTCATGAATTGAGCTAGAATTACTTTACTTAATTACATGGATTAAATAGTTTTGGCTTTTCAGAAAATTCTCAAGTCAAGTCTCCATTTTGCATTTAACAGTGTGAAAGATCATCTGATGACATTACTCTCAGGCTTTTAATGTTTTCATGTCTATCCATTAACTTTAGAATAAAACAAACTTTTTAATATGTAAAATAATTTGTATTACCTGTCTGCATCTAAATGTCCAGTCTCTATTTTCCTCTTCAGTTCAAAATTACCAAGATATTTGTTACTTCTCAAAAAACAAACAAACAAAAACAAAAAACACTATTACAGTTTAGTGTCTTTGAGTTGTGGTTCCAAGTCTTTGAAATGCAGTTCATTTCTATTTCATCTACTAAAATCCCTCTGCGAAAGTCTGACCTGATTCCCACAAAATGATTTAAATTATGTTTCCATGGTTCTCTAACTTTAGATCATAAAACCCTAATGTTATACAGATTACACTATATTGTGTCTTCTAAGCTCCTTGGGTGCTATGGCTGTGTTTCTGATTTCTGTGTATATTTCATATGTGCTGGGTTCACAGAAGGAACTTAGCAATTGAAGGAAGAATTGCACCCACAAGAACAAATACTATAGATGTTGACATGAATTAGGGTATTTCAAAATTTTCACATGGTTAAAGTGAAAATTACAGAGAGGGTAAAACTGAGTAGAATAAGAAACATCACACAAATATGATCATTTCAAATATATAATGAAATATTTTGAAAGCTCACACAAGAAGAAACAAAACTAATAAACATAGATGGTTAACCTATTCACTTTTTAATATAGCACTGTGACATTATGATACTGTTTTCAGTTCAGTTCAGTCACTCAGTCATGTCCGACTCTGTGACCCCATGAATTGCAGCATGCCAGACCTCCCTGTCCATCACTAACTCCAGGAGTCCATTCAGACTCATGTCCATCGAGTCGGTGATGCCATCCAGCCATCTCATCCTCTGTCGTCCCTTTCTCCTCCTGTCCCCAATCCCTCCAGGCATCAGAGTCTTGCCCAATGAGTCAACTCGTAGCGTGAGGTGGCCAAAGTACTGGAGCTTCAGCTTTAGCATCATTCCTTCCAAAGAACACCCAGGACTGATCTCCTTTAGAATGGACTGGTTGGATTTCCTTGCCATCCAAGGGCCTCAAGAGTCTTCTCCAACAGCACAGTGCAAAAGCATCAATTCTTTGGTGCTCAGCTTGCTTCACAGTCCAACTCTCACATCCATACATGACCACTGGAAAAACCATAGCCTTGACTAGACGGACCTTTGTTGGCAAAGTAATGTCTCTGCTTTTGAATATGCTATTTAGATTGGTCATAGCTTTCCTTCCAAGGAGTAAGTGTCATTTAACTTCATGGCTGCAGTCATCATCTGCAGTGATTTTGGAGCCCAAAAAATAAAGTCTGACACTGTTTCCACTGTTTTCCCATCTATTTCCCATGAAGTGATGCAACCAGATGCCATGATCTTAGTTTTCTGAATACTGAGCTTTAAGCCAACTTTTTCACTCTCCACTTTCACTTTCATCAAGAGGCTTTTTAGTTCCTTTTCACTTTCTACCATAAGGGTTGTGTCATCTGCATATCTGAGGTGATTGATATTTCTCCCAGCAATCTTGATTCCAGCCTATGCTTCTTCCAGCCCAGCGTTTCTCATGATGTACTCTGCATATAAGTTAAATAAGCACGTTGACAATATACAGCCTTGACGTACTCCTTTTCCTACTTGGAACCAGTCTGTTGTTCCATATCCAGTTCTAACTGTGGCTTCCTGACCTGCATATAGGTTTCTCAAGAGGCAGGTCAAGTGGTCTGGTATTCCTATGTCTTTCAGAATTTTCCACAATTGATTGTGATGCACACAATCAAAGGCTTTGGCATAGTCAATAAAGCAGAAATAGATATTTTTCTGGAACTCTCTTGCTTTTTCCATGATCCAGTGGATGTTGGCAATTTGATCTCTGGTTCCTCTGACTTTTCTAAAACCAGCTTGAACATCTGCAAGTTCACGGTTCACATATTGCTGAAGCCTGGCTTGGAGAATTTGGAGCATTACTTTACTAACATGTGAGATGAGTACAATTTTGTGGTAGTTTGAGCATTCTTTGGCATTGCCTTTCTTTGGGATTGGAATGAAAACTGACCTTTTCCAGTCCTGTGGCCACTGCTGAGTTTTCCAAATTTGCTGGCATATTGAGTGCAGCACTTTCACAGCATCATCTTTCAGGATTTGAAATAGCTCAACTGGAATGCCATCACCTCCACTAGCTTTGTTCCTAGTGATGCTTCCTAAGGCCCACTTGACTTCGCATTCCAGGATGTCTGGCTCTAGGTGAGTGATCGCACCATCGTGATTATCTCAGTTGTGAAGATCTTTTTTGTACAGTTCTTCTGTGTATTCTTGCCACCTCTTCTTAATATCTTCTGCTTCTGTTAGGTCCATACCATTTCTGTCCTTTATCGAGGCTATCTTTGCATGAAATGTTCCCTTGGTATCTCTAATTTTCTTGAAGAGATCTCTAGTCTTTCCCATTCTGTTGTTTTCCTCTATTTCTTTGCATTGATAGCTGAGGAAGGCTGTCTTATCTCTCCTTGCTATTCTTTGGAACTCTGCATTCAAATGCTTATATCTCTTCTTTTCTCCTTTGCTTTTCACTTCTCTTCTTTTCACAGCTATTCTAGTCAATTAACAAAATAATATTAAATAATTAAACTACATATTAACAAACTACATTTTAATTCTGCTGCTTTTGGTAAGTAATTTTTGTCAATTCATATACAGGTAAACTCTATTGATTCCTTCAACAAGTGTTTTTTGAGTATCATTTCTATATTCTGCATATGACGGGAGCTGGACTTATGAGTCAGATAAGACATTGATCCTGCCCCAAACAAGTTTATTGCAATGACACACAAATACACAGGAGTTTAAGAGACCACTGAAGCTAACAAAGGTCCATCAAGTCAAAGCTGTGATTTTTCTAGCAGTCATGTATGGATGTGAGAGTTGGACTATAAAGAAAGCTGGGCACTAAATAATTGATGCTTTTTAACTGTACTGCTGGAGAAGACTCTTCTGAGTCCTTTGTACTGCAAGGAGAGCAAACAGTCAATTCTAAAGGAAATCAGTCCTGAATATTCATTGAAAGGACTGATTCTGAAGCTGAAACTCCAATACTTTGGCCATCTGTTGCAAAGAACTGACATTGGAAAAGACCCTGATGCTAAGGAAGATTGAAGGCATGAGGAGAAGGGGATGACAGAGGATGAGATGACTCAATGGACATGAGTTTGAGCATGCTCTGGAAGTTGGTAATGGACAGGAAACCTGGCATGCTGCAGTCATGTGGTCATAGAGAGTCACACATGACTGAGCGACTGAACTGACTGAACTGAACTGAAGAAGGATATTTATTGCTAAATGAGCAAGATGTCAGGGACAATTTCCAGTGCAGAAAAAAAAAACATTAAATGAGATGTTAAGCAGAGAAATAAGAATTAGTTCTGAAATCAAAACAATTAAGGGATTAAGGGAGCAGAATTAGCAAAAGCACAGAGATATAGATAAAGCAGCTCAATTTATTCACAGGCTGAATATACTGGCTTAAAAATTTTTTCCACCCTCTGTAAAAACAATTTTATAGTACAAATCAAGATAAATATGTTCTTATACAGTTGACTCTTAAAAAGCACAAGTCCGAACTGCCTATGTCCACTTATATGCAATTTTTTTCTTCCAGTAATCATTTACTAAGTTACTATATGACCCCAGGCTGCTTTATGAGAATGGAGGACTGAGAAGTCACGCCTGTATTTTCAATGGCTTGTGAATCAGTATCCCTTTAACTTCTGCCATTGTGCAAGGGTCAACTATACTTTTATCCAGTGAGTCAAATGTTGAATGCATGTGGAAAAGACTATAGAGCAGGAATGCTGGAAAATTTCCAATGTACAAATGTAACAACATCTATTAGAAGCACAAAACAGAAACCATCAGTCAGTCCATTGCATTTAGGCAAGAAGACATTTTAGTTTCATATGCTGTCTCAGAACTCCTCCACATTTTTCCCACTTCACTCTCAAGATGAATATAACTTGCTCTTGGAACTGACCTTCTGGGTCCAAGACTATCACCTGAGTGGTCACCTCTATGCAGGCAAATGCTTAGATGCTTGAAGCCATAAATGACAGACTCATAGCACTGTGGACCTATCGTCCTTATCATTTTTATGGTTTTAAATTTGATGAATCTTTTCATCAATTTCTCCCGCTTCTACTGAACCAGCACTATCCAATAGAATTTTTGGAAATAGGTCTGATGTTCAATATTTGCCTTCTCCAATACAGTAACCATTGGCTACATGTGACTATTGAGTACTTAAAATATGTCAATATAACAGAAAAACAATGAATTTTAAATTTGATGTACTTTAGTTACTTTAGTTTTGAATGGCTTACCAGAATAGCGGCTACCATATTGAGGTGTTCAGCAGAGCATTAGACAGCAATCCTTATGTATTTAATTTGTTCATCATTATAATCCCAGCCCAATATTATTTATAATGTCTTCATAAAACTTTCTATTCAGTTTCCTTATCTACAAGATGAGAATAGTTCCAGTATATACAAAACAAATGAGGATAAAGCAGAAGAGTACTTAAAAAGCTATTTGACACAAAAGAAGTGATGTGGGTGTCCTGGGTAGCTCAGCTGGTGAAGAATATGCCTGCAATGTAGGAGACCCCAGTTAGATTCCTGGGTCAGGAAGTTCCCCTGGAAAAGGGATAGCTACCCACTCCAGTATTCTTGAGCTTCTCTTGTGGCTCAGATGGTAAAGAATCTGCCTGCCATGTGGGAGATCTGGTTTTGATCCCTGGGTTGGGAAGATCCCATAGAGGAGGGCATGGCAACCCACTCCAGTATTCTTGTATGGAGAATCCCCATGGGCAGAGAAGCCTGGTGGGCTACAGTCCATGGGGCAGCAAAGAGTTAGACAAAACTGAGTGACTAAGCGCAGCACAAGCACAGCACGAGTGCTATATGATTGTTTGCTGTATATAATGCATGAAGTACTATTGTAGACATATTTAAAAACATACAGTTTGCATCTCTGAGTTTTTCTCCTAACACCTACTATGGTGTGTTGCATGTCTCCTGAATTAATAAATTATTGACTGCTTTAAAATATATGTAATATAAAAAACATAATTATTTATGAATAAACCAAACTACAACTTACTAACCTGATAAGGTTGGGAAAATTAGCTAATCTTTCTGTGTCTCAGCTTCTTTATTTTTTAAGTATTCCATATGTATTAGGTTTAATCATATCAATTTGCTACCTGATTCAACCTAATATTCATGACTTCCCTGAATATTAGGGAAAGAATCTGCTTTTATGGTAAAGAATCTGCCTGTGATGCAGGAGACCTGGGTTCAATCCCTGGGTCAGAAAGATCCCCTGGAGAGGGGAATGGCTACCCATTCCAGTGTTCTTGCTTGGAGAATCACTTGGACAGAGGAATCTGTCAGGCTACAGTCCTTGGGGTCACAAATAGTTGGAAATGACTTAACAACTAATGCTTCACTTTTCAACCTAATATCACCTTCCATGCTGAGCTATAGTGAGAATTGAATGAGTTAACAAATATAACAAGATTAATATTAGATGTAGTGCATAGTAAGTGCTCAGTAAATCCTGGCTATAAATAATTGACTTATGTACATAAAAATAAAATGTTTGAGAACTATATAAAGTAGCTACAACTAACAAAACCAACACATTACCTACTGTGCTAATGAGGTGTTTACTACTAATAATTAGATACAATTAAATATTCCCCAAACCTCAAATAAACAGAAAAAGATTGAAATCATGGTTTAAAATATTTCAGAAATTATATTCATATAGGAAATTGTTTCCAAAGACCATCTAGAGCAATGTCTGCAGGCTTTAATTCAGCACTTAAACTAATGACTGTCTACTGTCTCAACACTTAGAGTATTACACACAAGAGAGCTAATGATATTATCAACAAAGAACAGAAAAAGCAAATTTTAATTGCTCCTGTACTACAATAGCTCATCCCTGGTGAAAGGAAATCTTAAGGGAGTTTCCAATAGCATCCTACATGTTTTTTATAATATTAATACCTCTTATATATTGAAACCTTAAATAAAAGCATGTCACTTTGACAAGCATCTCTGGTAGCATTATGAGGAAGCTACAATAAGGAGTCATGACCCTTGATTCATAGTATCTCTACAAACAATGCTAATCAAGATCTGAATTTGAACACCCAGTGAAAGGCAGCATAGGAATTTCTATCTTGAACAGTCCCTACCATCATCATCAAGATTTCCCTAGAGAGCACTTACTCCAAAGCAGACATACAACCCAGCCTAAGGTTTCCAAGTAAAGGGTGAGTATCTGAACTTCACCTGTTCCAGAATTTTTTAATCTCAGAAAAATCAAGATTGCCAGGAGAAATATCAATAACCTCAGATATCCAGATGACACCACCCTTATGGCAGAAAGTGAAGAGGCCCTAAAAAGCCTCTTGATGAAAATGAAAGAGGAGAGTGGAAAAGCTGGCTTAAAGCTCAACAATTCAGAAAACTAAGATCACGGCATCTGGCCCCATCACTTCCTGGGAAATAGATGGGGAAACAGTGGAAACAAGTCAGACTTTATTTTGGGGGGCTCCAAAATCACTGCAGATGATGATTGCAGCCATGAAATTAAAAAACGCTTACTCCTTGGAAGGAAAGCTATGACCAACCTAGATAGCATATTCAAAAGCAGAGACATTACTTTGCCAACAAAGGTCCATCTAGTCAAGGCTATGGTTTTTCCAGTGGTCATGTATGGATGTGAGAGTTGGACTGTGAAGCAAGCTGAGCGCCAAAGAATTGATGCTTTTGAACTGTGGTGTTGGAGAAGACTCTTGAGAGTCGCTTGGACTGCAAGGAGATCCAACCAGTCCATTCTGAAGGAGATCAGTCCTGGGTGCTCATTGGAAGGACTGATGTTAAAGCTGAAACTCCAGTACTTTGGCCACCTCATGCGAAGAGTTGACTCATTGGAAAAGACTCTGTTGCTGGGAGGGATTGGGGGCAGGAGGAGAAGGGGATGACAGAGGATGAGATGGCTGGATGGCATCACCGACTCGATGGACATGAGTTTGAGTGATCTCTGGGAGTTGGTGATGGACAGGGAGGCCTGGCGTGCTGTGATTCATAGGGTCACAAAGAGTTGGACACGACTGAGCAACTGAACTGAACTGACTGAACCACTTCACACACAATTACAGAGACTTCCTAAAAATGATTGCTATCTAAAAATGGTTACTCACTTCTCAATGTAAAACCTCTGAATGCAGAAAACTATCTTTTTCATAATTCAGCCCTTATTATATTCAGACCCATTTAATGGTTAGACAGTCTTGCTATTGAAACACGTATTTTATGGACTGCAGCTCTGTCCTTTGAGGTAACAAACAATAAATCTAATTCCAATTCATGTTATTAGTTGTGTAGGTACTTGGAGTAAAGTATTTTTGATCCAAATATTGTTGTCTTGGATAATTATAATCTAAAATTCACCATTGTAAATTATAGCTCCCAGAACTAAGCACAATTCACCAGATGTATTTTTTTCTTGTGTGATTATCACTACCTTAATTTTGGGTGTTATGTTCTTTTTAATGAAATCATTGGCAATTTGATGTGTTTTCTCTTCATCCAGATGTTTTGAACACAGATTCGTTAGGCCAGTGTTTCCCAATTTTGAATGTTTTTTGCAGACCTGACTTATTCCTACTTATATCCTTCCAGATTCAGCTTTCTTTTGGAAGCCTTCATTGACCCCTACTCTGGGTTAGCACCATAGTCACCATGTTCTGGAGGATCTGTTCAATCACTTATCACATTGTCTAGTCTGGCCCCTCCACTCTCTCTAGACTGTAAAATTCTGAAGTGTAGGGATTCTATCTTATTCATCTCTCTATCCTAAGTGTCCACAGCAAACTGTACTTACAGACTGTTAAATTCTTTATAATATCAAAGGCTATCAGATCCACAAGCTAATAGTATCTTCTTAGAATCATTATCATCATAAAAGTGTCTGTTAGTCTTTATGTTAATATCATCTACAAATTTCATAATGATTTCTTTTATGGTACCATAAGAGATATTAGCATAATATTTTTTCAGTACAAGTCTAAGTATACAGTACCATGGAATAATTCTCAAAATAATATCTCAAAGTGCAAGTTCCACTTTTTTTAAAAAAGTAAATTTGTATTTAAAAAGGTGAACAGTTTTACCTGCTGTTATCACTAAATTCTACAAAAGTAACTTTTATAAAAATCACAATTTTGCAGTGTCTTGCTAGCTAAAGATTAAGAGGACCTTACTCTGAAATGATGATCTTCATAATCGTAACTGAAATTTCTGTCTATGGATGAAAAGTGTCAATAACAAGAGGGTGGCAGAAAATAAATGTTGGTATTATGATTATAAATTTTTCTAGCTTTAAGCTCTTTGCATCTAGGACAGGTTTTATGCATGTTTTGACTTTGAAATAGTATTTCCAGAAGACATCAGTATTAGCACAAGTCTTTAATTACCACTTCTGTTTCTTATGGCTATGTCAATTTCTTTTTTTTATCTGTACTCTTAGGAAATCATTATCCACATTTATATTGAAAAACCAGTCATGGCTAACAAATCACTTAAGGCTCTGAATTTATTAATGGCATCTTCATCTATATAATGGGGATAATACACTCATAAGATTTCTGGGACACCATTTTTAAAAAGCCTTTCACAACACATAGTATGCACTGAATAAATAGTAATCAGTTTTGATACACCGATAACCTCTGATGATACTTCTTGGGTCTCTTTCTTTTGAAGTCATCACACTGTGCTGTGCATGGAATCATCAGCCTTCTTCCCCCATATCCCAAAGATAGAAAGATGCAAATATTCTTTCTGCTTTGGTCTCTTGTGCCTATGGGGGAGTGTTTTGGTTTGAAGGTGAATTTGAAGGTGAGTACAAAGACACCAAGACCACACCCATACTGTTGTTATAGCCTAAGGATCATGCAAGATTGACATTCTGCAGCTCTGGTTTCCCAGAACCTAAGCCCAGGACCATAAGAGGTCATACAAAGTATTTAGCACATGGTGAATATTCCATAAGAGATTTTAGGGTGGATGAGTTTAGGCTTTAATATTTCACACTTCTGAATTCTCATTATTTTTGAAAAGGTGACCATAGTGAAGGTATTCACTGCAAAGGATCAGTTATTGATACACTACTGTCAGTACTTTATATTAATTTTCCCACTTACATTAGTAAATGGTTGCTCTGATATGACAAAGAGATAGAAATAGAAGGGCAGATATGAGTAGCTAAAAGAAGAGGTGGAAAGTGAGACAGAAAGGCCTTATTTTGTATGCTTGATCATGTACTTTTTATATGCCTAACTGTGGGAACATATCTAACCACTATATTAGTTATCCAGCATGTAAAATAGGCATACTAGTATTTGCTCTGTAGAAGAGTTGAGAGGAATGAAAACAAATCATGGAAAGTTCTTATAATAAAGTTAACAGAAAATTTCTTTGGCTGTCTAGGGACTGGTCAATACCGAGACCCACAGGGAGAGTGCTTTGGTTTGATAGCATAGAACAAACAAAGGAGCATTCTATCTTATATTTATTAATATTTACATATCCTATGTTACTGAGATGCACTTTGACCACTAATGTAGATCAGGAACAGACAGAGAACTGGAGCTATCTGCTTGAAAAGTCTTGGTTTTATATTACACATTATTGTGTTATAAGACAATAAATATCCAATTCAATTCTTCAGTTCTTCAATAAATTCCCAGAGGAAAATGGCAGCAGGAAATCACTCCTCAGTGATTGAGTTCATCCTTGCTGGGCTAACAGAGCATCCAGGACTCCAGCTGCCCCTTTTCCTCCTCTTCCTAGGAATCTATGTGGTCACGGTGGTGGGAAACCTGGTCATGATCACACTGACTGGGCTCAGTTCTCGCCTGCACACCCCCATGTACTATTTCCTCAGCAGCTTGTCCTTCATTGACCTCTGTCAGTCCACTGTCATTACCCCCAAATGCTGGTGAGCTTTGTGACAGAGAGGAATACTATCTCCTACCCAGCATGTGTGACTCAACTCTTCTTCTTCCTCGTTTTGTTGTATCAGAATGTCATATGTTGGCTGTACTGGCATATGATCGCTATGTTGCCATCTGTAACCCCTTGCTTTACAATGTCACCATGTCTTTTCAGCTCTGTTCTTGCATGGTAGTCGGGGTTTGTATCATGGGCTTGGCTGGTGCCACAGCTCACACAGGCTGCATGCTAAGAGTGCTTTTCTGCCAGGCTGATGTGATCAACCATTACCTCTGTGATCTTTTTCCTCTACTGGAGCTCTCCTGCTCCAGTACTTACATCAATGAGTTGTTATTTTGTGTTTCAGTGCATTTAATATCCTCACTCCAATCCTGACCATCCTCAGCTCCTACATCTTCATCATCTCAAGCATCCTCCAAATCCACTCCAAGGAAGGCAGGTCCAAAGCCTTCAGCACATGCAGCTCCCACATCTCAGCTGTCACTATTTTCTATGGATCTGCAGCATTCATGCACCTGCAGCCTTCATCAGTCAGCTCCATGGAACAAGGGAAAGTGTCCTCTGTGTTTTAGACCATTATTGTGCCCATGCTGAATGCCCTGATCTACAGCCTGAGGAATAACAATGTCTAAATTGCCTTTAATAAAATCCTTGAAAATTAAGTTTCCTGTGAAAAAGAGTATTTTACCTTGGAAGAAATTTATGATTTCCTGAGAAAGTTTGGTAAGGAAATAGTCCAGACACAGGAATTTTTGTCCACAAATAGTGAGATCATTGCTACTATTAAAACTTGATTATTTGGGATGGATGTGGCAGGGAGAGGACTGGACTCATAGTGTTATCATATGGAGAGCAGCACTGTTTGAGGATGTGCCAGTGTCCACATGTCCATAAAATTCTGTATTATCTCTAAACATTAAAACAATATCCAAAGGCCTTCATGTGGATTATTATACATGTGGAATATGGAATTTTTTTAGTCAAGACTTATTCATCTTTTAAAAATTATTTTTTTATTTTTAATTTTTAATTTTTTTGGATGCAATGTGTGACTTGCAGGATCTTAGTTCCCCCAACCAAGAACTGAACTCAGGTCTACTGCAGTGAAAGTGTTGAGTCCTAATCATTGGACTGCCAGGGAAATTCCAAAATTTATTTATCTTAATTCAAGGAATAAATCCATCTGATCTGTATCTTTTGACTTTCTCAATATCTTGTATGCCTGGTGCTGTTTACTAATAAGAAAAATATCTCCAAAAATGAGATCTCTAAAGTAAGCAATGTTTAACAATTTACGATCTATAAAACTCAATCTTTAATTCTTATTTTATGCATAAAATGTATTAGGAAGTACAAGGGCATATGATGGGTGATAAGACATAATTTCTATGTCATAGAACATACATATGGTCCACACTATTGTGGAAGAGATTGACAGCTATAAATGGCCCTGAAGAATTATGTGTATTTTGACTTATATCTTTGTGCAGCTTTCTTTACTCCACATTTCTGAGATAATTCTACCATCTCCATTTCTCTGATAATGCTGTACTTATTTTCTCTTGTCTCTAAAAAATATATCTTTTTGTTGCCATTCACATTATAGAATCTTAGATTTAGACGTGATATTCTTTTATTATTATAACCATATGGATGGTTCATTCACATAGGCATTTAAAATTGAAAAATTATTTTCTGTTTAATGGTAAGTACCCATCTTATCCCCAAAGTATCTGATAGAAAAGCAACTGAGTTATTTTGAAGAGGAAAAAGGTATACGTAAACAATAAATACCCTCTTTACCCTTCGACTCAGCATGAGATGTTATACGTGGTAAAAATCCCTGGTGGCTCAGATAGTAAAGAGTCTGCCTGCCAATGCAGGAGACACGGATTCAATCCTTGGACCTGGAAGACCCCCTGGTGGTGGAAATGGCAACCCACTCTAGTATTCTTGCCTGGAAAAGTCCACAGACAGAGAAGCAAAGCGGGCTACAGTCCTTGGAGTCACAAAGACTCAGGCACGACTGAGTGACTAATACTTTCACTTTTCCTTTCAAACTGTGTTTTAAACATCATGTGTCTCATCTAAAAATTCTAAGGTAGTGTTTTCTTGGAAGTCAGCTTGCCTTCAGACATGTAATAGTAACACTTCTGTGAGAGAGTGTTTTATCTTACTTCATAAAACCTAAATTCATAATGTGCAAGGCAATCTTATGCCTCTCTTTGAGAATTAGAGGAAAATTCCCTCTTGACTTTCTACATACCAATCATTCCTCAAATTCATACTCCACTTTTTGATCCTATAAAAACTCTCTGTATACATGTGTATCTATCCATATGTATACATATGTGTATGTATATATGTCTATGTTTATGTGTAACCAATATGAATTTTATATATTATAAATCAATCTCCATTTTTATTGCTAGGATATGTTTTATAAGGCTTATGTGTGTAATAATTATTTTATTACTCTATGCATTAAACAAGCAATATTGAATACATTTTTTCACATGGATGGCTGAAAGATGGGAAGGAATATTTCTGAGAATTTTTGTTTGTTTGTTTCTGAGCATGCATTTATGTATTTCTGCTGCTCAATGCTCAGTCATGTCTGACTCTCTGTGACCCCATGGACTGTAGACCGTTAGGCTACAGTCTCTGTGACCTTTGTCCATGGGATTCTCCAGGCAAGAATACTGGAGTGGGTTGCCATTTCCTCTTCCAGGGGATCTTTCCAACTCAGAGATCAAACCTGTGTCTTGTACATCTCCTCCATTGGCAGGAAGATTCTCTACCATTACTGCCACCTGGGAAGCTCTATTTGTGCATTAAAGAGATCAAAAGATTAAAGAAAGATAAAACATGTCTGCACTGACTCTAGTGATATGAGAACTGGTAGAAGATATGCTATTAAAATATTGGAGTAGATTTCACACAGATTCCAAAGTGAAAATGAAACTTTACCACAAAAATGAGAGGTAAAGAATTCGAAGAAGAACTACTACAGATGAGACAAAATTAACAAATACATAGGATTTTTTAGATACCAGTACAGATGGGCACACTGTTTTAATAATGGAAAGAACATGATACAATAAATATATTCTAACACTAGGCACTATGATAAGCTTGGATAAAGCTCTCATACAGAGTTTGTCTTTCATTAATTCTCATACAAGCATATATTAATTTCTAAAAAATGTACAATTCCTCATGTACAATTAGCATTTTCAAGGATGTCACAGGAGTGGGTTTCAGAAAATTACTTTATATCTTCTGTTTTAGTCACAGTTAGGTGTGACTGTTCATCACACACACAGAAGCACACACGTACCATGGTACTTACACCTACAGGTGACTCAGGACAGCTTCAGTGGCTCACTGGGGACATAAGCTGCTTACCAATTGCTGCTTTGCTTCAACATCTAGCTTCCGTCCATCGTTTGGTCTCAGACAATAGTTCCAGATTCATCCTTCATCTCTAACCCTCAGCCATCAGAACCAAAGACAGGGAAGGAGAGAATGTCCCCCAACTTGAAGACAACTGCCTGAAGTGACAGACCTCACCCCCTATTTCCCTTTGGTGTGACCCAGTCGTATAGTCCAAGGTGGCTATAGCAGGGCTAAGCAATACCATGGTATCTATGTAGCCACCTGCCCAGCAAAGAATCAAGGCATTTGTTATTGAGGAAGAAAGAGAAAATTAGGAATAACTAATAGTGTCTTCCACTCTTTTCAGCATTTGTATTTAGTCCTAGAAAGCTGTGTGTTGTTCTCTCTAGAGTTAACATTTGAATTTGGCTTTGTATCTAGAAGAATAATAATGTGAACTGTGATTAAAATGGCATGCATAACATGCAAAATATATTAATATTTCATAGCTATTAGGATCTGCCAGAAAACTGTTTGTCCTGCTGAGTGGAATAGTTCCTATAATATCTCAGCAATGCAGTTTATTCTTGCCACTTCATTCTTGCTGCTTTCCAGTCCTGACATAGCTTCTTGAATCCATTCTTCTTTTCCAGTTTTTCACACCTTTCAGTTATAAATACCTTTCAATAACGAATGCAAGTTTTCAATTTTCCATGTATTTCTGACCACTCCACACTATTATCTAGCACATTTCTGGTTCCTCATACATACTGCAATAATGATGTCTTTTATGGTACTCCTTATCATTAAAGAATGCTTGTGAGTATTCTATAAAAGTTATCAGAAAGTTAAGGAAAATTTTTTATGTTACATTGTACCATATTTATTGTTCTAAGGTCTGATAATTATTGATGAGCAACATTTTCCTATGTTTTTATGGATTATTCTATCCCATGTTTATTACCCTTTTTTCACAGAAATTTGCAAAAATACCTTAAAAATCAGATTAAAATTTGATACCCCAAAATAATTTAAAGCCTTTCAAACTTTGATTAGCCAATATACAGAAATAGCCTAAGGTATGTGGGATATATACACAATGGAATATTATTGAGCCATGAGAAAGAAATCAATCCTGTCATTTGAAACAACATGGAATGACCCAGAGACATTAGGTTAAGTGAAATAAGTTAAACAAAGTAAGACAAATACCATATAATATCACTTGTATGTGGAATCTGACAAATCTGATCTCATAGAAACCAAAAGTAGAATGGTTTTTACCAGATGGTCAATTGGAGTATAAGGAGATGCAGGTCAAAAAGCACAAACTTCCAGTTGTAAGATAAATAGCTCTGGGGATCTAATATAGAGAATAATGACTACAGTTAATAATATTGTATTATACGTTTCTTTTTTTATTTAATTTTTTTTAAATTTTTTTGGCCATATGGCATGTGGGATCTTAGTTCCCTAACTAGGGATTAAACTTGAGCCCCTTGAAGTGGAAGTGCAGAGTCTTAACCACTGGATCACCAGGGAAGTCCATTTTATATGTTTCTAGTAGAGTAAATCTTAAATATTTTTACCATAAAATGGAAATGGTAACTATGTGACATGATGAATGTGCTGGCTAAAACCATAGTGGAAATCAATTTGCAATATTAAATTGTATCAAATCAATTGTATATAGTAAGCTTATACAATGTTACATGTCAATCATATCTCAAAGCTGAAAAAGTAAACTTTATCAACACATTTCATAGTAAATTTTCCCTCAAAATGATATAACATTTAACAAGTATTTTGAATAAAGACATTATATACAATTTTTATTTCCTAGCAAATACAATTCAGAATTTATGTAGAATTAAAATAATCTCGATAACACATGTATCTCTATATTGTTTCTCAACATACTTCTTATAATATTAGAGAAAAATAAGTCATTATTTTTCCTTGTTAGACTTGTTAGGACTCATGGGATTATGGCACTATCTAACAGATGCATTCAGTCCCCAAGTTAAAATGTTAAAAGCATTTTTGTTTTATGGGTGTATCATGATAGATAAATACAGTTAATAGAGAAAATGAAAACAGAAACTTTTAAAGCTTACATGTAAAAGTTGCTATCTCATTATCTATTATTTCCCTTGTGGAAAATCACTTTAGAAAACTCCTTTAGTGTATGTCTTTGTCATTTCCTGAAATTTTGAACTTTCAATTAACTTGACATGAAATTCACTGGAGCTCTAAAAACTATCACATCCTTGCTTACAATGTTTAATCTAACAAGAGCAATGAACCACATCCATGTGACCATATTAAACACTTGAGATGCAATGGAGAAAAGAGAGAAATTCTAATTGTCTAATTTTCCCAAGAGTTGATACTTGTGGGATAAGGTTCCAAAGGGAAGTAAGAATCATTACTTATTACACATCAGACTCTTAGCGTCAATACTGAGAATATAAAATCACCGTTAATATCAACCATCTTTGCTAAGGATCATCAGCTTCACCAGAGGTCAGGACCAGTGATGCAAAATCACAAAAACAGAGACTTTTAGATTATGACCCTCAACACCGAGAAATCCTGAAAGGTTAGTACTCAGAACTATCCACCACCATCATCAGAATCATTTTTACCTTCAGAGTTGGGGGAGAAACCCATAGCTCTAAAGTTTTGGGGAGGAGGTGGTGGTGGTTAGGTGCTATCATGTCCGACTCTTTGTGACCGATGGACAGCAGCATGCCAGGTTCCTCTGTCCATGGGATTTTGCAGGCAAGAATACTGGAGTGGGTTGCCATTTCCTTTTCCATGAAGTCTATGTTAACTTCTCACTCTATGTAAGTCATGGTGCCAAATATTATCTAGTACAGAAGAATAACCAGTAAATAACTCTCAATAATAAATACAGATTTGTAGGCATTAAATGTAACATGTTGTTGTTGTCTAGTTGTTGTGTCTGAGTTGTTGTCACTCAGTTGTGTCTGACTCTTTGTAATTCAATGGACTATAGCCCTCCAGGCTTCTCTGTCCTTGGGATTTCCCAGGCAAGAATACTGAACTGGGTTGCCATTTCCTTCTCCTGGGGATCTTCCCGACCCAGTGATCGAACCCGTGTCTCCTGCATTGGTAGGTTAATTCTTTACCAGATAAAAAATGTATTTTGGGGCACATAGAAAATGGTTTTATTAACTGGGGCTTCCACTATTTAAGTTCTTAACTTAAGGATATTGACTCTTAGTTCACAGGATAAAGGGGATAAAGAGAAAAAAGCTAAAGGAATTTAATGAGTCAAAAATGACAGTGCACCATGCTTTTTTGTTAAATAATTAAACCATGTGACAGCTATTAGGACCTTAAAAAAAGGTCCTAATGTATGTCAGATGACATACATCTTTAAATAACAAATTGACTTGAATATATTTAGAGACAATGGAAAATACTGTTAATTGATAAATAATACTGATAATTTAGAAAGCTAATAGCAAATAAAATAATTAAAATCTCTATTTTTACTGTATGTGTTAATGTATATAGAAAGGAGCAATAAGAAGATGTGCTAAGGAAAAGAAAATTTAAAACTCTGGTCATCATTTAGAAATGAAAATATCAGTCAAATGAAAGATATAACAGGGACAAACTCAATAGGTTAAAACAAAATGACATTTGCTTACAAAGAGCAAGTAACTGCACTAAACTCCCTGTGGGAATCTTTTAACTTAATTTTCACATAAAATGCATATTGGTGTTTTTGTTTTTAAGAGTGTTGGAGAGTAGATGTAATAAACACAAGATCACATGGGGAGTGAATCTTCTGTTAATTATAGAAAGTATACACCATTATTACTTATTTCAAGTGAGATAAAAATCTTATGCTAATTTAAATGAGTATGAATAACATACACATATAGAATATGGGAAGAAAGAAAAGGTCCTCAGAAATAAAAATAGCAATGTTCATTCTGACTGATTTTTAAAATCCATAAATGGTGTTTTCTCTTCAAAAGTGAGGAAGTGTTTGAATTCTAAGGGTTGTGAAGTTTATATTTCCTTCTCTGGTTCAACGAGAATCATCGTTTGTCCCCAAGTAGCAGGAGAGACACAAGAGATTTCTGCTTTATGTATGTCGTCTGATGAGGGATCAAATAATGAGCTCCACAGAATCCGTCCCTCCCCCTCATAAAATACACTCACATGACCACGTCTTCTTACACATATACACTCATTTTCTTGTTTTTAAACTTAGAACCTTGGAGAGGACAATGGACCCTGGAAATCACTCCTCAGTGACTGAGTTCATTCTTGCTGGGCTCACAGAACAACCACGACTCCAGCTGCCCCTTTTCCTCTTCTTCCTAGGAATCTATGTGGTCACTGTGGTGGGGAACCTGGGCATGATCACACTGATAGGGCTCAGTTCTCACCTGCACACCCCCATGTACTATTTCCTCATCAATTTGTCCTTTATTGATCTCTGTCATTCCACTGTCATTACCCCCAAAATGCTGATGAACTTTGTGACAGAGAAGAACATCATCTCCTACCCTGAATGCATGACACAGCTCTATTTCTTCCTCACTTTTGCTATTGCAGAGTGTCACATGTTGGCTGTAATGGCATATGACCGCTATGTTGCCATCTGCAACCCCTTGCTTTACAACATCACCATGTCTTATCACATCTGCCTCTTCCTCACAATGGGAGTTTATATTTTAGGAATCATTGGATCCACAGTTCACACAGGATTTTTGTTGAGACTCCTTTTCTGCAAAAACAAGGTGGTTAACCATTATTTCTGTGATCTCTTCCCACTTTTGGAGCTCTCCTGCTCCAGCATCTATGTCAATGAATTATTGGTTATATTCTTGAGTGCATTTAACATCCTGACTCCTGCCTTAGCTATTCTCACTTCATATGTCTTCATCATCTCCAGCATCCTGCATATTCGTTCCACTGAGGGCAGGTCCAAAGCCTTCAGCACCTGCAGTTCCCACATCTCAGCTGTTGCTGTTTTCTATGGATCTGCAGCATTCATGTACCTGCAGCCTTCATCTGTGAGCTCCATGGACCAAGGGAAAGTGTCCTCTGTGTTTTACAGTATCATCGTGCCCATGCTAAACCCTCTGATCTATAGTCTACGAAATAGGGATGTCAAATTCGCCCTGAAAAAAATTGTAGACAGTGGAAAGTGTATATGAATAGAAACAATATGATGATGTCATATCAGTCATTTGATTCACTAAGATATATTATGTATTAAGCTTATTGGATATGAAAAAAGCAACCATACTTGCCTATATAACACATCTCCAAGATTTTATCCAGGCCACTCCTTGAACCTATATTGTAATATTTATATGTAAAATCATAGGCTGTGATTATGAATAAAGTAAAAAAACTCCAGAAGATAAAGTGGTCTTAGTTTTATTTTTAGTGATAATCCAAACCAGCAGAAAAACAGAGGAAGAAGATGAAGATTTTGACATTAATCGTAGTAATCCATATAATTTTGTATAAAACACAATATCCAGAATTTAAATGGATAATTTTATTTGATATTCACAGTATTATATAAGCACATCAGACTATTATTTCTCTTAGGAGGAAAATGAAATTGAAAGGCATTTAGTTTGGGACCATGAGTAATTGTCATGGTCCCAAACGTAACAAATGATAGGATGTGGAGGGTTTGGCTCCAGAACCCATGATTGTACTCAGAGTTATATTTTGGCCCCAGGTAATTGTGGGCAGATCTAAAGCCTCCCTAGGAATTTTCTTCTATACATAAAGCCACCTCAGTTCCCTATAAGACTGAGTTTCTTTCCTCCAGATCTTTCATACTTTTTTCCTATTTATTTCTTCTGATATCATGAAAATAATCAAAAATATTCAAACCTGACTTCATCAAAGAAAAAGAAAAAGAGTCATTTGAGTCTCAGAGACGTGGGGCTTTCCAGGTGATGCTATTGGTAAAGAATATGCCTGCCAATGCAGGAGACAACAGATATGAAGTTTTGATCCCTGGTTAGGGGAGATCCCCGGGAGTAGGAAATGGCAACCCACTCCAGTATTCTTGCTTGCAAAATTCCGTGGAGACAGGAGTCTGGCAGGTTAGAGTCCTTGGGGCTGCAAAGAGTTGGACACGACTGAGCAACTGAGCACACATTAGAGATTCAATTGACACGACTGAGCAACTGAGCACACATTAGAGATTCAATTGTTATACTTGATATAATAAAGCAATATGTAGCAGTAATTTTATAAAACAGCCTCAACAATATTGTCTTATCTTTAGACAAGAAATAGCTATTTATGAAAGCAGATGCTCACGAAAGCCAACATCCCAGCTAAGCTGTATCACTGTCATATGGTTCATGCTCTTTCCTCCTATAACTTACAAATAATCACCATTTCATGTCAGTTGTTTCTTTGAAATATCTTTTCTCCTACATTGTTTTATTGTGTCTCATTTAACATCTTGTACCTATGAATTTGCATGATATTCTAAATACTCAGTGTTTTCTGTCTCTTCCCAATTCAAATCATCTTATTTGCCAGATTGATGCTCTTTGGCTAGTGTGCTATCTTATCTGATATAACAAGTACAGATGCACTGATAGAATGAAAACAATGGCTCTTATGATCTCTTAGTATTTTTTTATAAATTATTTATTAAAGACCTGGTTAAATTCTTCCCATTTCTGAGCTCTTTCTCTATCAGTTTAATCCTGAGATTCAACCGTAAGAGCCTGGTTGATGACCACAGCCAGGTGACCTAGTGGTGTCCTCTGAGCTGTTATTGTTCAGTTGCTAAGACATGTCTGACTCTTTGCAACTCCATGAACTGCAGCACACCGGGCTTCCCTGTCCTTCACTATGGCTCTGAGTTTGCTCAAACTCATGTCCATTGAGTCGGTGATGCCATCCAACCATTTCATCCTCTGTTGTCCCATTCTCCTCTTGCCTTTAATCCCAGCCTCAGAGTCTTTTCCAATGAGTAGGCTCTTTGCATCAGGCGGCCAGAGTATTGGAGTTTCAGTTTCAACATCAGTCCTTCCAATGAACAGTCCTCTGAGCCGCAGCCACAAAAGTCAGGGTTCCAGACAAGAGTATGATCTCCCTTCCAGGAGATAACTGGAAGCTCAAGTGAGGGACAGGGAGAGTGCAGACCTTCTGCCTTCTTGCCTATATCCCAGAGAGTATTTCAATAAGCTCTCAATGTGTGTCTCCTTAGATGCCTATTCCTCTTGCCTATGCTTAAAAATAAGCAAAAAAGCCTCTTTCACAAAAAGCCCAGGTGCTTTTCTAAAAGTGAGTTGCCTTGAGCTGAGCTCTGGGGTGGCTCAGTCTGCCTGAATGTGAGTTTTAAGAGTGGTTTCTCGGGGATGTTCCTGGTGGTCCAGTGGTTCAGGATCTGCCTTCCAATGCAGGGGACACGGATTCAATCCCTACTCAGGGACCTAAGATTCCCACGTGTCATAGGGCAATGAAGCCCAAATGCTAGAGCCAGAGAAACCTGTGTACCACAACTACTGAACCTGCAGGCAACAATGAAGGCCCAGCAGACCAAAAAATTGAACTTCTTTTTAAAGAACTGTTTCTCGTGTCACTATAGCACTGTGGGTCTCATGATCACAAGCCCTGCTCACTTTCCTGCTAAATGTTTTGTGGACTTCTCTATTTGGTTCAGGTCTCAACAGTTGTAGTGCCAGATGTGGGGTTCAAGCTGTTAGCTCGTCAAGCAGAAGCTCAGGGTTCTGAGTATGCTGACTGTGGTTTGTTGCAGCGAGCTGTGGTTTATGACAAGATTGTGTCTCAGCCTCTCATATCCACTTCAGTGTGGCCTTTTCTTGTTTGCCCAATGTGTAAGAATTGATCAACTAGTCCTCCTCTCCCCAAAAAACCACCCCACAGGAAATTATTTTCTATGTAGCTCTAAATTCATTGTATCCACGGGAGAATGTGAGTTCCGTATGTTATTTCTTTGAACCAGAGCACCCACATGTATTTCTATTTTAGTACACTACACATTAATCAAAAAACAGCTAGTAAATTTCTTACATTGGTGTTTGATATATGAAAATGACTATGAAAATTTTTTGTGTTTTCAAGCATTTATAAATATTTAAAACTTTAAAAAGTGTTACAAAATTTAAAATGTGAATGTGTGTGTGTCACTCGGTCCCATCCAACTCTTTGTGACCCCGTGGACTGTAGCCCACCAGGTCTTCTGTCCATGGAATTCTCCAGGCAAGAATACTGGAGTGGGTTGCCATTTCCTTCTCCAGGGGATGTTCCTGACCCAGAGATTGAACCTGGGGTTCCTGCTTTGCAGGAGATTCTTTACTGTCTGAGTCATCAGGGAAGTCCCAACACACACAAACTTTAAAAGTACCAAGAAAGGTAAAAATTTAAAGCCTCCTTAGGAATTTTCTATGGATCTGCAGGGTTATGGATCTCAATCTGAGAACTAGTGGAAGATGTGGTATTAACATATTAGAATAGATATCAGAGTATTTCCAAAACACAAAAAATAGAAATCAAGGACTTGGAGATTTACTACAAATGAGAAAGATTTTAATGAATACATAAGATTTGTTAAACATTATTATGGCAGGAGATATTTTCAAATGTTTTAGTAATTGAAAACAGCATGACTGAGTAAATGCATTCTAAAGTAGGCACTCTGATGGACTTAATGTTCCATACAGAATTTATTCTCATTAACTTGGATTCAACCCTATATTAATTTCTTTAAAAAAGTAAGGAAAAAAAAAAAAAAAACCTGTTCTTGATGTACAATTAGCATGCTCCAGGATCTTTAGTTTGCATTTCTTTTTATTTTCAAAATTAATTGCAATTAAACTTAGCTGCAATTAGGTTTCACTGTACATCACACACACTCCCACACACACACATGCACCATGATGCCTTAAAGATCTTCAGGACTGGTTCAGTGGCTCACTGCGGCACATAAACTTCTTTTAAATTGTGATCTGCTACAACATCTAGCTTCCATCCATCTCTTGGTCTCAGACAATAGCTCCAGGCAGATCTTGCATCTTCATCCCTCAGCCATCAGAAGAAAAGATGTAGAAGGGAAGGAAACATCCCCTAACTTGAAGACCACCACTTGAAGTGACAGAACTTACCTTTTCCTGTTTCCCTTTGGTGCAATTTGGCCAGGCGATCAAGCTTAGCTGGAAGAGAGGTTGAGAAAATACCTATTAAACAGAGTGAAGCAAGTCAGAAAGAAAAACACCAATACAGTATACTAATGCATATATATGGAATTTAGAAAGATGGTAACGATAGCCCTGTATGTGAGACAGAAGAGACACAGCTATAAAGAACAGTCTTTTGGACTCTGTGGGAGAAGGTGAGGGTGGGATGCTTTGAGAGAATAGCATTGAAACATGTATATTACCATATGTGAAATAGATCACCAGTCCAGGTTCATTGCATGAGACAGGGTGCTCAGGGCTGGTGCACTGGGATGACCCAGAGGGATGGGATGGGGAGGAAGGTGGGAGCGGGGTTCAGGATGGGGAACACATGTGTGCCCCTGGCTGATTCATGTCGATGTTTGGCAAAAACCACCACAATATTGTAAAGTAATTAGCCTCCAATTAAAATAAATAAATTATTTTTTTAAAAAGAAAATACCAAGGTGTCTAGATAGCCATGCACCCAACTAAGATTCGGGGAATTTATTATTGAGGAAAAATGGGAGAAGGAAAATTAGGAATAACCAGCAATCTCCTGCACTCTTTCAATATTTACATTTAGCCCTAAACAACTGTATGTTGTTCCATCTAGAGTCAACATTTGAAGTTAACAGTGCATTTGATGAGGATGACATATGAAATTGGTTAAAATAAAATGTATAGGGTATAATCAAAATATACTACTATTTTCATAACTGTTAGTATCTACTACAAAACTCTTAAGTTGTTCCAGGTAGTTCTGTAAGATCTCAACATTGCTGGGTTCATCCCTATGACCGTGGCATGCTGCTTTTCCATCCTGAAATGACTTCTTGACTCCATTCTCCTTTTTCAGTCTTACACACCTTTCTAAACTAAATACCAGTATTTAATTCTCCATGTATTTCTGAGCACTCTATTATCAGGTACACTCCCAGTTCCTCACGGATACTAAAATAATACAAGTATTTTTGCTTTCTGAATACATCATAATATTTAAGCACAATTAGTATTGTACATGAAAAAGAAAAAAAAAAGGCTTTCACATCTTACTTATAAAGTTTGTTTCCCTCGATTTTCTCATTTTCACCTAGTGGGAAATTACTTCATTGATAGGTGGACATGAAATTTACTGAGCTCTAACATGAAATTGTTACGAGCTCTAACAAACTCAGTCTGTCACATCCTGTTTACAATACAGAATCCAACAAGAGCACTGAATCACAGCTACATGACACTATTAAACACATGAGGGCCAAAGGGGGAAAAGCAAAATTCTAATTGCTTATTTTCCCAAGAGTTGATACTTATGGGATATGAACCTAATGGGAGTTCACTCTCATTTTTCCTAATTAGACTTTAAGAATCAATATGCAGAGTATAAAATTATCATTCATATCAACCAATCTTTACTGAGAGACATTACTTTCATCAGAGGTCAGGACCAGTGACATATCATTACCATGGAGGCTATTAGGCTGTGACACCTCAACACCTAACAGCCCTGCAAGGTTAGTATTCAGAACTATCCACCAACATCATCAGATCCCCCTCGCCCTTCAGAGACATTGGGGAGAAACACATAACTCTGAAATTTCAGGGAACAAGGACTGTGTGTCTGAATCCCAGCCCTGACTTTTATGATTTTAGATCTTCAACTGTGGCTCTGTGCTAAATCACTTCAGTTGTGTCCAACATTTTGTGACCCCATGGACTGTAGCCCACCAGGCTCCTCTGCCCATGGGATCCTCCAGACAAGAATACTGGAGTGGGCTGCCATGCCCTCCTCTAGGGGATCTTCCCAACCCAGGGATAGAACCTGCATCTCTTACATCTACCTGCGTTGGCAGGCAGGTTCCTTACCACTAGCACCACCTGGGAAGCCCTCTAGGGCTGCCTCCAAGTGCAATTACAAATGCGGAAAGGTGTTCTTTCTTCCTTTTTTAAATAGCTATCTGTCCTCACTCTAATATTCACACTACATTATGAGCAAGGAGAGGAGGAGATGGTTGAACAGCATCACTGATTCAATGGACATGAGTTTGTGCAACTCTGGGAGATGGTGAAGGACAGGGAAGCCTAGCATGCTACAGTCTACGGACTGTACAAACCTGGCATGTACAGTCCATGCTGTAGTCCTGGCAAAGAATCAGACCTGACCGAGTGACTAAACAAGAGCAAATGAGCAAAGACTACCTTACGAGCAAGGACACTTTCCTGTCCCTGGCTGAATAAAATTGTGACCAACACTTCCTTCTCTACTCACTTTGACAGAGATAGTGTGAGAATTTTGTTCACTTATGTGGAGTCTATATTAACATGTAGCTAAGCATCTTTCAAATGATTTTTATTAAAAGCTCATGTTTATTGATGCTTGCTGTATGTAAGGCACCATGCCAAACATTGTATTGAGTAAACAAAACACTCTAGTGCTGAAGAAAAATCAATAAATAAGCCATAATAATTGATGGAGATTTATTTATGTACTAAATATAATATAAAAATATATTCATGGGCACATAGAAAATTTTATTATTACCTTGGGCTTCCACTGTTAAAGTCCTTAACTAAAGGGTCTTCAAAATCAAGTACATTTTATAAGATAAAGGGCATAGAGTGAGACGAGCTAAAGGAATTTGATGAGTCAAAAATGAGAGCTTATTATGTTCTTTTGTGAAATAAAACTTGTGATACCTGTTGGAACATCAAAAATAAAATTTTTCTAGTCAGATGATGTGAATGTAGAAATGACAAATAATTTGGCTTGACTTTATTTGGAGACCATGGAAAATATTCATAATTTAAGAAGTTAATATTCAGTAAAATATTTCAAATCTCTATATTACTATATGTATTAATGTAGAAAGGAGCAACAAGAAGATGTTCTAAGGATAAGAAAACTTAAAATTCTGGCCATGATTAAAGAATAAAAATGCTGGTCAAATAAAGCATATTATAGGGAGAAGCTGAATAGATTAACAGTAAAATAACACTGACATTTTCTTACCAAGAGCCAGGGATTGGGCTAAGCTCCTTGTGAGAATCGTTTTATTTAATTTTCACATGAAACAGATTTTTGCTTTTTCAGAATTGGAGAGCAGATCTGATTATCTCAAGGTCTTGTGGTAAATATGAAGTTCATGGATGCTTCAATCCACTAATTCTAACTTGCTATCAGGGCTTATGTGTGAGTGTTTAGTCACTAAGTCATGTCCAACTCTTTGTGACCTCATAGACAATAACCCGCCAGACTCCTCTGTCCATGGGATTCTCCAGGTAAGAATACTGGAGTGGGTTGCCATTTCCTCCTCCAGGGGAATCTTCCCAACACAGGGATCAAACCTGTGATTCCTGGTTTGAGACAGAGGGATTCTCCTCTGTCTCCTGCATTGCAGGCAGATTTTTTAAGAATTATAAAATCATGAAACAGTGAAACTGAGATGTTAAAGATTATTTAATCCAAGCATCAGGTGCTTACTGTTATTAATAATTCCTGCTAAGTAATTATTTATTTAAGATGAAATCAACATTTTCCCTGAAAGATCTGGGTATTTTGGTAGTTGGAGTGTTTGTTTTGTTGTGAAACCAAATATTTCTCCAGTAGTTTTAAGCAATTATTTTTACTTCATTCTATTGGTGACATATAAAATGAGCCCAATAACTCTTGGAAAAACCAACATGTTGAACGATACCTGTCAGGTGTCACACGGGTTTTAATTTTGCTAGAAAAACATGCTTAGTTATTCTAACCATTCTAATATGGCAGAGTTTAGATCATTTTACTAGTTTACTAGTTTTCCAGTTTTTCTCTATCAGATAAAGTATTGCATCTTTAATGAAAAACTATTGTTTGAGTTTTAAGTAAGATTATGAATTTCCATTTTCTAGAATCTACTCATTATCTATACAAATGTAAACTAAAAGTGAGTTGGTCTTTAAACAAAGAACACATTCCACAGTTGACAAATACTGAGTTTACATTAAAATTTCTAATTGTATTTTGCATGTGCTCTACTAATCCACATCTCTATCATCTTTGAATTCCATAGAGAGCATCTGCAAAATATAGGATTATATTAATAAAAAAGACCAGAATAAACAGGACCTAGTATTTGTGTTCAAAAATGCTTCTCATATTTGGGGTGGGGGGAGTGGGATTATAGTATTCTCATCTTTTCCATCAACCATGAAGTGCAAATTCCAGGAACTAAACTTTGTACACTGATCCCCTGGTCACAGTGGTGGCATACATGACCTATATTGGGGTCATTATATTCTGACTCCCAGTTATCAAAATTAGAATAAAGGAGGAAGGTTCATGAGTCTGGAAAACCTATTGAGGTATAAGGATGATGTCTGCCATGCAGTTATGTTTCTTCCCCCTGGGGTCATAGTCCAGGGAGAAGGACGTTGGGACATTAAAGAAATAGACCTCAGGTGAAATGATACAGATAGTTCCCCGGTCCTTCAGATATTTTGAGTTATGATTCTAGTGCAGAAAATATCTGAAATTAATACAATTACTTTTCATATTTATGAATTATATGTTAATTTACTAGAGAAAGCACACACTACTTATATATTCTGAGTGAAATAAAAATAGTATGCATTTTACATGAGTATTATTAATACATATGTAAAGAATATGGAAAGAAAGAAAAAGTCTTCAGAAGTAACAATAGTAATATTCACTCTGATTTTAAAAATCTAGAAATTGGTATTTTCTCTTAAAATTTTATGAAGTATCTTAATTACAAAATAATTAATTTTAATTTTATTTTTTTCTCTGGTTCAACTAACATCATTGTCTCAGGAGATCACTGCATTATGAGTCTTCTTTGGTGAGAGACTGAACAATGACTTACCCAGAATTACTCTCCCCAACACCCACTCACACGTACACACGTGCACACAGACACTCACACACATGCACACACAGGCATAAAATATTCTCATTTTCTCTTTAAATATAGAAGGGACTGAGAAGAAAATGGACCCCGGAAATCACTCCTCAGTGACTGAGTTTATCCTCGCTGGGCTCACAGAACAGCCACAACTCCAGCTGCACCTTTTCCTCCTCTTCCTAGGAATCTATGTGGTCACGGTGGTGGGGAACCTGGGCATGATCACACTGATTGGGCTCAGTTCTCACCTGCATACCCCCATGTACTATTTCCTCACCAACTTGTCCTTTATTGATCTCTGTCAGTCGACTATCATTACCCCCAAAATGCTGGTGAACTTTGTGACAGAGAAGAATATTATCTCCTATCCTGAATGCATGACTCAACTTTATTTCTTCATCATTTTTGCTATTGCAGAGTGTCACATGCTGGCTGCAATGGCATATGACCGCTATGCTGCCATCTGCAACCCCTTGCTTTACAACATCACCATGTCTTATTACATCTGCTTCTGCCTCACAGTGGGAGTTTATATTTTGGGCATCACTGGATCCACAATCCATACAGGATTTATGTTGAGGCTCTTTTTCTGCAAGACCAATATCGTTAACCATTATTTCTGTGATCTCTTTCCACTCTTGGAGCTATCCTGTTCCAACATCTATGTCAATGAATTATTGGTTATAGTCTTGAGTGCATTCAACATTTTGATTCCTGCTCTAGTTATTCTTGCTTCCTACATCTTCATCATTTCCAGCATCCTCCAAATCCACTCCATGGAGGGCAGGTCCAAAGCCTTCAGCACCTGCAGTTCTCACATTGCTGCTGTTGCTATTTTCTATGGATCTGCTGCATTCATGTACCTACAGCCATCATCAGTCAGCTCCATGGACCAAGGGAAAGTGTCCTCTGTGTTTTATACCATCATTGTGCCCATGCTAAATCCCCTGATCTATAGCCTACGGAATAGGGATGTCAAATTTGCCCTGAAAAAAAATTTTAGACTGTGAAAAACATATATGAACAGAGTCAATATTATGATGGCATATCAGTTATTTGGACTGCCAAGGAATTCCCCAATTCTTAATTATCTACAATATATTTAATAGAGAAACCTCTAACCTTAATTGATCCTTTCATAATAGGTCTCAGTAACTTGTTTTCCAACAAATATATTAATCAGACTCTGAGAGATGGATTCTTTGGAGATTAGGTCAGAACTAATAAGTAATAGAGAATATTATTTGAAATTAATAAAAATTCCAAGATGTTGCAACTAATGTTCTCTATGCTGAATCCATTAGGAGACCCATTCAAATTTCTATTTCTCTCTGTTGTTGTTCAGTCACTCAGTCATGTCCGACTGTTTGTGACCACATGAACTCAGCACGTGAGGCTTCCCTGTCCTTCTCTATCTCCCAGACTTTGCTCAAACACATGTCCCTTGAATTGGTGATGCCATCCTACCATCTCATCCTCTGTTTTCTCCTACTTTTCCTGCCTTCAATGTCTCCCAGCATCATGGTATTTTCCAATGAGTTGGCTGTTCACATCAGGCGGCCACAGTATGTCTCTCTGATTTCACTCCAGTTTTATTTTCATATTGTGTTTCATTATGATAGATATTAGACCTCCTTAATATGAAGTTTCAAATTTCATGAGGTCAGTAACTGTAATTTTGTAATTTTTATATTCTAGTTTAAATCTCATTGAGTGGTAAAATACTTTCTAAACTCAACATTCAAAAAACTAAGATCTTGTCATCTGGTGCCATCACTCCATGGAAAATCGGTGGGGAATAAGAGGAAACAGTGACAGATTTTATTTGCCTGGGCTCCAGAATCCCTTTGGACAGTGACTGCAGCCACAAAATTAAAAGAAACTTGCTCCTAGGAAAAAAAGCTATGACAAACCTAGAGAGCATATTAAAAAGCAGAGATGTCACATTGCTGACAAAGGTCCGCATAGCCAAGTAACGTTTTTTCCAGTAGTCATGTATCGATGTGATAGTAGGACCATCAAGAAGGCTGAGTCTGAAAAATATATTTTCTCAAATTGTGATGCTGGAGAATACTCTTGAGAGTCCAATGGAAAACAAAGATCAAAACAGTCAATCCCAAAATAAATCAACCCTGAATATTCATTGGAAGGACTGATGCTGAAGCTGAAACTCCAATACTTTGGTCACCTGATGTGAAGAGCCGACTCATTGGAAAAGACCCTGATGTGGGGAAAGACTGAGGGCAGGAGGAGAAGGGAGCTGCAGAGGATGAGATGGTTAGATAGTATCACTGACTTAATGGACATTTGTTTGAGCAAACTCCAGGAGATAGTGCAGGACAGGGAAGCCTGTTATGCTACAGTCCATGGGGTCAAAAGAGTAGGACACCGCTTAAGGAAAGAATAATGATGGGCCTCAGTTCAGCTCAGTTCAATTGCTCAGTCGTGTCCAACACTTTGCGACCCCATGAGCCACAGCACGCCAGGCCTCCCTGTCCATCACCAACTCCTGGAGTTCACCCAAACTCATGTCCATCGAGTCGGTGATGCCATCCAGCCATCTCATCCTCTGTCGCCCCTTCTCCTTCTGCCCCCAATGCCTCCCAGCATCAGGGCCTTTTCCAATGAGACAACTCTTTGCATGAGGTGGCCAAAGTATTGGAGTTTCAGCTTCAGCATCAGTCCTTCCAATGAACACCCAGGACTGATCTCCTTTAGGATGGATTTGTTGAATCTCCTTGCAGTCCAAGGGATTCTCAAGAGTCTTCTCCAACACCACAGTTCAAAAGCATCAATTCTTCAGTGTTCAGTTTTCTTCACAGTCCAACGCTCACATCCATACATGACTGCTGGAAGAACCATAGCCTTGACTAGATGGACCTTTGTTGGCAAAGTAATGTCTCTGCTTTTAACATGCTGTCTAGGTTGGTCATAACTTTCCTTCCAAGGAGTAGCGTCTTTTAATTTCATGGCTGCAACCACCACCTGCAGTGATTTTGGAGCCCAGAAAAATAAAGTCTCTCACTGTTTCCCCATCTATTTCCCATGAAGTGATGCGACCAGATGCCATGATCTTCGTTTTCTGAATGTTGAGCTTTAAGCCAACTTTTTCACTCTCCTCTTTCACTTTCATCAAGAGGCTTTTTAGTTTCTCTTCACTTTCTGTCATAAGGGTGGTCTCATCTGCATATCTGAGGCTATTGATATTTCTCCTGGCTATCTTGATTCCATCTTGTGCTTCTTCCAGCCCATCGTTTCTCATGATGTACTCTGCATAGAAGTTAAATAAGCAGAGTGACAATATACAGACTTGATGTACTCCTTTCCCAATTTGGAACCTGTCTCTTGTTCCATGTCTATTTCTAACTTTGCTTCTTGACCTGCATACAGATTTCTCAGGAGGCAGGTGAGGTGGTCTGGTATTCCCATCTCTTTAAGAATTTTCACAGTTTGTTGTGATCCACACAGTCAAAGTCTCTGACATAGTCAATAAAGCGGGCAAATGTGGCCTTGGAGTTCAGAATGAGCGGGGCAAAGGCTTATAGAGTTTTGAAAAGAGAACGCACTGGTCATAGCAAACACCCTCTTCCAACAACACAAGAGAAGACTCTACATGTGGACATCACCAGATGGTCAATGCTGAAATCAGATTGACTGTAGTCTTCGCAGCCAAAGATAGAGAAGCACTATGCTGCTGCTGCTGCTAAGTCGCCTCAGTCGTGTCCAACTCTGTGCGACCCCATTGACAGCAGCCCACCAGGCTCTGCCGTCCCTGGGATTCTCCAGGCAAGAACACTGGAGTGGGTTGCCATTTTCTTCTCCAATGCGTGAAAGTGAAGTCGCTCAGTTGTGTCTGACTCTTAGCGACCCCATGGACGGCAGCCTACCAGGCTCCTCCACCCATGGGATTTTCCAGGCAAGAGTCCTGGAGTGGGTTGCCATTGCCTTCTCCAAGAGAAGCACTATACAGTCAGAAGAAAAAAAAAAATCTGAGAGCTGACTGAGGCTCAGATTTTGAAGTGCTTATTGCCAAATTCTGACTTAAAGAAAGTAGAGAAAACTGCTAGAGCATTGAGGTATGACCTATATCAAATCCCTTATGATTATACAGTGGAAGTGGCAAATAGATTCAAGGGATTAGATCTGATAGACAGAGTGCCTGAAGAACTGTGGACAGAGGTTCATGACATTGTACAGGAGACAGTGTTCAAGACCATCCCCAAGAAAAAGAAATGAAAAGAGGCAAAATGGTTGTCTGAGAAGGCCTTACAATAGCTCAGGAAAGAAGAGAAGCAAAAGGCAAAGGAGAATAGGAAAGACATACCCATTTGAATGCAGAGTTCCAAAGAATAGCAAGGAGAAATAAGAAAGCCTTCCTCAGTGATCAATGCAAAGAATTAGAGGAAAACAATAGAATGGGAAAGACTGGAGATTTCTTCAAGAAAATTAGAGATACCAAGGGAACATTTCATGCAAAGATGGGCACAATGAAAGACAAAAATGGTATGAACCTAACAGAAACAGAAGATATTAAGAAGTGGTGGGAAGAATACACAAAAGAACTATACAAAAAAAGATCTTTGTGACCCAGATAACCACAATGGTGTGATCACTCACCTAGAGCCAGACATCCTGGAATGCGAAATCAAGTGGGCCTTAGGAAGCATCACTATGAAGAAAGCTACTGAAAGCTAGTGAACGTGATGGAATTCCAGTTGAGGTCTTTCAAATCTTAAAAGATGATGCTGTGAAAGTGCTGCACTCAATATGCCAGCAAGTTTGGAAAACTCAGCACTGGCCACTGGACTGGAAATGGTCAGTTTTCATTCCAATCCCAAAGAAAGGCAATGCCAAAGAATGCTCAAACTACCACACAATTGCACTAATCTCATGCTAGCAAAGTAACGCTAAAAAATTCTCCAAGCCAGGCTTCAACAGAACCTGAACCATGTACTTCCAGATGTTCAAGCTGCATTTAGAACAGGCAGAGGAACAAGATATCAAATTGCCAACATCCATTGGATCATCAGGAAAAAAAGCAACAAGTAAGCAATATTTAATTTAGTTTTCAAACAAAGCAGATATTTAAGTTTTTGTTTTTCAGAGAATTGAAGAGTAGAAGGGATTATCCCCAGGTCAGACAGCAAGTAAGATGTTGAATTAAATTTTCAATTCAATACTGTGTAACTTAGTATCATGCTGCTGCTGCTGCTGCTGAGTCACTTCAGTCGTGTCCGACTCTGTTCGACTCCATAGACAGCAGTCCACCAGGCTCCCCCGTCCCTGGGATTCCCCAGGCAAGAACATTGGAGTGGGTTGCCATTGCTTTCTCCAATGCATGAAAGTGAAAAGTGAAAGTGAAGTCGCTCAGTCATGTCTGACCCTTAGAGACCCCATGGACTGCAGCCTATCAGGCTCCTCCATCCATGGGATTTTCCAGGCAAGAGTACTAGTATCATAACCAATAAGAATTATGAAATCATGAAATTTGGGAACTGGAATAAATGCTAAGTGTAATTGAATTCAACCAGGTGCTCTTATCTTTAAACAATATTTGCTATGCAATTGACCACTCAGAACAACCACAAACATCTTGACTATAAGATCATGGTCTACCTGATGATTGGAATGTTAAACCTTTGTTGTGAAACCAAATATTTCTCCCTACAGTTTCAAGCAGTTAATGTTACTTTAATCTCTTAAGACATACAAAGACATACCTCTAAAATAAGTCAATTCATTTAACATTGAGATGAGTGTTATGTGCCATGTGCGGATTTGCTCTGCTAAAAAATGTCTTCAGCTATTTCAGTCATTCTAAAATGCATATTTCTATATCATTTTTATGAAGCTGTCTAGTTTTTCTTCATCACATAAAGTATTGTACCTCAGATTGAGCACACTAATCCAATTATTGCTTGAGCATTAAGTAAGAACATGAGTTTCCATTTTTTGTGATCCTACTAATCTTGCATCACTGACTCAATGGACATGAGTTTGAGTAAGCTCCAGGAGTTGGTGATGGACAAGGAATCCCAGTGTGCTGCAGTCCATGGGGTCACAAAGAGTCAGACATGACTGAGTGACTGAACTGAAATAACACTTCTTCATAAATTTAAACTAAAAACACATTGGTCTTTAAAAAAAAATACACTAACCAGTTAATGTAACTGTTGCTAGTTAATGCAACACATTGGTCTTTATAAAATTACATCAACTATTTAATGTAACTGTTGACTAATGTTTACTACAATTTCTACTTGTATTTTGCATATATTCTACTAATTCATATCCCCATTGTCTTTGAGTTCTATGGAGAACATATGCAAAACACATGACTATTAAAAAAAAAATCATAAATACCCTTACAGTTTGTCTTCAAAAGCCATTATTATATTTTGGAAATATGAATAATTATCTGACTGCCAATACTTCAACTATGAAGCCTAAATTGCCTAAACCACTCTTAGTGCACTGCTCCCGGGTCAGAGATGAGTGCAATTGTGCAGTAGTTTGAGCATTCTTTGGCATTGCCTTTCTTTGGGATTGGAATGAAAACTGATCTTTTCCAGTCCAGTCCACTTTTCCAGTGGCCATAGGCCACTGCTGACTTTTCCAAATTTGCTGGCATATTGAGTGCAGCACTTTCACAGCATCATCTTTCAGGATTTGAAAGAGCTCAACTGGAATACCATCACCTACACTAGCTTTGTTCGTAGTGATGCTTTCTAAGGTGCACTTGACTTCACATTCCAGGATGTCTGGCTGTAGGTGAGTAATCACACCATTGTGATTAGCTTGGTCGTGAAGATCTTTTTTATACAGTTCTTCTGTGTATTCTTGCCACCTCCTCTTAATATCTTCTGCTTCTGTTAGGTCCATACAATTTCTGTCCTTTATCAAGCCCATCTTTGCATGAAATTCAAAGTTCCCTTAGTATCTCTAATTTTCTTGAAGAGATCTCTAGTCTTTTCCATTCTGTTGTTTTCCTCTGTTTCTTTGCACTGATCACTGAGGAAGGCTTTCTTATCTCTCCTTGCTATTCTTTGGTACTCTGCATTCAGATGCTTATATCTTTCCTTTTCTCCTTTGCTTTTCACTTCTCTTCTTTTCACAGCTATTTGTAAGGCCTCCCCAGACAGCCATTTTGCTTTTTTGCATTTCTTTTCCATGGGGATCGTCTTGATCCCTGTCTCCTGTACAGTGTCACGAACCTCCGTCCATAGTTCATCAGGCACTCTATCTATCAGATCTAGTCCCATAAATCTATTTCTCACTTCCACTGTATAATCATAAGGGATTTGATTTAGGTCAGGCCTGAATGGTCTAGTGATTTTCCCCACTTTCTTCAATTTAAGTTTGAATTTGGCAATAAGAAATTCATGATCTGAGCCACAGTCAGCTTCTGGTCTTGTTCTTGCTGACTGTATAGAGCTTATCCATCTTTGCCTGTAAAGAATATAATCAATCTGATTTCAGTGTTGACCATCTGGTCATGCCCATGTGTAGAGGCTTCTCTTGTGTTGTTGGAAGAGTGTGTTTGCTATGACCACCGCGTTCTCTTGGCAAAATTCTATTAGTCTTTGCCCTGCTTCATTCTGTATTCCAAGGCCAAATTTGCCTGTTACTCCAGGTGTTTTTTGACTTCCTACTGTTGCACTCCAGTCCTCTGTAATGAAAAGGACACCTTTTTTGGTGTTAGTTCTAAAAGGTCTTGTAGGTCTTCATAGAACCATTCAACTTCAGCTTCTTCAGTGTTACTGGTTGGGGCATAGGCTTGGATTACTGTGATATTGAATGGTTTGCCTTGGAATGATCTCTATTCAGTTGTTTTTGAGATTGCATCCCAGTACTGTATTTCAGACTCTTTTGTTGACCATGATGGCTACTCCATTTCTTCTAAGGGATTCCTGGCCACAGTAGTAGATATAATGGTCATCTGAATTAAATTCACCCATTCCAGTCCATTTTAGTTTGCTGATTCCTAGAATGTCGACGTTCACTCTTGCCATCTCCTGTTTGACCACTTCCAATTTGCTTTGATTCATGGATCTAACATTCCAGGTTCCTATGCAATATTGCTCTAAACAGCATCGGACCTTTCTTCTATCCCAGTCACATCCACAACTGGGTATTGTTTTTGCTTTGGCTCCATCCCTTCATTCCTTCTGGAGTTATTTCTCCACTGATCTCCAGTACCATATTGGGCACCTACTGACCTGGGAGGTGCATCTTTCAGTATACTATAATTTTGCCTTTCGATACTGTTCATGGGGTCCTCAAGGGAAGAATCCTGAAATGGTTTGCCATTCTCATCTCCCTCTCACTTCACATTCTGTCAGAGAAATGTGACAAAGAAAGGCAATGCCAAAGTATGCTCAAACTACCACACAACTGCATTCATCTCACATTCTAGTAAAGTAATGCTCAAATTCTATAAGCCTGGCTTCAGCAATACATGGACGGTTAACTTCCAGATGTTCAAGCCAGTTTTAGAAAAGGCAGAGGAACCAGAGATCAAATTGCCAACACCCACTGGATCATAGAAAAAGCGAGAGAGTTCCAGAAAATCATCTATTTCTGCTTTATTGACTATGCCAAAGCCTTTGACTGTGTGGATCACAATAAACTGTGGAAAATTCTGAAAGAGATGGGAATATCAGACCACCTCACCTGTCTCTTGAGAAACCTATATGCAGGTCAGGAAACAACAGTTAGAACTGGACATGGAACAACAGACTGGTTCCAAATAGGAAAAGGAATTCATCGAGGCTGTATATTGTCACTCTGCTTATTTAACTTATATGCAGAGTACATCATGAGAAATGCTGGGCTGGAAGAAGCAAAACTGGAATAAAGATTGTTGGGAGAAATATCAATAACCTCAGATATGCAGATGACACCACCCTTATGCAGAAAGTGAGGAGGAACGAAAGAGCCTCTTGATGAAAGTGAAAGAGGAGAGTGAAAAAGTTGGCTTAAAGCTCAACATTCAGAAAACGAAGATTATGGCATCTGGTCCCATCACTTCAAGGAAAATAGATGGGGAAACAGTGGAAGCAGTGAGAGACTTTATTTTGGGGGGCTCCAAAATCACTGCAGATGGTGGTTGCAGCCATGAAATTAAAAGACGCTTACTCCTTGGAAGGAAAGTTATGACCAACCTAGATAGCATATTCAAAAGCAGAGACATTACTTTGCCAACAAAGGTCCATCTAGTCAAGGCTATGGTTCTTCCAGGAGTCATGTATGGATGTGAAAGTTGGACTGTGAAGAAAGCTGAGTGCCGAAGAATTGATGCTTTTGAACTGTGGTGTTGGAGAAGACTCTTGAGAGTCCCTTGGACTGCAAGGAGATCCAACCAGTCCATTCTGAAGGAGATCAGCCCTGGGATTTCTTTGGAAGGACTGATGCTCAGGCTGAAACTCCAGTACTTGGCCACCTCTGAGAAGAGTTGACTCATTGGAAAAGACTCTGTTGCTGGGAGGGATTGGGGGCAGGAGGAGAAGGGGACAACAGAGGATGAGATAACTGGATGGCATCACTGACTCGATGGACGTGAGTCTCAGTGAACTCCAGGAGTTGGTGATGGACAGGGAAGCCTGGCGTGCTGCAGTTCATGGGGTCACAAAGAGTCAGACATGACTGAGCGACTGAACCGAACTGAAGGCAGAAAGAGAAAAACACGTATCATTTGTTCTAAAGGAAAACATAACACAACATTGTAAAGAAATTATACTTCAATAAATATAACAAATAATAAAAGATTTTATGAAATATAAACAATATGCCTTATTTTCAAATGGGTAACTGTTTATTGTATTCCTTTAAGGGAAGCTCTAGTATAATTGAGGCTTATTTCAGTTGAGTAAATGGTTGAGTTTTTCCACAATTTCAATGTGCAAATTGATTGAGAAGCACTGTGTTGCCCAAGTGTAAATTCTTTTAAAATTAATTGAACCTAATTCATTTAATCATATCTTATAAGTGCTCCCTGATGTGAGTTTCCAATTTATCTTACATCATGCTACAATCTATGACTGCTTCTAGTTATTCCAGCTTTGGAAAAAAAGTAACAGTATATGCATTATGAAACATAATTGCCTTATAATATAGTATTCATTAAATATACAATTTAACAAGTAAAATTATTATTAGTGACCACTTCAAAAGAATATTACATCAATATTCTGTATTCATGCCCTTAAATCTAAAATTAAATTATATAAAGATTTCATTTTTGAATCAATTATTTACATTATCTATTATTATAAAAATTAAATATATATACTACTTGAAAAATGATTTTAATTCATTATTAAAAATTTCTGGCTTTATTAACAGTAGGATAAATTTTCTGAATATGTCCTGATCCCCTAAATCTACTATTCACAGTCTAGATGGTGAAGCCACAGCATTGGTAGGAGCTTGTAAGAAGTGCAGAATTCAGATCCAACTTAGACTGGCTGGATCAGGATCTGCAGTTTAACAAAATCCTTAGCAGAGCCTGTGAACAAATCTTTTTTTGCTAGTTGATAAGTTCAGGATGACAAATAATACCTTTTGAAAGAAAATGTTCAACAACTGGGGACACTTCACCTGTGATTGCCTCTTTTCTCAAGAGCCAGTCTCCTGAGAAATAAAATCCTTGGAGAGTATTTGAACACATGTTATTTATTGCCTGGCATAGCTAAATCCAGGATGCACCTTCATAGCACAGTGATCACAACTGCTCAGGGGAGAACTAAGAAAGGTGCAGATGTTTGCTACCTTGAAGCTGAAGAAACACACACTGAAGACTTAGAATTGAAGAGGCTGATCTGTGATGCATAACGGCTTCAAAAGTGACTCTTGAGACCAGGGCTGTCAGGCCCGCCCTCCAGCACTAAAGACAGCAGAATGCTGGGTACCTATCACTCCCCACACTAACAGTAGTGCTATTCGTCTCTGAGAGCACATTGTGAAATATATTTGGCATTGAGATTTCCAGGAACAAAGAAAGGTGAGTGTGTTGATTTTAGACTTGGTATTTGAGACCAATTATGAAAGTAATAACCGTTGGCATTCAGGCAAATATTCCACAACATCTTCATTCATAAAATTATCAGTTTATTCATAAACCAAGTTTTTAAAGTTGCTGTGATGTGCCAGATGTGGGATATTTTCTTGGATGCAGAGGAAACTAAGTCAGATTTGTTCATCACCTGATTTATAGTACAACTGGAGTCTGAAATCGTGCTGTTTAGAAATGGAGGATTATTGAGCTTGTCATAAGAAAGCCTAATCAATTAGAAGGAATTTGAGGTTTTCATGATGATATTCTGCTTTCCTAGTGCTCAGGTGATGAAGAATTTGCCTGCAGTGTGACAGACCTGGGTTTGATATCTGGGTTGGGAAGATCCCCTGGAGAAGAGAATGGTGACCCACTTCAGTATTCTTGCCTGGAGTATCCCATGGACAGAGGAGCCTGGTGGGCTACAGTTCATGAGATTGCAAAGAGTAAGACATGACTGAGCAGCTAACACTACTACTACTATAATGACATTAGTTGTAAATGAGATTAGTAAAGAAAAACTATGTAGCAGATAATAGAGATGAATGGGGTTGAGTCTATTATTTCATATAAGTAAGTAAAAATCTAAATAAGTTGAGAGAATTTGACTTATTCCAGAAAATGAACATTTTCTGAATTTGAATGTAAGTTTCTGAAACTGGAAGGAATCAGATGTGAACTGAGTCTGATTGAGTGTATTCAGTGGTTAAGAACAGACATATCTAAGACCTCAAAATTTTAGAATATTTTCCCTTGTATTCTTAGATCTTTCAAATGCCATACATAAAATGTCTTTTGTCTCTTTAGAGTCCCTTGAGATATATAACGACATCTGTTAATTATCCCAACACCTCAAATATTTTTCAAGTTTTACAGTCTTCTTTTGCCTTTTATCTTGTCAATATCTCTCCTTAAGAAGAATATCTGTAACTAAACTCCAAACTCATTTATAATTTAAGTGTAGCATAGTGCTTCCCAACCTAATCGCACACATAGAAAATGGTAATATTTGTGTAAAGTGACAGGTTAAGTGAATCACGCTGCATGTGGCCAGTGGTGATCAGCTTAACACATGAAGAAGTCTTGGTTCGATCTCACTTCCTCATATCTGTGGCTTTGTAGTTCCATGGAACTAGTACTAGAAAATCATGTTACTGGGATTACTACTGATCATACTCTAGACATTGTGTTTCTACAAGTGCAATCTGAAACTAATTTCTTTATTAACCAGTCGCTTACTTTGTGAATTTTATTGACTTAATAAAAAACTGACCCCTAATTTTTTTCAAGTGAATGGCACACAAAGCTATATCCAGTATTCAAAGGATTATGTTTTTTAAAATCTAAATTTTAAACATAAATACTCTTTACTTCATTAAACTTCAATTTGTTTGTTTTAACTGTTTGCAGTATCTCTATTCATTTTTCCAGTTGCCATAACCCTCGGGAGCTAAGTTGTACAAACTTGGAAGGTTTTGTTGATCACAGAGTGTGCGCTAATCAGGGGGCACTGGCAATTCTCAAGCCCAAGCTTCACTGAGAAAGAAAAATTTCAGCACAGAGTTTGAGTATCAACTGCTCATTTCTAATTGTATTCCTACCTATCCCCATTAAAAGTCAAATAAGCTAAGGCCAGTAAGTAGTAACTTTGTCATTTTTAATGTTCAGTGATTCCATCTTATATTCTAATAAATGACTCAAACCCCATATAAACAGCGTTTATAGCATTGCTATATACACCTAATTCTTACATTAGGTGTATAAGATGGACATTGGATCAGGACTAAAAAATAATGGAAGGCATTTTGAAACAAAAATTACAAAATGTTCAGTTCCCTGGCTCTGAATCCATTAGGAGAGCTGTTCAAATTTGTATGCCCCTCTGAGTTTTCACTCCAATTTTATTTTCATATTATGCCTCTTTATAATGAATATTAGGCCTTCTTAATATCAAGTTTTGAATTTCATGAGGTAAGTAACTGTGTTTTGTCATTTTTATACCCTAGACTAAACTTCATTTTGAAATGAAGTGCTGTTTCAGCAATTTTTGCCAAATTATTAAAGAAAGAAAGAAGGGAGAAGGTAAGGGAAGGACGAAAAGGAGGAAAGGGAGGAGAGAAATAAGAAGATAAAAGGAAAATAAAGGAGACAAAACTTTCTCAAGTTCTTCACCTAAAACATGCTGCTACATGAACTTTGTGTCTTCTAACCCAGTAGTTCCCAAACCTCGCTGATCATCACAATTACATTGGTAGTTTTGTTGGCTTATTTGTTTTTATATTATTTTGATTATCAGGTGTTAAGATCTTTAAAATCTTCCAAGATTCTAAACACTTTTTTTTTAGTTTATTTACTTTAATTAGAGGCTACTTACTTTACAATATTTTTGAGGACACTTTTTAAAGATAAAGAGCAAAAAGGAAAAGCATTTTTTAAAATAAAAGTATCAAATACTAGACTAAAAAAGAGGCAGTGGTAATGATTTAACTAAAGTAACAGCATATACAATAAAAGAGAAATTTGATAAAATTCTGGAATTCTGGAAGTACCAAGATTTGTGAATTATTTAAGATTGTAGAGGCAATATTTCAAAGAGACAGAAACAAAAATGATTTATCAGAGCTGTTCTACCGAGATTAATCTATCCCTGGAGTAAAGAATGTTAAGGAAGATGATTGAAGAATTTCATTTTTAATTATATGTTTACATTTTTACACTCATTATATTCATAAATGTTGTGATCTCTCTAGGTGACTCTGATGATCAACCATATTGGGGAATCCTGAATTAACAGACCATCTTTGTGTTCAGAATTGTTCCTTTACATCTGACTGTAAAGTGACCAGCCCACAGAACTCCATCTTACCCAGGAGCAGATCATGAGAGCCAGTGGCACTTGACTATGTGAAGTGATGCTAAGTTATTATATCATGTTCATGTTCATAAACTAAAATCTTGGCCTTGACATAAAATTCTTCTGACTTGAAATAGGTTGGAATCCAGAAATTTGGAGGAAAGAAGAGTGCTAGAAATGTTCATTTTGACTGCCTTTACAAGTCCAGAAATCAGTGTTTCTCTTAAACTTTATGAAATATTATAAGATTCTTGAAGTTTATAATTTCTATTCTAGTTCAACCAGAATCGTAGTTTGTCCTAGAATGACAATAGAAGCTAAAGAAATCCGCACATTATGTATGTCCTCTGATGATCACTAAAGAATGATCTCAGCAGGATTACTCTCTGCCTCACACACGTGCACATGCATATGTTCATAAATATCTATCTCTCTCTCTCTCACACACACACACACACACGCACACACACACACCCCCCAACACAAAAGTACACTCATTTCTTTATTTTTAAACTTAGAACCTGCTGAGAAGAAAATGGACCCTGGAAATCACTCCTCAGTGACTGAGTTTATCCTCGCTGGGCTCACAGAGAAACCAGAGCTCCAGATTCCCCTTCTGGTCTTCTTCCTAGGAATCTATGTGGTCACAGTGGTGGGGAACCTGGGCATGATCACACTGATAGGGCTCAGTTCTCACCTGCACACCCCCATGTACTATTTCCTCACCAATTTGTCCTTTATTGATTTCTGTCATTCCACGGTTGTTACCCCCAAAATGCTGGTGAACTTTGTGACAGAGAAGAATATCATCTCCTACCCTGAATGTATGACTCAGCTCTATTTCTTTATTGTTTTTATTATTGCAGAATGTCATATGTTGGCTGTAATGGCATATGACCGCTATGTTGCCATCTGTAACCCTTTGCTATACAATGTCATCATGTCTTATTATAGGTGCTTCCAGCTCACAGTGACAGTTTATATTTTGTGCATCATTGAATCTGCAATCCATACAGGCTTTATGTTGAGACTCTATTTCTGCAAGGCCAATGTGATTAACCATTATTTTTGTGATCTCTTCCCACTCTTGGAGCTATCCTGTTCTAGCATCTCCATGAATGAATTATTGGCTCTAGTCTTTAGTGCTTTTAATGTCCTGATTCCTGTTTTAACCATCCTTGCTTCCTACATCTTCATCCTCTCTAGCATCCTCCGAATCCACTCCACTGAAGGCAGGTCCAAAGCCTTCAGCACCTGCAGCTCCCATATCTCAGCTGTTGTTGTTTTCTATGGATCTGTAGCATTCATGTACCTGCAGCCATCATCAGTCAGCTCCATGGAACAAGGGAAAGTGTCCTCTGTGTTTTATACCTGCATTGTACCCATGCTAAACCCTCTGATCTACAGTCTGCGGAATAAGGATGTCAAATTTGCTCTGAAGAAAATTCTGGACAGTGGAAAATGTAGATGAATAGACTCAATGTCATAGTGTCATATCAGAAATATGTCTTTGATTTTCTGAGATATGCAATGCTTTTGTTTTATTGTTCATTTGTTTGGAAATTCAGAATCATTTTCTCATATAATACCTTTCCCAAATTATCTCTGGGCCACTTCCATTGAACCTGTGTTACAGTGACTATTTATGGAGAAATAACAAGAATAAAGTCAGAGAGTCTTAAGAATTAAAGAAGTTCCAGTTTGACTTTAAAAAAAATACAAACAACAACGACTATGATGATCATCATAAAATAATAACATACATGATTGAGATAGTATAAAATATCAAGCACAAAGCCCAGCACTTTAAAGCAGGTAACTTCATTTAATATTTACAGGTTTCTCTCAGAGCAAGCCCTAGTACTATTTTACTTTGAAATCTGAATAAACTAACACTTACTTAGTTTCAGTAAATATATAAGTTCCCAAACATAATAAATGACAAGAGTCTAGAATGCCTGGCTCCAGAATCCGTGATTTTACTCAAAGTGATATATTGGCCCCAAGTAATCACGGGTAAGTCTAAGGCCTTCCCAGTAATTTTCTTCTGCACATTAATCTACAGTTCCTTATAAGACTGTGTCATTTTCTTCTTTTCTCCAATCTTAGTATCACTTTTGTTTCATTTGATATAATGAAAGTAATCAAAATATTTCAAACATGTCATAATCAAGGAAAAAGAAATCAGTTGGAGAGTTACTGCAGAATCTTATGATAAAAACTCACTAAAGAGATTCAAATTTTCATGCTCAACATCAACAATTTTTATAAAAGCGGTCCAACACATTTTTATATTTATATGATAAAAGATATATATATGCTGTATATTTATATATATATTTATATACTTTATATATTATATATATATTTATATTTTTTATATATTTTATATATATTTTTATATATTATACATATATAAATACATATATTATATATATGTATTAATACATATTTATATATATAAATAAAATACATATATTATTATATATATAAATATATAATTTTAACTATAATATTATATAAATATATAATATATATATAAATATATATGTAAATATATTTATAATAAATAAATATAAATAAATAAAATATAAATATATATATTTGTATATATATAAGTATATAAATATATATTTTTATATATATAATGTATATAAATATATATTTTTATATATAGAATGTATATAAATATATAAAAGATATATATAAATATATTAAATATATATATATAAATATACAGCATATATATATCTTTTATCATATAAAGATAAAAATGTGTTGGACCGCTTTTATAAAAATTGTTGGTGTTTATATATATAATATAATATATATATTATATATGTATATAAATTAAATATATATATTTTTTATATTATATTTATATATATATTTTAGTATATATTTTTATATATATTATACATATAAATATATATATATATATATATAATATGCTATATTATTTATGGAAAAACTTCTCATAGTAGCCCCAAAAGCCATAATTTGCAAATAATTGCCATTCCTCATCAGTTTTATCTCAGAAACATTTCTTCTTTCCCCTTATATGATTCCTTATTTGTTTCTGGGCATTTTACCAACTGGTTACTATAAATCTGGGTCTTCCCTGGTGCCTCAGTGGCAAAGAATCTGTCTGGCAATGCAGGACAAGTGAGTCCAGTCCCTGGGGTCAGGAAGATCCCTTGGAGAAAGAAATGGCAACCCACTCCAATATTCTAACCTGGGAAATTCCATGGACAGAGGAGCCTGGTGGGCTGTAGTCTATGGGTGTCAAAAAAGAGTAGGACATGGCTCAGAGACTAAGCAACAACTATAAATTCTCATGAAATTCTAAACACTCAGATCTCTTCTGTCTCTTCTCAGTTTAAAACATTTACTCACTAATAACAGGTCAATGTTCTTTGGAAAGTATTTAACCTTACTCACCTGTAGTGTATAATTATGTAACAAAAACACATGTAACATAATATTATTTACCACCCTTGTATCTCATTATCCATTAACTCATTGATGTCAGACATTCATTTTCCAAGTGCTCTCATATTATTTAACTTAATTTTAATCAGTATTTTAAAACCTCAAATAGCCAAAGCTATCTTGAGAAAGAAGAATGGAACTGGAGGAATCAATCTGCCTGACTTCAGGCTCTACTACAAAGCCACAGTCATCAGTATTTTAAAAGAAGATAAATGGCTACAATTAAAACTCCTATCCTTCCAATTAAAATTAATTTAGAAAAAATGATTTAAATAAAACCTCCTATCTCAGGCATGACTCCTGCATATATGTATTCTAGAATATATATAAATATGTTCTTTCAGCTTGTGCAATCTTAATTCCATAACCTGGAAGCACAAACTTAAGAAATTATGCTTTTGAACTGCCATTTTGGAGAATATTCTTAAGAATATATTTGAATCAGTTCTAATGAGGTGGATGAAACTGGAGCCTATTATACAGAGTGAAGTAAGCCAGAAAGAAAAACAAAAATACAAAAATGAAAAAAAAAATAAAGAAAAACACTAATACAGTATACTAACGCATATATATGGAATTTAGAAAGGTGGCAATGATAACACTGTATGCGAGGCAGCAAAAGAAACACAGATGTATAGAACAGTCTTTTGGACTCTGTGGGAGAGGGAGAGGGTGGGATGATTTGGGAGAATGGCATTGAAACATGTATAATATCATATATGAAATGATCACCAGTCCAGGTTCAATGCATGATACTCGATGCTTGGGGCTGGTGCACTGAGGTGACCCAGAGGGATGGTATGGGAAGGGAGGAGGGAGGAGGGTTCAGGATGGGGAACACGTGTACACCTGTGGCAGATTCATGTTGCTCTATGGCAAACCAATGCAGTATTGTAAAGTAATTAGCCTCCAATTAAAATAAATAAATTTATATATATATATATATATATATATATATATATATATATAAAAGAATCCTCTGGACTGCAAGGAGTTCAAACCAGTCAATCCTAAAGGAAATCAATCAACCCCGAATATTCACTGGGAGGACTGATGCTGAAACTGAAGCTCCAGTACTTTGGCCACCTGATGCAAAGAGCTGACCTATTAGAAAGACCCTGAAGCTGGGAAAGATTGAAGCCAGAAGGAGAAGGGGACTACAGAGGATGAGATGGTTGGATGGCATCACCGATTCAATGCACATGAGTTTGAGCAAGCTCTGAGAGATGGGGAAGGACAGGGAAGCCTGGTGTGCTGCAGTCCATGGGGTCACAAAGAGTTGGACATGACTCAGCAACTGAACAACAACAACATATCACAACATATACCCTACTAGAACTGAAAGAATGGCATCCATGGGCATCTTAACACTTTTTAGGATGTACAGTCATAGGAAAAATATCTGTTTTTACTTTTTGTTTACATCTTTTCTGTGTCTGACCTTTTGTTGTTGTTGTTGTTCAGTCACTCAGTCATGTCTGACTCTTTGTGACCTCAGGAACTGGAGCACGCCAGGCTTCCCTGTCCTTCACCATCTCCTGGAGCTTACTCAAACTCATGTCCACTGAGTCAGTGATGCCATCCAACCACCTCATCTTCTGTTGTCCCCTCCTTTTTCTCCTATGTTCAGTCTTTCCCAGCATCAGGGTCTTTTCCAATGAGTCAGCTCTTCACATCAGGTGGCCAAAGTATTGGAGCTTCAGCTTCAGCATCAATCCTTCTAATGAATATTCAGGATTTATTTCTTTTAGGATTAACTGGTTTGATCTCCCTACAGTCCAAAGGACTCTCAAGAGTGTTTCCAACAACACAGTTCAAAAGTATCAATTCTTCGGTGCTCAGCCTTTATGGTCCAGCCAATACATGACTACTGGAAAAGCCAAAGCTTTGACTAGACAGACATTTGTCAGCAAAGTAATGTCTCTGCTTTTTAATATGCTATCTAGGTTGGTCACAGCTTTTCTTCCAAGGAGTAAACGTCTTTTCAATTTGTGGCTGCAAGCATCATCTGCAGTGATTTTGAAGTCTACTGTTTCTTCCCATCTATTTTCCATGAAGTGATGGAACCAGTTGCCATGATCTTAGTTTTTTGAATGTTGAGTTTTAAGTCAGCTTTTCACTGTCCTCTTTCACCTTCGTCAAGAGGCTCTTAGTTCCTCTTCTCTTTCTGTCTTAAAGCTGGTGTCATCTGCATATCTGAGATTATTGATATTTCTCCCAGCAACCTTGGCTCCACCTTGTGCTTCATCCAGCCAGGCATTTTGCATGATGTACTCTGCATACAAGTTAATAAGCAGGGTGATAATATACAGCCTTGACCTTTACCAAACTCCAAAGTCTCTTTCTCACTTTTTTTATTCAAAACACTGAAGTAACTGTAAATCCTTGTCTGCTCACCTATAAATTGGCATTCCAGACACACTTATTGCCCTTCAAACATCCCAGAATCCTGCAGCCACAGCAAATCCAGTGCTAAGGAAACCTTTTAACTGAGGGGCACCTTGCTTAAATCTGAAAGAACTCTAGGGAAATTATTCAAAACAAGAGATCTTCTACCCTTCATTTTTCCAAGAGGTCCACAGATGAGCATTGACAAGATCTGAGAGATTTTATTTAAAATGTATAATATCAAGCCATTTGTGAGACTTACTATCACAAACCACTTCTGATCAAGATCCTTAGGTTATTCCTGTGCACATTAAAGGTTTAGAAGTTTTCAAAAAATACTGTTATCTTACATTATACTCTTAAAATTTTGAATTTATTGACATAGGGTGTACCTATGTCATGGGTACCTATTGACATGGGTATAAAATAATAATAAAATAAACTCCCGTGTTAACTTGAAATGAGTATCTAAAATTGAGAAACACTAATGCATGCGAGTGTAAACTGGTAATAATAATTGAACTGGTATATTTAACTATATTTTATGGTATTTCTCCTCACTTGAATGCCCAATTTACTTTGATTCAGTTAAACCTGATATTATTTCCCATTTTCTGATTTTGGAATAAAAAATGAAAATATACTAGAAAATGCAAAAATAGAAGGAATATGAAAAGAGAAGGAATAAGAAACAAAGGTGCCTAATAAAATGTTTCTTTATATATAGCAACTAGAATTTTTAATAGTAAGGACCTCAAAAAACAAAATATAACATAAATATTCTGAATTCTTACCAAAAACTTAAATCCAATTTTATATAGGTTTGACTTTTGAATCAATATTTATATTTCCTATTTACAATTAAATGTATTTTATACAAGTTTAATTAACTTACTCCATTATTTTAAAATCGATTGTCCTATTAACATTAAGATAACTTGTCAGGAGGTTTTCCAGGTGGTGCTAGTGGTAAAGAAGCAGCCTGCCAATACAGGAGACATATGAGATGCAGGTTCAATCCCTGGGTCAGGAAGATCTCCTGGAGGAGGGCATGACAACCCACTCCAGTATTCTTGCTTGGAGAATGCCAGGGACAGAGAAGCCTGACAGGCTACAGTTCATGGAATCTCAAAAGAGTCAGACACTACTGAAGCTACTTAGCACTCATGCATGCAACTTGTCAAGATGAGCCATGATCCTCTAAAACCTTTTATTCACAGAGTGGACTGGGAACCAGTAGCATTGGCAAGGAGCTTGTAAGACATAAAGAATCTCAAAATCTCAAATACTCCTCAGAACCACTGGATGAGGATCTACATTAAAAAAAGTCCCAGGTGATCGTGTGAAGAAATCTTTATCACTAACTGATGAGTTCAGGATTGGCAAACAATCCCTCTTGAAGGAAAAAACTGGGGAGGTGTTAACTGCAATTGCTTCTTTTTCAAGAGCTTGTCTCCTGAGAAATGGAAATCCTTGGAGAGTATTTGACTCCATGTTTTTTATTGCTTGGCATAGCTAAATCCAGGACACACCTTCATAGCACAGTGATCACAACCACTCAGGGGAGAACTGAGAAAGGTGCAGATGTTTGCTACCTTGAAGCTGAAAAAACACACACTGAAGACTTAGAATTGGAGATGCTGACCTGTGATACAGATCAGCTTCAAAAGTGGCTCTGAGACCAGGGTTGTCCCTGCCCTCTCAGCACTAAAGACAGCAGAATGCTGGATACCTATCACTCCCAACACTCACACTAGTACTATTCTTCCCTAAGAGCATGTTTCCAATGAGATTTGGCATTGTGGTTTCCAGAAGAAAAAAGGTGTGTTGACTTTACATTTTCTTTTTGAGTCTTTATTATGAAAGTAATAACCATTTTCATTTAGGCAAATATTCCACAATATAGTCATTCATATAATTATGAATTTATTCATAGCATATTTTTAACTTGCTATGATGTGCCAGATGTAGACTGCTTACTGACCAGAGGAGAATAAGTCTGATTTGTTCATCATCTGATTTATAGAGCAACTGCAGTCTGAAAACATGCTGTTTAGAAATGGAAGATTCTTGAGCATGTAGTAAGAAAGTCTAACCAATTTCAAGGAATTGGAGGTTTTCATGATGGCATTAATTGTAAATGAGATTAGAAAAGAAAAAAAAAATATTTAGCACACAATAGAGATAATGGGGTTGGTAAAATTACTCTTTTTCCATGTGAAATAATGAAAACATGAGTAAATAAAAATCTAGATAAGTTGAGAGAATTTGACTTATTCTAGAAAAAGAAAATTTTCTGAATTTGAATGCAAGTTTCTGAATCTGAAAGGAGCCAGATACAAATTGAGTTTGGAAAGTGGCAAGAGCTGGTGTCTTAAAAGCCATGAAGAAAATCCTTTCCCTAACGTCCCTGAGTGGTTCATCGTCTGGTTTATGGTTGAGTGTATTCAGTGATCAATAATTGCCATTTCTAAGAACCCCAATTTTTAGAATATTTTCCCTTGTATATAGTGAAGGGTATATTCATTGGAAGGACTGATGCTGAAGCTGAGACTCCAATACTTTGGCTACCTGATGCAAAGAGCTGACTCATTTGAAAAGACTCTGATGCTGGGAAAGATTGAGGGCAGGAGGAGAAGGGGACAACAGAGGATGAGATTGTTGGATGGCATCACCAACTCAATGGACATGGGTTTGGGTGAACTCCAGGAGTTGGTGATGGACAGGGACGCCTGGTGTGCTGCGGTTCATGGGGTCACAAAGAGTTGGACATGACAGTGACTGAACTGATTTTCTTTGATCTTTCAAATGTCATACATAAAATGTCTTTCTTCCCTTTAGATCCCCTGAGAAGTTGTTTCTTAGTTGATAAGTCCTGTCCAACTCTTTGTGACCCCATGGACTACAGTATGCCAGCCTTCCCTGTCTTTCACTATCTCTTGGAGCTTTCTCAAATTCATGTCCACTGAGTTGGTGCTGCTATCTAACCATCTCATCCTCTGCCACCTCCTTCTCCTTTTACTTTCAACCTTTCCCAGCATTGGGGTCTTTTCCAATGAGTCAGCTCTTCTTCACAGGTGGCCAAACTACTGGAGTTTTGGCTTCAGCATCAGTCCTTCCAATGAATATTCAGGGTTGATTTTATTTAGGATATATCTCCCTTGGGATATATCTGCTAAGATATATAGATAGATAGATTTGTTAAGTATCCCATTACCCTCACATATTTTCTAAGTTCTTCACAGTCTTTATTTGCCTTTTATGTTGTCAATGTCTCTCCTTGAAAAGCATTTCTGTAACTCCAAACTCCAGGTATAATTTAAGTGTAGCACAGTGCTTCCTAACCTAATTGCACACAGAAAATGGTAATATTGTGTGAAGTGACAGGGTAAGGATCAGGCTGCATATGGCCAGTGGTGACCAACTTAACACATGAGGAAGTAGGTTCATCCCCACTTCCAGATATGTTAAGAACCCAAGACCTTTGAACCCGTATGATGATTTGTGGCTTTGTAGTTCCATGGAACTAGTGTTAGAAAGCTATATATTGGGGTTACTACTGATCATACTCTAGATATTGTGTTTCTACAAGCGTAATCTGAAACTAATTTATTAACCAGCCACTTACTTTGTGGGTTTTATTGAGTTAATAATGAATTGATACCTTATTCTTTTCAGGTGAATTGCACCCAAAGCTGTAACCAGTATACAAAGAATTGGGTTTTTTTTTAATCTAAATTTTAAACATAACAACTCTTTGCTTTGCTAAATTTCATTTTATTTGTTTTAAGTGTTTTTAGTGTCTCTATTCACAATTCCAGTTATTGTCCTTCCTCAGGGTCTAGGTTGTGGGAACTTCAGCAGTTTTGTTGACCACAGAGTGTGTACTACACCGGAAGGGACTGGCAATCTTCAAGCGCAAGCTTCACTGAGAAAAAAATTTCACAGAGAGAGTTTGAGCCCCAACTGCTCTTTTCTACCTTTATTCCTTCTTATCCCCTTTAAAATTCAAATGTTGAAAAGCCAGTAAAAAGTATTTTATCATTTTTAATGCTTAGTAATGCCATCTCATATTTTGACAAAAGACTTAACCCTGCTTAAGTGGCCATGCTACTTAATTGGCATTGCTATACACATCCAATTCTTAATTTTTCTAGTATATCTAATCTATCTATATATGATAGGGAAATCTCTATCTTTAATTGATTCTTATGTAAGTAGGGTATAATAATTTGTTTCAAAAGAAATATAATATTCAGACTCTCAGATGTAGATCCTATGGACATTGTGTCAGGACTAATAAATAACAAAAGACATTTTGAAATAAAAATTCCAAGATATTCAGTTCCTTAGCTCTGAATCCATTAGATATATGCAAATTTGCATGCCCCTCTGAGTTTTCACTCTAATTTTTGCATATTATGCTACTTTTTGATGAATATTAGGCCACCTTAATATCGTCTTTAATTTTTTGATATTAGTAACTTTTCTTTGTAGTTTTCATACTCTAGAATAGACCTTGCTTTGTGGTAAAATGCTGTCTCATGAATTTTTGCTAAAGTATTGATTGGAGAAAGAAGGAAGAAGGAGCAGAAGAAGGATAAAAGGGAGGAAAGGGAAGAAAGGAGGAAAAGAAATGAGAAGACAAAAGGAAAAATAGGAGAGAAAAAACAGAATGTTTCAAATTCTCCACCTAAAACATGCCACTACACTGACTTTGTGTCTTCTAATTCAGTAGTTCCCAAACCTGGCTAATCATCAGAATGACACAGCAGTTTTATTGGCTTTTTTTTTTTTTTTTTTTTTTTGAGGATTATAAACAGAAATTTATTGCTCACAGTTCTGGAGGTTAGAAGTCCAAGATCAAGGCTGCAGCATGATTCCTGTCTGGGGAGAGCTGCCTTCTTGATTCATGACTGGTGCCTCTTGCTGTGTCCTCAGGTGATGGGAAGAGTCATGGAGCTCGCGAGGTCTCTTTTATAAGGGCACTTACATAGTTCATGAGGTCTCCACCTGGCCAAAGGCCCACATTCTGACACCATCATGTTTGGGATTATGATATCAATATATGAAGTTTGGAACAGAAATACTCAGACAATTCCATGGTTCAAGGTACATTCCACTGTATTTGAAAATATTAAATTCAGCATTGAATTATCACAGACAGTATTATTCTAATCCTATTACCACTTTTTAAAATTTTATTTTGTCCTGAGGTATAGGTGATTGACAATGCTATGATAGCTTCAGGTGAACAGTAAGGGCCTCAGCCATACATATACAGGTGTCCATTCTCAACCAAACTCTCCTCCCATCCTGGCTGCCAGATCCAGTTGAGCAGAGTTCCCTGTGCTATATAGTAGGTCGTTTGCTGGTTTTCCATTTTAGTAGTTCCAATTCTTTAAAAGGGGCATACATTGCTTATTTTCTAGCATTTGCACTGTTTTCACAGAGTTGAAAATTCATTAGATTTCATACGACATTGTAACACAACTATCCTCCAATGAAAAACATCCCATTGTATAACACACCACAGCTTCTTTATCTATTTATTTATAGTGTGCACTTAGATTATTTCCAGGTCTTGGATGATGTAATAATTCAACAACAGTGTATCTGAGTGGGACCAAGGTGCTGAGTTCACTGCAAATCCCTGTGCCCTGGGTTCCCTGACAATGAGGGAAAAAGAGAGGGGGGTCACTGTGGAATCTGTCAAGTCTGCATGACCAGAGCCACTGAGCTTCTCAACCATGTGTAACAGCATCTAGTGACTTCTCAGGACCTAACAAGTTAGACTGTGGGTTATAATTTCTGCTAAGACATTCTGTTAGAGTTCTGGATGTTTTTAAGTTGTGTGTAGAGATGTTACTCATATTTTTGTTTTAAATTACTTTATTAAAAGTTCAGATCTTTTTTTTTAATTAATTTATTTATTTTATTTTTAAACTTTACAAAATTGTATTAGTTTTGCCAAATATCAAAATGAATCCACCACAGGCATACATGTGGTCCCCATCCTGAACCCTCCTCCCTCCTCCCTCCCCACACCATCCCTCTGGGTCGTCCCAGTGCACTAGCCCCAAGCATCCAGTATCATGCATCGAACCTGGACTGGCAACTCGTTTCATACATGATATTTTACATGTTTCAATGCCATTCTCCCAAATCTTCCCACCCTCTCCCTCTCCCACAGAGTCCATAAGACTGTTCTATACGTCAGTGTCTCTTTTGCTGTCTCGTACACAAGGTTATTGTTACCATCTTTCTAAATTCCATATATAAGCGTTAGTATACTGTATTTATGTTTTTCCTTCTGGCTTACTTCACTCTGTATAATAGGCTCCAGTTTCATCCATCTCATTAGAACTGCTTCGAATATATTCTTTTTAATGGCTGAGTAATGCTCCATTGTGTATATATACCACAGCTTTCTTATCCATTCATCTGCTGATGGACATCTAGGTTGCTTCCATGTCCTGGCTATTATAAACAGTGCTGCGATGAACATTGGGGTACATGTGTCTCTTTCCCTTCTGGTTTCCTCAGTGTGTATGCCCAGTAGTGGGATTCTGAATCCCTAGTTTTGATGTTATGTTAGGAAATGTGTAATAAAAATTTCTCTAGATGAGGTGAGAGAATTTGGAGAGCTTATGAATAAAAACTTTTGAGAACGTTTTTAAAGATAAAGAAGAAACTAGGGAGAGATATTTTTTAGTATAAGTATCAAATATTACAGTAAAATTTAAGCAGTGGTACTGCTTATGCAATAAAATGGAATTTCAATAAAATGTTGTAGGTTGTTAACTCTGGAAGTACCAAGAGTCTGTGAATTATTCTGAGCTGTAAAAGTAATCTTTAGGAGAAGAAATAGAAGCAAAAATTGTTTATCAGTGATCTTCTGCATATGCTAACATCCCAGAGCAAAAGAGTATAAGGACGATGATTCAGGAAATTTTATTCTTAATTATAATCATGTTTACATTTTTACAGTCATTATTTTTGCAGATACTTTAAGCTCTCTAGGTGACTCTGATGATCAAACCATATTGTGGATCCTTGAATTAACAGACACTCTGTGTTCAGATATGTTCTTCTATATCTGACTGAAAAGTGACCAGCCCACAGAACTCCATCATACCCACAATAACATCATAAAAGCCAGCGACACTTGGCTGTGTGAAGTGAAGGTAAGTTGAGTCTCTATCATGTTCGCATTGAGAAACTAAAATGTTGTCCTCACTGTAAAATTCCTCTGACTTGCGATAGGTTGGAATCTAGAAAGAGAGTCATTTTCTGATGGCATATGCATAATTTAAATGAACCCTGATACAGGGAGGAAGGGATATAGGCACGAAGGCCAGACATTAACATGTTAGACATGCAGTTGTTTCCCATTATGGTTTAGTTTCATTTTCATTTCTCTGGTGAATAAGGATTTCAGTATCTTTTTAGGTTCTTGTTAATTATTCTCTTATCTTCATCTGTGATATATCTGTTCACATAGTTCTCTTATTTTTAACTTGTTTGTCTTCATGTTATTGTCTTTTCAATATTATTTTTCATACTCTCAGTAACAGTCCATAGTGCTTTTAATATTCTAATAATGTATTTTGAGGAATGGTTTTTAATTTGAATAGAAAGAATTTATCAATATTGTTTGGTTATATTGGTTATATTATTTGGTTATATTGGTTAGTATGTGTGTGTGTTCTTTCTAACAAATTCTTAGACTAGTCCAATATTTTATATATTCTTTAGTGTTTTCTTATGAAATTTATTTAGTCTTCATGCCTAGATTTAAGATTCACTTCAATTTTATTTTTATTTAGCTTTGAAGTAGAACAATTTAGATTTTTTCTTTTTGATTTGTATTCAAGTAGAAATTTTGCTATTTTATTTCTACCCATATGTAATGATAATCTGTTTACTGCTTAACAGAATAGGGGACTGCATTTCTGATTCTATATCCCCTAATTTTATGACAAGTTTTCATACCTTTTTAGTTAATGAAAGATGAAAAAGAAAAAGTTTAACCATTATAAGTGCTCTTTCTGTATTTTGAAGTGTGTAATTATCTTCTATTTTCCAAATAATAGCATGGTATAATAACAATAAAAACAGCTATTTTTATTATTACCAATTTCAGACTGCTAATGTTTTCTAATTAGACAGTGATATTATTTTACTATTCAAAGATTATCAAGTAGTAATTGATGAGTCAGTAGATGAACGCAGATACTTGCACTTTAACTCACAAGCACGATTCATGTATCTTCTTAAAGCATTTAGTCCACAAACAGGCCAACAGTGGACTGGTTCACAGTGAATGTGGTTTATGCTGTTTTATTTCAAAAAAACATTAAAAAGTGAAGATTTTTACATAGAAACCCGTGTTTTATTATTATCAGAAAAATTAATTACAAAATATGTTTTGATGTGTCTCTTTTCTCCTCTGACAGAAATTCTAGTTAATAAATGGTTCTGCATTTACATGAGATTTGCTCACTCCAGGTTGATGCTCAACCAGCTTCTGTCATTTTTAATAGGTCCTCTAAGATTTCAAATTTGCAAACCCCAATTGGGAAAAAAAAAAAGTGCTTAAAATAAGTGAAAGTTTGAATTAAGGAACAGCCATTCAAATAGGTAAAAATGATCACTATTTTGGCTGAAAAATGTGTAAGTGAAATAGCTTAATATATTTTCTGTTCAGCTGTAAAAACATTTTATTAAGAAAATGTTGTTTAGAAAACTTATGCAGAGTTTAAACTTTACATAGAAACTAAGGAAATATTCAAACAGTTTACCTTCTATGTGAGATAACTTTAATAAACAAACCATAAAAAAAGACATGTCTTCAAAGTTGTCCCTTTCTCTCTCTCTCCTTCAGAAACTTCCCAGATAAAATGGCAAAAGGAAATCACTCCTCAGTGACTGAGTTTATCCTCACTGGACTTACAGAACAGTCACAACTCCAGCTGCCCCTTTTCCTCCTCTTCCTAGGAATCTATGTGGTCACGGTGGTGGGGAATCTGGGCATGATCACACTGATTGGGCTCAGTTCTCACCTGCACACCCCCATGTACTATTTCCTCAGCAGCTTGTCCTTCATTGACCTCTGTCATTCCACTGTCATTACCCCCAAAATGCTGATGAACTTTGTGACAGAGAAGAACATCATCTCTTACCCTGAATGCATAACTCAGCTTTACTTCTTCCTCCTTTTTGCTATCTCTGAGTGTCACATGTTGGCTGCAATGGCATATGACCGCTATGTTGCCGTCTGTAGCCCCTTGCTGTATAATATTACCATGTCCCATCAGGCCTGTTCCTCCCTCATTTGTGGAGTGTATATGATGGGACTGGTATGTGCATTCTCTCACACAGGCTGCATGCTTAGGGTTCATTTCTGCAAATTCAATGTGATCAACCATTATTTCTGTGATCTTCTGCCTCTCCTAAAGCTCTCCTGCTCTAGCACCTATGTCAACAAATTACTGGTCCTATGTTTTGGTTCACTTAACATCTTTGCCCCCATCCTGACCATCCTCAGCTCCTACATCTTCATCATTTCCAGCATCCTCCACATTCGTTCCACGGAGGGCAGGTCCAAAGCCTTCAGCACATGCAGCTCCCACATCTCAGCTGTCACTATTTTCTATGGATCTGCGGCATTCATGTACCTACAGCCATCATCTGTGAGCTCCATGGACCAAGGGAAAGTGTCCTCTGTGTTTTATACTATTATTGTGCCCATGCTTAATCCCCTGATCTACAGCCTCAGAAATAAAGATGTCAATGTTGCCATGAAGAAAATGCTTGACAAAAGAATATTTTTGTGACCAGACATAAGATGAGCATGATATTTTAGGTCTAGTCATTGCTTGTTACACTGTATGAATGTATGGTTCTCTTACATCAAAATTCTTACCAGTGCTTAATCTGAGCTAAGAACCCCTCCATGCTTTGTAACGTTGCTCAAACCTGTGTGCTCCTACTGTGCCATTTATTGTTTTGGGTGTGTACTTGCCTGTTTATTGTCCAAAATGCACTGCACTGTAATGTTCAAGAAGGTTATCCCCATGCAGGCATGCATGTATTTCACTGCTGTATCTGCAGGACCTAAGAGAGTTCCTGGCATTAGAAATACCTTGATAATTTTCTTATTTCCTTTTTAAAAATATTTATGGGAAGCCATATATATCTCAGAATGTCATTATCCATTACTTTCTCTAATAGCTACATATGACTTTCAAAAGTTAAAATCAATTAAATTTATGTTTGAAGAGTTCTTCAAAGATGTACAATAAAACTGATGACATCCTAAATTATTTCTATACAAAAATTTAGAAGCATGAACTTGACTAGCTTCAGTATCAAACCCCAATACAGGTAAGATAACTTGTGAACACCTGATTTTTTAAGTCATTAAATAAAGTCAACAACCCAAAAACTCATGGTTTTCAAGCATGCAGCATACACGTGTTAAAAAATAATATGTATATTTGCTATCTGATGGGTCAACATAGCAAATCTGGAGATACAGTGGTATCTGGAACTCGATTACTCCAGCCTTGATTACCAGGGTTTCCCATACCTAGACTAAAATAGAACTTCACCTATATTGACAATGAGAAAATTCTTAGTATGTAAAATTATACCACATGCAAATTATAGTTCAAAAAATTTAATTTCAAGATAAAGAGAAAATATGATAACCTCTATTGTTTCAGTCAGAGTTGTGGATCTTCCTAGATTGCCACTTTGAACCAGAACATAATTTTTTATTACTCTATACATTAAGCAAAAAAATCTAGTAAATTTTTTCACATTAAGTGACAGATCTCTATGTTATTCCTCAATATTTCTTTTATTTATAGAGTTAGATAAAGTCATTAACTAATTGTACCTAGTAGGAACTTTTCCTGGGGTTATGACAATAACCAGTTGAAACCTTCCTGCAGCCTACATGTTACAATTTTTAAGTACTACTGTTCTATAAATACCTCATGGCAACTAAATACAGTTAATATAGGTCAATGAGGAAAAAATAGATCAAATATTGCACACAAATATTTTTTATTTATCTCTTGTGTAAAATCACTTTAGAGTGTTCCTTTAATGCAGGTTTTAAAAATATCCTAAAATTTTGAATTCTTATATAGCTTGACATGAAATTCACTAGAGTTCTAATAAGATCTATCCCAGCCTTGCTTCCAACCTATAATCTAACAAAAATGATAAATTACAATGATATGATACTATTAAACACTTGAGAGTCAATGGAAGAAAAGGGAATTGTTAATTGTAACTTTTCCCAAGAGTTGATACTTGTGTGATATGATCCTAATGGGAGATCATTAGCATTATCTCTTCCTCATCTGACTCTGAGCATCAATACTCAGATTATAAGTCACCATTCACATCAACCAACATTTGCAGGGGCCCATTGACTTCACTCACTTAGAGCCAGACATCCTGGAATGTGAAGTCAAGTGGGCCTTGGGAAGTATCGCTATGAACAAAGCTAGTGGAGGTGATGGAATTCCAGTTGAGATATTTCAAATCCTGAAAGATGATACTGTGAAAGTGTTGCACTCAATATGCCAGCAAATTTGGAAAACTCAGCAGTGGCCACAGGACTGGAAAAGGTCAGTTTTCATTCCAATCCCAAAGAAAGGCAATGCCAATAATACTCAAATTACTGCACAATAGCACTCATCTCACACGCTAGTAAAGTAATGCTCAAAATTCTCCAAGCCAGGCTTCAACAGTACATGAACCATGAACTTCCAGATGTTCAAGCTGGTTTTAGAAAAGGCAGAGGAACCAGAGATCAAATTACCAACATCTTCTGGATCATCGAAAAAGCAAGAGAGTTCCAGAAAAAAACATATATTTCTGCTTTACTGACTATGCCAAAGCCTTTGACTGTGTAGATCACAATAAGCTGTGACAATTTCTGAAAGAGATGGGAATGCCAGACCACCTGACCTGCCTCTTGAGAAACCTGTGTGCAGGTCAGGAAGCAACAGTTAGAACTGGACATGGAACAACAGACCGGTTCCAAATAGGAAAAGGAGTATGTCAAGGCTGTATATTGTCACCCTGCTTATTTAACTTCTACGCAGAGTACATCATGAGAAATGCTGGGCTAAAAGAAGCACAAGCTGGAATTAAGATTGCCGGGAAAAATATCAATAACCTCAGATATGCAGATGATACCACCATTATGGCATAAACTGGAGAACTAAAGAGTCTCTTGATAAAAGTGCAAGAAGAAAGTAAAAAAGTTGCTTAAAGCTCAACATTCAGAAAACTAAGATCATGGCATCCAGTTCCATCACCTGATTGCAAATAGATGGGGAAACAGTGGCTGACTTTATTTTGGGGGGCTCCAAAATCACTGCAGAAGGTGATTTCAGCCATGAAATTAAAAGGTGCTTACTCCTTGGAAGCAAAGTTATGACCAACCTAGACAGCATGTTAAAAATCAGAGACATTACTTTGTCAACAAAGGTCCATCCAGTCAAGGCTATGGTTTTTCCAGCAGTCATGTATGGATGTGAGAATTGGATTATAAAGAAAGCTGAGCACAGAAGAATCGATACTTTTGAACTGTGGTGTTGGAGAAGACTCTTGAGAGTCTCTTGGACTGCAAGGAGTTCCAACCAGTCCATCCTAAAGGAGATCAGTCTTGGGTGTTCATTGGAAGGACTGATGCTAAAGCTGAAACTCCAGTACTTTGGCCACCTCATGCGAAGAGTTGACTCACTGGAAAAGACCCTGATGCTGAGAAAGATTGAGGGCAGGAGGAGAAGAGGATGACAGAGGATGACATGGTTGGATGACATCACTGACTCGATGGACAAGGGTTTGGGTGGACTCCGGCCATTGGTGATGGACAGGGAGGCCTGGCATGCTGAGGTTCATGTGGTCACAAAAATTGGACATGACTGAGCGACTGAAATGAATTGCCTTCAACAGAAGTCAGGACCAATGACTCAAAATCATTACAACAGAGTCTTCTAGATTATGACCCTACAACAAGAAGTCCTGTAAGCCTAGTACTCAGAACTATCTACCAGGATCACCAGACCATTTTTCCCTTCAGAGAAATAGAGGAGAATAATACACAGCACTGGCGTTTTGGAGAACAAGGGGGATATATCTGAATCTCAGTCCTAGCCTTTAAAAAATTTGATCTTCTATTCTAGCTCCCTTCAGTTCAGTTGTTTAGTTGTGTCTGACTCTTTGCGACCCTATGAACGATAGAATACCAGGCCTCCCTGTCCATCACCAACTTCCACAGTTTACCTAAACTCATGTCCATTGAGTCAGTGATGCCATCCAACCATCTCCCTTACAGTGCACTAATAGATGTGAGTAACTATTTTTCTGTGTCTATCTGTCCTCACTCTAATATTCACAGTCCCTGAGGAACAAAGGTTCCCATATCATCTCTCTGTCCCCACTGGAGAAACTTATGGCCAGTATTTGTTTACTCACCTCCACTCATGCAGTGTGAGAGCTTCACTCACTTGTGTTGGGGGTCTATGTTAACTTATCACTACACTCCTTTCAATAATTTTATTAAAAATGATATATATTGATACTTGTATATAAGGCATTGTACCAAGCACTGTATTGAGTTTCCAGTCTAGTACAGAAGAAAAGCCAATAAATAACTCATAATAATTGATACAGAATTAAGCATGTGCTAAACGTAAACTTGAGAAGTGTATTCCTCAGCACATAAAAATGGTCTTATTAACTGGGTTTTCATTATTAAAGCCCTTAACTTAATGACTTAACTATTGAATAAATTTCATCAGATACACTGGGAATGTGTAGGAGAAGATAAAGAAATATAATGAGTCAAAAAAAAGAGATTCTACCAAATGCTGTTTTGTGTAATTGTTAAATCATGTGATACCTGATACCTGGACATAAAATTAAAAGATTTTGTTGTTGGGTGATGTAAATCATTGAATGACAGAAATTTATTGAAACTTTATTTGGAGACCTTGGAAAATATTGATATTTAGGAGTTAATATCTAGTAAAACTTTCAAATTTCAGTATCATTGTATGTATTTAGGTAGAAAAGAGGAACAAGAAAATGTCTTAAGGAAAAAAAATTAAAAATCCCAGCCATCATAGCAGGAATGAAAGTGCTGCTGAAACAAAAGATATAATGAAAAGAAACTCAATAGATTAAAAATAAAATAATAGTGACAAAATTTAGTTCTTACCAAGGGTATGAGACTGTGCTAAGCATCTCATCAGTTCAATTCAGTTCAGTCACTCAGTCGTGTCCGACTCTTTCCGACCCCAAGAATCGCAGCATGCCAGGCCTCCCTGTCCATCACCAACTCCCGGGGTTCACTGAGACTGACGTCCATCGAGTCAGTGATGCCATCCAGCCATCTCATCCTCTGTCGTCCCCTTCTCCTCCTGCCCCCAATCCCTCCCAGCATCAGAGTCTTTTCCAATGAGTCAACTCTTCACATGAGGTGGCCAAGTACTAGAGTTTCAGCCTGAGCATCAGTCCTTCCAAAGAAATCCCAGGGCTGATCTCCTTTAGAATGGACTGGTTGGATCTCCTTGCAGTTCAAGGGACTCTCAAGAGTCTTCTTCAACACCACAGTTCAAAAGCATCAATTCTTTGGCACTCAGCTTTCTTCACAGTCCAACTCTCACATCCATACATGACCACTGGAAAAACCATAGCCTTGACTAGATGGACCTTTGTTGGCAAAGTAATGTCTCTGTTTTTGAATATGCTATCTAGGTTGGTCATAACTCTTCTTCCAAGGAGTAAGCATCTTTTAATTTCATGGCTGCAACCACCATCTGCAGTGATTTTGGAGCCCAAAAAAATAAAGTCTGACACTGTTTCTACTGTTTCCCCATGTATTTCCCATGAAGTGATGGGACCAGATGCCATGGTCTTCGTTTTCTGAATGTTGAGTTTTAAGCCAACTTTTTCACTCTCCTCTTTCACCTTCATCAAGAGGCTTTTTAGTTCCTCTTCACTTTCTGCCATAAGGGTGGCGTCATCTGCATATCTGAGGTTACTGATATTTCTACCGGCAATCTTGATTCCAGCTTGTGCTTCTTCCAGCCCAGCGTTTCTCATGATGTACTCTGCATATAAGTTAAATAAGCATCTCATAGGAATCATTTATCTGAATATACACAGAAGGTAGATTTTAGTATTTCTGTTTTTCAGAGAGTTGGAAAGTAGACATATTATCTCAAGACCGCACAGCAAGAATGGGGTTGAATTGAGGATTCAAACCTCTATCGTCTACCATATTCAGGACCCATTAGAAGATAATAGAAATACATTTAATCCAACTACTCACTAGGTGTGTCATTAAAGAATATCTATTATGTACGTGATTATTCTGTCTGTGCTCCAACTTTTATGACTGTCAGCTCAGGGTGTTCTGATGATAGGGATGTTTGTCTTTGCTGTGAAACCAAATATTTCTTCCCATGGTGAGGCAGTTAATTTTACCCAGTCTCTTGAATGTATACAATAAGTTCAGTGCCTCTCACTGCCATGTGATGAATGTTGAAATAACTGTCTTGTGCCACATGAATTTTTGATTTGCCAAAAAAAAATATTCTCAGTTGTTTTAAACATCTTAAAATAACTGATTTCTAGATCATATTTAGGAAACTGTGTAGCTTTTCCTATATCACACAGTATTTTACTTCAAACTGAGCACAATAGCCAAATATCACTTGAGTGTTAAGAATATGAATTTCTATTTTCTAGAACCTACTCATTTCCTTTGCTAATCTAAACTAAATATACATTGGTCTTTAAAAAATACATCACACTGTTGAGTAGTATTGAATTGACACTAAAATTACTTATTTTATTTTGCATGTACTTTACTCATCCACATCTCTTCCATCTTTGCATTCTATTGAGAGCACATGCAAAATGCATGACTATATTTTAAAAAGGTTGGCATACCAAACACCTAGTGTTTGTGTTCAAAAGAACTTTATGATTTGGAGAATAGAATCATGTTTTCATCTCCACCATTTAAGTCATGAAGTCCAAATTGCATAGATCAATCTTGGTACACCGATGCCCTGGTCACAGTGTTGGAGTACATGACTTGTATTTAGGTCATTATACTCTCACCCCTAACATCATCCAAATTAGAATAAGAAGAATGGTTCCTGGGGTGGAAAAACCTATTGAGGTATAAGCATGATGTCTGCCAAGCAGTTGCATTTCTGCCATCTGGAGTCAAAGTCCAGGGAGAAGGAAGCTGGGACATTAAAGCATCAGATCTCAGGTGAAGTGATACTGGTCGTCACATTTCAGGTATTTTCAGCTGAGATGTTACTAAAGACAGCCCCAACTAATACAGCTACTTCCACAGACTTGTGAATCCTCCTGCATTAATTATAGAAAGCATACACTACTATTACTTATTATAAATGGAAGGAAAATGCTATGTTATTTGACATGCATGATATTAATATGTCAACAGAGAAACTTGGAGGAAAGAAGAGTACTCAGAAATAATACTAGAAATCTTCATGTTGACTGACTTTAAAAATCTATAAATTGTTGTTTCTCTTAAACTTTATGAAATTTCTAAGTTATAAAGTTCTTGATGTTTATAATTTCTATTCTAGTTCAACCAGAATGATTGTTTGTCCTCGAGTAGTAGGAGATACTGGAGAATTCCCTGCATTATGTATGTCCTCTGATGAAGGATAAAGAATGATCTCCACAGAATTACTCTCTGCCTCTCTCTCTCTCTCTCTCTCTCTCTCTCTCTCTCTTTCTCTCTCTCTCTCAGAAATACATTCATTTTCTGTTTTTTTAATTAGAATCTGCTGAGAAGAAAATGGAACCTGGAAATCACTCCTCAATGAGTTCATCCTCGCTGCCTCACAGTACAGCTACAACTCCAGCTGCCCCTTTTCCTCCTCTTCCTAGGAATCTATGTGGTCACAGTAGTGGGGAACCAGGGCATGATCACACTGATTGGGGTCAGTTCTCACCTGCACACCCCCATGTACTATTTCTTTGGCACTTTGTCCTTTATTGATCTTTGTCAATCCACTGTCATTACCCCCAAAATGCTGGTGAACTTCGTTACAGAGAAAAATGTCATCTCCTACCCTGAATGCTTGACTCAGCTCTATTTCTTTCTTTTTTTTATTATTGCAGAGAGTTGTATGTTGGCTGAAATGGCATATGACCACTACGTTGCCATCTGTAACCCCTTGTTTTATAATGCCATCGTGTCTTATTATAGGTGCTTCCAGCTCACAGCAGCAGTTTATGTCTCATGAAACATTCAGTCGACATTCCATACTTGGCTTATCTCGAGACTCTATTTCTGCAAGGCCAATGTGGTTAACCGTTTTTCTGCAATGCTTTTTCACTCTTGGAGCTATCCTGTTCTAGCATCTATTTCAACAAATTTTTGGCTCTAGTCTACAGTTCTTTCAACGTCCTGATTTCTGCCTTAATTATTCTTATCTCCTACATCTTCATTCTCCCAAAACCTTCCACATACACTCCACGGAGGGCAGGTCCAAAGCCTTTAGCACCTGCAGTTCCCACATCCCAGCTGTTGCTGTTTTCTATGGATCTGCAACATTCATGTACTTGCAGTCATCATCTGTGAGCCCATGGACCAAGGGGGTCATATAAAGACAAGGGTTTTATACCTGCTCTGTGCCCATGCTGAACCCTCTGACATAGACTCTGCAGAATAAGGATGTCAAATTGGCCCTGAAGAAAATTCTGGACAGTGGAAAATGTAGATGAATAGTGTTAGTGTCATATCAGAAATAAACTTTTGCTTTACTGAGATATGTAATATTTTAGTTTTATTGTTCAAGTTTTTGGAAATTCAGGATCATTTTCCATACAATACATTTTCCAAATACCCTTCAGGCTAAAACCTTTGAATTTGTGTTATATGACTATTTATGGAGAAATATCAAGAATAAAAGTCAGAGACTCTTGAGATTTAAAGTTTCAGTGTAATATTAAGAAAACAAAAACAAGAATAACTAAGATGATCATCATAAAGTAATGACATATTATTATTGAGCTAGTATAAAATATCAAACACTGTGCCCAGCACTTTATATTAGACAACTTTCTTTAATATTTATGATATTCTTTCAAGGCAAGCCCTAGTATTGATTCCATTTAAGAGATGAATAAATTGAAGCTTGTTGACTTTGAGTAAATGTCCCCATAGTCCCAAACATAATAAAGACAGAGGTTAGAATGTCTGGCTCCAAGAACTGTGATTTTACACAAAGTAATCTATTCAGTTCAGTTCAGTCGCTCAGTCGTGTCTGACTCTTTGCGACCCCATGAATCCCAGCAAGCCAGGCCTCCCTGTCTATCACCAACTCCAAGAGTTCACTCAGACTCACATCCATCGAGTCAGTGATGCCATCCAGCCATCTCATCCTCTGTCATCCCCTTCTCCTCCTGCCCCCAATCCCTCCCAGCATCAGAGTTTTTTCCAATGAGTCAACTCTTTGCATGAGGTGGCCAAAGTACCGGAGTTTCAGTTTTAGCATCGTTCCTTCCAAAGAAACCCCAGGGCTGATCTCCTTTAGAATGGACTGGTTGGATCTTCTTGCAGTCCAAGGGACTCTCAAGAGTCTTCTCCAACACCACAGTTCAAAAGCATCAATTCTTCGGCACTCAGCTTTCTTCACAGTCCGTCTCTCACATCCATACATGACCCCTGGAAAAACCACAGCCTTGACTAGACAGACCTTTGTTGGCAAAGTAACGTCTCTGCTTTTCAACATGCTATCTAGGTTGGTCATAACTTTTCTTCCAAGGAGTAAGTGTCTTTTAATTTCATGGCTGCAGTCACCATCTGCAGTGATTTTGGAGCCCAATAGCCCCATGTAATTGTGGGTAAGTGTAAGGCCTTCCCAGTAATTTCTTTCTACACATTAAGCATCTACTTTTTCTGTGAGATTGTATTGCTTTTTGTTAGATCTCTCCAATGTGATCTTCACTTTTATTTCATTTGATTTAATGAAAACAATCAAAATATTTCAAACTTGTGTTGATCAAGCAAAAAGACCAAATGCAGAGTGATTGCAGAATCTTATGATAAGACTTATCAAAGACATTCAAATTATCATATTCAATACCAACAATTTCTACACAAGGAGCCCAACCCATTTTTATCTTTACACCATTAGTGTTATACTGTTTAGGTAACAGGTGCTTCCCTGGTGGCTCAGCGGTAAAGAATACAGCTGCCAATGCAGGAGACGTGGGTTCAGCCCTTGGCTGGGAAAGATCCCCTGGAGAAGGAAATGGTAACCCACTCCAGTATTCTTGCCTGGGAAATCCCATGGAGAGAGGAGCCTTGCAGGCTACAGTCCACAGGGTTGCAAATCGTCCATCCAACACAACCTTGCCACTAAACTACAACAATAAATGTATGTTAACAGCTACTCATAATAACCCCAAATTCTGTGAGCTGTATTACTTTCATGAGGTTCATGCCTTTTGCCATGTAAGTTATAAACAATTGCCATTTCTTGTCAGTTTTATCTTGGAAACATCTCTTATCTCCCTTCATATTGCTCCTTTTTAGCTTCTGGGCATTAACATGTGGTAACTATAAATTCACATGAAACTCTGAATACCCAGTTGTCTTCTGACTCGTCTCAGGTCAAACCATCTTACTCATTACTGACGGATCAACATTCTTTGGGTAGTGTGCTGCCTTATTCAACTATAGTGTCCAAATATATGACTATGACTATGTTTATATATATATAACATAATTTATTTACCACCCATGTATTTCATTATCCATTCATTCATCAATGTCAAACATTCATCTTCAACTATTTCATATTATTTGACTTAATTTTCATGTGATTTGTCTTATTATTTTCATATTATTTGACCTAATATTCATCAATACTATAAAAGAAGGTAGAACGGCTACAATTAAAGCTTCTATCTTAGGCAAGATTCCTAGTCTGTTATATATAGTCCAGAATATATAAATTTATATATAAATTAGCTAAATCAGAACATATAACCTGTCAGAAATGAAAGAATGGCTTATATGGATCTCTTCATATTTTTAATTTCTGAATAATATAGGAATGATCTCTTTACTTCTTGTTTACATTCTTTCTATATCTGACCTTTACCAAATTCCAAATCTCTTTGTCACTTCTTTTATTTGGCACATTGAAGCAACTTCAATCATAATCTGTTCACTTATACAGTGGCATTCCAGACACACAGTATTCTTCTCCAAACATATCAGAATCCTGCAGCCATAGCAAACCCAAAGCTAAAAGATTTTTGGTGCATGGGTATGGTGGATTTTCCTTGAATCTGAAAGAACTCCAGTGGAAGGTATTTAAAACAAAAGATCCTCTAGAACCTTGTTTCTCAGAGTGGTCGATAGACGAGAAATAGTGGTAAAATCTGAAAGATTTTATTGAAAATGTATAATCTCAAACCATACACAAGACTTACTATCAGAATCTGCTTTTGATCAAGATCTTTAGGTTATTCCCATGCACATTAAAAGTTAAGGAGCTTTTGAAAAATATTGATATCTGACCTCACACCTAAAATTTTGTCTTTATTGGCATAGGGTTCAACCTTGGTATTGAAATTAAAAGCAAAAAAAAAAAAACTTCCCTGATAAGTTTTTTTAATGAGTTTAAATGAGTATCTAAAATTGAGAAGCATTAACTTCCCTTGTGGCTCAGCTTGTAAAGAATCCACCTGAAAAGCCGGCGACCTGGATTCGATCCCTGGGTTGGGAAGATCCCGGGGAGAAGGGAAAGGCTAACCACTCCAGTATTCTGGCCTGGAGAATTCCGTGGACTCATAGTCCATGGGGTCACAAAGAATCAGAAACAACTGAGTGACTTTTACTTTCAATGTAACAAAAGTATAAACTGGTAAAAAATAAAAATGAGTCTTCTTATATTTAACTATAAGATTTCTCCTGACTTGAGTGTGCAATTTACCTTGATTCAATCATTTCTAAGTATGTTTCCAATTTTCCTGTTTTAGAACAAAAAGTGAAAATACAATATATAAGAAGAGAGGAAACATGAAACATAAGTGCCTAATAAAATGTTTTATATATGTAGCTTAGCACTAGAATCATTAATAGTGAGCACCTAAAAAATCAAAAATTAAGTCAATATTCTGAATTCTTACCCCATAACTTTAAATCCAATAACATATAGATTGGACTTTGAATTAATATGTGTTTTTGTATTTACATGTAAAATGAGTTAAATACATTTTTGCAAGCATAAATGATTTACTTGATCATATTAAGAATTGTTGCCATTTTAACATTAAGATAACTTGTCAGAATGTTGCCCAATCCTCTAAAACCTTTTATTCACAGAGTGGACTAGGAACAACTAGAACTGGCCGGGAGCTTGTATGAGATGCAGAATCTCAAAATCCCAAATGCTCCTGAGAAGGATCTGATGCTGGTTGAGGATTTTATTTTGAAAAAATCTCCAGTTGATCCTGTGAAGAAATCTTGGTCACTAATTGTTGAGTTCAGGATTGACAGAGAATTCCTCTTGAAGGAAAAAAGTTAGACAACTGGGGACATGTCAACTGCAACTGCTTCTTTCTCAAGAGCTTGTCTTCTGAGAAAAGGAAGTCCTTGGAGAGTATTTGACTCCATGTTATTTACTGCCTGGCTTATACGAAATCCACGACACACCTTCATAGCACAGTGATCACAACCACTCAGGGGAGAACTGAGAAAGGTGCAGATGTTTGCTACCTTGAGGCTGAAGAAACACACACTGAAGACTTAGAATTAGAGATGCTGACCTGTGATGTAGACCAGCTTCAAAAGGGGCTGTGCCAGCCCTCTCAACACCAAAGACAGCAGAAAGCTGGGTACCTATCATTCCTGACACCAATACAGAGCTATCTTCTGAGTCAAAGGAAGCATGTTGCAAACAAAATTTGGTATTGAGATTTCCAGCAAGAAGAAAGGTGAGTGTATTAAACTCACATCTGTGGCTTGAGACTATAAGTCTGGAAATAATACCATGAAAATTCAGGTAAATATTCTCATACATTTGTGTATGGAATTACTTATAAAATCCCATTTGTATCCCCCTATGTCCTAAACACTATGCAATTTACTTGCTATACAGAGGAGAATAAGTATGATTCAATGCATCAACTGACTTAAAATATATCTCAAATCTAAAAATGTGCTGTTTAGAAATAACAGTTTTCTGAATGTAAAGTGGGAAAGTCAAATCAATTACAAGGTGTTGGAGAATGTTTGCATGATGATTTCTAACTTAAGTAAGATGGAAAAGAAAAGAGAACATATTTACAACACAACAGAGACAAAGAGAGATGGTAGGACTATTTCATGTGAAAAAAAAAAAAAAGACAGACAGCTGCTGCCTGCTTCTCTTTTAGCCTTCACTCTTTTCCAGCATCAGGGTCTTTTCCAATGAGTCAGCTCTTCGCATCAGGTGGCAAAAGTATTGGAACTTCAGCTTCAGCAACAATCCTGTCCAATGAATATTCAGGGTTGATTTTTATGGCACAAATAGAAAATGGTAATACTGACATGACATCATAGGGTAGATGGATGAGGCAGTTTGTGGCTGAGGATGATGAATTAAAAGACTGCCACACTTTAAATCCCATCTATAGACACCATCTCTATATGTTGCTGTATATGTTTATATATGCACATACATACATGTATATATGTGGATATGCGTATGGTTATGTATGTACATAGTTTGACTATGTACATTATAGTATGTGTATTATAGTACGACTTACTCATCTATTCATCAGTTGATGGACATAAATTTGAATTGTTTCCAATTTTCATTGTTATGAATAAAGCTGCCATGCATGTTTTTATGGTTATAAACATGGCTAAATGCTTTAATAGAAAATATATTTATTATAGTTGAAAATGAGGCTTTGCAAGTATTGAATGTAGATGTACTTTCCTTCCATAAATAGACCCAGACTTAAGTGATTATATAGGTGGAAAGGATGCCAAAACTGTGAATCATTTATATGGAGCACTCTATTCCAAATGAAAAAGAATGTAATGAATTCCCTCCAATTAAAGTGTTTTACTCTTTCCCCTCCAGAGACTACATAAATGGAAATGGCAGCAGAAAATCACTCCTCAGTGACTGAGTTCACCCTCGCTGGGCTCACAGAACAGCCACGACTCCAGCTGCCCCTTTTCCTCCTCTTCCTAGGAATCTATGTGGTCACGGTGGTGGGAAACCTGGTCATGATCACACTGATTGGGCTCAGTTCTCACCTGCACACCCCCATGTACTATTTCCTCACCAACTTGTCCTTCATTGACCTCTGTCAGTCCACTGTCATTACCCCAAAAATGCTGGTGAGCTTTGTGACAGAGAAGAACATCATCTCCTATCCTGAATGCATGACTCAGCTCTTTTTCTTTCTTGTTTTTATAATTGCAGAGTGTTACCTGTTGGCTGCAATGGCATATGACCGCTATGTTGCCATCTGTAGCCCCTTGTTGTATAATATTACCATGTCCCATCAAGCCTGTTTCTCCCTCATTTGTGGAGTGTATGGGATGGGACTGGTATGTGCATTCTCTCACATAGGCTGCATGCTTAGGGTTCATTTCTGCAAATTTGATGTGATCAACCATTATTTCTGTGATCTTCTGCCTCTCCTAAAACTCTCCTGCTCTAGCACCTATGTCAATGAATTACTGGTTCTATGCTTTGGTTCACTTAACATCTTTGCCCCGATCCTGACCATCCTCAGCTCCTACATCTTCATCATTTCCAGCATCCTCCACATTCATTCCACGGAGGGCAGGTCCAAAGCCTTCAGCACATGCAGCTCCCACATCTCAGCTGTTGCTATTTTCTATGGATCTGAAGCATTTATGTACCTGCAGCCATCATCTGTGAGCTCCATGGACCAAGGGAAAGTGTCCTCTGTGTTTTATACTATTGTTGTGCCATTGCTGAATCCCCTGATCTACAGCCTCAGGAATAAAGATGTCAATGTTGCCCTGAAGAAAATGCTTGACAGAAGAAAGTTTTTGTGACCAGACATAACATGAGCATGATATTTTAGATCTAGTCATTGCTTGTTACACCGAATGGATGTATGATTCTCTTATTTCAAAATCCTTACCAGAGCTTAAAATCTGAGTTAAGAACAAAATTCCATGCTTTGTTACATTGCTCAAACCAGTGTGCCTCCTACTATGCCATTTATTGTTTTCAGTGTGTACTCGCATGCTTACTGTCCAAAGTGTACTATCTGCTGTAATGTTCATAAAGGTTACCCAATGCTTGTATTTTACTGCCACATCTGTGGGACCTAAGATAGCTCCTGAGACTAGAAAGTCCTTGACAGCTTTCTTATTTCCTTTTTAAAAACATTTATGGGAAGCCATATATATCTCACACTGTCTTTGTCCATTACTTTCTCTAATTAGCTACATATGACTTTTAAAAGTTAAACTCAATTAAATTTCTATTTGATGAGTTCTTCAAAGATCTGCAATAAAACTGATGACATCATAAATTATTTCTATACAAAAATTTAGAAGAATGAACATAAGTAGCTTCTGTATCAAACCCCAGTGCAGGTAATATAACTTGTGAACAGCTGATTTCTCGGATGGTACGGTGAGGGAGGAGGGAGCGGGGTTCGGGATGGGGAACACATGTATACCTGTGGTGGATTCATGTTTATGTATGGCAAAACCAATACAAGTAATTAACCTCCAATTAAAATAAATAAATTTATATTTAAAAAAAAGAAAAAAGTTAAAAAGCCAATATTCTTGAAAAAAAAAACTTGGGTTTTCAAGCATGCAACCTACATGTGTTAAAAAATAATATGTATGGTTGGTATCTGATGGGTCAGCATAACAAATCTGGAGATACATTGGCATCTGGAACTCAAATACTCCAGTCCAGATTACCATGGTTTCCTATACCCAAACAGAAGAACTTCACCTATATTGATACTGAGAAAATTCTTAGTATGTAGAATTTTACCACATGTAAATTACAGTTCAATAAATTTGGTTTTAAGACAAAGAGAAAATATGATGCATTTTGCTATATTGCTGCAATCAGAGTTGTGGATCTTCCTAGATTGTGACCTTGAACCAGAACATGATTTTTAATTACTCTATAGATTAAGCAAACAACAACTAGTAAACTTTTTCACATTAAGTGACATATCTCTATGTTATTTCTCAATATTTCTTTTTTTATAGAGTTAGATAAAGTCATTAACTTATTCTACTTGTTAGGAACTGTTCATGGCATTATGATAATAACCAGTTGAAACCTTCCTGCAGCCTACATGTTAAAATATTTCAAGTACTACTGCTATATAAATATATCATGGCATTAGAATACAGTTAATATATGTCAAGGAGAAAAAAATTGTTCAAATATTGCACACAATTTTTTCTTTTTTTTTTTTTAATCTCTGGTGTGAAATCATTTTAGAATGTTCCTTTAATGCAGGTCTAAAAGTTTCCTAAAATTCTGAATTCTTATATAGCTTGACATGAAATTCACCAGAGTTATAATAAGATCTATCCCAGCCTTGCTTCCAATCTATAATCTAACAAAAAGGATAAATTACAATTATATGACACTATTAAACACTAGAGAGTCAATGGGAGAAAAGGGAATTGCTAATTGTAACTTTTCCCAAGAGTTGATACCTGTAGGATATGATCCTAGTGAGAGATCATTAGCATTATCTGTTCCTCATCTGACTCTTAGCATCAATACTCAGATTATAAATCACCATTCACATCAACCAACATTTGCATGGGGCCATCGACTTCAACAGAAGTCAGGACCAGTGACTCAAAATTATTACAACAGAGTCTTCTAGGTTATGACCCTACAACAACAAGAAGTCCTGCAAGGTTAGAACTTAGAACTATCCCACCTGCATCACCAGAACCGTTTTCCCTACAGAGAAATAGAGGAGAAGAATACACAGCACTGGTGTTTTGGGGACAAAGAGGGATGTATCTGAATCCCAGTCCAGGACTTTAGAAAGTTGAATCTTCTGTTCTAGGTCCCTCAGATGAAAAGATGTGAGTAGCTATTTTTCTGTCTCTATCTCTCCTCACTCTAATATCCACACTCCCTGAGGAGCAACTGTTCCCTTAATCATCTCTCTGTCCCCGCTGGATAAAAGTATGGCCAGTATTTCTTTGTTTACTCATTTCAACTCACGTAGTGTGAGAGCTTTGTTCACTTGTGTTGGAGTCTATGTTAACTTATCACTACACTCCATTCAATAATTTTATTTAAAAATCATATTTATTGATACTTGTATATAAGGCATATTGCCAAGCACTGTATTGAGTTTACAGTCTAGTACAGAAGAAAAGCCAAGAAGTAACTCATAATAATTGATACAAAATTAAGCACATACTAAATGTAAACATGAGAAAGGTATCCTCAGCTCACAGAAAATGTCTTATTACATGGGGTTTCCATTATTAAAGCCCTTAACTTAAGGGCCCTAGCTATTGAATAGATTTCATCAGAAACACTGGGAATGTGTGAGAGAAAATAAGGAAATATAATGAGTCATAAAAGAGATTCTGTCAAAGGCTGTTTTGTATAATAGTTAAAACATGTGACACCTGGTGGGACATAAAAATAAAAGTTTTTGTTGTTGGGTGATATAAATCATTGAATGACAGAAATTTATTCAAACTTCATTTGGATACCTTGGAAAATATTAATATTTAGGAAGTTTATATTTAGTAAAAACTTCAAAATTTCAGGATCATTGTATGTATTTAGGTAGAAAGGAAGAACAAGATAATGTCTCAAGGAAAAAAAAAAATTCCACCCATCATCAGTTCAGTCCAGTCACTCAGTTGTATCCATCTATTTGTGACCCCCTGGACTTCAGCACGCAAGGCCTCCCTGTCCATCACCAACTCCCAGAGTTTACTCAAACTCCTGTCCATTGAATCATTAATGCCATCCAACCATCTCATCCTCCATCATCCCCTTCTTCTCTTGCCCTCAATCCTTCCCAGCATCAGTGTGTTTTAAAATGAGTCAGTACTTCACATCAGGTGGCCAACTATTGGAGTTTCAGATTCAATATCAGTCCTTCCAATGAATAATCAGGACTGATTTCCATTAGAGTGGACTTGTTGGATTTCCTTGCAGTCCAAGGGACTCTCAAGCGTCTTTTCCAACACCACAGTTCAAAAGCATCAATTCTTCAGTGCTCAGCTTTCTTTATAGTCCAGCTCTCACATCCATACATGGCTGCTGGAAAAACCGTAGCTTTGACTAGACAGACCTTTGTTGGCAAAGTAATGTCTCTGCTTTTTAATATGCTGTCTAGGTTGGTCATATCTTTTCTTCCAGGGAGCAAGTGTCTCTTAATTTCATGGCTGCGGTCACCATCTGCAATGATTTTGGAGCCCAAGAAAATAGAATCTGTCACTCTTCCCACTGTTTCCCCATCTATTTGCCATGAAGTGATGGGATCAGATGCCATGACCTTCGTTTTCTCAGTGTTGAGTTTTAAGCCAGATATTTCACTCTCCTCTTTCACTTTCATCAAGAAGCTCTTTAGTTCTTCTTCGCTTTCTGTCATAAGGGTGGTGTCATCTGCATATCTGAGGTTATTGATATTTCTCCCAGCAATCTTGATTCAAGCTTGTGCTTCATCCAGCCCAGCAATTCTCATGATGTACTATGCATATAAGTTAAATAAGCAGGGTGACAATATGCAGCCTAGACGTACTCCAGCCATCATAGCAGGAATGAGAATGCCACTGAACCAAAAGATATAATGGAACAACCTCAGTAGATCAAAATTAAAATAACATTGACAGTATTAAGGTCTTTCCAAAGGTATGGACCAGGCTAAGCATCTCATAGGAATCATTTATCAGAATTTACATGGAAGGTAGATTTTATTGTTTCTGTTTTTCAGAGAGTTGGAGAGTAAGCATGTTATATCAAGACCACATGGCAAGAATGGTGTTTAGCTGAGGATTTAATCTCCTATTGTCTAACATATTCAGGATCCATTAGAATGAAGATAATTGAAGTTCATTAACTCCAACTACCCATTAGGTGTGTCCTTAAAGAATATCTGCTATGTACGTGGTTACTCAGTCTGTGCTCAAATTTTTATGATCGTCAGCTTGGGGTGTGTCTGATGATAGGGATATTTGTCTTTACTGTAAAACCAAATGTTTCTTTCCATAATTTGAAGCAGTTAATTTTACTCAATCTCTTGAACATATAAAATAAGTTCAGTACCTCTCACTGCCATATAATGAACATTGAGATAACTGCCCTGTGTCACAAGAATTTTTCCTTTGCTGGAAAAAAAATATCTTCGGTTGTTTTAGCCATCTTAAAATATCATATTTCTAGATCATATTTATGTGCAGCTTTTACTTTATCACACGCAGAATTTTACTTCAAACTGAACACAATAGTCCAAACATTGCTTGAGTGTTAAGAATATGAATTTTTATTTTCTAGTACCTACTCATTTCCTTTGCAAATCTAGACCAAAGGTACACTGGTTTTTTAAAAAACATATCACTGTTGACTAGTATTGAATTGACACTAAAATTACTTATTTTATTTTGCATGTACTTTACTCATCCACATCTCTACCATCTTTGAATTCTTTTGAGAGCATGTGCAAAATACATGATTATATTTTTTAAATGTTGGCATATCTAACACTTAGTGCTTCTGTATAGATCAATCTAAGTACAGAGATGCCCTGGTCATAGTGGTGGAGTACATGGCGTGTATTTAGGCCATGATATTCTCACCCCTGAAAATAGATGGGGAAACAGTGGAAACAGTGTCAGACTTTATCTTTTTGGGCTCCAAAATCACTGCAGATGGTGACTGCAGCCATGAAATTAAAAGATGCTTACACCTTGGAAGAAAAGTTATGACCAACCTAGATAGCATATTGAAAAGCAGAGACATTACTTTGCCAACAAAGGTCCATCTAGTTAAGGCTATGTTTTTTCCAATGGTCATGTATGGATGTGAGAGCTGGACTATAAAGAAAGCTGAGTGCTGAAGAATTGATGCTTTTGAACTGTGGTGTTGGAGAAGACTCTTGAGAGTCCCTTGAACTGCAAGGAGATCCAACCAGTCCATTCTGAAGGAGATCAGCCCTGGGATTTCTTTGGAAGGAATGATGCTAAAGCTGAAACTCCAGTACTTTGGCCACCTCATGTGAAGAGTTGACTCATTGGAAAAGACTCTGATGCTGGGAGGGATTGGGGGCAGAAGGAGAAGGGGACGTCAGAGGATGAGATGGCTGGATGGCATCACCGACTCGATGGACATGAGTTTGAGTGAACTCCGGGAGATGGTGATGGACAGGGAGGCCTGGCTTGCTGCGATTCATGAGGTCACAAAAAGTCAGACACGACTGAGCGACTGAACTGAACTGAAGATTATCTTATTTAGAATAAGATAATCTATAGGGTGGGATGGGGTGGGAAAACCTATTGAGGTATAAACATGATGTCTGCCAAGCAGTTGCATTTCTGCCCTCTGGAGTCTAAGTCCAGGGAGAAGGAAGCTGAGACATTATAGCATTACATCTCAGGTGAAATGATACTGGTCATCAGATATTTTAAGTTGAGATGTTACTAAAGAAGACAACCCCAACTAATATAACTACTTTTCAAAGACTTGTGAATCCTCTCTTGATTAATTATAGAAAGCATACACTATATTACTTATTATAAATGAAAGGAAAGTTCTATGGCATTTGACATTGATGATATTAATATATGAACATAGAAATTTGGAGGAAAGATGAATACTCAGAAATAATACTAGAAACATTTCTTTTCACTAACTTTAAAAATTCATAAATTATTGTTTCTCTTAAACATTATGAAATATCTTAATTACAAAGTTCTTGAAGCTTATCATTTATATTCTAGTTCAACCAGAATGATTGTTTATCCTACAGTAGCAGGATATACGGAGAATTACCTTCATTATGTATGTCTTCTGATGATGGATAAAGAATGATCTCTGCAGAATTATTCTCTGCCTCTGACACCCAAACACACACACACACACACACACATAGATGCATAAGCCTTTCTCTCCCTCATACACACATACACACACACACACACACACACACACATACATACACACGTACACTCATTTTTCTGTTTTTTAAACTTAGAACCTGCCGAGAAGAAAATGGACCCTGGAAATCACTCATTAGTGACTGAATTCATCCTTGCTGGGCTCACAGAACACCCACGACTCCAGCTGCCCCTTTTCCTCCTCTTCCTAGGAATCTATGTGGTCACGGTGGTGGGGAACCTGGGCATGATCATATTGATTGGGCTCAGTTCTCACCTGCACACCCCCATGTACTATTTCCTCAGCAGCTTGTCCTTCATTGACCTCTGTCAGTCCACTGTCATTACCCCCAGAATGCTGGTGAACTTTGTGACAGAGAAGAACATCATCTCCTACCCTGAATGCATAACTCAGCTTTACTTCTTCCTCCTTTTTGCTATCTCTGAGTGTTACCTGTTGGCTGCAATGGCGTATGACCGCTATGTTGCCATCTGTAGCCCCTTGCTGTATAATATTATCATTTCACATCAGGCCTGTTTCTCCCTCATTTGGGGAGTGTATATGATGGGATTGATATGTGCATTCTCTCACACAGGCTGCACGCTTAGAGTTCATTTCTGCAAATTAGACATGATCAACCATTATTTCTGTGATCTTCTGTCCCTCCTAAAGCTCTCCTGCTCTAGCACCTATGTCAATGAATTACTGGTTCTATGTTTTAGTGCACTTAACATCTTTGCCCCCAGCCTGATCATTGTCAGCTCCTACGTCTTCATTATTTCCAGCGTCCTCCACATTCCTTCCATGCGGGGCAGATCTAAAGCCTTCAGCACATGCAGCTCCCACATCTCAGCTGTGGCTATTTTCTATGGGTCTGCAGCATTCATGTATCTGCAGCCATCATCAGTCAGTTCCATGGATGAAGGGAAAGTGTCCTCTGTGTTTTACACTATTGTTGTACCCATGCTGAACCCCCTGATTTATAGTCTACGGAACAGGGATGTCAATGTTGCCCTGAAGAAAATACTAGAGAGAAGAATATTCTTCTGATCAGAGATAATACGAGAATGAAGTTTTAGTTTCTGTAACTGGCTATTTTATTGTGCAAGTTGATATTTAATTTTAGCCCACATGTCAATATATATTTATTAACATATATCCATACATTTAGTGGCATTCTATTGACATTATTTCACATTGTATGGCCTGTAATGCCATTTGTCTCTGAGTTTTTCTCTCATAAACATCACTGAGATACAGATTAAAAGAAATAGGATGATGTGGATACATGTGCCCACTAAAGCCGTCAGCACCGTCCCTCCCTCTGTTCTTGTCTACAATTGATAATAAACCTTCTGTTAATGAAATATCTTCTAGAAGTTATCATCAATATTCTTTCTTCTGTCCAAAAAAAAAAAAACACAAAAAACCAGCAAATATGCTATCAGTATAATGACTGTAATCTCTAACTTTTGCACATCTAATCTGGAAAAGTATCTTTCCCAAATCCTAACTTGTGAATATCTGATTTCTCAAGTCATTAAGTTGTGTTGATAACCAACCTTGGGCTTGGAAAAAATTTCTACATATGATCCCAAAATCCTAACTCATAAGAAATTGATAGTGTCGATTTCATCAAAATTAAAATATTTTGCTTTTCAAAGACAGTGTTAAGAAAATAAAAGATGGTTTTAGATAAGTGTATACACTTTTATTTTTACATCTAATATATATGTAGATAGATGGATAAACAGTAATATCCAGGTTTCATATTTTGCTTTCTTAAGTGGCACTTTTTTATGATAAATGAAAACTGCTTGACCTACTATAATTCATTATTCAGCTTAGTGTATTATGTATTTTCTTTAAGTCTTTTTTACAATATCCTTTTTTGTTAATGTTAGGTAATTCTAAGAATCCTAGATTTTGCCTTGTTTCTGGTGTGTGACTGGACTCTAGAAAACAAGTGTGAATCTATTACATACTTCTGGCACTATACCGGAAGCCACATCAGCCACAAACCCTAGAGTGAACCCTAGATCTTCCTTTCCAAACTCGGATAATTCTTCCATATGTATAACCTTTCATATTTACAAATCATAAGAAAAAAGTACTCTTCCCTTCTGGGTCACATTCAATTCAACATCTTTGAGGTATCAGGGTTCAAAGAACCATGCTTGACTTTTTCCTCTTTGGTTTTCTTGACCAATTTCTACCACCCACCCATGCATTTACAAAAGAAATAATATGTGAATACTTACTTTATATACTGAGCATGTCAGGCTTACCATTACCAAGTCAATGGGTTGCTAATCCAGGCAACTCAGGGTTACAATTGAAGATGCTGTCACTGGATGTGTGTGTGTGTGTGTGTGTGTGTGTGTGCGCGCACGCGCGCACGCTTGCACAGTTGCCCAGTCATGTCCAACTCTTTGAGGCCCCATGGAGTGTAGCCTACCAAGCTCCTGTGCCCATGGAATTTTTCAGGTGAGAATACTGAAGTGGGATGCCATTTCTTACTCTAGGGGATCTTCCAGATCTAGAGATTCAACCCACATCTCCTGCGGCTCCGGCATTGGTGAAACCCCAAAAGAGGAGCATCAAATTTATCATTCTATTTGACTTAATAATAGCTTCAATTGCTTTTTCACAAGCAGTTATTTATGTTGATGGGAGAGAACTGAATTACAAGTGGATTTTGAACGTCATTTTAACACATGAAGGAAGTTAATTAGTATAAATTATTTGTGAAAATTTATTTCCTGATGCTGGATTTAGGGTGTTTAAAGGCTCATATTCATAATTCATAAATCATCATGGATTCAATCAAGTCTATTAGAATGTGAGAACCAGACACATTCATTTCTGTACTTTCTTTGTTACCTGTATTCAAAACTACTGGAAAGTGGCTTCAGAGATTTAATCAGAACCAGATGAAAGTTAATATTCATACACATTTGGACTGAAATGCATTGATGAGCAGGTCTTCTTCCTTCAGCTTTCTCATATTCTAAGAAGGGTTTGTTAGGTCAGTCAGACCCATCCTGAAACATTTTATTACATAATATAACTTCTGTGATCTTCAAAACACATAAGAGAGTATAAAGATCTATACAAAATGTACTCTGTATAGATCTAGAAGACAGATCTGTAGACTCTTGAAAATAACTTGATTGCTGCCTAGTTGGTATGTGAAAATAATATGATTTATAATAGATGCTACACTGTTACATCGGCACACTAAGGCAAGTTATTATGAACCAGTGGTGTCTCAGGAATTGTTGGAAATGGTGTATAACATTTGAAATGTTATAGTTTTGAAATGTGGAAAGAAACTGGCTTTAAAAAGGCAGATGCCAGTGTTTGCCCCTGCAGCCTCTTTTGTTGATGAAATTAGACATTTATTATTATAAATGAGTTTCTGCAATGACAAAATGATAGACATTTAGGGAAGATAAATATTATAATAATTAATAAAGTTTTGTACTTAAATATTTGTGAAAGTTTCCTTTTCTGAATTGTCCAAGAGACACTACACTCAACAGTTCTCATGATGTTGGTTAGAATCATAAGAAAATATCATCACTTATGATGATTTAGCCAGATCAGCCTGTCTTCTTTTTGCTTTTCAGGAATGCTTGAAGTCTATAAACCAAGGGAAGAAGAACTATGGCATTAGATGGTATTAATTCTGCAGCATGCTCATTCAGAGTTTCAGCTCTTACCCTGGAAAGGATAACATACAAATCTATAGCATCATCCACAATACTTAGAGTGAACCCTAGATCTTCCTTTCCAAACTCGGATATTTCTTTCATATGTATAACCTTTCATATGTATGGATCATATGAAAAAGTATCCTTCCCTTCTGATTCACATTCAATTCATCAGTCTTTGAACCCTACTTGACTTTTTCCTCTTTTGATTTTCTTGATCAATTTCTACCACCCACCCATGCACTTACAAAACAAATAATATGTGAATACATACTTTAAATAAATGCTTTTGTGTTCATGTAAATGGACAAACTTGCAAAAGTAAAAATAAACACCCAATTAGAGAGGTAGGATTTATTTCTATGAGTGAGACTATTTCAGGCCAGTTCAGTGGGGGAAATATCTGCAAAACTTGCAGAATGTTGGAACTCATAAATAGAAGTGAACTAAAGAGATAGGCTGATATTTCTTGATGCAAATTTTCATTGATGCTGCACCATAATCTCAGATATCCCCTTGGGAATTGTCCTCAAGAAATGAAATTTCTCTGTAGCTATGAAAGTGAAAGTGAAAATGACGTCGCTCAGTCATGCCCAACTCTTTGTGACCCCATGGACTGTAGCCTACCAGGCTCTTCTGTCCATGGGATTTTCCAGGCAAGAGTACTAGAGTGGGTTGCCATGTCCTTCTCCAGGAGATCTTCCTGACCCAGGGATTAAACCCAGGTCTCCCACATCGTAGACAGACGCTTTGCTGTCTGAGGCACCAGGGAAGAATTATGTACCTATGGGACCTATTGAAATATAATATGTTGTTGATAGACTCACCTCCCTCTCTGGAGCTACAATCTAGTACCTTAAATTTTTCAGTGGTTGTGGGGGTGCCTGGAAGACTTCTCCAAATCTTAAGAATGAATCTATGAGTGGTTTTTCAGTCATAAAAGGGCAATTGGCATCTGTTGTCTTTTTTTTTTTTTTTTAGCAAAGAACACTAAACCTGGAATCAGAAGATCTGAGTATGACTTGCTCTTCACTTTTTAGTTTTAGAAAAGTTTCTAACTATCTGAATGTCAGTGTTCTTTTTTAGAAATTGGGATTCATTACCACTACTTCACAAGGATTTTGTGAGAATTAAGAGATAATAAAATTACATTATAACAAATAAGCAATATAAACATATCTTTATTTAAAATTATTATTATTTTGAATGAATGTTAGAAAGGCAGAATTACTAACTCAGCTCAGTCATGAGTAACTTGCTCAGTTGTGTCTGACTCTCTGCAACCCCATGGACTATACAACCCATGGAATTCTCCAGGCCAGAATATTGGAGTGGGTAGCTCCTCCCTTCTCCAGGGGATCTTCTCAACCCAGGGACTGAACCCAGGTCTCCCACATTGCAGGAGGATTCTTTCCCAGCTGAGCCACAAGGGAAGCCCAATAATACTAGAGTGGGTAGCCTATCCCTTCTCCAGGGGATCTTCCCGACCCAGGAATCAAACTGGCTTCTCCTGCATTGCAGGTGGATTCTTTACCAACTGAGCTATCAGGGAAGCCCAATAACTCAGCAGATGTTCCTACTGTTCTTTGTGGGAGATCTGACTCTACCATCTAAAGATGTAGGAACTTGGTCAATTTTCTTAACTCTTTGAACCTCAGTTTCCTAATGTAAATAGGAGTTAACCCTACCTACCTCAGAGAATTTTGGTAAGGACTAAAGGTGTTAATGTACATGAAGCATTCAGCAGTGCCTGGACATATTTCTATTAACATAACTCCAGTTTTGTCTCTTTTTTAATTAATTAATTTTTATACCTTAAAAAATTGCAGTATAATTACTTTACAAGCACGTTGTGTTAGTTTCTACTATATAACAACATGAATCAACTATATACAAGAGATTCTTACTTCCTTAAAAAAAAAAAAAAACCAAAAAACTATAGACCAAACACAAAAGCATCCCAAAGAGTTTCTGCCATTTTAAGGGACTCTTGCTCAGTGGTATTCTGGCCTTCCCCATGGCACATGTCTCTCTTTTATTAAAATATATTAAGAATGGTATTAAGCTGTTATTGTAACTTTTATACCTATATTCATAATTCTTAGTGTTATAGAGGTAGATAGATTTATCATATTTAATCAAAGCCATCTGCTCACCAGGAGAATCATTTGTTAAATGTGTGCCTCTTCAGATATATTTGAGAAAATGAACAAGGTAATAAAGGCAAAGAACTTCAGAGGATATTAAGGGTGGAGGTAGGAAAACTTTGCATTTAAATTAGGAAGGCAAGTTCTTCATATTTGAAAGAATATCATCCTACAAATAATCAAACCCTTATCATGATGAGAACACAACACTTAACAAGGCGACTCAGCCATTAATTTTTTCCTATACTGAAACAAAATCTAACTTTTTACTAGATCCACTTTTTTACATGTTATTCACCATGGATAAGCACACAGCACATCAACATACCAGCTCTCCAATTATTTGAATATGAGCATCAGGTCTCCGCTTCTCTAAGCAAAATTTCCTGGGAGTTTTCGCAGCAGAGATGTTAGAAATTTAACTGCAATCAGACCCGAGTTTTAATCTCAGATCAGTTATTTTCCAGCTACATGATCAGGTTACTAAAAACTCCCCATGCTTTTTATGTCTTCTTTTACTTCATAAGGTTGTTTCTGAGACTTAAATTTAAAAATAAAAGAAACTAAAGCATTTTCATATGGAATTATTTAAAGTCACTTTACATATTTATAACCTTCCTTTAAAACTATTTAGTTTATTAATGTTGTTTTGTAAATTACACTTGCTAGAAGGACACATAACAAGATAATTAAATAATTGCTTATCCTTTATTAAATAGCTTCCGAGTTTGACATCAGTGCTGATACTTTGGAGACCCATATTCTATTTTGAAGTCCAACATTCTAACACAGATGAGGAACACCTCAGAGGTGACTGAGTTTATTCTTCTGGGCATCCCAGACACAGAGGACCTGGAGACCATGCTCTTTGTCCTGTTGCTGTCCTTCTACATCTTCACCCTTATGGGGAACCTGCTCATCCTACTGACGATTGTCTCCTCTGCTCAGCTGCACACTCCCATGGACTTCTTCCTGTGTAAACTGTCTGTGAGTGACATATTTTTTCCCTCTGTGAGCTCCCCTAAGATGCTCTTCTACCTAGCAGGGAACAGCTGAGCCATCTCCTACCCAGGCTGTATGTCCCAGCTCTTCTCCTACCACTTCCTGTGTTGTACCAAGTGTTACCTCTACACGGTAATGGCCTATGACTGCTTTGTTGCCATATGTTACCCTCTGTGCTGCACAATAATCACGACTCACAGAGTGTGTGCCATCCTAGCCATGGGCACCTCATTTTTTGGATGTATTCAGGCCACCTTTCTAACTATGCTTACCTTCCAGTTGCCCTACTGTGGCCCCAGTGGGGTGGGCTATTACTTCTGTGATATCCCAGTGATGCTGAAGCTGACTTGTGCAGATACCTTGGCCCTGGAGGTGGTGGGGTTCATCAGTGTGGGTCTCATGCCCCTCAGCTGCTTCTTTCTCATCCTCACCTCCTATAGCTGCATCATTTGCTCCATTCTTCAAATCTGATCTACCGAAGGCCGACTGTGTGCTTTCTCCACCTGCAGTGCCCACCTCACTGCCATCCTCCTCTCCTTTATGCCAGTGGTTCTCATCTAGCTACAGCCACCCGTAATCCCTGACTTAATGCAACTGTTCAGCTCCTGAATAATCTTGTCACCCCCATGCTAAACCCTTGATCTACAGCTTGAGAAATAAGGAAGTGAAATATTCTCTGAGGAAAGTGCTAGAGCAGGTGGCCTTAATTTCCTAAAAGTGATAGAGGTGACTCCACATTGCTTGTGAGAGGAATTTGCACAGATATTATCTCTGTTCCCTTTTACTACAGATGAAGAAGCTAAGATTTGAAGACATGAGGTGAATTTCTCCAGCTCACACAACTAATAAATTGCCCTACTCAGGAGGGATAATAAGATATCCTACTGCTCCCATTTGGCAATAAAAAGCCTGGGCCTCTGTCCCTCACTGTTTGTCTTCCTCTCCTCTTAATCTCTTGTTCCCTTCTCCCTTACCCTAGCACTTCCTCATCTTTGCTGAGGATTATATGATTATAATCATATAATGATTATATGATCAACCTCTCAAATGCCTGCATCAGATAAGCCCTCATTTGAAGGTCTAGGGATTGTAAAAAAAAATTGGAAGGTTTCAACCATATGGTTTCCAGTGGTACTCTGTGACTTCTGAAATGAAAAGAAATTGTTAGAGAAGGACCTCTGGGTGAGACCTCAGGACCTTTGTCTTCTAATGACTGAATCATAGGTATCAATGAACTGTATCAACCACAAAGTCTGTCTATTGGTCTTCAACCTGAAAACAAGATTTGACTGGGATTTGAAGTTGTAGATGAAAGAGAATGTGAAGAAGGTAGCCAGGGGGAGTCTGTGAAGGGGTGAGTAGCTCTGTGGCTTTTCAGTATTCACAATTTTAGTTTGTCTTTATAATCCTGAGCACAACCAGCAGTCCATGCAAAATCTAAACTGCTAATGGTCTATGGTTTTGGATCCTTTGCTTACCAGAAAGTTGTGACTTTAGTACTGTCCCTTAACTTTGCTTTTTCTTTGTCTAATGAGCTCAGCATGAGATGTGTGCTATTCTAGTCCAGGAAGAGATTTGAAGGGAAGTGAAGGGGGAGATGAGAATAGAAGGGGGTGATGGGAAGAGAAAGGAGTGATTGGAAGAGAAGGGCGTAATGTGAAGAGAAAGGCATGGTGGGAAGAGAAAGGGGTGATGGGAAGAGAAGGAGGAGAGGTAGAGACAACTCAGCTCTGCTTTTGTTTATTTTCAGGATCAGAGTTCAACGTTGTGTTTAAAAGTTCATATCAGGGTGATGAGATGATGAATGTTTTTAAAGGAAAGTACATTTCCTCTGGTCATTTCTCTTAAACCCTGTGCCTTTTATTCTGTCTAACAGAAATGCTCCTTCCAGAGTATTTAGCTGCTCAGTTGTGCAGTGTTAGCTGCTCAATCATGTCTGACTCTTTGTGACTCCCATGGACTGTACTCCGCTAGACTCCTCTGTCCATGAAATTCTCCAGACAAGAATACTGGAATGGGTAGCCATTCCCTTCTCCAGGGGATCTTCCTGACCCAGGGATTGAACCTGAGTGTCCTACACCTCAGGCAGATTCTTTATCATCTGAGCCATCAGAGAACCCAGTAAAGACCCAATTAAAATATTTCCTGTGTGAAACTTTCTTTATACTAAGCAAGTCAGGCTCTCATTTCCCTGTGTTTTAAGACTTAACAAAAACATCCCTGCATCATGCTAGGATAAGTTTTAGCAAAGCATTTTCCAACACTGAAAGTAAACTAGGTTCAGGGAGGGTAACGAGAAAACAAGAGTTAGTTGGGGACTGACTAAATAGAATCAACAGTTCATTTGTTGAAGAAATTCTGAGTCGCAGATGAGTTTTTTATTTAGTTGAGGAAGCAGAACCTCAGTAACATATCTGTCAGTTATTTCTTTTATTTAGTTATTTATTTTTTGGCTGTGTTGGGTCTTCATTGCTGCATGGGCTTTTCTCTTGTTGTGGTGAGTATGGCTTACTCTCCAGTTGGGATTGTGGGCCTCTTGTGGTGACTTCTCTTCTTGTGGGCTTGGTTGCTCCATGGCATGTGGTATCTTCCTGGATCAGGGATCAAACCCATGTCTCCTGCATTGGCAGGTGGATTCTTAACACCGGATCACCAGGGAAGCCCCTGTCAGTTATTTCTAATCTATCAAGTATCTCGAGAGTCAAAAGGGCAGAAACATCTTCTGGCTCTTGGGATGAAGCTGGAACGGTAGTCACAGCCCTTGTCCTCTAAAGTGTTTTTACCAAACAGTGGAAACAGGGCAACCATCATGTTTTCTTCTCATTCAGTAATGATTTTTGGATACCACATCCCTACCTTGTTTTCCTAGATGAGATGGTTTGCTTTCATTGCCAACTCGAACTCTTCCCAGAACTGGACTTCTCCCTTCTGTTTCAGGACTTTAAGGAAATAGAGTCCTGATTCTTTTATCCAACTCCATTGTTTTCCATTAATTTTACTCTATGCCTTGATCATACTTAATTACATCTCTGGAGCCAAACTCTTCTAACTCTATTGCCACCTCTTATCTCAGACATCCATTTGGAAGCTATCAGCTATCACTGTCATTCATTACCTGTTTTAAATGTCTTTGGTTTCTTAGTCTAAGGATTATCTAAAATAGCAGCTCCAAGCCAATAGATTACTCTTAGCCTTTCACTAAAGTTTCCTACCTACTTGTAGCCCTTGTTCTGGTTACAACAGGAATATTTAACACAGCTTGTTAAGTGAGGCATGTTAAACTCTAAAAGTACAATGTGAGGCAGAATTATATCATGACTCAGTATTAGAACCAGTTCTTTAAAGAAAAAGAACAAAATAAGTTTCATTGTTTAGTTTCTGACAATGTGCCAAGAAGTTCTCTTTAAAAATTCCATATAACATTATTAACTGTTTATATTAACACCTCAAAATGCGTATTATCATTCACATTTTTCCAGATGTGGGAACTGAACTCCAGAATGGGTAAATAACATCCCTAAAATGGTATTTAATCAGAGGAACTGTAATTGGAGGTGTGTGTATGTTCTTAGTAGCTCAGACATCTCCTACTCTTCGTGACTCCATGGACTGTAAGAATACTGAAGTGGGTTGCCATTTCCCTCTCCAGGGGATCTTCCCAACCCAGGAACTGAACCCAGGTATCCAGCATTGCAAGCAGATTCTTTAATGTCCGTCTTTAATGTCAGTAAAATATATCCTGCAAATGCAAGATATTTTGTGGATTATATATGAAATACTAGTATATAAGTAAAATCATGATGAAACAGAAGTACATAAACTTTGTCTATAATTTTTAATTTGTGTAGTTCTGTGAGATCAAGCTACTTGAGAGTTTTCAAAGTAAGTAGACAGCATAGATATCAAAATAAAATACAGAGTTACTTGCCATTTACATCAAGGACCTAGTGTGTGTATATACATATATATGTATATACACACAATAAAATATATATATAATATTTCATAATTTGATGATTTTAAAAACAAAACATTTTCAAGTACTTACCATCTACCAGCCAATATGTTAAATCAGTCATGTCCGACTCTTTGTTATCCCATGTAGTGCAGCATGCCAGGCTTCCCTGTTCATCACCAACTCCTGGAGTTTGCTCAAACTCACATCCATCGAGTTGGTGATGCCATCCAACTATCTCATCTTCTGTTGTCCCCTTCTCCTCTCCCCTTCAATCTTTCCCAGCATCAGGGTATTTTCAAATGAGACAGTTCTTTGCATCAGGTGGCCAAAGTATTGGAGCTTCAGCTTCAACATCAGTCCTTCCAATGAATATGCAAGACTAATTTCCTTTAAGATTAACTGGTTGGATCTCCTTGCAGTCCAAGGGACTCTCAAGACTCTTCTCCAACAACACATTTCAAAAGTATCAATAATTCAGCATTCAGCTTTCTTTATTGTCCAACTCTCATATCCACACATGACTCCTGGAAAAACCATAGCTTTGACTACACAGACCTTTTTGTACATATATTAAATAATCCACTTTATTTTTATTAAATATATTAATTTTACTATTATTAAATATATTTAATACATTAAATACTCCACTCTATTTTTCTCTTTTAATTCTTACGAATACTTTGTAAAGTGAGAATTGTTACTATTCAACATTTAAATGGTTAGGGAATCAATATTTAAGGCAGTAGTTTTAAGCAAGAACTTAGCAGTGCTCAAAATTAGGAAGTGTAAAATTAGCTATCATACACAGGTATGTCTAATAATAATGGTGACAACATTCTGTAGTGCTCCTTACACTATAATGGATTTTAAATAAGCTGGATAGGAAATCTATCACCTTTCTTTTCTACTGTTTCTTTGAATATTAAAGGAGGTCAGGACAGAACAAGATGGCAGAAGAGTAGGTGGACGTGGAGTACATCACTCTCCATGGATACATCAGCAATACAACTTCAGACACAAAAGTTCATGCAAAACACCAACTGAGAGTGGACAGGAGTACCTGACCAGCTGACAAATATATATAGAACCACGCAAAACTCAGTAGAGTGAAGGAACTGGGGGGGAAACAGGAGTGTTAGTACAACTCCAGGGCAACCTCAGGAGCAATGTGGATGACCAGTGGATGACCCACATGCCGAGGTGGAAATAAAACCACAGTTGAGACCCATGGGCAGTGTGGCTAAGGGAGATGACTCAGAACCTTCCCACCAGCAGTATAAGCTGAAGATTAAATCCACATGATCAACCAGGCAGACTCCATGTGTGTGGAATATATAAAAGGACATTGAGAGCTCCCTCAAAAGAAAACACACTAGTTCTGATAGCTGTGGACATTGGAGGCAAGAACACACAGGAGTAGGACCAGATTAGAATCTGAGCACCCCCACAGCAGATCCAGAGTTCAGTACAGTGTTGGAGGGCATCCTAGGGAGGTGAGGTAGGCTGTGACTCCCAGCGAGGGAAAGGACTCTGACAGCAGTAACTCAAGAAAAACATTATTCTTACGTAGTTCTGGAGATTCTTTTGGATTTTTTTTCTTTATCTTTTCCCCCCTCTGTTGTAGTTATTTTATTTGCACTATGAAATCCAATTATGCTTTTGAGCTTTTGTTTTTTTTTCTTTTTTTCTCAGTCACATTTTATATTGTTACTATAAACCTCAGCCTCTACATTGGGCTTTTACAGTTCTGTGGAGTTTACCTTCATTTTTTTTTTTCTTTTCTCTTTTTTAATTTTAATTTTTTAAACCTAATTTTATTTTTTCTGCATTTATTCATTTGTTTGCTTTTCCGGCTATTCCCCTTGCAGTAATAATCTTTAATGTATATAAATCTTCTTTATTTACCTCTATTTAACTTTGCATATCTATTCTTTCTTTCCTTTCCTCTCAACATATTTTTTAGTTTTATTTTCATTGCTTTATTCTCCAATTGGCACCCTGCTTTTTGTTTTCCAATTTGTGCTTTAGTTAGGATTGCTCTGGTAGATATAATTTTTGGTTTCCTTTGTTTACCGTGTCAATCTATTGTACTTTACTTTGCTGGACTGTTTTGTATTTGCTTAAGGTGTTCTTGTATATGTGTATACTCAGTCACATTTTTTATTGTTGTTATAAACCTCTGCCTCTACGCTGGGCTTTTGTAGTTCTGTGAAGTGTTTTGTTTTTTGTTTTTTGGTTTTTTTCCTCTCTCTCTTCTTTTTTTTCTTTTCTCTTTTTTATAATTTAAATTTTTAATTTTTTAAGCCCATTATACTTTTTCTACATGTATTCCTTTGTTTGCCTTTCTTACTGTTCTTTTCCCTTTGCAGTTAATCTTTAATGTGCATAAATCTTCTTAATCTACCTGTATTTAACTTTGCATATCGATTCATTCTTTGTTTTCTTTCTTTCCTTTCTTCTCAACATATTTGTTAGTTTTTTTTTCATTGCTTTATTCCCCACTTGGCACCTTGCTTTACTTTGTTTTCCAGTTTGTGCTTTAGTTATTTTTGTTCATAACTGATAAATATACTTTTTTATTTCCTTTGTTTGCCGGGTCAATCTATTGTGCTTTTTGTTGGACTGTTTTGACTTTGCTCATGGGTGTATACGTATATGTGTATATTCCAGTATTTTAATTATTATTTATCTGATTTTGTAACTTCCATTTGTTTGTGGCTCATCTTTGATTTCTCCTTTTTGGGTATTTGCTTTAATCTCATTTAATGCCATAACAAACCACTTGTGGAATCTTTGTTCCTGACCAGAGATTAAGCCTGAGCCTTTGGAGTGGGAACACTGAATCCAAGACCCGAAACTACCAGAGAACTAACCCTAGGGAAAATCAAATAGTGAGAACTCACACAAAGGAAACCACTTGAATACAAGACCTGGCGTCATGCAACCAACAGTAACACTCTGTGCCTGACACCTCACCTAAACAGCAAACAAAACAAAAATACAAACCCAATCATCAACAGACAGGATTACAACCTCACTCAGCCTTGCCCATTAGAGGAAAAACAAAAAAAAAAAAAACAAGCAAACAAACAAACAAAAATTTTAGCACAAATCTCACCCTACACTAAACTTACACAAACCACTGGACCAACCTTAGGAGGGCAGAAACCAAAAGCAAGAAAGAATTCAACCTTGAAGACTGGGAAAAGGAGACCTCAAATACAGTAAATCCACCAATCCCACCTGGGCATACGCACTGAGGAAACCAGAAGGGAAAGAGACACGTGTACCCCAATGTTCATCGCAGCACTGTTTATAATAGCCAGGACATGGAAGCAACCTAGATGCCCATCAGCAGATGAATGGATAAGAAAGCTGTGGTACATATACACAATGGAGTAGTACTCAACCACTAAAAAGAATGCATTTGAATCAGGTCTAATGAGGTGGATGAAACTGGAACCTATTATACAGAGTGAAGTAAGCCAGAAAGAAAAACACCAATACAGTATACTAATGCATATATATGGAATTTAGAAAGATGGTAACAATAACCCTGTGTGCGAGACAGCAAAAGAGACACTGATGTATAGATCAGTCTTATGGACTCTGTGGGAGAGGGAGAGGGTGGGGAGATTTGGGAGAATGGCATTGAAACATGTATAATATCATGTATGAAACGAGTCGCCAGTCCAGGTTCGATGCACGATACTGGATGCTTGGGGCTGGTGCACTGGGACGACCCAGAGGGAGGGTATGGGGAGGGAGGAGGGAGGAGGGTTCAGGATGGGGAACACAGATATACCTGTGGCGGATTCATTTCGATATTTGGCAAAACTAATACAATATTGTAAAGTTTAAAAATAAAATAAAATTTTAATAAATAAATAATAAATACTGTAGGCAGAGAAAGATTACACAAATGAAAGAACAAATTAGAAACACTGAAGTACCAATAAATGAAGAGTAAATAGGCAAACTATCTGAAAACTAATTCAAAATAATGATAGTAAAGATGATCAAAAACCTTGAAAACAAAATGGAAAATATGCAAGATCAATTAACAAAGACCTAGAATAATTATAGAATAAACATATAGAGACAAACAAAACAATTTCTGAAATTAAAAATACTCTAGAAGGAACTAATAGCAGAATGTCTGAAGCAAAAGAATGAAAAACTGAGATGGAAGATCAAATTATGGAAATAACCTCTGAAGAGCAGAATAAAGTAGAAAGAATGAAAAGAACTGAGGACAGTCTCAGAGATCTCTGTGACAATATCAAATGCACCAGCATTTGAATTATAAGGGCCCCAGAAGAAGAAGAGAAAAAGAAAGCATATGAGAAAATTTTTGAAGAGATTAAAGTTGAAAATTTCCCCAACATTGAAAAGGAAATAGTCAATCTAGTCAAAGAGGCACAAAGATTCCCATACAGGATAAACCCAAGAAGAAACATGCCAAGATACACACCAATCAAACTAACAAAGACTAAACACAAAGAAAGAATATTAAAAGCAGCAAGGCAAAAGCAACAAGTAACATATAAACTCCATATGCTCAATAGCTCATCTTTCAGCAGAAACTCTGCAGGCCAGAAGGGAATGGCAGGATATATTTAAAGTACTGGAAGGGAAAAATCTACAACCAAGATTAGTGTACCCCACCAGAATCTCATTCAAAATTGATGGAGAAATCAAAAGATTTTTCACACAAATAAAAATTAAGAGAAAAGAATACCACAAAACAATCTTTACAACAAATGTTTAAGAGACATATATAGTCAAGAAATACAAAAGAAGAAAAAGATCTACAAAATCAACCCCAAACAATTAAGAAAATGACAATAAGAACACATATACCAATACTAACTTTAAATATAAATGGATTAAATGCTCCAACAAAAAGACACAGACTGGCTGAATGGATACCAAAACAAGACCCATATTTATGCTGTATACAAGAAACTCACTTCAGACCTAAAGATACAAGGAGACTGAAAGTTACAGGATAAAAAAAATATATCCCATACAAATGGCAAACAAAGGAAAGCTGTACTAGCAATCCTAATATCAGACAAAATAGACCTTAAAATAAAGAATATTACAAGAGCTAACCAAAGGACCCTAAATAATGATCAAAGGATCAATCCAAGGGGAAGACATAAAAATTGTAAATATCTATGCACGTTGGAGAAGACTCTTGAGAGTCCCTTGGACTTCAAGGAGATCCAACCAGTCCATTCTAAAGGAGGTCAGTCTTGGATGTTCATTGGAGGGACTGATGTTGATGTTGAAACTCGAATACTTTGGCCACCTGATGCGAAGAGCTGACTCATTGGAAAAGACTCTGATGCTGGGAAAGATTGAGGGCGGGAGGAGAAGTAGATGACAGAGGATGAGATGGTTGGATGGCATCACCGACTCAATGGACATGAGTTTGGGTGGACTCCGGGAGTTAGACAGGGAGGCCTGGCGTACTGCAGTTCCTGGGGTCACAAGGAGTCGGACACGACTGAGTGACTGAACTGAACTGAACTGATGGACTCAACACAGGAGAACCTCAATACATAGGACAAACACTAACAAATGTTAAAAGAGAAATTGATGCAACACAATAATAGTAGGAGACTTTAACACCCCCCTCACACCAATGGACAGATCATCAAAACAGAAATTTAATAAGGAAACACAAATCTTAAATGACACATTAGATGAGATGGATCTCATAGATGTCTTCAGAACATTCCAACCAAATGCAGAAGAATACACTTTCTTCTCAAGTGCACATGGAACATTCTCCAGGATAAACCACACCTTGGGTCACAAATCAAACCTCAGTAAATTTAAGAAAGTTGAAATCATATTAAGCACCTTCTCCAAACACAACACTATAAGACTAAACATCAATTACAAGAAAAGAAATGCAAAAAAAAAAAAAAAAAAGAAAGGAAGAAACACATGGAGATTAAACAATACATTTCTAAATAACCAACAGGTTACTGAAGAAATTAAAAGGAAAATTAAAAAAGTTCTAGAAACAAACGACAATGAAAAAACAACAACTCAAACCCTATGGGATGCAGCAAAAGCAGTTCTAAGAGGGAAGTTTATACCAATACAATCCTACCTCAAGAAACAAGAGAAACATTAAATAGACAACCTAACTTTACACCTAAAGCAACTGGAAACAGAACAACAACAACAACAAAAAATAGTAGAATGAAAATAAATCATAAAGATCTGAGCAGAAATAAATGAAAAAGAAATGAAAGAAACAATAGTAAAGATTAATAAAACTAAAAGCTGGTTCTTTGAGAAGATAAACAAAATTGACAAACCTTTAGCCAGATTCATCAAGAAAAAAAGAGAGAAGAATCAAATAAACAAAATTTGATATGAAAAAGAAGAGGTTACAACAGATGATACAGATATACAAAGGATTCTAAGAGACTATTATGAACAACTATAGGGTAATAAAATGAATAACCTGGAAAAAAAAATGGACAGATTCTTAGAAAAGGTCAATCTTCCAAGACTGAACCAGGAAGAAATAGAAATTATGAACAATCCAATTACAAGCACTGAAATTGAAGTTGTGATCAAAAATCTTCCAAAAACAAAAGCCCAAGACCAGATATCTTCACAGAAGAATTCTATCAAATATTTAGAGAAGCGCTGTTTATCCTTCTAAAACACTTTCCAAAAATTGCATAGGAAAGAACACTTCCAAACTCATTCTACGAGGCCACCATCAACCTGATACCAAAACCAGACAAAGACAACAACAAAAAAAGAAACTGCAGGCTAACATCACTGATGAATATAGACGCAAAAATCCTCAACAAAATTTTAGCAAACAGGATTCAACAACACATCACAAAGCTCATACACCATGATCAAGTTGGGTTTATTCCAGGAATGCAAGGATTCTTCAATAAATGCAAAACAATAACTATGATACACCATATTAACAAACTGAAAGACAAAAACCATATGATAATCTCTGCAGATGAAGAAAAAGCCTTTTATAAAATTCATCACTGATTTATGGTTAAAACTGTTCAAAAAATGGACATAGAATGAACCTACCTCAACATAGTAAAGGCCATATATGATATGCCTACAGCAAACATTATTCTCAATGGTGAAAAACTGAAATCATTCCCCCTAAGATCAGAAAGAAGACAAGGGTGTCCACCTTCCCCACTATAATTCAACATAGTTCTGGAAGTCCTAGCTAAAACAATCAGAGAAGAAAAGGAAATAAAAGAAATCCAGATTGGAAAAGAAGAAGTAAAGCTCTCAGTGTTTGCAGATGATATGATACTGCACATGGAAACCCCTAAAGATAGTATTAGAAAATTGCTAGAGCTAATCAGTGAATTTAGCAAACTTGCAGGATATGAAATCAATTCACAGAAATCACTTGCATTTCTACATGCTAAAAATGAAAAATCAGAAAGAGAAATTAAGGAATCAATCCCATCCCCCATTGCAACAAAAAGAATTAAATATCTAGGAGTAAACTTACCTAAGGAAACAAAGATCTGTATTCAGAAAATTATAAGACACTAATGAAACAAATCAAAGATGACATAAAAGGTGGAGATATATTCCATGTTCCTAGGTAGAAAGAATCAATATTGTAAAAATTACTATACTACCAAATGCAATCTAGAGATTCAATGCGATCCTTGTCAATTACAAATGACATTTTTCACAGAACTAGAACAAAAAAATTCACAATTCATATGGAAACACAAAATACCCTGAATAACAAAAGCAGTCTTGAGAAAGAAGAATGGATCTGGAGGAATCAAGCTTCCTGACTTCAGATTATACTACAAAGCTACAGTCATCAAGAGAGTATGGTACTGGCACAAAAACAGAATATAGACTAATGGAACAAGATAGAAAGCCCAGAAATAAGCCCATGCACCTATGGGTACCTTATTTTTGACAAAGCAGACAAGAATATACAATGGAGCAAAGATAGCCTCTTCAATAAATGATTCTGGTAAAACTGGAAAGCTACATGTAAAGTAATGAAATTAGAACACTTCCTAACATCATACACAAAGATAAACTCAAAATGGATTAAAGACCTAATGTAAGACCAGAAACTATAAAACTCTTAGAGGAAAACATAGGCAGAACACTAGATGCCATAGATGAAAACAAGATTCTCTATGATGCACCTCCTAGAGTGATGGAAATAAAAACCAGAGTAAATAAATTAGACTGGATTAAACTTAAAAGCTTTACACAGCAAAGGAAATTATAAGCAAGGTGAAAAAACAACCCGCAGAATGGGAGAATATAATAGCAAGTGAACAACTGACAAAGGATTAATTTCCAAAAGACATAAGCAGCTCATACAACTCAATGCCAAAAAACAAACAACTCAATCCAAAGCTGGAAAGAGACCTAAACAGACATTTCTCCAAAGAAGACATACAGATGGCCAACAAACACATGAAAATATGCTCAACATTGCTCATTATTGGAGAAATGCAAATCAAAACTACAATGAGATATCACCACACACCAGTCAGAATCAGTTCAGTTCAGTCATTCATTCCTGTCCGACTCTTTGCGACCCCATGAAGCACAGCACACCAGGCCTCCCTGTCCATCACCAACTCTCGGAGTTCACTCAGACTCACGTCCATCGAGTCAGTGATGCCATCCAGCCATCTCATCCTCTGTAGTCCCCTTCTCCTCCTGCCCCCAATCCCTCCCAGCATCAGAGTCTTTTCCAATGAGTCAACTCATCGCATGAGGTGGCCAAAGTACTGGAGTTTCAGCTTTAGCATCATTCCTTCCTAAGAAATCTCAGGGCTGATCTCCTTCAGAATGGATTTGTTGGATCTCCTTGCAGTCCAAGGGACTCTCAAGAGTCTTCTCCAACACCACAGTTCAAAAGCATCAATTCTTTGGCGCTCAATTTCTTCACAGTCCAACTCTTACATCCATACATGACCATTGGAAAAACCATAGCCTTGACTAGATGGACCTTTGTTGGCAATGTCTCTGCTTTTCAATATGCTATCTAGGTTGGTCATAACTTTCCTTCCAAGGAGTAAGCATCTTCTAATTTCATGACTGCAGTCACCATCTGCAGTGATTTTGGAGCCCAAAAAAATAAAGTCTGACACTGTTTCCACTGTTTCCCCATCTATTTCCCATGAAGTGATGGGACCAGATGCCATGATCTTAGTTTTCTGAATGCTGAGCTTTAAGCGCTAACTTTTTCACTCTCCTCTTTCACTTTCATCAAGAGGCTTTTTAGTTCCTCTTAACTTTCTGCCATAAGGGTGGTGTCATCTGCATATCTGAGGTTATTGATATTTCTCCCAGAAATCTTGATTCCAGCTTGTGCTTCTTCCAGCCCAGCGTTTCTCATGATGTACTCTGCATATAAGTTAAATAAGCAGGGTGACAATATACAGCCTTGACATACTCCTTTTCCTATTTGGATTAGAAGATGTTAAAGGAACTCTGTATCTAATACTTTGTCAAGGAAAGAAAGTTCTAACTATTTTTGTTAATGTCACGATCCATACAGATATATGTGTTTTTAACATTTACTTGAAATATGTGAAGTTTCTAACAGAACTGAATTAAAACTTGTCCCAGTCTTGGTACTTTTTATTTAGATTTTTCTAAGAAAAGAGAGTAATGCAAAGAATGTAAATGCAATCAAAGAAAAATTTTAAAAAAGAAAGAAAAGATAAGGAACGTTGTGTAAATGTAGGCTACTGTCTGAGAGTATTGCTTTATTTGAAGACTGAAAAAAATTAGGGGTAAAAAGTGTGCCAATGTCAGTGTGTTGGTAGAATTTGAAGGAAGAGAGAAAAGTGAACAGTTAAGTACAGGTGTCTTCTAGGTCCTAGAGTCTGTGGTGAATTATCTTCAATTCATTATGACGGTTACTCTGTTGGTTTACTGCTCTGGGTGAATTGCAGTAGGAAGTAAATCAAGAAGGAGAGGTGATAAAGAAGAGAAGTCCATCAGCAGATGAATGGATAAGAAAGCTGTGGTACATATACACAATTGAATATTACTCAGCTATGAAAAAGAATGCGCTTGAATCAGTTCTAATGAGGTGGATGAAACTAGAGCCTATTATACAGAGTGAAATAAGTCAGAAAGAAAAACACCAATACAGTATATTAACACATATATATGGAATTTAGAAAGATGGTAACGATGACCCTATACATGAGACAGCAGAAGAGACACAGATATAAAGAACAGACTTTTGTACTCTTTGGGAGAAGGTGAGGGTGGGATGATTTGAGAGAATAGCATTGAATGCGTGTATTACCATATGTGAAATAGATTGCCAGTCCAGATTCAATGTATGAGATGGTGTTCAGGGCCAGTGCCCTGGGAGGACCCTGAGGGATGGTATGGGGAGGGAGGTGGGAGAGGGGTTCAGGATGGGGGACACATGTACACCCATGGCTGATTCATGTCAATGTATGGCAGAAACCCGGAGAAGGCAATGGCACCCCACTCCAGTACTCTTGCCTGGAAAATCCCATGGATGGAGGAGCCTGGTGGGCTGCAGTCCATGGGGTCGCTAAGAGTCAGATACGACTGAGCGACTTCACTTTCTCTTTTCACCTTCATGCATTGGAGAAGGAAATGGCAAGCTCTTGCCTGGAGAATCCCAGGGACAGGGGAGCCTGGTGGGCTGCCATCTATAGGGTCGCACAGAGTCGGACACGACTGAAGTGACTTAGCATAGAATAGCATGGCAGAAACCACTAAAATATTTTAAAGTAATTAGCCTCCAGTTAAAATAAATAATTTAAAAAATAAGATAAATTAAAGAAAAAGGAAAAGAATGGAGAAAAGGCACTAAAAATCCTTAAGGTCTAGTTCAAAATATTTTATATAACAATAAAAATGGCAAATCCAAACTTTATTGATAACTTTTCACATACCAGGAACTGCTCTAAGGTATTTGTACACATCATACCTGATTGATCTCATCCAGTCCCTTGGCTTTTAATGTCATACATGCACTGATGATTCAGAAAATAATGTCCAAGACAGACCTCACCTCTGAACTCCAAACTCATACCTTCAGTTTCCTACTCAATATATCCATTTGGTCATATAATAAAACATCAAAATTAAAATATTAAAAACAGGAAACTGCCTCCTAAACCTGCTCTCTACCATGACGATTGATCCAACCTCAGGCCCATATCCTCCATCCTATCTCTGCCACTCTTTCTCAGATGCCTGTATCCAGCTTGTAATCCAGCCCCAATTTTCCCAACTACTTCTCAATATCCCCATCATTACCAATCTGGCCCAAGCTATCATCTCTCAACGGGAGCACATTTTATCTTCTATCTAAGTCCCTGAATCTCCTTCTTCACTCTTCCATGAACATTCTTGACAGAGCAACCAGAGCCTGAGGGATCCTTTTAAAAATACATCAGAGCATAGAACACTCTGCCTTCTGCAAACTCTTCAGCATTGCCCCATCATACATGACATGAGACTCACAGGTTTTACAAATACCTGCAGCCACACACAGCCCCATTTACAGCCTCCACTTGTCTTTCAGGCTCTGTCTAGTCCAGCCTCACTGGCCTCCTAGCGTTCCTCCAACACGCCAAGCATGTTCTCTGTCAAAATCTTTACTCTGTGTTCTCTCTGCACAGAACAACCTTTGATTTTCAGATTTATCTAGACATACAACATTGTATTAGTTTTAGGTGTACAATATGATGATTCAATATATGTATATACTACAAAATTATCACACTAAGTTTTGTTAACATCTACCATTTCACCTACTTACAATTTTTTCTTGTAATGAGAACGTTTTAGATCCACTCTGTTAGCAACTTTCAGATATACAGTATAGTAGTGCTGCTGCTGCTGCGAAGTCGCTTCAGTCGTGTCCGACTCTGTGCGACCCCATAGACGGCAGCCCACCGGGGTCCCCTGTCCCTGGGATTCGCCAAGCAAGAGTACTGGAGTGGGTTGCCATTTCCTTCTCCAATGCATGAAAGTGAGAAGTGAAAGTGAAGTCGCTCAGTCGTGTCCAACTTTTCGCAACCCCATGGACTGCAGCCTTCCAGGCTCCTCCGTCCATGGGATTTTCCAGGCAAGAGCACTGGAGTGGGTTGCCATTGCCTTCTCCATAGTAGTGCTAACTGTAGTCAAACATGCTATATATCATATCCTTAGGAATTTTATCTTATAATTGGAAGTTTGTGTCTTTTGATATCTTTAATTCATTTCACTCAGGATCATCTATTTTTAAATATTTATTTATTTTTAATTGAAAGATTTTTGCTTTACAATATTGAACTGGTTTCTGCCATACATCAACTTGAATCAGCCATAGGTATGCATATGCCCCCTCCCTCTTTGTCCTCCCTTCCACCTCCCACCTCATGCCACCCTATCCCACCCCTCTTAAGTTGTTAAGTGGCTGCCCCTCCACTGGTTCTCAAATTGGCTCCCATTCATAGAGGACAAAAAAAGACTGAAAATAGAGGCAGGTCACTTCAGATTGTTAGGTGGCAGGTTTAATAAATGAAGGAACTAATGAAGCTTGTCTGGTGACCACATGGCAGTAGATCTCCACACCTGCCCCCAAGAATCTTAAAGGTTTATTTAGTGAAATAAAGCAGTGAAAATATTATTGCTTTCAAATTGTCTGATTTAAGGCAAGAGTTTACTTAACTTCTTTCTCAATCTCTCAGTCAAGAAAAAAACAAAGAAAAAGTCAAGATATCTTGGAGAAAATAAGCACTTTGAAATTGGAGCCAGAGAAGACCAAATTAAAGGTGTTAAAGATGCCAAAGCCAAGAGGAGAAATGCAAGAGATACCAGCAAGAGACCAGTTATACTCGCCCTTGAGACATTGGAAGGAGGGAATAGATTGCTGCAGATTGAACATCAACAAAACAGGGCAGCAACACTGAACGGTTTCTCTAAAGGTGTCTGAACTACAGAAAGGTGGTTTTCCATTAATTGTTGTTGTTAGTCACCCAGTCATGACCATCTCTTTGTGACCCCATGGACTGCAGCATGCTAGGCCTTCCTGTCCCTCACCATCTCCCAAAGGTTTCCCAAGCTCATTTCCATTGCATCGGCCATACCATCCAGCTATCTGTCTGGATGCCATGCCATTCATCCATCCATTAATAGGGGAATCTAAAATTCAGTTTGTAAAGACAAAGTGATTTTCACTCCTAAATGTCACTTGGGAATAGTAAAGACTGAAGCCAAATGAAACATCAACATCTTGAGAAAGTCTTTGATCAAGAGTAGATTTTAGTGTCTTGTTTCCTGAAATTCTGGGTCCATTAGAAACTATATCATTCATCAGATCTTGGATTGTTAAATCTTGTCAGATGACAATATTTGGCCAATGAGACTCTCTTCCCCGAACCACACTGGGACAAGAATGGATACAGGAAATCATTCTTCGGTAACTGAATTCATCCTTGAAGGGTTAACAGATCAGCCAGGACTCCAGGTCCCTCTCTTCTTCCTGTTTCTATTGATCTACATGGTCTCCATAGTGAGCAACTTGGGCTTGGTCATTTTAATCAGGATCAGTTCTCAGCTTCACATGCCCATGTATTATTTTCTCAGTAATTTGTCCTTCATAGATCTCTGCTACTCCTCAGTCATAATTCCAAAGATGCTGGTGAACTTCATGTCAGAGAAGAATTTCACTTCCTTTCCTGAGTGCATGGTCCAGCTCTTTTTCTTCTGCTTCTTCGGTATTAATGACTCCTACATGCTGACAGCCGTGGCATATGATCGTTATGTTGCCATCTGTAACCCCTTGCTCTACACTGTTACCATGTTCCACAGAGTCTGTTTCCTACTGGTCACTGGTGTGTATATAGTGGGGGCTGTTGGAGCCTCAATTCACACCAGCTTCATATCTAGTCACTCTTTCTGTGGCAGTAATGTCATCCACCATTACTTCTGTGACATCCTTCCTCTTCTGAATATATCTTGTTCAAGAGACTACACCAAGAAACTTTCTGTGATGATTTTGGCTGGATTCAATGTCTTTGTGCTGTAGCCATCTTCATCTCTTGTTGTCATCCTTCCCAGAGTCTTGTGCATCCACTCAGCTGAAGGCAGATCTAAGGCTTTCAGTACCTGCAGCTCCCACCTTGCAGCTGTTGGGGTTTTCTATGGCTCCATCATCTTCATGTATTTCAAACCATCTACCAGTGGCCCAGTGCAGGAGAAGGTGGCCTCTGTGTTTTATACCACAGTGATTCCTATGCTTAACCCCCTTATCTACAGCCTTAGGAACAAGGATGTCAACAAATCCATTTAAAAAGTTCTGCATGGTGGGATACTCCTCAGGTCTGTGTAGAAAACAGTACTTTTGAAAATAAATAGCACAAATAGATCTTGTGTTTTCTTTTAGCTTGTTTTTAACAGTAATTATTTTCAAACCAAGAGCCATTTTAAGCTAAAAGATCTGAATAACTTATTTTCAATTACTGTTCAATTACTATTCCCAATACCAAGTGTCTTTTTAGTCTCCTAGCTACTCAAGAAACAAACTTCTTACCTACATTTTCACCCTTTGGTGTAAACTTATAGGTATCTCAGAACTCTTTCTTTTTGTAATTTTTCTTGCTAAACTGGAAACTCCTGACCAAACTTTCTAAAGTTGTAATATCTAATGATAAGTAAATATGTAAATCCCCTTAGGTATTTGTATTTTAATACACAACAGAGTTTTAGAAGCAATATACACTTCTTTGTAAAAACTTTTAAGGAAACCTGTGAGTGCTGCAGTCATTTCTGACTCTTTGCAACCCTACCTAGTTTCTAGTAGATAAGAAGAAACAGTATTTTCCTAAGATTTCTAGCCATTGTTATAACCATCAAAAATAAGATCCGTCTTGGGGTGGTCTCAAGTAGGATGGAGGTTGGGATGGGCATGGCCCAAAAAAACAAAATTGTTTATAATTTTAAATTTTCACTGAAATTTTAACTCACATATTTTCTTTCCAACTTATTGCATACTTTAAATTGGATCTTAATATAACTTTCTTCTGGATGACTTCCTTAGTCATCCCCTACTTATTTTCTCACTATTCATAATAATTTCTGTGCCTCACTATACCATTATAGTTCACTCTTCCAGTAAATAAATCAATCAATTATTGATGGACAACTATGTGCCAGACAGACAAAATCCCTACCCTTGTAGGGAACAAATAATGAAAAAGAAAACATGGACTCTGTATATAAGAAGCAGAAATTTTAAAAGTGTGCTTTAAACAGGAAAAACAAGTGTCAGAGTATGGAAGGTGACAAAGGGATGGTGGGGGAAGAGGGCAAATATCTGTAGGGCTTTATGGGAAAGTTTGAAAGTTTTGACTGTCCTTCTAAATGAAATGGAAAACCACTGAGAGTGTGAACACAAAAAGACCTGATTAATGCGTGACTCTTGCTCTTTCTGCTGAATGGGCCTAAAAGCAATGAAATCCAAGTAACAAATATCTTACTATCATCTAATGATATTTGGCTTCTAACCATCACATTCCACTAAAATAAACCAAGGCTTGATGGAGAAATGGCGGATTCCAAGGTGGGATATCTAAAATTCAAGATGAGTCTAGAGAATCTCAGTATTTCCTAGAGGAAGAAAGTGCCCAATAGTTATGGAGATGTATCAAAAGGAAAGAGCCCCTATTGGACAAATTTAGGACAATTTAAATTGCAGAATGGATGGCTTATGAGATTCTAGGAGTCCCTCCTGATACAAAAATAACAACAATGACAATAATAAAATTTAAAATAACAGAAAAGGGAAAGCACTTCTTTACAGGATGACATCAATTAATGATATAATTAGAATGATATCATTCTATACCTATATAAATCTATATCTGATATAAATTTATATATATAAAGTATATATAAATATATATCGATCATATATATTAATTTATATACTTATAATTATATTATACTTATTGTATATAAAACATTTACATATATATTTATACATATAAATATAAATTCAGATTTAAATCTATATCTGAATGATACAATAGAAACTTATCAAGTTGCAATGACCATCCTAATTGAATTAGGTAAGAATAATCAATGGAAACTAAAATCAATGAGTTAAAAGAAACTTCCTCTTAAGGGAATAAGAACAAGAGAGACCTACAATCTTAAGGTATCACGTCGCAGATTACTCATTCATAACAAAGGGGAAAGGAGTACCTCTACAATAGTAAATTTTAATGGAAACCTTTTTAAACCAAAAGATTAAATTTAACATTAGCAATAATGGAACAAATTGATGTATCATGCCTTCTGCTGTGATCTTTTGAAAGAAATAACACAATGTCACCTAAAGTAGCCATCTGAGCCAAAGATGTTTAACCTGAATTTAATCACAAGGAGTTAGACAAATGGAAACTGAAAGATCATCTGTAACATAACGAACCATGTTCTTTTTAAATGCCAATGTCGTCAAAGACTGAAAAAGGCTGGGAAAAAGACATTAAATTATGTATACTAAAGGGAAATGTCAATTAAATATCATGCTTAGTTAGCTCTTAGATAAAAAACAAAGCAAAAATAACCTATAACACACATTATTGGGGACAATTGAGGATATTTAAATGAGGGTTATGTGTTCATCACTAAAACTGAGTCAATGCTGAGTTTACTGAGTGAATAGTTGCATTGTGGTTGTATAGAAAAAACATCTCCTTTCTTAGGGGACTTAAGCCAGGCTGTTTAAAGTGTCATGATGGATTGTGAGGAGTCATTTCTCCAATGATATGGCATTGTGTACGTGTGTGTGTGTGGGCGGTGGGGGTTTCCCAAGTTAAACACAATTCAGTTTAATAGTGACAATGGCCATGTTTTTCTTGTACGCCTTTCTATCTCTAATATCTAGGGTAACAAATGACACACAGCTGTTCAAACAATATGCATTGAATGACTCAACGAATCTGAGAATAAAAGTGACAAGCAAGAATTAAATAAATGAAAAATAAGTAGAGGTAATGTATGCAGTCAAACTCCTAGATGCAAATATTTCTCTCTTCTGGGAATATCCCTGTCTGGTCTTGGTCTCTAGTTCAATATATTTCTTACACCTCTTCCTCAGTTTTCTCTTTTCTGCCTGAACAAATTGTTCTTGTTCTTATTCCCAGGTCACAATACAAGGACTAGGCTGGAAGTGAAGGACAAATTGATACCCAACAACTGAGTTTCAAAAATATTAAAAGCTAACTTATTAAACACCACTTTATAGACATTACCTCATGTCATTCGGACAAAAGTCCCATGATCAAGGATGTCAATTTTTTAGGGTAAATAAATGGGAAATTTTAGACTCAGCACTGCTGAATCTAAAATAAAGATCTCAGCTGGTAAATGGCAAAAGAAGAATACTTTGCAAATTTATATATTCTCTGTTATCTTTATGAATATAGCCATATTTGTACATTTTTTCAAAAAAATTAGAATTTTGATTTTTAATTGTCTGTTTTTCTACTCTATGATTTTTTTCTTTATATATTTTCTCTGGTGCGTTTTCTGCTTTATTAATTTCTTTCTCATTTTTGGAATTAATAATTTAATTTATATTCATGTTTATTTTTGAGATATTTACATGCAGTGAAATGAACAGATAGCAAGTATGCAGTTGGATCAGTTTGAAAAATGAACACCCTGTGTAGCCTATACCCAAAAAAAGATGTAAAATATTTCCATAACTGAGAATGTTCCTTCTTGCCCATTGCTCACCCCCACCTCCAAATCACTACTGTTTATTAATTTTTAACCATAGATGAGTTCTGTCTGTGGTTGATCTTCATATGAATTTAAGGGACAAGTTTTTCTCTCTGAGGTAATTACCAGTAATCTTAGTTCATCCATGCTCTCTTCTGTTGGTACAAAAGCATGAATGTAATATACAATGTGCTCAGTCATGTCTGACTCTCTTCTCCCCCCCAACCCACCCATCGCAATCCACCAATATGTGGTTCTTTGCTATAAGTACTGTATCCTCACAGCTCGGTCATGATATCAATATTCTCAATATTTCACTATTTCACTATAATGGCTTGGGGATAGAAAAAAAAAAAAAGCTTCCCTTGGAAGTTTAAAAATACCTCTCTTTCTGCCTTTCAAGATGATGAATCAGTTAACATCATCTGTTTTCAAACACAACCCTGAATCCACTTATTTATGAAGCACTTTCAAAATTGATATCTTCAACATATTCTTTTTTGTTGTTATTCACTAGCCCTCCCTCTTCTGCCAAATCCTGTTCCTTGAATACAAGTAAAATTTCCAAATATTATATTGACTATGAGAAAATCTTATTGTTTGATAAAAATTACCAAAATGCCTCAAACATTCTCAGGTACAAATATATATTTTGTAAGTAACAGTGCATTTTGTCTCTAGACGAGAAAAAGAAATAACACAGAGCTCATGATAACTTTTCCTCTGGTTCACTTCTTCCTCTCCGTGGAAATCTCCTTGGTTGGGGTGACTACTTTCCCCTAAGCACCTTCCTCAGTGCATTCTTCACATCCTTGTTCCTTAAACTGTAGATCAAGGGGTTCAGCATGGGGATCACGGTGGTGTAGAACACAGAGGACACTTTCTCCTGTTCCATAGTATTGCTCGAAGGGGGCTTGAAATACATGAATGTTATAGACCCGAAAAAGATAACCACAGCCCTGAGATGGGAGCTGCAAGTGCCAAAGGCTTTGGACTGTCCCTTGATGGAGTGAATACAGAGGATGCTAGAGAGGATGAATGCATAAGAGATGAGTACAGCCAGTGTCGGTGCCAAGGTATTAACTCCTCCAATAATAAACAACAGTATCTCATTAATGTGGGTGCTGGAGCAAGAGAGACTCAACAAGGGAAGAATATCACAAAAATAATGACTGATAACATGAGACCCACAGAAGGACAACATTGACATGCAGATAGTATGAACTGTGGCCCCAAATAAGCCCAGTGAATATACTATACCCATCATTATGGAACAGACCCTATGGGACATGATAATATTGTAATGCAGTGGGCTGCAGATTGCAACATAACGATCATACGCCATGGCGGTGAGAAGATAATCTTCTGCTATTACAAAAATAAGGAAGAAGTAAAGCTGAGCCATGCATTCCAGGAAGGAAATAACATTCTTTTCTAACACAAAGTTCACCAGCATCTTTGGAGTAATGACAGAGGAGTAGCAGAGATCAATGAATGACAAATGGCTGAGAAAATAATACATTGGAGAGTGAAGTTGAGAACTGATAGCGATTAAGAAGATCACGCCCAGGTTCCCCACCACGGTGACCACATATATTCCAAGGAAGAGGAGGAAGAGTGGCAACTGAAGCTCTGGGCATTTTGTTAACCCTTCAAGGATAAATTCACTCACTGAAGAATGATTCAAAGTAGTCATTCCTTACAAGATATTATCTGCAGAAAGAAGTGAGACAAAATAGGTGCATTAGAGTTATTTTCTGATTCCCAAAGCAGCATGAAAGGTCCTGTCTTGATTGGTTCCATCTTTCATCTGTCCCACGTCTTCGTCCTTTCCAGTGATCTCTTAAAAGCTCAAGGACATGGTACTGATCAACCTACTTGCAGGGCAGGAGTAGAGATGCAGATATAAAAAATGGACTTGTGGACATAGCTGGGGCAGGAGAGAGTGGGACGAATTGAGAAAGTAGCATTGACATATATACACTACCATGTATAAAATGGGCTCCTCTGGCAGCTCATCTGGTGAAAAATCTGCCTGCAATGTGGGAGACCTGGGTTCCATCCCTGGATTGGGAAGATCTCCTGGAGACGGGAACAGCTACCCACTACAGTATTCTGGCCTGGAGAATTCCATGGGCATAGTTTATGGGGTTGCAAAGAGTCAGACATGACTGAACAACTTTCACTTTCATGTGTAAAATGGATAGCTAGTGGGAAGCTACCCATTTTACACGTGGTACTGTATAGACATCAATGCTACTTTCTCAGTTAGTATAGCCAGCATTGTAGAGCCCATCCTGGCACTCTGTGATGACCTAAAGTGGTTGGGGTGGGAGGGAGTCTCTAGAGGGATGGGATATACATATAAGTATCACTGATTCAATTTATTGTATGGCAGAAGCCAGCACAACATTGTAAAGCAATTATCCTCCAATTAAAAATAAATAATAATTTAAAAATAATAAGAATCTACCAAAAAACAAAAACAAACAAGCACTCAAAGACAAAGACTAGAAGTATAGCCCAGAGCCTTGGTGCTAACACGCAAATACCTGCCCTGTAAGTCATAGCCTTTTCATTTTACTCCACGCTTAAGCCAACAACTACCTCACTTTGAAAAAAAAAGCACAAACTTTTAAGATCTAATTAGTCTTTCTTTAATACACTTAAAGGAATGTTGCCCATCCCTTTCTCTGACATATATGAATAAGAACCTTCAAATTTGGTTGAAACATGGCTTCTAATCTAGCTCTAATGAAATGAAAGTCATCCTTTTCAATATCTCAACCCATCTATATGAATCATCATAATATTCTCTGAAACTGGGAATCTAGAAACATAATAGACTTATTAAAGAGATTGTTTATACAAAAAGAAATTCAATCAGTGCCTTTAATCAATTCAGACTCCCACTTATCTCTCTATTGTTCTCTGGATGGAAGACTTTAGTTAAGCCAGGAAACTCTTTTCATCCTCTGTCAGCAGATGTGGTTAACAGAAATAAGGTGCCAAAGGCTGTTCTTAGGCTGTATTTTAAAACTTTCTTGTTCAAGGAACAGCAAAGAAGGAAGATTAGCTTTCAGGTATACTTCCTGAACCATCAACAAATCAGTGTTTTATCCCTGGCTCTTCCCTACTGTCCGTAATCAGAGGCCAAACTTGCACTGAACTTTCTCTCTCAAAGCTGTTATATCAGCAACTGGGGATTTCTCCTCCACTGACTTAGTTTCCCCTAAAGAGGAATCAGAGGAAAGAGATTCCTGCTTTCAGTGCATGCATTCTTTATTACCTAAAGGAATCAAGCTTAATAACTTTCCACTGAGTGAAAAAAAAATCAATGGAGAAAAATTTCTGTACATAGAGTGATACAGAATTTGATTTTGTTTTGCATGAAAAATAAAAACAAATTTGGTTTCATCACAAGCAAAAATTTATAAAACTTTGCTTTAATTTATTTTCTCTCTCTTCCTTCCACAACATGCTGAGGGTGCTCATACATGTGTTGATTAAAAGGCTTAATTACACAGGGTCATTATCTTTGAGAGCACATGAGAATAAATATGTTTTGAAATTGCTTAGATGTGGAACCTAAACTATGACACAAATGAACTTATTTGTGAGACACAAACACACTCCAGACAGAAAACAAGCTTGTGGTTCCAAAGGGGAAGGAGGTAGGGCAGGGATAAATTAGCATTAGCAGACATGCACTATTGAATATAAAATAGATAAACAACAAGGCCATACTGTATAGCACAGTGAATTATATTTAATATCCTGTAATAAACAGCAATGGAAAAGAAAAATAAAGAATAGATGAGAAAAAAAACATGGTTCTGAATTGAGAAAATTAGATAAAACTTAAGAAAAGAGAATCAGAGTTGCCAGGATAAAACTCAAAGTAGCCAGATTAGCAAAAACCATGAAATTCAAACATCTCCAGGTAGATGCTCTGAATTTGTCCGAATAGAATTAAGACTGAAGGCGGTGGTTTTTGTTATTCAAACCAAATCAACACTCCATGAAAGGGAGAGGTGGGACATTTTGGGTTGAGATTCACTTTGGGTTGAGTACTACAGTTTTTAATAGGCTCACACATAAACTGACTAAAATTCTTTTTCTAATCCCAAATAATAATAAAATCATTACCAGTAAGAAGGGTTGTCCAGAGGTCAGAACCAAAAAAAGATTGTTTTCCTTGTCCAGATATTCCTGCTGATGTTGAGACTCAAGTTGCTGATCTGTCAAGTAAACAAAGCCCATTATTATATTATGCTTTGATGGAATCCAGTAGAATAAGAAAAGCAATATTATACGCATTAACTCTTCACTTGTTTAGAGATATTTATCTAGTAACTTACAATTTACCATGAAACTGAAGGTAAGTAAAAATACCTTGAAAAGTGAAAGTCATTCAGTCAAGTCCAACTCTTTGTGACCCCATGGACTCTATTGTCCATGGAATTCTCCAGGCCAAAATACTGGAGTGGGTAGCCTTTCCCTTCTCCAGTGGATCTTCCCAACCCAGGGATCAAACAGGGTCTTCTGCATTGCAGGCAGATTCTTTAACAACTGAGCAATCAGGGAAGCCCCAAATACCTTGAAATCACCAATATAAATGTCACACTATCATTTAATAAAATTTTTCCATTTGTCAATCCACTTAGGTTTCTCTTAGTGCCCTGTTATTCTTTTCCTTAAGAAATACTTCTAACAAACGTGGAGGAGATCAGAATGAAGTCAGAATTTCAAAAGGGGAGGGGAGACATGAGAAAGAAGCCTCAGGATAGCAAGAAGAGCAGCTTAATAGCAAAAAAGGAGGCCTCCAGAAGAGTGCTTAAAAAAACAAAAGGAAAAAATCCTCAAACTGCATAGATATATAGGACTCGAGAAAATTTGAATATATCAAAATGCAGATACATGCACAAAATACCTCATGTGCATAAAAATAATTGCCCTGAATCACCAAAAGAAAGTTAATTTTTAATATATTTAACTCAAAATTCCAGGGGAGCATGAAATGCAATATTTAAATTTCCTATCAAAGTAATTCAGTAAATGAAACAAGAATAATGAGATATTTACATATGTGAGATTTTTACTGGAAGTGAAATGTTATTATGCCAAGTGAAATGAAAGTGAATAGCTACTATATATGTAGGTAATAGGCTTCTCTGTGGGGAGAGAAAAAAAGACAGTACTTTGTTTCCCTTTGAATTTCTCTCCCCCATAGCTAGTGGTCTAGGATGCTACTATTTTTAAACTTTTATAATACAACCAATAGTGCAGGCAGAAATGTGCCAGCTCCTATCCTTGGAGACCATAAATGGAAGTAGGATCATTAACTACTCAAGGATGTAAGAATACTGCTCCTTATATCCTTCATCAAGTTACCCATAAAAGATTCAAAATTAAAATTTAAATATCTATACAGTATAAGTGTGCTTCCCTTGTGGCTCAGCTGGTAAATTATCCACCTGTAATGCAGGAGATGTGGGTTCCATCCCTGGGTTGAGAAGATCCCCTGGAGAAGGGAAAGGCTACCCACTCCTGTATTCTGGCCTGGAGAATCCCATGGACTGTAGCATTTGCATATGTGTATGTCTGTGTGTATGTGTCTGTATGCCTAATTAATTTTTTTTAACTCTAAAGTTTTGTGTTCTTTAACGGAGATACACAAATCTAAGAAAACTCTTCTTGCAAAGGCCTACTTTTTTAATGCAGAATTATTTAGGGCAGATATTGATTTGCTATTTTCTCTCACTGAAAAATAACATAACACTAATAACATTTTCCTAAACTAATTTGTTGCAGGATCTGGAATACAGAGTTATAGTTACGGGAGAAATCCTGTTCTTATTCTTTCTACAATGTAACTTTATTTGAGAGAGAAGAATAAAATTGTCTTAATACCCGAATCTCAAATACTACTGGGAAAGTAGATGCCTGTCCCTTTAGGATCTGATGGAGTGGGTATTTTTGTCAAGAAAGTGGAATTCATAAAGTTTAATCTTTTGGGTAGAGAATGAAGCTTAATTCTTCATAGAAGTCAAATATTGTGGAAAGGAGATATTCCTGTTTGTTTCTTTATCTAAAGCAAATGTTATAAAATATCTGTATGATTTAGAACAAAATCTTTATTAATTTCAAATCTTAAATGCTATGATTGTATAATGACACACAGAGTCTGAAGAGGGGGCTAAGAGCACTTTGTATAGAGTCTGTGTGACTAAAGCAAGTCACTTACCCTCTCTGAATCTTTGTTTCCTCAACTAGGAAGAGTAACTATGAGGATAAAGACTTGTACAGAGATTTGAAAACTTTATAGTACCGGGTTACCATTTGTGATTTCTTACACTTACAAAACATATTCTGAGTTTACTTTACCTGTATATGCCAATGTTCCCCAAAGTAACAGGCACCCTTACCCACGTAATGAAAGTATAGGAGTGTATTCACCAAGAAAAGCATTGTTTGTTCCAGGATCTCATCAAGAAGGGCACTCTCTTTAACAATGAAAAGCAAAAAGTTTTTCAAATTATAATTTAAAAAGCAAAGCAGTCAGGAGATTCCAGGTGTTTCTACAGTGGCTTTGGGAGAACTCTCAAGAGTTTGGTGCACATTTGAGGCTATGAATAACGGAAGTCTGGATTCAGATTTAAGAAGGAGCTGTTAGCCACTATATCAACTCTGTTCCTGCTGTCGTAGGAACAGATTGCAGTAAACTGCTCAGAAAAGCACTGGGAGCAACAGAAAGATGAGATCATTAAATGCTGCCAATCCCAGATGTGCTGTAATCCATGGGGTCACAAAGAATCCGATACAACTTGGCGACTAAAAAACAGCAATAACAATACAGCTGAGCATTCTGACCTTTTCATATCTAAATATTCTCACCAATTTCTTAAACTCTAACAATGACGGTTAACAGCCCAGTAACCTAAGTCTGATAATTTAGAGCTTCATTTGCCAGTTCTGCCTTGGATAGGGGACCATTTTGCTAGCAATTTCCATCTACATAAGAAAGATCATCTGGTGTTCAGTTGAGCCAATGTAACAGATTTCAGGACAAGAGGAATTTAAAACATTGGGCTCTGTGAAAATTGTTTAGTTCACTGGAGCATCTGATAGGAAATATTGAAACTGAATTGCAGATATTGGGTAATTAAATCAAGAAAATTGTCATCCAGTTTACAGACTGACTAAAAGCAAGTAAGTACATTTAAAGTTCAGGATTACCTTTCTCCAGGCAAAGTTTTCAGAATAATTGGCTTGTCTTGAAATGTATGTCTTTTTCTTCAGTCATTGAAAAATTAAATGAGTATAATATCAAAAAATAAAGAATAGAGTAACATATTGGTTAGAGCTTTAATGACACTCTAGCCTCAGTCTTCCTAGAACCATGTGTTGGTTTTACCACTTAAGATTTGTGTGATTTGGGACAATTATATCACTTGTTACTCAATGTTTTCATCTGTAAAATCTGTCTCCTAAGATTTTTGTAGTTAATAGAGGTTAGTAAAAAACAAAAAAGTGGTACATATTAAGTACTGAATAACTATTTCATACTATTAACCTAATATCATGAACAAAAAATGATTAATTAAGCTGTTTAAATAGAACCAATCCAGACAACACTTTAAACTTTTTCTCTGCTGAGAAGTTGATATACACTCACCTTAAGATATTTATTTATTTACCTTACAATATTGTAAAGTAATTAGCCTCTACTTAAAATAAATTTTTAAAAAAGATATTTATTTATTAACCTTCAAAGACTGCATCTTGATATTGTTTGCAAATATTGAGATGGGGCTTAGAAATACACAACAACTAATTCCCAAAGGTCTACAAATCTCTCAAGATTTGGCCCTATGTGTATTAGGCAATCAATGAAAAAAAAAATCAAAAAAAAAATAGAAAATACATCTCAAAAAGATTTCATCACCCAAGGAACTGGTCTCTGTTAGTAAAACACAATAAAAACCAATACAATATTGTAAAGTAAATAATAACAATAATAATTCATGTTGATGTATGGCAAAACCAATACAATATTGTAAAGTAATTAACCTCCAATTAAAATGAATAAATTTTTATTAAAAAAAAAATAAAGTTACCTGGGAGCTTAAAAAAAAACACACAATAATAATACATACATTGTCTTCTGTAATAGAATTTACAAACTGTTTCACCAAACATTGCTCTTAGCAAAAATTTTTTGTCTGAATCCACTCTAGTTGTTCTCAGACAGCCCCAAAGAGATGTGCTATCTAGGAAAGCTTTTGAATTTTTTCTACTTAGTAGTCCATCTGTTTTCTGTCATAAAATTAACAAGGGAACATAGAGTGTCAAGTATAGTTGTTTCTGGAATAAATTTAATTCTTTTGTGTAGCGTATGATTTCAATATTTTAATTACTTTGGGTCACCAGGTCAAATCTCAGCTTCCTAAGCTGTGAAATAATGCTAGATAATTTAAGTATTTCTGTAGCATAACAGCAAAAGTAAATTTCTAATGCTTCTAAACAGCGTGAAAGTCATTCAGTCATGTTCGACTCTTGTGACACACGGACTCTATACAGTCCATGGAATTCTCCAGGCTGGAATACTGGAGTGGGTAACATTCTCTTCTCCAGGGTATCTTCCCAACCCAGGGATCGAACCCAGGTCTCCCACACTGCAGGTGGATCCTTTACTAGCTGAGCCACCAGCGAAACCCTCCATATAGGTTGCTGCTGCTGCTGCTAAGTCGCATCAGTCGTGTCTGACTCTGTGCGACCCCATAGACGGCAGCCCACAAGGCTCCCCCATCCCTGGGATTCCCCTGGCAAGAACACTGGACTGGGTTGCCATTTCCTTCTCCAGTGCATGAAAGTGAAAAGTGAAAGTGAAGTCGCTCAGTTGTGTCCGACCCTCAGCGACCCCATGGACTGCATCCTTCCAGGCTCCTCCGTCCATGGGATTTTTCAGGCAAGAGTACTGTAGTGGGGTGCCATTGCCTTCTCCATCCATACAGGTTAGGTTGCCTTATTAATAGTTCTTTCTTATACTATCATCTTTTGGTGAGCTCTTAGTGTTATTGTTAACAATTTGAGGGAGTTATCCCTCTAGTTCTTCTCCTCAAAAATGTTCACATAAATTAGAGATATCTATGTTTGAAGTTATGTTATAATTTACATGTAAAATCACCACAGAATTTTTGTGAGGACAAAATTTTAAAATTTTTTAAAAACTGATTTGATTTTTTTTATTGTTTAAAGGTTTATTCAGACTATTTTAAGCTATTTTTAATTGAAAGATTATTACTTTACAATATTGTTTCATTTCTGCCATTCATTAACATGAACTAACCATAAGAGGGGACATATGCACAGACTATTTTTTGAAATGAGGTTGTGATAAGATGTCTTTTTACACAAAGTTACTGGTTGTATCTGAGCTTTCAAATTTATGTAAAATTACTCATATTCTCAGTATTTTTTAATATCTGACATTTTAAGTTTGTAACACTTCCTAATACATGATTATATAGTTGTTATTCTGGTCACCATGCTTCTCCCTGCAGTAGGAGGGCCTGATCTTTGGGATCAAGGATCACAACAGAGCACATGAATGCCAAAGAATTGATGCTTTTGAACTATGGTGCTGGATAAGACTCTTGAGAGTCCCTTGGACTGCAAGATCAAGCCAGTCAGTCCTAAAGGAAATCAATTCTGAATATTCATTAGAAGGACTGATGTTGAAGCTGAAACTCCAATACTTAGGCCACCTGTTGCAAAGAGCCAACTCATTAGAAAAGACCCTGATGCTGAAAAATCAAAGGCAGGAGGAAGAGAGGACGACAGAAGACAAGATGGTTGGGTAGTATTACTGACTCAATGGACATGAAGTGAAGCAAGTTCCAGGATATGGTGAAGGACAGGGAAGCCTGGCATGCCGCAATCCATGGGGTTGCAAAGAGTTAGGTACGACTGAGTGAAGGAAAAAGGAGAAGGTAAATGTTCTTCCCAATCAGGTAATGGCTAGCAAAGGGTGAGGTGATTTCACTAATGTTCCTACTCCGTATGGAAGGAAACTCTGAAAGCAGAGACTAAGTATCCCCTTAGTCTCTTTTCTTGGCATCCAAGTAGTCCCACAATATATTTTATAGATTAATATTCTACCAGTAAAATTGTTGAAGTTCTAATGTATCTGTTTGTTGTTTGTGCTACTTCCCACTCACACTGAATCATTCCTTTTTCTGTTTAAGTATTCAATTTCCCCTGAGAAAATCCCCTGCAGACTGACAAATGAGAAATTTCCACCCAGAGAAGTTTTGCATATTTTTCAGGCACCCCAGTATTATTATCTAAGATGAAGGAGCAATTGAATTCGAAGAGGAGAAAGACATTAAGCAAATATACACAGTTAGATATTTGGAATATTTCAGGGAAAAGTGGGTTTTGGGGGAGAGGGACTAGAAGGAGGCAGTATACCACGAGAAAATGCTATAGCTTTGATAGAGGCCAAATTATGAAAGGCAGTGTGGTTATGGTATTTATTTTGAAATAGACATATGCTATGCTAAGTCGCTTCAGTTGTGTCCAACTCTGTGCGACCCCATAGATGGCAGCCCACCAGGCTCCCCCGTCCCTGGGGTTCTCCAGGCAAGAACATCTTTTGATAAGATGTCTTTTTACACAAAGTGGGCTACACAAAGTGGAGTGGGTTGCCATTTCCTTCTCCAATGCATGAAAGTGAAAAGTGAAAGTGAAGTCATTCAGTCGTGTCTGACTCTTAGCAATCCCATGGACCGTAGCCCACCAGGCTCCTCCATCCATGGGATTTTCCAGGCAAGAGTATTGAAGTGGTGTGTCATTGCCTTCTCCGGAAATAGACATACACAACGGCTATTTTTAATTTTTCCATATTATCTTATTCTGATCATTTAATGTAACCTACAAATCTGTACATGGTATATTAGTTGATCACTTTTGAACAGATATAAGACAGATTTGGTAAAAATAAATAAAATGTAAATATCCTGGATGATAAATTTAGAAGCATTGGGATTTCTGAGATAGGTTTCAAAATCATCTTCTTTGAAATACATCAGTAGCATATTTCTAAAGCAACCAGCTATATTTGCCCTTGAGATATATTCTTAGAAATTGCTACCAGTGTTAACAAAACATCTCTAACTGTTCTAAAACTCTTTTAATTTCTTTCTGCTTTTCATTTACCCTCAATAAAATTCCTTGATTTATATTTCCCTAAACAATTTCTCTTGGGAATGAGAAAAGCAATATGCTTGCCATGTGTTAATATTTGAAAATAGTCCTCTTATTTCAAACAACCTCTAAGACAAATATTCACCTAATTCATTGTCATATCAAAGTGGAATTGTTTCTTGTCAGAAGTTAACAAATACTTTCATATATCTTATTTATGCCTTAAGATATGAAACTGCAACCACTTTTTAAAAATTTAAATTTATTTATTTTAATTGGGGGCTAATTACTTTACAATATTGTATTGGTTTTGCCATACATCAACATGAATCCACCACGGGTGTACACGTGTTCCCCATCCTGAAACCCCCTCCCTCCTCCCTCCCCGTACCATCCCTCTGGGTCATCCTGTATGCGAGAGCGCAAAAGAGACACAGATGTATAGAACAGTTTTTTGAACTCTGTGGGAGAGGGAGAGGGTGGGATGATTTGGGAGAATGGCATTGAAACATGTATAATATCATATGTGAAACGAATCGCCAGTCCAGGTTCGATGCAGGATACAGGATGCTTGAGGCTGGTGCAACCACTTTTATAATGATTTTTAATAAATTCATGCTCTAAAACTACAAAAATAAAATATACATGCATCATTTATATTGACTTTCTGAAAGTTTTAAATAAAAATATCACTAAGTTTAGATGCAAAGATAGTGCAGAATTGTTAAGCATCTTAATTATCTCTTAAAACTTTATATTAAGCAATATATTCTTCATACTGAATGGTTGAAACACAAAGTTTTATGTTTTAGAAGCAAAAAATATCATAATGTATTTTATATTACAATATTAAGAGTATAAAACACTGAATGATTTCCAAACAAAAACTGCATCAACACCAGGAATACAAAGATAAAAAAAAAAAAAAAACAGTCTGAGTTTTATAGGATTTCATAATCTATTAGGGGTAGCAGAGAAATAATTATTTTTCAAGATTAACTGTGTCAGGTAGTATAATAGGGTTAACAAAGACTACTTAAAATGATGAAAAACAGACTGATGCTAGAGAAGTTGATAGAAAGAAGACTGTGAAAGGCAGCATTCACCATAGTACTTATTTTCAACACACATCTACACTAACAGCCATTTTATATTTTTTCATCTAATAATTTATACAGACTAACAGAAGTTGGTAAAAGTTTTGCAAATGTTAATAAAACCAGGAAAGAATGAAAGCAGTAAATTACAAAAGCTCTTGTTCACTGCTTTTGTTTCTGTGAACAAATTTGAAACTGTGTTCAAATTTTTATATTCTTTGCAGCCAAAGATGGAGAAGCTCTATACAGTCAGCAAAAACAAGACTGGGAGCTGACTGTGGCTCAGGTCATGAAGTCCTTAGCCAAATTCAGACTTAAATTGAAGAAAGTGGAGAAAACCACTAGACCATTCAGGTATGACCTAAATCAAATCCCTTATGATTATACAGTGGAAGTGAGAAATAGATTTAAAGGACTAGATCTGATAGATAAAGTCTGCAACTGGTTAGTAAGAGAGAAGTCTGGCTCTACACAGAGTGAAAATAAATTGAGAGATGACTCAGATTTCCTTCTACCTGGTTAAAAAGAAACAAAAAAATTGTCAACAAAATTATTATGATTAAACACAAAACCTTTCTCCTGTGACCAACTGCACAGACAGATACCCTAGTATATTCAAAATTCTCTCCTACTCAGAGTTTTTCCTCAGAGCAGCTTTCACATTTTTATTTCTCAAGCTATAGATTAAGGGGTTCATCAAGGCAACCACATTGGTATAAAAGAGAGAAGAGACTTTTTGCTCATCCAGAGATCCAGCAGAAGATGGCCTGAGATACATAAATGCACATGATCCAAAGGACAGAGAAACAGTAATGATGAAGGAACAGCAGGTACTGAAGGATTTGGACCTGCCCTCCGTGGAGCTAATGTAGAAGATGCTGGAGAAAATGAGACCATAAGAGACAAAGATGGTGAGACTGGGCACAATGTTATTGATGTCACCACAATGAAAAGTACCAGCTCATTGATGTAGGTACTTGTGCAAGAGAGCTGGAGCAAAGGGTGGACATCACAGAAATAATGGTTGATGGTGTTTGCATCACAGAAGGTCAGTCTCAGCATGCATCCAGTGTGAGCCATGACACCAGATAATGCCATCAAGTAGGAACCAAGCATAAGGCTGGAACACACTTTAGGGGACATGACAACATTATACAAAGATGGCCACATAGCGATCATAGGCCATTGATGTCAGCACACAGAATTCAGAAATGACAAAAAAAATACAGAAAAAGTAAAAATGCAGCTGAAACATGAACCTCATGTGAGAAATAATATTCTTCTTCAATGAGAAATAAATCAGAATTTTGGGTATAAACACAGAAGAATAACAGAGGTCCTTGAAGGATAAGTTGAAGAAAAAGTACATAGGGGTATACAGATGTAAATTCAGTGCAATTAGGATTATCAATCCCAAATTTCCCAGCACAGTGACCATACACATTCCTAGAAACAGAAAGAACAGAGGGAGTTGGAGATCAGGTCAGTCTGCTAATCACAATAGAATGAATTTGGTCACAAAAGAGACACTTCCAGTAGCCATTCTTCTCAAAGGGAATCTGTGGATACAGGAGGAAAGTGTTCCATTAGAGAACAACTCAGCTCTTCCCACAAAAGATCTCATCCTACAAAAGTATATTTTTTTGTTGTTGAGTTGCTAAGTCATGTCCAACTCTTTTGTGACTCCATGAACTGTAGCCCACAAGGCTCCTCTGTCCGCAGGATTTCCCAGTCAAGAATACTAGAGTGGGTTGCCATTTCCTTTTCCAGGGGATCTTCCCAACCCAGGGATTGAACCTGCATCTCCTGCCTTAACAGACGGATTCTTAACACTGAGCCACCAGGAAAGTTCAGCGCTAAAGAGTGCACACACTGCGGATGCCTGACACTATCCCAACCTAGTCCCATAGAGTCTGCCTTCACCTTTGTCACAATATGGAGTGATGTGGACTTGCCCTTAATTAGAGCTTTTATAATCTAAATATAGCAAAGGATATCACAAACAGCCTACAGAGGGAAGACCAGTGATACCATACACAACCATACCTGCTGGGAAAGCCAAGGTAGAGGAGGGGTGGATTAGTGCACTATCATTCTACTCTCATCTCAACATTTCCTCATTCACTTGAGCTCTTCCTTCACCAGTAGAACCACAAGCAGTGACCCTAGCAACCTGGTGCTGGCTTCTAATGCACATTAGACTTCATGTGGTCAGAACCAAGAATTCTGTTTCTAATCCAAGAAGATAGTCTATGAGAATTAAGTAGCTTCCCTTGTCATAAATGTAAAAGAGTGAGAGCTTTATCCTCTTACAGGAAACTTCCTGACATGTTTTGAGCCCACTCATGTCTTGGAACATTCTCTGATCTCTTTCCAACAGATTCTCTCAGTTCACTTGAGTCTCAGAACCACACAAAATGAGAAAGACTATGCATATATTAGGCTCCCCAACCTTCATCTCAAAACAAGGAATAAGTATTGTAAATTGAGTTAGGTCTGTAAGTTGAATTCAGAAACACTCTTCGTAGTTCAGAAAACCACAGAGCTGGTTCCCTTAGCATTGATTGTCACTCTGTTGGTATTGAAAACGTAACTTCAGGTTCTTGGGGCTTGATTTCTTTGATTCTAAGAGGAGACAACCTAGACATATGCCTAGGAAATGTTTATGATCTAGTGTCATTTCTGATTTTATTAAGTCCTTTCAAGCAGTAGAAAAAACAAAGCCTTTAATTACACACTTGTTAGTAATAGACAACAGAAGATTTAATGTGAGTATAATGATGTAAAGCTGTTGGTTAAAAACTTGGTAGAAGCTTTCTAAGTCTCTTCCTGGAGTAAAGAATATTTATATAAATGGAATAAGGAAATTATAGATTCCAGTGTGTGATCTGTCTTTAGTTCTTATAGACCTACTCTTCTACTCATTTTTGCTTTACTCTGGGAACTGTACATCCCTCAGGTAGATCCAAAGTGAATTCCCATCTCTTCATTATCTTCACCTCTGAAGGGAAAGCTAGGACACTGCTTCAGTCCCTCTCTATGCCCATTTCCTAAGTGGACATATTTCCATAAGAGTCCTAATCCAGGTCTCTTTATTTCTTTATCTGAAATTTTTCAAATGTTGCAGTGTTCAAGTTTTGCAACAATATGCTCCATATTATACACATAAGCATCCTAACTTGATTCCCCTCCTTTTATCAAGGTCCAAGGAATGATGCTAAAGCTGAAACTCCAGTACTTTGGCCACCTCATGCAAAGAGTTGACTCATTGGAAAAGACTCTGATGCTGGGAGGGATTGGGGGCAGGAGGAGAAGGGGACGACAGAGGATGAGATGGCTGGATGGCATCACTGACTCAATGGACGTGAGTCTGAGTGAACTCCGGGAGTTGGTGATGGACAGGGAGGCCTGGTGTGCTGCGATTCATGGGGTCTCAAAGAGTTGGACACAACTGAGCGACTGATCTGATCTGAAACAGATACACAGAGCTTCAGTTGCTAACAAGATATAATAATTAACTTGATTCCTTAAACCATTGCCAAATGTAAAGTTTAGAAGTATTATTTAAACTTCTATATTATTTTATACACAATATTCTGATAGAATGAAATCTAATTTGACAGAAAGTTTATTTTTTAAAAAAATGAAACAAATTCTATTTTGAGGCTTCTAAAATGGAAATCTTGTGACCAACTTTAACATATTTTAGCACATCAATTAATGCTAAAATACAAAAGAGTGGCTGTACCTCTGTATGCCTACAAGGGTTCCCAAATAGTGTAATTATTATTTAATTCTTTAGATACACTTCTTTTTCAATAAGGAAGACAAGTTTATAAAAAAGGGGTAAAATATAAATGAAAAAAATTGCCAGCTAGGTCAACTATTTTATAAATATAAGCCTTGGTATGTGAAAATAATATATGTTGATATTGAGATCAAGGGATGTGGTATGAGTAACACTGAAAACAATAAATCAAAGATATAGCAAGGAGTTAAAAAATGTAAGTCAATGCTGAACATCTAAACTTACAACAAAAGCAAGCATATCAGTGTTGCTAAATTCATAATATCTAACTCTTCAGAAGAGGTTAGAAAGCAAGAAAAATTTAAAAATATTATTAAAGTTATCTTTTAAAATGCTGAAATTGCCACAAGTAAGACAAGCATTTTCATAACCATTTCCCCCTATTTTCTCAAAAGAAAAATAATCCAACATTCTATTCCAGAAAACACAGCGTCACAACATTTGATTCATCCACCAAATGTTTCTTGCAAATTATCATAGTTCTCATCATCCTAACTGCAGACTTATTTACAATTTCATGCCTTGAAATCCATAAGAAAGTACCATATGGAAGCCAACAGAAGCAGGAGTGATTTAGCTGTGCCCAGGTTACACCAAATGGATGCAGGTTCATGGGTTTAACTTTTTCTTTAAATATCAAACATTTTAAGCTTTTATCCTATCCAGACAAATCCCATGATCTTTATAATATTTCTGTGGCTGTCTAGAAACAGGAGACTTATAAATAGAGGTTTCTGTTTTCTATCATATTTTTCTAGATTCCATCCTTCTAATTTGAGCTTTAATTACTACTCACCATCTAATCTTATGAAAACGTATCCTATGTCTTTCTGGTTTTCCACAATTATGGCACAGCTTGTTCACCTTTATTCCTGCAAATACTACTGCTGTATGGTCACTATGCATTATAAGTTCAGAAAAACTTTATGGACTGGATATATTCACTTCACCAGATGGAACAGAATAAACATCCAGATTAAAATGCAGATCCTAAGCCTCACGACTACTCTCCACAGGGTCTTCTTATGTATTGGCCATGGATCTGTTGAGGTCCAGCCTCATGAGAGATTTCTGGGCTCCTTTCTCTCCCATGTCCTGTTCTCTGAATTACAAACATTGCAAGCATTCCAAAAACTAATTTTTAAATTTTGTGAATGAAGAAACATTCTTAGTCACCAATCTTCTCCCCAGTATACTAGCCCAAAAGGCATTATCTTTCCCATAAACAACTATAACAAAACCCCTGATGAACTGTTTTCCTCAAAAATTTAAATAAAATTAAAAAAGAGCAATATGCACTCTGAGAAAAATTCATGTAACAACCTGAAACAAAGCATACTCAGATTAAAAACTAGGATAGTTTTTCCTGTGCCACGTTTACATAAACAAAATTAAAGAGATACAATAGAAGCCAAGTATATTGAGAAAAGTAGTCTTGAAATCAGAAACCTAAACTTATTCTAGACTATTTCATTAAAAACACATATGATTGTAAAAAAGTCATTAACCACTCTATGTAATGACCATATAATGAATACATTTTGACAATCCATTACATGCAGATAACAAAATCCTTTGTCAAAGGAGGCATTCACAGTGCTTACAGATACAAAGTGGGTTATACTTAACAGTCACTATAAAGTCTTCCACTTCAGAAATTAAAAGTGATATAATCTTGCTCAATGAAGCCTGGAGAGATGGAAAGAGGAAACATTCTCAGATTCATACTTCTAATGGCAATTGGCAGATAAGACATCCCCCGTGACATTATGTCACCCTCAGTTTCAGTCACTCAGTCATGTCCGACTCTTTGTGACCCCATGGACTGCAGGACACCAGGCATCCCTGTCCAACGTGAACTCCTGGAGTTTACTCAAATTCATGTCCATTGAGTCGGTGATGCCATCCAACCATCTCATCCTCTGTCGTCCCTTTCTCTTCCTGCCTTCAATCTTTTCCAGCATCAGAGTCTTTTCCAATGAGTCAGTTCTTTGAATCAGGTGGCCAAAGTATTGGAGTTTCAGCTTCAGCATCAGTCCTTCCAATGAATATTCAAGACTGATTTCCTTTAGGATGGACTGGTTGAATCTCTTTGCAGTCCAAGGGACTCTCAAGAGTCTTCTCCAACACCACAGTTCAAAAGCATCAGTTATGTCACCCTAGTGTTCCTTAATTTGATGATTTGTTGACCAGTCTTCAATTTCCACAGGTAAAGGTAAGTTCAGACTAATGCAGAAAATATATTATAATAAATAATTTGATAAATAAACAAAATGATTATAATGAATGATAAAATGATAAATGTTCTTCTTAGTAGTATTAATAAATGGGAACATGTGAGGAAAGGAAATTATGCAAATGGTAAATAAGGAGAGAAGTCTACTCTGTGATAAGTTTAAATAAATTGAAATGTCAAAAAAGTCTTTCATATGATACAAAATAGAATAATAAGAGTGCTAATAAGATCATTAAAATTACAAAGAGAATATCCCTATCCTGTGATTTTCTGCACAAAAAGGTGTTGTCTCTAATCAAAACTGTATTCCACTTACAGTTTTTCTCAGAGCAGTTTTCACATCTTTGTTTCTCAAACTGTAGATTAAGGGGTTCATCATAGCAACCACATTGGTATAAAAGAGAGAAGAGACTTTTTGCTCATCCAGAGACCCAGCAGACGATGGTTTAAGATACATAAATGCACATGATCCAAAGAAGAGAGAAACAGCAATGATGTGGGAAATACAGGTGCTGATGGCTTTGGACCTGCCCTCTGTGGAGCTGATGTGGAAGATGCTGGAGAAAATGAGGCCATAAGAGATAAAGATGGTGAGACTGGGCACAGTGATGTTGATGCCCACCACAGTGAAAACAACCAACTCATTGACATAGGTACTTGTACAGGAGAGCTGAAGCAGAGGATGAATATCACAGAAATAATGGTTGATGGTGTTTACATCACAGAAGGTCAGTCTCAGCATGCATCCAGTATGAGCCATGGCACCAGAAAATGCCATTAAGTAGGAACCAAGCATAAGGGTGGAACACACTTTAGGGGACATAACAACATTATACAAAAGTGGGTTACAGATGGCTACATAGTGGTCATAGGCCATTGATGTCAGCACATAGATTTCAGAAATAACAAAAAAAACAGAAAAAGTACAGCTGAGTCATGCACCCCATGTAAGAAATAATATTCTTCTTTGATATGAAGTTAATCAGCATTTTGGGTGTAAACACAGAAGAGTAACAGAGATCTATGAAGGACAAGTTTAAAAGGAAAAAGTACATGGGGGTGTGTAGATGTGAATTTAGCAAAATTAAGATAATCAAGCCCAGGTTCCCAATCACAGTGACTATGTACATTCCTAGGAACAGGAAGAACAAGGGGAGTTGTAGATCTGGTTGGTTTGTTAAACCCATCAAAATGAACTGAGTCACGAAAGACCCATTTCCAGGAGCCATTCTTCTCTAAAGGAATCTGTGGATATAGGAAAAAGAGTCCCATTAGAGAGCAACTCACCTCATCCAGTGCCCCATTCTCCAAAACAGAATACACACTGCGAACGCCTGACACTATCCTGACTCAGTCCCATACAGTCTGCCTTTTCCATTATCAGGATACAGAGTGATGTGGACTCACCTATATAGAGTTTCTATAAGCCAAATATAGCAAAGTAGATCACAATCATACTAGAGAGGGAAGACAAGAGATGCCATATGCAAATATACCCTCTGGAAAAACCCAGGGAAAAGAAGGATGGACAAGGATGCAACTCTTCTACTCTCTTCTCAGCATTCTCTCATTCCCCTGAACTCTTCCCTCACCAGTACAATTGGAGGCAGTGACCCTAGCAACCTGGCGCTGGCTTATCATGGAGATACACCTTATGTGGCAGGAACCAAGAACACTGTTTCTAAACCAAGATGAGGGGACCCGAGTCTAGGAGAATTGTTACCAACCTTGTCACAGAGTAAAAATCATAAAGGAAGAAGAGTGAGAGATCTACCTACTTAGAGGAAATTTCCTGACTGATATGTCCTTTGAGCCCCTCTAATATTCTCTGATTCCTCTCCAACAGATATTTCTAGAAGTTTACTTGCATCTCAGCTACACAAGACAAGAAAGAATGGACATATAATAGGTCCCTGAACTTTGAACACCAAACAACGAATAAATATTATAAATTAAATTCAGAAACTCACCCAACTTTCATCTTAAAACTGCAGGACTGTCTCCCTTACCCTATGTCTTTACCCTGTTGGTTCTGGAAATGTCATTTCACACTCTCCAGACTTGATCCCATTGATTTCAGGGGAGAGGAGCTAGACATTAATTCATCTATGCCCTGGAAATCTTTCTAAGCTTCTATAATTTCTGATATCTTCAGTGTTTTCAAGCAACAGAAGAAAAATAATCCTTTTATTATCATACTTGCCACTTGATCAGACACAGATTTAATGTGAGTGCAGTGATGTAATGCACTTGGTGAAAAGCAGGTTAGAAGCTTGCATGGTCTCCTCCCCAGGGTGTAGATTATATGTACAATATGGAATAAGGAAATTATGGATCCTGGTTCATGATCTGTCTTTAGTTCCTTAGGGGCTCACTCTTCCACTCATTTTTGCTTTACTCTGGGGACTGTACATCCCTCAGGTAGATCCAAAGTGAATTCCCATCTCCTCATTATCTACACCTCTGAGGGGAAAGCTACTATATTGTCTCATTTCCCTCTTTATTCACATTTACTAAATGGACCTATTTATACAAAAGACCTACTTCAGGTTTCTTTATTTCTTTATCTGAACACATCAAATGTTGCAGCAACTAATTTCAGTTGTTCTCTTTGTGAGATGTCTATGAAATAATTTGCAATATAGTATAGCCCTTCTATAGTTTATATTTTTAACATAGTCCTGAAATTTCTACCAGACTCTCCTGCTGCCTAATTTTCTGTAACATTTCAGTAAGTGAAGTTATCAATTCTTCTCATCATAGAAAAGAGTATGGGTTATGAGTTAGAGAGTGCTATGAATCCTACCTTCCTTCTTCCACTTTTACACACTATAACCCTTTGGAAAAGTTATTGAATCCCTTGGTTCTCCTATGTAAAATAAGGAATGTAAAAATAGCATCTCTTTCATTGAGCTGTTGTGTTAATCAAATGAAAAAAAAATCTAAAATGGTTGGGCCAGTATTGGCATATGAGTGTCAAGAAAAGTCAGCTGTTATTACTTATGTTCTCATAAATTTCAGTAGATTCTCTTTCACAATACTCATCAGACTTTTCCCCTTTAATTCATGCTTTTCTATAAACTGTATATTCTATGAGGACAAACATCTATTCTCTCTTGTTAACTATTTGGATCCTGAAACTAAGAACAATTTTGGAACAATGCTGAGAACACAGAAAGAATTCAATGAATACTTCTGAAACTTAGAAAAATGGTAATGAAACTCATCTTATTTTTATCTAAGAGCTTTCAGAATACATTCAAAACTTCTCTTGTGCTAAACCACAACATCTGCAACCACAGTGACCTGCACCCATCTGTCCCCAGCCACCGCACAACTTCTGGCTTTATGATTAAACTGAACTAGTGTAATATTGAACTATAATAGCTCCTAACTATTATTTTCACATTTTCCCACATATTCACTCTTATTTGGTCATGAATAATGCTACTAGATAACGTCTGAAAACACGGCTCTGTCCCTCCCTAGTTCAAGAACTTTCAGTGGTTCTCCATTACCCACTTGAAAATTGAAGCTATGTAGTAAAAACGTAATTCTCAAAACTATGATTAAGGTTTGGTTAAAATTCAAGAAGAAACTGAGTCAGAGTTAACTTTGATGAGAAGCCTGAAAGTACCATTCTGATTAGTATCTTGCACACTTTAAATATGGTACAAAACTTTAACTTTATCAAAAACATAAAAAAGTAAGTAGGAGAATGTTTACTTAACAAAAACCATTCAATTGTCTTGGGAGATTCAACCCATTTTAGAAATATATATGTTTTTGTGTGAAAAATAAACCTACATGAGTCTATCTTTAAACACACTACTTATATTGAGTGGAAGGAGGGAGAAGAATATCATTCTAAGATAATGGAGTGTTCTCTCTCTTATTGATAGAAAAGCATCAAATGCTCAAAAATATGCCTTCAAAATGCTCCAGAAAAGAGGGCATCCACAAACAAAATAATGGCTTGTGCAGCTACCAAAATTATAGAATTTGTTTGTTTGTTTTTAGTGGGGCAAAACTTAAAAGGGAGATGGAAGAAACCACTAGGCACTGAATTTCTGAAGGACGAAAATTAAAATCATGCCATGTGAATATAAGCTTCTTTGAAACATCTTCTTAGTTCTCTATGTCTTGTTTAGAATCTTCCCAATATATTGTATAATATTTTAAATCACTAGCTAGCTAAATTAGGAAAGAAAATATATATTCATGGTGCAACATTTTGGAAAAGAATCCACTTTCACAGCAATTTAGAAAAAGTTCTGTCCTGGTTGATGGGCAAAGGAGAAACCAAGGGCTTACAAGGTTGACTCTAAGATTGAACACCTTCAGCAGAACCGTAACTTCCCTCAAAACCTGTCAGTGCCAGTCACACAACTCAAGAAAGGAAGAACTACAAAGAGATCAAACCAGTCAGTCCTAAAGGAACTCAGTCTTGAGTATTCATTGGGAGGACTAATGTTGAAGCTGAAGCTCCAATACTTTGGCCACCTGATGTGAATAATGGAATCATCAGAAAGGATGCTAATGCTGGGAAAGACTGAAGGCAGGAGCAGAAGGGGACGACAGAGGATGTGATGGCTGGATGGTATCACCAAATCGATGCACATGAGTTTGAACATGCTCCAGGAGTTGGTGTGGACAAGGAAGCCTGGAGTGCTGCAGCCCATGGGGTCTCAAAGAGTGAGACACAACTGAGCAACTGAACTGAACATTTAAAACACTCTGGCTTGTCTTTTGGACTCTGTGGGAGAAGGAGAGGGTGGGATGATTTGGGAGAATGGCATTGAAATATGTATAATATCATATATGAAACGAGTCGCCAGTCCAGGTTCGATGCACGATACTGGATGCTTGGGGCTGGTGCACTGGGATGACCCAGAGGGATGGTTTGGGGAGGGAGGAGGGTTCAGGATGGGGAACACATGTATGCCTGTGGCGGATTCATTTTGATGTTTGGCAGAACCAATACAATATTGTAAAGTTTAAAAATAAAATAAAATTAAAAAAAAAATAAAAAATCATATTAAAGTATAATAAAAAAAAAAAATACTCTGGCTTGATTCCCCCTCCACTCAAAAGAAGTCCAAACACAGAGATGCACAGTTCCATTGTTAACTGAAACAATTCCATTGCTAACTGATTAATTTGCTGAACAATCAGCAAAGTTGCCTCCTTTACAATGTTACTACAGGTATTATTACAAATTGTATTTTAAGTTACTTATAATTTTTTCAAATTAACCAAAGACATAAATTACTCATTTTAAAGAGTAGTTCTTTTATGTAAATGAACAGATTTCATTCTAATTTTGAGGGTCATGAAATGAAAGATTAGTGCCAGGCTTAGTTCACTCCTAGGGATACTCAAATTTTTACAAAATACATAATAGAGCACATGCAGCTGTATGCTATAGGTTTCCAAATGACCCAGTTAATTTCACTTGTTTAGATACATTTCTTTCCATTCAAAAAAAAAAAAAAGTTTATAGAGGGAAACATGAGTTTAAACAAAAAAAACCACAAAACTCTAACCAAGATCAACAATATTATGTAAATAGAACTTGTTAAGGAAAAATCAGTCATGTTCATATTGCAATCAGGAGATGAAATATGAGTGGTCATCTAAAAATATCAGCCAAGGATTAAGTTATGCTGAACATCTCAAACAAAAACAAGTCAAAAATCAGCTTCGCCAAATTTCAAAATACATAAATACGGACTGGAGATTAAGAAGAGTGTTTAGTAATTAATATTTTTCAAAATATCTTAGAAAATGATTACAGGGTCACTGATACAGCATGTTGAGGATTTTTAAAGTAGCACACTTTTGCTTTCAAAAAGTAATCCAACATTCATGTCATAACTTGCTTTACTCTCCAAATTTTTCTTTCACATTGGCATTATTCTCCCAGCTGCAATTTAATGTTTCTGTACCTAAAACTCCAATGAATGTAGCACACAGAGGCCAACAAAACCAAGAATAATCTACTTGTTCAAAAGGCATCTAGTCCTGTTGGTTTAACATTTTAAATCATAAATAACTTAAGCTTTCATCTTATATAGAGAAATTCTGTTATCTCAGTAGTGTCTAGGGTCCTGCACAAGGAGTGAGTCCATAGGTAAAGGTTTTCTACTGAAATAGAATAACATTATCAGGAGTGTATAGAGTATACTGAAGAATAATATACTTGACTTGAAGTCAAAATGATAAGACTTTAGTCTACAATTTTTCTTTCTAAAGCTGTGTAACTTTAAGTAAATCATTATCCACTCTTGGCTTCACTTTCGCACCCATGCAAAACATGTATTTTGATGACTGGTTATGTGTCAGTTCTACTTACAAAGGTGAAAAATAAAACTCTTTGCTAAAAGAAGTTTAACACTAAAGGTTTACATATGGGAAATGGGTATCCTTGATACTCTTAGAACCATCAATCTCTGGTATTTCAAGAAGGTATATTATTGCTAAGTGAAATATGGAAAGATAAGAGTAGAAACAGAGTATCTTACTTATCCTTCTTATTGCAAGTTGACAGATTAAAAATAACCCATGTGATAGGTTTCAGTCTAATGTTATGTAATTCATTATTTGGAGGCCATTCATCTTTTCCCAGTGCAAAAATAATTTCAAAAAGATAAGGAAAAAAGATAATATATTCACTATTTAATGTTATTACTATGCAAGAAAAAGAGATGATATGTATTTTTAAAACGCTAAGAAAAACATATAAAAATGGAAATAAATTATTCAAACAGGATTTAAATTTCTTTAAGATACTAGGTTAAAAAAAGGTAATAAAAAATATGGTAAGAAGGTTTCCATTAAAATTAAAAACAATATATCACAATAAAAGTTACTTGTGCACACAGACAGTTCTAATTAAAACTGTCTCCTACTCAGAGTTTTTCTCAGAGCAAGTTTAACATCTTTGTTCCTCAAGCTGTAGATTAATGGGTTCATCATAGGAATCATATTGGTGTAAAAGACGGAAGAGATTTTCCCCTCATCCATAGACACGGCAGAAGGTGGTTTGAGATACATGAATGCCCCTGATCCAAAGAAGAGAGAAACAGCAATGATGTGCGAACTGCAGGTGCTGAAGGCTTTGGACCTGCCCTCTGTGGAGCTGATGTGGAGGATGTTGGTGAGGATGAGACCATAAGAGACAAAGATGGTGAGACTGGGCACAATGATGTTGATGCCCACTACAATAAACACTTCCAGCTCACTGACATAGGTACTTGTGCAGGAGAGCTCAAGCAGAGGGAGAATGTCACAGAAATAATGGTTGATGGTGTTTACATCACAGAAGGTCAGTCTCAGCATGCATCCAGTGTGAACCATGGCACCAGAAAATGCCATCAAGTAGGAACCAAGCATAAGGCTGGAACACACTTTAGGGGACATGGCACCATTATATAAGAGTGGCTTACAGATGGCCACATAGCGATCATAGGACATTGATGTCAGCACATAGCATTCAGAAATGCTAAAAAAACAGAAGAAGTAGAGCTGTGTCATGCACCCCATGTAAGAAATAATATTCTTCTTTGATAAGAAGTTAATCAGCATCTTGGGTGTAAATACAGAAGAATAACAGAGGTCTACGAAAGACAAATTAAATAGGAAAAAGTACATGGGGGTGTGTAGGTGTGAATTCAGTGCAATTAGTGTTATCAATCCCAAATTTCCCAGCACAGTGACCATGTACATTCCTAGGAACAGGAAGAATAGAGGGAGTTGGAGATCTGGCTGGTTGGTTAATCCCAACAGAATGAATTTGGTCACAAAAGAGCCATTTCCAGGAGCCATTCTTCCCCAAGGTGATCTGTGAGCACAGAAAAAAAAAGGTTACATCGAGAACAATGTTTTCACACAGTATCTCCTCTCACAAGTGTGCTGTTTGGGCTGGAGATATCTGAGAGTAACCCAGCCTGGACTCATGGAATTGTCTTACCTACTCTCTCATGGAATTGTGTTACCATTATCCTGAAACTGAGTGACAGGGAATTTCGCTTTTTGGTGTCTTTATAAACTAAGTAAGAAAGAGTATCAAAACTTAGCCTACAGAAGAAAGAAACCACTGCCCTGTGCAGACTTGACTGCTTGGGATAAAAAACAAACAGTGGATAAAGGAGAGGTTTGGACGAGGACTGACTCATTCTTCCCACATCTCAACATTTCTCCTTTCGCTTGGGGTCTCCCCTCACCATTAAGACTATGGGCAGAGACTCTAGCAATCAGGTGCTGGCCTTTAAAGCAGATTAGACTGGTGGGGTGAGAACAAAGGAAATTACTTCTTAACTAAAACTAAATGGCCAGAGTCTATGAGAGGTTAACTCTTCACCCCACATTACAGAGTAAAAGCTGTAACTGTAGATGAGTGAGACTTCCGTCCATGGAGAGGGAACTTACTGACTGATCTAACACATGCTTTTAGGCCCCTAGTGTCTCTGAGTGTTCACTGATCCATGTCTTGAATAGACATTTTTCTAAGTTTTATTTGAGTCTCAAGGTGCTAAATTGGAAATAAACTGTGATATCTTAGATCTTTGAACTTCAATTTCAAACAAGAAGGACATGAATAAATGGAATTCAGAAACTCACCTTCCTTTCTCCAGAAAACCCGAGGTCATTGGTTTACCCTCTGGGCTTAGTAGGGCAATTTCAGGTTCTGAAGCTCTGGTTCCTTTGATTCTTAAGAGAATGCGGCTCACATATATTTTCTGATTTGACTTCAAAATCTTTTAGAAATATAGATCATAATTTCTGTTTATGACTTTCAGTCCACTCAAGCAGCAGAGAAAAATAAGCATTCTTATTATTATTTTTGCCACTTGGTAAGTCACAGATTTAATGTGAGGGTGATGCTATAATGTACTCAGTTATAAATGTGGCAGAAGTTTATTCAGTCTCTTCCCCAGGGAAACACTCTATGTATAATAGGGACCTGGGGGGATTGCATTTGCATCCTGTACCTTAATCTGTCCTTTGTCCCTTAGAGATTCAATAGTTTACTCAAGTTTTCCTTTCACTTAGGGATTGTCCATTCACCAAAGAAGAGCCAAATCTCCCATTTTCTGTGCATGTAGATTACAGAAATGAAGAGGAAGCCCTAGTCTCTTTTTTCCTACAAAAAACAGCTGATTCAAAAACAATTTATGTACCGAATATGTAGGATTCAGAAACTTGTTAAGAGAGTCTTTCACCCAGTTCATGGAAAAAGATATACCACACAAATAGAGACCAAAAAAAAGCAGGAGTAGCAATACTCATATCAGATAAAATAGACTGTAAAACAAAGGCTGTGAAAAGAGACAAAGAAGGACACTACATAATGATCAAAGATCAATCCAAGAAGAAGATATAAAAATTATAAATATATATGCACCCAACATAGGAGCACCGTAATATGTAAGACAAATGCTAACAAGTATGAAAGGGGAAATTAATAATAACATAATAATAGTGGGAGACTTTAATACCCCACTCACACCTATGTGTGATCAACTAAATAGAAAAGTAACAAGGAAACACAAACTTTAAATGATACAATAGACCAGTTAGACCTAATTGATATCTATAGGACATTTCACCACAAAACAATGAATTTCATCTTTTCTCAAGTGCACACGGAAACTTCTCCAGGATAGATCACATCCTGGGCCATAAATCTAACCTCAGTAAATTCAAAAAAAATTGAAATCATTCCAAGCATCTTTTCTGACCACAATGCAGTAAGATTAGATCTCAATTACAGGAGAAAAACTATTAAAAATTCCAATACATGGAGGCTGAAAGACACACTGCTGAATAACCAACAAATCACAGAAGAAATCAAAAAAGAAATCAAACTTTGCATAGAAACAAAGGAAAATGAAAACACAACAACACAAAACCTGTGGGACACTGTAAAAGCAGTGCTAAGGGGAAGGTTCATAGCAATACAGGCATACCTCAAGAAACAAGAAAAAAGTCAAATAAATAACCTAACTCCACACCTAAAGTAACTAGAAAAGGAAGAAATGAAGAACCCCAGGGTTAGAAGAAGGAAAGAAATCTTAAAAATTAGGGCAGAAATAAATTCAAAAGAAACCATAGCAAAAATCAACACAGCCAAAGCTGGTTCTTTGAGAGGATAAATAAAATTGAAAAACCACTAGCCAGACTCATCCAGAAATGAGTCCTAGCAAATCAGTGCTGGTGCTGTGCTTACTCACTCAGTCTTGTCCAACTCTTTGTGACCCCATGGACTGTAACCTGCCAGGCTCCTCTGTCCATGGGGATTCTACAGGCAAGAATACTGGAGTGGGTTGCCATGCCCTTCTCCAGGGGATTTTCCCAACCCGGGGATCGAACCCATGTGCCCCTCATTGCAGATGGATTCTTTATTATCTGAGAAACCAAGGAATCCCAAGAATACTGGAGTGGGTGGCTCATGCCTTCTCCAGGGGATCTTCTTGACCTAAATAGAACAAGGGTCCCCTGCATTGTAGGTGGATTCTTTACCACCTGGGCTACCAGGGAAGCCCAATTAACTGGCCTATCAATGACTCACTTATAGGAAAAATGTTCCCTCTGAGATTTTCTAATCCATCAATTCTCTACACAGTCTAGAAATTAACTCTTATTAAAGAGTAAAGGAACAATGGGTCTTCAGGTAAAAGCTTTCTTATAATTTAAATGGTTCTGAAATAACAATTTTCTTCTGTATCAGAACTTGAACAGTGCAAAAAGCTCAGGTTCTTGAGCACCCTCACCATTTTTGGTTTCCACACCGAGGTAGAGTTTATAGTGAGACTGTATCTCAGCCTGTTATATCTACCTCTATGTGGCCTTTTTCTCACCTTACAAGGTGAAGAAAGTGCTCAGCAAGTTTTCAGATCTTTTTCAGAGGTGATTGTTTCATATATAGCTGTAGAATCACTGCATTCATGGAGGGAGGTGAGCTCAGGATCTTCCTATGTTCCCATCTTGAACCACGTTCCCTAAAACTGGGCTTCGCTGATAGCTCAGTTGGTAAAGAATCCGCCTGCAATGCAGGAGACCCCGGTTCAATTCCTGGGTCAGCAAGATCTTCTGGAGAAGCAATAAGCTACCCACTCCAGTATTCTTGGGCTTCCCTTGTGGCTCAGCTGGTAAAGAATCCACCTGCAATGCAGGAGACCTGGGTTCGATCCCTGGGTTGGGAAGAACCCCTGGTGAAGAGAAAGGCTACCCACTCCAGCATTTTGGCCTGGAGAATTCCATAGACTGTATAGTCCCTGGGGTTGCAATGAGTCAGACATGACTGATTAGTTTTCACTTTCACTAAATGTATACAGTCAATTTTTTCTCAATAAAACTGCAAAAGTATGAAAAAGTTACTAAATAAGATATTTTATTTTTTTAATTTTATTTTATTTTTAAACTTTACATAGTTGTATTAGTTTTGGCAAATATCAAAATGAATCCACCACAGGTATACATGTGTTCCCTTATTTTTAAATGACAGAAAATGTATGGCCATCGGACTTCTACCACTTTACTACTGGTGGCCCAGTAGTAAAGATTCCACCTGCCAATGCAGGGGACATGGGTGCAATTTCCTGATACAGGAAGATTCCACATGTGCTGGTACAACTAAGTCCATTCACCACAACTACTGAGCCCTTGGGCCACAACAACTGAAGCCCATGCTCTAGAGTCCAAGTGAGGCAATTCCTGAGTTTGCGAGCCACAACTTGAGAGTAACCCCCACAGGCCACAACTAGAGATAGCCCAGATACATGTTTGGAAAAACTTAAGTATGGGATTCTGTCTCTTCAACTGTAAATTTAATGAAATTTAAACAGAGGTCAAGTGCTCTTAATTTTTAAAATTTAGTGTCACATTGATCTGGGCTGTTCTGACAACACTTTGAAGGCTTAGTACAATAAAAGGTAAAAATATCTTAATTTTTATATTGGTTTCATGATGAAGTGATAATATTTTGGCTCTATTGAGTTACAGGAATCACTATTGTAATTAACGTCACATCTTTCTCTTTTATCTTTTTAATTCGGCTAGCAGAAAATTTGAAATCACATGTAAAAGGACTTGAAGTATATTTAAATTGGATATTGCTATAACCACTCTTTTTTTTTTTTAATTTCCTTCCCATTTAGGTCACTACAGAGAATTGAATAGAGGTTTTTGTGCTATACAAGAGGTTCTCATTAGTTATCTATATTATACATAGTACTGTTTATATGTCAGTCCCAATGAACTAATTCATCCCACCTCCTCTTCTTATTTTTTTTGTTGTTGTTCAGTTTCCCAGCCTTGTCTGATACTTTGTGACCCCATGGACTATAGCATGCCAGGCTTCCCTGTCCTTCACTATCTCCCAGAATTTGCTCAAACTCATGTCCATCGAGTCGATGATGCCATCCAACCATCTCATCCTCTGTCATCCCCTTGTCATCATGTCCTAAAATCTTTCCCAGTATCAGTGTCTTTTCCAATGACCTCATTCTTTGCATCAGGTGGCCAAAGAATTGGAGTTTCAGCTTCAGCATCAGTCCTTCCAATGAGTATTCAGGGTTAATTTCCTTAGGATTGAGTAGTTTCATGTCCTTTTTGTCCAAGGGACTCTCTGCAACCCAATGAACTATAGCCCACCAGGCTCCTATGTCCATGGGGATTCTCTAGGCAAGAATATTGGAGTGGGTAGCCACTCCCTTCTCCAGGGGATCTTCCTGACCCAAGGATCGAACCCAGGTCTTCCATGTTATAGGATGATTCCTTACCTATCTGAGCCACCAAGGAAGCTTCTTCCCTTCTTAGTACCCATAAGTTTGTTCTCTACATCTGTGACTTTATTTCTTCTTTACCATTTTAACTAAAGGTAGTTAATCTCTGCCATTTTTCAGGATGTAATTTAAGAACTTTCTGGTCTGTGATTCAGAGAACCATTTTTGATAAAACTAGAAAACCGGACCTTCCAGCTCTGTTTAATACATAAGTATAGTCACATTCCATAGTTTACCTGATGGACTCTCAGTTGTGAAAATTTCAACAATTTCCCTTGTTACTTTTTTGCTCCATTCACATACGTTAAGAAAGCAAAACCAACTAAGAAAAACTATGCTGTGCAAGCAAAATACCCTGACCCTCTTTTGAAGGAAGTTCAAATAGACAGACATTGTACTTATTTCTAACTAAACTGTGTTCAAATTGCTCAACTCTCTGCTAAGTTATCTCTTTAGAAATGTCACCACTCTTTATTATAACAAATACTATTTAAACTATTTTATTAATTTTTTCCAATCAGTCAAAGACAAATTACTTTCAAGGAAACATTTTCTGTAAATGAAGCACATTTCATTTGCATTTTGATGTTCATGAAAGATTAGTAACTGGTTTTCAGCCACTCTTGCGACCACCTCAAATTATGATAGAACATATAATTTAGTGGACACACCTCTGTGATGTCCACAGATTTCTAAATAACACTGATATTATTTATACCTGTTTATATATACTTTTTTTTCAGCAAAGAAAACAAGTTTTTAAAAATGAAGAGTAAGTAAAAGAAAGGAAAAAAAGCAAAAAGCTGCAGCCAAGATCAACTATTTCACATAATTAGAACTTGTAAAGTTAAAATAAATTGTGTTATTATTGGAATCAGGGGAGGGGATGAGTGGTCTTTTTAAACTAAGACAGGATTTAACAATCACAACATCCAAAAAACTAACAGACAAACCAGTTATGCTGAATTTTAAAATAACTGAATAGTGAGTGGAGACTAGGAATGTGGCAAATGGTGAATATCATCAAAGGTATCTTAGAAAATATTTAAATTATCACTTGATACATTGAGTTGAGGGTTTTTAGAGTTTCCTTTTTTAACCTTTTTTCCCCAAAATGATAATAATTCAGGATCCTTTCCAGAAGTCATGGTCACAACTTGGTTCATTCATCCAATATTTTTTTTTTAATTTCTTTAATTTCTCATTGCCATACCAACTGCAGTTCAAGGTTTTCATACCTAAATATCCAAATGGAAATAGCATATGGAAGCCAACAAGAAGGTGTTATTTAGTAATTTCCAAGTACTCCAGTCCTGTGAGTTTAGTTTATTTTTTCTTTTACTTCAAGTAAATTATGCTTTTATCATCCAAATAAATTATGTGACCGCCACAATATATCTAGGGCCTTCCAGAATGGAGAAAGCAATAGGTAAGGGCTTCCATTATCTACCATTCTTTGTTCTAAATTCCTTTTTCTTAAATTGAGTTCCAGTTATCCCTAGCTATTTTATCTCCTGGGGCTTCCCAGGTGGCTCAGTGGTAAAGAATCTGCCTGTCAATGCAGGAGATAAAGGTTCCATCCCCAGGTTGGAAGATCCTCTGAAGAAGGAAGTGGCTACCCACTCCAGTATTCTTGCCTGGAAAATCCCATGGACAGAGGTGCCTGGCAGGCTAGAGTCCATCAGCTCGCAGAGTTGAATGTGACTTAAGCTACTGAAAAACAATTTTATCTCCTGAAGAGCTGTCCTTTCTCTACCTGCTTCCCCAAACATGACTATAACTTTTCCATCTTAATTTCCAAACACCACCAATGTATGGACACTGTACATTATAATTTTATCAAGGCTTTATGGACACTGGAATGTATTTATGATACTCAATGGGATATAAATTCAGATTGAAACTGTATCATGACCACTCCCAAGGAGAACCTCTTATTTACTGCCCATGTGTCTCTCTGAGTCCTGACATATTGCATGATTTAGGCTCCTTTTTCCCACATGTGCTGTTCCTGAATTACAGATAGTTGCAAACTTTCTAAATTCAAGTCTTTAATTTTTTTTTTCAGAAAAAGTAACTTCCTTGTTTGAACCAATCTGCTCCCCAATATATTAACCCCAAAGTTTTCCTAAGTCCCAAGAAAAAGAACAATCAAGCTATTTTTCGACAAAATAATTTTAAAAAGTAATAGCCACACTGAGGGAAATTCATTTATCATCTTGGGACAAGACAGAGTCACCTTTGAAATTAGCAGTGTTTTCTCATATTCCCCCATAACTGAAATAAAAGTAATAGAAGAAAGTAACAGCAAAATAGATTACAAAGTAGCAAACTTGAAATCAGGTTTTCTTTGTAAAGTTAGGTGACTTAAGTAAATCTAACCACTCTAACCTTAACTTTTGCATGCATACAATAAATGTAGTTTGATGACCTGTTATGTCTATGCTTGACTGTACAAAGGTTAAAAAAAAAACTCTTTGCCCTATCCTTGATAGTCATCATAGAACTTTTAAACTCTGGCATTCTTGAAAAGAGCATGAAAAGAGTAGAAATATTTAATTCATGCTTTTAATAGCAAGTGGCCAATAAAAACACCCTCAGTGATACAATGTCACTCTATTGTTGTAGAATGCCATTATTTGAAGACCATGCATAATGTTCCAAAGGAAAAAAAAAAAGAGTTCAAAAGTGACAACGAAATAAAAAGATGGAGACAATGTTATGATTTAATTAATGCTATTTCTAAACAGGAAAAAAAAAAAAAGTTAGAGAAGATATTTTGGTAATAGTGAGGAAAAAAAAAAAGACCCACTCCAAAAAGACTAGAAATTACTTATGAAAAAAGACTCAAGTTTCTTTTATCAGGTTAAGGAAAAAAATAGGATTAAAAGGCTGCCATAAATAATATATGATTTCAGCAAGAATCTCCTTGTCATATAACCAACTGCACAGACAGATACTCTTTGTTCATCACTATCTCATACTCAGGGTATTTTTCAGAGCAAGTATAATGTCTTTGTTCCTCAAGCTATAAATTAAGGGGTACAACAAGGGAACGGTGTTGGTATACAAGACAGAAGAGATTTTTCCCTCATCCTTGGACCCAGAAGAAAATGGTTTGAGATACACAAATGAACCTGATCCAAAGAACAAGGAAACAGCAATTCTGTGGGAATTGCAGGTGCTGAGGGTTTTGGGTTTTCCTTACATGGACTTGATATGGAGGATGCTAGAGAAGATGAGACCATAAGAGATAAAGATGGTGAGACTGAGCACAATGATATTGATGCCCACTGCAATGAAAAGTACTAGCTCATTGACATGGGTACTTGTGCAGAAGAGCTGGAGAAAAGGGAGCATGTCACAGAAAAAAAATGGCTGATGATGTTTGCATCACAGAAAGTCAGTGTCAACATAGAGTGTGAGCCATGGCACCAGAAAATGCCATCAAGTAGGAACCAAGCACAAGGCTGGAACACACTGTAGGGGACATGGCATTATACGAAAGCGGGTTACAGATGGCCACATAGCGGTCATAGGCCACTGATGTCAGCACATAGATTTCAGAAAGAGCAAAAAAACACAAAAAGTTAAGTTGGGTCATGAACCCCATGGAAGAAATAATGTTATTCTTTGATATGAAGGTAACCAGCATTTTTGGTGTAAACACAGAAGAATAACTGAGATCTATGAAGAACAAGTTAAAGAGGAAAAAGCACATGGAGGTGTGCAGATGTGAATTGATCCCAATTAAAGTTGCCACGCCCAAGCTTCCCAACACAGTGACTGTTGTATGTTACTAGGAACAGGAAGAGCAAGGGGAGTTGGAGATCTGGTTGGTCTGTTAATCCCAATAGAAGGAATTCAGTCACAAATGAACCATTTCCAGAAGCCATTCTTCTCTAAGAGAATCTGTGGACAGAGGAGAAAGAATTACACAGAGAAAAATTCAACTTTCCCACAACATCTGTTCTCCAAAGAATGCTGCATGCACTGGCAAGATCTGAGACCTGACCAATGTGGACCGTTGCCTATTTTACCATTATCATGGAACTGAGTGACATGGGCATTCCCTTGTTAGTCTTTATAAACTACAAGAGCAAAAAGTATCAAGACTTAGCCTACAGCATGAAGCACTTTGCTTCCTTATGCAAACATGACTGCTGTAAAATCCACAGGATTGTGGAGAAGTTTGGACAAAGACATAGTCACCCTTCTATCCCTCATCAATTCTTCCTTCACATGACGCTTCTCTTCACAGTAAAATTGGAGACAGCAACCCCACTAACCTGGTACTGACCAATACAGATTTGACTTGGTGGAGGGGGAATCAAGAGGATTTTCTAAACCAAAATTAAGGGACCAGAATCTAGGAGGGATTAAGTTACTGCTCCATGTCACAAAGTAAAAACCATAAATATGGAAGAGTGAGATGTCTTTGATGGAACTGATTGAGATAACACATTCTCTGAGCGAAATAATGTCTTTAAACTTTCCTGGCACCCTTCCTTTCATGTATCCTTCTGGCACCCTTCCTTTCATGTATCCTTCTGCCAGTTTTGCTGAATCCCAGGACTACAAAAATGAAAAAGAAAGTCATCTGTCTTAGCTCCCTGAACACTCATCACAAAAGGAGGGCATTAATATAAGTGGAATTCAGAAACACACCTTATTAGGCCATCAAACCATGCAATTGCCTTATCTGAGTTCTTACCCCATGTCTTAGAAGAGCAACTTCAGGCTCTGAGGCTTTCTTTCCTTTGTTTCTAAGAGGATGCAGCCTACACTTAATGTCTGATATGCCCCATAAATCTTTCAGAACTACAGCTCATAATTTTTGAGCAAATTGAGTTTTAATTATTATCATCTTTGCCACTTGGTAAGCCACAGAAGATTTCATGTGAGTGTAATGATGTCATACAATCAGTTATCCCAGGGTAGAAGCTTGCTCAGACACTTCCTCAGGAAAACATTCTAGGTGTAATAAGGACCTGAGGGGATTTTATTTACAAATATGACCATTATGTGTTTTTCATCACTTAAGGATTCAAATGTTTACTCAAGTTTTCCCTTCACTATAGGTATTATTGTCTTCCCTGGCAGTCCAGTGCTTAAGACTTTGAGCTTCCAAAGCAGGTGGCCGAGTTCAATCCCTGCTTGGGGAACTAAGATCCCACATGCCACGTGGCGCAGACAAAATACATTTTGGGCTTCCCTGGTGGCTCAGCTGGTAAAGAATTTGCCTGCAGTGCGAGAGACCTGGGTTCAATCCCTGAGTTGGGAAGATTCCCTGCAGAAGGGAATGGCTACCCATTCCAGTATTCTGCCCTGGAGAATTCCATGGACTGTATACTTCATGGAGTTGAAAAGAGTCAGACACAACTGAGTGACTTTCACTTTCATAGAGATTATACATCCCCCAAGGAAAAGCTGAAAATAAATTCCTGTTACCTATTCAGCAAGATGATAGAAAAGGAAGCCCTAGAACTATCTACCCACCATGAACACACTGATTCAGAAACATTTCAAGTACAGATTTCCTTTGTAAGAAATCCAGAGTCATTAAAAAGGTCCAGCTCCTAGTAATGTATGAAACCAGTTATACAGAAACTGTTAGGGAAATTCAGGAAATCCTCTTTTCATAGGACTTATTCTTCCAAAGAACCTTCAGGTTGGGACCAACTCCCCAGCTCTAGCTTCTCCCTGGGGAAGGAAAGGTATGCATTATGTGGCCAATGCTCCAACTTTTCTTCAGGCTGCGCAGGAGACTGGCTTCAAGACAGCCTGTGTGTCAGAAAGCACAGGGGACCCAGGATAAAGAATTAGTAGCTATCCTGGGTGAGAGAGAACCACCCAGGGCTGGAAGCCACCATAGCTCCCCCTCACCAGATCAGCTGAGAACAAAGTACTGAAAACCCCTCTCTCACAGCTTTCCCTGGAGAGGAAGGAAGTGCACCATACATCTCAGGACACAGCATATCTGGGGGCTGCATGTGGACTTGGCTTCGGTCTTGCTTGTTTAGACCACTGAGGGGACCACGCACACTTGGAATACCTGGAAGCCCACCAAGAACAAAGAGAGAAGGCTGAACTAACAGAAAGGTTGAGCAGTCCACACTGGCCAGGCTTATTAGTGCTTTCTCCAGCACAAGGCCAGCCCATGAAAATTAGGACAGGTGAGTGTTTTGTGCAACATGCAGACACCAAAGCAGAGTCAATGAAGATGAAAAATAGTAGAAATATTTTCCAAAAGAGTTTAAGATAAAGTACTCCAAACTGACTTTAATGGAATGGATATGTAAATTACCTGACACAGAATTCAAAAAAGTATCACGCTTACTGTAATCAGAGAATAATACATAAACAAAGTGAGAATTTCACAAAGATACAGAAAACTTAAAAATACTAAGCAGAAATCATGGAGCTGAAGAATAGAACAGAGAGAACATAGAATGTCACTCAGTCATGTCTGACTCTTTGTGACCCCATTGACTGCAGTCTGCTAGGCTCCTCTGTCTGTGGAATTCTCCAGGCAAAAATACTGGAACAGGTTGCTCCTTCTCCAGGGTATCTTACCAATCTAGGGATTGAACCCGCACACTGCAGGAGAATTCTTTACCATCTGAGCCACCAGGGAAGCCTAAAGAACATGTAAGTATGTATTTATTTACACACACACACATATTTAGTAGGGCTTCCCTAGTGGATCAGTGGTAAAGAATCCATCTGCAAAGGAGACATGGGTTCAATCCCTGGGTCAGGAAGATACACTGGAGGAGAAACTGGCAACCCATTCCAGCATTCTTTCCTGGGAAATCCCATGGATAGAGGGTCTGCTGGTCTAGAGTCCATGGAGTCACAGAAGAGTCAGACAAAACCTAGCGAATAAACAACATTTAGTGGGGAAAAACAGTATCATTTTTACCTATATAGCAGGGTACCCTTTGGAGAAGGCAATGGCACCCCACTCCAGCACTCTTGCCTGGAAAATCCATGGACGGAGGAGCCTGGTAGGCCGCAGTCCATGGGGTCGCAAAGAGTTGGACATGACCGAGTGACTTGACTTTCACTTCTCACTTTGATGCATTGGAGAAGGAAATGGAAACCCATTCCATTGTTCTTGCCTGGAGAATCCCAGGGACGGGGGAGCCTCGTGGGCTGCCATCTATGGGGTCGCACAGAGTCAGACATGATTGAAGCGACTCAGCAGCAGCAGCAGGGTACCCTTAGTAGTTAAAGAAAATACCAGACTCTCTGAAATTTGTCAAACTGCACAGAATAAGAAATAGTCACAATTCAAAACCCAGAACAATGACCTGTGCTACCACAAATATGGGATATTTTTTGCAAGGCAACTCTAAAGGGAGAAATATTGAAAAGATTAAAAGACATTGTATGATTCCATTTTGGCTGCTACAATAAAATCTGGGGCTTCTCTAGTGGCTCAGATGTTAAAGTATCTGCCTACAGTGTAGGAAACCCAGGTTCAATCCCTGGGTTGGGAAGATCCCCTGGAGAAGGGAATGGCAACCCACTCCAGCATTCTTGCCTGGAGAATTCCATGGGAATTCAGGACAGAGAAGCCTGGTGGGTTACAGCCCAAAGGGTGGCAAAGAGTCAGACATGACTGAAAACTAACACACACATGCACACACACACACACACACACACAGTAAAATCTACAGATTGGGGGGCTTCATAGAAAAGTAAAGTTTATTTCTCAAAGTTCTGGATCCAAGGAAGTCCAAGATCAAGGCCTTGGAAGATTCAGCGTCTGGTGAGATCCCTCTTCCCGGTTCACAGCCTGCCATTTCTTGCTATATCCTCTCAGGACCAAAGAGAAAGGAGACCTCTCTGCTGTCTCTTTTACAAAAGCACTGATCCCATGCATGAGCGCTCTATCCTTATGATGTAATCAACTACCACAGTTCTCACCTCCTAAGGCCGTCACTTAGGTTTCAACATATGAATTTCAGGAGGATACAAAATTCAGTCTATAGTAATCATCACTCAAAGATTACACATTCTGACATTTTAATTTTAGGTTTCACTTTGAATTTTTTCCTTCATTCTTTGTATCTACAACCTAAGATCTATGTTTCGGATCATTCCAGTATATCGCATGGGATTTTGAAAATGCTATACTCACACGATTAGATAGAATGGAGAAATTCATGATGTAGTATTTTGGGGAAAAAATCCAAATAAATACACAATTATTAATTATGTGAATTGCGATTAGATATTCCGCTGGGAAACTCCAGAGATGTTTGTGGTATTAAAAACAGACACCAGACTCTCTTCACAAGAATCATTTTAACAACCAAAACTTCCCATTTCAAAGCAAGTAGCCATGATTGAGGGATATTCTTTTAGTCAAATCTTGTCATATTTTGAATTTTTAAACATACAAAAAGAATAGAAATACTGGATGCAAAGGCAATGGATAATTGCATTTCTGGGCAACAGAACTTAGAAATGTGCCCTAGCAAATCCCAGTGTTACTGTACATGTATTATTAGAAGAGTAGTGCAGTTATCTGGGGTTTGCCCTACTATGAATATCAACAGTCCTATCAATGACCTATAGGAAAAAGGTTTTCTCTTAGATTTACTAGTTAATATAGATAAATTATCTACATAGCCTAAAACATAACTCTTGGCAAAGGAAAGAGAGAACACCAGGTTTTAGGGCACAGATTTCTTAAAATCTCAAGTATCTTAAAATAAGTTTTTCTTCTGTATCAGAACTACAACCTTGTGTGAAAAAAATAATGTGTTAATTGTCCCTGTGTATTAAGGAATAGAGTTATGAGGTATGAAACAGTCCCTGTCAGTGAAGAGAATTAGTCTCAATTGGAAATTGTTTCAGCAATAATCTAAGTAAACAGCTCCCTCTGATGGGGACTTCTGTCTTAAATAATATTGGAACTAACTTAACAGAAAAAAAATTGCTCTAAGAAATATACCAAGAGAATAGATGAGATTTTCCTAGAAACACACAACCTACCAAAAAGTAATCAAATAAAGATCTGTGGCAAGCAAAAGAGTAAAATTAGACCATTATCTTACACCAAACACAAAATTAATTCAAAATGGATTGAAGAATTAAGTGAAAGACCTAAAAGCATAAAATTTCTAGAAGAAAACACAGGTGGTTTTCCATAACATTAATCCTAGAAATGTTTTTTAATTAATTAATTTTTAATGAAAGCATAGTTGATTGACATTATTATATTAGTCTCACATTAGTTATATTAACAGCATACTCATTCATTTAAATTTTTATATTTAATTTATAAGTTAAAAATGTACATTTTATCTTTCTCTATATGACTTATTTCACTAAGCATAATAAATTCCCAAGTCCACCAGTCTTCCAAATAGCAAAGTTTTTTTTTGACTGATTAGTACCTACTGCATATATATTCCAAATCTGCTTCATCCCATTCATTTACTAATGGACACTTAGGTTGCTTCCACATCTGGCAGTTATAAATAATGCTGCTATGAACAATGGGGTTGGAATTAGTGTTTTCATTTTCTTCAGATATATACCCAGAGTAGGATTTGCTGGATCATACAGTGATTCCATTTTCAGTTTTCTGAGGAACCTCCATGATGCTTCGCATAATGGCTGTATCAGTTTACATTCCAACCAGACTCCATGTGGGTCTCTCTTTACAGCCTTGGTTGTGAACAGCTGTTCTGCTAGTCCCCAGGCTGATTTCAGCAAGGGTTGCTCTTTATGTGGTTGTAGTCTGATATGTTCTTCAGGGAAGGTGAACCCACTGTCTTCCTACTCTGGTACCTTGATCTCACTTTTCATATTTGCAGTTTTGATTGATATAGGCAATCTCTGTGCTGAGGGTCAGTCTCAGGCAAAACAAGTTCTTCTCTGGTCTGTTTGAGCTTGCACCTCTCACTGTACATGTATGAAAAGTTTCTAATTTTTTGTGTGTATGCTTCTTAAAAGTCCTAGTCTTTAATGTCAGGCTCCCAAAACACCAAAAAAAAAAAAAAAAAAAATGAAGATGGGAGGGATACAAAGTCAGTTCAGTTCAGTCACTCAGTCGTGTCTGACTCTTTGCAACCCCATGAATCCCAGCACACCAGGCCTCCCTGTTCATCACCAACTCCTGGAGTTCACTCAAACTCACGCCCATCGAGTCCGTGATGCCATCCAGCCATCTCATCCTCTGTCGTCCCCTTCTCCTCCTGCCATCAATCCCTCCCAATATGCTATCTAGGGATACAAGGTGCTCTGCTGCTGCTGCTGCTAAGTCGCTTCAGTCGTGTCCAACTCTGTGCGACCCCACAGAGGGCAGCCCTCCAGGCTCCTCCGTCCCTGGGATTCTCCAGTCAAGAATACTGGAGTGGGTTGCCATTTCCTTCTCCAATGCATGAAAGTGAAAAGTCAAAGTGAAGTTGCTCAGTCGTGTCTGACTCAGTGACCTCATGGACTGCAGCCTACCAGGCTCCTCCGTCCATGGGATTTTCCAGTCAAGAGTACTGGAGTGGGGTGGCATTGCCTTCTCTGGGGATACAAGGTACTGGTCTTTAAATTCCCTGAAACTCACTTCAGCTGGGTTGGGGAGGGGCAAAGCCATGGTGGGGAGATGCACCAATTATGGCTGCTCTCCTCTCTGCACCTCTGATTCAGAAGCAACAATCAGTAATCAGAGAAAAGATATTGGATATTTGGAGGAAAATCTCCTATTTACCACCTGCCTCCCATAAGCATTCTTGCAAAGTTCAACTGGAACTTATGCAGGTGGGTTTGCCATAGAGTTGTGTGGGAGCGTGGGTAGCTGCACTATAGTGAAAATGACTGAAATCAACCACAATTCAGTTCAGTTCAGTTGCTCAGTCGTGTCCGACTCTGCAACCCCATGAATAGCAGCACGCCAGGCCTCCCTGTCCATCACCAACTCCCAGAGTTCACTCAGACTCACGTCCATCGAGTCAGTGATGCCATCCAGCCATCTCATCCTCTGTCGTCCCCTTCTCCTCCTGCCCCCAATCCCTCCCAGCATCAGAGTCTTTTCCAATGAGTCAACTCTTCGCATGAGGTGGCCAAAGTACTAGAGTATCGGCTTTAGCATCATTTCTTCCAAAGAAATCCCAGGGCTGATCTCCTTCAGAATGGACTGGTTGGATCTCCTTGCAGTCCAAGGGACTCTCAAGAGTCTTCTCCAACACCACAGTTCAAAAGCATCAATTCTTCAGTGCTCAGCCTTCTTCACAGTCCAACTCTCACATCCATACATGACCATAGGAAAAACCATAGCCTTGACTAGACGGACCATTGTTGGCAAAGTAATGTCTCTGCTTTTGAATATGCTATCTAGGTTGGCCATAACTTTCCTTCCAAGGAGTAAGCGTCTTTTAATTTCATGGCTGCAGTCACCATCTGTAGTGATTTTGGGGCCCAAAAAAATAAAGTCTGACACTGTTTCCACTGTTTCCCCATCTATTTCCCATGAAGTGTTGGGACCGGATGCCATGATCTTTGTTTTCTGAATGTTGGACCTGCTTGAAAAGATTAAAAATGGGTTCCACACCATGCAATAATAGACAGCGATCTCATCAAATACAAGACTTGAAGACACTGTGTGTGTGTGTGTGTGTGTGTGTGTGTGTAATCCCAGTAAAGGAAAAATAAAGGATGAAATTCAATATAGTGCAGTTTCAGGAAATAAACCAATCAACAACTCAAAATTCCTTTTACTTCTCGTTTCCATCAACCCTTAACCACAGTGACCCTTATCATGCTCATTCCAAACCTGATCTTGAGTAATTAATAACATCAGCTCTCTCAGAGAACAATTTACATTGCACAAATTTGTGATGTAACCAGGGAATTTTCTTTCTGCTCTTAGACTTGGAGGACCATTTTCTGTTAAAAAAACCATGAAGTTTTCACACCAACTCAGATACAGCTTTGTCCTTTTACAGCAGCACAGGGGAATCCCACAGCTTACCCAATTGATTCTCAGCTGTGGTAACTTCAATAGAACCATTCTGAGAGGGTAACAGGCAGGAATACCAGGGGTCTCCAAATGGAGGGAATAGGGTGCAAGTGTCAGACATTTTTTTCTCTCCCTCTTAAGCAGCTGCTGTTGCTGCTGCTAAGTTGCTTCAGTCGTTTGCAACTCTGTGCGACCCAATAGATGGCAGCCCACCAGGCTCCTCCCTCCCTGGGATTCTCCAGGCAAGAATACTGGAGTGGGTTGCCATTTCCTTCTCCACTCTTAAGCAGCAGGAGGAAACAAACTATAAATGTTAGATGTTTTTCCCCTTCTCTATACAAATTTAAAAAGAGGTTTCTTTTAAAGTTCTGTGTTGCCATGATGACACCTGGTTCCACCTGAACTTTTCTTAAACCTTGACTTAACCCATGCATTTTTCTATGGAAATGTTTGTTTTAATATATGTTAATGAACTATATATTTACCCTAGACACTGTCTTCAAGTCAGTTCACCTAAGACTCAAAACCTACTTGACAAACCAGTATGTTTTACTTATGCAAATGTTCTCTTAAGCTATGTTAATGAGACTGTATTTGCTTGGAAACCTGCCTTTCTTCAAGATTCATATCAATCATTTTATGGCCCAGGACAACCCACCTTGTGCCAATGTTATCTCAAAAAGCATGTTGTGGATGAGGGGCCTGGTGCTAGTCTCTGGGTTTTGAGACATTTCCTTTCCCTAATTATCAGACTGCTAGTAGCTATATAGCATCCGGCTAAAGACTAGCAGGGGGGCACTCTTTCTGCCCCCTTCTGATGTCTATGTCAGAAGCTTTCTCTATATCTTTAATACTTAAATAAAACTTTATTAAATAAATACTCTGAGTCATCTAGCCTCATCACTGGCCCTGATTGAATTCTCCTCTAGAGGCCAAGAATCCCAGCATCTTTCATGGCTCAGCAGCAACCTTTCAATTCCTTCTCTCAAAAGATGTCAATGTCATTCATATAACACACAAAAGCAAAAATGATTAAGAAAAACTGTGCTGTGCATGTAAAATACTCTGACTTGATTTCCCTCCTTTTGAAGGAAATCCAAATGATAGACAGGCTTATTGTTAAATAAAAATTGCTTAAATTAATAAGCTATCAGCAAACTTGCCTCTCTTAAATTTAAATTGCCACCCTTAACTATTACAAACTGTATTTTTTAATATATTTATTAATTTTTTCAAATAAGTAAAATATAAAATTAACTGTAAAGACAGTTAATCTTCTCTGAAAATGAACACATTTTATCTGAATTTTTAAGCTCATGAAATTAAACATTAGTGACCACACTAACCCACCCTTTGTTTTTATTGTTGCTCAGTTGCTAACTTGTGCCAACTGTTTTGCAACCACACAGACTGTAGCCCACCAGGCTCCTCTGTCCGTGACATTCTTCAGGCAAGAATACTGGAGTGGGCTGCCATTTCTTCCTTCAGGGTATCTTCCTGACCCAGGGATTGAACTCGAGTCTCCTGCATTGTCAGTGGTTTCTTTATACTGAGCCACCAGGGAAGTCATACCTTTGGAAAACTTCAAATATTTATAAAATACCTAACAGAGTGAGTGGTTGGAGATATGAAACATTTCCAAATGGCTCAACACACGAACTTGCTTAGAAACACATTTGTTATTATAGGGGAAACAAGCTAGAAACAGAAAGTAAAAAAACAAAAGGAAACTCCAACCAAGATCAACTATTTTAAGTAAATATGATCTTTTCAGTGAAAAAGAAGCATGTTGATATTAGAGGTCAGGAGATGGGAGATGAGTGGTCATTTTAACCATAAAACAGGGATTTAGCCATGCTGAACAACTAAAAATTTTAAAAAATTCAACATATCAGCTATGCTAAATTTCACAACACCCAAATATTGAGTGGAGATTAGGAAAATGATATATAATAATATTGTTAAAGTATCTTGGAAATTATTTTCATTATATTTTCACATATATTGAGGAGTTTTAAGGTAGTATTTTTCCTTTAAAAAAAAATCCAACACACTTTGCAATAAAGTCAGTGCCAAAATTTAGTGTATTCGCCAGTTTTTTTCAAGTTATCATTATACTACCAGCAGGACTCTGAGATTTAGCACCATAAAATGCATATGGAAGTAGCATTTGGAAGTCCACAGAAACAGGAGTGATTTAGTTGTTCTCAGGCTCTCCAGTTCTATTGATTTAACTGTTTCAAAAAAGTCCAATGACTTGAGCTTTCATCCTATCCAGAGAAACCCTGTGAGCTCCATAATATATCTAGGCCCTTCCAGGAAGGAGAGGGGAGTCATAGATATGGACTTTCTTTATCCACCATTTTCCTTCTCTAAATTCCTATTTCCTAACTGAGTTTCAAATGCTCTTAACAATTTTATTACTTGTACCTGCTGCCTTCTTCTTTCCTGATTCCAAATGTGACCACAGCTTTTTCACCTTCGTTTCCCAAAGCACTATTAATTTACAGTCATGTGCATCATAGCTTTATCAAATATCTATAGACAGTGAAATACATTTACAGTCCTGTACGGAAAGCACACAGATTCACATTATTTGTCTCCTAATGCGCATGAATACTTCCCACACAAGACCTCTTATTTGTTGAACATGTGTCTTTTTGAGGTCTGTCATAATGACATGATTCTGGACTCTTTTCTCACCCATGTCATATGCTCTTAATAAAAAAATCTCAAATTCAATTTTGTTAATTTTGCAAAAAAAAAAAAAAAAAAATAGCTCCCTATTTGAGTCAATCATCTTACCAATACACTAGTCCAAAAGGCCTTTTTACCCACCCAAAGAAACCCATGAAACTCTTTGCCTAAACAAGCCAACAATAAAAAAGCAACAAACAGCTATTTCCCTGGAATTAACGAAAGTTAAGCTTCAAATTTAAAATGTCTTCTCATTAATGATCATACTGAAGGAAATAGAGTAGAATGAAGTGGATGTAAGCAGACTACAAAAGTAGCAGACTTGAAATTAGAAGGCTAACAGTTTAGTCTAGATTTTTCTTTATGAAGCTGTGACATTAAATCATTAACCATTCATTTCACCATCTATGAAATAAATATATTTATATGATCTGTCACTTGCTGGTTTCATTGAATTAAAGTAAAAAAAGAAAACACTTGCCCAAAGAAGCTTGATGTAAAATATTTAGAGATGCAAAATAAATTTATAGTCAATATCTTAATGAAGGCTTCAATCTCTGACATTTAAAGGAGACATAGTCTTCCTAGTCAGATAATAGAAAAATGGGAGTAAAAACAGTAAAAGCATCTGATACATGCTTCTAAAGCATGCGGAAGATATGCACAACTCCAATAAAATGATGCTACTTTAGCGATATCTAGCTGATTTCATCATTACTGTCTCATTATATCAAAGGTATCTCAAATTTGATCACTTGGAGACCATTTTTCTTCAGTAAAAATTAAAACTTTGAAATGAAGCTAGAAAATAACAGTTACATTTATAATTTAATACTATTAGCTAAAAGGAAAACCAGAGGAGATATTTCACAAATCATTTAAGGAAAAAAGAAGTCCAGACAGAAAAATTGGAAATACATTATTATGAGAAGGCTTAAATTTTCTTAGGCATGTTATTTTAAAAAATAGAAAAATAAGGCCATGACTAAAAATATTTAATTGAACACACAGAATCTCCTTGTCCTGTAACTATGTGCACAGACAGATAATGTCTCTGATCAAAATTCTGCCACACATAGGGTTTTTCTCAAAGCAAGCTTAACATCTTTGTTCCTCAAGCTGTAAATTAAGGGATTCATCATGGGAATCACATTTGTGTAAAAGACAGAGGATATTTTCCCATCATCCGCAGACACAGAAGATGGTTTGAGATACACAAATGCACTTGATCCAAAGAACAGAGAAACAGCAATGATGTGGGAACTGCAGGTGCTGAAGGCTTTGGACCTGCCCTCTGTGGAGCTGATGTGGAGGATGTTGGAGAGGATGAGACCATAAGAGACAAAGATGGTGAGACTGGGCACAGTGATATTGATGCCTGACACAATGATAACTTCCAGCTCAATGATGTAGGTACTTGTGCAGGAGAGCTGGAGGAGAGGGTAGATGTCACACAAATAATGGTTGATGGTGTTTGCATCACAGAAGGTCAGTCTCAGCATGCATCCAATGAGGGTTGTTGCCTCAAAAAATGCCATCAGGTAGGAACCAAGCATAAGGCTGGAACACACTTTAGGGGACATGGCAGTGTTATACAAGAGTGGGTTACAGATGGCCACATAGCGGTCATAGGCCATTGATGTCAGCACATAACTTTCAGAAATACCAAAAAAACACAAAAAGTAAAGCTGGGTCATGCACCCCATGTAGGAGATAATCTTCTTCTCTGATGTGATGTTGATCAGCATTTTAAGTGTAAAAACAGAAGAATAACAGAGATCTATGAAGGACAAATTAAAGAGAAAAAAGTACATAGGTGTGTGCAGGTGTGAACTCGACCCAATAAGGATGATCAAGCTCAAATTTCCCATCACAGTGACCATATACATTACTAAAAACAGGAAAAACAGGGGGAGTTGAAGAACTGATTGGTCTGTTAATCCTGCTAAAATGAACTGAGTCATGAAAGAGTCATTCCCTGGAGCCATTCTTCTCTAAGGGGATCTGTGAAAACAAGGAGAAGGCTTACACAGAGGAAAAAATATTTCTCACATCTCCTCACATAAGTGACATATGTACTAGGAATGACTGTGGGTAGCCCAAACTGAACCCATAGAATTTACTTTCCATTACCAAGGAAATGAGTGACAAGAATTTCCTTTATAAATGCTTTATAAACTAAGTAGCAAAAAGCATCAAAATTTAGCCTTTTACCCAAAAGGATATTGGAAAAGAAGCTTGAACCAGGAGAGAATTTTCATTCTCTCATCTCACCATTATTTCATTCACTTGGACCCTCTTCTTACTTCTCTTCTTTTGGCAGCAATCCCCAAAGCCTGGTTTTGTCTCTAGCGCAGATAGGAATTTACAGGGTAGGAACCAAGAATATTGCTTGTAATTAAAAAAAGAAACATAAGAGCAACCAAAGTCTAGGAAAGGTTAAGTTACTCCATATGTCACAGAGTAAAAGCTATAAAAGTAGAAGAAAGAGTGTTCTATCCATGCAGAGGGAACATATTAAGAAACTGTATCACCTGTATCCTTTAATATTTCTGAACATTCCCCGCTCTCCCTTCAAACAGTTTTCGCTGCAAGATTCAGTTGAATCTCAGGACTGCACAAATAGGAAATGAACTGTCATATCTGAGTCTCAATCGTGTCATATCTCAGTCTGCATCTTGGACAAAGAAAACATGAATGTAAATGTAATTCGGAAACTCACTCTTGTAAGCCAGAATATCCCAGCCTTTCTTCTTAGTGATTTTACCCCATGGTCCTGGAATGGCAATTTCAGGTTCTCGGGCTTTGGTTTTATTTTTTCTAAGAAAATGTCACCTGTAAACAATTTCTGATATACCTTAGAAATCTTTCAGAATTATAGATCATAATTTTGATTATGATTTTTGTCCTATCCAGCATCAGAAAACAATAAATGGACTCTAAAATCATTTTTGGTGCATACTAAGTCACAGAGGATTTTAGTGTGCATGTAATGATACAGCGCACTCAGTTATAGACATGGAAGCAGCTTGTTCAGTCTCTTCCCTAGGGAACAGTTTCTACATGTAATAGGGAACTAAGGGGTTTGTCTTTACAATCTGTCTTTAGTTCCTTATAGCTTCAATATTTTACACAATTTTATCCTTCACTATCAGGATAGAGCATCACCCAAGGAACAGCAAAATTAACAATTTCCCATCAACAAGACTGCAGTGCAGCAAGCCCTAGAATCCCTTTCCCTGCATGAACACAGTGACTAAAAACAATTTATGTACAGATTCTCTCTGTAAGAAATCCAGAACTTAGTTAAAAGGATTCTGAACACAGTTTAATCATGATGCTAGTTACATTGAAGCTGTTAAGAAAATTCAAGATATGTCTTCCATATACCTATGGAGGTCCAAACCACGTGACTGGGACAAAATCGCCATTTCCCAGGTTCTCCCTGGGAAGAGAAAGAGATGCACAATACATCCAAAACTCCAACTTTTCTAGGGGCCATCCAGAAGACTGGCTTCTGTGTAGCCTGTGCCATAAAGCAGGACAGGCACAGGATATGGCATAATCTAGCTGCCTGAGATGAGAGAGAAGAGAGACAGCAGTTTATGCTAAAACTCTCTGTAGCCACCCACCTCACTTTGGTTTAACACAGCTAGAAGCAGAAAATACTTGCCCTACAGCTTCTCCTTATAAAGGAAAAGGTGCACTGTGCAGCCATTAATGCAACTTACCTAGGGGCTGCCAAAGGAATTGACTTTAATCTCCCATGTTAAGAGTCTAAGGGGATCCTGACATTCTCCTGACTCCTGGGAGCTACTAAAAACTAGGAAAGTGGATTGTACTATCACAAGATTGAGAGGTCTGCCTTTTCTAACCAGGCTTATTAATACGGTCAACTCCAATACAAGGCCAGTTCATGAGGATTAAAATAGTTTTCTATTTTTGTCTGTGTGCAGACATGAGTGCAGAAAGTCAAGGGAAAATAAAGAAAAGTTCAATTAAAAAAAGAAACATTCCAAGAAAATGAGCATACAAAGTGGACCTAAAAAAAAAAAAGAAAGAAAGAAATGGAGATATATTACTTAAGTGACAGAGAATTCCTTTAACTGTCATAAAACAATACATGAACAAAGTGTGACTTTTTTCTTCAAAGAGTACCAAACAGAATTCACAAAGCCAAAAACATGATAATTGAACTGAAAAATTCAGTAGAAGGTCAAAACCACAGACTAAACAGACAAAGCAAAGGATTATAGAATTTGGGAAAAAGGACAATTGAAACAATTCAGTAAATGGAGTGAATAGATAAAACAATGAAAAATAATGTCAAAAGTCTAAGATTTATGGAATGTATTATATTACATGACACACAGGCATTACAGGGATCACCAAAAGAGAAAAATGTGAGTAATAGTCTAAAAGATTTCCCAAAGAAAAACTAACTGAAAAAAATTCCCAAATCTGTGCAAGGAACTGGACATCTCGAAACAAGAAACAAAAATATTCCAAATAAGATGATCCCAAAGAAATCCACAAGGGACATTATAATTAAGTTATCAGAAGTCAAAGAAAGATTTTTTATTGAAGTATATTTGATTTAAAATACTATGTCAATTTTAGGTGTACAACATAGTGATTCAATATTTTTATAGCTTATAGTTCACTTAAAGCTATATAAAAATATTGGCTATATTCTTCATTGTATCCTTCTTCTTTATATATTTTATATATAGGTCTGTATATCTTAATGCCCTCCTCCTATATTTTCATTTACCCCTTCCCTCTCCTCATTGATACACACCAGTTTGGCCTCTATATCTGTGAGAATGCTTCTGTTCTGTTATATTCATTTTTTTTCTTGTATTTTTTAATATTACACATATGGCTAATAACATACCATACTGATCTTTGTGTTAGTTCCCTGAATATACTATTCTCTAGGACCAGATACACAGAGAAGGCAATGGCACCCCACTCCAGTACTCTCGCCTGGAAAATCCCATGGACGGAGGAGCCTGGTAGGCTGTAGTCCATGGGGTCGCTAAGAGTCAGACACGACTGAGCGACTTCACTTTCACTTTTCACTTTCATGCATTGGAGAAGGAAATGGCAACCCACTCCAGTGTTCTTGCCTGGAGAATCCCAGGGACAGGGGAGCCTGGTGGGCTGCCGTCTATGGGATCACACAGAGTCGGACACGACTGAAGTGACTTAGCAGTAGCAGTAGCAGGACCAGATACATGACTGCAAATGGCAAGATTTCATTCTTTTTCATGACAAATATAATATATATATATATATAATTGAGCAATTTACATTAAATGTAAATGTATAATTGAGCCATTAAAAGTTATGATGTATGAAAAAAAAGTTATGATGTATGAAAAAAAAGTTATGATGTATGTATATATATCCATATATATATATATATATAATTAATCTGTTAATACACATTTAGGTGGCTTTCACATCTTTGCTATTGAAAATAATGCTGCTGTGAACACTGGTCACATGTATTTTTTCACATTACTGGTTTCATTTTCTTCAGATATATACTGATTGTTAGATCATAAGGCAGTTTTATTTTTAGTTTTGTGATGAACCTCTGTACCTTTTTCCAAGGGCTTCCCTGGTGGCTCAGAAGGTAAAGAATCTACCTATAATGCAGGAGACCTGGGTTCAATCCCTGGTTCAAGAATGTCCCCTGGAGAAGGGAATGGCTACCCACACCAGTATTCTTGCCTGGAGAATCCTAGAGACAGAGGAGCCTGGCTGGCTACAGTCTATAAGGTCACAAAAAGTCGGACACAACTGAAGCAACTTAGCACATAAGCATATTAGGTCCATATGCGTTTCTGAACATTATGTTCTCTTCTTGCATTGATCCTTTTAATGTCCTTCTTGTCTTTTACTATCGACTTTGTTGTAATGACTTCTTTGATATGGGTATTGAATTCCCCTATTTCTTTTTTTTTCCACTTGACTTGAATATCTTTTACTGTCCCTCATTTTAGTCTGGGTGTCTCTTTAGATCGGAAGTGAATCTCTTGTAGGCAAAGAAGGCTCTTTTTTTGTATCTTTGTTTTGTTTTATTTTAATCCATTTAGCCACACTATGCTTTCCTATTGGAGCATTTAGTCTATTGACACTCAAATATGTATCTACTTATTATCTTTTGTTATTTGTTTTCTGGATGTTTCTGAATGTCTTCTCTGCTCTTTTTCTATTTGTCTCTTCCATTTTGGTTTGATGATTTCTGTAGTGTTATGTTTGTGCTTCCTTCTCTCTAGTTTTTATATCTACTGAAGGTTGTTTATTATGATTACCACCAGTTTCGTATACACTGACCTATATCTATAGCCACTCATTTTAAATTCTAGTAACTTAAGTTCAAACAAATTCTAGTATATTTACATTTTTACTAGCTTCCCCTACATTTTGTGATTTAGATGTTGTATTTTACATTTTCATGTCTATCCCATTTGTTGTAGTTATGACTGAATTTATAATTTTCACCTTTTTATGGAGGATGATATCTATCTACAATATTATATAAGTTTCAGGTGTACCACAGAGTGATTCAAATTTTAAAGGTTATATATTTTTTTATATTTATTATACAACACTGGTTATACTCCCTGTGTATACAGGATATTCTTATAGCTTATTTAATTTATACATAGTAGCTATATCTCTTAGAGATAAGAAAGGCTTCTTCAGCGATCAATGCAAAGAAATAGAGGAAAACAACAGAATGGGAAAGACTAGAGATCTCTTCAAGAAAATTAGAGATACCAAGGGAATATTTCATGCAAAGATGGGCTCAATAAAAGACAGAAATGGTATGGACCTAACAGAAGCAGAAGATATTAAGAAGAGGTGGCAAGAATACACAGAAGAACTGTAAAAAATGATCTTCACAACCAAGATAATCACGATGGTGTGATCACTCACCTAGAGCCAGACATCCTGGAATGTGAAGTCAAGTAGGCCTTAGAAAGTATTACTATGAACAAAGCTAGTGGAAATGATAGAATTCCAGTTGAGCTATTTCAAATCCTAAGAGTTGATGCTGTGAAAGTGCTGCACTCAATATGCCAGCAAATTTGGAAAACTCAGCAGTGGCCACAGGCCTGGAAAAGGTCAGTTTTCATTCCAGTCCCAAAGAAAGGCAATGCCAAAGAATGCTGAAACTACCACACAATTGCACTCATCTCACACGCTAGTAAAGTAATGCTCAAAATTCTCCAAGCCAGGCTTCAGCAATATGTGAACCGTGAACTTCCAGATGTTCAAGCTGGTTTTAGAAAAGGCAGAGGAACCAGAGATCCAATTGCCAACATCTGCTGGATCATTGAAAAAGCAAAAGAGTTCCAGAAAAACATCTATTTCTGCTTTATTGACTATGCCAAAACCTTTGACTGTGTGGATCACAACAAACTGTGGAAAATTCTTCAAGAGACAGGAATACCAGACCACCTGACCTGCCCCTTGAGAAACCTATATGCAGGTCAGGAAGCAACAGTTAGAACTGGACATGGAACAACAGACTGATTCCAAATAGGAAAAGGAGTATGTCAAGCCTGTATATTGTCACCCTGCTTATTTAACTTATATGCAGAGTACATCATGAGAAATGCTGGGCTGGAATAGGCACAAGCCGGAATCAAGATTTTGCGGAAAATATCAATCACCTCAGATATGCAGATGACATCCCCCTTATGGCAGAAAGTGAAGAGGAACTCAAAAGCCTCTTGATGAAACTGAAAGAGGAGAGTGAAAAAGTTGTCTTAAAGCTTAACATTCAGAAAACGAAGATCATGGCATCTGGTCCCATCACTTCATGGCAAATAGATAGGGAAACAGTGGAAACAGTGTCAGACTTTATTTTTCTGGGCTCCAAAATCACTGCAGATGGTGATTGCAGACATGAAATTAAAAAATGCTTGCTCCTTGGCAGGAAAGTTATGACCAACCTAGATAGCATATTCAAAAGTAGAGACATTACTTTGCCAACAAAGGTCCGTAGAGTCAAGGCTATGGTTCTTCCAGTGGTCATGTATGGATGTGAGAGTTGGACTGTGAAGAAAGCTGAGCACCGAAGAATTGATGCTTTGAACTGTGGTGTTGGAGAAGACTCTTGAGAGTCCCTTGGACTGCAAGGACATCCAACCAGTCCATCCTAAAGGAGATCAGTCCTGGATGTTCATCTGAAGGACTGATGCTGAAGCTGAAACTCCAATACTTTGGCCACCTCATGCAAAGAGTTGACTCATTGGAAAAGACCCTGATGCTGGGAGGGATTGAGGGCAGGAGAAGAAGGGGACGACAGAGGATGAGATGGCTGGATGGCATCACGGATCAATGGACATGAGTTTGGGTAAACTCCGGGAGTTGGTGATGGACAGAGAGGCCTGGCATGCTGCATTTCATGGGGTCGCAAAGAGTCAGACACGACTGAGCGACTGAACTGAACTATATCTTAGTCCCCTACCCTTTTCTTGCCCCTCCCTCTTCTAATTCCTCATTGATAACCATTAGTTTGTTTGCTATATATGTGAGTCTGATTCATTTTTATATTTACTAGTTTGTTGGGGTTTTTTTAGATTCAAATATATGATATTATATAGTGTCTGTGTTTCTCAGTGACTTATTTCATTTAGTATTATATCCTCCAAGTCCATTCATTTTTTGCTACTGGCAAAACTTCATTCTTTTTAACAGCTGAGCAGTATTCTATTGTGTGTATTTACCATCTTTATTGATTTGGTCCTTCATGGACATTTAGGTTTCTTCCATATCTTGGCATGACTTTACAATTTTCATTTTTAACCACTATATTAGTTTAAAGTGGTTGATCCACACCCTTTACTATATACTTGCCTTTACCAATAGAATTTTCCCTTCCTCTAGTTTCTTATTATTCTTGTAGTCTTTTTCAATAATGAAGACTTTTTAACATTTCTTCTGTAGTTGGCTTAGTATTGGTGAACCCTTTTAGTGTTTGCTGTTGGAGATGCTCTTTTTTTACTTCAATTCTGAATGATATTCTTGGCTTGGAAGAGTATCCTAGGCTGCAGGGTTTTTTGGTTTGTTTTTTTTTTGTTTTTCCCTTCAGCACTTTAAATATTGTGCTACTCCATTCTGCCCTGCAGAAGCCCTTCAGAAAAATCAACTTATAATAGATTTATGTGGGTTACCTCAAATGAGATTCTTTGTTTTCCTATTGCTGACTTTAAAATTCTATTTTGATCTTTAACTTTTGCCATTTTAATTATGATATGCCATAGTGCATTTCACTTTGGGTTTATCTTGTTTGAGACTCTCCGTAATTCCCAAATCTGGATAGCTGTTTCCTTCAAGTGTTTAACCAAAATTTCATTAAATATATCTTTTACATTTTCTCTCTTTTCCTGCTGCTTCCACTAGAACATGAATGTTAATAAGCTTGATGTTTTCACAGAGGTCCATTAAACTACTCATATTTTTTAAATTTGTTGTTCTTTTTTGCTATTCTTATTGTGTGATTTCCATTATTCTGTCATCTATATCACTTAAGCATTCTTCTTTATCACTAAAATGCTGCTAATTCCTGCTAGTGTATTTTTCACTACAGTTATTGTATACTTGAGCTATAACAGTTTTTTCCCAGTTCCTTGTTAAAATACTCATGCTGTTCATCTATTATTTCCCCTGGTTTCATTAGCATTCTTACTACTATTGCTTTGAATTCTTTATCAGGTAAATTAGTTATCTACTTTTCATTAGGGTTTTAATCAGGATTTTACTTGTTCTCATTCTTTAGTCTGAAACAAATTCTTATAACTTCTGATTTTTCTTAACTTTTTCTGTCTCTCTTACATTAGGTAAAGCAATTACATATTCCAGTCTTGAAAGTGGTTTCTTGTACGGCAGTGTCCCTATGAAGTCTATGTATGTCCAATGGCTTTGGTGGGAGAACTGGATCTGAAGTGAGCATGGACCGTGTCTTCACCTGGGGTGTGATTGCAGCCACTGCGTTGGTGGGATATAGGGCTGGAGTTCGTGGGACCAGAGCCAGAGCCAGGTGTGAGCAAGGGCTTCCCTGTTCTCAGTGGCTTTCACCACCTTATCAGGGGTAGGCGTGTGTCCTGAGGAGCTGGAATAAGACCCTTGAGAAAGTGGATTTCTCCTGTATGTGATGGCAATTTCTGAATTATTCTAGGCCATGATCAAGGTATCAGAGCTTGGGGTTGCACTTCTCAGCTGGTTTTGCTTTTTCTGTAATGTGCTAAAGGCTTCCTTGGTGGCTCAGTGGTAAAAAAAAAAAAAAAATCTACCAGGGGCAGGAGACCCAGCTTTGACTGCTGGGTCAGGAAGGTCCTCTAAAGCTGGAAATGGCAACCCGCTCCAGTACTCTTGCCTGGGAAATCCCATGAACAGAGGAGCCTTGTGGGCTGTAGTCCATGGGGTCACAAAAGAGTCAGACACAACTTAACAACTAAACATCAACAACCTCACCTCAATTAGTGGCTGGGTAGTGGTGAGGGGTTGATGCCACAGCACAGAGCTGACCCTGCCCCTCCCAAAATTGACAAGGATGTGCACTCTGGTGATAGTGTTCTCTTCCCTGGACCCAACTTCACTCCTCATGGAGTGACTGCAGAGACAAATGAGTTGACAATGGCTCAGTTGCAGGTTCAGGGTCCAAGTCACCTCTCATCCCTCCAAGTGTACACACTTTTGTTAGCAATGGAATCCATCCTCCCCTTTAGTGGGAAGCACCCACAGGGGCATCAGAGGTTGGGGCAGGAGCTCAGTTAGAACTGGGTAGAGGGGATGCTGGGGTGGCCCTTGCCAGCTGGATGGAATCCCAGGCAGTTTTCAATCTGCTGCCTCCCTGCTGTGATTGGGAGTGAGCAGGTCTGGTCTCAGTTACTTGCAGCATTCAGGTAAATCTCCACTGGTTTTCAAGCCAGAAAGGGGGCTTATTTCCTGTTGTTAAACCCCAGGGCTGGTGTGCCTAAAATCTGGCCCCAAATCCTTGCTCCTGCAGGAGGATTCCCCAGCCTGTGATATCCCCTTCTTCTTCTCTATCTCAGGTGAGAAGTAAAGGTCCCAACCATATCGCTTGTCTCCCCTTCCTGGCAGACTCATATGGATTATTCTTCACAACCTTGGTTGTAGAACAGCTGTTCTGCTCTTGCCCACATGGATTTCAGCAAAAGTTTCTCTATATATAGTGGTAATGTGATGTGTTCCCGAGGATGGGTGAGCTTAGCATTCTACCAACCTGCCATCTAGAACTCCCTTCTCATTTTTGCAGTTTAGATTGTTATAGGCCATCTCTGTGCAGAGGATCAGGTTTAGGTAAAAACATTAAATTCTTCTCTGGTCTTTTTGAGTCTGTATCATTCCAGGTACATATATGGAGATCTTCTTATTATCTCTGTATATGCTTCTTACCTTTTTTTTTCTATTATTATCATATCTTTTTTTTTTTAAACTTTACAATATTGTATAAGTTTTGCCAAATATCGAAATGAATCCACCACAGGTATACCTGTGTTCCCCATCCTGAACCCTCCTCCCTCCTCCCTCCCCATACCCTCCCTCTGGGTCGTCCCAGCGCACCAGCCCCAAGCATCCAGTATCATGCATCGAACCTGGACTAGTGACTCGTTTCATACATGATATTATACATGTTTCAATGCAATTCTCCCAAATCTCCCCACCCTCTCCCTCTCCCACAGAGTCCATAAGACTGATCTATACATCATTGTCTCTTTTGCTGTCTCATACAGGGTTATTGTTACCATCTTTCTAAATTCCATATATATGCGTTAGTATACTGTATTGGCCAGAAGGGAAAGAGACACATGTACCCCAATGTTCATCGCAGCACTGTTTATAATAGCCAGGACATGGAAGCAACCTACATGCCCATCAGCAGATGAATGGATAAGAAAGCTGTGGTACATATACACAATGGAGTATTACTCAGCCATTAAAAAGAATACATTTGAATCAGTTCTAATGAGATGGATGAAACTGGAACCTATTATACAGAGTGAAGTATGCTTCTTACTTTACAAAAGTCCTAGTCTTTAATGTTTGGCTCCAAGAAGAAAAACAGGATGGGCAGGGAAAGGGTACAGGCCTTTAAATTCCCTGGAAGTCACTTCAGCTGGATCAGGAGGGGATTACAGCCAGAGTTGGGAGATGCACCAAAAGTGGCTGCTCCCCCTGTGTCTGCAGGTCTGGTTCAGAAGCAGCAATCAGTAATCAGAGCACAGACACTGGATATTGGAGGGGAAAGGTCCTACTATCTGACCTTTGGTTCCATAAGCTTTGTCGAAGCCTCTCCCGGACATGTGCATGCCTGACATCCATGGAAAATATTTACATTAACCCTTGACACATCATACTGAGGCTTTTATAGGTTACATTTTTGCCTTTAAAAAATTAAAAATGCAACACCTTTTCTAGTATACACAGTGCAAAAATATGTGTATCCACCAAGTACTTCTTTCAAGATGTCATTATACTGCCAGTTGCACTTTGAAGTTGAGTAATTTAAAATCTGTATGGAAGTAGCACATGAAGCTCCACAAAAAAACTGTCAAAAATCAAATAACTGTCAAAAAATCAAAAATCAAATAAATCAAAAATCAAATAATCAAGCTAAGCTGATAGCTTATTCAGAGAAACACTGTGAGCTCAATAATACTTCTAGGGCCTTATTGAAAGGAGAGCAGAGTCATAGGTAGGGGCTTTGAAATCCATCAATTTACTCTCTAAATTCCTTCTTCCTAACTTGAATTTCAAATGCTCTTAATTATTTTATCACCTGTAGCTGCCCTCTTTCTCCCTGGTTCCAAATGTGGCCACAGCTTTTTCACCATCATTTCCAATGCCCTATTACCTTACAGTCATGTACATTATAACTTTATCAAAGGTTTATATACTGTGAAATACATATACAGTCCAGCATCCAAGAATACAATATCAGAATAAAATCTGTTTCCTAAGCTTTATGACCACTTCCCACACAGCGACTTCTTATTTCCTGGCCATGTGTCTTGTAGAGGTCCGTCTTCATGACATAATTCTGGACTCCTTCCTTTACCACATCCTGTTCTCTTAAAAAAAAAAAAAATTCAAACACCTGAAATTCAATTTTCTTAATTTTAGACACACACAAAACGGCCTCCTATTTGAATCCATCATTTCATCAATGTGAGTGCTAAGTCATTTAGTTGTGTCTGACTTTGTGACCCTATGGACTGTAGCCTTCCAGGCTCCTCTGTCCATGGGATTCTCCAGGTAAGAACACTGAAGTGGGAATGCCGTGCCCTCCTCCAGGGAATCATCCAGACCCAGAGATCAAACCCACATCTCTTACGTCTCCTGCATTGGCAGGCAGTTTCCTCATCATAGTGCCACCTGGGAAGCCCCATCTCACCAAAATACTAGTCCTAAAACCTTCCTTTTCCACCCAAAGAAAACCGTGAAACGCTTTGCCTAAATATACAAACAACAAAAAAGCAGCATGCACCATGAGAGAAATTCATACATCCCCTGGAATAAACAACAGCTAAGCTTCAAGTTAAAAATATCTTCTCATTAATGATCATACTGAAACAAATAGAATAGAATGAAGTAGATGTAAGTAGACTACACAAGTAGCAGACTTGAAATTAGAAGGCTAACTGTTTAGTCTAGATTTTTTTTTAATTAATTAATTAATTTTTTTTAATTTTTACAATATTGTATTGGTTTTGCCAAACATCAACATGCATCTGCCACAGGTGTACACGTGTTCCCCATTCTGAACCCCCCTCCCACCTCCCTCCCCATACCATACCTCTGGGTCATCCCCGTGCACCAGCCCCAAGCTTCCTGTATCCTGCATCGAACCTGGACTGGCGATTCGTTTCTTATATGATATTATACATGTTTTAATGCCATTCTCCCAAATCATCCCACCCTCTCCCTCTCCCACAGAGTCCAAAAGACTGTTCTATACATCTGTGTCTCTTTTGCTGTCTCGCATACAGGGTTGTCGCTACCATCTTTCTAAATTCCATATATATGCGTTAGTATACTGTATTGGTGTTTTTCTTTCTGGCGTACTTCACTCTGTATAATAGGCTACAGTTTCATCCACCTCATTAGAACTGATTCAAATGTATTCTTTTTAATGGCTGAGTAATATTCCATTGTGTATATGTACCACAGCTTTCTTATCCGTTCATCTGCTGATGGACATCTAGGTTGCTTCCATGTCCTGGCTATTATAAACAGCGCTGCGATGAACATTGGGGTACACATGTCTCTTTTAATTCTGGTTTCCTCGGTGTGTATGCCCAGAAGTGGGATTGCTTTGTGAACTTGTGACGTTTAATCATTAGCCACTCAGAGTTTCATTTTACTTTCAATGAAAAAAATATATTTAGATGATCTGTCATTTGCTGAGTTCATTGTACAAAGGTAAAGAGTACACTCCAGCCCAAAGAAGTTTGATGTAAAATACTTACCAGATACAAAATAAATTACAGTCAAAGCCTTTATGGAAACCTAAATCTCTGACATTTAAAGGAGACATACTCTTCCAGGTCAGAAAATGGAAAGATGGGTGTAGAAACAGAATATTTTCTCCTAACAGCAGGTGGCAGATAAACACAACTCCAGTGAAACAATGTTACTTTAGTCTTATCTAGCTGATTTTCATCATTGGTCTGTCATTATATCAGAGGTGTCTCAAATTTGATCACTTGGGGACCATTTTCCTTTTCAGTAAAAACTGAAAGTGTGAAATGACAATAAAAATAACAGAGATACTACATTTTTAATTTAAAATTACTAGTAAGAAGGAAAACTGCAGCAGATCTCATGCAAATGATTAGGGGGAAAGAAGCAACAGACAGAAAAACCAGAAATAAATTATTGAGGGAAGGCTCAAATATTCTTTAATTCATGTTTTTTAAAAAAGAGAGAAATAAGATTCTAACTATAAATATTTAAATAAACACACAGAATCTCTTTGTCCCATAACTACATGCACAGAGAGATAATGTTTCTGATCAAAACTTCACCATCCTCAAGGTTTCTCTCAGAGCAAGTTTAACATCTTTGTTCCTTAAGCTGTAAAATAAGGGGTTCACCATGGGAACCACACTGGTGTAAAAGACAGAAGAGACTTTTCCCTTATTCATGGGCATAGAAGATGGTTTGAGTACACAAATGCACTTGATCCAAAGAACAAAGAAACAGCAAAGATGTGGGAACTGTGGGTGCTGAAGGCTTTAGACCTGCCTTCTGTGGACTTGATGTGAAGGATATTAGAGAGAATGAGGCCATAAGAAACAGGATGGTGAGACTGCACACAATGATATTGATTCCTGACACGATGACAATTTCCAGCTCAAGGATGCAGGTACTTGTGCAGGAGAGCTGGAGCAGAGGGCAGGTGTCATACAAATAATCATTGATAGTGTTTGCATCACAGAAGGTCAGACTCAGCACGTATCCAGTGTGAACCATGGCACCAGAAAATGCCATCAAGTAGGAACCAAGCATAAGGCTGGAACACACTTTAGGGGACATGGCAATGTTTACAACAGTGGGTTACAGGTGGCCACATGGTCATCATAGGCCACTGATGTCAGCACATAGCATTCAGAAATACCAAAAAGTGAAGAAATAAAGCTGGGCCATGCATCCCATGTAGGAGATAATCTTCTTTGATATGATGTTGATCAGCATTTTAGGTGTAAAAACAGAATAATAACAGAGATCTATGAAGGACAAATTAAAGAGGAAAAAGAGCATAGGGACGTGCAGATGTGAACTCAGCCCAATTAGGATGATCAAGCTCAAATTTCCCATCACAGTGACCATATATGCTATGCTAAGTCACTTCAGTCGTGTCCGACTCTGTGAGACCCCATAGACGGCAGCCCACCAGGCTTCCCCATCCCTGGGATTCTCCAGGCAAGAACACTGGAGTGGGTTCCCATTTCCTTCTCCAATGCATGAAAGTGAAAAGTGAAAGTGAAGTCGCTCAGTAGTGTCCAACTCTTCGAGACCCCATGGACTGCACCCTACCAGGCTCCTCCAACCGTGGGGTTCTTCAGGCAAGAGTACTGGAGTGGGTTGCCATTGCCTTCTCAAGTTTGAGCTAAAATTCACTGTAGCCACATTGGCTTAACATAGCTAGTAGTAGAAAATAGTTTTCCTAAACCTTCTCTTTGGTAAAGGAAAAGGTACACTGTTCAACCAATGACCCAGTTGATTTGAGCTGCCAGAGGAAATGACTAATCTCCTGTGTTAAGGGTCTATGGGATCCTGACATTCTCCAGAGGCCTGGAGCTACTAAAAACAAATAAGTGGGTTATACTATCACAAGATTGAGAGGTCTGCTTTCTCTAGCCAAGTTTATTGAGAGGGTCAGCTCCTTTATAATGCTCATTTTACTTCAGTTTACTCACTCAGTCGCGTCCAACTCTTTGCAACTCCATGAATTGCAGCATTTCAGGCCTCCCTGTCCATCACCAAGTACCAGAGTTTACCCAAACTCATGTCCATTGAGTCGGTGATGCCATACAACCAGCTCATCCTCTGTTGTCCCCTCTCCTCCTCCCCTCAATATTCCCAGCATCAGGGTCTTTCCAAATGAGTCTGCTCTTCGCATCAGGTGGCCAAAGTATTGGAATTTCAGCTTCATCATCAGTCCTTCGGATGAACACCCAGGACTGATCTCCTTTAGGATGGACTGGTTGGATCTCCTTGCAGTCCAAGGGACTCTCAAGAGTCTTCTCCAACACCACAGTTCAAAAGCATCAATTTTTTAGCGCTCAGCTTTCTTTATAGTCCAACTCTCACATCCATATATGACTAATGGAAAAACCATAGCCTTGACTAGACAGACCTTTGTTGACAAAGTAATGTCTCTGCTTTTTAATATATTATCTAGGTTGGTCATACCTTTCCTTCCAAGGAGGAAGTGTCTTTTAATTTCATGGCTGCAATCACCTTCTGCAGTGATTCTGGAGCCCCAAAAATAAAGTCAGCCACTGTTTCCACTGTTTCCCCATCTATTTGCCATGAAGTGATGGGACCGGATGCCATGATCTTAGTTTTCTGAATGTTGAGCCTCAAGCCAACTTTTTCACTCTCCTCTTTCACTTTCATCAAGAGGTTCTTTAGTTCTTCACTTTCTGCCATAAGGGTGGTGTCATATGCATACCATGTTATTGGTATTTTTCCTGGCAATCCTGATTCCAGCTTGTGCCTCTTCAGCCCAGCATTTCTCATGATGTACTTTGCATATAAGTTAAATAATCAGGGTGACAATATACAGCTTTGATGTACTCCTTTTCCTATTTCAAACCAGTCTGTTGTTCCATGTTCAGTTCTAACTGTTGATTCCTGACCTGCATACAGGTTTCTCAAGAGGCAGGTCAGGGGGTCTGGTATTCCCATCTCTTTCAGAATTTTCCACACTTTATTGTGATCCACACAAAGGCTTTTGCATAATCAATAAAGCAGAAATAGATGTTTTTCTGGAACTCTCTTGCTTTTTTGATGATCCAGCGGATGTTGGCAATTTGATCTCTGGTTCCTCTGCCTTTTCTAAAACCAGCTTGAACATCAGGAAGTTCACGGTTCATGTATTGCTGAAGCCTGACTTGGAGAATTTTGAGCATTACTTTACTAGCATGTGAGATGAGTGCAATTGTGCAGTAGTTTGAGCATTCTTTGGCATTGCCTTTCTTTGGGACTGGAATGAAAACTGACCTTTCCCAGTCCTGTGGCCACTGCTGAGTTTTCCAAATTTGCTGGCACATTGAGTGCAGCACTTTAACAGCATCATCTTTCAGGGTTTGAAACAGCTCAACTGGAATTCCATCACCTCCACTAGCTTTGTTCGTAGTGATGCTTTCTAAGGCCCACTTGACTTCACATTCCAGGATGTCTGGCTCTAGGTCAGTGATCACACCACCGTGATTATCTGGGTTGGGAAGATCTTGTGCGACCTCTTCTTAATATCTTCTGCTTCTGTTAGGTCCATACCATTTCTGTCCTTTATTGTCCTTTATATGCCCATCTTTGCATGAAATGTTCCCTTGGTATCTCTAATTTTCTTGAAGAGATCTCTAGTCTTTCCCATTCTGTTGTTTTCCTCTATTTCTTTGTGTTGATCACTGAGGAAGTCTTTCTTATCTCTCTTTGTGGCTAGTTCATGAGAATTAAAGTAGTTTTCTATTTTTGTCTACATGCAGACATGAATGCACAAAGACAAGGAAACATGAAGAAAAGAGCAATTACATTTAAAAAAAGACCGTTTCCAAGAAAGTGATCCTGAAAGTGGCCCTACTGAAATGGAGATACATGATTTACCAGACAGAGAATCTCTTTAACTATCATAAAGATGGTCAAGGTAGTTAAGAACAACACATGAACAAAGTGGCTATTTTATTCTTTGAAGAGTACCAAACAGAAATCATGAAGCCAAAACACAATAATTGAACTGAAAAATTCACTAGGTCAAAATAGCAGACTAAACAAATATAAGAATGAGTTACAGAGTTTGAAAAAAGGATATCTGAAATAATTTAGTAAGTGGAACAAAAAGAAAAAAGAGTGAAAAGTTGTACCAAAAGTCTAAGATTTATGGGAAGTACTAATATCACATGGGCCACATATGCATTCCGTGGATCACCAAAGGAGAAAATGCAAGTGATGATCTAAAAGATTTCTCAAAGAAAAACTGGCTGAAAAAATCCTCAAGTCTGTGCAAGCAACTGGACATTCAGAACTAGGAAACAAAGACATCCCAAATAAGATGATCCCAAAGAAATCCACCACAAGGCACATTATAATCAAGTTAACAGAAGTCAAAGAAAGAGCTTTTCTTCAAATATAGTTGATTTACAATATCATGTTAGTTTCAGGTGTACAATATAGAGATTCAATATTTTTATAGATTATACTTCATTTAAATCTTTATGAAAATATTGACTGTATTCTCCATCTATATAATATACCCTTGTTGTTTATTTATTTTATACATACTGTCCTGTATCTTTTAATCCCCTACTCCTATATTTCCCTTTCCTTTCCTCACTGGTAACCACTAATTTGGTCTCTGTATCTGTGAAAATGTTTCTATTCTGTAATATACATTTTTTTTCTTTTTATATTTCACATATAATTGATAACATATAGAATTGATCTTTGCATTATTTCACTGAACATACTATTCTTTATGGTCAACTACATAATTGCAAACAGCAGAATTTCATTCTTTTTCATGACATATATAAAACTCAGCCATTAAATGTATATGTGTATGCATGTACAATTCATTTGTTGATGGACACTTAGGTGACTGCCACATCTATGCTATTAAAAATAATGCTGCTATGAACACTAGTTTCATGTATTTTTTCATATTATTGTTTTTGTTTTCTTCAGATATATACCAATTGTTGGACCATATAGAAGTTTTATTGTTAGTTTTTGAAAAACCACTGTAATTTTTTCCATAGTGGTTGCACCCGTTTGCGTTCCCAGGTTTTCTTTTCTCCATATCCTTGCCAATTTTTGTTATTTGTGTTAGTATTCATGATAGCCATTCTAACAAGTGTGAGGTGATAATCTCATTATTATTTTGACTTACATTTCTCTGTAGCTCAGCTGGTAAAGAATCTGCCTGTAATGCAGGAGACCCCAGTCCAATTTCTGGGCTGGGAAGATTCCCTGGAGAAGGGATAGTCTACCCATTCCAGTATTCTTGGGCTTCCCTGGTGGCTCAGATGGTAAAGAATCTACCTACAATGTGGGAGACCTGGGTTTGATCCCTGGGTTAGGAAGATCCCCTGGAGGAGGTCATGGCAACCCACTCTAGTATTCTAGCCAGGAGAATCCCCATGGACAGAGGAGCCTGACGGGCTATAGTCCATGGGTCTCAAAGAGTCGAACATGACTGAGCAAATAAGCACAGCACAGCACATTGTGCACATATACCACATCTTTTTTATAAACTCATTTCTTGATGGCCACTTTGGTTGCTTTGATTTCTTGGCATAATCTCACATTTTTCATTTTTAACCATTCTACTAGCTTATTTAAGTGGTTTGTCAACAGCATTTTCCATATATTTGCCTTTACCAGTGGAATTTTCTCTTCCTATATTTCCTAATGTTCTTTCAGTCTTTTCTTTTTCAATAAAGAAGACATTTTAACATTTCTTATATGGTTGGCTTAATACTTATGAAAGCTTCTAGGTTTTGCTTGTTGGAGATGTTTTTATTTCTTCTTCAATGCTGAATGATAGCTTTGCTTGGAAGAGTATCTTAGGCTATAGCTTTTTACTTTCAGCACTTTAAATATATTATGCTACTTCCTCTGGCCTGCAAAGTTTCTTCAGAATAATCAGCTTATAATAGGTTTATGTGGATTCCCTCATATGAAATTCCTTATTTTTCTATTGCTACCTTTAATATTCTACTGTGATCTTAAATTTTGCCATTTTAAATACGATATGTATTGGTTTGGTTCTCTTTGGGTTCATCTTATTTGAGACTCTCTGTACTTCCCAAATCTAGATATCTGTTTCCTTCTTCAGGTTCAGCAAGTGTTCAGCCATAATTTCATTAAATGTCTTTTTTTTTTTTTTTTTTTTACCACTTTCTTGCTCTCTTCTGCTGCTGGGTCCACTAGAACACAAATGTTAGTCAACTTGATGTGTCACAGAGCTCCCTTAAGCTACTCATATTTTTAAATTTTATTTGCATTTTTTTATTGTTTTAACTGGGCTATTTCCATTATTCTCTCTTTCATATCCACTTAGTCATTATCCTTTATCACTAATCTACTGCTAATTCTCCTCCAGTGTATTTTTCATTTCAGTTATTATATACTTCAGTTAAGATTTTAAAATATATTTTATAGTTCCTTATTAAAGTTTCCATGGTGTTCGTCTATTCCTTTCTGCACTTTAGTTAGATATCTCTTTATGATTGCTTTGAACTGTATCAGGTAAACTATTTGTTTCCTTTCCGTTAGAGATTTAATGAGGTTTTTGCTGTTGTTCTTTTGTTTGAAACAAATTCTTCTAACATCTCACTTTGCTTAATTTTCTCTGTCTCTATGACATTAGGTAAAGCAATTACCTATCCCAAGCTTGAAGGTGGTTTCTTGTGTGGGAATGTCCCTATGAAGTCTGTGAATGTCCAATGGCTTTGCTGGGAGAACTGGATCTGAAGTGAGCATGGACTTTGTCTTCTCCTGGAGTGTGATGGCAGCCACTGCATTAGTGGAATGGATGGAGTTGGTGGGAAAAGAGCCAGAGCCGGGGTGAGCAATGGCTTCTCCAGTTTTCAATAGCTGTCACTACCCTATCAGGTCCAGAACTGTAGCCTAAGGAGGTGGTGCAAGAGCCTTGAGAAACTGGGTTTCTCCTACATTTGATGGCAGTCAGTATTTTGGGACAGGACCAAGGCCTGAGAGCTTGGGGCTATATTTCTGTGCTGGTTTTTCCCCAGTGTGCATACTTTGGTTAGCAACTCTTTTTCCCAGTGTGGTTAGTGACTTGTTAGTGACTTTTCCCCACTTTTTCCCCAGTGTGCATGCCTTGGGTAGTGACGTCTTCATGACTTTTTCCCCACTTTTCCCCCAGTGTGCTCACCTTGAGTAGTGACTTGTTAGTGACTCCCCCCCCCCCCCACTTTTTCTCCTTTGTGCTTGCCTTGATTAGTGGCTGAGTATTGGTGGAGAAGTTGGTGCCACAGCACAGAGCTGACCCTGCCCTCTCCCAATATGGAAAAGGATGTGCACTTTGGTGATAGTGTTTTCTTCTCTGGACGTAACTTCACTCCTCCTGGAGTGACTGCAGAGATATATGAGTTGACAATGGCTCAGTTGCAGGCTCAGTGTCCAAGTCAGCTACCATCCCTCCAAGTGTGCACACTTTTGTTAGCGATGGTATCCTCCCCTTTAGTGGGCAGCAACCACAGGAGCATGAGAGGCTGGGGCAGGAGCTCAGTTAGGGCTGGGGAAGAGGGGATGCTGGGGTGGTAATTGCCAGCTGGATGGAGTCACAGGCAGTTTTCAATCTGCTGCCTCCGTGAGCAGGTCTGGCACATGCTCTTCAAGAGCAAGGTCTCAGTTACTTGCAGTACTCAGGTAAATCTCCACTGGTTTTCAAGCCAGAAAGGGGGCTTATTTCCTGTTGTTAAACCCCATGACTGATGTGCCTAAACTCTGGCCCCAAATCCTTGCTCATCCCGGGGTATTTTGCAGCTTGTGATGTCCCCTTCCTCTTCTCTATCCAGGTGAGAAGTATAGGTCCCATCCATATCATTTCTCTCCCCTTCCTGGCAGACTCCATACAGATCATTCTTTATAACCTTGGTTGTAGAACAGCTGTTCTGCTCTTGCCCAAGTGGATGTCAGCAAGAGTTTCTCTATATGTAGTGGTAATATGTTGTGTTCTTAAGGAGGGGTGAGCTTAGCATCCTACCAACCTGCCATCTAGAACTCCCTCCTCATTTTTTGTAGTTTAGATTGTTGTAGGCAATCTCCATGCAGAGGATCAGGCTCAGGAGAAAATTTAAATTATTTTCTGGTCTTTCTGAGCATGTATCATTCCAAGTACATGCATGGGGACTTTCTCATTATCTCTATATAGGCGTCTTGCTTTTTTTCTTTTTTTAGTATTTTACTGCGTATCATTTTTTTTATTATTATTTTTTTTTACTTTAAAATAGTGTATTCATTTTGCCATACATCAAAGGGGGTTCAGGATTGGGAACACGTGTACACCCATGGCGGATGCATGTTGATGTATGGCTTCTTACTTTTTAAAAGTCCTATCTTTAATGTCTGGCTCAGGAAAGACCAAAAAGAGAAAATAATGATGACAGGGCAAAGTGTGTTGGCCTTTAAATTCCCTGGAAGTCACTTCAGCTGGATTAGGAGCAGCTTGTAGCCACAGTGGAGAGGTGCACCCACAGCAGCTGCTCCCCCTGTGTCTGCACATCTGGTTCAGAAGCAACAATCAGTAATCAGAGTACAGACACTGGATATGGGAGGGGAAAGGTCCTATTTTCCCGACTTGGGTTCCATAAGCTCTAAGGAAGCTTCTCCTGCACATCTGCATGCCTGACATCCATGGAGAAAATATTTAAATTATCCCTTGACACATCACACTGAGGATTTTTAAGGTAGCATTTTTGCCTTTAAAAAAAATTTTTAAAGCAACATCTTTTCCAGTAAAGACAGTGCAAAAATTTGTGTATTCACAAAATATTTCCTTCAAGATGTCGTTATACTGTCAGCTGCAATTTGAAGTTTAGTAATTTAAAATCTGTATGGAAGTACTAGGGGCTTCCCTGGTGGCTGAGACACTAAAGAATCCACCTACGATGCAGGTTTGATCCCTGGGTCAGGAAGAACCTCTGGAGAAGGGAATCGCAACCCACTCCAGTATTCTTGCCTGGAGAATCCCATGAAGAGAGGAGTCTGGTGGGCTATAGTCCATGAAGTTGCAAAGAGTCAGACATGACTGAGCAACTAAGCACACACAAGGAAATATTAATAAATATGAAGGTCCACAAGAACAAAAATGATTTAATTGTTCCCAGGTTCTTCAGCTCTGTTGGTTTAACTGACAAAAATCAAATAACTTAAATTTGTGTCCTATCCAATGAAACACCATTGAGCACCATATTTCTCAGGTCCTATAAAAAGGAAAGCAATGTCATAGGTAGGCTCTTTCATTATCCATCAGTTTACTCTCTAAATTTCTTCTTCCTAACTTGAGTTTCAAATGCCCTTAGTTATTTTATCACCTCAAGCTTCCCTCTTTCTCTCTTGTTCCAACTGTGACCATAGCATTTTCACCATCATTTCCCAATGCACTTCTACTTTATAGTCATGCACATTACAACTTTATCAAAGATTTATGGACCATGAAATACACATACGGTTCTATGTAGAAGGACAGAATTTCAGAATAAAATTTGTTTCCTACATTTCGTGACCACTTTCCACAAACAACCTCTTATTTTTTGGCTGTGCATTGCTGAAGTATGTCCTAATGACATGATTCTGGATTCCTTTCTCACCCATGTCCTGTCCTTTTAATTAAAACAACAACAACAACAAAAACACTTTCAAACACCCCAAATTCAGTTCTCTTAATTTTTCAGAATAAGTAACTCCCTATTTGAGTCAATCATCTCAACAATATACTAGTCCAAAAGGCATTCCTTTCCCACCCAAAGAAAACCATGAAACACTTTGGCTAAACTAAAAAACCACAAAAGCAACACATAGCATGAAGGAAATTCATATACCCCCCTTGAAAAAATAACAGTCAATCTTCAAATTAAAAATATTTTCTCATAGTATGGTCTTAATGAAACAAATAGAATAGACCAAAGTGAAAGTAAGTACAGAAGTCATAGACTTGAAATTAGAAGGCTAACAGTTAAGTCTAGATTTTTTTATGAAGCTGTGACATTAAATCATTAACCATTCTGAACTTCATTTTACCATCTGTGAAATAAATATATTTATATGATCTGACATGTTATAGTTTCACTGTAAAAAATAAAAAGAAAACACTTGCCAAAAGCTAGATGCAAATATTTAGAGATGCAAACTGAATTATAATCTAAGCCTTTATAGAAACTTCAATCTCTGGCATTTAAAGGAGGCATAGTCTTCTCAGTCAGCAAATGGAAAGACAAGAGTAAAACAGTATCTAATTCATGCTTCTGACAGCAAGTGGAGGATAAGAACAACTCCAATAGAATAATGTTACAATAGTGCTATTTAGTTCATTTTGATCACTGATCTCTTATTATATCAAAGGTATCTCAAATTTGATCACTTGGAGACCATTTTCTTTTTCTAGTAAAAATTAAAAGTTGAAAATGACAATAAAAAATGACAGATATACTACATATCCCTTTTAAAGTTATCAATAAACAGTAAAAAAAAAAAATGTGAAAAAAGATTGTATGCAAATAGGGAAAAAGAAATCCCAGACTAAAAAATTGGAAATATAGTATGGAGAAAACTCAAATTTTCTTAATCATGTTAAGAGAAAAAATATATAGGAATAAGGCTGAAACTAAAAGCAATTAATCACACAGAATCTCCTTGTCCTGTAACTATATGCATAGACATTATTTCTGATCAAAACTTTCCCATTCTCAAAGTTTTTCTCAGAGCAAGCTTAACATCTTTGTTCCTCAAGCTGTAAATTAAGGGATTCATCATGGGAACCACATTGGTGTAAAAGACAGAGGATATTTTCCCATCATCCACAGACACAGAAGATGGTTTGAGATACATAAATGCACTTGATCCAAAGAACAGAGAAACAGCAATGATGTGGGCACTGCATGTTCTGAAGGCTTTGGACCTGCCCTCTGTGGACTTGATGTGGAAGATGTTGGTGAGGATGAAACCATAAGAGACAAAGATGGTGAGACTGGGCACAATGATGTTGATGCCTCCCACAATGAACACTTCCAGTTCAATGATGTGGGTACTTGTGCATGAGAGCTGGAGCAGAGGGTGGATGTCACACAAATAATGGTTGATGGTGTTTGCATCACAGAAGGTCAGTCTCAGCATGCATGTAATAAGGGTCGTGGCATCCAAAACTGCCATCAAGTAGGAACCAAGCATAAGGCTGGAACACACTTTAGGGGACATGGCAACGTTATAAAATAATGGGTTACAGATGGCCACATAGCGATCATAGGCCATTGATGTCAGCACATAACATTCGGAAATACCAAAAAAACTGAAAAAGTAAAGCTGGGTCATGCACCCTATGTAAGAAATAATCTTCTTATTTGATATGATGTTAATCAGCATTTTGGGTGTAAACACAGAAGAATAACAGAGATCTATGAAGGACAAGTTAAAGAGGAAAAAGTACATGGGGGTGTGTAGGTGTGAACTCAGCCCAATAAGGATGATCAAGCTCAAATTTCCCATCACAGTGACCATATACATTACTAGAAACAGGAAGAAGAGGGGAAGCTGGAGATCTGATTGGTCTCTTAATCCCATCAAAATAAACTGAGTCATGAAAGAGCCATTCCCCAGAGCCATTCTTCCCTAAAGGAATCTGAGAGCATAGGAGAAAAGGGTCACATAGAGGAAAAACAGGGTTTTGCATAACATCTCCTATACAAGATAGTGTATGTGCTGGGATGACTATGAGTACCCTATCTTGCACTCATGGAACTTCCTTATCGTTATCATGGAAATGAGTTTCAGTTATCATGGAAAAAAGTTTCCCCTATAAACTTTTTAAACTAAGTAGCAAAAAGCATTAAAAGTTAGCCTATGGAGTGAAGGGAACTACATATGCAAAGATAAGTATTAGAAAAAATTGAAGGATTATGAAAAAGAATTTTGAATACGAACAGAATTTTTATTGCCTCTTCTCACAATTTCTTCATTCACTTGACCTTCCCCTCACCAGTAAATTTAGAGGCAGTAATCCCAAAAGCCTAATGCTCATCTGCAATGCAGATAAGACTTTACAGGGTAGGAACCAAGAAGATTATCTCTACATTAAAAAAAAAAGGCGGTGGTGGGGGGAGTGGACCACAGTCTAAGAGAGGTTAAGTTAATTCACCATGTCACAAAGTAAAACTTATAAATCTAGAAGAATGAATGTTCCATCCATGGAGAGGGAACTTAATGAGAAACTGCATCACCTGTGTCCCTTAGTAATTCTAACATTCCCTGCTCTCTCTTCAAACAGATTTTCCGGCAAGATTCAGCTGAATCTCAGGACAGCAAAAACAGGAAATGAACTGTCATATCAGAGGTCCTCGTTCTCCACCTCCAACAAAGGAAACATGAATATAAATGGAGTTCAGAAACTCACACTCTTTTAAGCCAGAATATCCCCAGGGTTTCTTCTGATTGTTTTTAATCCCCCTGGTCCTTGAAGGGTAATTTCAGGTTCTGAGGCTTTGATTTCTTTGATTCTAACGAAATGTCACCTGTAATTAATTTCTGATATGCCCTCAAAAGCTTTCCTGAACTACAGATCATAATCTTGATTATGACTTTGAGTCCTATCAAACTGCAAAAGACAATAAACTGCCTCTATTGTTATCATTTTAGCCACAGAGTAAGCCATAAAAGATTTAATGTGAGTGTAATGGTATAATGCACTCAGTTATAGATGGCAGCAGCTTGTTCAGTCTCTTCCCCAGAGAACAGTTTCTACATGTAATAGGAACTAAGGGGATTGTATTTAAAATCTGTCTTTTAGTTCCTTATAGACTCAATCTTTTACTCAAGTTTTCCCTTCACTGTAGAGATTTTCATCCTCCAAAGAAGACCCAAAATTAACTTTTGTTTCCCATCAGCAAGATGGCAAAACAGGAAACGCTAGAATCTCCTCTGCATGAACACATGGACTCAAAAACAATTTGTGTACGGATTCCTTTTGTAAGAAATCCAAAACTAGGTTAAGAGGATCCTGCACACAGTTCAAGTATGATGCCAGTCATGTTGAATCTATTAAAAAAATTGAAGATACATCTTGCCATGTAGCTATGGTGGTTCAGAACCATGTGACTGGGACAAAATCACCAGTTCCCAGATTCTCCCTAGGAAGAGAAAGAGGTGCACAATACATCCAAAGCCCCAGCTTTCCTAGGGGCCATCCACATGATTGACTTCTGTATAGCCTGTGTCAGAAAACTGAAGGGATGTGGGATATGACAGACTTTAGCTACCTGAGGTGAGAGAAGAGAGATAGCAGTTTGGTCTAGAATTCACTATAAACCCTCCCCCTGACTTAACACAGCTAGCAGTAGAAAACATTTTTCCTACAGCTTCTCCTTGATGAAGGAAAAGATACACTGTGCTCACCTGGAGGCTGCCTGAGGAATTGATCCTAGTCTCCTTTGTTTTAGGAGCCTGATGGGACCCTGACATTCTCCAGATACCTGGGAGCTTCTGAAAAAAAAGGCAAGTGGATTGTACTATCACCAGATTGAGAGGCCCACTTTTTCTAGCCAGGCTTATTAGTGGTCTTCTCCAGTACAAGGCCAGTTCATGAAGAGTAAAATATGTTGGTAGTTTGCCTATGTGCAGACACAAACACAGAAAGTCAAGGAAAAATGGAAGGAAGTCCAATTAACACACCCCTCCCCTTTACAAGAAAGTGACATTACAAAGTGGCCCTAATGAAATTAAGATATACGATTTACCTGAGAAAGGGTTCATTTAAGTGTCATAAAGATGCTCACTCTAGTCTCCTGTAATGCAGGAGACGCAGGTTCGATTCCTGGGTCGGGAAGATCTGCTGGAGAAGAAAATGTCAACCCACTCCACTATTCTTGCCTGGAGAATCCCGTGGACAGAGGAGCCTGGCAGGCTACAGTCAATGGGATCGCAAGAGTCAGACATGACTTAGTGACTAAACCACCACCTAGTCACAGAATAATACATGAATAAAGTGAGAATTTCAGCCTTAAAGAGAAACACACAGAAATAATGAATCAAAAAGCACAATAATTGCACTGAAAAATTCACTAGATGGTCAAAGCAGCAGACTAAACAAAGGAAAGGACTGTATAATTTGAAAAAAGGACATTTGATATAATTTAGTAAATGGAGCAAAAAGAAAAAAAAATAAAATATACTGTTGAAAGTCTAAGGAATTTATGGGAAGTATCACATGGACCATATAGGCACTACAGAGGTCCTAGAAGGACAAAAATATGAGAAGTGATCTGAAAGCTTTCTCAAAGAAAAACTGACTGAAAAGTCCCCAAGTCTGTCGAAGGATATGGACATCCAGAACCAGGAAACAATAAGGCTATCAAATACAATAATTCCAAAGAAATCCACAGCAAGACACATTACAATCAAGTTACCAAAAGTCAGACAGAATTTTTTCCTGAAATATAGTTGATTTACATTATTACATTAATTTCAGGTATACAAATATAATGATTCAATTTTTTATAGATTATACTCCACTTGAAGCTATTATAAAACATTGGCTACATTCTTCACCTGTATAATATATTCTGATTGTTTATTCATTTTATACACACTGGTCTGCATCTCTTTAATCACCTGCTCCTGCATTGACCCTCACTGCTTTCCTCTCTCTACCAGTATCAATACTTTGGGCTCTGTATCTGCAAGATTGTTTCTGTTTTGTTATATTCATTTTTTCTTTTATTTTTTATATTCCACATTTAAGTGATAACATACAGTATTAATCTTTTTTTTCTTTTTCTTATTTCACTAAATATAATACTCTCTAGGAACAACCATATATTTGCAAATGGCAGAATTCCATTCTTTTTAATGGCTGGGTAATATAGCGTACATGGGATTCCCAGGTGGTGCTAGTGGTAAACAATCTGCCTTTCAATGCAGGAAACATAAGAGACATGGGTTTGATCCCTAGGTTGGGAAGATCCCTTGGAGCAGGGCACAGCAACCCACTCCAGTATTCTTGCCTGGACAATCCCATGTATGGTGGAGACAGGCAGGCTACAGTTCATGGGGTTGCAAAGAGTCAGACAAGACTGAAGCAACTTTGCACCTACACATGCAATATACTGAACATATCACTGACCATTAAATATGTATATAATATATTTTTAATCTATTTAATCTTTGTTACTGAAAATAATTTTGCTATGAACACTCAGTGGCATTAATCTTTTCTGACTACTCCTTTCACTTTCTTCAGATATATACCCAATTGTTGGGTCATATGGTAGTTTTATTTTCAGTTTATTGAGGAACCTCTATACTTTTTTCCATAGTGGTTTCCCCTTTATATTCCTTCCAGCAGTGTACAGGGGGGTTTCCTTTTCTCCACATTCTAACATTTGATATTTGTGGGGGGGGTTGATGACTGCCACTCTAAAAAGTATGAAGTAATATCTCATTGTTCTGATTTGCATTTCTCTAATAATTAGTGATGGCTGAGCATCTTCTCATGTGTCTGTTGTTACCTGTGTATCTTCTTTGGAAAATTGTCTATTCAGTTCTTTTGTCCATTTTTTGATTGGATTGTTTGGGGGTTTTTTTTGATACCGAGTTGTATGAACTGTTTATATGTTTTGGATGTTAACTCCTTTTGGTTATATCGTTTGCAAATTTATCTCCCATTCAGTAGATAGCTTTTTCATTTTATTGATGATCTTTATGGTGCAAAACCTTTTAACTTTAATTAGGTCCCATTCATTCATTTTTGCTTTTATTTCTTTTGCCTTAGACAAATTCAAAAAAATAAAAATAAAAAGGTTTATGAAGAAAGAGATTTCCATACGTTATCTAGGAGTTTTATGGTTTTAGATCTTACACTTAGGTCTTTAAATAATTTTGAGTTTATCTTTCTATGTAGTGTGAGAAAATGTTCACCAGTTCAGTTCAGTTCAGTCACTCAGTCGTGTCTGATTCTTTGTAACTCCATGAATTGCAGCATGCCAGGCCTCCCTGTCCATCACCAACTCCCAGAGTTCACTCAAACTCACGTCCATCAAGTCGGTGATGCCATCCAGCCATCTCATCCTCTGTCGTCCCCTTCTCCTCCTGCCCCCAATCCCTCCCAGCATCAGAGAATTTTCTAATGAGTCAACTCTTCACATGAGGTGGTCAGGTACTGGAGTTTCAGCTTTAGCATCACTCCTTCCAAAGAACACCCAGGACTGATCTCCTTTAGAATGGACTGATTGGCAGTCCAAGGGACTCTCAAGAGTCTTCTGCAACACCACAGTTCAAAAGCATCAGTTCTTCAGTGCTCAGCTTTCTTCATGGTCCAACTCTCACATCCATACATGACTACTGGAAAAACCATAGCCTTGACTAGACGGACCTTTGTTGGCAAAGTAATGTCTCTGCTTTTGAATATGCTATCTAGGTTGGTCATAACTTTCCTCCAAGGAGTAAGTGTCTTTTAATTTCATGGCTACAATCACCGTCTGCAGTGATTTTGGAGCCCAAAAAAATAAAGTCTGACACTGTTTGCACTGTTTCCTCATCTATTTCCCATGAAGTGATGGGACCGGATGCCATCACCTTCATTTTCTGAATGTTGAGCTTTAAGCCAACATTTTCACTCTCCTCTTTCACTTTCATCAAGAGGCTTTTGAGTTCCTCTTCACTTTCTGCCATAAGGGTGGTGTCATCTGCAAATCTGAGGTTATTGATATTTCTCCCGGCAATCTTGATTCCAGCTTGTGCCTCTTCCAGCCCAGCGTTTCTCATGATGCACTCTGCATATAAGTTAAATAAGCAGGGTGACAATATACAGTCTTGACATACTCCTTTTCCTATTTGGAACCAGTCTGGTGTTCCATGTCCAGTTCTAACTGTTGCTTCCTGACCTGCATAGACGTTTCTCAAGAGGCAGATCAGGTGGTCTGGTATTCCCATCTCTTTCAGAATTTTCCACAGTTTATTTTGATCCACACAGTCAAAGGCTTTGGCATAGTCAATAAAGCAGAAATAGATGTTTTTCTGGAACTGTTCATATCTCATTGTTTTATATGCACCTGCCCACTTCTCCCAGAACCACTTACTGAAGAGACTGTCTTATCTTTACTGTGTATTTTTATCTTCTTGTCATAGATTAATTGGTCAAAGGAATGTGGGTTTATTTCTTAATCACCTATTCTGTTCCACTTATCTATGTATTTGTTTTTTGTGCCTGGGCCATGCTGTTTTGATTGTTGTAGCTTTATGGTATAATCTGAAGTTTGGGCATGTGATACATCCACCTTTGTTATTTTTTTCTCAATATTGCTTTGGAAAATTGGGGTCTTCTGTGATTCCATATAAATTTTAGGATTGTGAGCTCTATTTTTGTTGGAAATGCCATGGGTATTTTCTTAGGAATTGCATTAAAACTGTAGATTGCTATAGACTTTTAACAATATTGATTCTTTCAATCCATAAACACAGGAAATCTTTCCATTTAATTTTTTTAAAATTTTCAGAGTATAGGTTTTTCACCTCTTTGACTAAGTAAGTTTATTCTTAGGTATTTTATTCTTTCTGATGCCTCATTAAACAGGACTGTTTTCCTGCTGTCTCTTCCTGATAGTTCATTACTACTGTACGGAAAAATAACAGATTTCAGTATATCAATCTTGTATCCTTCAATGATACTGAATTCATTTATTAGTTCTGATAGTTTTTTTGGTGGCGACATCAGGTTTTTTTATATATAGTATTATGTCATCTGCAAAGAGGGACAATGTTACTTCTTCCCTTCCAATTTGGGTGATTTTATTTCTTTTTCTTGTATGATTGCTGTGACTAGGATCTGCAATACTATGTAAAATAGAAATGGTGAGAGTGGGCATCCATATCTTGTTCCTGACTTTAAAGGAAAGTCTTTCAGTTTTTCATTGTTGAATACGATGGTATCTGTGGGTTTCTCATACATGGCCTTTATTAAGTTATATTTTCTCTATACAAACATTGATAAGAAATTTTATCATGAATGGGTGTTGCTGCTGCTGCTGCTGCTAAGTCGCAGTCATGTCCAATTCTGTGCGACCCCAGAGATGGCAGCCCACCAGGCTCCCACGTCCCTGGGATTCTCCAAGCAAGAACACTGGAGGGGGTTACCTTTGCCTTCTCCAGATTGGATGTTAAATTTCATCAAAAATGTTTGCATCTATGTGGATATCATTTGATTTTTATTCTTCCTTTTCTTAATGTTCAGTTCAGTTCAGTTCAGTCGCTCAGTCGTGTCCGAGTCTTTGTGACCCCATGAATTGCAGCACACCAGGCCTCCCTGTCCATCATCAACTCCTGGAGTTCACTCAGACTCACATCCATAGAGTCAGTGATGCCATCCAGCCATCTCATCCTTTGTCATCCCCTTCTCCTCCTGCCACCAATCCCTCCCAGCATCAGAGTCTTTTCCAGTGAATCAACTCTTCGCATGAGGTGGCCAAAGTACTGGAGTTTCAGCTTTAGCATCAAACCTTCCAAAGAAATCCCAGGGCTGATCTCCTTCAGAATGGACTGGTTGGATCTCCTTGCAGTCCAAGGGACTCTCAAGAGTCTTCTCCAACACCACAGTTCTTAATGTAGTGCATCCCATTAACTGATTTCTGGATATTGAATCATCCTAGCAGTCCTGGAATTAATCCCACTTGGTCATGATTTATGATCCATTGCTTTAGTTTAAGAATATTTTGTTGAATATTTTTTGGATCTATATTATCAGAAATATTGGCCTGTAATATTCTTTTTCTTGTAGTGTCTTCCCGTGGTTTTGGAATTGGGAGGTGCTGGCCTTGTTGAACGAACCTGGGGTTGTTCTCTGTTCTTCAATATTTTGGAATAGTTTGAGAAGTTAGGTATTAGCTCTTATTTATATGCTTGGTAGAACTCCCATTTGAATCTGTCCAATCCTAAACTTTTTTTCCTTTGCTGGAATTTTTTTTTAATTACAAATTCAAAATTATCAATCATTTGGTTCAGATTGCCTCTTTCTTCCTGATTCAGTCTCCGGAGTTTCTATGCTTCAAAATGTTGTCCATTTTTCAAGGCTGCCGAATTGCAGGCATATAACTACTTTTTGTATATATACCTTTATGATTTTGGGTATCTCTGTTGTTGGTTGTTATTTCTATTTCATTTTCTCATTTTACTTGGGTGCTCTCTCTTTTTTTCTTGATGAACCTGGGTAAAAGTTTATTAAATTTTTTATCTTTTAAAAAAACAACTCTTGGTTTCATTGCTTTTTATATATTTTTAATCTCTAATTTATTTAGTTTCAGAATTTTATTATTTCCTTCCTTCCCCTGACTTTGAACTTTATTTGTTCTTTTTTTCTTATTTCTAGGTTGTTGTCTGAGATTCTTCTTCATTTTAAGGCATACCTGTATAGCTATAAACTTACCCCTTAGAACTACTTTTGTTATATCCAAAGAACTGCAAAAAAAAAAAAAAAAGTTGCACTTTTATTTGCATTTGTCTCAAAGTATTTTCTGATTTCCTATTTGATTTCTTCTTTGACCCATTATGTTTTTTAGTAGCAGGTTGTTTAGTCTGCATGTGTTTGTGGTTTTCCCATTTTTCTTCCTGTAGTTTTGTACTGGAGTGCTCAAAATAGATGTTTGATATAATTTTTTATATATAATTATAATTTAAGATATCCTCTTAAATTTGTTAAGATTTGTCCTGAGGCTTAGCATGTGATGTATCTTGGAGAAAGTTCCATAGGTACTTGAAGATAGGGTGTGACTTCCCCTGAAGTGTGATGGCAGCCACTGCATTGGTGGGATGTAGGGCTGGAGTCGGTGGGGTTAGAGCCAGAGCCAGGGGTGAGCAAGAGCTTCAATTTTCAGTGGCTTTCACCACTGAGGTGCTGGAATAAGAGCCTTGAGAAACTGGGTTTCTCCTGTCTGTATTGGCAGTCTCTGATTTATTCTGGGACAGGACCAAGCCCTGAGAGCTTGGGGCTGTGCTTCTGGGCTGGTTTCTCTTTTTCCCCAGTGTGTATGTCTCAGTGAGACTCTGGGAAGGACTGGGGGGGGTTGGTGCCATACCACTGAACTGGCCCTGCTCCCTCCTAAGTACACAGAGGGATATACACTCTGTTGATAATGTTCTCTTCTCTGGAGCTAACTTCACTCCTCCTGGAGTGTGTGCAGAGACATATGAGTTGACAATGGCTCCGTTGCAGGACCAGTGTCCAAGTTACCTCTGTTGTGTCTAAGAGTGCACACTTTCTTTAGCAATGGTGGCCTCCCACTTAGGGGGCAGCAGCCACAGGAACAAGAGGGACTGGAGCAGAAGCTCAGTTAAGCCTTGGTGGGAGTGTTGGAGTGGTCCCTACCAGCTGCCCAGAGTCCCAGGCAGTTTTCAATCTGCTGCCTTCATGCTATGACTGGGAGTGAGCAGTTCTGGTGCATACATTTCAAGAGCAGAGTCTCAGTTTCTTACAAACTCAGGTAAACCTCCACTGGTTGTCAAACCAGATAAAGCAGCTCATTTTCCTGTTAAACCCCAGGGCTGGTGTGCCTAAAATCTGGACCAAAATCTTTCCTCCTCTGGGAGGATTCCCTAGCCTGTGATCTCCCCTTCCTCTTCTCTGTCCCAGGCTAGGTGTATATGCTCTGACCTGATGACTTCCCTCCACTTCCTGCAGATTCCATGTGGATCATTCATTACAGCCTTGGTTGTAGAACAGCTGTTCTGCTAGTGCCTAGGTTAATATCAGCAAGAGTTGCTCCATATGTAGTTGTACTTTGGTGTGTTCCTGAAGAGGGTTGAGCTTAGCATCCTGCCACTCTGCCATTTTGACCTCCTTTCTTATTTTTTATAGTTTCGATTGTTATAGGCTACCTCTGTGTGGAAGATCAGGCTAAGGTAAAAATTTAAGTTCTTCCCTGGTCTTTCTGAGTCTGCATTTTGTACAAGCATGGTGTACAAGCATGGGGACTTTCTAATTATCTCTGGACGTGCTTCTTGCTTTTTAAAAGCCTTGGTCTTTGTGTCTGACTCCCACAAGACAAAAAAGAGAAAAATAAAGATAAGAAGGATAAAGGATAATGGCCTTTAAATCCCCTGGAAATCACTTCAGCTGTATCAGGAGGGGATTATAGCCACGGTGGGGAGGTGCACCAACAGTGGCTGCTCCCTCTGTGTCTGCATGTCTGATTCAGAAGCAACAATTAGGAGGCAGTCCTAAGATGGTGGAGGAATAGGACGGGGAGACCACTTTCTCCCCCACAAATTCATCAAAAGAACATTTAAAAGCTGAGTAAAATCCACAAAACAACTTCTGCATGCCAGCAGAGGACATCAGGCACCCAGAAAAGCAGCCCATTGTCTTTGAAAGGAGGTAGGAAAAATATAAAAGACAGAAAAAGAGACAAAAGAGGGAGGGACGGAGCTCTGTCCCGGAAAGGGAGTTTTAAAAAGAGAGAAGTTTCCAAACACCAGGAAACACTCTCACTGCCGAGTCTGTGCTGAGCCTTGGAAGCACAGAGGGCAACATAATAGGGAGGAAAAATAAGTAAATAATTAAAACCCACAGATTACGAGCCCAACGATAACTGCCCCAGCAGAGAAGCAGCGCAGACGCCTGCGCCCGCCACTAGCAAGTGGGGACTGGGCAGGGAGGCACGGGCTGCACTGCTTAGAGTAAGGATCCGGCCTGAATGCCTCTGAGGGTAATCAGAGCGAACTAATTTGAGCTAGCAAACCAGACTGTGGGATAGCTACCACGCGAAAAGCCCTAATACACCGCCAGGCCTGCACACAGAACAAAGGGTAGAACAGAACTAGCTGGCTGCAGACCATCCCCCTCCGGTGACAGGCCGCCAGAGCCGGAAGGGGGCAATCACAGCCCCAGAGAGACATTATCTACCAAACTGCAAGCAGGTGTCTTTGCTTACTAAGACTTCTTGGGGTTCTGGACAGTCATCCACCTGAGAAGGTGCGCCGATTGTACACGCAGAAAACCGAGCGGCAGGGACAGGAGAGGCGATAAGTCACAGTGACCGCGCGCTCGCCAAACACCTCATCACCAGAGCTGCTCGGAGCTAGGAAGGGCACAAAACGCAGGCCCAACAGAGTCTGCGCCTCTGAGGACTACTCGAGTGCCTGAACCTGAGCGGCTTAGACTGGGAGGTGCATGAAGCCCAGGGCCAGCCTCAGACGGTTCCCGGGGGAGCAACCTAGAGCCTGAGCTGTGTGGGCAGGAAGGGTGCACGCGCCGTGAGCAGGGGCCGGCCCAGTGTAGCTGAGACACTACGAGCACACGCCAGTGTTACTTGTTTGCAGTGTCCCTCCCTCCCCACAGCGCGACTGAACAAGTGAGCCTAAAAAAGTGCCCACCACCACCCCCTTGTGTCAGGGCGGAAATCAGACACTGAAGAGACCAGCAAACAGAAGCTAAAACTGAGGGAACCACCTTGGAAGAGACAGGTGCAATAGGTTAAAACCCTGTAGTTAGTACCGACTACATAAGAAGGGGCCTATAGAACTTGAGAAATATAAGCTGGACCAAGAAATCCAGGTTCGATGCACGATGCTGGATGCTTGGGGCTGGTGCACTGGACGGCCCAGAGGGATGGTATGGGGAGGGAGGAGGGAGGAGGGTTCGGGATGGGGAACACATGTATACCTGTGGCGGAGTCATTATGATATTTGACAAAACTAATACAATTATGTAAAGTTTAAAAATAAAATAAAATTAGAAAAAAAAAAGAAAATGAACTGACCCCACACTGCCCACAACAATACCAGAGAAAGTCCTAGATATATTTTTACTATTTTTACGATCATTCTTTTCTTTTTCTCTTCTTCTTTTTTTTCTTTTCTTTTTCTTTTTTATATTTTTTTCTTTTCTTTTCTTTCTTTTTTTAAACTTTTTAAAAATTTTTAAGTCCTCTGTTACTCCTTTAATTTTCATTTTTATAACCTACTATTACTTTTCAAAAAAAAGACTATTTTTTAAAGCAAACTTCATATATATTTTTAATAACTTTTGTAACTTTGTTTTTTTCTTCTTCTTCTTTTTCTTTTCTTTAATATTGTATTTTCAAAAATCCAACCTCTATTCTAGAATTTTAATCTTTGCTTTTTGGTATTTGTTATCAATTTTGTACCTTTAAGAACCCAACATTCAGTACCCATATTTACTTGGGAGCGAGATTACTGGATTGACTGCTCTCTCTCCCTTTGGACTCTCCTTTCTCTCCACTAGGTCACCTCTGTCTCCTTCCTCCCCCTTCTCTTCTCTATCCAACTCTCTGAATCTCTGTGTATTCCAGATGGTGGAGGACACTTAGGGAACTGATTACTGGCTGGATCTGTCTCTCTCCTTTTCATTCCCCCCTTTTATCCTGCTGGCCACCTGTCTCCTTCCTCCCGCTTCTCTTCTCTGTATAACTCCATGAACATCTCTGAGAGGTCCAGACTGTGGAGCGCACATAAGGAAGTGATTACTGGCTAGCTTGCTCTCTCCTCTTTTGATTCCACCTCATCTCATTCGAGTCACCTCTAACTCCCTCCTCCCTCTTCTCTTCTCCATGTATCTCTGTGAACCTCTCTGAGTGTCCTTCACTGTGGAGAAACTATTCATCTTTAACCTAGACGTTTTATCAATGGTGCTGCACAGAAGGAGAAGTCTTGAGACTACTGTAAAAATAAGACTGAAAACCAGAAGCAGGAGGCTTAAGTCCAAATCCTGAGAACATCATAGAACACCTGACTCCAGGGAACATTAAGTGATAGGAGCTCATCAAACGCCTCCATCTTAGGAGTGCCACCCAAGGGCCAACAAGTTCCAGAGCAAGACATACCAAGCAAATTCTCCAGCAACACAGGAACACAGCCCTGAGCTTCAACATACAGGCTGCCCAAAGTCACTCCAAACCCACTGACATCTCATAACTCATTACTGGACACTTCATTGCACTCCAGAGAGAAGAAATCCAGCTCTACACACCAGAACAACACAAGCTTCCATAAACAGAAATCCAGCTCTACACACCAGAACAACACAAGCTTCCCTAAACAGGAAACCTTGACAAGCCACCCTTACAACCCCACCCACAGCAAGGAAATGTCACAATAAAGAGAACTCCACAAACTGCCAGAATACAGAAAGGCCACCCCAAACTCAGCAATATAAACAAGATGAAGAGACAGAGGAATACCCAGCAGGTAAAGAAACAGGATAAATGCCCACCAAACCAAACAAAAGAGGAAGAGATAGGGAATCTACCTGATAATGATTTCCAAATAATGATAGTGAAAATGATCCAAAATCTTGAAATAAAAATGGAATCACAGATATATAGCCTGGAGGCAAGGATTGAGAAAATGCAAAAAAGGTTTAACAAGGACCTAGAGAAAATAAAAAAGAGTCACTATATAATGAATAATGCAATAAATGATATCAAAAACACTCTGGAGACAACAAATAGTAGAATAATGGAGGCAGAAGATAGGATTAGTGAAATAGAAGATAGAATGGTAGAAATAAATGAATCAGAGAGGAAAAAAGAAAAATGAATTAAAAGAAATGAGGACAATCTCAGATAACTCCAGGACAATATTAAACACCACAACATTCAAATTATAGGAGTCCCAGAAGAAGAAGACAAAAAGAAAGACCATGAGAAAATACCTGAGGAGATAATAGTTGAAAACTTCCCTAAAATGGGGAAGGAAATAATCACCCAAGTTCAAGAAACCCAGACAGTCCCAAACAGGATAAACCCAAGGTGAAATACCCCAAGACACATATTAATCAAATTAACAAAGATCAAACACAAAGAACAAATATTACAAGCAGCAAGGGAAAAACAACAGATAACACACAAGGGGATTCCCATAAGGATAATAGCTGATCTTTCAATAGAAACTCTTCAGGCCAGGAGGGAATGGCAAGACATACTTAAAGTGATGAAAGAAAATAACCTACAGCCCAGATTACTGTACCCAACAAAGATCTCATTCAAATATGAAGGAGAAATCAAAAGCTTTACAGATAAGCAAAAACTGAGAGAATTCAGCACCACCAAACCAGCTCTCCAACAAATGCTAAATGATATTCTCTAGACAAGAGACACAAAAAGGGTGTATAAACTCGAACCCAAAACAATAAACTAAATGGCAATGGAATCATACTTATCAATAATTACCTTAAACGTAAATGGGTTGAATGCCCCCAACCAAAAGACAAAGACTGGCTGAATGGATACAAAAACAAGACCCCTATATATGTTGTCTACAAAAGACCCACCTCAAAACAGGGGACACATACAGACTGAAAGCGAAGAGCTGGAAAAAGATATTCCATGCAAATACAGATCAAAAGAAAGCAGGAGTAGCAATATTCATATCAGACAAAATAGACTTTAAAACAAAGGCTGTAAAAAGAGACAAAGAAGGACACTACATAATGATCAAAGGATCAATCCAAGAAGAAGATATGACAATTATAAATATATATGCACCCAACATAGGAGCACCGCAATATGTAAGACAAATGCTAACAAGTATGAAAGGGGAAATTAACAATAACACAATAATAAACTGGGAGACTTTATACCCCACTCACACCTATGGATAGATCAACTAAACAGAAAATTAACAAAGAAACACAAACTTTAAATGATACAATAGACCAGTTAGACCTAATTGATATCTATAGGACATTTCACCCAAAAACAATGAATTTCACCTTTTTATAAAGCGCACATGGAACCTTCTTCAGGATAGATCACATCCTGGCCCATAAATCTAGCCTTGGTAAATTCAAAAAAAATTGAAATCATTCCAAGCATGTTTTCTGACCACAATGCAGTAAGATTAGATCTCAATTACAGGAGTAAAACTATTAAAAATCAACATATGGAGGCTGAAAAACACGCTGCTGAATAACCAACAAATCACAGAAGAAATCAAAAAAGAAATCAACTTATGCATAGAAATGAATGAAAATGAAAACACAACAACCCAAAACCTGTGGGACACTGTAAAAGCAGTGCTAAGGGGAGAGTTCATAGCGATACAGGTATACTTCAAGAAACAAGAAAAAAGTCAAATAAATAACCTAACTCTACACCTAAAGCAACTAGAAAAGGAAGAAATGAAGAACCCCAGGGTTAGTAGAAGGAAAGAAATCTTAAAAATTAGGGCAGAAATAAATGGAAAAAAAAAAAAAAAAAGGAGACCATAGCAAAAATCAACAAAGCCAAAAGCTGGTTCTTCGAAAGGATAAATAAAATTGACAAACCATTAGCCAGACTCATCAAGAAACAAAGGGAGAAAATGAAATCAACAAAATTAGAAATGAAAATGGAGAGATCACAACGAGACTACTATCAACAATTACATGCCAACAAAATGGACAACGTGGAAGAAATGGACAAATTCTTAGAAAAGTACAACTTTCCAAAACTGAACCAGGAAGAAATAGAAAATCTTAACAGACTCATCACAAGCACGGAAATTGAAACTATAATCAGAAATCTTCCAGCAAATAGAAGCCCAGGTCCAGATGGCTTCACAGCTGAATTCTATCAAAAATTTAGAGAAGAGCTAACACCTATCCTACTCAAACTCTTCCAGAAAATTGCAGAGGAAGGTAGACTTCCAAACTCATTCTATGAGGCCACCATCACCCTAATACCAAAACCTGACAAAGATCCCACAAAAAAAGAAAACTACAGGCCAATATCATTGATGAACATCGATGCAAAAATCCTTAACAAAATTCTAGCAATCAGAATCCAACAACACATTAAAAAGATCATACACCATGATCAAGTGGGCTTTATCCCAGGGATGCAAGGATTCTTCAATATCCACAAATCAATCAATGTAATATACACCACATTAACAAACCATACACAAAAATAAACTCAAAATGGATTAAAGATCTAAATGTAAGACCAGAAACTATAAAACTCCTAGAGGAGAGTAGGCAAAACACTCTCCAAACATACATCACAGCAGGATCCTCTATGACCCACCTCCCAGAATATTGGAAATAAAAGCACAAATAAACAAATGGGACCTAATTAAAATTAAAAGATTCTGCACAACAAAATAAACTATAAGCAAGGTGAAAAGACAGCCTTCAGAATGGGAGAAAATAATAGCAAATGAAGCAACTGACAAACAACTAATCTCAAAAATATACAAGCAACTCCTACAGCTCAACTCCAGAAAAATAAATGACCCAATCAAAAAATGGGCCAAAGAACTAAATAGACATTTCACCAAAGAAGACATACAGATGGCTAACAAACACATGAAAAGATGCTCAACATCACTCATTATCAGAGAAATGCAAATCAAAACCACTATGAGGTACCTTTTCGTGCCAGTCAGAATGGCTGTGATTCAAAAGTCTACAAGCAATAAATGCTGGAGAGGGTGTGGAGAAAAGGGAACCCTCTGACACTGTTGGTGGGAATGCAAACTAGTCCAGCCACTATGGAGAACAGTGTGGAGATTCCTTAAAAAACTGGAAATAGAACTGCCATATGACCCAGCAATCCCACTGCTGGGCATACACACTGAGGAAACCAGAATTGAAAGAGACACATGTACCCCAATGTTCATCGCAGCACTGTTTATAATAGCCAGGACATGGAAGCAACCTAGATGTCCATCAGCAGATGAATGGATAAGCAAGCAGTGGTACATATACACAATGGAGTATTACTCAGCCATTAAAAAGAATACATTTGAATCAGTTCTAATGAGGTGGATGAAACTGGAGCCGATTATAGAGAGTGAAGTAAGCCAGAAAGAAAAACACCAATACAGTATACTAACACATATATACGGAATTTAGAAAGATGGTAACAATAACCCTATATATGAGACAGCAAAAGAGACACTGATGTATAGAACAGTCTTTTGGACTCTGTGGGAGAGGGAGAGGGTGGGAAGATTTGGGAAAATGGCATTGAAATATGTATAATATCATATATGAAACGAGTCACCAGTCCAGGTTTGATGCACGATACTGGATGCTTGGGGCTGGTGCACTGGGACGACCCAGAGGGATGGTACAGGGAGGGAGGAGGGTTCAGGATGGGGAACACATGTATACCTGTGGCATATTCATGTTGATATATGGCAAAACCAATACAATATAAAAAATAAAAAAGAATCCAACAACACATTAAAAAGATCATACAACATGATCAAATGGGCTTTATCCCAGGGATGCAAGGATTCTTCAATATCTGCAAATCAATCAATGTAATACACCACATTAACAAATTGAAAAATAAAAGCCACATAATTATCTCAATAGATGCAGAGAAAGCCTTTGATAAAATTCAACATCCATTTATGATAAAAACTCTCCAGAAAGCAGGAACATAAGGAACATACCTCAACATAATAAAAGCTATATATGACAAACCCACAACGAACATTATCCTCAATGGTGAAAAATTGAAAGCATTTCCCCTAAAGTCAGGAACAAGACAAGGGTGCCCACTCTCACTTCTACTATTCAAGATAGTTTTGGAAGTTTTAGCCACAGCAATCAGAGCAGGAAAAGAAATAAAAAGAATCCAAATTGGAAAAGAAGAAGTAAAACTCTCACTGTTTGCAGATGACATGATCCTCTACATAGAAAACCCTAAAGACTCCACCAGAAAATCACTAGAGCTAATCAATGAATATAGTAAAGTTGCAGGATATAAAATCAACACACAGAAAACCCTTGCATTCCTATACACTAATAATGAGGAAATAGAAAGAAATTAAGGAAACAATTCCATTCCCCATTGCAATGAAAAGAATAAAATAATTAGAAATATATCTACCTAAAGAAACTAAAGACCTATAAATCAGAGCAGATCAGATCAGATCAGTCGCTCATTCGTGTCCCATTCTTTGCGACCCCATGAATCGCAGCATGCCAGGCCTCCCTGTCCATCACCAACTCCCGGAGTTCACTCAGACTCATGTCCATCGAGTCAGTGATGCCATCCAGCCATCTCATCCTCTGTCGTCCCCTTCTCCTCCTGCCCCCAATCCCTCCCAGCATCAGAGCCTTTTCCAATGAGTCAACTCTTCGCATGAGGTGGCCAAAGTACTGGAGTTTCAGCTTTAGCATCATTCCTTCCAAAGAAATCCCAGGGCTGATCGCCTTCAGAATGGACTGGTTGGAGCTCCTTGCAGTCCAAGGGACTCTCAAGAGTCTTCTCCAACACTACAGTTCAAAAGCATCAATTCTTCAGTGCTCAGCCTTCTTCACAGTCCAACTCTCACATCCATACATGACCACAGGAAAAACCATAGCCTTTACTAGACAAACCTTTGTTGACAAAGCAATGTCTCTGCTTTTGAATATGCTATCTAGGTTGGTCATAACTTTCCTTCCAAGGAGTAAGCGTCTTTTAATTTCATGGCTGAAGTCACCATCTGTAGTGATTTTGGAGCCTAAAAAATAAAGTCTGACACTGTTTTCACTGTTTCCCTATCTATTTCCCATGAAGTGGTGGACCGGATGCCATGATCTTCATTTACTGAATGTTGAGCTTTAAGCCAACTTTTTCACTCTCCACTTTCACTTTCATCAAGAGGCTTTCCTATAAATAGAAAACTATAAAACACTGATGAAAGAAATCAAAGAGGACACTAATAGATGGAGAAATATACCATGTTCATGGATCAGAAGAATCAATATAGTGTAAATGAGTATACTGCCCAAAGCAAGCTATAGATTCAGTGCAATCCCTATCAAGCCACCAACGGTATTTTTCACAGCGCTAAAACAAATAATTTCACAATTTGTATGGAAATACAAAAAAACCTCGAATAGCCAAAGCAATCTTGAGAAAGAAGAACGGAAATGGAGGAATCAACCTGCCTGACTTCAGGCTCTACTACTAAGCCACAGTCATCGAGACAGTGGCACAAAGACAGAAATATAGATCAATGGAACAAAATAGAAAGCCCAGAGATAAACCCAAGCACCTATGGACACCTTATCTTTGACAAAGGAGGCAAGAATATACAATGGATTAAAGACAATCTCTTTAACAAGTGGTGCTGGGAAAACTGGTCAACCACTTGTAAAAGAATGAAACTAGAACACCTTCTAACACCATACACAAAAATAAACTCAAAATGGATTAAAGATCTAAATGTAAGACCAGAAACTATAAAACTCTTAGAGGAGAACATAGGCAAAACACTCTCCGACATACATCACAGCAGGATCCTCTATGACCCACCTCCCAGAATATTGGAAATAAAAGCACAAATAAACAAATGGGACCTAATTAAAATTAAAAGCTTCTGCACAACAAAATAAACTATAAGCAAGGTGAAAAGACAGCCTTCAGAATGGGAGAAAATAATAGCAAATGAAGCAACTGACAGACAACTAATCTCAAAAATATACAAGCAACTCCTACAGCTCAATTACAGAAAAATAAATGACCCAATCAAAAAATGGACCTAAGAACTAAATAGACATTTCACCAAAGAAGACATACAGATGGCTAACAAACACATGAAAAGATGCTCAACATCACTCATTATCAGAGAAATGCAAATCAAAACCACAATGAGGTACCATTTCATGCCAGTCAGAATGGCTGTGATTCAAAAGTCTACAAGCAATAAATGCTGGAGAGGGTGTGGAGAAAAGGGAACCCTCTGACACTGTTGGTGGGAATGCAAACTAGTCCAGCCACTATGGAGAACAGTGTGGAGATTCCTTAAAAAACTGGAAATAGAACTGCCATATGACCCAGCAATCCCACTGTTGGGCATACACACTGAGGAAACCAGAATTGAAAGAGACACATGTACCCCAATGTTCATCGCAGCACTGTTTATAATAGCCAGGACATGGAAGCAACCTAGATGTCCATCAGCAGATGAATGGATAAGCAAGCAGTGGTACATATACACAATGGAGTATTACTCAGCCATTAAAAAGAATACATTTGAATCAGTTCTAATGAGGTGGATGAAACTGGAGCCGATTATAGAGAGTGAAGTAAGCCAGAAAGAAAAACACCAATACAGTATACTAACACATATATACGGAATTTAGAAAGATGGTAACAATAACCCTATATATGAGACAGCAAAAGAGACACTGATGTATAGAACAGTCTTTTGGACTCTGTGGGAGAGGGCGAGGATGGGAAGATTTGGGAGAATGGCATTAAAACATGTATAATATCATATACGAAATGAATCGCCAGTCCAGCTTCAATGCAGGATATAGGAAGCCTGGGACTGGTGCACTGGGATGACCCAGAGGGGTGGTATGGGGAGGGAGGTGGGAGGGGGGGTTCAGGATGGGGAACACATGTACACCCATGGCGGATGCATGTTGATGTATGGCAAAACCAATACAATATTGTAAAGTAAAAATAATAATAATAATAATTTTAAAAGAAAAAAAAAAGAAGCAACAATTAGTAATCAGGGAACAGACATGGGATATTTGAGGGGAAAAGCCCTACTTTCTCACTCTGGCTACCGTAAGCTTTGTGGAAGCTTCTCCTGAACATGTGCATGCCTGCCAGCCATGCAGAAAATATTTACATTATCCTGTGACAGAATATACTGAGGACTTTTAAGGTAGAATATTTAACTAAGAAAAATAATAGTTCAGCATCCTTTTCAGTAATGACAGGGCCAAAATTTGTGTATTCACAAAATATTTGTTTCAAGATGTCATTATATTGCCAGCTGACCTTTGAGGTTTAGTAACTTAAAATATTTATGGAAGTACACAAAATTGGTAGTGATTTAATTGTTCCCAGGGCCTTAAGCTCTGTTGGCTTAACTTTGTTAAGTATCAAATAACTTAAGCTGGTGTCCTTTCCAGAGAAACCCTGTGATAATGGATTAGGTAGTCATTCCTCAAGGGGATCTTCTCAAACCAGGGACTGAACCCTAGTCTCTTGCACTGGCAGGCAGATTCTTTACCCTCTGAGACATCAGGGAAGCCTGAAACCCTGTGAGCTCTGAATGTTTCTAGGACCTTCCAGAAAGAAGAGGAGAGTAACAGGTAGGGACTTTAATTATCCATCATTTTACTCTCTAAATTTCATCTTTCTAACTTGAATTCAAATTATTAACTATTTTATTACTTGTATCTGCTGCCTCCTTTTTACTTGGTTCTAAATGTGACCACGGTGTTTTCACCTTCATTTTCCCAAAGCAGTACTAATTTAAGGTCATGTACTTTATAGTTTTACCAAAAATTTGAAGACATTTACAGTCCTATACAGAAAGGCTACAGTTTCAGAATAAAATGTTTCCCTAAGCCTCATGAACACATGGTCTCTTTTTTGTTGACCATGTGCCTTGCTGAGGTCTGTCCTAATGACATGATTCTGGGCTCCTTTCTCACCCAGGTCCAATTCTTTTAATAATAGATACTTTCAAACATCCCAAATTTAGTTTTCTTAATTTTGCAGAAAAAGTAACCTCCTAATTTGAGTCAATCATCTCACCAATATACAAGCCCAAAATGCCTTCCTTTCCCAACCAAAGAAACCAATGAAACTCTGCTAAACAAGCAAGCATCAACAAAAAAGGTAACACATGGCATGAGAGAAATTCTGTAATAAATAATAGTCAAGCTACAAGTTAAAAATATTTTCTCAAAGTACAGTCTTACTGAAACAGAACAGAATGAATTTGATATAAGCAGTTTACAAATTAGTAGACTTGAAATTAGAAGGCTAACAGTTTAGTCTAAATTTTTTTTTAAAGCTGTGACTTTAAATCATTAACCGTTCTGAACTTGATTTTACTATTGATGAAATAAATATATTTATATGATGTGTGTGTACTGGTTTCACTGCACAAAGGTAAAAAGAAAATACTTGCCAAAAGCTACATTTAAAATATTTACAGACGTAAAATGAATTATAGTCAAAGCTGTTTTAGAAACTTCAGTATCTGGCATTTAAAGGAAACATTTTTTCATAGAGAGTGGCTACATGGGAGTAGAAATCAGAGATTAGGATGCATGCTTCTAAAAGTAAGTGGCAGATAAGCACAACTCCAATGAAACAGTGCTACTCTAGTGTTATCTAGGTGATTTTCTTCATTTGTTGCTCATTATATCAGAGGTATCTCAAATTTGAGCACTTGAAGACCATTTTCTTTTTCCAGTAAAAACTAGAAGTTTGAAATCACAATAAAGCACAGATAACATTTCTAATTTAATGTTATTATTTAATAGGAAAAATGGGGAAGGGGTAGGATATTGTGTAAATAGTTAGAAAAAGAAGTTTCAGATAGAAAAATTGGGAGCAAATTATTGAGAAACAGCACATATTTTCTTAATCATTTTATGGAAAAAAAAGGATAATAAGGCTGAAACTAAAAATATTTAATTAATTTTTAATTAGCACAGAATCTCCTTGTCATATCAATAACTGCATAGAAGCATACTCTCTGATCAAAACCATCTAGGCAGGGTTTTTTTCAGAGTAAGTTTAACATCTTTTTTCCTCAAACTGTAGATTAAGGGGTTCAGCAAAGGAACCGTATTGGTGTAAAAAACAGAAGAGATTTTTCCTTCATCCATAGACACAGCAGAAGATGGTTTGAGATACACAAATGAAATTGATCCAAAGAAGAGAGAAACAGCAATGACGTGGGAACTGCAGGTGCCAAAGACTTTGGATCTGCCCTCTTTGGAGCTGATCTGAAGGATGTTGGAGAGGATGAAAACATAAGAGACAAAGATGGTGATACTGGGCACAATGACATTGAACCCTGATGTAATGGAATCTACCAGCTCATTGACGTAGGTGCTTGTGCAGGAGAGCTTGAGCAGAGGCATGATATCACACATATAATGGTTGATGGTGTTTGCCTCACAGAAGGTCAGTCTCAGCATGCATTCAGTGAGAACCATGGCACCAGCAAATGCCATGAAGTATGAACCGAGCTTAAGGCTGGAACACACTTTAGGGATCATGGCAACATTATACAAAAGTGGGTTACAGATGGCCACATAGCGATCATAGGCCATTGAGGTCAGCACATAGCATTTGGAAATGACAAAAAAAAACTGAGAAAATAGAGCTGGGTCATGCACCCCATGTAAGAAATAATATTCTTCTTTGATATGAAGTTAATCAGCATTTTGGGTGTAAACACAGAAGAGTAACACAGATCTATGAAGGACAAGTTAAAGAGGAAAAAGTACATGGGCATATATAGGTATGAACTCAGCCCAATAAGGATTAACAAGCCCAAATTTCCCATCACGGTGACCATATACATTACTAGAAAGAGGAAGAAGAGCGGGAGCTGGAGATCTGGTTGGTCTGTTAATCCCAAAAAAATGAACTGAGTCGCGGAAGAGCCATTTCCTGGAGCCATTCTTCTCTAAGTAAATCTGTGAGCACAGGAGAAAAGGTTGATATAGAGGAAAAACAGCTTTTCTCACAGCAATTCTTCTCACATAGTGATGTATGCACAGGGAATGACTAAAACTATCTAAAACTTGACCCATAGAATTTCTTTACCATTACCATGGAGATGCGAGACAAGAGTGTTCCCTTCTAAGGTGTTATAAACTAAGCAGCAAAAAATCACCAAAGTTTAACCTACAGAGTGAAGGGAACAGCTGCCATATGCAAACATACCTGTTGGGGGGAAAAAGTGGGCGGGGGAGGGAAAAGAAGTTTGAACCAGGGACAGAATTTTCCTTCTCTCATCTCACCATTTCTTATTCATGCACTTGGACCCACCCCTCACAAGTAAATTGAACTCTGTGGACCAGAGTCCACTAGGCTCCTCTGTCCATGGGGATTCTCCGGGCAAGAATACTGGAGTGGGTTGCCATTCCCTCCTTCAGGGGATCTTCCCAACCCAGGGATCGAACCGCTATCTCTCGGTCTCCTGCTTTGGCAGGCAGGTTCTTCACCACTGCTGCCACCTGGGAAGCCCAAAATTGAAGGCAGCAGCCCTCAGAGCCCGATGCTTTCCTCTAATGAAGATTAGACCTGATGGAATAGGAGTCAAAGAAACTGTCTTATATAAGATCCTTGGTCTCCATCTCAAACAAGGAAAAGACGAATATAAATGGAATTCAGAAACTCACCCTCCATAATCCAGAAAATCCAAATTCTTTCTTCTTATTATTGCTATACCCCTGATCCAGGAAGGTCAACTTCAGATTCATAGGTTTTGGTTTCTTTGATTCTAAGAAAATGCCACGTGCAATTAATCTCTGATATTTCCTGGAAAGTATACTCAGAATTATAGATCATCATCTTGAGTATGACTTTTCACTCTATCAAGGAGCAGAAAGCAATAACGGCCTCTATTAATACCATTCTTGCCACACAGTAAGTCACAAAAGATATATTGTGAGTGCAATGGTATAATGTACTCAGATATAAAAAGGGCAGCAGCTTCCTCAGTCTCTTCCCCCAGGGAACAGTTTCTGGGTGTAATAGGTAACTAAAGGGATTATATTTACACCTAGACCACAATATGTCTTTTGTTCATTATGCAATCAACATTTCATTCAAGTTTTTCCTTCACTGCAGGGATTGTTAACCCTCCAAGGACAAGCCAAAATTGACAACCATTTCCCATTAGCGACACGCAGAAGACCAAGCCCCAGAATCTCCTCCTCTGTATGACCACACTGATTCAAAAACAATTTCTGTACAAATTCCCTTCGTTAGAAACCCAAAACTTAGTTAAAAGGATCCTGCACACAGTTTGAGCATGATACCAGTTATGTTTAAGTTGTTAGAAATTTCAAAATAAACTCTTGCCATATACCTATGGTGATCCAAAACCACATGACTGGAATAAACTTCCCCCAGTTCCCAGATCTTCCTGGGGAGAGAAAGAGATGTACAACATATTCAAAGCCCCAATTTTTCTAGAGGCTGTTGTGAAGACTGGCTTCAGGATAGCCTGTGCCAGAAAGCTGAGGGGACATAAGGTATGGCATAGTTTAGCTGCCTGAGGTGAGAGAAAGAACTGAGATAGCAGTCTGGGCTAGAATTCACCTCCCCTTAGCTTAACACAGCTAGCTGTAGAAAATACTTTTCCTACAGCTTCTCCTTGATTAAGGAAAATGTGCTCTGTACATCCAATGACCCGATTTATCTGGGGGCTGCTTGAGGAATTGACTTTAGTCTCCTTTGTTTTAAGAGCCTGATGGGATCCTGCTGCTGCTGCTGCTAAGTCGCTTCAGTCGTGTCCAACTCTGTGCAACCCCATAGACGGCAGCCCACCAGGCTACCCCGTCCCCGGGATTCTCCAGACAAGACCACTGGAGTGGGTTGCCATTTCCTTCTCCAATGCATGCAGTGAAAAGTGAAAGTGAAGTCGCTCAGTCGTGTCCTACTCTTAGCGACCCCATGGACTGCAGCCCACCAGGCTCCTCCATCCATGGAATTTTCCAGGCAAGAGTACTGGAGTGGGGTGCCCTTGTCAAGTACCTGAGAGCCACTAAAAATAAAGTGGATTGTACTTTTACAAAGTTAAAGAGGTTTGCTTTTTCTAGCCAGGCTTAATGATGTGGGTCTTCTCCAGTACAAAGCCAGTTCATGAGGACTAAAACAGGTTACTATTTGTCTATATATAGACACAAATGCAGAAAGTCAAGGTAAAATGAAGGAAAGTCCAATTACATTTAAAAAAAAAAGTCTTTCCAAAAGAGCCTAAAAAGTGGCCCTAATGAAATGGATACATGATTTACATGACAGAGATTTCATTTAACTGCCATAAAGATGCTCATTGTAGTCACAAAACAATACATGAACAAAGTGAGAATTTTAGTGTTATGAATACCAAGCAGAACATTCTTTATGAATCTTTATGAATCCAAAAAACACAATAACTGAACGGAATAATTCACTAAAAATTCAAAACAGCAGACTAAACAAACTGAGGAAAGGAGTCTAAAATTTGGGGGAAAAAAGAATTGGAAATAATTCAGTAAATGGAGGAAAAATAAAAAAGAATGAAAAATAGTGGGTAAAGCCTAAGGGATTTATGAAAAATGTCACCTGGACCATATAGGCATTATAGAGATTCAGAAGAAGAAAGTGAGAAATGAAGCAAAATGTTTCTTGAAGAAAAATTGGCTGAAAAATCCCTGCATCTGTGCAAGGAAATGTATATCCAGAACCAGGAAACAAAAAGGATCCCAAAGAAATCAACAGAAAAACACACTTTACAATCAAGTTATAAGAAATCAAAGACAGAATTTTTTTTTATTGAAGTGTAGTTGATTTACAGTATGTTGTAAGTTTCAGATGCACAATATAGTGATTCAATATTTTTATAGGTTATACTCCATTTAAAGCTATATTAAAATACTGACTGATTCTCTATCCATATATCTTTATTTTATACATACTGATCTGTATCTCTTAATCCCCTCCTTCCTTTACTGTCTGTCACATCTTCCCTCTCCCCACTGATAACCACTACTTTGATCTCAGTATCTGTGAGATTGTTCCTGTCCTATTATATTAACTTTTTCCTTTTTATTTTTTATGTTCCATATATAAGTGGTAACACAATATTGGTAATTCTCTGTCTGCCCTATTTCACTAAAAAATATTCTCTAGGACCAACCACATTATTGCAAATGGCAGGATTTCATTATTTTTATTGGCTGAGTTATATATTATGCATATTAATATATACATATATAGCCCAGCTTTAAAAAATATTATATATGATACTTTGTCATTAAATATATGTGTGTATACATATATATACACATGTGTATATATATATATATATATATATGTATATATACATTTTTGCTATTATTCGGTCACTAAGGGCATATCTGACTCTTTGCAACCCCATGGGCTGCAACACACCAGGCTTCCTTGTACTTCACTATCTCCCAGAGTTTGCTTAAACTCATGTCCATTGAATCAGTTATGTCATCCAACCATCTCATCCTCTGTTACTCACTTCTTCTCCTGCCCTCAATCTTTTCCAGGATCAGGGTCTTTTCCAATGAGTGGGTTCTTTGTATTGGGTAGCCAAAGTATTGGAGCTTCAGCCTTCCAATGATTACGGGTTGATTTCCTTTAAGATCAACTGGTTTGATCTCCTTGCTGTCCAAGGGACTCTCAAGAGTCTTCTCCATTACCACAATTCAAAAGCATCAATTCCCCTAGATCATTACCATTAAAGCTCATCACTTACTTTAGGTTCTCTTTTGATGTATATTATATGGGTTTGAACAAACTTATAATGACATATATCCACCATTATAGTATAATACTGAGTAGTTTCATTGTCTAAGAATTAATCTGTGCTCTAATCCTTCTCTCCCCTGGCAACTAATGATGTTTTTACTGTCTCCATAGTTTTGCCTTTTTCAAAATGGTATGTAGTTGGAGTCATATAGTAGGTAGCCTTTTCAGATTGACTCTTTCATTTAGTAATATGAATTAAGTTTCCTCCAGTCATTTCATAGCTTGATGGCTCATTTCTTTATAGTGCTGTATAATATAACTGTCTGGATGTGCCACAGTTTATTTATCCACTCACCTTCTGAGGGGTATTTTATTAGCTTCTAGATTTAAGTGATTATGAATAAATCTGCTATAAAGATCCATGTGCAGGTTTTTATGTGGATGTAAGTTTTCAATTAATTTGGGTAAATTCCAAGAAGTGTAATTTCTGGATCTCATGGTAAAAGTAGGATTAGTTTTGTAAGAAATTGCCAAACTGACTTCCAAAGTGGCTGTACCATTCAGAATTCCCATCATCCATGAATGAGAGTTCCTGTAGTTCCACATTCTCTCTAGGAATTCATGTTGTTTATATTCCAGATTTCAGCCATTCTAATATCGTGTACTAGTATCTCGTTTATTAAAAAGTATCTCATTTTATTAAATCATGATTGATTTATAATGTTCTGTTAATTTCTGTTGAATAGCAAAGTGATTCAGTTATACATATCTCTGTATATATATTCTTTTTCATATTCTTTTCCATTATAGTTTATTATAGGATAGCAACTGTAGTTCCCTGAGCTATACAGTAGGGCCTTGTCTATCCATTTCCTATATAATAGATTGCACATGCTAATACCAAACTTTCAATCTATCCATCTCCAACCACCACTCCCTTCCCCTGGCAACCATGAATTTGTTCTTTATATCTGTGTGGTTCTATTTCATTGTTGCTTTCATTTGCATTTTCTTGATGCCATATGATGTTGAGCATCTTTTCACATGCTTATTTGTCAATTGTTTATCTTTTTGGTTAGATATCTGTTAAGGTCTTTGACTCATTTATAAATAACCTTGTTTTCTATTGTATAGCACATGGAACTCTGCTCAATGTTATGTGCCACCAGGATGGGAGGTGGATTAGGGGGAGAATGGGAACATGTATATTTGTGACTGAGTCCCTTGGCCATTCACCTGAAACTACCACAACACTGTTAACCAGCTATACACCAATACAAAACAAAAATTTGAAAAAAATAAAGAAAGCATCAAGTACTTGGAAGGATCTACAGAATTTTATGGTTAGTGAAATATCTCATATAGAAACATAGAATAAGATACCAGTTATATGGGAATCTAAAATATAAAACAAACAAAGTAAAAAAACTACAGGTGACTAGCAGGGAGAGGAGCAAGATGAGGGTACAGGATTAAGAAATGAAAATTACTATGTATAAGGCAGATAAGCAACAAGGAGTTACTTTATAGCACAGGGAATTATACAATTACCTTGTAATAATTTTATTGGAGTATGATCTGTATAAACACTGAAACACTATGCTGTACACCTGAAAATAATGTTATAAATCAACTATATTTCAATAAAAATGCATTTAAAAATAAATTCCAGCATGCAAAGATGTTTGTAGTTAGAAAATTATAATAAAAGAGTCTTGGACAAACCAAAAGGAGTTAATACTATATTTTGAGTGGCCTGATGTAAGATTTCAGGCACAGGAATCAAGGGAGGTAAATAGAACTGGCAAGAGAACATTTAGAATGAAAGACCTATATAGCTATCTACTACTACTACTAAGTCACTTCAGTCGTGTCCGACTCTGTGCGACCCCACAGACAGCAGCCCACCAGGCTCCGCTGTCCCTGGGATTCTCCAGGCAAGAACTCTGGAGTGGGCTGCCATTTCCTTCTCCAATGCATGAAAGTGAAAAGTGAAAGTGAAGTCGCTCAGTCGTGTCCGACTCTTCGCGATCCCATGGACTGCAGCCTACCAGGCTCCTCTGTCCATGGGATTTTCCAGGCAAAAGTACTGGAATGGGTTGCCATTGCCTTCTCCAATATAGCTATCTAATCTTATCTAAATAATTTATTTCCAAAATATTTTGTATACAATATTTACATGATTCTGTGTACTCTTAAAGTATGTCTACCAAGTATTTAATTAAGAAGACTAGCAAGAACTCACAAAGCTATATGTCATCACAGTTTTTAATTATAAATAGGTCTATTTATACAAATAATTTTTCCAGTAAAAAGACAATCAGCAAAATCAATGACAGCACCAAATTCACTCACACTAATTTGACTAAATTCAAAACTTATCTATCTCATAACATTTAGCTAGATTTTTTACAACAAATACACATGGGGGAAAATATAACTATAAGTACTGAATCAACTATGTTGGCAATATTTTATGACCATGGTAGATATTAAGTCAAATGTTTAATTATTTATTAAACCATAAATGAATGTCCAGGGAACATCTAGTAAGTCTGTTATGTTTGATGATAAAAAAGAAAAACAGGTATTTTCAACCTTTATCATATTAACATAATTATCTAAAAATTGAAAATATTCTTATATTTAAAGATGAATTATGATATGATTTTATCTACTAGATAACATTTCCAAATAAAATCATCAAAATTCTAATGTAAATATGTGCTTGTTTGTGGAATGTAATTTTTCTATCAGGTTTTATGAATGAAATATCAATTACTGATCAAAAATTCTCTTTTAACTTATTTTATTGAAGTGTAGTTATGTACAATATTATATGAGTTACAGATGTACAATATAGTGATTCACAATTCTTAGAGATTACATTCCATTTATAGTTATTATAAAAATACTGGTTATATCTCCTGTGTTGTACAATATATCCTTAAAGCTTATTTTATACATAATAGTTTATACCTCTTAATCACCTATCCTTTTATTGTTTCTTCCCACTTCCTTTTCCCCACAGATAAACAAATTTGTTCTCTACATCAATGAGTCTATATCTCTTTTGCTGTATTCACTAATTTTTTACAGTTTTATGATTTCACATATAAGTAATATCATCTTTATCTTTTTTGCCTGACTTAAATAACTTAGCATAATACCCTCCAAGTCCATTGATGTTGCTGTAAATGGGAATTTTTCATTCTTTTGATGGATGAGTAATATTCCATTGTATATATTTGCCACATCTTATCCCTTCAATCTGTTGATGGAGATTTAGGATACTCCCATATCGTGGCAACTGTAAATAATGCTGCACTGAATTTTGGGGTACAAATATCTTTTGAATTAATGCTTTCATATTTTTAAGATATATATACAGGAGTGGAATTACTGGACATTTGGTATTTCTATTTCTAGTTTTCTGAGATAACTCCACACTGGAAAATTCCCACTTTCAAGCTCATTCAGAAACAACTCTCCAGAAGTTCTCTCTGGCCCTTCACAGTTCTTTCTTTTCTTCCATTTTTTTCACAAGATGAACAGTGGCTGCAAAAACTGTCTCTGCAATTTTAGCTGTGTGATTCTGAGCAAGTCACAGAACTGTTTCCTCAGCAAAAAAAAATCAGATAAGGAGATTTATTTTTTAGACCATTTGTAAAATTCTATAACACATTATTTTCTACCGATTTAAATTTTCCTCTAATAGAGGGAAGGAGTCAAATTTATGAACTAAAAGAGTAAATATCAATAAGACAATGTTTCTGCCAAATACTTTTGTTTTCTTTTGAAAAGTGGGAAACACACCTTTCTTTGCAAAGGGGAAGCCCTCTTACATAGTTAGACAATGAATCCTGACCTTATGTTTGATAACATACTCTGTAGTCAAATATACCACTGTGCAACTTTTAATCACAATTACAATCCACTGATAGGCAAGTTGATAACAATTTCAATTATGTTTATGACAACATATCAATTGACCAATAAACTAAAAACAGGCATTTTTATTGGTGTGGGTTGAGAACGGTAGATAGAATAGTTTAGCTTATTCATTCTCAAGTACCCTCAAGAATAAAAGAATTATGGTTCAACAAATTATTCAGTTTCATTATCTATTTTTTTTTATGTGGCACCTAAAATACAGAACAGGAGCTATTACTAAAAGAAAATCCAGAAAGTTTTTGGGAATTTTTACATCTTTACCATGTCCACATTTTTGTCATTACTTCTCTGTGTTAATGGAGTGGTAACTAATGACAGCACTGATACAGGAAAGGGCTCTATGTAATTGAAAGCAAGAAAGAAAAAAAATGGTCAAACAGCATACTACTCTATGGCATACCTTGGATGAACTGACGCACAAGGGAAATAGTAGTGTTATCATCAGATGGGAAAGGTTATTGATCCCTACTCTCCAAATGCTATGGGATCACTTAGGGCTGAGGATGATTCTCCAGTCAAATAGGCCCACAGTGTTACATTATGTGGCAAGAGAAGAATAGGCATCAGACATTAGACACGAATCCTGTCAAGAAGACATGAGGAAGACAAAGGAAAATGTGAAAAAAGAACGAGCAGGAAAAAAAGAAAGACAACAAAGAAAAGGTGGCCTAAATGGTTTGGTTCAGTTTGTAATTCTCTTCAGGATTTTCTTCACAGCAATTTTGACATCCTTGTTCCTGAGGCTATATGAGAGGGTTCAGCACGGGTACCACACTGGTGGAAAAGAGTGAGAAAAAGTTTCCCTCTTCCACAAACCCAGAGGATGATGGTTTGACAGTGAGCAGCCCAAATCCATAAAATAGACCAACTGTTGTAATATGGGAAAACAAGTGCTCAAGGCTTTGGACCAACCTTTAGATGATGGTATACGAAGAATATTGGAAAGAATCAAAGTGTAAGAAATAAAGATAATGAGGCTAGATACTATTACAACTGTCCCCACAACAGCAGAAACTAAAATCCTATTGGCATAAATGCTGCTGCAGGTGAGCTGTAGAAGCGGGAAGATGTCACACATGAAATGGTTGATGATGTTGGAATCACAAAAGTTCAGCCTCATCATACACCCTGTGTGGACCATGGCTCCAGGAAACCCCATCACATATGAACCAGACATCAGCAGAGAAAACACCTGAGGGGACACAGCCATTGTGGGCAGCAAGGGCTTACAGATGGCCACATAGCGATCATAGGCCATGGCTGTCAACACACAGCACTCAGAGCTGCAAAAAAGCAGAAGAAAAACAGCTGAGACACACATCCTGTAAAGGAGATAGCATATTCTCAAAAATAAAGCTCATTAGAATTTTGAGGGTAAAGACAGATGAGTAATGAAGATAAATAAAAGAGAGACTGAAGACAAAAAAGTACATGGGGGTGTGCAGGTGTGAATTTAGACAAATTAGATTCATTAAGCACAAATTGTCCACCATAATGATCATGTAGTTCAGCAGAAACAGGAAAAACAGAGGTAGCTGGAGTTTAGGTTGTTCTGTCAATCCCATAAGGATAAACTCAGTCACAGAGGGCGCATTTTCCATATTCATTTACTACACAGTCGTGATCTGTAGTAACAGGGGCAGAAACTCAGATTCACAATGGACCTTCATGGACTTTCCCTGTTTCCCGAGTGAGAGCTGGATCTTTTTATAACCACAGGGTTGTCTAAAGAGACTCATCAAATCATCCAAAATACAAGACTTGTAATGACTATTCCCGCAGATTCCTCATTTTCTTCTTTCTGCCCTTACTCCTCTTGTTTGTCTCTGTGCTTAAAAAATACCAGTAGACTCCCAGTGTCTCTGCACATCATTCTTCCTTCTCTTCAGGCTCTGTTCAGGATCTGGGCTGAAAAGAACAATAAATAGGTGGTGTTCCCCAGAACCCTCAATTTATACAGTCTGAAGTTTGAAAGGAATTGAGACAAAGGTGATTCAACCCTCACCTTCTTTTTCCTCGATGCCTCACTGACACTGAACCGTAGGTCTCCTTCTACCCTATGATGCTTAGAAGGTCAAAGTTTCTCACAAGGAAGAAAACAGTATCCATCACTGTGGTCATCAGTCTTTGACAAGCTAAGGGAACAGGCCATAATTTTTATATGAAAATTCTCCCAGAAGGTTTTCTTCACTTGCAAGGACAATATCCACCTTTAGTTCAATTCAGTTCAGTCGCTCAGTCATGTCTGACTCTTTGCAACCACATGGACTGCAGAAACCCAGGCCTCCCTGTCCATCACCAACTCCTGGAGTTCACCCAAACTCATGTCCATTGAGTCGGTGATGCCATCCAGCCATCTCATCCTCTGTCCTCCCCTTCTTCTCCTGCCCTCAATCTTTCCCAGTATCAGGGTCTTTTCAAATGAGTCAGCTCTTTGCATCAGGTGGCCAAAGTATTGGAGTTTCAGCTTCAACATCAGTCCTTCTAATGAACACCCAGGACTGTTCTCCTTTAGGATGGACTGGTTGGATCTCCTTGCAGTCCATGGGACTCTCAAGAGTCTTCTCCAGCACCACAGTTCAAAAGCATCAATTCTTTGGTGCTCAGCCTTCTTCACAGTCCAATTCTCACACCCATACATGACCACTGAAAAAACCATAGCCTTGAATAGATGGACCTTTGTTAGCAAAGTAATGTCTCTGCTATTTAATATGCTATCTAGGTTGGTCATAACTTTCCTTCCATGGAGAAAGTGTCCTTCTTTTAATTTATTTATTTTAATTGGAGGCTAATTACTTTACAATATTGTATTGGTTTTGCCATACATGAACACGAATCCACTACGGGTGTACACGTGTTCCCAATCCTGAATCCCCCAACCCACCTCCCTCCCCATACCGTCCCCACAGTTCATCCCAGTGCACCAGCCCCAACCATCCTGTATCCTACATCGAACCTGGACTGGTGATTCGTTTCTTATATGATATTATACATGTTTCAAGTGTCTTTCAATTTCATGGCTGCAGGCACAATCTTCAGTGATTTTGGAGCCCAAGAAAAATAAAGTCAGCCACTGTTTCCCCATCTATTTACCATGAAGTATGGGACCAGATGCCATGATCTTAGTTTTCTGAATGTTGAGCTTTAGGCCAACTTTTTCACTCTCCTCTCTCACTTTCAACAAGAAGCTCTTTAGTTCTTCTTCATTTTCTGGCATAAAGGTGGTGTCATCTGCATATCCGAGGTGACTGATATTTCTCCTGGCAATCTTGATTCCAGCTTGTGCCTATTCCAGCCCAGCATTTCTCATGATGTACTCTGCATATAAGTTAAATAAGCAGGGTGACAATATACAGCCTTGACATACTTCTTTTCTTATTTGGAACCAGTCTGTTGTTCCATGTCCAGTTCTAACTGTTGCTTCCTGGCCTGCATACAGGTTTCTCAAGAGGCAGGTCAGGTGGTCTGGTATTCCCATCTCTTTCAGAATTTCCCACAGTTTATTGTGATCCACACAGTCAAAGGCTTTGGCATAGTCAATAAAACAGAAATAGATGTTTTTCTGGAAATCCTGCTTTTTTGATGATCCAGTGGATGTTAGCAATTTGATCTCTGGTTCCTCTGCCTTTTCTAAAACCAGCTTGAACATCAGGAAGTTCACAGTTCACATATTGCTGAAGCCTGGCTTGGAGAAGTTTGAGCATTACTTTACTAGTGTGTGAGATGAGTGCAATTGTGCAGTAGTTTGAGCATTCTTTGGCATTGCCTTTCTTTGGAATTGGAATGAAAACTGACCTTTTCCAGTCCTGTGGCCACTGCTGAGTTTTCCAAATTTGCTGGCATATTGAGTGCACCACTTTCACAACATCATCTTTCAGGATTTGAAATAGCTCAACTGGAATTCCATCACCTCCACTAGCTTTATTCATAGTGATGCTTCCTAAGGCCCACTTGACTTCACATTCCAGGATGTGTGGCTCTAGGTGAGTGATCACACCATCGTGATTATCTGGGTCATGAAGATCTTTTTTGTACAGTTCTTCTGTGTATTCTTGCCACCTCTTCTTAATATCTTCTGCTTCTGTTCTTGCATGAATGGTCCCTTGGTATCTCTAATTTCCTTGAAGAGATCTCTAGTCTTTATCATTCTATTATTTTCCTCCATTTCTTTCCACTGATCACTGAGGAAGGCTTTCTTATCTCTCCTTGCTATTCTTTGGAACTCTACATTCAAATGGGTATGTCTGTCCTTTTCTCCTTTGCTTTTCACTTCTTTTCTTTTCACAGCTATTTGTAAGGCCTCCTCAGAAAGCCATTTTGCTTTTTTGCATTTCTTTTTCTTGGACATGGTCTTGCTCCCTGTGTCCTGTACAATGTCACGAACCTCCATCCATAGTTCATCAGGCACTCTATCTATCAGACCTAGGCCCTTAAATCTATTTCTCACTTCTACTGTATAATCATAAGGGATTTGATTTAGGTCATACCTGAATGGTCTAGTGGTTTTCCTTCCTTTCTTCAATTTAAGTCTGAATTTGGCAATAAGGTGTTCATGATCTGAGCCACAGTCAGCTCCTGGTCTTGTTTTTGCTGACTGTATAGAACTTCTCCATCTCTGGCTACAAAGAATATAATCAATCTGATTTCGGTGTTGGCCATCTGGTGATGTCCATGTGTAGAATCTTCTCTTGTGTTATTGGAAGAGGGTGTTTGCTATGACCAGTTCATTCTCTTGACAAAACTCTATTAGCCTTTGCCCTGCTTCATTCTGTACCCTAAGGCTAAATTTGCCTGTTACTCCAGGTGTTTCTTGACTTCCTACTTTTGCACTCCAGTCCCCTATAATGAAAAGGACATCTTTTGGGGGTGTTAGTTCTAAAAGGTCTTCTAGGTCTTCATATAACCATTCAACACCAGCTTCTTCAGCGTTACTGGTTGGGGCATAGACTTGGATTACTGTAATATTGAATGGTTTGCCTTGGAAATGAACAGAGGTCATTCTGTCATTTTTGAGATTGCATCCAAGTACTGCATTTCAGACTCTTTTGTTGACTATGATGGCTATTCCATTTCTTCTAAGGGATTCTTGCCCACAGTAATAGATATAATGGTCATCTGAGTTAAATTCACCTATTCTAGTCCATTTTAGTTCGCTGATTGCTGGAATGTCGATGTTCACTCTTGCAATCTCCTGTTTGACCACTTTCAATTTGCCTTGATTCATGGACCTAACATTCCAGGTTCCTATGCAATATTGCTCTTTACAGCATAAGACCTTGCTTCTATCACCAATCACATCCACAGCTGGGTATTGTTTTTGCTTTGGCTCTGTCCCTTCATTCTTTCTGGAGTTATATCTCCACTGATCTCCAGTAGCCTATTGGGCACCTACCGACCTGGGGAGTTCATCTTTCAGTGTCCTATCTTTTTGCCTCTTCATACTGTTCATATCCACCTTAATGAGCTCCAAAACAGTCAGTTGACTCAAGTAGAATTCATTTCATACACTGTAGTTCTGGGGAAATTGATTAGAAGCACAGAAAATAATTCTCTCCCTCGTGATTTCCTTTCAAGTTAAATGAGCCCACTGACAGTAGAAATTAATGGGTTTTTTTTCCATTCTGTGTCACAGATCTTTTGAGACACAATATACTACTCAGTTTACAATTTTAAAATAAGTATTCTCCTTAATCCCCAAGGCAGAGGAATGTGTGTTCCAATATTTACTTTTTTTATCATCTCTTGGAGTCTATGCCCAGTTCCTAAAACAAAAGAATAGGTGGGGCATTGTTGCTTTACCATGTAGTGTTGGCTTCCAGGTACAGTATTGCAAATCAATAATAATTATATCTTTATCCTCCCTCTTGAGCCTCCCTCTCCTCATCATCCCACCCATCCAGGTTGTCACAGAATGCCAGTCTGGGCAGTGTTCATATAGTGCTATGTAGCAGCTTCTCACCATCTACCCATTTTACATATGATAGGGTATATATGTCAATCCTATTCTCTCAGTTAGTCCCAACCTCTCTTTTCCCCTTTTTGTTCACAAGTTTTTTCTGTACATCAGTGTCTCCATTCCTTCCTTGTAAATAGGTTCATCAGTACTGTTTTTCTAGATTCCATATATATGTGTGTGTGTGTGTGTGTGTGTGTGTGTGTGTGTGTGTGTTAATCCTGGTAGCTCAGCTGGTAAAGAATCTGCCTGCAATGCAGGAGACCCCTGTTTGATTCCTGAGACAGGAAGTTCCCCTGGAGAAGGGATATGCTACCCACTCCAGTATTGTTGCCTGGAGAATCCCCATGGACAGAGGATCCTGGTGGGCTACAGTCTATGGGGACACAAAGAGTTGGACAAGACCGAGCAACTAAGCACAGCACACATATAGTATTTGTTTCTCTCTTTCTGACTTACTTCACTCTGTGTAATTGGCCCTAGGTTCATCCAGCTCACTAAAACTGACTCAAATGTGTTCCTTTTTATGGCTGAGTAATATTTCAGTGTATATATGTACCACAACTTCTTTATCCATATACCTGTCGGGAACAGTTAGGTTGCATCTGTGTCCTGACTATTGTAAATAGTGCTACAATAAAATTGGGGTATATGTGTCTTTTTCAATTATGGTTTTCTCAGGGTATATGCCCAGTAGTTGGATTGCTAAGTCAGTGGTAAAGAACCTGCCTGCAATCCCTGGGTCTGGAAGATACCCTAGAGGAGGACACAGCAACCCATTCCAGTGTTCTTGTCTGCCGAATCCAAAGGACAGAGGGACCTGGTGGGCTACAGTTCATAAGGTCACAGAGAGTCAGACACAACTGAAGTGACTTAACTTGCTTGAATCCACAAGGTTGTTTTATTCCCAGTTTTTAAAGAAATCTCCATATTGTTCTCCATAGTGGCTATATCAATTTATGTTCCCACCAACTGTGCAAGAGGTTTGCCTTTACTCCACATGCTCTCTAGCAATTATTCTTTGTAGATTTTTATAATGGCCATTCTGACTGGTGTGAGGTGATACCTTATTGTAGTTCTGACGTGCATATCTCTAATAATGAGCTATGTTGAGTATTTTTTTCATGAGTTTATCAGCCACCTGTATGTCTTCTTTGGAGGAATGTCTATTTAGGTCTTCTGCCCATTTTTTGGTTGGGTTGTATATTTTTCTGAGAGTGAGTTGTATGAGTTGCTTGTGTATTTTGAAGATTAATCTTTTGTCAGTTGTCTTATTTGCAATATTTTCTCCCATTCTGAGGGTTGTCTTTTCATTTTGTTTATATTTTTCTTTGCTGTGCAAAAGCTTTTGCATGCTTAGCTGCTCAGTCATGCCTGACTCTTTGCAACCCCATAGGCTGTAGCCTGGTCTGGAGCCCTCCAGGCTCCTCTCCATGGGACTTTCCAAGCAAGAATACAAGAGTAGGGTGCCATTTCCTTCTCCAGGGATCTTCCTGTTCAGGGATCAAACTTGCATCTTCTTCCATGTCTCCTGCATTGTAGGCAGGTTCTTTACCCGCTGAGCCATTGGGGAAGCCCTAGTTTAATCCCATTTTTTAATTTTTATTTTTATTTCCATTACTCTAGGTGGTGGGTCAAAGAGGATCTTGCTGTGATTTATGTCAGAGCGGTCTGCCTACATTTTCTGAGTTTATAGTTTCTGACCTTACATTTAGGCCTTTAAGTTTATTTTTGTGTATGGTGTTAGGAAGTGTTCTAATTTCATTTTTACATGTAGCTGTCCAGTTTTCCCAGCACCACTTATTGAATAAGCTTTCTTTTCTCCACTGTATAGTATATTATTGCCTCTCTTGTCAAAGATAAGGTGCCCATAGGTGTGTCGGTTTATTTCTGGGCTTTCTATCTTGATCCATTGGTCTATATTTCTCTTTTTGTGCCAGTACCATACTTTCTTGATTACTCTGACTTTGTAGTATGTTATGAAAGCAGGAAGGTTGATTCTCCAGTTCTATTTTTCTTTCTTGAGATTACTTTGGCTATTTGAGGTCTTTTGTGTTTCCATAAACTTGTGAAATTTTTTGTTTTAGTTCTGGGGAAATGTCTTTGGTAATTTGATCAGATTTCATTGACTCTATAGACTGCTTTAGGCAGTATATTAACTCTCACAATATTGACTCTTGCAATCCAAGAACATGATACATCTCTTCATCTGTGTTGTGTCATCGTTCATCAGTATCTTGTAGTTTTCTGCATACAGGTCTTTTGTCTCCTTAGGTAGGTTTATTCTGAGATATTTTATTCTTTTAGTTGCGATGGTGAGTGGGATTTTTTTTTCCTTAATTTTTCTTTCTGATTTTTTGTTATTAGTGTATAAGAATGCAAGGGATTTGGGGGTATTGATTTTGCATCCTGTGACTTTACTAAATTTATTGATTAGCCCTAGTAATTTTCTGATGGTATCTTTAGGATTTTCTATGTACAGCATATCATCTGCAAAGAGTGAGAGTTTTACTTCTTCTTTTCCAGTGTATATTTCTTTTATTTCTTTTTCTTCTCTGATTTCCATGGGTGGACTTCCAAAACTTTGTTGAATAACAGTGGTGAAAATGGCTATTAATTGTAATTGTCTTGTCTTGTTCCTGATCTTAGGAGAAATGTTTTCAGTTTTCTACCATTGAGAATAATGTTTGCTGTTTTTTACATATTACTTTTTAAAGAACTTTATGAAGTCATTTTAACAGAGAAAAACAAATCAAAGGGAAAATCCATTATCCCACCACCACCACCAAAAAAGAAAAGAAAAACCCTCAACATTAAAATAATCATTGCATATGTATTATTAGATATTTCAGATGTAACAGAATTATTTGGGGAAGTCTCCAGTTTCAAAAGTTGTTTACTAGTAAGCAAACCCTGCTGGATCTTCCCCATTGGCTCCTTCAGATCCCCACTCCATCCTTCTGCAACGTTCTCTGGACCCCTCCCTGAAGGTTGGCTTTTGTGGGCTACATCAGTGGCTCCCTGGTTACCTGGTGTCTACTTGGGAACTGTCAGGGGAGGCACTAGCTGAGAGGGAAGAAGGGAGAGGCAAATTACATGCATGGGACTAAGACATACAAACTACTAGGGAAAACAGATAGGCAAAAAGAATATATTATATAGTAATTATGACTATTAATTGTGATAATTTTTAACAGAGTAGAGCATATAAAAGTAACAACGTATCATGCTGTACACATGAAATTAATATGAATATGTAAATCAACTATGAAAGTGAAAATGAAGTCGCTCAGTCGTGTCCAACTCTTCGTGACCCCATCATGGACTGAAGCCCACCAGGCTCCTCCATCCATGGGATTCTCCAGCAAGAGTACTGGAGTGGCTAGCCATTTCCCCAGGGATCAAAGCCGGGTCTCCCACATTGTAAGCAGACGCTTTACCATCTGAGCCACCAGTTTGGGCAACGAAGTGAGGGAAGACAGAATATTTGCTAAAGGACTATTGTCCAGCTCCTAAGTATACATCTAAGGGACTGCACCAAGTTAGGCCTATTTCCATGTGCTTACTGGCCATTTATACATGCCATTTACACACATGGATGTGTCTTTCAAATGATTTGCAAATATATGAAACTGTATTTTATCATTGAAATATATTTGTTATTAAATTGCCATGTATTTTGGATACAATAAATTTATCAAATCTATGCACTGCAAATATTTTTCTAGTACATGGTTTGCTTATGAATATTTTTATAGGTATTCTAATTTTAATGAAGTTTACCTTTTTTCTCCTCTTTGGGATCTCCTGTTTACTAGAATATGTCTAAGAAATCTAGGCCTACACGAAGACATTTTCCTATGTTTTTTTTTTAGACACATTTAAGTTTTGTGTCTATTGTTTTGATCCACTTTAAATTAATTTTTGTGTATGTTGTTAAATAGAGATCAAGTTTAATAGTTTTCTCATGAAAGTTAATATTTCCAAGCATCAGGTTCTTAGTTTTTCTTTCTCTCTGGAACTGGCTTATTACTTGGTTAAAAAACAATTAACTGTATAGATAAGGATCTTTTTCTGAATCTTCTATTTTATCTATTATTCATTCATCTGTTTTATAACGAGAAACTCAGTCTTTATTTGAACATTACACTAAGCTTTAAAATCAGTAAGTTCTTTGTGTCACTTAAAGTTCTCCAAGGAGCAAAGGCCAAGAAATATTAGATTTGCAAGACATTTATTACTTCCCTGATAGCTCAGTTGGTAAAGAATCTGCCTGCAATGCAGGAGACCCTGATTCAATTCCTGGGTCAGAAAGATCCGCTGGAGAAGGGATAGGCTACCTACTCCCATATTCTTGGGCTTCCCTTGTGGCTCAGCTGGTAAAGAATCTGACTGGAAGGTGGGAGACCTGGGTTCGATCCCTGGGCTGGGAAGGTCCCCTGGAGAAGGGAGTGGTTACCCATTCCAGCATTCTGGCCTGGAGAATTCCAGGGACTGCATAGTTCATGGGGTCTCAAAGAGTCAGACACGACTGAGGGACTTTCACTTTCTTTCACTTTCAAGACACATTTTAAAAAATTCAATGAAGGCTAAAATAGGCAGCTGAAAATCCATGAGAAAGGGCTTCAGACCTCAATGAAAATCTGACATCTAAGAAAGGAGACAGAGAAGGAAAATCCCAGGCCACAGTGCAGTTCTATAATTCTCATTAATAATGATAGAAAGTCCCTAACCAAAAACTGTCTATTAGGAGATACATGTATAATATATAACATATAAAATGGCCAGCTCCTGTGTGACCCACCAAGCTAAACTATTGGCTAAGGACATCTCAGAGTAAGCATGGACCCTGCCTGAACACTGGTGGATCCAAAGCAGTATAAGCTATAGACAGTGACTGATGCTCCCCACAGCTACTTATCTTGACTGGGAGCTGAGCATCATGTCTAGAGCTGTGAAAGTCCACCCTCAAAAAAATAAATGATACCCCAAAGTTCTCTCTGATTTATTTAGTTACTAGTATTTGTATTTATTATAATATTCCCTTAATTATTATTTATAACAATAAAATTTATTATTGTTGTTACTCAAACAAGATAACACAATTTAACAAGTATTTCTTATCCTGCAAATACATCTGATATTCTAAATATACAAGCTGAAAAGGCACTGGAGAAATAGGAAACTTACAGAAAACAGCATCTACTTTAAATCTGTTAATTACCTTATCAGTGAGACAAGGTGCTACAATCAAATGTTGAAATCCTAACGCCCCAATGATGATATTAAAAGAAGGGACCCTTAAGAGGTACTTAAGTCATGAGGATGGAACCCTAACAATTGAGATTAGTGCATTGTAAAAGACATTTCACAGAAATCACTAGCCCCTTCCACCAAGTAAGCATATAATGAGAAAGGTGTAGCCCAGAAATGTGCCCTCACTCATTTATGCTGTTACTCTGATCCTAGACTCCCAACATTCAGAACTATGAGAAATAAATTTCTGTTATTTATAAGTCATTGAGTCTGTGGTATTTTGTTACACTACCCTGAATGCACTGAAACAGGTTTAAATAAGCTCAAGAACCATTGAAAGGAATACAGTTTATTATCATTAGCATATGACTTTTTTCATGATAAATCTCATTAGATGAATAAAACAATGTCTAACATATTTCTCCTAACTTAATGTGCAATATTTTCCTTTAAAGTGATAAATAACAAACTCTGCAGTAAGAATTATATGCTATTTTTCAAAATATTTTATGTCATTTTATATAATAATGAATGCAAGTTTTATAATAAAGCAGCCAGTCCCCTTACTGGGATCCTAAGGTACATGTGTATTATTCCTTTAATTGTATTCTGTTAATGCCATCTTTGGCAATAAAAGATGGAACTACATATATTCTCTTTAATATTACATGACCTGGGCTGATGGAGGCTCTCAAAAACAGGTGATACTATGGTACAGATATTGCAATTTGCCAAGGGCATAAGAAAGGACAAAACTAAAAAGTAAGTTGATAAGAAACAGAACAAAAGGAAAAGATCAGAGACTATGATAACACTTTAAGCTATATACTAGTTTGTATTAAGACAATTTATTGAATCCTGTTGCCTATACCAGCAATATTATCAACAAGCATGAGAATGCTTCTGTAGTATTTGGCACTTCTGTGTTTAGATAGGCAAAGTATAATTTTAAATTTCTATGATTTACACTTCATCACATTTGTACAGAGTAGGAGTAACACAGAAGATGGAAGTATAAAAAATTGTATTTAAAAAAGTCAGCATATTTGTTCCTTTTATAAACAAGTTACTATTCAGTAAACTGATATGAGGTACAAGAAATACAGGGGACAAATATGAGATAAGACCAGCAATGAGGAAGTAATAAGACAAGTCTATTATTCTAAATATAACACAATCTGTAGAAGCAACATGGTGATAAACAAAGAATCTTCCTGAAAAACAACAATAAAAACTAATAAAAACTTGAGTTGTTTTATAATATTGCCACTTCAAATTAGAACATGGTTCTCCTCTGGGTTTTTTTTTTTAATTTAAATTTATTTATTTTAACTGGAGGCTAATTACTTTACAATATTGTATTGGTTTTCCCATACATCAACATGAATCTGCCACGGGTGTACACATGCTCCCCATCCTGAACCCCCCTCGCACCTCCCTCCCTGTACGATCCCTCTGGGTCATCCCGGTGCACCAGCCCCAAGCATCCTGTATCCTGCATCAAATATGGACTGGCAATTCATTTCTTATATGATATTATACATGTTTCAATGTCATTCTCCCAAATCATCCCCCACTCTCCCTCTCCCACAGAGTCCGAAAGTCTGTTGGATTTTAAACAGGGATTTCCTCAGTGTCACTTTGATATCCTTGTTCCTTAAACTATAAATCAAAGGATTGAGCATGGGTACCACATTAGTATAAAAAACAGAAGAAATTTTTCCCAGGTCCATGGATTCAGAAGAATATTTAAGGTACATGAATGCTGCTGAACCAAAAAAAAGAAAAAGAGCAATCACATGGGAGCTACAGGTACTAAAGGCTTTCGATCTTCCTTGAGAAGATTTGATATGAAGAATGCTACTAAGGATGAAGATGTAAGAAATTAGGATGGTGAAACTGGGTACTGTGATGTTAATACCTACGACAATGAGAACTACCACCTCATTGACATATGTGCTGGTACAAGAGAGTTGGAGGAGTGGGAGGATGTCACACAAGTAATGGTTGATGACATTCACATTGCAGAAGGTTAGTCTAAGCATGCACCCTGTGTGAGCAGACGCTCCAGCAAACCCCATCACATATGCAGCCAAAGAGAGCACCAAACAGACCTGATGGGACATGGAGACCTTATACAGCAAGGGATTACAGATGGCCACATAGCGATCATAGGCCATTGAGGTCAACATATAGCACTCAGAGATGACAAAAAAGAGAAAGAAAAACAGCTGAGTCATGCACCCCACATACGAGATGGTATTCTCCCTGAATACAAAGTTCATCAGCATCTTGGGGGTGAAAACAGAAGAGTAACAGAGATCAATGAAGGACAGGTTGAAGAGGAAATAGTACATGGGGGTGTGGAGGTGAGAATTTAGACCAATAAGAATGATCAAGCCCAGGTTGCCCACCATGGTGACAACATAGATCATTAGAAACAGGTGAAAGAGGGGTTGCTGGAGCTCTGGATGGTCTGTTAATCCAGCAAGAATAAATTCAGTCACTAAGGAGTCATTTCTAGCCAGCATTCTATTTTCAACTTCAGAAATCTGTGAGAACAGAAGAAAATTTCATTAGCAGGAAAAACAGCTCTTTCCTTACAGAATCACTTTTATATGAGTTTTACTTATGAGACACCATCTCAGACTGGCAGAAATCATGTAAGTCCTCCTCTGCTTCATAGTGTCTGGAGGCACGCACATCTCAACATTTAAATCACTCTTTTTTATTAAATTTATTTATTTTTAATTGAAGGATAATTGCTTTACAATATTGCATTGTTATCTACCAAACATCAACATGAATCAGCCATAGGTTTACCCATGTCCCCTCCCATGTCTTTTGCTTTCATGAGTTGTATGGGACAAATTATGGCTCTAACTTTATTTTTACTAAAAGATAGAGGGATGGGGTGGAGAAGGCAATGGCACCCCACTCCAGTACTCTTGCCTGGAAAATCCCATGGAAGGAGGAGCCTGGTAGGTTGCAGTTCATGGGGTCGCTAAGAGTCAGACACAACTTCACTTTCACTTTTCACTTTCATGCATTGGAGAAGGAAATGGCAACCCTTTCCAGTGTTCTTACCTAAAGAACCCCAGGGATGGGGGAGCCTGGTGGGCTTCCGTCTATGGGGTTGCACAGAGTTGGACACAACTGAAGCAACTTAGCAGCAGCAGAGGGATGGGGTAGCTGAGGAACAAATCTACCTGTTGATGAGTTTCAGTGGTGGGAATGTATCCCCATCTCTCTAACCTACTCATCTGACCAGTCATTTTTTCATTCCTACTCAAGTTTCCATCACTCTACTAGATATCTCAGTTTCCCTATGATGACCTTCAAGAAAGAGAGAATTCCTATAGAGCAGAGGCCACGCCAATATTCTGCTTCCTGGAAGAAAGTCGTTAACAGTCTATAGGATTTACAGATACTTACTACAAGATATTACAAGCTCAATAATTGGTAACAGGTATGGAGGAGAACCTTGGTGGCCTAAACTTTATTCTTAACCATATACTCCATTGTTTCTACACATTTTCCTGCTCTATTCCATCCTAGAAGAACAGAGGATGAATAAAACAAGGTGGATGTACTTTACCATGTTTTGTAGGATGGCATGAAAGAGAAATAAATTAATTTGGGTGCTGATTAAATAAGCCATTAAGTTAGTGAAAACAAACCAAGCTGTATCCTTATTATGACGTATAAAGTTGTATGATACATATATTTCAACAAAAAAAAATTTAGGAGAAAAATATTTTCTTCCTCTGATATTGCTATGTTCTGGATTTGTCACTTGGAACTGCTATAGTTCCCCTGTTACCAGAACAAGGACAAAGCCAACACAGAGGATATGCTCAGAACAATAAAAGCAGTTGAGTCAGAGATCCAGACCTTGGAGTTTCTTGTTAGTCAATATAAATACTTTTCCTCATTTTTTAGCAACAAGAGAAAAAGAAATCTGGTTAACTCACATTCCTTCCATTGAGGGAACTCAGAACCGAGGGAGCTTCACATGTGTTTCACCTCCACTCTTCTGGAAGAGCTGGCTTTGGAGATATCGACACTGAGCAGATGCAGTCACAGAATCTTCTCCCTGTGTTGGCAAAAGAGTCAGAGCACTGATATGACAGTCTGAATAACAGGAGTTAGTCTAAGGTTCAGGTTAAAGTTGTACCTATAAATCTATTAGGAGACTGTAAAGGGAAACCATAGACTTGGCAGCTACATCACCATGTTATAGAGCACATGGCATTTGCTTAAGGCTTGTAATTTTTTTTATATCTGATTAGAAATCCAGGGGTAAGTCTCCCCTAAGACCTTCCCATTGTGATATGCTCTGCAGGCAAGAAATTTGTGTCTATTTTTATACCCTAATCATGATAGTAAATGTTAGTTTTCCTTCAGGGAACATACATCCCCTGGGACATAGAAAAAGATCCTCTCTGTGCTTCATAAAAATGAAAATAATTAATGTCACTGAAAATTTCATTAACTGTCATTCCAGGTAACATATTAATTTTTGTAAAAATTTATAAACACTTCAGTAAAGGTTATTTGCTTTGTAAAATAGATTGAGTATCTTTAAATATTTATGAACATTTTATAGACATATAGTAAAAGGATATTTTTATTGCTTTTAGACATTAATGTTTCAGTAAAATGCTATTAGGTTTAATTCTAATCCAACATTTAGTTTGGGCTGTTCTGACTCAGTATGTCTTTGCTTTTAATAAATTAAGTCTATAAGAAAATCAGGGGCTTCCCTGGTAGATCAGCTGGTAAAGAATATGCCTGGAATCCAGGAGACCCTGGCTCAATTTCTGGGTCAGAAAGATCCCCTGGAGAAGAGATAGGCTATCCACTCCAGTATTCTTGGGCTTCCTTGGTGGCTCAGACAATAAAGAATCCACCTGCAATGTGGGAGACCTGGGTTCAGTCCCTAAGTTGGGAAGATCTCCTGGAGGGGGGCATGGCAACCCACTCCAATATTCTTGCTTGGAGAATCCCCATGGACAGAGCAGCCTGGAGGGCTACAGTCCATGGAGTCACAAAGAATCGGACATGACTGGGTGACTAAGCATAGAGCACATAAGAAAATCACTGTTCAAAGACTTCTATTTCTTTTTTTATATAAATTTATTTAAATTGGAAGCTAATTACTTTACAATATTGTATTGGGTTTGCCATACATCAACATGAATCCACCACAGGTATACACGTGTTTTATTTCAAGAAAATATGACTTTAGAATTTCTAGATATGTATTACAGAGAAAGCAATGGCACCCCACTCCAGTACTCTTGCCTGGAAAATCCCATGGATGGAGGAGCCTGGTGGGCTGCAGTCCATGGGGTCTCGAAGAGTCGGACACAACTGAGTGACTTCACTTTCACTTTTCACTTTCATGCATTGGAGAAGGAAATGGCGACCCACTCCAGCGTTCTTGCCTGGAGAATCCCAGGGACGGGGGAGCCTGGTGGGCTGCCATCTATGGGGTCACACAGAGTCAGACACGACTGAAGCGACTTAGCAGCAGCAGCAGATATGTATTAATTTCTATGTGTGCTTCTGAGATTGCAGCTAACATTTATTTTGAAATAAGTATAGATTCACAGGGTGTTGGCTAAAATAATGTAGAGTCCCTTGAACTCCATCTAGCTTCCTATCATGATGACATCTTTCGCAATTGCTGTGTAATAGTAAAACCAGGAAACGGACACTGGTTTAGTAATGGTAACAAGACTTCAGGACTGCAGACAGTGAGGTTTTAGCAGTTTTATATGCACTGAGTGTATATATTGTGTGTGTGTACGTGTGTAGATCTATGCAATTTGATCCTTTGTATATATTCATGTAGCAACACCACGACTGGATACAGAACTGTTTCACTGCCTTTAGAAATTCTTATACTACTCTTTTATAGTCACACCCATCCCCTTCCACCTTCATCTCTGTTTTCTCCATCTCCATCTCTTTCATCTTCACCTTGATAGTCAAGTCATTTGGCGGATAATAAATGAAATCAAACAATATGCAATCTCTGAGACTGGCTTTTTTCAATAGTCATGATGCCTTTAATGTTCACCCCATTTGTTGCGTCTATCAATAGCCATTTCCTTTGCTGTTGAGTAGCATTCCATTTTTTTACAATTTAAGTTTATTCCACCTTCTTGTATTTATACAAAAGTAAATCTGTTTTATTTATGGAAAATGTTTCAGGCACAGAGGCTAGAAATCACAGTTGAAGCTGGTTCTTCTCTGAATCCTCTTTAAGCCAATATGAGTCAAGGCTCTCATTCTTCCTTCTCTAAGAATAAAGACTGAGACATCCAGATTTTTAGCAGGTTTTTAATAACCGGTCAAAGACAAGGGGAAAGCAAGGAATGCCCTTCCACTACACTTTGTGAGAGTGTACAGCATCATTACCAGTCATAAGCAAGTTAGTCAGGGAAAGGCATTTGGTTATAACAAAATTTCTATTATCTAAATTTATTATCATTCATTCAATCCCAGTACACATGTGGTAGAATTGCACATCAATACCAGTGTGAGAAACACATTTACCATCTGGAGTACAGTGCTTGTGTACAGTTTTCTTTTCCCCCTTTTCTCCTTACAATGTACAGTCAAATAAGTAGGTGACACCATCAAAGAAAGAATTTACAGATCCACAAAAAGGAAAGTCTACCATGAATCCTATGATGCTAGATTAGAGTCACAGATAACATGTTTCTATTAAATATATATTAAGATTCATTGTTATTCAGTCACTAAGTCATATCTGACTCTTTGAAACCCCAAAGACTTGCAGCACACCATAGGAGCCACAGTTTTAGGGGACTGCCTCACTTTCTTGGATTTTACCTTCAAAACACCCCAGCAGGTTCTCACAGTGAAGATCTGAGAAAGAACCACCTTGGCTGTCACAGGGAAGGGAAAGAGTGATATTTGTAATAATTACTAGTAACAAATAGTACTAATTATTGATAACAAATACTACTAATTATTAGTAACAAATAGTACCAGCAAATAGTACAATAAAGTTCCACTTAGAACACCCTTTTCCTCAAAGTCTTACTCAGTGCAATTTGGACATCTTTGTTCCTCAAACTGTAGATGAAAGGATTCACCATTGGCCCCACAATGGTGTAAAAAACTGTGGACACTTTCTCTTCATCCAGAGACTCAGCGGGAAAAGGCTTGAGATACATGAATGCAGATGATCCAAAGAAAAGAGAAACCACGATTATGTGGGAGCTGCAGGTACTGAAGGCTTTGGACCTGCCCTCTGCAGAACGGATGTGGAGGATGTTGGAGAGGATCAAGGTGTAAGAAATGAAGATGGTGACACTGGGCACTATGACATTGACACCCACCACAATGAAAACCACCAGCTCATTGATGGAGGTGCTTGTGCAGGAGAGCTGGAGGAGAGGAGGGATGTCACACATGTAGTGATTGATGATGTTTCCATCACAGAAGGAGAGTCGCAGCATGCACGCAGTGTGGGCCATGGCACCCACAAGCCCCATCGCATATACACCCACCGTCAACATGAGGCAGACCTGACGGGGCATGGAGACCTTGTACAGCAGGGGCTTACAGATGGCCACGTATCGGTCATAGGCCATTGACGTCAAAATACAGCACTCATCAATAACAAAGAAGGAGAAGAAGCAGAGCTGAGTCATGCACTCTGCGTAAGAGATGATGTTCTGGCTTACGAAACTCATCAGCATTTTAGGGGTAATGACAGAGGAGTGGCAGAGATCAATGAAGGAAAGGTTGAAGAGAAAGTAGTACATGGGAGTGTGCAGGTGAGGGTTCAGACCAATAAGAATAATCAAGCCAACGTTCCCCACCACAGTGACTGCATAAACTGCTAAGAAAATGAAAAAGAGAGGCAGCTGGAGTCCTGGCTCTTGTGTTATACCCAGCAGGATAAACTCAGTCACTGAAGATTCATTCCCTGGGGCCATTCTTCCCTAGGACATACCTGGAGAATAGGACAGAGGGTAATGTTAAAACGAGTACCCCACTCTCTCCACCCAACACCACTCTAATGAGACAGACCCAGAATGTGAGAAGGAACCCCGACCCACCCCTCTGTGCCTTTGTTTTCTTTTCTGTATAAAGGCTGAGGGAATTTTTAAAGATGGGTATCAAAAACACTAATGGGCAAGTTCTACAGGGACAAGATTCAGTAACACTGTGACCTCATGACAACAGCATCTCTGCTCCACTTCTGCTCTGACAGTTTACCAGGCCCACCCAATGATCAGTGATCATCTCAGCAGAGAGAAGGCACATCATTTCAGGGTGTCCCAGGCTTTCACAGATGAGGTTTGGAAGACGAGTAACAGGACAGATAAAATTCAACACTCACCTCATGAGGACCTCAGTCCTGCCGGATTAATTGAGCTCAGAGAAACAAAGTCACTTTCATCCTTTCCAAATGTCAGATAAAGGACTTCTACAAGCTCTCAGAAAGGTCCTAATGTCTCTCCTTGCTAAATTCAGCACAGAATCAGATCAAAACTCAGATTTGGGTCAGTTTTGGAAGCTTCCAAATGACAAAATCAAGGTCAGCTCACCTTATTAACTCTTCTCCATCATTTGCATGGAAGGGCAAGTGGCTCTGATGAATTTTGAGGGAGAGCAACCTAAAACAGAGTTTTCTGTTGTTTTGTTTTCAGTGAGTTTCAGACTAATGAAGCCAGAGCACAGACCTCAGTGGCTCTGGCTCTGAGATGCCACGAGTTACAGGTCATGATTTCTGATGGTGGCTCTGCAAAGTGTCCTCTTCAAACTAGAGGGTGTAAATAGCATCTGCTGGTGCCCAGGGAGCCACCTGCTAATATGACCCATGGGTTTTTATGAATTGGGAAATCCTAGGAACCTGATTAAAAGTTAAAAGACCTATGGTTTCTTAGTGTTTTCCCCAGAGGTCAGACTTTGAGGCAAAAAGAAATTACCTACTTCGCATATTCAGCCTAGTTCATGATAACAACACCGAGTTACTGGAAGTATACCATTTTACAGACCTTTTAGTTTCTTGTAAAATAGGACGCATCCCCAAATAGAAAAGCTGAATCTCCCCTGCATCCACGTGGTTTCTTTCTAGCATCTATCACTATATGAATACTATACATTTATTCGTTCCTTGCATGTTCCTACCACACATAAACACACATTTATGTACTCACAAACGTTTGAATCTAAGCTATATTTTTTTTCTATTTTCTTCAGAGGTATTTCTGCAGCACCTCAGAGCAATACTTGGCACATAATAGGCACCCAATAAATATTTGTATAATAAAAGAATAAAGGAATGAGGATCCCTTTCCCATCTTTCCTGGAACCTATGTTGGACACTACAACAAAATTCTTGCCCTGCAGGCAAAGGCTTATGTAGTGCTGGTGTTTTTCTTTGCAGACCTGAGTGTGAGACAGGAAAGACATCAGTAAGGCCTGTAAGGTCACTGCTAAACTCTTAGATGTCATCTAAGAGCACTTCAGATCAAAGCTGCTGAATTCAGAGAAAATAATATAATTTTCATCTTCCCTGAATGTCGCAAAGAGGATTTCCACAAATTCTCAGAAATGTCTCAATGTCTCTCTCTGACAGCACAGATCAAAAGGCAGATTTGGGTCAATAGAAGGTTTCAAATGCCAAAATCAAGGTCAGCTCACTATCGGAAGCCATTAGGAACCATTCGAGATTTTTATTTCTATTTTTGACATAGGATTGAAATCATCTAAGTGCAAGCTTAGAAAGGTTAATATGGCAATGGCTGGTAGAATGGCCTGGTGTAAGAGTGACTAGAGACAAGGCGACTCACAAGAGGCAAAAAAAGATCAATGAATGATAAAAATGCTCTGAATTAACTGTGCTACTGTGAATAATTCCAAGAAACAAACACATGCAAGAGATACTGAAAGGAAAGTCAGTAGAGCTTCTCACAAATGGGATAGAAATAGACAAAAATCCCAAAGATATTAGCCTAGGTGCTAGGTTAAACTATGATGTTACTACAAACAGAAAATTCAGAAAGAATAGGAATGTTCACAAACATTATGCATTCAGTTGTGAACATGCTGATCTTGAGTTCCCAGCTGGACAAGCAAGTAGAAGTATGGGAACCCACAGCAGTATTTTTGCCTGAAAAATCCCATGAACAGAGAAGCCTGGTGGGTTACATAGTCCCTGGGGTCACAAAGAGTTGGACACAACTGAGCAACTAAAAAGAAGTATACAACCCAAATAAGGCTAAATAATGCTCAAGAGGAAGACCAGAATCTGATAAAAAGATCTGGGGACCATTCCCACAGAGTCATGGAGTCGGGCGAACTCAATAAGAATGAATAAAGAGAGCAGAGACACAAGAAAAATATTTGGAAAATCTTTTGTATGGATTACACATAGGATAATTGAAAACCCAATCATTACTAAAATGAGTCCCAACTATTATTACTAAATCCTTAGAAATAACAAGAGTACCAAAAATTACTCAGGACAAAATTGAAATGTGTCCCACAAGATAAACATTTTTGGGCTTAGTCTTGATGAGGACCTTAGAGATTCATTAAAGCATGTGTTTTCTATGAAAATGTTAGAAGTTTTATTTAGGTGATGCAGGAAACAGAAACACTCCCTCCAAGTTTATATTACATGAAGTCACATTACAAGAAAGTTTATGGCAAAGTGCTAAGCTAAAGTTAAAGGTCATTCTTTCATCTTTAACACAACCAGTATAAATACAGGCAGAGAAATGATTGTAGAGATACTCAGCTTATTTCTAACACTGCAAAACTAACTCATTATCCTCCTTTCTTCTATCTACATAATGGTCACAGTAGCCTGATGTAGTTATAACAAAATGTGTCAGTTATCCTTTTCACTGAGCTATATCTTTGGCTAATTCCTGGTTTGTTTTCTTAACTCAAGCCCAATATGTTCTAACTTAACAAAGTCAGCAGTAAATTAAGTTTCATACTAGACTATCATGCTGCTGCTGCTGCTAAGTCACTTCAGTCATGTCCAACTCTGTGCGACCCCATAGACGGCAGCCCACCAGGCTCCCCCATCCCTGGGATTCTCCAGGCAAGAACACTGGAGTGGGTTGCCATTTCCTTCTCCAGTGCATGAAAGTGAAAGTGAAGTCGGTCTGTCGTGCCTGACTCTTAGCGACCCCATGGACTGCAGCCCACCAGGCTCCTCCGTCCATAGGATTTTCCAGGCAAGAGTACTGGAGTGGGTTGCCATTGCAAGGTGCATAAAATGTAAATCTTTTTTTAACTAAATAGGATTTTAATTTGCAGTATTATGTCACACTGAGCTAAGCTGCTGCAAACATCCAGAATCATTGGCAACCTAGATGTCCCTCAGCAGATGAATGGATAAGAAAGCTGTAGTACATATACACAATGGAGTATTATTCAGCCATTAAAAAGAATACATTTGAATCAGTTCTAATGAGGTGGATGAAAATGGAGCCTATTATACAGAGTGAAGTAAGCCAGAAAGAAAAACGCCAGTACAGTATACTAACGCATATATATGGAATTTAGAAAGATGGTAATGATAACCCTGAATGTGAGACAGCAAAAGAGACACTGATGTATAGAACAGTCTTTTGGACTCTGTGGGAGAGGGAGAGGATGGGATGATTTGGGAGAATGGCATTGAAACATGTATAGTGTCATATGTGAAACGAGTCGCCAGTCCAGGCTCGATGCATGATACTGGATGCTTCTGGGTGGTGCACTGGGATGACCAAAGGGATGGTACGGGGAGGGAGGCGGGAGGGGGGTTCAGGATAGGGAACATGTGTACACCTGTGGCAGATTCATGTTGATGTATGGCAAAACCAATACAATATTGTAAAGTAATTAGCCTCCAATTAAAATAAATAAATTTATATTTTAAAAAAAGAAAGAAAATTAAATCTACAAGTGCCAGAAAGGAAATGGGAAGGCAGAATCTAATTCAGCAGATCTGAGGTGGGGTTCTAGATTCTGATTTTTTTTAAAGGTGTAAAGTCTGGTATAAATTCATGTTTTTGCATAGGGACATCTGGTCTTTCTAGCACCAATTGTTATGAAGACTATCATTTCTCCATTGATTGCTTTTGCTCTTTTGTCAAAGGTCGGTTGACTATATTGTGTAGGTCTACTTCCAGATTCTTTTAATCCACTGTCTTTTCCTTCAACACCACACTGACTTGTTGTCTATAGTTTTATAGGGAGTCTTGGGCTTCCCAGGTGGCACAGGTGGTAAAGAACCCGACTGCCAATGCAGGAGACAAAACAGACACAGGTTCATTCCCTGGGTGGGGAAGATCCCCTGTAGGAGAGCATGACAACCCACTCCAGTATTCTTGCCTGGAAAATTCCATGGACGGAGAGCTTGATGGTCCTCGGTCCATAGGGTCCCAAAGAGTCTGATACAGCTGAACTGAATTAACATGCACACACACATAGAATCTTAAAATTGGACAGTCTCTCTCCTGTAACTTTGTTCTCATTCAGTGTTGTATCTGATATTCTGGGTCTTTTGCCTTTCTATATAAACTTTAGAATCAGTTCCTTTTTTTATTTCTTGATTTTATTTATTTGGTTGCTCCAGGTCTTAGTTGCTGCATTGTTGTTGCTTAGTTGCTAAGTTGTGTCCAATTCTTTCGTGACTCCATGCACTGTACCCCACCAGGCTCCTCTGTTCATGGGATTTCCCAGGAAAGAGTACTGGAAAGGGTTGCCATGTCCTTCTCCAGGGGATCTACCCACCCAGGGAGCAAACTCGCATCACCTGCATTGCAGGCAGATTCTTTACCACTGAGCCAACTTTTGTTCATTTGTTTGTTTGGTAGTTCTCACTGTCAATTTTGAGGGATTGTCTACAGAGATAATCATATCATCTGAGAACATAGGCAGCCATATTTCTTTTTTTCCAGGATGTATTTAAAAACTGTTTAAAGTTATCATTCCAAGATATAGGCTCAAATGTTGATATGTTTGAAAAAATGTACCTCGGCATCCTTTGTCCTAAGGAAAATCAAACCAAAATTATAATGAGATACCACTGCATATACACCAGAATGGTTAAAATTAATAAGACTGTCTACACCAAGTGTACATTTGGATGTGGCACTCCTGGAGCTTTCATACACTGCTGTTAGAAGAGAAAATTTGGATAGATACTAACGCATATATATGGAATTTAGAAAGACGGTAACAATAACCCTGTGTACGAGACAGCAAAAGAGACACTGATGTATAAATCAGTCTTATGGACTCTGTGGGAGAGGCAGAGGGTGGGGAGGTTTGGGAGAATGGCATTGAAACATGTATAATATCATGTATGAAACGGGTCGCCAGTCCAGGTTCGATGCACGATACCGGATACTTGGGGCTGGTGCACTGGGTCGACCCAGAGGGAGGATATGGGGAGGCAGGAGGGAGGAGGGTTCAGGATGGGGAACACAGGTATACCTGTGGCAGATTCATTTCGATATTTGGCAAAACTAATACAATTATGTAAAGTTCAAAAATAAAATAAAATTTTAAAAAATTTAAAAAAAGAAAGCAAAATGGTATTTTCTAATAAAGCTGCACACATAGGTAGCATCTGATCCAGACATTCCACCACTGTTATACACCCAGAAAAAATAGTGCATGTAAAAAAAAAAAAAAAATACTTGTACAAGAATGTTTACTGAGGTTTTACTTTAATAGCCAAATTTCCATCAAGGAAATCAAATTGTAGAAAATACATTCAATGAGATATTTCTCAGGAAAAAAAAAATGCTCTATCACATGTGCCAATGTGGTTGAAATACAAAAATCATTATGTAGAACAAAGACAGAAGACCCCAAAAGAGTATAAACAGTATGATTTTATTTGTAAGATTTTTGTTGTTCTTGTTGTTGATACAAGGAATAATGACTTTATTCAGGAAGCCAGCAGACCAAGAAGATGATGGACTAGTGTTCCAAAGAACCATTTTACCTGAGTTAGAATTCAGGCTTTTTTTGTACTAAAAGGAGAAGACGTGTGACTGGTTGTTGCAGACTTCTTTTTTTTTTTTTTAATATAAATTTATTTATTTTAATTGGAGGCTAATTACAATATTGTATTGGTTTTGCTATACATCAACATGAATCCGCCACAGGTATACACATGTTCCCCATCCTGAACTCCCCTCCCTCCTCCCTCCCCGTACCATCCTTCTGGGTCATCCCAGTGCACCATCCCTGAGTATCCTGTATCATGCATTGATCCTGGACTGGTGATTCATTTCACATATGATATTATACATGTTTCAATGCCATTCTCCCAAATCATCCCACCCTCTCCCTCTCCCACAGAGTCCAAAAGACTGTTCTATACATCTGTGTCTCTTTTGCTGTCTCACATACACGGTTATCATTACCATCTTTCTAAATTCCATATATATGTGTTAGTATGCTGTATTGGTGTTTTTCTTTCTGGCTTACTTCACTCTGTATAATAGGCTCCAGTTTCATCCATCTCATTAGAACTGATTCAAATGTATTATTTTTCATGGCTGAGTAACACTCCATTGTGTATATGTACCATAGCTTTCTTATCCATTCGTCTGCTGATGGACATCTAGATTTCTTCCATGTCCTGGCTATTATAAACAGTGCTGCGATGAACACTGGGGTACACATGTCTCTTTCAGTTCTGGTTTCCTCGATCTGTATGCCCAGCAGTGGGATTGCTGGATCGTGTGGCAGTTCTATTTCCAGTTTTTTAAGGAATCTCCACACTGTTCTTGGAGAAGGCAATGGCACCCCACTCCAGTACTCTTGCCTGGAAAATCCCATGGACTGAGCGGCCTGGTGGGCTGTAGTCCATGGGGTCGCTAGGAGTCAGACACGACTGAGCGACTTCACTTTCACTTTCATGCCTTGAAGAAGGAAATGGCAACCCACTCCAGTGTTCTTGCCTGGAGAATCCCAGGGACGGGGGAGTCTGGTGGGCTGTTGTCTATGGTGGTCGCATGGAGTCGGGCACAACTGGATCGACTTAGCAGCAGCAGCAGCAGCAGCAGCAGCCGCCGCCACACTGTTCTCCATAGTGGCTGTACTAGTTTGCATTCCCACCAACAGTGTAAGAGGGTTCCCTTTTCTCTACACCCTCTCCAGCATTTACTGTTTGTAGACTTTTAGATAGCAGCCATTCTGACTGGCGTGAAATGGTACCTCATAGTGGTTTTGATTTGCATTTCTCTGATAATGAGTGATGTTGAGCATCTTTTCATGTGTTTGTTAGCCATCTGTGTGTCTTCTTTGGAGAAATGTCTGTTTAGTTCTTTGGCCCATTTTTTGATTGGGTCGTTTATTTTTCTGGAATTGAGCTGCAGGAGTTGTTTGTATATTTTTGAGATTAATTCTTTGTCAGTTGCTTCCTTTGCTATTATTTTCTCCCATTCTGAAAGCTGTCTTTTCACCTTGCTTATAGTTTCCTTCGTTGTGCAAAAGATTTTAAGTTTAATTAGGTCCCATTTGTTTATTTTTTATTTTATTTCCATTACTCTGGGAGGTGGGTCATAGAGGATCCTGCTGTGATTTATGTCAGAGAGTGTTTTGCCTATGTTCTCCTCTAGAAGTTTTATAGTTTCTGGTCTTACATTTAGATCTTTAATCCATTTTGAGTTTATTTTTGTGTATGGTGTTAGAAAGTGTTCTTGTTTCATTCTTCTACAAGTGGTTGACCAGTTTTCCCAGCACCACTTGTTAAAGAGATTGTCTTTAATCCATTGTATATTCTTGCCTCCATTGTCAAAGATAAGGTGTCCATAGGTGCATGGATTTATCTCTGGGCTTTCTATTTTGTTCCATTGATCTATATTTCTGTCTTTGTGCCAGTACCATACTGTCTTGATGACTGTGGCTTTGTAGTAGAGCCTGAAGTCAGGCAGGTTGATTCCTCCAGTTCCATTCTTCTTTCTCAAGATAGCTTTGGCTATTTGAGGTTTTTTGTATTTCCATGCAAATTGTGAAATTATTTATTCTAGCTCTGTGAAAAATACCATTGGTAGCTTGATAGGGATGTAAGATTTTTTAAGAACAGGAAAAATTACTCTGAAGTGACAGAAATGAGACTTGTTACCTCAACTGCATGGGAGTTCCCTATTGATTAGAAAGTGACATACAGGAAATTTATGGGGTCATGGAAATGTTCCATATCTTTTTCTGGGTGGTGATTAAATAAGTTTATACTTAGGTAAAAAGTCATTAATCTGTATATCTCATATTTTTATATTTTATTATATGTAAATTAGGCCTCATAAATTACAATTTGAAATGTTTTTATAAAACTTTATAAGTAAAATTTGTGTAAAGACTTATAGAGCTTAAAATTTTAAACAATACATTGTTCAGCAGACCACTTAGCAATTATTATGGAAGACTAGTCTGTTTCAGCAATACATCTCTAATCTGTAACATTAGTATGGGGTAGACTCATCTACACCTTTCCATACCACCCTTAGAGACAGACCAGATGGGTCAATAGTCTTATACAAGATTTTGCTTGGGTGTTTCCATAAAGGATATTCCGACTTATATTGAATCCATGTCCCAAACCCGAGGAAATTCAATGAAGTTGACATAAAGTAAGAAACCCTAGAAAAAGAATAATCAGAATCAACTGGGACATTAACTTCTTCCCATTTAATCTTGTGCTCCATAAGCTCTGCCAATTGTCACTGTTGGCATTTCTATCACCAAGAGTGACAGTCAAGCTTGTCTCCTTAAAAAAAAAAAAAAATACAAATAATTTTAGTTCAAAGATATGGCAACCTTCATGTTTAACAGCAAATCCGACTGAAAACTAGCTTAAAACCAAGTATGCAAAAAACAGGAAAACTCAATCCAATGAGGAAAAACCTCAATCTCTAGAAACATGCTAAAAATAACACATATTTTAAAGTTAATAGATAAGAAAAAAGAGCTGTTATTAATATATGTTATACATTCAATGAAAACTTTGCATGTTAAGGAAAGACATAAAGATATGGAAAAAAAAAAACTGATTTCCTTGATCTGAAAAATACAATGTATGAAATGGAAAAATGTGCCAAATCCAAAAAAAATACATAATCCCAAAATAATCATGAGAAAAACACTAGAAATCCCAATTGAGGGATATTCTACAAAATGTTGCTCTTGTTGTTTAGTCGCTCAGTCTTGTCTGACTTTTTAGTGACCCCCGTAGACTGTAGCTTGCCAGGCTTCTCTGTCCATGGGACTTTCCAGGCAAGAATACTGGAGTGGGTTGCCATTTCCTTCTCCAGGGGATCTTCCTGACCTAGAGATGGAACCTGCATCTCCTGCCCCTGTCTCCTGCATTGCAGACAGGTTCTCTTACTGCTGAGCCACCAGGGAAGCCCATTCTACAAAATACCGAATACTCTTCAAAACTGTCAAACTCATCCAAAACATGGGAGGTCTGAGAAAAGGCACCAGCCAAGAGGAACCCAAGGAGACATAATTAATCAATGCACTGCAGTATTCTGAATGGGATCTTAGGATGGAAAAAGAACATTAGGTAAAAACTAAGAAAATTGAGATAAAGTATGGACTTTAATAATAATGTATCACTATTGGTTCATTAACTGATGAATGTATCACACTGCTAAGCCATGAGGGAAGCCCGATGTAAGATAGCAAGAGGAACCAGACTCTCTACTACATTAACAATTTTTCTGTAAATTTAAAACAATTCCAAAATAAAAAATGTGTGTAAAAATAAATGTGTTGAATGGAGTTAACACCACATCAGAAGAAATGATGAGCTGATGGGTAAACTTAAATAAGAGCAATAGAAACTACCCAAAATGAAATCCAGAGAGAAAAAAAGAACAACAAAAATATGAACATGGCATCAATGAGCCCTAAGACATCAAGCAACCTCCTATGCTTGTAACTGGAGTTTCAGACCACAAGGAGGAGGAGTGGGAGAAAAATACTTGAAGACATAACAGCTGAAGACATTCACCTAAAGTATACAGTGAACACCCCCTGACCGCCTAATCTGAGAACAAAGTTGACTACATAAGCTATTTAACAATTGTCATTTCTGGTATCGTTGGGCTAGGTTATTGGATCTACCACCTACTCAAAACCAGCTAAAAATACTGAAAAAAAGTATTCTATTTTATGAATGGCTTTTGATCACATAAATTTTGGATTACTTATTAATTGTAAATACATGTTTTAGAAACTATTTAGGGTCATATTTGATGGTAAAATCAGAAAAGCTGGTATATTCATTATATGCTTCTGCTGCTGCTAAGACACTTCAGTCGTGTCTGACTCTGTGCGACCCCATAGACGGCAGCCCACCAGGCTCCCCGTCTCTGGGATTCTCCAGGCAAGAACACTGGAGTGGGTGACCATTTCCTTCTCCAATGCATGAAAGTGAAAAGTGAAATTGAAGTCGCTTAGTTGTGTCCGACTCTTAGCGGCCCCATGGACTGCAGCCCACCAGCTTCCTCTGTCCGTGGGATTTTCCAGGTAAGAGTACTGAAGTGGGGTGCCATTGTCTTCTCCCATTATATGCTATAGTAAAGTAAATTAACCAAAAAACCAAAAACATCTCTTAAATGAAATGTATGATTTTTATTAGATAAAAAACCCAAATAAAATATATTCATAATTCTAAATAAAAATTTGTACTTGCTTTCAGAATACAATTTTTTTGTATCAGGCTTTGTAGTTGAAATAGTCATTTTCAATTCTTGATCAATAGTTTTTAATTTCTTTTATAACCATCAATGAGAAACTTTATATGTGTAAGAGACAGAGTTTAAATCATTCTTGCCACCATTGAAAACTTTGCTCTCAAAATCATATTTAAATCATGTGAGTTATTTTCTTTTTACTTACAAATTTAATGTTCAACAAATTTAGAACTAATTTTATTTTTTCATTGCCAATATTTAAAAGTAACAAATCTAATTTTCAGGAGTCTTATGCATTCTTAGAGCAATCACACTGCATCTAGTTTACATGCCATGAAAAGGACAAATTGGCTGGAGATAGATGGAAGTATCCGACATGGGGAGACAGAGACTGGAGCACCTACTTGGGGATGGAATCCCAAGCATCAGGATTCCCTGCCCAGCCTCCCACCACCGTAAGCTGAGCACCACAAGTCTGAGCACCTGAAACAAACACCTCCAGCAGCTGTGTGGAACTCCTGACCACAATAGGCACTGTCCCCTTTGTGTGTGACTGTCGTGGCTGGTGACCAGGTGGTGGAGTACCGCTTTGGTTGAGCTGTTGAGATAGAGCAGAGAATGCCTCACTTGGCTGACCATGCTTGTCGCTGACCAGAGTATGGTATATGCCACCACATCAGACACACTCTGTTCTTACCCTTCTGAGGGCATCTATCTAGCATATATTTTAGGCTCTGTTCATCTAGGGATTCCACATGAATAAAACAAACTTTTTTTCCCAAAAAAAATAGTATGCATGAAGCATATGCAGAAGGACAATAAAGCCATATATGACATTACTTGTATCTTCAAGAAATTCATCAATTTACAGACATAATACTTTCAAATATCCTAAGGGTATCTTTAAAATGCTTAATATATTGAAATAATTTTTACATCAAATTCTATAGCTATAATTATTTCTAAAACACTACATTTAAAGCTTCAAACATTTTAATTTTATATGAATTGTGGTTTTAATATTTTTAAATGATCAATTTAGACAGGCTGATCTACAGAATATAAAGTCATCCTGCAAAATAAGCCTGCTGAATCACAGACCGGGCCAGGCATTTGCTAACTCATACTTTCAGCAGTGTGTTCTGGGCACTTGGATATCACATTCAGACTGCAAGCCATGTGTCATGCCTGCAACTATATTTTGCCTAGATAAACCAACATACTCCCCAAAAGTGTGTGAAACTGGTAAGCCACAAATATATATGGCCCTTTACTTGGCTGGACAGGGCCAACCACTCATGGAAGTGTGTCTCTCCCCCCATGTTCTGTTTGCCTGGTTCTACTACACCCTCAGCTAAATCCTCCCATGCAGTGAAAATAGGACTACCAGAATACCTAGATTTAATCTTACCAACTCAATAACTTCAAAGAGAAAAGCCTGTTTAAACAATTTTGGCAGAAAAGACTAAAGCCAAATAACTGTTCCTGATTAATCACTGTCATTAAGGTTAGACTGGATATGTTTTGTGAAGGGTCAAGTCAGTCCAACACATAAAATGTGTTCCATTTCAAATTCCAGTCAAAAAATATAGCATACTACACACATCCTACAGAGGACATTTTTTTAAAAGAGAATTGGATATATAGACACAGAGTATGAGAAGCAGCAGGGAAAAATATAAAGACTAATATCCTATTAAAAAATAAATACTACTTTAAGGACTGATGGAACAAAAAGAAAGAGTAAGAAGCATTACCAAATTCTAGAATCTCAGAGGAGAAGCTCTACAGGATTGGTGCTTGGATTAATGGAGGGTTTGAAGATGCCCCACAGCTGGCACCTGGACCTCCGAAATAGAGACTCCACCAAGAGGCTGCAAGATCTAACATGGAGGGAGACCCTGAAGAAAACCTGACAAGTGCTTGAGCCACTCAAGGGGCAAAAGTCTGGACAATGATGTGAGGGAGCACAGTACCACTGGTAAGGGACTGTTGAACAGCTGTCTACCGTATCTAAGGGGTGCACCAAGTTAAGCACATTCCCATGGGCTTATTGGCCATTTGCATGTTCCTTCGGGATATGCCTTTCAAATCATTTGAGAACATATGATATGGTCTTTTTATCACTGAGACAAATTTTAATTAAATTGTTACATATCCTAGTTATAATACCTTTATCATATATATGTATTGCAAATATTCTTCCAATCTGCAGCCTGCCTCTAAATATTTTTTGATACATAGATGCTCTAATTTAAATGAAACTCATTTTTTTTTCTTTTAGGTTTAGTGTTTTCCAGAATATGTGCAAGAAATTTGTGCCTACATTAACATATTTTCTATGTTTTCTTCTAGAAGCTTCAAATGACAGTTTTATGTATATAGTTTCGATCCATTTAAAATTAACTTTGTGTATGACGTGAGGTAGAAATCAAAGTTTACTTTTCCTCATGATTAATTAGCATTTTTCAGCATCAATTGCTTAATTTGTCTTTACCTCCAGGTTAACATAGTTGCTTGGCTAAAAGTCAATAAACTATGTAAGTAAGGATCTGTTTCTAAATATTCTGTGTGTCCCATGGATTTATTTGTCTATATTTATAACAAAACCAATCTGTTTTGATTACCATATCCTAAAAATAAGCTTTAAAATCAGTTAGTGTTATATGTTATTTTGAGTTCTCCAAGAAACAGATGCTAAGAAATGATTAGACTTCCAAGACATATACTGTGGTAAGTGTCTGTGAAAGATAAAATGGGAAGGAGTGGGTGTCAGCAAAAAAGTTTTCAGACCAGGATGAAAGTGTGACACCTACGAAAGGAGAGTGGGAAGGAAGAATTTGGTAGAAAAAGCTCAGATTACAGTGTGGTTCAAAAAAAGTCTCAAATAGTATGATAAGAAGTCCCTAAGCAAAGACTGCCTATCAGAAGATATCTATGTTACAAAGATAATGGCCAGCTCCATTATGACCCACCATGCTAAGTCAATGGTTGAGAACATCTTAGAGGAAACATGGACTCTACCTAAACACTATGTTGGATCCAAGGGAATATCAGTTACAGACAATGATGTGCCCCACAAATGGTTCTGCTAAAAAGGGATTAGCAGCACTTATCCATGGCTGCCACATTTCACTCCCCAAAAGAAATTAAATCCCAAAGTTCTTTCTGATTTCTTATTATTGTAATTATTATATTCTATTATTATTTATAACATTTTATTTATTAATAAATAAATTTATTATTGTTATCCAAACAAGATAATCCAATTAAGAATTTTGTGACCTACCACTACATATGATACTCTACATATATGAATGGGAAAACTATAGGGAGAAACATCTAGGTAAATGTATTTATTATCTCATTGGTGAAACAACATTTAAGTAATTTCAGGAAATGTTGATATAGTTTATTGTATTAATACACACCTTTGATAATACTTCAGTGGATAAGTGAAACATGGCTAAAATGTTTTTCCTAACACTATGTGTAGTATTTTCCTAATGTGATGATGAAATTTACAGTAAAACCATATGCCTTTTTCAAAATATTTTGTGTCAAGTAGATAGTAATAAATACAAATTTGATGACAAACTGCCCATCATACTTATTGGGATCCTGAGATACATATGTATTATTCCTCTAATCACCCTCTCTTAATGCTATGTTTGACAATAAATGGTAGGATTGCATGTATTCTCTTGAGTACTAAATGCATTTGCCTGATAGAGGTTCTCAGAAGCAGGTGGCAGATGAAACAGATTTTTGTTATTTTCAAAGAGAACAAGAAAAGCAAGATCAAAGGAAAAGTGTTACAAAAAATAGAACAAAATATCAAATATGAAACGACGCCAGTCCAGGTTGGATGAAGGATACAGGATGCTTGGGACTGGTGCACTGGGATGACCCAGAGGGATGGTACAGGGAGGGAGGTGGGAGGGGGGTTCAGGATGGGGAACACATGTACACCTGTGGCAGATTCATGTTGATGTATGGCAAAATCAATACAGTATTGTAAAATAATTAGCCTCCAATTAAAATAAATTTATATTAAAAAATAGAACGGAATGACATCAGGTGGACCTGTTTCTACATTAAGCTGTTTACAATTTGCAATGAAGACATTTCTTTAAATCCCTCTGACTATCATTTTGGTTCAGCCACTCAGTCATGTCCAACTCTTTGTGACCCTATGGACTGCAAGCTTCCCTGTCCACCACCAACTCCCGGGGCTTGCTCAAACTCATGTCCATCGAGTCACTGATGTCATCCAACTCTCATCCTCTGTCATCCCCTTCTCCTCCTGCCTTTAATTTTGCCCAGCATCAGGGTCTTTTCTAATGAGTCAGTCCTTCACATCAGGTGGCCAAAGTATTGGAGTTTCAGCTTCAGCATCAGTCCTTCCAATGAATATTCAGGACTAATTTCTTTTATGATTGACTGGTTTGAATTGCCTGCAGTCCAAGGGACTCAAGAGTCTTCTCCAACATCACAGTTCAAAAGCAAAACTTCTTTGGCGTTCAGCTTTCTTTATGCTCCAACTCTCACATCCACACATGACTATGGGAAAAACCATAGCTTTGACTAGATGGACCTTTGTCAGCAAAGTAATGTCTCTGCTTTTTAATATACTGTCTAGGTTGGTCACAGCTTTTCTTCCAAGGAGCAAGCATCTTTTAATTTCATGGCTTCAGTCACCATCTGCAGTGACTTGGGACCCCATGCCATTGTTTCCATTGTTTCCCCATCTATTTGTCAAGAAGTGATGGAACCCAAAGCCATGATCTTATTTTTTAGAATGTTGAGTTTTAAGCCAGCTTTTTCACTCACCTTTTTCACTTTCATCAAGAGGCTCTTTAGTTCCTCTTCACTTTCTGTCATAAGGGTGGTGTTGATTACGTACCTGAGGTTATTGGTATTTCTCTCAGCAATCTTGATTCCACCTTGTGCTTCATGCAGCCTGGCATTTTGCATGATGTACTCTGCATAGAAGTTAAATAAGCAGGGTGACAATATGCAGCTTTGACATACTCCTTTCCCAATTTGGAACCAGTCCATTGTTCCATGTCCGGTTCTAACTATTGCTTCTGGATCTGCAGAGAGATTTCTCAGGAGGCAGGTCATGTGTTCTGGTATTCCCATCTCTTGAAGAATTTTCCACAGTTTATTGTGATTGACACACTCAATGGTTTTAGGGTAGTCAATGAAGCAGAAGTAAATGTTTTTCTGGAACTCTTGCTTTTTCTGTGATCCAACGGATGTTGGCAATTTGATCTCTGGTTCCTCTGCCTTTTCTAAATCCAGCTTGAATATCTGGGAGTTCTCAGTTCATTTACTGTTGAAGCACAGCTTGTAGAATTTTGAGCATTACTTTACTGGCGTGTAATATGAGTGCAATCATGTGGTAGTTTGAACATTCTTTGGCATTGCCTTTCTTTGGGATTGGAATGAAAACTGACCTTTTCCATTCCTGTGGGCACTGCTGAGTTTTCCACATTTGCTGGCATATTAAGTGCAGCACTTTTAATAGCATCATCTTTTAGGATTTAAAATAGCTCAGCTGGAATTCCATCACCTCCACTAGCTTTGTTTGTAGTGATGCTTCCTAAGGCCCACTTGACTTCTCATTACATGATGTCTGGTTCTAGGTGAGTGATCATACCATTGTGGTTATCTGGGTTATGAAGATCTTTTTTGTATAGTCCTTCTGTGTATTCTTGCCACCTCTTCTTAATATCTTCTGCTTCTGTTAGGTCCATACCATTTCTGTTCTTTATTGAGCCCATATTTGCATGAAATGTTCCCTTGGTATCTCTAATTTTCTTGAAGGGATCTCTAGTCTTTCCCATGCTATTTTTTTCCTCTATTCCTTTGCACTGATCGCTGAGGAAGGCCTTCTGACTATACCAGTAACAATACTGTTTCATAAAAGAATTATTCTGTAGTGTTTGGCACTTTTGTGTCTAGACCATCAAACTCTAATTTTATCTTTATGTATTTAAGAAACACCACACTTGTTCAATTTGGAAGAGCCCATTAGTCAAAGGTAGTTTGACAAAAATCAATTCATATTTTCCTTTTATAAAGATGCCATTAGTTGTTTACTAAAACTGTTACAAGTTACAAGAGATATGTAGGAATGAGACAAGAACAGCTACAAGAAAAATGATAAGACAAGTCTATTACACCACACATAATATAATCCGTAGAGGTAATGCAATTTTGAACAAATCTCATGATAGATAATAAAAATTAAGTACAAAATTGAATGTCTTTACATTATTGTTACTAATTAGAACATGTTTATCCTCTGGATTTTAAATACGGATCTCCTCAGTGCAACTTTTACATCTTTGTTTCTCAAACTATAAATCAAAGGATTGAGCATGGGCACCACATTAGTATAGAAGACAGAAGAAATTTTTCCCTGCTCCATAGAACCGGGAGAAGAATATTTAAGGTACATGAATGCCGCTGAACCAAAAAGAAGAGAAAGAGCAATCATGTGGGAGCTACAGGTACTAAAGGCTTTTGATCTTCCTTGAGAAGATTTGATATGAAGAATGCTAGTAAGGATGAAGATGTAAGAAATTAGGATGGTGAAACTGGGTACTGTGATGTTAATACCCACGACAATGAGAACTACCACCTCATTGACATAGGTGCTGGTACAAGAGAGTTGGAGGAGTGGGAGGATGTCACACAAGTAATGGTTGATGACATTCACATTGCAGAAGGTTAGTCTAAGCATGCACCCTGTGTGCACAGACGCTCCAGCAAACCCTATCACATATGCAGCCAAAGAGAGCACCAAACAGACATGATGGGACATGGAGACCTTATACAGCAAGGGATTACAGATGGCCACATAGCGATCATAGGCCATTGAGGTCAACATATAGCACTCAGAGATGACAAAAAAGAGAAAGAAAAACAGCTGAGTCATGCACCCCACATATGAGATGGTATTCTCGCTGAACACAAAGTTCATCAGCATCTTGGGGGTGAAAACAGAAGAGTAACAGAGATCAATGAAGGACAGGTTGAAGAGGAAATAGTACATGGGGGTGTGGAGGTGAGAATTTAGACCAATAAGAATGATTAAGCCCAGGTTGCCCACCATGGTGACAACAAAGATCACTAGAAACAGGTGAAAGAGGGGTTGCTGGAGCTCTGGACGGTCTGTTAATCCAGCAAGAATAAATTCAGTCACTAAGGAGTCATTTCTAGCCAGCATTCTCAACTTCAGAAATCTGTGAGAACAGAAGAAAATTTCATTAGTAGGGAACACAGCTCTGTCCTTTACAAACTCACTTTTACATGAGCTTTATTTATGAGAAAGAATCTCAGTCTGGCAGAAATCATGTAAACACTTCTTTGCCTCATAGTGTCTTGAAGCCACACACTTCTCAACATTTAAATTACTGTCTTTTGAATGAACTGCATGTGACAAACAACTGTTCTATCTTCACTAGAAAACAGAGAGATACAGTAGCTGAGGAACTTGCTGATGGGCTTCAGCAGTGGGAAAGTATCCCCAGTTCTCCCCATATTCATCTGATTTACCACTTCCTACTTTCTACTCATGTTTCCATCATCCTACTACACACTGCAGGTTCCTTCAAAAAGGGATTTCTACAGGGAAAAGACCATGCAGATATTCTGCAACCAGGAAGTCTCTCATAGTCTCTAAAGTTTCAGATACTTAAAGAATCCAGGAAGTAAAAAATTGGTAACAGATATTGAGGTGAACCTTGATATCTGAAATTTTACACTTAACCATACATTTCAGGGTTTCCACACACTGCCCTCCTCTGTTCTGTCCTAGTTGCACAGAGACTGAATAAAGGAATTTGGATGTTCTTTCCTAGGTTTTATAGGATGGCAAGAATGAGAAAATAATGAATTTGAGTGCTGATTAAGTTAGTTGTTAAGTTTCTGAAAACATTTCAAGCTGTATACTTACTAGCAAAGGATACCTTGTTATATCTCAGTGAAAAGGATAACTGTTTGACACATTTTGTTATAACTAAATCAGGCTACTGTGACCATTAAGTAGATAGGAGAAAGGAAGGTAATGAGTTAGTTTTGCAATGTAAGAATAAGTTGAGTATCTCCACACTCATTCTCTGCCTGTATTTATACTGGTTGTATTAAAGATGAAAGAATGATCTTTAACTCTAGCTTGGTACCTTGCCTAAACTTTACTGTAATGTTGACTTCATGTAATATAAACTTAAAAGGAGTGTTTTTGTTTCCTGTATCACCTAAATAAGAGTTCTTAACATTTTCATAGAAAACACATTTTAATGAATCTCTAAGGTCCTCATCAAGACTAATCCCCAAAATGTCAACTTGTTGTTTTTCAGTAACCAAGGCATGTCTGACTGTTTGTGTACAGTACATCTCAATTTAAAAAAAATTAGGAAAAAAAAACAAATCTATTCTGATATTGCTATGTTCTGGATTTGTCACTTGAAACTGCTATAATTCTCTTGCTACCAGAATGAAGATAAAGCCAAGACAGAGGCTATGCTGAGAACAATACAGGCAGTAGAGTCAGAGCTCCTGACTTTGGACTTTTGGGTTATTCAATATAAATACTTTCCTCATTTTCAGAGGAATTTAGCAAAATACAGAAACTTGGTTAACTCACTCTCCATCCATTTACAGAACTCAGTGCTGACCCTTTATGCATGTTTCACCTCCAATGTCTTGGAAGAAGAACTGGCCTAGGGGATATCAAAGCCGAGTGGATGTACCCACAGAATCTTCTTCCTTCACAGGCAAAGAATCATGGCATAAATCTCACAGTCTCAATGTTCCAAGAGTCAGTCTATGATTTATATCAAACTTGTAGCTATAAATTTACCAAGAGATTTTGAAAGGAAACCACAGGCAGACATCTGAATCATCATGTCATAGAGCACATGGCATTTGCTTAAGGTTTATAATTCTTTTGAACCTGATTAGAAATCCAGGTACAGGTGCCCCCAGGGACCTTCCCATCATGATAAACTCTGCAGGGAAGAAATCAGTGTGTATGTTTACACCCTAACTGTGACAGTAAATGTTAATTTCCCATCACAGATTATACACTCCCCAGAGCATAAAAGAAATGATTCTCTGCCCTCCCTTATAAAGATGCAAATAATTCATGTCATTGAAAATTCACTAATTATAATTCTAGGCAACATTAGTTTTAAGAATTTTAGTTCATAAAGATATACAAACATTTAAGGAAAGATTATTTACTATGGCCCTTTACAAACTCCCTGGTGGCTCATCTGGTAAAGAATCTGCCTGCAATGTGAGAGAACTGGGTTTGATCCCTAGGTTGGGAAGATCCCCTGGAGAAAGGAAGGGCTACCCACTCCAGAATTCTGGCCTACAGAATTCCATGGACTCAATAGTCCATGGGATCACAAAGAGTCAGACACAACTGAGCCACTTTCACTTACAATAATTGAATCTCTTTAAATAATCAGCTTATGAAAATGTTATAGACATAAACCAAAGGATTTTTAATAGATTTCAGAGGTTATTGTTTAATAAATCACTATTTACTTAAGAATAATCCCATAGAAATTTACTTTAACATATTCTGACTCAATATGTGTTTGATAGATTAAAATTAAATCTATGACAAAAATCCCTGTAAATAAGCCTCATTATAAAGAAGTATGACTAAAATTCCCATGTATGTATTAGCTTACAGTTATACGTGTGAGACCATGGAGAAGGAAATGGCAACCCACTACAGTATTCTTGCCTGGAGAATCCCATGGGCCGAGGAGCCTGGTGGGCTACAATCCATGGGGTCACAAAGAGTTGGACATGACTGAGTGACTCACACACACACACACACACACACACACACACAAGCTGTGAGAAGAAAATTTTATTTAGAAATTATTACTGAGTCCCACAAAATTTCAAAAATATTGGATAGATTTCCTTGAAATCCACCCAACTTCCTACCATAGCAACTGTAGTATAAAAGCAAAACTATAGACTCTATTTAGCTTTGAGAAATTTTATATGCAGCACATGTTTCTGTCTGACCTATGTGATTTGATCACTTTTATAGATTCATGTAGCTACCACCACAATCATACACAGAACTCATTTACTAACATAAAGGAACTCCCTTACATTACCCCTTTACAGTCACACCTATCCCCTCCCACCTTCACCTCTGTCTTCTAAAAACCACTAACTTACTTGTTCTTCATCTCTATAGGTGGGTTGTTAAGACAACAAATGAAACTATACAATATATAACTTCTGATATTGGCATTTTCCCCTAAGCATGATGCTCTTAAGTCCATCCTAGTTGTATCAACAGCTTGCCCTTTTATTGCTGAGTGGTATTCCATTTTATACAACCCACATTTATTCAAACTTCTGTAGTAAGTTAAAAATTACTAGGTTCTTGTTTAATGCAAAGCTAAATCTGTTTTATTTATGGAAAGTGTTTCAGGGGCAGGGGATATAAGATGTTCAGACTGGTTCTTCTTGTAATATTCTTTTTTAAATAAGTTTAATGATGGCATAACTTAGATACAATAACATGCTCTCATTTTAAGAATACAGTTCAACAACTTTCAAAAGAATACAGTTACATTGAAGACCACCATGGTCAAGATCTAGAGCATTTCCATCACCCCCTAAAGTTTCCTTATCCTCATTAACAATCCACCCCTGTCATTTTTAATCATGAAAGAACATTGAAAGTTCTCAAATGTTTTTCCTGCAGCTACTGAAATATTATATGATTTTTATCTTTCATTCTATTAATCTGGTATAGCACATTTACTGATTAGTGTATGTTGAACCACTCTTGCATTCCATGGTTAAATCCCACTTGATTACAGGACATGATTTTTTAACGTGCTATTGAACTGGTCTGTCAGAATTCTGTTGAGAATTTTTGCATCTATATTCATCAGAGACATCGGCTTGTAGTTTTCTTTTCTTATAGTGTCTTTACCTGATGTTGGTGAGAGGATAATTCTGGTTGTAAAATAGTTTTGAGAGTGTTCTCTTTCTTCCACTTGGGAAAAGTTTGAGAAGTTTTAGCATTTATTCTTATTTAAACATTTGACAGGTGGGAAAGGAGTAACTTCATAGTGTTTCACCAGTAATACCATCTATTTTCTGGTCCTGGGGTTTTCTTTGTTGGGAGGTTTCTGATTATTGATTCAATCTCCTTACTTGTCATTGATCTGTTTAGATTTTTTCTGTTTCTTCGTAATTCAGTCTTGGTAGACTTGTTTCTAAGAATTTATCCATGTCTTCTAGGCTATTCAATTTGTTTGAGTATAACTGTTCATAATAATCTGATCCTTTGTATTATTGTGGTATCCGCTGTAATGTTTCCTCTTCATCATGGTATCATTACCATCTCTGTCTCATTACAATTGTTGAGCTAAAGTTTATTTTGTCTGATATAAGTATGGTTACTGCTGTTGTTTTCTGGTTTCCACTTGCATAGAACACCGTTTCTCATCCCCTCACTTTCAGTCTGTGTGTGTCCTTAAAGCTGAAGTAAGTCTCTTGTGGGAAGCACATAATTGAGTCTGTTTTTTTTTGTTTTGTTTAATCCATCCAGCAATTCTACTTCTTTTGATTGCAGAATTTAAGTCACTTACTATTAAAATAATGATTGACAAGTAAGGAATAAAGCCCACCTAATTGTTCTCTTGTGTGGATCACAATAAACTGTGGAAAATTCTGAAAGAGATGGGAATACCAGACCACCTGATCTGCCTCTTGAGAAATCTGTATGCAGGTCAGGAAGCAACAGTTAGAACTGGACATGGAACAACAGACTGGTTCCAAATAGGAAAAGGAGTACGTCAAGGTTGTATATTGTCACCCTGTTTATTTAACTTATATGAAGAGTACATCATGAGAAACGCTGGACTGGAAGAAACACAAGCTGGAATCAAGATTGCCAGGAGAAATCTCAATCACCTCAGATATGCAGATGACACCACCCTTATGGCAGAAAGTGAAGAGGAACTCAAAAGCCTCTTGATGAAAGTGAAAGTGGAGAGTGAAAAAGTTGGCTTAAAGCTCAACATTCAGAAAACGAAGATCATGGCATCCGGTCGCATGACTTCGTGGAAATAGATGGGGAAACAGTGAAAACAGTGTCAGACTTTATTTTTCTGGGCTTCAAAATCACTGCAGATGGTGACTGCAGCCATGAAATTAAAAGATGCTTACTCCTTGGAAGGAAAGTTATGACCAACCTAGATAGCATGTTCAAAAGCAGAGACATTACTTTGCCAACAAAGGTTCGTCTGGTCAAGGCTATGGTTTTTCCTGTGGTCATGTATGGATGTGAGAGTTGGACTGTGAAGAAGGCTAAGCACCGAAGAATTGATGCTTTTGAACTGTGGTGTTGGAGAAGACTCTTGAGAGTCCCTTGGACTGCAAGGAGATCCAACCAGCCCATTCTGAAGGAGATCAGCCCTGGGATTTCTCTGGAAGGAATGATGCTAAAGCTGAAACTCCAGTAGTGTGGCCACCTCCTGCGAAGAGTTGACTCTGTGGAAAAGACTCTGATGCTGGGAGGGATTAGGAGCAAGAGGAGAAGGGGACGACAGAGGATGAGATGGCTGGATGGCATCACTGACTTGATGGACATGAGTCTGAGTGAACTCCAGGAGTTGGTGATGGACAGGGAGGCCTGACGTGCTGCGATTTATAGGGTCGCAAAGAGTCGGACACGACTGAGCTACTGATCTGATATGATCTGATCTGAATTGTTCTCTGGCTGTTTTGTAACTCCCTTGTTCTTTTCTTTCTCTCTTGCTGTCTTCTTTTATGACTTCATGATTTTCTATAATGGTATGTTTCTATTCCCTTCTCTTTATTCTTTTGTATTAATATAGTCTTTTGTTTTGTGATTACCATGAGACTTACATAAGATATCCTACAGATATAACTCTTAAGGTGATAACACTTTGATAACACACAAAAACACTATGAAGTTACTCCTTTCCCACATTTTATGTTTTTATGTCACAATTTACCTCTTTTTATATTGTGTACCCATTAGCAAGTTACTGTAGTTTTAGCTATTTTTAAATAGTTCTGTCCTTTAACATTTACTAGAGTTGGCTGGTTAACACGTCACCATCTTACAGTGTGTATTCTGAATTTGACTTTATATTTATATTTGCCAATATGTTGCATACTTTCTTATGTTTCATGTTACTAATTAGTGTCCTCTTGTTTCAGCTTGAAGAACTCCTTTCAGTAACTCTTATAAAGTCAAGTGCTAATTAATTCTCTCAGATGTTCTTTGGGAAAATCTTTATCTCACCTTCATTTTTGAAAGATAACTTTGCTGGGTAAAGTATTCTTGATTGGCAGGGCAGTTTTTTCTTTCAGCACTTGAGTATATTGTCTCATTCTATTCAATCTCCTGGCAGTCTAATGAGAGCTCCTTTGTTTTTCCTCTGGATTTTTCTTAAATTCTTTTATTTCAGAGTGCTTAATTATATGTCTTAGAGAAGATAGATCATTTTGAGTTGAAATATTGGGGTAACCTATTAACTTTATAATTTGGATGTCCAAATATCTCCCCATATTTGGGAAGTTCTTAGCCATTATTCCTTTAAGAATGCTTTCCATTATCCATTCTTCTTCCTCTGGGACTCTAATACTGTCTACAATATTCCTCTTGATGGCATCCCACGTTTCACATAAATTTTCTTCACTCTTTTTCATTTTTTCCCTTTGCTCTCTACTTACTGTATAATTTCAAATGTCCTATCTTCTACCTCACAGACTCGTCCTTCTGCTTGATCTAATCCGCTGCTGCTCTTATCACATTTTTTCACTTCATTCACTGCATTATTAAGCTCCAAGATTTCTTTTTCTTTCTTATGATTTCTATCAGTATCTCTTTATTAAGCTTATCATTTTGTTTTCTGTTTTCATGATTTCACTGTACCGTCTTTCTCTGTTTTCCTGTAGCTCACTGGACTTCCTTAATACAGCTATTTTGAATTCTTCATCAGACAAATCACATATCTCCATTTCCTTGGACTCTGTCTCTAGAAAATTACTGTGACCTTTGTTGATGTCATGTTACACTGATTTTTCAAATTCCTTTAATATTGTTTTAATATCTTCAAAACTGATCAGTCACATGCCTCTGGTCCTTCTGACTAGCTTCAGGAGAGAATCATCTTCTGGCAGTCCTGCTAGTAAGTCTGAAGCTTTCTCAGATCTTTTTTACATGATACCTGCTCTACATTTCCTCATTTCAATTTATAGCAGAACTCTTATACTTATATGCTTTCTTTCAACCTTGCAAAGCTAGGTCAGTTGCTAATAGCCTCCTTTGTGCTTTCCCTAGGGTGGTGCTGCATGCTCAAGTCTGTGGTTTTCCCCAGGCCTGCAGAGCTGGGCCAGAATTTGAGTTGGTCTTATAATTATTTAAAGACGGGATATGCCCCACTATTAACTTTCTGTGAAAATGCACATCATCACTTGTGTGTTTGTACACTATCTTAACAATAAAATGTGCATAATCACACTTTAGGAGATGTCTTACGCTGCAAGATGTGGGAAGATGAGGACAAGAGGCTCTCAAGATCTGGACTGGGCTCCCAGTAAATGGCCTCTCCATGGGCAGAATGCTCCACTGCCTGTTACAGTTCTCCTTTAGCAACAGGTCTGGAATGGTCATCTCAAAACAGTGACACACCAGGCTACATGAAAACATTTTGGCAGCAAACACATTAAGGTCAAAAAACACTCAAGTTCATCTAGCACCCACTGACCTTTTCCACCTGAACAAAACTCCCTGCTGTCACCACTCCCACCAAGTGAGCAGTGGCATTGTTGAACAAGGAGCTTTCAGAGAGCAAAAGTGCCCCCAAGCCCCACCACCCTCCTTTCTTCATGCTGGGAGACAGAACTGTGACTTTGGCTCAGTGGCCTTGTATCTTAAATTTTTTTTCCTGAAATTTCTTATAACTAAAATTAAAAACAAAAGTCTATTCATAATGAAATAGCAGAAACAGTATTTTCACAGTACTAGCACCTACATGGCTAGGGTGTGTGTGGGGAAGGGGGCACTTTCTAAACATTTGGTACCAAAGGTATCATTCCAAATCAAAGTTATCCTCTAGAGCTGAAAAAAAAAACAAGAAAGGTAAGAGGACATATTTTGCAGTTTGGTTACAAAGAGGAAAGGCTCCAAAAACAGGATGGAGTTGGGGTCTTCCAGGCATCTGTAAAAGCAGGGACCACTGCCACCTCATGCGGTGCCCATGAGGTGCCCATGAGGACCCTCCTAGTAGTGTCCTGGGGCTCAGCAGCTATCATTCTTGCCTTCACCTATTCAACAACAAGCGCTCCACATTCAGCCCCTTTCCAGGCATGGCTGGGAATGGTATCTGTGTGCCTGTGGGGCATGCCAGGGACTATTCATGGGCAGGGACGTCATATATCTAGACCAGGTTTGATTGTGTGCAAAACCTAATGTATCTACTCCTCACGACATGCTGGCCAGAGCCTTGGGGTAGGAGTCAGCCAGGTTTCTTCATTTGACCTGGACAGGGCAACCCCTTAAGGAGCCCCTGCCCCCTTGTCAATGACCAGTCCTATTGTACTTCCCAAGAAAGGCATTTTTTAATCTGGCTCCACCCCTCCCTCAAAAACTGCCTGAAACAAGCTCTGCTTCCTCATAGCAAAAGGATAAGCCATCAGGAAAGGAAATTAAAAACAACTGCTTCTAGGAAGGAACACTATGACAAACCTAGACAGTGTGTTAAAAAGCAAAGACATCATTTTGCCAACAAAGTTCTGTATAGTCAAGGCTATGGTCTTTACAGAAGTCATGAATGATTTTGAGAGCCTGACCACAAAGAAGGCAGAGGGCCCAAGAATTGATGCTTTCAAACTGTGGTACTAGAGAACATTCTCACTGAGAGTCCCTTGAATAACAAGGAGATAAAACCAATCAATCTTAAAGGAAATCAACCCTGACTACTCACTGGAAGGCCTGATGCTGAAACCAATACTTTGGCCACCTGATGCGAAAAGCAAACTCACTTGAAAAAACCCTAATGCTGGGAAAAATTGAAGGCAGGAGGAGAAATGGGCAACAGAGGATGAGATGGTTGGTTGGCATCACTGATGCAATGGACGTGAACTTGGGCAAACTCCGGGAGATGCTGGGGGACAGTGAGGCCTTGCCACCTGCAGTCCATGGGGTCACAGAAGAGTCAGACACACAACTTGGCGACTGAACAACAAGCAAGAAAGGTGCCTGCAGGCAGGCGGGTAGGCAATGTGGAAATGGGAACACAAGCATGACAGGAAGTGAGTCTCCATCTGCCTAAAATGCAAGTGGGAGAGAAAGGGCCTGAGGAGGTGGGAAGTCCCAATACAGAGGATGGTGGCTGCTAGAGACAGCAAAGATGCAAAGAGTGAAGAAGCTGTAGAGCCAGGAAATTATGAGCACAGGGAAATCCTGAGAACACAGAAAACTCAAGAGAGGAGGCCTTAAGAAAATGGGGGAACTGAAGTACAGAAAGGTGACCCCTACAAAATGGTGGACTGAGGCACAAAGAGATGGAACCCTGAAGCAAAAGATGGCCCAAAAGGGGCCTGAAGCCCAAAGACATGGTGGAGGCACACGTGTGAGAACAAGAGGCTGAGAGCCCAGATACTGGGGTGTGAGAAGAGACCAGAGTTGGGGAAGAAAGGCCTGGGACAGTGAGGGTCCAGACCCCGGAGACCAGGGAGGCCAAGGTCAAGGGCAGGGCATCCACTGGGTGGGCCCCAAGGGGAGCCGCGGTCTGGCTATGCTCAGCGGCTTCCAGGATCTTGCCTGTGAACTCACTCACCTGATGGGCCCCCGTGTCCTCCTCAGCCACATCCTCTGGCCGGCCGGGGCCTTGCGCCTCCATTTTGCAGACTCTCCCAGATGGCTGTGAGCAGTCTTCTTGTGCGCATGCTCCACTCGACACCACATAAGGGTCCTCCCAGCCATGGGCAGCTCAGCTGGCCTGGGACCCCCAGGCTCCAAAGCAAAAAGATGCACCTTTGTCCTTGTGGGACACGTCAGGGGCCAGGCTGCCAGCAGCTGGTGGGCGGCCTAGCTTGAGGCTGCTGTAGGCCATGGCAGATGGCGCTGGCCACTGATCTGCCTGAGTGGCTTCTGTGCCGTCCATCTCGCAATTGCTACCGTACAAGGCCTCGGTGGTGGCCCAGGCCACACGTGCCCATAGCCCGCGAACCCCTACTCGTCTCCTTTGGAAGTCTTCTTGGGGGTCACTCCTGTCCAGCCGGCCACCCGGAGCCCTCAGGCTGCTTCCCTTAGGGCCCAGCCCATGCCAGAGACCGGGGAGCTCTCACTCAGGACTGAGCCAGGCCTCCAGCTGCTTCCTGCACCGTCCAAGTCTTCGGAGACTCTCCAAGGACAATAAGAGTGAGGCTGCCCCTATGCTAAGATACAGGTCTCCGGGGGAGGCTGCGGTAGGGCCTTGGGACTGCCTCTTGAGCTTTGGGAGGTTGTGATGGAGCCCCCTTGGCTCTCACGCCTGTTGAGCTGCAGGCAAGCCTAAAACTGAAGCAGCGGTGGTGACTGGTGGGTGGAGTCGAGCAGATGGAGCATGTGTCCCTTACTTCCCGCAATATTATTCATCATAAGCTAATCAGTCTGGAAAAGGCATTTGAATACAAGATTTTTATTATCTATCATTTATTATTGCTCCGTCAATCCCAGTACCTATGGAATAAGGTTTCAGAATTGCAAACACTGTGAGAAATGAATTCAGCAACTAGAGTACAGCATCTAAACACAATTCTTTTTATCTTTAACCTTAAAATATCCAGTCAAAATTTCGCACTGGGAGGAGTCCTTTGTAAAATATCACAGACTCCCTTTATTCTTACGTGAACTTAAACACTTTTTGAAACATCAATATTTCTCATATTGTTGTGTGCATTGGTTGATTTCCAGAATGTTGGAATCATTGTGTTTGCCAATTCTGTCCAAGTTTATAGATGTGCCGTGGAGATTTGCTGACCTGCCCACTCAGCTATAACTGGACATTCCGCTGAAGAAGGTCCTTTTAATTTGACTTACCTATTGTTTTCAAAAAATATGAACTGTATTTGAAACTTCTGATATTTTTTGGTGGAAAAATCCAATTTTGGGTGGAAAAATCCGAACTCATTTGTTGCAAATGAATTTATGTTACATGAAACAGAACTTTTGGGGAAAACCACTAGTGACATTGTTTGCCAAAGAAGAAACTAGAGCCTTCTCATTTGAGAAGTGAGGTACAAAGATTACACAAATTTCAGTGATTGATTAACTGAGAATTAAAACTCCCTAAAATCTTATTTTGCAAAGTTTATTCATATTTCTAACTTCAAATTTAACCCATTTGACAGCTAAGTGTTTTGTCAGTTCATACTTTGGCTTACATATGTGAGGAGAAAATACTGTATTCGAGTTAATGTGAATAAACAGTAGAAAGTGACTCTAATTCACTGCTGTACGTCAACTATATCTCAATAAAAGTAGAAAAAATTACTAGCTCTTTTAAATAGAGTTAATTAAAAGAAGATGGGAATTCAGATCATTGGTTTGAGATTATAAAACCAGGATTGGCGAACAAAGCATCTTACAGATGTGGACACCAGCTTGGTAGACAGAGGTTCTGCAAGAGTGGGGCAAGCCAAAGGAATAGCAGCTGTACTGGTACTGACAAAGGATGTTCACCCAGTTCTGAGCAGTTGGCCACAGTTATATCATGTAATGTAGTTGTGAATATGTTTTGCCCTCACTGTCAGGAGAACAAAGGGAGTCAATGGTTCTACTCCCTGAAGTTCAGACTTGTGGGAAAGCATTTAAAGGAAGAGACTATCAAGTCAGATGGTCTGAAATTTAAATCCAGATTGAGTCTCCACTTTCTAATTGTGAGATTTTAGACAATTTATGTGACCTCTTTCACCCTTGGTATCCACATCTGTAACTTGAGAGTAATTGTCCTTTGAATTAAATGACTTATTACATGTAAAATAATGAAACACTGCCTGAATCATAGAAGGAGTCTGACAAGTATTTGCTCTCCTTCTGCTCATTCCTGTTCACCAGTATGTATCACCTGAACCTGTCCCCCACTTGCCTCCTGAACAATTCTGTTTTATGTCTATTTATGTACCTCAAGTTAAAGTGCCCCAAACTGTATTCAACATTTACTTGTGATTCTCAATGCTGCTTCTCCACTGGTCATTATTTTCTTTTTTTTTTTTTTTAATTTATTTTATTTTTAAACTTTACAATATTGTATTAGTTTTGCCAAATATGGAAATGAATCCACCACAGGTATACCTGTGTTCCCCATCCTGAACCCTCCTCCCTCCTCCCTCCCCATACCATCCCTCTGGGTCATCCCAGTGCACCAGCTCCAAGCATCCAGTATCGTGCATCAAACCTGGACTGGCGACTCATTTCATACAAGATATATACATGTTTCAATGCCATTCTCTCAAATATCCCCACCCTCTCCCTCTCCCACAGAGTCCATAAGACTGATCTATACATCAGTGTCTCTTTTGCTGTCTCATACACAGGGTTATTGTTACCATCTTTCGAAATTCCATATATATGCGTTAGTATACTGTATTGGTGTTTTTCTTTCTGGCTTACTTCACTCTGGATAATAGGCTCCAGTTTCATCCACCTCATTAGAACTGATTCAAATGTATTCTTTTTAATGGCTGAGTAATACTCCATTGTGGATATGTACCACTGCTTTCTTATCCATTCATCTGCTATAGGACATCTAGGTTGCTTCCATGTCCTGGCTATTATAAACAGTGCTGCGATGAACATTGGGGTACACCTGTCTCTTTCCCTTCTGGTTTCCTCAGTGTGTATGCCCAGCAGTGGGATTGCTGGATCATAAGGCAGTTCTATTTCCAGTTTTTTAAGGAATCTCCACACTGTTCTCCATAGTGGCTGGACTAGTTTGCATTCCCACCAACAGTGTAAGAGGGTTCCCTTTTCTCCACACCCTCTCCAGCATTTATTGCTTGTAGACTTTTGGATCGCAGCCATTCTGACTGGCATGAAATGGTACCTCATTGTGGTTTTGATTTGCATTTCTCTGATAATGAGTGATGTTGGGCATCTTTTCATGTGTTTGTTAGCCATCTGTATGTCTTCTTTGGAGAAATGTCTAGTTAGTTTTTGGGCCCATTTTTTGATTGGGTCATTTATTTTTCTGGAGTTGAGCTGTAGGAGTTGCTTGTATATTTTTGAGATTAGTTGTCTGTCAGTTGCTTCATTTGCTATTATTTTCTCCCATTCTGAAGGCTGTCTTTTCACCTTGCTAATAGTTTCCTTTGTTGTGCAGAAGCTTTTAATTTTAATTAGGTCCCATTTGTTTATTTTTGCTTTTATTTCCAATATTCTGGGAGGTGGGTCATAGAGGATCCTGCTGTGATGTATGTCGGAGAGTGTTTTGCCTATGTTCTCCTCTAGGAGTTTTATAGTTTCTGGTCTTACGTTGAGATCTTTAATCCATTTGGAGTTTAATTTTGTATATGGTGTTAGAAAGTGTTCTAGTTTCATTCTTCTACAAGTGGTTGACCAGTTTTCTCAGCACCACTTGTTAAAGAGATTGTCTTTAATCCATTGTATATTCTTGCTTCCTTTGTCAAAGATAAGGTGTCCATATGTGCATGGATTTATCTCTGGGCTTTCTCTTTTGTTCCATTGATCAATATTTCTGTCTTTGTGCCAGTACCGTACTGTCTTGGTGACTGTGGCTTTGTAGTAGAGCCTGAAGTCAGGTAGGTTGATTCCTCCAGTTCCATTCTTCTTTCTCAAGATAGCTTTGGCTATTAGAGGTTTTTTGTATTTCCATACAAATTGTGAAATTATTTGTTCTAGCTCTGTGAAGAATACCGTTGGTAGCTTGACAGGGATTGCATTGAATCCATAAATTGCTTTGGGTAGTATACTCATTTTCACTATATTGATTCTTCCAATCCATGAACATGGTATATTTCTCCATCTATTAGTGTCCTCTTTGATTTCTTTCACCAGGGTTTTATAGTTTTCTATATATAGGTATTTAGTTTCTTTAGGTAGATATATTCCTAAGTATTTTATTCTTTCCGTTGCAATGGTGAATGGAATTGTTTCCTTAATTTCTCTTTCTGTTTTCTCATTATTATTAAGCTTTTTTCACCCCTAGGCAACAAGCTAAATTCATAAACTAAATGTAAACATATTCTTCTCACTCAACTTTATCCAACCTCCAGTCTCAGAGAACATATCTCTTTGAAACCCTGGTCTCAGGGTACCCTGGTGTACCCTCTAAGGTACATTGATTTGATAAGCTTCTTGTCTAAAGTTTAAATTACTCTAATAGGGATAGGCTACCCACTCCAGTATTCTTGGGTTTTCCTGGTGGCTCAGACGGTAAAGAATCTGCCTGCAAAGTGGGAGACCTGTGTTTGATCCCTGGGCTGGGAATATCTCCTGGAGAAGGAAATGGCAACCCATTCCAATATTCTTGCCTGGAGAGTCCCCATGGACAGAGGAGCCTGGTGGGCTACAGTCCATGAGATCGCAAAGAGTCAAACACGACATGACTGAACAACTAAACACGCGATAGTTTCCAGTGTGAGTTCCTATGGAATCTTTTTTACCTCACTCTCACCATACACACATACACACCCACACTCTCTTTATTGCAATATGGTTATAACTAAAAATTTAGGTAAACATTGGCAGTTAACATTATTAAGACAATTTTAAACACTATTTACAGAGGTACATCAAATATAATTATTGCTTTCATTTGATTTGTTGTTTTCCTTGAAGGGAATATTTTTAGGTGCTTTCATTTGCTTAATATTCCATAGATTTCTCTGATTTATCCCTTTTGTACAGATCTCCTTTCAGTATATTCAGCTGTAGCTATATGATGTTAGCTGCTGTTCTTAAAATGTTGCCTTCCTTAAGAAGTCTTTCTGAGAAATTCATGATCCACTCAAGTGTTGATACACTGTCCTCTTACTTTAGTGAAAATCTAACATCTCGAGATCCCTGTTCACCTTCTTTCTGAGGATTCTCTTCACCTCTTATGTATCTTAGATCCTCTGTTTTCTGCATCCCATATTTTCCTGTTTCTTGGTTTCTTCATTTTTTTAAATGAACTTTATTTTTTAGGACAGTTTTAGATTTATAGAAAAAAAAATGAGCATAATACAAAGAATTCCCATATACTGCCAACTATTTCCCCAATTATTAACATTAACATCTTACAATGTGTTTGTTACAATTAGCAAGCCAGTGTTGTTATGTTATCATTAGCTAAAGTCCATACTATACACAGATTTCCTTACTATTTACTTAATGTCCTTTTTCAGTTCCAGGATCTCATCAAAGTTACGTTACATTTAGTTGGTGTGCCTTTTTAGACTCCTCTTGACTATGTCGATGTTTTTCCTCATTTTTGATAACACAAATGCTCCATTAATTTCCTTAGAAAGGGTGCATGGAATGCAAACTTTAGAGACATTGCATTTCTGAAATTTCTTTAGTTTTGGCTTCCTATTTTTTTCATAGTTTAGTAAGGTATGAAATTCTAGTTTAAATGTAACTTTTTCTCAGCATTTTGAAGCCATTGAACCCCTGTGTTTAATTGGAATGCATTGAATGTCAGATCGGTTTTGGGGGAAATGGAAATGTTAACAACATCAGATCTTCCAATCCACAAACATGGTGTATCTCTCTTTATTTGTAAACTTTTTATTTCTCAGATCAAGGTTCTGAAGTTTTCAGTTTAGAGGTTTGTACATCTGTCATTAAATTTATTCCTAAGTAATTTTAGTTTTATGCTATTGTAAATGGTATTTTTATTAATTTCATTTTCCAAATATTTGTTGCTAGCATTTAGAAATGCAGTCAATTTATGTTTAATGACCTTATATCTTGAGATCTTGGTACATCTGCTTATTCTAATATTTTTATTTTGTGGATTTTCTACATTAATAATCATATTTTCTAAGAATAATGCTAATTTATCTTCTTTTTAAGCTTGATATCATTTTATTTTATTTTAATGTCTAATTTCACTAACTAAGCTCCACCAAATATAGAGAAAAGAGGACATTCTTCGCTTGTTTCCAATCTTACAGGGAAAGCTTTCAACTTTTACCATTAATTATGTTAGATTTTTTAATAAATTCCCTTTGCTAAACTGAGAGAATTCTTTTCTGTTCCTGTTTTTCTGAGATTTTTATGATAAATGGATATTTTTTACTGTATGCTTTTTCAGTATCTACTTATCTGATGATACTGTTTTCTCCTTTATTCTGTTAATATTGTGAATTATATTGAATGGTTTTCAGAGGTATAACCAACCTTGATTTCTTTTGCTCAACCCCACTTAATTATAAAGCATTATCATTTTTATAGAACACAATATTAGATTAGTAATATTGTATAAGTGATTTTTGCACTTATGTTTATAAGGAATATTGGTATATATTTTCCTTGTAATTCTATGTCTTATTTGGATATCCAGGTTATGCTGCCTCATAAAATATATTTGAAAAATGTTTTCTCTTTATCTCTTTTCTGAAAGAATTTGCATACACTTGGTATTATTTCTTCTTTTCATGTATGATAAAATTAACCTGTGAAGCCATTAGGCTTGTGAGCACAAGATGTGAGCACATGTGTGTGAAGGATTACTTACTAATTCAATTTGTTTAATAGATAAACGATTTTTCACATAATCTATTTTGACCTAGTAATTTTTTACGTTCTTTCAGCTTTTCAATTTTATAAGGAAAAAGTCTGTATTTTGTATGACAGTATAGTTATTTCCAACAAGATGGTTGGCTTGAATAAACTAGTCATGATATTTCCAGTAACAGATCTAGTAATCTTCTGAATATTTACTTTTTCTGAAGTAACACAAATCTAAATCATGAATGGTGTTTTTAACAAACTAAAATAAAAAAAGTATTTTTGAGTTCACTGAGAGGTAAACTACCTCTGCCACGCCATGTCGTACTAAGTCACTTCAGTTGTATCCAACTTTGTGCAACCCTATGAACTGTAGCCCACCAGACTCCTCTATCCATGGGATTCTCCAGGCAGGAATACTGGAGTGGATTGCCATTCCCTTCTCCAAGACATGTATCCATTCTCCCCCAAACTCTCCTATAATCCAGGCTGCCACATCTCTAAATCAATACAATATACTTTTTTAAAATATGCAAATATCTTAAAATATTATTTTTAAGAAGACTTTCAGGAAACCAAAAAAAAAAAAGCAAATGCCTAGACCTGCACCTCCCAATGATTCTGGTAAAAGCAATACAGAACAATAAGAACAAGTAAAACTCCATAAAAAACAATATTCATAGCATAATCCAAAGACAAAGAAAATGCTCACACTTCAAAATAACTGTAAATTAAGAAAGGAAAAGCAAATCCTAGGTAACGGTTTCTCTCACTTCTACAATGGAAGCTTCAAGCTTTTCCAATGATCAAGAGCAGGTGGAAAAAGCTGTTGGGAAGATGAAAGCGTTTTGGTTGTGATAGATTTAATTTGATCCAAAGCCACAGTCAGAAAGAAAAAGTTCACACTTTTTCTTTTTTTTTCTAAATGTGAAAAGAAAAATGCGTCATGAGAGATCACAGCAAGATATACAGGAAGGGAATAGAAAGGATATGCAATCTGAAGTGTCACCTCTTGGTACCTCAAGAGAAGAAAAAATTAAAATTGTGAAAATAATGTGTGTGGAGTAAAGAAATAAAACACACATAACATAGCATAGACCTCTATGTTATAATGGTCCTAAAAATAAAAATCTTAAAGATTGAAACAAGGAAAAGAAGAAAAAGAAGCAAAATCAAGCAAGGAGTGAGATTCTTCACTGGGTTGGTCTCTCTCCAATCACTTTGTGAGAACGATACTCTCTTGAAACCTCACCCAGAATTACGCAATTGAGGATGAGATCATTATCTTGGTGTTGGTCATGTTTGAAAGATGCATCTCTTTTAACAGAATACTAAAATTAAAACTATGGATAGTGAGCAGCAGATAATGAGTCTTTTCCTTTCTCTTTATTTCTTCTCCTCATTTTGGACTTTAAAAGCTCAAAATACCTGTTGGGTAATCTTGGGTAAAGGGCAATAATGTTCATGCCTGCCACATGTTGACACGGGAAGTTGTCAAAGCAGGTACCTATATAAGAGCTACATAGTTTCATGTGATCTGAGTATATGGTGGAAAATATAGACAGAACACTGTCTGACATAAATTGTTGCAGTTTCTTCTTCAATCCCTCTCCCAGAGCCATGGAAATAAAAACAAAATAAACAAATGGGACCTACTTAAACTCAAAAACCTTTGCACAGTAGAGGAAAAAATTTTTAAAAATGAAAAGACAACAGAGAGATAGGGAGAAAATATTTGCAAATGATGCGACTGATGAGGGATTAGTCTCCAAAATTTACAGTTTATGACGCATAAAAGCACCAAAACAAATAACCCAGTCAACAAAGGACAGAAGACCTAAGTGGACATTTCTCCAAAGAAGACATACAGAAGGCCAAGAGTCACATGAAAGGATGTTCAACATCAACTCATTATTTCTGTTGTTGTTCAGTTGCTCAGCCGTGTCCGACTCTTTGCCACCCGATGGACTGCAGCGCGCCAGGCTTCCCTATCCATCACCAACTCCTGGAGTTTGCTCAAACTCATGCCAATTGAGTCGGTGCTGCCATCCAACCATTTTGTCCTCTGTAGGCCCCTTCTCTTGCTTTCAATCTTGCCCAGCATCAGGGTCTTTTGTAATGAGTCAGTTATTCACATCAGGTGGCCAAAGTATTGGATCTTCAGCTTCAGCATCAGCCATTCCAATGAATATTCAGGAGTGATTTCTTTTAGGATTGACTGGTTTGATATTCATGCAGTCCAAGGAACTCTGATGAGTCTTCTCCAACACCACAGTTCAAAAGCATCAATTCTTCATTGCTCACCCTTCTTTATGGTCCAACTCTCACATCCATACATGCTTACTAGAAAAACCATAGTTTTGACTATACAGATCTTTGTTGGCAAAGTAATGTCTCTGCTTTTTAATATGCTGTCTAGGTTGGTCATAGCTTTTCTTCCAAGGAGCAAGCATCTTTTAATTTCATGGCTTCAGTCACCATCTGCAGTGATTTCAGAGCCCCCAAAAATAGTCTGTCACTGTTTACACTGTTTCCCCATCTATTTGCAAAGAAGTGATAGGACCAGATGCCATGATCTTTTTTTGAATGTTGAGTTTTAAGCCAACTTTTTTACTCTTCTCTTTCACCTTCATCAAGAGGCTCGTTAGTTCCTCTTTGCTTTCTGCCATAAGTGTGGTATCAGCTACATATCTGAGGTTATTGATATTTTTCCCAGCTACCTTGATTCCAGCTTGTGCTTCATGCAGCCCAGCATTTAGCATGATGTACTCTGCATAGAAGTTAAATAAGCAGGGTGATAATATTCACCCTTGATGTACTCCTTTCCCAGTTTGTAACCAGTCTGTTGTTCCATGTCTGGTTCTAACTGTTGCTTCTTGACCTGCATGCAGTTTTCTCAGGAGGCAGGTGAGGTGGTCTGGTATTCCCATCTCTTTAAGAATTTTCCATAGTTTGTTATGATCCACACAGTCAGAGGCTTTAGCATAGTCAATTAAGCAGAAGTAGGTGTTTTTCTGATATTCTCTTGCTTTTTCTGTGATCCAACAGACTTTGGCAATTGATCTCTGGTTCCTCTGCCTTTTCTAAATCCAGCTTGAACTTCTGGGAGTTTTGGTTCACATACTTTTGAAGCCTAGCTTGGAGAATTTTGACCATCACTTTGCTAGCATGTGAAATTAGTGCAGTTGTGTGGTAGTTTGAACATTCTTTCAGCTCTGCCTTTCTTTGGGATTGGAATGAAAACTGACCTTTTCCTGTCCTGTGGCCACTGCTGAGTTTTAAAAATTTGCTTTCATATTGAGTGCAGCACTTTAACATCATCATCTTTTAGGATTTGAAATAGCTCAGCTGGAGTTTCTGGAGAAGGCAATGGCACCCCACTCCAGTACTCTTGCCTGGAAAATCCCATGGATGGAGGAGCCTGGTAGGCTGTAGTCCATGGGGTCGCCAAGAGTCGGACACGACTGAGCGACTTCACTTTCAGTTTTCACTTTCATGCATTGGAGAAGGAAATGGCAGCCCACTCTGGTGTTCTTGCCTGGAGAATCCCAGGGACGGGGGAGCCTGGTAGGCTACCGTCTATGGGGTCACACAGAGTTGGACACGACTGAAGTGACTTGGCAGCAGCTGGAATTTCATCACCTCCACTAGCTTTGTTTGTAGTGATGCTTCCTAAGACCCACTTGACTTCAAATCAAAACTACAGTGAGATCACCTCACACCAGTCAGAATGGCCATCATCAAAAAGGCTACAAACAATAAATGCTAGAGAGGGTGTGGAGAGAAGAGAACTCTCCTACACTGTTGGAGGGAATGTAAATTGGTGTAACCACTATGGAGAACAATATGGAAGTTCCATAAGAAACTAAACATAGATATACCATATGATTCAACAATCTCACTCCTGGGCATATATCCAGAGAAAAACATAGTTTTTGAAATGATACATATGCCGCAGTGTTCATTGCAGCACAGCTTACAGTAGCCAAGACAAGGAAGCAACTTAAATGCCCATTGACAGAGGAATTAATCAAGAAGATGTGATACATATATGCAATAAAATATTGCTCAGCCATAAAGAAGAATGAAATAATGCCATTTGCAGCAACATCAATGGACCTGAAGATCATCATATTAAGTAAAGCCAGACAGAGAAAGACAGATATCATATAATACTGCTTATAGGCAGAATATAAAAACAAATGATACATACAAACTTACTCACAAAATGGAAAGAACCTCATAGACTTAGAGAATGAACTTATGGTTACCAGGAAGGAAGGGCTGGAGGGAGCGACAGATTGGAAGCTTGGGGCTGACATTTACACACTGCTACATTTAAAATAGATAACAAACAAGGACCTACTGTATAGCACAGGGAACTCTGCTCACTACTCTGTAATAACCTGAATGGGAAAAGAATTCTAAAAAGAATAGATGCATGTATATGTATAACTGAATCACTCTGCAATACACCTGAAACTAACATTGTTAGTCAACTATACTTTATCTTTGGAGGAAAAGATGGAGAGGACCAGGCACTTTTTACTTGATATATGTCTCAATCATCTGTGGTTTCAAAAATAAGCACATATTACTTTATAATTAAGGCATGAGTAAAAGTAGTAAAAATTAATTTCAAGATGTTCCTGTGATACTGTTTCTCAAATGTATCTAAATAAATTTAAATATGTCTCAATTAAAATTTTTAAAAAGGATTCAGTGTTCCATTTACTGCCATATTGAAGACAAGAGGGCTACATGATGATAAATACAGGCAGCCTATGCAAACTGAGAGAGACCTGCAGCTGACAGTCAACAAGAAAATGAAGCTCTCAGTTCTGAAACCACAGAAATTTAGTTCTTCCAACAACCTGAAGGAGTTTGGAAAAAAATTCTCTGTAGAGTCCCCAGAAGAAAATGCAAAGCCCTGCCCACACCCTGATTTTAGCCTGAGCAGAGAATCCAGCCATGCCATACCAGACCTTTAATTTATGGAATAACTGGGTATTTATTTAAGTCACTACAGTTTATGGTAATTTATTATACATCAATAAATTCTTAATGTGAAGTGATACTTGGAGAGGAACATTAAATCCCAAAGGTACCAATATCAACTTATTGATGAAGTATGTAAACACAGGCTCAATAATTTTTTCCCTAAGGAGCCTGATCAAACTTTAATCTTAAATGAGGCTCATTTTCCAAGCTTCCAAACAGGTTGCTGAGATCCACAGAGAATGAGATGCATTCACATTATCAGCCAGATGATGGTTTGGAGACAGAAAGCAGTTGCATTTGCCTGGTCCTGAAGACATTATATGTAAATCCACAAATAGATGGGTGTTGCTTCCTCCACGGTCAGAACCTTTGTATCCTTCAGGCCAGGGAAAGGATAAGAACACTTATGGCCTAAGAGACCTCCAGGTAGAAGGAAATTGCACAGCAAGTCTTCTCTGTTCTGATGTTTTCATTCCCACCACTACTGCAGTGGAGAGGTGTGGGAAACCACCTGCCCTTCTTAAACAATTCATTGTGATTTTGAGGTAAGATTGGATAAAGGGAATAGGTAGGAGAAATGCAGAATCATATGGGGACAGTCTCAGCATGTTAACTAAGTCTGGTGCTGACTTTCTAAAGGGTAAGAGGGAGAGACCCTGATGCTGGGAAAGACTGAAGACAAAAGGAGAAGGGGGTGACAGAGGATGAGATGGTTAGATAATATCACCAACTCATTGGAGATGAATTTGAGCAAACTCCGGGATATAGTGTTGAATAGAGGAGCCTAGTGTGCTGCGGTCCGTGAAGTCGCGAAGAGTCGGAGACGACTTGGCAGCTGAACAACAAACAAACAAATAACAAGAAGGAGAGAGTGAGTTGAGCAGTGAGCACAGTGGGTATCACACTGACTTCTTTGTCCAGGCTTCAGGAATTTCCATAGGAAGTCGTCCCAAGTACGAGTCTGGACTCCTTTCCTTTCTTGCTGTATGGGTTTGGCCATCCTAGTCATATCTTCAAAATATTGTTTCTTTATCTCTCCAATGTGAACATTACTTTAGGCCTCTGCTAGTCAGTCAAGAGGAGATGAGGAGTTGCAGCTGAGATTTGAAAACATGAAAAGACAGTTGTGAGAAGAAAGTTGAAAGATAGGGAGTCATCGCTTGCTGTCCCAACAGTCACACTTGAGCCCCGGTGGAACAAGTCTTCAGCCTAGAAACAAAGGATCTGAATCCCTCCCTGATGTAACGTTCTTTTCTTATTTCCTCACAGATCACACCACTGTCAATAATGGTTGTGGGAAATGATTCTTCAGTAACTGAGTTCATCCTGGTGGGATTTACAGACCTCACTCAACTGCAGTTACCCCTCTTCTTACTCTTCTTCGTGAACTATATGCTCACTGTGGTAGGGAATGTGAGCTTAATTAATCTGATATACCTGAACGCTCATCTTCATACTCCCATGTATTTCTTCATCTTCAATCTGTCCTTCATAGATCTCTGCCACTCCTTGGTCATTACCCCTAAACTGCTGATGAGCTTTGTGTCAGAGAACACCATCTCCTTTGAAGGATGTATGGCTCAACTGTTTTTTTTCTGTTTCTTTGTCCACTCTGAATGCTATGTGTTGACAGCCATGGCCTATGATCGCTATGTGGCCATCTGTAAGCCCCTTTGGTACACAGTCACTATGTCCCCTCAGGTCTGTTCTCTGCTCATGTTTGGTTCATATGCAATGGGGTTTGCTGGTGCCATGGTCCACACAGGAGACATGGTTAGATTGTCCTTTTGTGATTCCAGCATCATCAATCATTACATGTGTGACATCTTCCCCCTCCTCCAGCTGTCCTGCACCCGCACTGATGCCAGTGAGCTAGTGGATTCCATTGTTGTGAGCACAGTTGTAATAATATCTAGCTTCATCATTTTTGTGTCTTATGCTTTGATCCTCTCCAATATCCTCCACATCTCATCAGCTCAGGGTTGGTCCAAAGCCTTCAGTACTTGTGGCTCCCACATAATAACTATTGCCCTCTTCTATGGTTCTGGGTTGTGCACACATCTCAAGACCTCTTCAGATGGTTCCATTGGCCAGCGGAAGTTCTTATCAGTATTTTATACCAATATAGTTCCCATGTTGAACCCCCTCATCTATAGTCTAAGAAATAAGGATGTCAGACTTGCAGTGAACAAAACCCTGAGGAGAGTTGCAAACTAAGCAGAACCAGATGTGTGTGTGCCCATGTTTTGTGTATGTGTGAATGTGTTTTTCCATAATTTTCTTCAGAACAAGGTTTTTGCCTGAGATCCTTTTTGCTCTCTAATCATGCCATTTAAACACACAAATATTATTGAGTCTCATGATTGTTCTCAGATCTGTGCTTACTCACTGAATGAGCTTTATCCTTATCAGTGGGCTCAGTTTGATTCCTCCTCTTTTTTAGACCACATTGCACTTTGCCTTTCCATGTCCTTTTCATATATCATCATGAATGTGGAATGTTGACTGATGAGCCCACCCCTCTTTGCTTTCCCTGAAAACAATGTTAATATGGACCTTTCTATGTTTAACCATTTTAGGAATTTCTACCGTATAAGTTATAAATTTTCTAGAATTTCAGAGCTCTTTTAGTCATGTTTTCTATTATACTGCATTTCAGACTCAGCAAAGCTTCAGTGGTATCTGTGAAATATTTATGATTAGTCAACAGAGATCACAAGTATTCACTTATAAGGTTAAGTATGAAATGTGTTAGTACCAAGTAGGAGCTGAGAGAAATGAATGTAGTTACTTTAAAGCTAACTTAGTCTGACTTATTATAACAGTAATAGCATCGAGGATATGATATATGTGTATATATGCATGTATTGTGCATGTTCAGTCACTGTTACACCTCTACCTCATCAAATAGAATTTGGCCATCTACTGTTTATTCCTTTCTCCTACACGTGGTTAGACTAGAATCTGACAAAAATAAATATTGATGAAATTAATAGCTTGAACTTGTTTGATACAGGTTTTCTCTAAAGCAAACTAGGAACTTCCCTGGCAGTCCAGTGCTCAAGATTCTGTGTTTCTACTCCAGAGGCTGCAGGTTTGACCCCTGGTTGGGGAACAAAGATCCCTCATGCTGTGCAAAACAAACTAAAAGTTTATGTTTGTAAAAACTTTCCTTTTTTTCCAGAAATGAGTTTTCTTAAAATCTGTGGCTATAAATCTTCAAAATTGAAAAAGGGTCTATTTTGATACAATAGAAAAAAATGCCATTCTGTTGTCAGTTTGAAGTACAGCCTGTTGCATTTCTGATAAAGCAGGTCTAGTGATGATGGAATCCCTCAGCTTTTGCTTATTCCTGAGTCTATTGTAACATAGGTATCTTTCAAATTGACAACTAATGCTTCAAGTAACCAGTACTCCTATTTAGAAAGTAACATGTTCCTCCTGAAGAATTTAGATTCCTTTTGGAAAAAAGAACTGCTTGGTTTGGTTACAACATAAATTAGGTAAAGTATGCAATTTTACCTTCAGAAACTTAAGATAAAATAGGGATGTGTTTACTTCTTATCATATATATGAAATTTAAAACCTATCTCCAAAATGTAACCTATGTCTACATTAGCTGTTGTTGTTTTGTCACCACATCATAGCCCACCAGGCTCCTCTGTCCATGGGATTTCCCAGGCAAGAATGCTGGAATGGTTTGCCATTTCCTTCTCTAGGGGATCTTCCCTACACAGGGATAGAACCGTGTCTCCTGCATTGGCAGGCGGATTCTTTACCACTGAGCCACCAGGAAAGCCCCATGCCTAAGTTAGTAGAAGATAATAAAACCAAGTAAATAAATTAGCTGTGCCTTCAAAGCGACTGTGACATTTTTGGAACACAGAATATATTGGTAAGTGGAGAAAACCCTCCTATACCACTGTTCCAGTCTGAAATGTTTGCTTTTAGGCAGGCTAACTGCACATTGTCATCATGTGAATTAATTTACTCTTTCCTAAATCCTAAGGCTTACTTATCTTCTAGTTGTGACTCAGGAAATGGTACATCTAAGATAAAAGGCAGATTAAATCAGAGGGCACATAGAATGCTTGGGGCTGGTGCACTGGGACGACCCAGAGGGAGGGTAGGGGAGGGAGGAGGGAGGTGGGTTCAGGATGGGGAACGCGGGTATACCTGTGGCGGATTCATTTTGATATTTGGCAAAACTAATACAATATTGTAAAGTTTAAAAATAAAATAAAATTAAAAAAAATAATAATATTAAAAAAAAAAGAATGCTACCATCTCTGTAAAATCAATAAGATAATATATAGCAAATATATAGTATTAATTTTTAATACACCTATGTAAAAATTTTTGTACAAATGCCCGAAAGTGTATTTGATCAGTCTCTTTCTGATAGATAACTAGGTTAATCCAAGTCTTTTGTTATTACCTGAAAATTTGAAATTAATAAACCAATACATAAATTGTTAGTCATGTGTAAAAAAATTTTAGAGTGCATTTATTAAGCCTAAGAATACATACACACACACACATATATATATATGACTATTTAATGATTATTGTCCAGTTGCCCTAATGGAATATATTTCTTTTAGTGTGTTAAATTGCTTCTTGGTACAAATACCTCCTTCTATACTTTTTTTCATGATGCTGGGGCTAAGCTTCTGGATATTATTTTTCTACTTTGCCAGCTGGCTTACTGTTTGGTTCCCCCAGTATCCAATGCTCCTGCCAGAGATAAAAAGCATCTTGAAAATATGAAGACAGATTGAAACAAGTTAAAGGAAAATGACCTGAATTTTCTTGGCATCAGTTTAATCACATGCAAAGAAAAAACAGCAAGTGTTCCACTCCCAAATGTCATATTGAATATTATGTAAATAAACCACTAACTGGAGTTGAAAATATAAGTTCACTGTTTCAATAAATATGAGAAAACAAATGCGTAGGCATGTATCTTGGAGGATAAGCTTCCATTCACTGTCATGTTGAAAAGATTCACTGCCCAGCTTCCTACTATCAAATCCATGTAGGAGAGAAACACCTCCCCTCTGTCTCTAGGCTCACAGAAAAGAGACACACTGACCTAGTTGCATGCTTCCACCTGAGAAATTAACCTGAATGGGAATGATGTGAATGCAGTGAGACAGTTGAGAACTATTTTGGTGGCTGCAGCAGTAGCCAGGGCCCATGTCAATTGTAAAGAGCAGGGGTGTGGCATTGTGTCAAGACTGTTTCTGCTGAAATATGCCCTGCCCCTGGCCTCTGGGTTGCCTTGGTTCTGCCTTTTCTCCAAGTGTAGTTTTACAGTCTCACACCGACTGCCTACAACCTCAGTGTTCTTTTTATAAATTCCTAGGGTCACTTGCTTATCAACATAAACCCTGAGAATGGTATTTTCTCCTGCATTCATACATGCCAAATCATGGAAAAACTGGCAAAAAGTATGTACAGTATATGAAAAATTAAACATTGTGAAAACTGGCTTTAAGGTGTTCTGATTCATAAGTAATAATCAAAAGTGATAGTTTTTATAACCTCCTCTGTACCTCACTTATCAAAAGAGAAACTTCCAGCTTCCTTCTCTGGCAAGTAATAATATCATCTTTCCCAATAATGAGTCTTTTTCATGTAACATAAACCTCATCTGCTACAATTTGGGGGTTTTGCCGCTAGAAACTGTTAGAGATGAGTTACATGCAAATGTTGCTTATATTAAAAACTATGAGTATCAAAAAGACAATTCACCTGGATTGTCTAATTTAACCTACTTTCAAATCCCATTCTCAGGATGTTTGGTGATAGCACTGTGGCAGTTTGGTGCTCAGTGAAATTCAGCATAATGTGGACTTAACTCACCATGGACTGTGGAGCCCACAATGTTTATTTAGGATTAAATTTAGAATAGAAAAGAATCAACAAAACAGCAAGAACTCATTGCTCATTGGCTCTCAGCTCCACACTCTTCTCTCCTGTATATTTCCCAGGTTAGAAACTTGTTGCATACATAACAAAAACACCCCTGACATCTTGATACAATGACAAATAATTTAAACATGTCCCTTGCCCTAAAGGATCTGATAGTCTGTGCTGGAACCTAACAAACACTTATAGCCACAGGATAATAGGTACATTGGTACCCAAGCATAAGATTGGCTTAAGAGGCTGGGAGACTTAATGAAGAAAGTAACATTCAAACAGAGACTAGAAGAAGGAAATGAGTTAACTGAACAAAAGTAGAAGTGTGTATTATTGGATGAAAAGTGTGGGAGCAGGACAAGGAGAGCACATTCAAGAAAGAAAAGCATGAAGATGACAAAGTATGAAGCACTCCAGAGAGAGCATAAGCATGAAGTGGAATTTATATGGCAATTAAAAATTAGGATTGAAAGGAAATATAATAAAACGTTAACAGCAATTCATTTTGGATGATGTCTAAGGTGTGGCCTAGAATTTAGGGTAAGGATCTACTCAGTTGCAGCAGAAGCTGTAATATAGTCAGGTGTCCAAAACTTAGGCTGGGCATCAATAGAAGAAGCTAGGGGAGATTGCAGCAGGCCAAAGAGGATGAAGACTCAGAGATTTAACATAAACCCCCCGAATATTGAGTTTAGGAATAGAGCAAATATCTCTGATTGATGGGTGTAAATACCCATGTTGCCCATTTTGGTTTACTTTCAGCTCAGAAGCTGAAACCAACCTGGATGAGATGAGGTCAGGGTATGTGTCATACCCAAGCTCACAGCCCCTATTGAGGAAGAGGAATTTCCTCACAGAGCTGGACAGTTAGCAGTGACCACTCAAGGCTTGTAGTGAGGAAGGAGAGTTTATTGAAAATAGATAAACAAACTTCTGACATAGACATCAGAAGGGGGTAAAAAAATACCGCCCTCCCCCACCGCCACAGTCATGGTTAACTTGAGCAGAGCTTTATATACCTTCTAGTCAGCTACTAACAATAGATTAAAAGAATGCTTCAAGGTTGTAAAAGTTTTACCAGACCCCTTTCCCACGGCATACATCTTGAGATAACATCAGCACAAGATTGACCAAAAGGAACAAATTCCTGTTAAGGAGAAAAGAACATGCCTTTGAGCAAGGTATATTATAACTTGGACAAGGCCTGCTACAGAATGTATACCTCCCTAAGGGCCTTGGACTACTTATCAACCTGCCTAAAGAATGCTATCAAAATGAATATAGATGAACCAGCAGAACACGAACCTCAGAACTTGAGACTGTGTGTTACAGGAAAGCATGGAGAGATGCCTCCCTCTCCAGGGTCGCTGCTGCTAAGTCACTTCAGTCGTGTCTGACTCTGTGCGACCCCATAGATGGCAGCCCATCAGGCTCCCCCGTCCCTGGAATTCTCCAGGCAAGAACAGTGGAGTGGGTTGCCATTTCCTTCTCCAATGCATGAAAGTGAAAAGTGAAAGTGAAGTCGCTCAGTCTTGTCCGACTCCTAGCGACCCCATGGACTACAGCCTACCAGGCTCCCCTGTCCATGGGATTTTCCAGGCAAGAGTACTGGAGTGGGGTGCCATTGCCTTCTCCATCTCCAGGGTTACTAGCCTGAAAAAACTCATGCTGTTTTCACTATACCTCTATTATTTAGAAACAGAACACTAAATGAATTCACTGCTCTGATCTTTCTTGCAGTGATGACTCTCCTAAATAATTAGTGCTAATACTCATTGATTGATTAATTCAATCATTCTACAAAAAACTTTTGAACACCTATCATAGTAGATGCTACATGTGAGATATAATACAGAACAAAACAGTTCCCTACATTCATGAACTCACACTATGATGAGGAATTGTAGTTATGAAATATCCTGTTTCTCTAATTATATCAAACAGAAAATACATCAAAATATGATTAAGAAAAGTCAGTCCATGAAGGAAGCAATTTGGTTTCACTCAGATAAAAGTGACCCTTTTTCATTTGTGATTAATATTGCTTCTTTTTTAAAGGAGAGAAGATTTTGTGTTTTTCTGGGTTGTTTTTTTGCTTTTTTGGTTTTTGTTGTTGTTGTTGTTTTTGGTATCACCTAATCTTTCCCAAATATCATCAGAATTACAAATGAAAAGCACCAAATAATTTATTTCATTATGAAAGTTAATGATAACGGGTGTTTGCCCTATGGAGTTCATGGTGGGATTTTCTCTGACTCATAGTCTCCTAATAACCATAGAAGAGGAAAAGTAAACTATTAGCTAAGATCACCAAGAAAATCTGCTTGGAAGATTTTGATCTTACAGCACCTGTTTTTGAAACTTTCTCTTCTAACTAAGATAGAGAGTTGGAGGTTAAGACAAAAGCCCAATGATATTAAACTCATTTAACTGGCTTAAAGAACACAGATGAGGGGGAAACCTTTAAGATTTAGGGCTAAGCATAGATTTTTAAGACTTGGCATCAAAAGCACAGTCTATAAAAGGAAAAACTTGCAAATTTGAACTCACCAAAATTAAATGATTTGGCTCAGTCAAATACCCTGTTCAAAAGATAAAAAGAAGAGGAGATAAAGATAAAATATTTGCAAGCATAAAATCTCACAAAAATATCAAGATTATATATTTTTTAAAAATACTCAAAATGTAAAGAAGTAGAAAATGAGAAAAAGATATGAATAGACATTTCACTGAAGGTGAGGAAGGTCTTAAAGATGTTGAGCATCATCAGTTCAGTTCAGTTCAGCCACTCAGTCATGCCCGACTCTTTGCGACCCCATGAACCACAGCATGCCAGGCCTCCCTGTCCATCACCAACTCCCAGAGTCCACCCAAACCCATATCCATAGAGTCAGTGATGCCATCCAACCATCTGATCCTCTGTCGTCCCCTTCTCCTCCTGCCCTCAATCTTTCCCAGCATCAGGGTCTTTTCAAATGAATCAGCTCTTCACATCAGGTGCCCAAAGTATTGGAGTTTCAGCTTCAACATCAGTCCTTCCAATGATACAATTAAAACCACAATGAAATAGCATTGCATATTTATCAGAATTTCTAAAATGAAAAACAGTGACAGAACCAAATGTTGACAGTGATACAGAAAAACTAGAACAATCATAAATTCAGGGTAGGAATATAAAATGTTAAAATCACTCTGGAAAACAATTTGTTAGTTCCTTCTAAAACTGAACATGTGACTACCTAGCAGTTACAACCTTGGGGATGCACCCCAAAGCAAGGAAAACATCTTCACACAGAATTATGGATGAACTATTGACACAGGTAATAGTCGAGATGAATTTCAAGGGAATTACACTAAGTGAAAAGAGTCAGTCTCAAAATGTTAAATATTGTATTGTTCCATTTAAATGATATTAATTAAAGGAAAAGTAATATAGACAGCAGACTAGTGGCTTAAGGACTAGAGTTAAAAGCTGGGAATGAAGTTTAAGGAGGAAGATAAATATAACAAATTAAGAACATCACAAGAGATCTTTGTGGTGATAAATCTGTATATTGAAATACTGAGGTATTGAACATACAAACCTATATATGTGACAAAACTTGTATAGAACTATATATATACACATATATGAATGAATCAAAGTAAGACTGAGAAGTCTGAATAAGGTCAATGCATTGTATCAGTATCAATATTCTGGTTGTGCTGCTATATTATAGTCTTAAGGTGTTACCATTGGGTGAAGTTGAATAGAAGGTACACAGCATCCCTGTATTACTTTAATAACTGCATATGAATCTACTATTTTAAAAGGTTTAATTTTTTAAAAGATACAGGGTTTTATCTCAGAAATAGAAATTAAATCATTTAAGGGAATTTTTTTAAATTATATTCTCCTTGAAACTAAAATCTTAAGATATCACCCATTTAGATTAATTTTTTTATTATCTTGAATGTAACTCAAGATGAACAATATCAATGTAATCAATATTGTAGGGCTCCCCTCGTAGCTCAGCTGATAAAGAATCTGCCTGCAATTCAGGAGATCCTGGTTTGATTCCTGAGTCAGGAAAATCCCCTGGAGAAGGTATAGGCCAGTGTTCTTGGGGCTTCCCTGGTGACTCAGATGGTAAAGAATCTACCTGCAATGTGGAAGACCTGAGTTTGATCCCTGGGTTTGGAAGATGCCCTGGAGAAGGGAACAGCTACCCACTCCAGTATACTTGCCTGGAGAATTCCATGAACAGAGGAGCCTAGTAGACTACAGTGAGGTCACAAAGAGTCAGACATGACTGAGCAACATTGACTTCACTCAGGCAACACTGTACATACTTGAATAGCTTTCTTAAGTTTTATTCTGTTCTTCACACATACTGTTAAGCATCCTATGTGCATGTTGCTCCTATCTGAATACATTTCCCCACTAATAATGCTACCCAAATACACCAGGGGATTCTGAAGATTCTAGATGGGCCCACTGGGAAGATGGCTGAGCACCAAAATCACAACTATTCAACAACCATTGACAGGAAGACACTTGAACCCACCAACAAAGGAGAAGCTGCAACAAGACAGGAGGAGGGATGCAATCATGATAAAATCAAATCCTGTACCTTCTGGGTCCAGTAGCCCACAAACTGGAGAACAGAATACCACTGGAGTTTCTCACTATTGTGAAGATCCTGAAACCCACATCAGATTTTCTCTTACATAGCCTCATCCACCAGAGGGCAGACAATAGAAGCAAGAATTACAATCCTCTCACTGCCAGAATGAAAACCACAATCACAGAAAGTTAATCAAAATGAGAATGCAAAGGATTATGTCTCAGATGAAGGAACAAGATAAAAACTCAGAAAAACAACTGAATGAAGTGGACATAGGCAACCTTCCAGAAAAGAATTCAGAATAACGATAATGACGATGATCCAAGATTTCAGAAAAAGAATGGAGGCAAAGATTGAGAACATGCAAGAAATATTTAATAAAGCTCTAGAAGAACTAAAGAGCAAAACAAACAGAGATGACCAATACAATAACTGAGTTGAAAACTACACCAGAAGGGATCAATAGAAGCATAATTGAGAAAAAAGAATGGATAAGTGACCTGGAATACAGGATGGTGGAAATTATTGCCATGGAACAGACTAAAGAAAAACAATGAACAAGAAAAAAGTCAAATAAATAACCTAACTCTACACCTAAAGCAACTAGAAAAGGGAAAAAATGAAAAACCCCAGGGTTAGTAGAAGGAAAGAAATCTTAAAAATTAGGGCAGAAATAAATGCAAAAGAAACAAAAGAGACCATAACAAAAATCAACAAAGCCAAAAGCTGGTTCTTTGAAAGGATAAATAAAATTGCAAACCATTAGCCAGACTCATCAAGAAACAAAGGGAGAAAAATCAAATCAATAAAATTAGAAATGAAAATGAAGAGATCACAACAGACAACACAGAAATACAAAGGATCATAAGAGAGTACTATCAGCAATTATATGCCAATAAAATGGACAACGAGGAAGAAATGGACAAATTCTTAGAAAAGTACAACTTTCCAAAACTGAACCAGGAAGATATAGAAAATCTTAACAGACCCATCACAAGCACGGAAATTGAAACTGTAATCAAAAATCTTCCAGCAAACAAAAGCCCAGGTCCAGACAGCTTCACAGCTGAATTCTACCATAAATTTAGAGAAGACCTAACACCTATCCTACTCAAACTCTTCCAGAAAATTGCAGAGGAAGGTAAACTTCCAAACTCATTCTATGAGGCCACCATCACCCTAATACCAAAACCTGACAAAGATGCCACAAAAAAAGAAAACTACAGGCCAATATCACTGATGAACATAGATGCAAAAATTCTTAACAAAATTCTAGCAATCAGAATCCAAAAACACATTAAAAAGATCATGACCAAGTGGGCTTTATCCCAGGGATGCAAGGATTCTTCAATATCCACAAATCAATCAATGTAATACACCACATTAACAAATTGAAAAAAAAAAAAAAAGCCATATGATTATCTCAATAGGCGCAGAGAAAGCCTTTGATGAAATTCAACATCCATTTATGATAAAAACCCTCCAGAAAGGAGCCATAGAAGAAACATACCTCAACATAATGAAAGCTATATATGACAAACACTCAGCAAACATTATCCTCAATGGTGAAAAATTGAAAGCATTTCCCCTAAAGTCAGGAACAAGACAAGGGTGCCAACTTTCACCACTACTATTCAACATAGTTTTGGAAGTTTTGCCCACAGCAATCAGAGCTGAAAAAGAAATAAAAGGAATCCAAATTGGAAAAGAAGAAGTAAAACTCTCACACTTGCAGATGACATGATCCTCTACATAGAAAACCCTAAAGACTCCAGCAGAAAATTACTAGAGCTAATCAATGAATATAGTAAAGTTGCAGGATATAAAATCAACATACAGAAATCCCTTGCATTCCTATACACTAATAATGAGAAAATAGAGAAATTAAGGAAACAATCCCATTCACCATTGCAACAAAAAGAATAAAATACTTAGGAATATATCTACCTAAAGAAACTAAAGACCTATATATAGAAAACTATAAAATACTGGTGAAAGAAATCTAAGAGGACACTAATAGATGGAGAAATATATCATGTTCATGGATTGGAAGAATCAATATAGTGAAAATGAGTATACTACCCAAAGCAATCTATAGATTCAATGCAATCCCTATCAAGCTACCAATGGTATTTTTCACAGAGCTAGAACAAATAATGTCAAAATTTGTATGTAAATACAAAAAACCTTGAATAGCCAAAGCAATCTTGAGAAAGAATGGAACTGGAGGATTCAACCTGCCTGACTTCAAGCTCTACTACAAAGCCACAGTCATCAAGACAGTATGGTACTGGCACAAAGACAGAAATATAGATCAATGGAACAAAATAGAAAGCCCAGAGATAAATCCACGCACCTATGGACACCTTATCTTTGACAAAGGAGGCAAGAATATACAATGGAGAAAAGACAATCTCTTTAACAAGTGGTGCTGAGAAAACTGGTCAACCACTTGTAGAAGAATGAAACTAGAACACTTTCTAATACCATACACAAAAATAAACTCCAAATGGATTAAAGATATCAACATAAGACCAGAAACTATAAAACTCCTAGAGGAGAACATAGCCAAAACACTTTCCGACATACATCACAGCAGGATCTTCTATGACCCACCTCCCAGAATATTGGAAATAAAAGCAAAAATAAACAAATAGGGCCTAATTAAAATTGAAAGCTTCTGCACAACAAAGGAAACTCTAAGCAAGGTGAAAAGACAGCCTTCAGAATGGGAGAAAATAATAGCAAATGAAGCAACTGACAACTAATATAAAAAATATACCAGCAGCCCATGCAGCTCAATTCCAGAAAAATAAACGACCCAATCAAAAAATGGGCCAACGAACTAAATAGACATTTCTCCAAAGAAGACATACAGATGACTAACAAACACATGAAAAGATGCTCAACATCACTCATTATCAGAGAAATGCAAATCAAAACCACAATGAGGTACCATTTCATGCCAGTCAGAATGGCTGCGATCCAAAAGTCTACAAGCAATAAATGCTGGAGAGGGTGTGGAGGAAAGGGAACCCTCTTACACTGTTGGTGGGAATGCAAACTAGTACAGCCACTATGGAGAACAGTATGGAGATTCCTTAAAAAACTGGAAATAGAACTGCCTTACTCCTGCTACTGCTAAGTCACTTCAATCGTGTCTGACTCTGTGTGACCCCATAGACGGAAGCCCATGAGGCTCCCCCGTCCTTGGGATTCTCCAGGCAAGAACAATGAAGTGGGTTGCCATTTCCTTCTGAAAGGTTGTTGTTGAATCACACGAATACACCAGGATTCTTGGCCCCCGGAGGAGAAGAATTCAATCCGGGGCCAGAGACGAGGCTTGATCGCTCAGAGCTTTTGTGTAATAAAGTTTTATTGAAGTATAAAGGAGATAGAGAAAGCTTCTGACATAGGCATCAGAAGGGGGCAGAAAGAGTACCCCCCTGCTAGTCTTTAGCTGGATGTTATATAGTCACAAGCAGTCTGTTAATGAAAGAAAGGAATGTCTTAAAATTCAGAATGGCACCAGGCCCCTCACCCATAAGATGCATTTTGGGATAATCTTGGCACCAAATGGTTTATCCTGGGCCATAAAATGATTAACTTGAATCTTGAAGAAGGGCAGACCACCATACAAATAGTTTCATTTACAAAGATTAGGGGAACAATATCCATACTGGTTTGTCAAGTAGGTTCTGGGCCAAGAGGCGGAACCGACTTGGAGACAGAGTTTGGGGTAAAGGCATAGTACATTAGCATAGCTTAAGACAAACATTTCCATAAGAAAAAGGCATTGGTTATCTCTAGGCTCGAGAATAGCTAACTTCAGGCGAAACCGGGTGTCATTATGGCAACACAGTATTTTAAGAGAAACCTCCCTTTAAATTTGTATAGAGAAGGAAAAAATATTGCTAGTTTGTTTCCTCCTGCCGCTTAAGAGAGATAAAAATGTCTGACATTTGCAGGCTATTTCCTCTATTTGGAGACCCCTGGCCTTCCTGCCTGTTACCCTCTCACTTCTCCAATGCGTAAAAGTGAAAAGTGAAAGGGAAGTCGCTCAGTCGTATCTGACTCTTAGCGACCCCATGGACTGCAGCCTACCAGGCTCCTCCGTCCATGGGATTTTCCAGGCAAGAGTACTGAAGTGGGGTGCCATTGCCTTCTCCAAGAACTGCCTTATGATCCAGCAATCCCACTGTTGGGCATACACATTGGGGAAACCAGAAATGAAAGAGACACATGTACCCCAATGTTCATCACAGCACTGTTTATAATAGCCAGGACATGGAAGCAACCTAGATGTCCATCAGCAGATGAATGGATAAGAAAGCAGTGGTACATATACACAATGGAAAAAGAATACACTTGAATCCGTTCTAATGAGGTGGATGAAACTGGAGCCGATTATACAGAGTGAAGTAAGCCAGAAAGAAAAACACCAATACAGTATACTAATGCATATATATGGAATTTAGAAAGATGGTAATGATAACGCTGTATGTGAGACAGCAAAAGAGACACAGATGTATAGAACAGTCTTTTGGACTCTGTGGGAGAGGGAGAGGGTGGGATGATTTGGGAGAATGGCATTGAAGCATGTATAATATCATATAAGAAATGAATCACCAGTCCAGGTTTGATGCAAGATACAGGATGCTCTGGGCTGGTGCACTGGGATGACCCAGAGGGATGGTACAGGGAAGGAGGTGGGAGGGGGTTCAGGATTGGGAACACGTGTATACCCGTGGTGGATTCATGTCGATGTATGGCAAAACCAATACAATATTGTAAAGTAATTAGCCTCCAATTAAAATAAATTAATTTAAATTTAAAAAAAAAAGAAAAACAATGAAAAGAACTGAAAATAACCTGAGAAACCTCTGGGAAAACACTAAACAGACCAACATTCACATTATAGGGGTCTCAGAGGAAGAAGAGAGAGAGAAATGATCCAAGAAAATATTTGAAGTAATAGTAGCCGAAACCTTCCCTAACATGGGAAAGCAAACAGTCAACCAAGTCCAGGAAGTACAGACAGTCCCAGGCAAGATAAACTCAAGGATGAACATGTCAAGACACATAATAATCAAATTGACAAGAATTTAAGACAAAGATAAAATATTAAAAGCAACAAGGGAAAAATAGCAAATAACATACAAGGGAACTCCATAAGGTTAACAGCTGACTTCTCAGGAGAAATTCTACAAACCAGAAGGTGGCAAGATATATATATATATATATATATATATATATATATTTAAAGTGATGAAAAGGAAGAACCTACAACCAAGAATACTCTATCCAGCAAGGCTCTCATTCAAATTTGATGGAGAAATCAAAAGCTTTCCAGGCAAGCAAAAGTTGAGAGAATTCGCCAAATGAGCTTTACAACAAATACCAAAGGAACTTCTATAGGTAGGAAATACAAGAGAAGAAAAAGATCTACAAAAACAAACCCAAAACAATTAAGAGAGTGGTAATAGGATCATACATATTAATAATTACCTTAAATGTAAATGGATTAAATGCACCAACCAAAAGACATAGACTGGCTGGGTTGGTACAAAAATAAGACCTGTATATGCGCTGTCTACAAGAGACCCACCTCAGACCTAGGGACATACACAGATTGAAAGTATGGGGATGGAAGAAGTTGTTCCACACAAATGGAAATCAAAAGAAAGCTGAAATAGCAATACTCATATCAGACAAAATAGACTTTAAAACAAAGACAATTATAAGAGACAAAAAAAAAGAACACGACATAATGATCAAGGGATCAATCCAAGAGAAGACATAACAGTTGTAAATATATATGCATCTGACATAGGAGCACCTCAATATGTAAGGCAAATACAACCATAATGGGACAAATTGATGGTAACACAATAATATTGGGGGACTTTGGCACCCCACCTTCATCAATGGACAGATCATCCATACAGATAACTAATAAGGAAGCACGGGTCTTAAATGACCCTTTAGGCAAGTTGAACTTAATTGATACTTATACAGCATCTCATCCAAAAGCAGCAAACTACACATTCTTAAGTGCACATGGAACGTTCTCCAGGATTGACCACATACTGGGCCACAGGCAAGCCTTGGTAAATTTAAGAAATTTGATATCATATCAAGCATCTTTTCTGATCACAACTCAATGAGATTAGAAATAAACTATAAGAAAAAAAAAAACTATAAAAACACAAACACGTGGCAGCCAATCAGTATGCTACTAAACAACCAGTGGATCACTGAAGTAATCAAAGAGGAAATCAGAAAATACCTATCTGGGTTTTTTTGGTTGTTGTTGGAAAGTGCAATGGTCCAAAACCTATTGGTTGCAGCAAAAGCAGTTCTAAGTGGGAAGTTTATAGTAATACAATCTTATCTCAAGAAACAAGAAAAATCTCAAATAAACAACTTAACCTTACATATAAAACAAGAGAAAGAAGGAATAACAAAACCTAAAGTTAGTAGAAGGAAAGAAATTATAAGGATCAGAGCAGAAATAAATGAAAGAGACAAAAAATAATTTCAAAGATCAATGAAACTAAAAGCTAGTTTTTTGAAAAGAAATAAAATTAATAAACCTTTAGCCAGACTCATCAAGAAAAAAAGGGAGAAGATACAAATCAATAAAATGTGAAATGAAAAAAGAAAAGTTACAAATGACCACAGAATTACAAAGGATCGTGAGACTACTGCAACCAACTGTATGCCAAGCAAATGGACAGATCAGATCAGTCGCTCAGTCGTGTCCGACTCTTTGCGACCCCATGAATCGCAGCACTCCAGGCCTCCCTGTCCATCACCAACTCCCAGAGTTCACCCAGACTCACGTCCATCGAGTCAGTGATGCCACCCAGCCATCTCATCCTCTGTCGTCCCCTTCTCCTCCTGCCCCCAATCCCTCCCAGCAACAGAGTCTTTTCCAATGAGTCAACTTTTCGCATGAGGTGGCCAAAGTACTGGAGTTTCAGCTTTAGCATCATTCCTTCCAAAGAAATCCCAGGGCTGATCTCCTTCAGAATGGACTGGTTGGAGCTCCTTGCAGTCCAAGGGACTCTCAAGAGTCTTCTCCAACACCACAGTTCAAAAGTATCAATTCTTTGGCCCTCAGCCTTCTTCACAGTCCAACTCTCACATCCATACATGACCACAGGAAAAACCATAGTCTTGACTAGACGAACCTTTGTTGGCAAAGTAATGTCTCTGCTTTTGAATATGCTATCTAGATTGGTCATAACTTTCCTTCCAAGGAGTAAGCGTCTTTTAATTTCATGGCTGCAGTCACCATCTGTAGTGATTTTGGAGCCCAGAAAAATAAAGTCTGACACTGTTTCCACTGTTTCCCCATCTATTTCCCATGAAGTGGTGGGACCGGATGCCATGATCTTAGTTTTCTGAATGTTGAGTGTTAAGCCAACTTTTTCACTCTCCACTTTCACTTTCATCAAGAGGCTTTTGAGTTCCTCTTCACTTTCTGTCATAAGGGTGGTGTCATCTGCATATCTGAGGTGATTGATATTTCTCCCGGCAATCTTGATTCCAGCTTGTGTTTCTTCCAGTCCAGCGTTTCTCATGATGTACTCTGCATATAAGTTAAATAAGCAGGGTGACAATATACAGCCTTGACGAACTCCTTTTCCTATTTGGAACCAGTCTGTTGTTCCATGTCCAGTTCTAACTGTTGCTTCCTGACCTGCATACACATTTCTCAAGAGGCAGATCAGGTGGTCTGGTATTCCCATCTCTTTCAGAATTTTCCACAGTTGATTGTGATCCACACAGTCAAAGGCTTTGGCATAGTCAATAAAGCAGAAATAGATGTTTTTCTGGAACTCTCTTGCTTTTTCTATGATCCAGCAGATGTTGGCAATTTGATCTCTGGTTCCTCTGCCTGTTCTAAAACCAGCTTGAACATCAGGAAGTTCACGGTTCACATATTGCTGAAGCCTAGCTTGGAGACTTTTGAGCATTACTTTACTAGCGTGCGAGATGAGTGCAATTAAAGGCAATGCCGGAGTTCTCTGAGCTCGCAGTTCCTCTCTCTTCCCCTGGGAGGATTCTTGGCTTTTTTTCCCCAGCATGGCCCCCAAACACCAGTCTTCTCTTCCACCCCAAGCGAAGAAACTGAAGAAGGCCAGGCCGACTCCTGCCTCCAGGCCAGACGAGGCATCTGCTTCTTCAAACTTGCCGAAGGAAGAAAAAGAACAGCAAGAAGCAATTGAACATATTGATGAAGTACAAAATGAAATAGACAGACTTAATGAACAAGCCAGTGAGGAGATTTTGAAAGTAGAACAGAAATATAACAAACTCCGCCAACCATTTTTTCAGAAGAGGTCAGAATTGATCGCCAAAATCCCAAATTTTTTGGGTAACAACATTTGTTAACCATCCACAAGTGTCTGCACTGCTTGGGGAGGAGGATGAAGAGGCGCTGCATTATTTGACAAGAGTTGAAGTGACAGAATTTGAAGACATTAAATCAGGTTACAGAATAGATTTTTATTTTGATGAAAACCCTTACTTCGAAAATAAAATTCTCTCCAAAGAATTTCATCTGAATGAGAGTGGTGATCCATCTTCAAAGTCCACTGAAATCAAATGGAAATCTGGAAAGGATTTGACGAAACGATCAAGTCAAACACAGAATAAAGCCAGCAGGAAGAGACAGCATGAGGAACCAGAAAGCTTCTTCACCTGGTTTACTGATCATTCTGATGCAGGTGCAGATGAGTTAGGAGAGGTCATCAAAGATGATATTTGGCCAAATCCATTACAGTACTACTTGGTTCCTGACATGGATGATGAGGAAGGGGAAGGAGAAGAGGATGACGACGACGACGAAGAGGAAGAAGGATTGGAAGACATTGATGAAGGAGATGAGGATGAAGGTGAAGAAGACGAAGATGATGATGAGGGGGAGGAAGGAGAGGAAGATGAAGGAGAAGATGACTAATGGAACACTGATGGATTCCAACCTTTTTTAATTTTCTCCAGTCCCTGGGAGCAAGTTGCAGTCTTTTTTTTTTTTTTTTTTCCTCCTCTTGTGCTCAGTCGCCCTGTTTTTGAGGTCTCTTTTCTCCTTTATACCATGGTTCACAACTTATTTGGGGGGGAAATACCTTGAGCAGAATTCAGTGGGACAAGAATCTCTACCCCTTTCTGTTCCAAATTCATTTTTATCCCTTCCTGTCTCAACAAAAACTATGGAATCAACACCACCATGCTCTGTGGGAAAAAAAGAAAAACCTTCTGCTCCCTTAGCTCTGCTGGAAGCTGGAGGGTGCTAGGCCCCTGTGTAGTAGTGCATAGAATTCTAGCTTTTTTCCTCCTTTCTCTGTATATTGGGCTCAGAGATTACACTGTGTCTCTATGTGAATATGGACAGTTAGCATTTACCAACATGTATCTGTCTACTTTCTCTTGTTAAAAAAAGAAAAAAAAAAACTTTAAAAAATGGGGTTATAGAAGGTCAGCAAAGGGTGGGTTTGAGATGTTTGGGTGGGTTAAGTGGGCATTTTGACAACATGGCTTCTTCTTTGGCATGTTTAATTGTGATGTTTAACGGACATCCTTGCAGTTTAAGATGACACTTTTAAAATAAAATTCTCTCCTAATGATGACTTAAGCCCTGCCACTCGATGGGAGAATCAGCAGAACCTGTAGGATCTTATTTGCAATTGACATTCTCTATTGTAATTTTGTTCCTGTTTATTTTAAAATTTTTCTTTTTGTTTCACTGGAAAGGAAAGATGATGCTCAGTTTTAAACGTTAAAAGTGTACAAGTTGCTTTGTTACAATAAAACTAAATGTGTACACAAAAAAAATAAATAAATAAATAAAGGCAATGCCGAAGAAAGCAAATGGACACCCTGGAATAAATGGACAAATTCTTAGAAAGGTACAGTCTCCCAAGACTGAACCAGAAAGAAATAGAAAATATGAACAGACCAGTTACAAACACTGAAATTGAAATGAATTAAAAAGCTTCCAACAAACAAGTCCAGGACCTGAGGGCTTCACAGGTGAATTCTGTCAAACATTTTGGGGAAGAGTTAACCCCTATCATTTCGAAACTGTTCCAGAAAATTGCAGAGGAAGGAAAACTTCCAAACTCATTCTATAAGGCCACCATCACCCTGATACCAAAACCAGACAGAGACATCACACAAAAAAAGATGCAGGCCAATATCACTGATGAACACAGATGCAAAAATCCTCAACAAAATACCAGTAATCTGAATTCAACAATACATTAGAAAGATCATACGTCATGATGATATGGGATTCATCCCAGGGATGCAAGAATTTTTCAGTGTCCACAAATCAGTGTGATACACCACATCAACAAATTGAAGAATTTGTTAGATATGTGAAAAAAGAAAAAAAAATTAAAGTGGCCACCATTCAGAGCAGCAGATGAGTGTGGGGGATGGGAAACAAGGTACTGAGGAAGTGGAATGCTGTGTCAGGAGCTGGTAACAGCCTTGGAGAATGTGGCTGTGCTCCCATAGGCTGGTCTATGAGCTCTGATGAGAGAAGATAGCAGAGAGAAGGTTGCAGGAAGGAGTAGTGCGCTGCCTGTGAGACCACTGGTTTCTGAGCTCACCAAGACCTTTCCAGAGACTCCCTGAAGCTCTTGTGGAAATTTCACAGGAGTTGAGTTCCAGCATTAGCTAGTGGAAGTACAAGTAGATGAAAATGATCTCTTTTAATGAATCATTATTAGTTTTGCAATCTTAGAATCAGAGGTTGTCTAGTACAACTGGCCCCATTCATGGTAAAATACCTTTTAAGATATTTCTGGCAAATGGTCATTCAGCTTCTTCCCAGTTATTTCTAGTCACAGTCACTTGGAAGAAGAGCCAATCAGATTATAAATATCACGAATGTGACAAAATCCCAGGCTCTATTAAATGAGTGCAAACCACCTGCAAAATCCACAAACCCTTTAAAATTTTGCAAAGTAGTAAAACAATAATTACTTTTAACTTGCAGAATATTAAGTTCCTATAGGAAGAGGGATTCTAATTAAAAAAAAAATTCATAACACTCTTCTTGCCCTTAGAAATAAATTAACTAGGAAAGGAGACAGATATTCCAAGCACATTGCTGTTAGAGGACCAATATGTACAGGATTTTTATGGCAAAACCACTACAATATTGTAGCCTCCAATTGAAATAAATAAATTTATATTAAAAATTAAAAAATATTTACATTTGTTTTACAAAAAGTTGTATAAATTTTAATTACAATTGTCATAAATTTCTTAGTGTGGTTTTTAAATACAAAAAAAGAAAAAGCCAAATCAATGCAAGAATGGAGACACAACTCACAAGAAAAACTTTTAAACACTGAACGAAGTAGTTCATTTAAGCAACCACCAGGTTGTGCTGGTGACTCAGTGAAGTTGTTTCTTAAAAAAGTAAATTTTGCTTAAAATTTATATTCTGCATCTTCTTAGGCCCTGGATGTATAACCAGAGATTTTACATAACTTCTTATATAAAATTTTCAGTTTATTATTAAAACAAAAACTTTTTTAAATGATGTTTTTAGAGAAAAATTAAATTAAACAGGTTGAATATATTCAATTTGCAAAACTTACTGGACACTTACTATGTTGTGTAAGATATGTGTGAGACATGATCATCACAATGTAAATAACATACACAAATATTAACTAATTATTCCAGTGTAATAAATATCTAGAATCTAAGCTCCAAGTATTTTTTGTTTTCTTTTGTTTACTGCTCTATTGCTAATACCTGGAATAGAGTAGTACAGTAAAAAGTTGTGTATAAAGTGTCATGAACATAAAAACTAGTTTTAAATGTTCAGCAATATAATTTATGTTCTATAAAGCAGTATGTGTAAACCATTTGATAAAAATTTAAATTTTACAAATCCCAAGACACTGATATATACCTCTTAGTGAAAGTGTTGGTCACTCAGTCATTTCTGATTCTTTGAGACCCCATGGACTGTAGCCGTCCAGGCTCCACTGTCCACAGAATTCTCCAGGCAAGAATATTGGAATGGGTTGCCATTCCCTTCTCTAGGGGATCTTCCCAACACAGGGATCAAACCTGGGCCTCCTGCACAGCAGGCAGATTATTTACCATCTGAGCTACAGGGAAGCCTATAAGGAGTAACCTTATTTGCCATTTTTTAGTATAAATGGTGTCAAGAGGATAAATTCTATCTTTTGTGTATTCTCACCAGAATATTTTATATCACTAAATTGTATTATGACATTATTTGTATATATTTTACTTTCAGTATTCAATATCATGTGACAATAATTTTTTTTTTACTATACACAATGTCCCTGAAGATTCTGATGTATTACCAGAATGAGGTTGACCCATCCTCCAAGAGAGTTATTTTTGAAAACAAAGCAAGGTTAAATATTCTCTTGTAGCTGACTTTTTCCATCCAGCCCTGGAGGCGAACTTTTTAAGAACATGTACAAGTTTCTACTTTGGAATCTAAACCAAAGTAAACTGTATTTGGGGCACCAACACTGACTCTATCCTCTCTTTCATGCTGACTTAGAACCATTTCTCCAGATTGTTCGCTCTCTGTTCCTCTCATATTTCTCTATTTCATATTCCTTTTTTTTTTTTTTCACATTCTTTTCTAGAAGGCCATGTTTATTGGTGCATAAAAGCACAGGAGTTGGAGCCAAGTAAAGTGGAGTTTAAAAATAAGATCTGCTACATTCTGGTGACCTTCAGCAGATTCTTAACTCTGAAATTCAGTTTACTCATGTGTTTTAGCCAGGAGAATACACATTATTTCTACCTTTGAAAAAGATTAAAAACAAGTGGAAGTTGCACGGAAAGTATTCAGTTCACTGTTAGGAAGCTTCTCTGCCACATTTCTTTCATTTTTCAAAGAGGAATAAAAGATCTTCATTTGCACCAGGGAACTGTTTTGCCCAATTAAGAAAACAAAGAAATTTCATGCTGCAGGTAGCTCTTTGGTCCTTGAACAATACACTATGATTCTTGCTTTTAAAATTATGGAACCCAGAATGTATGTCCAGAACTTGGAAAAAGAAAATAAAAAGAGTTATAAATTCAAATCAATAAGACAGTGAAATGTTACATTTTTACCTAATATAGCATGAGATTCTCAGGGCCAAGAAAGAAATTTGACATATGAAATGTCTCTGTGAATTTATTCCAAAGAGAGCAAACAGTTTGATGAACATTATACACACACACACACACACACATATATATAGCTAGAAATAAAAGTGGAACACCCCAATAAGGTTCTTAGTCCTAGCTGAGAGACAGAGAGCGGTCCAAACTTCAGATTGTCCCTGTAAAGACCTATTTTTTGAGGTGATTTTAGTCAACATTATATGATGATGATTTTTTTAATATATATCTTCTCAGCATCTGCAGAGTTGATCATAAGAGTTTTCTCTTTAGTTCTATTAACAAATATTAGTAGATTTCCTAATACTGAACCATCCATGTACCCATGTAAAAAACTCTGCTTAGATATTATGAACCTCTGTTTTTTCTCTTACTGAAATATCTGCTAATATTTTATTTTGGATGCTTGTATTCATATTCAAAAATGAGGTTGGTCCTCTTTTGTATCTTTGGCATTGGTGTTACACTTTTAAAAACAATTTTGAAGTGTTTCTTCTTTTTTTAGGCTTTAGATCAGTTTAAATAGTATTGGAATTATATGTTCTTCAGTGAATTCTCCTGTGAAACCACTTGTGAGTGGTAATTTTTGTAATATAACTCTTGACAAGTTTATTTTATGGAATTGGACTCTTCAGGTTTCCTATATGTTCCAGCATTATTTTCCTAGAAAATGGACTATTTTAGCCAAGCCTTTTAATCCATTTGAATAGAACAAAACACTTAAAAGCTTCTGCACATCAAAGGAAACTATTAGCAAGGTGAAAAGGCAGCCTTCAGAATGGGAGAAAATAATAGCAAATGAAGCAACTGACAAACAACTAATCTCAAAAATATACAAGCAACGCCTACAGCTCAACTCCAGAAAAATAAATGACCCAATCAAAAAATGGGCCCAAAAACTAAATAGACATTTCTCCAAAGAAGACATACAGATGACTGACAAACACATGAAAAGATGCTCAACATCACTCATCAGAGAAATGCAAATCAAAACCACTATAAGGTACCATTTCACACCAGTCAGAATGGCTGCGATCCAAACATCTACAAGCAATAAATGCTGGAGAGGGTGTGGAGAAAAGGGAACCCTCTTACACTGTTGGTGGGAATGCAAACTAGTCCAGCCACTATGGAGAACAGTGTGGAGATTCCTTAAAAAACTGGAAATAGAACTGCCTTATGATCCAGCAATCCCACTGCTGGGCATACACACTGAGGAAACCAGAAGGGAAAGAGACACGTGTACCCCAATGTTCATCGAAGCACTGTTTATAATAGCCAGGACATGGAAGTAACCTAGATGTCCATCAGCAGATGAATGGATAAGAAAGCAGTGGTACATATACACAATGGAGTATTACTCAGCCATGAAAAAGAATACATTTGAATCAGTTCTAATGAGATGGATGAAACTGGAGCCTATTATACAGAGTGAAGTAAGCCAGAAAGAAAAACACCAATACAGTATACTAACACATATATATGGAATTTAGAAAGATGGTAACAATAACCCAGTGTACGAGACAGCAAAAGAGACACTGATGTATAGAACAGTCTTATGGACTCTGTTGCAGAGGGAGAGGGTGGAAAGATTTGGGAGAATGGCATTGAAACATGTATAATATCATGTATGAAACAAGTTGCCAGTCCAGGTTCGATGCACGATACTGGATGCTTGGGGCTAGTGCACTGGGATGACCCAGAGGGAGGGTATGGGGAGGGAGGAGGGAGGAGGGTTCAGGATGGGGAACACATGTATACCTGTGGCAGATTCATTTTGATATTTGGCAAAACTAATACAATTTGTAAAGTTTAAAAATAAAATAAAATTTTAAAAAAAAGAATAGAACAAAATAAAATAGTTTGGATTCTTTTTTTTATTTCCTCTATTTCTATTTCTCCAATATTTGTTAAATTTAGTATTTGCCCTCCCTTTTTTTTCTAAATTTAGAAAATATAGTAATAAATGTATAAGTTTTGCAAAGAAAAACTATTTATTGATTCATTTTCTATTAATAATTCAATATGTTAAACTATTTTCCTACCCTCTATTTTTATTAATTTTATGATTTTTCCTGATTAAGTGCTTAGTTTATTTTCATTGTTTCATTTATTATACAGTATTTAAAGTTACACTTTATATTCCTATTTTAACAGTACACATATCCCATGAGTTGTGAAATGTTGCAAAGTTTCATATCCATTTTCTAGATGCTTTATCGTTTTGCATTTTCTCTTACCTATAAGTACCTTTTGATATATGGTAAAACCAATACAATATTGTAAAGTTAAAAATAAAATAAATTAAAAAGTAAAAAAAAATACAAATAGCTTTTAATATTCAAGTAATAGAGAACTTTTGTTTTCTTAATTACTTAAGTAATTAAGTTTAATTACACAGTTGGAGAAGGAAATGGCAACCCACTCCGGTATTCTTGCCTGAAGAATCCCATGGAGGGAGGAACCTCATAGGCTACAGTCCATGAAAGAGTCGGACACAACTGAGTGCCTTCACTTCACTAGAGAACATTATCTGGACTCTTTCTAACACATAACGTTTATTGAGGTTTGCTTCTGTGACCAAACACCTATTCATTTATGTGGCTGTCTTGACTTCTTAATAAGAAGGTGTGGTTCTAGTTTCTCGGAAACAGAGCTACATGTATACCTGTACACATACACATGTTTTATATATTTGTCATGCAAATTTTTTTTCTGTTTTTCAGTAAGTTTGTTTTATCATGAACTGAGAAAGGTAACTTAAAGTTTCCCTCCATTAGTGTATTTATTTCTTTAAATCCCACGGACGGAGGAGCCTGCTAGGCTGCAGTCCACGGGGTCGCTAGGAATCGGACACGACTGAGCGACTTCACTTTCACTTTTCATGCATTGGAGAAGGAAATGGCAACCCACTCCAGTGTTCTTGCCTGGAGAATCCCAGGGACGGGGGGGCCTGGTGGGCTGCCGTCTATGGGGTCGCACAGAGTCGGACAGGACTGAAGCGACTTAGCAGCAGCAGCAGCAGCAGTCCTGCTGTTTTTTTATTTAGGACATAAAGAGTCACAACTCTCACATATACATTGTAAACTTTACCCTTAACATTATTAAGGGTGCTTACTAGTTTTGGCCTGACTTCCATTCTAACTGATACTCACACTGTTTGTTCATTTGTTTGCATTGACTTAATGTATCTTTGGCCACTGTCTTATTTTTCATCTTTCTGAATCACTTGGTTTTAGCTAGGTTTTTGTATGTAACATGGATTTGTATTTTACTTTATGATCCAGCCTAATACTTTTTTAACTAATAAAGAAGTTAGGACAATTACATTTATGTAATGTTCGCTTTAGTTTTGTCATAATATTTTATGTTATGATACCTCATTTTTTATTTACATTAACTATATGATTTGCCTTCTTCCTTATATGTATGAAATGCTGATACTTAGAAAAGCTTGTATTTTTGTGATGATACATGCTTTTATAATAACTATAAAATTCCCTTACTGTGTCTATTAATTCCCCATTATAATCAATGATGCAACTAATACATTTCCTCTTCTTTTTCCCTCTGCTCCTTTTTCTCCACCATCAAGTTTTAGCCAAAAATAAATATTCTTTAATGTCTGTTTTACACCATTAAATATATTTATTCTTTACTGATTGTCAGCTTGTTAAGTACTCTTGTCCTGCCTCCAAGGAGATGTCAGATTGTTCTAATTAGGGATATGTTCTAATTAGGATTCTCAGTTTTCAGAAAGTAGTATCAATCAAACCCTCCTTAGCTTATTTATTAGTTAGGGCATGCAGTTGTGCATATTAATGGGGAAAAAAAGACAGTTTCAAGCCCTAATGATCCCATTTAAGTGAAACTTGAATTCTCCACCTGTAACTTAGTGAGAATTTAGTGGATATATGTTGAACCCGTAACTGTTTGGATGAATCTTAAAAGGTAAGCAAGTCATCTTGCTTTTCTGTGAAATTACAGATTTCCTAGCCTAATTTTTCTTGTCATATTTCCCTGTGCTGTGCTTGGTCACTTAGTTGTGTCCAACTCTTTGTGACCCCATAGACTATAACCTGCCAGGCTCCTCTATCCGTGGGATTTTCCAAGCAAGAATACTGGAGTGGGTAGCTGTTCCCTCCTCCAGGGCATCTTCCCAACCCAGGAATCGAACCGGGGGCCTCCTGCATTGCAGGTGGATTCTTTACCAGCTGAGCTACCAGGGAAACTGGTCATATTTCCCTATTAGCTGTCAATGAGTCCTTCTGACCATGCCCCTATTTGAGTTGCATTTTCATGTACTCTCAGTAACTTTGTTCTTAGTATGGATTTGAATGGCAGCAGAATATATCCTACCCAAATATACCATGCTGGTATTAAGGATTATTTTAAACAAGACTATTGAGAAAAAGTAGATGTAAAAAAATCTTTCCCTCTTTATCTAAAATCAGGACATAAATGTGTAAATGTGTTCCTTTCCCTTCTTTCCCAGAAGAGACAGAAGTTAATCACTGGCAAAAACTCTAGACTCTTCTAAGCCCAAAGACCTCACCAGAAGAACCTACATTAAAAACATTACTCAGTAGACCTGGTCTTCCATTAGTTTTCCTCATATATTTATCAGTACCTTCCCACAGTTTGCCACCCCAGAAGCTCAAAGCTCTTTTCCTTTACCTTGTAACTTCTCTACAAATTTATTGTTCTTTGTGAAAATGCTATTTAAGCCCAAGTTCTAACCACCCCTTGGAGTCAGTTACTCATCCTTGAGTACCCCTGTGTGTGTGCCCAGCACACATGTTAATTCATTTCTGTCATTTTTCTCTTGTTAATCTCTCTTTCATCATTCTAATTTTAGTGCGCTAGTCAATGAACTTGAGATGGATAGAAGAAAGTTTATATTCCTCTCCTATAGTTTCTAATAACCATGCAAGTCACGAGGGAGTGTCTCAGAGCGTAAGAAAATAAGAGCTTCAGTTACCAGAGGTCACTTTATACCAAAAGCACAAAGATAATCATAATGTAAGAGATTAGCAATATTAATAACTCAATATCTTCCCATATGAAATCTTACTATTCAGGTCAAGTACAAGGAGTCAAAGGAGGATCAAAATACCATTACATCTTTATTAATAGCAAAACTGATTAAGGAAATCAGTGTCAGGACTTGCACCTGCCTCTCAGAACCTGGACCCTAGCTTCACCCAGTAAAGGACAGGAGAAGAAGGTAGAAATGCAATATCACACATCTGGCTTGTACTTTCTAAGCATTTGCCTTAATTAAATACAAACAAGACAGTGATGAAGAGATAATGGGTACAGTTCCATCAATGACCAACTCACCAGTCTTTTTCAGTCTTATCTGTCAAGTTAATCTGTCGTTTTCTCATAGAGTGAACTAAGTAAGGAAACAATAATAGGAATGGAAAGTGCTCACTTCTGACCTGCTCCCTATTGGCAAGTGGTAGAGATTGCTGACTGCCTACCCAGCAGCCATTTTCTCTCTTAATTAATAACAAAATCCTAATTTATTTCCCTTGGTGACAATTTTCTGAATTGAATGCCAAGTTTCCCAGTTTCCCGTGTAAGTAGGTGTGGTTTGTGAGATGTCAGTAAAAGCACCTTTTGCCCTCCTTTGCCCCCTTGTCTTCTTGCTGCTTGGGCTGTGGACAAACCATATGAGGCTAGCAGCCGTGTGGAAACCATGATGTATCCACTAGAATGAAGTCACTACTGAGAAGAGAGAAAGAGACACTAAGTCCTTGAGGACTCACTCCACCTATCTGCCCTGGACTGCCTACTTCAAGATGCCGTTTATGTTAGAGAAAAAAAAACCCTCATATGCTTAAACCACTGCAGTCAGACATGTTATCAGTAGCTGAAGCAGTTAGTAAATGATGGATTTCACTTACAGACATATGAGAGGAGAGACGGCAATGTTTTTCTAATACATGGGCTGGGGCTTAGCACTATCTTGTCATCACTGCCCCACAGAGTCGATCAGTGCCTTTCATTCCCAATCTCCACCTGAAGTTCTTCCTGGACTTGGCGTCTGTCACTCATCTCTGTATTTTCCTACCTGTTTAGAATGTAGGAGAATATGTAGATATCAAGAACAGTTTATTCTTCTCTGTTCTCCAGAACTGTCACAACCTAGTCAGTTAGTTCAGTTCAGTCGCTCAGTCGTGTCCGACACTTTGAAACCCCATGAATCGCAGCACACCAGGGCTTCCTGTCCATCACCAACTCCCAGGGTTCACCCAGACTCACATCCATCGAGTCAATGATACCATCCTGTCATCCCCTTCTCCTCCTGCCCCCAATCCCTCCCAGCATCAGAGTCTTTTCCAATGAGTCAACTCTTTGCATGAGGTGGCCAAACTATTGGAGTTTCAGCTTTAGCATCATTCCTTCCAAAGAAATCCCAGGGCTGATCTCCTTCACAATGGACTGGTTGGATCTTCTGTCAGTCCAAGGGACTCTCAAGAGTCTTCTCCAACACCACAGTCCAAAAGCATCAATTCTTCGGCGCTCAGCCTTCTTCACAGTCCAACTCTCACATCCATACATGACCACAGGAAAAACCATAGCCTTGACTAGACGAACCTTTGTTGGCAAAGTAATGTCTCTGCTTTTTAATATGCTGTCTGCTACTGCTAAGTCGCTTCAGTCGTGTCCGACTCTGTGTGACCCAATAGCAGCCCACCAGGCTTCCCCATCCCTGGGATTCTCCAGGCAAAACACTGGAATGGGTTGCCATTTCCTTCTCCAATGCATAAAAGTGAAAAGTGAAAGTGAAGTCGCTCAGTCGTGTCCGACTCTAGTGACCCCATGGACTGCAGCCTACCAGGCTCCTCCATCTATGGGATTTTCCAGGCAAAAGTACTGGAGTGGGATGCCATTGCCTTCTCCGAATATGCTGTCTAGGTTGGTCATAACTTTCCTTCCAAGGAGTAAGCGTCTTTTAATTTCATGGCTGCAGTCACCATCTGCAGTGATTTTGGAGCCAAAAAAAATAAAGTCTGACACTGTTTCCACTGTTTCCCCATCTATTTCCCATGAAGTTGTGGGACCAGGTGCCATAATCTTCATTTTCTGAATGTTGAGTGTTAAGCCAACTTTTTCCCTCTCCACTTTCACTTTCATCAAGAGGCTTTTGAGTTCCTCTTCACTTTCTGCCATAAGGGTGGTGTCATCTGCATATCTGAGGTGATTGACATTTCTCCCGGCAATCTTGATTCCAGCTTGTGTTTCTTCCAGTCCAGCGTTTCTCATGATGTACTCTGCATATAAGTTAAATAAGCAGGGTGACAATATACAGCCTTGATGTACTCCTTTTCCTATTTGGAACCAGTCTGTTGTTCCATGTCCAGTTCTAACTGTTGCTTCCTGACCTGCATACAAATTTCTCAAGAGGCAGATCAGGTAGTCTGGTATTCCCATCTCTTTCAGAATTTTCCACAGTTGATTGTGATCCACACAGTCAAAGGCTTTGGCATAGTCAATAAAGCAGAAATAGATGTCTTTCTGGAACTCCCTTGCTTTTTCCATGATCCAGCAGATGTTGGCAATTTGATCTCTGGTTCCTCTGCCTTTTCTAAAACCGGCTTGAACATCAGGAAGTTCACGGTTCACATATTACTGAAGCCTGGCTTGGAGAATTTTGAGCATTACTTTACTAGCGTGTGAGATGAGTGCAATTGTGCAGTAGTTTGAGCATTCTTTGGCATTGCCTTTCTTTGGGATTGGAATGAAAACTGACCTTTTCCAGTCCTGTGGCCACTGCTGAGTTCTCCAAATTTGCTGGCATATTGAGTGCAGCACTTTCACAGCATCATCTTTCAGGATTTGAAATAGCTCAACTGGAATTCCATCACCTCCACTAGCTTTGTTCATAGTGATACTTTCTAAGGCCCACTTGACTTCACATTCCAGGATGTCTGGTTCTAGGTCAGTGATCACACCATCGTGATTATCTGGGTCGTGAAGATCTTTTTTGTACAGTTCTTCTGTGTATTCTTGCCACCTCTTCTTAATATCTTCTGCTTCTGTTAGGTCCATACCATTTCTGTCCTTTACTGTGTCCATCTTTGCATGAAATGTTCCCTTGGTATCTCTAATTTTCCTGAAGAGATCTCTAGTCTTTCCCATTCTGTTGTTTTCCTCTATTTCTTGGCATTGATCGCTGAGGAAGGCTTTCTTGTCTCTTCTTGCTATTCTTTGGAACTCTGCATTCAGATGCTTATATCTTTCCTTTTCTCATTTGCTTTTTGCATCTGACAGAATGTGGTCCACTGGAGAAGGGAATGGCAAACCACTTCAGTATTCTTGCCTTGAGAACTCATGAACAGTATGAAAAGGCAAAATGATAGGATACTGAAAGAGGAACTCCCCAGGTCAGTTGGTGCCCAATATGCTACTGGAGATGAGTGGAGAAATAACTCCAGAAAGAATGAAGGGACAGAGCCAAAGCAAAAACAATACCCATCTGTGGATGTGACTGGTGATAGACGCAAGGTCCAGTGCTGTAAAGAGCAATATTGCATAGGAACCTGGAGTGTCAGGTCCATGAATCAAGGCAAATTGGAAGTGGTCAAACAAGAGATGGCAAGAGTGAATGTCGACATTCTAGGAATCAGCGAACTAAAATGGACTGGAATGGGTGAATTTAACTCAGATGACCATTATATCTACTACTGTGGGCAGAAATCCCTCAGAAGAAATGGAGTAGCCATCATGGCCAACAAAAGAGTCTGAAATGCAGTACTTGGATGCAATCTCAAAAACGACAGAATGATCTCTGTTTGTTTGCAAGGCAAACCATTCAATATCACAGTAATCCAAGTCTATGCCCCAACCACTACTGCTGAAGGAGCTGAAGTTGAATGGTTTTATGAAGACCTACAAGACCTTTTAGAACCAACACCCAAAAAAGATGTCCTTTTCATTATAGGGGACTGGAATGTGAAAGTAGGAAGTGAAGAAGCACCTGGAGTAACAGGAACATTTGGCCTTGGAATACTGAATGAAGCAGGGCAAAGACTAATAGAGTTTTGTCAATAAAATGCACTGGTCATAACAAACACCCTCTTCCAACAACACAAGAGAAGACTCTACACATGGACATCACCAGACGGTCAACACCAAAATCAGATTGATTATATTTTTTGCAGCCAAAGATGGAGAAGCTCTATACAGTCAACAAAAACAAGACCAGGAGCTGATTGTGGCTCAGGCTCTTACGAACTCCTTATTGCCAAATTCAGACTTAAATTGAAGAAAGTAGGGAAAACCACTAGACTATTCAGGTATGACCTAAATCAAATCCCTTATGATTATACAGTGGAAGTGAGAAATAGATTTAAGGGCCTAGATCCGATAGATAGAGTGCCTGATGAACTATGGAATGAGGTTCATGACATTGTACAGGAGACAGGGATCAAGACCATCCCCATGGAAAAGAAACGCAAAAAAGCAAAATGGCTGTCTGGGGAGGCCTTACAAATAGCTGTGAAAAGAAGAGAAGCAAAAAGCAAAGGAGAAAAGGAAAGATATAAGCATCTGAATGCAGAGTCACTACCTAATCGTTACCTAATTCTGTTTGGTATCTGACAATATTTTTATATTGCCAACTACAATTAATTATAGGTTATAAACATAGATTTAAACCAGCGTTATGGATTTAAGATCAAGCATGTGATTGTTGGACCCATGGGAGCTGGAGAGATGTTCAAGGAAGAACCCAAAAGAGTAGACCAAAGAGTGAACCCAGAGGAATCCTGACTTTAATAATGTTTCCTAAAGAGAAACTTTTACTTGCTGAAAGTCAAATTGGCATGATGTCATGAGGTGACAGAATTTTGGTATTGTGGCAGAGGGACATCGTTTAGGACACCTATCAGAGCATCACATCATATTTTTCACTTACTCTTAAATGCAAGTCCCCAAGCTTGTTCCTATTTGTTGACCATTTAAGAACCAACAGTTCCTCATCACCAGCCTAAAAGGGTATGCAAGATGGCCTATCCTTAGCTTGTGACAGAGGTGAAGATCTTCATAATTTATAAAATGTTGTCTTTTCTGGGGGAGCAAAAATTGCTCCTACTGGCTGTTACAGAAACCAGGAAAAGTGCCTCTGAGTTTTTTGTCATTTCAGATCTTCAGTGACAAAGGAATCCAAGCCAGTGTCTCATTCAGTACTTATACCTTCACCTCCAGTCACCTCAGTGCAAATATGGGATGCATGTAAAGAAAATTGTTCTTAGGCTTTAATGAACTTATCTCCTAAATATCCCTTTCCACTCACATCTTTATAGTTCTGATACATTCCTTATTTCCACTCATTTATACCAATGGTAATTTTTTTCCTTAATGCATATCAAATTTTATTTATTCTTACCCTTCCTTATTCTTGACTCTTACTAATATATCCCCAGGTCTCCACGTGCCTAGATGTAGACAGTCCTCAGCTAAGTCCAGAAGACTGACTAAAAGTCAGTCCTGAGCATTAACACAATTTCAGTGAGTTAATATACGTTGTTGTTCAATCACTAAGTCGTGTTCAACTCTTTACCACCCCATGGACTAAAGTGCACCAGGCTTCTCTTTCCTCCACTATCTCCCAGTTTGTTCAAATTCATGTCCATTGATTCGGGGATGATATATAAGCATCTTATCCTCTGCCACAACCCTCTCCTTTTGCCTTCAATCTCTCCTAGAATCAGGATATTTTCCAGTGAGTCAGCTCTTCAAATCAGTTGGCAAAAGAATTGGAGCTTCAGTGATCATCCTTCCAATGAATATTTAGGGTTGATTTCTGTCAGGGCTGACTGTCTTGATCTCCTCACAGTCCAAAGAATAGCAATACCAAAGAGTGTTCAAACTACTCTACAACTATGCGGATTTCACATGACAGCATAGTTATGCTCAGAATCCTTCAAGCTAGGCTTGAGTAGTACATGAACCAAGAACTTTCAGATGTAAAAATTGGGTTGAGAAAAGGCAGAGGAAGCAGAAATCAAATTGCCAATATTTGTTAGGTCATAGAGAAAGGAGTTGCAGAAAAACATCTTTTTCTGCTTCATTGACTCTGTTAAAGCCTTTGACTGTGTGGATCACAACAAACTATGGACAATTCTTAAAAAGATGGGAGTACCAGACCACCTTACCTGTCTCCTTAGAAACCTGTATGCAGAGCAAGAAGCAACGGTTAGAACCAAACATGGAACTGGCTCAAAATTAGAAAAGGAGTACATCAAGGCTGTACATTGTCATCCTGCTTATTTAACATATATGCAGAGTACATCATGTGAAATGCTGGGCTGGATGAAGCTCAAGCTGGAATCAAGATTGCATGGAGAAATATCAACAATCTCAGATATGCAGATGATACCATCCTATTGACAGAAAGTAAACAGGAACTAAAAAATCTCTTGATAAGGGTGAAAGAAGAGAATGAAAAAGCTGACTTGAAACTCAGCATTCAAAAAACTAAGATCTGGCATCTGATCCCATCACTCCATGGCAAATAGAAGAGGAAAAATTGGAACCAGTGACAGACTTTATTTTCTTGGGCTCCAAAATAACTGAAATGGTGACTGCAGCCATGAAATTAAAACTTTTTCTCCTTGGGAGGAAAGCTATGACAAATCTAGACAGCATATTAAAGAGACATCACTTTGCCAACAAATGTCTGTATAGTCAAAGCTGTGGTTTCTCCAGTAGTAATGTGTGTGAGGGCTTTCCTGGTGGTTCAGATGGTAAAGAATCTGCCTGCAATGCTAGAGAATCTGCCAGCAATGCAGGAGACATGTGTTCAATCCCTGGGTTAGGAAGATCCACTGGAGGAGGGCATGGCAATCCACTCCAGTAATCTTGTCCTGGAGAATCCCCATGGACACAGGATCCTGGTGGGCTACAGTCCATGGGGTCTCAAAGAGTTGGACGTGACTGAGCAGCTAGTTCAGTTCAGTTCAGTTGCTCAGTAACATCTGACTTTTTGTGACACCATGGACTGCAGCACACCAGGCTTAACTGTCCATGGCCAACTGCCAGAGCTTGCTCAGGCTCATGTCCATTGAGTCAGTGGTGCCATCCAACTATCTCACCCTCTGTTGTCTCCTTATCCCCCTGCCTTCAATGTTTCCCAGCACCAGGGTCTTTACAAATAAGTCAGTTCTTTGCATCAGGTGGCCAAAGTATTGGAGTTTCAGCTTCAGCATCAATCCTTCCAATGAATATTCAAGACTGATTTCCTTTAGGATAGACTAGTTGGATCTCCTTGCAGTCCAGGGGACTCCCAAGAGTCTTCTCCAACACCGCTGCTCAAAAGCATCAATTCTTTGGCACTAAGCTTTCTTTATGGTCCAACTCTCACATCCATACATGACTACTAGAAAAACCATAGCTTTGACTAAATGGACCTTTGTTGGCAAAGTAATGTCTCTGCTTCTTAAAGCTGTCTAGGTTTGTCATAGCTTTTCTTCCAAGGAGCAAGCGTCTTTTAATTTCATGGCTGCAGTCACCATCTGCAGTGATTTTGGAGCCCAAAAAAATAAAGTCTGACACTGTTTCCGCTGTTTCCCCATCTATTTGCCATGAAGTTATGGGACCGGATGCCATGATCTTAGTTTTCTGAATGTTGAATTTTAAGCCAACTTTTTCACTCTCCTCTTTCACTTTCATCAAGAGGCTCTTTAGTTCTTCTGCACTTTCTGCCATAAGGGTGGTGTCATCTGCCTATCTGATCTTACTGATATTTCTTCCTGAAATCTTGATTCCAGCTTGTGCTTCCTCCAACCCAGCATTTTGCATGATGTACTCTGCACAGAATTTAAATAAGCAGCATGACAATATACAGCCTTGTTGTACTCCTTTCCCAATTTGGAACCAGTATGTTGTTCCATGTCCAGTTCTAACTATTGCTTCTTGACTGCATACAGATTTCTCAGGAGGCAGGTCAGGTGGTCTGGTATGCCCATCTCTTGAGGAATTTTCCAGTTTGTTGTGATCCACACAGTCAAAAGCTTTGGCATAGTCAGTAAAGCAGAAGTAGATATTTTTCTGGAACTCTCTTGCTTTTTTGATGATCCAACAGATGTTGGCAATTTGATCTCTTGTTCCTCTCCCTTTTCTAAATCTAGCTTGAACATCTGGAAGTTCACAGTTCACATACTATTGAAGTCTGGCTTGGAAAATTTTGAGCATTACTTTGCTAGCGTGTGAGATGAGTGCAATTGTGTGGTAGTTTGAACATTCTTTGGCATTTCCTTTCTTTAGAACTGGAATGAAAACTGACCTTTTCTAGTCCTGCAGCCACTGCTGAGTTTTCCAAATTTGCTGACATATTGAGTGCAGCACTTTCACAGCATCGTCTTTTAGGATTTGAAATAGCTCAACTGGAATTCCATCACCTCCACTAGCTTTGTTCGTAGTGATGCTTTCTAAGGCCCACTTGACTTCACATTCCAGGATGTCTGGCCCTAGGTGAATGATCACACCATTGTGGTTATCTGGGACATGAAGATCTTTTTTGTATAGTTCTGTGTATTCTTGCCACCTTTTCTTAATATCTTCTGCTTCTGTTAGGTCCATTCTGTTTTGTCCTTCGTTGTGTCCATCTTTGCATGAAATGTTCCTTTGGTATCTCTAATTCTCTTAAAGAGATCTCTAGTCTTTCCCACTCTATTGTTTTCCTCTATTTCTTTGCATTGATCGCTGAGGAAGGCTTTCTTATCTCTCCTTGCTATTCTTTGGAACTCTGCATTCAAATGGGTATATCTATCCTTTTCTCCTTTGCCTTTAGCTTCTCTTCTTCTCTCAGCTATTTATAAGGCTTCCTCAAACAACCATTTTGCCTTTTTGCATTTCTTTTCTTGGGGATGGTCTTGATCACTGCCTCCTGTACAATGTCATAAACCTCCATCCATAGTTCTTCAGGCACTCTGTCTATCAGATCTAATCCCTTGAATCTATTTGTCTCTTCCAGTGTATAATGGTAAGGGATTTGATTTAGGTCATACCTAAATAGTCTTGTGGTTTTCCCTACTTTCTTCAATTTAAGTCTGATAATTGCAGTAAGGAGTTCATGATGTGAGCTGCAGTCAGCTCCCAGTCTTGTTCTTGCTGACTGTATGTAGCTTCTCCATCTTTGGCTGCAGAGAATATAATCAATCTGATTTTGGTATTGACCATCTGGTTATCTCCATGTGCACAATATGTGTAAAGTACCTTAAACAGTGCCCAGACATGGAGAAAATAAGTTTTATTTCACATCTCTTCCTTAGTTTCATGCTGAAGATGCTTCTCTTTGCTGTTCTTGGCTCCATCTCAGAGCCTTGCTTCTGGCCATGACCTGGAACACTTGAACTACCTTTCCTCTTAGTATGATGCTGCCACTGGAGCAGATGTCAGCAGAGAGGTAAATGTGAAGAAGGTCTTATTTCTCTTTGTTTACTCATTTCTCATGCTGCTATACACTGTGGAACTATCCGGTTTTATGGATGAGTTGGAAAATTATGAGCAAAGTAAAATATATAGACTGAGTACTTTATGTGACGCTCCCCACTTCCAAAAGTACTAAGTGCTCTTTGCAGATAGTCTCCTCATGGACACCCCAAGTTCCAGACTACACAGAGAGGATCCCATTCTTCTGACCCCGCCACAAGTCTCGGTCCTCCAGCCTCCCATATGGGTTAGTTTGACCCTAAGTTCAGCTTCATTCCAGCACACAAGGAACTTTATGAGGTTGTACTCCTCACAATCTGAGCTATCCATTGTAGAATAGGGGAGTCTTCAACAGAGTAGTACAGAGCACTCTTTGGCACTCAAAACTGGGGTCCCTTTCAAGTCTTCCTGCAAGTGGAAAATGTAATGTGACTCCTCTTTCTTCCTGATTCTCTAGTAATTAACTGTAACACATGTACACACACACACACACACACACACAGCCTCAGAGGCAATATAATCTAAATCTACTGTAAAGAATAAAAGAATTGTCCTAAATGTCTATAATATGCACAGTACCTCCAGGGCAGGGTAGAGGTTAGCAGTTAACAACATGTTGTAAATCCATGGAATTTCTGTCTTATTATTTTGCTTTCAGACTTAGACCCCAGAGCCCAAGGATTTGGCCCAGTTATAAACCACCTACCCCATGGTTACTAATCCATGGCCTAAGAGTTTTGAAACTTTAAAAAGAAAGATTTAGGTTTGATTTATCTTGCATTTCAGGCCATATAAACAGCTCTTAAATGAGGCTTTCTCTTATATGGATGTGGATGTATATGAAAGAGATGATTTACATTTCTCCTAGCCAAGCAAACCTTTCTAGGAGTTGGAAGGCTATCTTACTTATCACCCAAGTTATAGCTACCTTTCATCTTTGGTAAGCCTGTTCTCATAACTGAAGAAAAATAAATTCATTCTCCAGGATTTTTATACAACCACCTTCCCCATCTCCCAGCCAGAAAAGTTGCTTGAACAAACCCATTTAGCCTACCAAGAAAAGGATGGAAGGCACACAGTCTCATCTTACTCATCTCTTGGACCTAATATAGAGTCCAATAAACAATAGGCACCTAATAGATGCTAACTTGCATGCAGTGAACCAGTTGAAATGGTATAAACAAAAAGAGTACAAGTAAGATATTTGCAATTTTTTTAAGTAGAGAGAAGACCTCACTTAAAAAAGAAAGACTAAGAGTCCTCCACATGTAGATACAATATTCTTGAGCATGATGCTTACCAATAAGTGACTGATGCAAACAGAACCATTTCAGAAGAGAACTGTCTTCAGGGTTTTTCTCAGAGCAAGTTTAACGTCCTTATTCCTCAGACTGTAGATCAAAGGGTTAAGCATGGGAACCACATTGGTATAGAAGACTGAGGCAAATTTACCCTGGTCCTTTGATCCAGGAAAAGAGGTTGTTAAATAGGTGAATGCCCCCGACCCAAAGAACAGAGCCACAGCAACTACATGGGAGCCACATGTGCTGAAGGCTTTGGACCTGCCCTCAGCGGAAGGAATACGGAGGATACTGGAGAGAATCAGAGCATATGAGGTGAAGATACTGATACTGGATATTGTGATGACCCCTCCAACAACAATAAAAAACACCAGCTCATTGATGTGAGTGCTGGTGCAGGAGAGCTGCAAGAGGGGGAGGACTTCACACAGATAGTGGTGGATGATGTTGGAATCACAGAAGCTCAGTCTCAGCATGCTTCCGGTGTGGGCCATGGCCCCAGCAAACCCTATCATGTACGAACCAAGCATCATCAGTGAACAGACCTGAGGGGACATGGTGACCGTGTACAGCAGAGGATGGCAAATAGCCACAAAGCGATCATAAGCCATCGATACCAACACATAGCACTCAGAATTGACAAAGAAACAGAAGAAAAATAGTTGTGTCATGCATCCCACATAAGAAATTATATTTTCTGATATGAAATCAATTAGCATTTTGGGGGTAAACACACAAGAATAACAGAAATCTATAAAAGACAAGTTGAAGAGGAAAAAGTACATTGGAGTGTGAAGGCTAGAATTCATCGCAATTAAGGTGATCAAGCCCAAGTTGCCCACCACCGTGGACACATAGATCCCTAAAAACAGGAGGAAGAGGGGGAGCTGAAGCTCTGATCGTTCTGATAATCCCACGAGGATGAACTCAGTCAATGAGGAGCTGTTTACCAGAGCCATTCTCTTCTGGGGAGCTGTCTGTAGAAACAAGGGACAAAATGTTTCAAATGATTATAGTCACAAGCATAGCTGATGGAAAAAAGTCTAGAAGATAAGCCAGTGCATGAATGCCCTCCTTTTTGCCTTTCTTCTCTCATCTATATGCCCTCTCCCCACCCCGGCCCTGCCAAGCTATTGACAATGTGTCTGTGACTACATCTTAGCTCCCCTGGGCTGATCATGAATCCAGGCTAGAGTCTGTTAGCATGGGCAGCAAGAATTCTGTCTGCACTCAGGAGATCAGGAGATGGAGCACCTGAACTGGCTGCCCAGCGACTCTCAGAAAGACCTTGCAAGAGCCAGGAGTACAACCTGAACCCACTGTGCCTCAGACTCTGAGAGACAGGCTCTCCTCTCCCATACTGTCTCCCTTCACCCTGCCGCCCCCTCCCAACCACATAAGAGGTCCCCACCTGAGAGGAAGCCAAAAGTTGTCCCCTCTTTCTGCACCTCCTGCCTTCCTCCTTTTAGTCCCTTCACTGAATTTGACACCAGAATCAGTTTCAAGAGTAAAGAAGGGATCAGTACTTCTCAGACCCCTTGATTGTGAATTTAAAAGAAAGCCATAAGGAAAAATGGGAGTCAGACATTCACCTTCCTCCTCCCAGCCCTTCAGTCCTGGGCATTAAGCAATCTCTTTCCATTAGCTCAAAGGATAAAATGGTGTTAGTGCATAAAGCAGACAGCTTCATGTTTTAACTCTTCTGATTCCCTAGGTGCTGAGAATCAGAGCTTTTTACAGACCCCAGTCTCCAAGGTGCTCTAGGAATAGACCAAGATTTCTGTTGGTGGATTTTCCCAGATGGTAAATATCAACTTTAGGAGAAAAAAAAAAAGCAACCCTCATTTTCACCAGAACCCCAGCTGGTATATCATGGAGAACTTTGGGCTACTTGATCTCAGGGATCTGATTAGATACAGTCTCAATCCCTAGGTAATTTCTCAGAGTTATGTCCCTACAGGGAAGAAATTGGACTGTCTTTGTTTACAACCTGGATGATGATGTTTACCTAGCATCTTGGGACTCAGGTGTTCACTCAAACTTCTCCTAAACTCTGAGGATTTCATGTTTAGTGCTGAATTGAGGTGGGGGGGTGGGGCTCAGATTTTCTATCCTTTGTTAAATCTTGGCACTTACACTTGACATTAAGGGAGGATGATCCGATACTTATTTTAACCACTATTTCCAAATTTGTAAAGGGAGATTTGAGAATAGGACCAAAAAAAAGTTAGGTCAGACTTGTAGGTGGTATGAAAAGCACCTCTGACAAAATGTTTCTAGCACCATGAGCTGCTCAGAACACTGGAGACATTCCACCAGCACCGCAGTCACAAACACCACCTACCCTCAGCTCTACCAAGCGCTATAGACTGGCTTTCACTATAAATGAGACTAAGGTACCACTTATGCAAAGAAACACTCACACATGCGCTCACACCCGCATACACACACACACACCTTCACAAACTTACTCTATGGATGTGTGCAGGCCAAGGTATTAACAGGAGATGTACCTAAAGGTTTTAATTCTGTCATCTTTCAGATGGCAAAATTGTTCTCCATGTCATCTGCTACATGAATATTCTAAGAAATTTTCAAAGATATGTGAGCAACTGCATTTGTAAGTTTCCACTGAGGATGCCTAAAATAATCCTAGATTGCTTGGAACATTCCTGATTTACATCCATTATCCCTGTATAATTATTAATAGCAAACCTTCTCACTCTCAAAAGTGTCTGGATTTGGGTAACAAATTATATGGTCACCCTACTAAAAAGAGCATAAGCAACTATTCAAATCCTCCTGCTCCTGCTGTCTCCTACTGACTTCTCTCCACTTTCTGACTAAGACAGTCTCTGTCTTTCGCTCTCTCTTACCCTAAGAGTTCTCTTTCACTGAACCTGCTCTTCCTGGCCAACCAGTACCTTCTTGTCAGTAGATTTTGGCTTAAATATGGGAAGGGCATTAACTGCAAGCTAGTTCCAATTTATACCTAGCCCAAAAAACCTAAAGCAAATAAATTTACACTGCACCTACCCACCTAACATAGGTGAAAGAGGAACAGGGAGTGAAGAATTATTTGGGAACAAGGAATAAAACATTGGCGGAATTCTACATTATAATCATTGGTACAATAGTAGAACATTGTATATTGCTATACATGATGCAATAAATTGATGAGTAGTATTTAACAAATTTGAACATATATTTTACCCAGAAATTATACACTTAGATATATACCAAATTTAAAAAAGTGTATATGTATACCTAACAATATGCCAAGAATGTTCATGAAAGTTAAATAAATGTCACAAACCTATTACAGAGCAAAAGACGCCAAGACAAAAGAGTGTATACTTTAAGATTTGATTCACATGAAGTCCAAAAGCATGAAAACTGATCTTCCATCAGTTCAGTTCAGTCATTCAGTCGTGTCTGACTCTTCGCGACCCCACGAATCACAGCACTCCAGGCCTCCCTGTCCATCACCAACTCCCAGAGTTCACCCAGACTCACGTCCATCGAGTCAGTGATGCCATCAAGCCATCTCATCCTCTGTTGTCCCCATTCTCCTCCTGCCCCCAATCCCTCCCAGCATCAGAGTCTTTTCCAATGAGTCAACTCTTCGCATGAGGTGGCCAAAGTACTGGAGTTTCAGCTTTAGCATCATTCCCTCCAAAGTAATCCCAGGGCTGATCTCCTTCAGAATGGACTGGTTGGATCTCCTTGCAGTCCAAGGGACTCTCAAGAGTCTTCTCCAACACCACAGTTCAAAAGTATCAATTCTTTGGCCCTCAGCCTTCTTCACAGTCCAACTCTCACATCCATACATGACCACAGGAAAAACCATAGCCTTGACTAGACAGACCTTTGTTGGCAAAGTAATGTCTCTGCTTTTGAATATGCTATCTAGGTTGGTCATAACTTTCCTTCCAGGGAGTAAGCGTCTTTTAATTTTATGGCTGCAGTCACCATCTGCAGTGATTTTGGAGCCCAAAAAAATAAAGTCTGACACTGTTTCCATTGTTTCCCCAACTATTTCCCATGCAGTGATGGGACCGGGTGCCATGATCTTTGTTTTCTGAATGTTGAGCTTTAAGCCAACTTTTTCACTCTCCATTTTCACTTTCATCAAGAGGCTTTTGAGTTCCTCTTCACTTTCTGCCATAAGGGTGGTGTCATCTGCATATCTGAGGTAATTGATATTTCTCCCAGCAATCTCGATTCCAGCTGTGCTTCTTCCAGTCCAGCGTTTCTCATGATGTACTCTGCATATAAGTTAAATAAGCAGGGTGACAATATACAGCCTTGTTGTACTCCTTTTCCTATTTTGGAACGAGTCTGTTGTTCCATGTCCAGTTCTAACTGTTGCTTCCTGACCTGCATACAGGTTTCTCAAGAGGCAGGTCAGGTGGTCTGGTATTCCCATCTCTTTCAGAATTTTCCACAGTTGATTGTGATCCACACAGTCAAAGGCTTTGGCATAGTCAATAAAGCAGAAATAGATGCCTTTCTGGAACTCTCTTGCTTTTTTGATGATCCAGCGGATGTTGGCAATTTGATCTCTGGTTCCTCTGCCTTTTCTAAAACCGGCTTGAACATCAGGAAGTTCACGGTTCACATATTGCTGAAGCCTGGCTTGGAGAATTTTGAGCATTACTTTACTAGCGTGTGAGAAGAGTGCAATTGTGTGGTAGTTTGAGCATTCTTTGGCATTGCCTTTCTTTGGGATTGGAATGAAAACTGACCTTTTCCAGTCCTGTGGCCACTGCTGAGTTCTCCAAATTTGCTGGCATATTGAGTGCAGCACTTTCACAGCATCCTCTTTCAGGATTTGAAATAGCTCAACTGGAATTCCATCACCTCCACTAGCTTTGTTCATAGTGATACTTTCTAAGGCCTACTTGACCTCACATTCCAGGATGTCTGGCTCTAGGTCAGTGATCACACCATCGTGATTATCTGGGTCGTGAAGATCTTTTTTGTACAGTTCTGTATATTCTTGCCACCTCTTCTTAATATCTTCTGCTTCTATTAGGTCCATACCATTTCTGTCCTTTATCGAGCCCATCTTTGCATGAAATGTTGCCTTGGTATCTCTAATTTTCTTGAAGAGATCTCTAGTCTTTCCCATTCTGTTGTTTTCCTCTATTTCTTTGCATTGATCACTGAGGAAGGCTTTCTTATCTCTTCTTGCTATTCTTTGGAACTCTGCATTCAGATGCTTATATCTTTCCTTTTCTGCTTTGCTTTTCACTTCTCTTCTTTTCACATCTATTTGTAAGGCCTCCCCAGACAGCCATTTTGCTTAGTAAATCAAGAAGAAAAAGAATTAATACATATAAAGCAACTTCAGAGTCCTAGCCTTATGCTGGGTATGTAATACTGGGTTTATAACAACTATACAGTGTGCATGAGTGGCAGGTTATTCTTTGCAAAGATGGCATTCTAGCACATGCAGACATGCGCACACGTGCACACACACACGTACACGTACATCTTACATCCCACATGCTCTTAATACAATGGAAGGAAAGCTGTCCTCCAATAAAGAGATGGTGTCTATGCTTTCTACCCTTGCATCTAGGCAGGGACTTGGGATTTCTCAAAGAATATGGCAGAAGTGATGCTATGTGACTCAGCCATGGAAGAATACAGCTTGCAATTCGCTGTCTGTCCCTCTCTCTCCTTCCTCCTTCTCCCTTCCTCCGTCCTTCTTCCTTCGTCCCCCTTCCCTCTTCCTCTCTCCTTACTCTTATTCCTCTTTTGTCATCCCCAGCCTCTCACTTACATTGGACCATCTGGCTTTGTCTCCAGATAAACTACAAAGCAGAAAGTTTATGGTCATTTATCCAGTGCTAAGGAGGAGCAGAAGCCCTCTGGACTTCCCTGGTGGCTCAGATGGTAAAGAATCTGCCTGCAATGTAGGAGACCTGGGTTCAACCCCTGAATTGAGAAGGTCCCCTGGAGAAAGGAAAGACTATTCACTCCAGTATTCTTGCCTGGAGAATTATATGAACAAAGGAACCTGGCTGGCTACAATCCATGGGATCACAAAGAGCCAGACATGACTGGGCAACTAATGCTCACTTTTTTTTCCCAGAAGCCATCTAGAGATCGCATGCTGCATCAGGATGCATACTCAAGGGAAATTGCCAGGACAGTTTCGCAGGACTGGATTCTGTTTCCCCTTCACTACTCAGAGAAACTTTTTTCCAGTTCCATATTTAGATGATGTTTCTGAGGTTTATTTTTATGAAGAAAATAGATATTTCTCTTTAGTATATAATTTCTTACCCACTGCATTTCTCCCTCTTAAATAACAGTTTTGCAGATATGTGGCAATGGCTCAGCAATGAACGAATAAGGAAGAATCATCTCTGTTCATCAGAATAGAAGTCAGTGTATTCACTTTTTTATTTTTATTAAGACTAGCTATTTCTAGCAATCTTGCAAACTTTATATTCAGAAAAATCTCTACTGTGGCAAACTAAGAATTCAGAATAAAATATAAAAGTCATCTATTTGTTGATATTTGAGGGGGCAGATACTAAGTGAATTCATGTGAGAGCAAAGAGAATAATCCAGAGGGGTGCACAGGCACTGGACCTGGGGTTTGTCCTTGGGGAGCTAGTCGATTCCCTGTGGCCCAGATTTGGAGTTTAATTGGGTTGCCAGGTTGGGAGTTTGGTGTCATTATTGACTCATAATACTGGATCCCATAGGGAAACATCTCCTATGGCTTAATTAGAGAAAGAAAAAAATTCACATAGGAAGAGGGCAGAGATATGTATCTGTCCTGGCCTTGGCTCTAAAAGGGCAGAAAAAGAGAGAAAATATCCCCTGAAAAGTTCTAACCACCTCTGTGTTTTAGGCAGAAAATCCATATTACATATATAACCAAAAAAAAAAAAATCTTTCTTGGGAAAATACAATTTAAATCAAAATATCAAAGGATTTCCCATGATAAATACCCAAGGATCATAAACTCTTAGTGAAAATTACTAAACAAACACAAAATAAGCCACCAGCTTAATAATCACCATAAATGAAAAATCACAATCTATAGAGCCAGATCTGCAAAATTATTATGTTTATCAGGGGCAGAACACAAAATAAATATATTTGATGTATTCAAAGGGGAAAAAATGAAAGTATAACATATAAAGGAAAAATCACATATTTTTAAAGACTTTAAACTTTATTTATTGACTACACTGTGCAGCTTGTGGGATTTTAGTTCTCCAACCAGGGAATTCCCTCCAACAGAGCTTTTAGAAATAAAACATGATTGTTGAAATGAGGAATCCTTTGAATATGTTAAACAGCCTGTTAGACACAGGTGAAGAAAAAGTAAGTAACTTGGATAGTAAAAATTATCCAGAAGTCAGCCTCAACTAGGGAGAAGGAGGGAATAGCTATCATTTACAAATAAAACATTGGAGAAGGCAATGGCACCCCACTCCAGTACTCTTGCCTGGAAAATCCCATGGATGGAGGAGCCTGGAAGGCTGCAGTCCATGGGGTCGCTAAGAGTCGGACATGACTGAGCGACTTCACTTTCACTTTTCACTTTCATGCATTGGAGAAGGAAATGGCAATCCATTCCAGTGTTCTTGCCTGGAGAATCCCAGGGATGGGAGAGCCTGGTGGGCTGCTGTCTATGGGGTCGCACAGAGTCAGGCACGACTGAAGTGACTTAGCAGTAGCAATAGCAACAAATAAAACATAAGAAATGTAGATATATAGAGCACATCTACCACATTCTAGACCCTGTGTTTGTCACTAAAAGTAAAGCAATAGTGGAAACACGTAGTCCCTTTTCTTTCAAATAGGTAATTTAGATGGAGAAAATAAACAGCTGCTTCTAATTGAGTCTAATAATTAATTAACTTTAATAATTAATTGGAAATACAGTAAGTGTGCCAGAAAGAAGTTATGGGTTGCTATGAAACCATTTAATGGGGGGGGAGGGCGGTGCTCTCCTGAATCTGGAGGGTCAGGGATGTCCTCCCTGAGGAAGTGAAATTCAGGTTTAAAACTCAAAAAGTAAATAGTGATGAAACTAGTTGTTCGTGACTGTCCAGCATTGGCACTCCTGCATTTGGAGACCCTCCCTTGTGTAAGCCTTGGATGGAGTCAGAACTTGGCCTTTTTCTGTGAAATCTTGAGAACATAAGACCTGAGCTCAGCTCAGATATTCCCATGCTCTTTCTGTGACACAAAAAAGAGAAACAATTTATATTCTTTTTTGGCACACGCACAAAAAAAGAGACAAAAATCAGTCAATCGGTAACAAATGTCAGGTGTTGGTGGCCAACAGGAGCAGCCAGCTCAGCCTAACCAGACAGTTCTGAGGTGTGACTTGGCTGGGCTTCTACCACCTGGCTTCTCCTAGATGCTACCTGTCTCCAAAAACTGCTGTGAGTTTCTGTGAACCACCTCATTTCCTGACAACTCCCTTTTTTTGGAAGAAGTTAACCAAAATCAGTGTTCCGTTTGTAGTTAAGAATGCTGGCTGACAGAAAAGTGACTGGAGATTAAGGAGGGGGGTGGCAGGGACTGGAGGTAGGGAAACCATTCCAAGCTGTGGGACAACTTTCTCATATCCCTGTGATTAAGGCAGACACACTGGCCAAAATCACCTTTTAAAAGGGCGTAACAAAGTCTCCCTCAGTGTTTTTCTCTATTTGGAATGATGTTTCCCCTTCCAGGGAACTGTTGTGTGGATGCAGTTTAAAGGATAAAATGAACAAACTTTGCAGATTTCAGAGACCATGCTTCATAATCCTACATAAAGTTTTTTAAACCTTCAATTGTCCAAGGACTCCTCTTTTCTCTAATAATGAATAATAAGCTCCTTTTCTAGGCAGACAGAAATGCATTTGATTGTCTGACCAGCTTTTTTAATGTTTTATGGACCATAAAAGCAATAGCAAATAATAATAATAAGGATTATGTTTAACATCTAAGGAAGATAATGGCGCAAAAATTATTTTTATTAGTGATTAAACTGCTAGTATGTGTTTAAATTGGTCATTATTTTTATAAGGTTCTATTTTTCATGGTTTCTATGTTCATTTATTTGCCTTTGTGATTCTGTGTAAAATCAATACAGAATAGCTTTGGAATAGCTTTTTGTGTACCTTGTAAAACTCAGAAAATAATTTACTCTTAAAAATTGCATTTGAATCAGTTCTCATGAGATGGATGAAACTGGAGCCTATTATACAGAGTGAAGTAAGCCAGAAAGAAAAACACCAATACAGTATACTAATGCATATATATGGAATTTAGAAAGATGGTAATGATAACCCTGTATGCGAGACAGCAAAAGAGACACAGATGTATAGAACAGTCTTTTGGACTCTGTGGGGGAGGGTGAGGGCAGGATGATTTGGGAGAATGGCATTGAAACATGTAAATTATCACATGTGAAATGAATCGCCAGTCCAGTTTTGATGCATGATACAGGGTGCTCCGGGCTGGTGCACTGGCATGACCCAGAGGGATGGGACGGGGAGGGAGGTGGGAGGGGGGTTCAGGATGGGGAACACGTGTACACCCATGGTGGATGCATGTTGATGTATGGCAAAAACAATACAATATTGTAAAATAAATAAATAAATAAAATGAGATTGAAAAAAAATCACTTATAGAGTATTATAGAAAGTGTGTCTTTGGTTTGGCAGCAGATCTTTATTCAAAAACAACTTCCACTCATTACATGTAATTATGGAAATACAGGCTTCCCAGGTGGCATTAGTGGTAAAGAACCCACCTGCCAATGCAGGAGACACAGACTTGGGTTCAACCCCTGGGTCGGGAAGATCCCCTGGAGGAGGGCTTGGCAACCCATTCCTGTATTCTTGCCTGGAGAATCCCATGGACAGAGGAGACTGGCAGGCTACAGTCCATAGGGTCGCAGAGTCAGACATGACTGAAGCAACTTACCTCAGACACATGCATGAAGATGCACAATCTGCTTTATGATGTGGTTTTAGAAATGCATTTCTATTAGTCTCGACTGATAAGTAGAACTTAATCAAGAGAGAAAATCAGGAGGATGTTCTGGGCAAAGAGAACCACAAAAGGAAATATTAAAAGTCATATGGAGGGAAAGAAAAAAAAAGCATTGCAAATTTGGGAAATGGAAAATGACATTGAGACTTGAATCATTGCATACATGGCAGAGAGGGGTGAGATGTAGTTGGGGTAGATTAATGATGGTGGTACATTAAATCCTGCTTCCCTCTCTGACTTGAGAATCAATTGAGAAGTTAGACACAGAAGTCAGGGGGCGAAAAAATGCCAGTTTTATTCCTGATAAAGTTAATTAGAAGACCGAGCTTGGATGTACATCTACAGTAGGACCTTATAACTCCCTCACTGCACATCAGAGACTAAATTTATGAATCCAGGTCTAAACTGAGCTGGACAACAGTTGGTGTTCTCAACAAAGGAGAAGGGTTGCAGATGGAGGAGATGAACAGAGATTCTGAGAATGTGCATGTCTTAACTAGAAATGAGAAAGGCCTTACAAAGGGGGCTGGGCCACCCTGAACCACATTATAAGTTAATTTTCCTAATTTCTGATCAGTCCTGTAAACCATTCACTTCCTTGGAGTGAAGTAGGGGCAAATAAGGAGGAAGAGAAAGGGTTGCTTCTTCATTTACCTGTATAGGACAGAGAGTCTTCTCCCTACTAGGAAGGTGAAGCCTCAAAGAAGCTAAAATCACATTTGAGGTGGAAACTGGTTAGCACCAGAGTTTGTAGTTGATGGTGAGCAAAAGGGGAGAGCTGACATCTCCAAACTTGATTCTGACTTTTGGTAAAGAGTGTAGGAGAAGGATGGGGCTGGAGACCAGGGAAACCTGAACTCAGGTGGTGGGAGGAAAGTGCAGAATGTCACGCATGAGAAAGAGTCAAAGAGAAAGCTGATCTTAGAATTTTAGAAAAGGAAATTTAGAATCCTCAGATGAACACATCACTGTTAAAAAAAAAAAAAAAAAAAAACTCTTTGTAAAGAAGGAAACAATGTGGTCCTGTGCAGCCAACAGAAACATTTTACATCATTCCACTGATCTTACAACTCCTAATATAATGAGTATAGCCATTTTTAAAAATCATGATTTTCAAATGTATTTAGTCACATGGAGAGCTGTTTACATTGTGTTACAGAATGAGAAAAAAAAGTTATAAAATCAAACCGTTTGACCACATTTGTTGTTGTGTTTGTGGATATATATGTGTTTGTTGTTTTTGCAAACCAATTTAAGTCATCATAGGTACACAACACAAATTTCTGAAAGAATGAACACCCAAATCCTAAGAGTAACTAGTTATCTCTTGGTGGTAGGATCACAGATTTTTTAATCTTTTGCTTACCGATACTTTTACGTATTCTTACAACACTCAAGCATTGCTTCTGCAAATTTAAGAAAAATTATTTTTAAAAAATTAAAAACAAAACACTGCATAATTTAGCATTTTAAGATCTCACTCAGGATTTGTTCAGCATTTATCTAGCACCTTCTGTATCTGCCCAGGCATTAAGCTGTCTGCATGTGTTAGATCACCTAACCAAGGTTGAGACTATAACCTCAAACGTTTTCTGGATATTTGACTTCACAATCCGTATCACCGTAGTCCAGCAGGTCTCACATATGCTTGTATTACTGACCCTATCAAATCAGTGCATTGGATAAGGAGAAAAGTCTTTGGCACTCTTCCTTGACATCTCTTTTTGGCAAGTCATTTCAAGTGAGAGGGAATGCGTGGACAAGTCTAGCCCTGAGGCAGCAAGACCTTGGACTTGGCACAACGTGCATATGCATGCATCACAGTTTCTTGCACATGCAGACTGAGCCTCTGGAAGGCAGCGAGTGGCAGGAGTGTGAACGCCAGAGTCAGCCAGTCTAAATTCAGTTCTTTCCTTCACCACTTACTATCTGTACCATCTATTTCAGGTAAGTTCTTAACATCTTTAAGCCTCAGTTTGCCCGTGTATAAAGCAGAGAGAATCATCTCATATCAACATATAGGAAGTCTAAATGAGAACTTGTATAAAATGTTACTGTTTGTGTTTGAGGAACGTGGTCCCATGAATCTTGTGAGACTCTTGCCCATCTTCATTCTCAAATCACAGTCATTGCAAGATGGGTGAAGAAGGAGGAAGAGAGAGAAGGAGTCATATCCTTGAGGAGGCCAGACTGAATGGCATCTACAACCAAATTGTGGGGTCAAGTGTCTTGGGGTGTTTTTTCTCCCACTCCAGGCCTGGCTCTTCCTTTTCTGTGGTCTCACTAGTCACTGATTGAACTGGGAAACTATTGTGTGTGCAAGTGAAACATGGTGAGAAACAACACTAAGGAACCACCATGTTTGGGACACAGAGCATTGGCCTCTTTGCAGAAAGCAAGTCTCACTTACACATACAAGGCGTCCTCAAAGAGCAAACATAAATGACTACAGAGACAAGTGTTCTCCCATTAAACAGCTGCTTGCAGAATCACACTAAATAAAGCTCATTTCACCTAACACTCATATTTCAGTTTTAAACACCATTTGTCTCCACATAAAACCAGTGCTTGGGCTGGGAAAGAACAGGATAAGCTGGATTGTTTTGCCAGAAAATAATAAGGTGCTCAAACTCTAATGTAGATATATTGAAAGGTCATAAGATCCAGCGTGAGGAGGGTTGCACTGGACAAACCAGGGACAAATTGAGCATCAAAGGAAATAATGATGATAATGAATCATAACTCAGACAAAATTAGAATGTATGAGTCCATAATGATATAAATGAATGAATGAATGAACGAATATAGAAGAAATAAGGGTTCTTCCTGACAAAACTACAAAAATTTGATGGAGTTAGAAACAAATAACAAAAGTTTGATGGAGTTAGAAGATCTCCATTTTACAACCATCAGAGTAATAGAATCAGGCAAGCACCATCAATGGATCTTAAAACTAGGGTGTGAAAGATTGAAAGGGAATATCACACTTCATAGTCTCAAAATATCTCCCCACAATGCACTTTTAATTACAAAGAGAAAAGTAGTAATCTTCCCCAATAAATTACCAAGGAACTTGCAAAGTTTCAAGAACTCTGTGTTATCAAATGTCCCCAGATTGAGATTAAAGACAAAGGAAGCTTTGCTCTGAGGAAATGGTGCTATGCAAAGTCAGCAAAGAATCAGGCTGTGATCTTGGCAACTCTTTTCTAAGTGTATTAATGTTCTGAACACAATCATTTGAGATTGTGGTTTCCATTACTCTGGGGAAAATGGGAACTTAATACGTGAATGATTCATTTCTATATTGTACAAATTTTTCTTCAGCTTGCTGTCTCTGGCATATTAACTAAAATGGGGAATATGAAATGAATGCCCAACTGTTAAATTTCTCTTGAAGTCCTATGTTCAGTTGGATAGTGGCTTAGAGTTTGCTGAAGGTATTCGTTTTATAGAAAACTATAAATTTTACTACTAGAAGGAGTATAAAGTGCTGGTTTGGGCTTCCCCTGTGGCTCAGAATCCGTGTTTGATACAGGAGACTCAGGTTCAATCCTGGGTCAGGAAGGGTTCAATGCCTGGAGAAGGGCATGGCAACCCACTCCAGTGTTCTTGCCTAGAGAATTCCATGGACAGAGGAGCCTGCTGGCTAGAGTCCATGGGGTCACAAAGAGTTGGACATGACTGAAGCAACTTAGCAGCAGCAAAGTGGTGGTTTACAGATAAGGGTAGGGTCTGACTTCTGCTACAGATGCCAGGTGGCATGTGCCTAAAATTAGGGGACAGGAGTAAACATAAGAATAACATAATCAAGGGCTTCCCAAGTGGCTCAGTGGTAAAGAATCTGCCTGCCAATTCAGGAGACACAGGTTTGATCCCTGGATCAGGAAGATCCCCTACAGAAGGAAATCTCAACCCATTCCAGTATTCTTGCCTGCAGAATTTCACGGACAGAGGAGTCTGGCAGTCTATAGTTCATAATGTTGCAAAGAGTCCGACGTGACTGAGTGACTAGCAGCAATATAATCAAGGCATCAATGATGGGATATTAGGGACTAAGCATGTGTTTATCTGTGTGCTGGAAGAGATGTGTTGTCAGAAGACAGAACAGGAAAACCCCTTTGGTAAGTCAGCTGCTAAAACTGCTAGATGATCCAATCTTGCATCCAACAGATATTTGTTTAATCTCCACTGTGCATGTGCTGGGCACTGTGCTTGGTGTGGGGAATGTCTCAAAACAGACACCAAGAACTCTGCTCACACAAAACTACACAGTCTAATTTGTGGTAGGGATAGATACAGAAAAGAAAGTGACAAGGACTTTACATTGCAAGCATCATGAGCAGAGGCACAAAAATGAACCAGGGCAGGAGAAAGGTATTCCAGAAAGACACCTCACAGTAGGTAGTCACAGACTGGAAGGCTCCAGAGCACCTTCCTGTCCTAGGATTAAAAAGATTACCAGCAATATGATTAAACCAAGAAAGAGCCATTTAAGAAATTAAAAGAGTGTATAAGGAAGGAAAAGGAAAGAGAAAACATTTTCAATTTGCTCCCTCTTTTCTTTATCCATTCAGGCACCACAAATACTTTATGAAGTAGAGGAAAGAAAAGATATAGAAGGAAGAGACGATAATACAAACACCACCACCAAAATTAAAGGTGATAAGTTTTCATGAATGCCACCCTCATCAGTACAGAATTGGGCCAAAGTGGACAGTCGAGATGTGTGTATGCTGCTAGAGTGTAGCTTGAAATTGAATTTTCAAAAAGGGATTTTGCAATAAAGTTCAAGAATCTTGTGTGATTCAATAATTCCTTGTCTAAGAATATATTTTAATGGGGAGACTCAGATTTATTTAATGTTGTTGAGCATTATTTATAATTTGGAAATATGAAAATAACATACAGCAGTAGAAAAATGTTCACTGGATATAATACATCCATATGGTAGAATTTTGCACAATTATAAAAACAAAATTGAAAGCAAGAGATCAGAAAAAAAAATTCTGGCTGTGAGCTCTGTTTTGAGAAACAAACTTTTGTAGCTAGAGATGGTGTTTCTTGCTTTCACAGTGTTCCTTTCTCTCTCCCTTTTTTTGGCTACCCGTGACCCTTCACATACATCTTTTCTACCTTTTTATTCATTTATTTACCCAATAAGAATTCCTTATTCCCTCCTCTTCTAATTAATTTTCATCTGTTTAAAGCAACTGCTCATAGACTCTGAAAATAAAGACAACATTGTGTGTATGTATGTGCAAAGACTGTCAAAAATACATACAATTCACAAGCAACAGTTATGGCCCCAAGGGAGGCTACGAAAGGATGAGAAAGGATCAGATGCCCTTTCACTGATCATTTTTTGGTAATACTAGTAAACATCATGAACCTGTACTATGCATTTAATATACAAATAAATATATATAGTGAATAAAATGTAGAAATAATCTGATCTAGCATAATCATTTTTCATGTAAGTAAGCATGAGCCCAGAAAGATGGAGCGATTATCTCAAGGTCACACAATAGATTAGTGGAAGTGCTGATGCTAAGAGAAGAGGATCTAGCAGGAATGGAGATGAAGTTTGCTGAGCATTTGCCATTTAATTCTCTGAATAATCCTGTGAAAACATTTGCTCAGAGACATCAAGTAACTTGGTGAAGACTGCGTAGCTACTGAGTAAAAGCTAGGGTCCAAATTTGATTCTACCTTCCAGTTCCCTAGTCTCTGATTTTTCTAGGTCTTTATGCTACTCTCTTCCTCTCACCTATCCCAGTCACCCAGCTTCCATACTGTCCATCCATCTGTTCTATGCTGTGTAAAGCACAGATCTCTCATTTTGCTCTCATACTTTTGAACTCACCCTTATTGATCTGTGCAACCCAACAGGCAAAGCTATACCTCCATCCAAACTTCATTTTTCCATATAGAAGAGACTTTTCCTAAAGAGACTCTCATAAACCAAAATTATTATCATTGCATTTCATGTATTGTTGCTTCAAAAAAAAATTTATCCCCTACAATTTTCTTTTAAAACAAAAGGCAACCCTACCACTTATACGTAGAAACATCAGGCTATGGATGTACAAACTTAGGCTGTACTTCCACCCTTTACTGTAAGGTGTGTTAGCTAGGGTCCCAGCAGAAAACAAAGTAGCTGAAAAATATAACAAGGAAACTATTTGCAGGGGTATACACAAAAAGTGATTTGGAGAGACCACCAAAGGGAGATAGAGCTCCCCAGACTAGCAACAGCCAGGAGAGATTGTAGCCCGTTGGCATGAAGAGACAGAGGAGGGAACAGTTACTGTAACCAAGTTGGAAACAGGGCACTCAGTTCCTGACACTGTAGCCAGCTGGAAGAAATTCTAGGAAATAAATATTACGAATATCACACTCCTCTCACCTTCTGATTTTCTCTGCTGATGAAAGAAAACCTGCCTAACCCAACCAGAAACCAGAGGCCACAGAGCCCAGTGATGGAACTGTTAAAGAATGCCTCCCAGGGCTTGGAGTAAGGTACCAGAAAGTTGATCTAAAGGGTCACACAAAAAAATGAAGCAGTACCATAACAATCAGTGACCATTTCCTCTGTCACTTTCTGCCGCGTGGTGCTGACTGGATAACACTAGGTTTTCTATGGTTCTGAAATAGTCTCCAAATCCTCAGCTGACCACCTTGAGTGGCAGATTTCTCCACTCTTGCTTTAAAAGCACAATTTGAAAACAAGGAAATGATTGTGTGTGAAATATTTCCCAAATCCTGTCCTTTGTAACACTGACATATTCTTTGAGGTCTTTCATGCACTCTGGCCAAATCCACTGAAGTCCAAGTGGCCAAAGCTCCACATCGCTATCTCAGGAGGTACCGCGTGTGCTGCTGTCCGGGCTCTAGCACACTTCCCCACACACTGTGCAGAATTCTTCAAGAATCTGTCTGGTCATTCAGCCAAGACCATCTCAACAAAGTGTTATACCTCCTACCTTCATGTGAAAATGTGATATTTAAAATTAGCCCTTGAAAAGTTGCCTGAAATTTCTGTAGACAAAACCAGATTTTCATGTCCTAGACCAACTCACACTTGAAATGAAACCTTCTAAGGCAGCTGAAGGAGGAAGAAAGTGAACAGTAATGGAAAGAAATCAGTATTAAAAAGCAAGAGCCTGGATTCTAGTCACAGTTCAGCTGCTGAGTAGCTGAGTGACCTTGGGGAAGTTACCTAAGCCTGAATCTGTTCTCAGAAATAAGACAACTTAACTAAATAATTCTTGAAAGTGAAAAATGAAAGTTTTAGTCACTCAGTCATGTTGACTCTTTGCAACCTCAGGAACTGTAGCCCTCCAGGCTCCTCTGTCCATGGAATTCTCCAGACAAAACACATGGGTATCCATTCCCTTATCCAGGGGATCTTCCTGACCCAGGGATCAAACCCAGGTCTCCTGAGTTGCAGGCAGATTCTTTGCTGTCTGAATCATCAGGGAAGCTCAAATGATCCTTAAGGCCCACTAACTGTGAGTATCCTCTAGTTTTAACAATCTTCTTAAGTTAAAGGTCACTTAAAAGGGGAAAGACAAACTTGTTGAGAAAGAGTTAAAATTTCCTCCATGTAATCAATGGAACTTGAATCATCTATGGAAGGAAAAATGTCCCTTTCCTAAATATTGCCCCCTTCTCAGGAGAACAATATTTTGCTTAACGTTTTCTTCAGAGCACTTTTGACATCCTTATTCCTCAGGCTATAGATTAAGGGGTTGAGCATGGGTACCACAATGGTATAGAACAAGGAGGACACTTTCCCCTGGTTCATGGGTAAAAGAGAAGATGGTTTGAGGTACATGAACGCCCCCGACCCAAAGAAAAGAGAAACTGCAATAATGTGGGAGCTACAGGTGCTGAACGCTTTGGACCTGCCCTCGGTGGAATGAATATGGAGAATGCTAGAGAGGATAAGGGCATAAGAAATGAAGATGGTAACTGTGGGCACACCAATATCGATGCCCACAACAATGAAGACCACCAGCTCATTTACATAGGTGCTGGTGCAAGAGAGCTCAAGAAGGGGAAGGATGTCACACATGTAGTGGTCAACAAGATTGTTGGCACAGAAGGTCAGCCTCAGCATGCACGCTGTGTGGGCCATGGCCCCAACAAACCCCATCACATAGACACCCAGCAAAAGAAGTAAACAGATCTGGGGAGACATGGTGGCCATGTACACCAGTGGCTTACAGATGGCAACATAGCGGTCACATGCCATCGCTGACAGGATGAAGGACTCAGAGATGACAAAGAAAAGAAAGAAGAAGAGCTGAGTCATACACCCTGCGTAGGAGATGATGTTCTTCTTTGAGACAAAACTCATCAGCATTTTGGGAGTGATAACAGTGGAATAGCAGAAATCTATGAAGGATAAGTTATAGAGGAAAAAGTACATGGGGGTGTGCAGGTGAGAGTTGAGTCCAATCAGGGTTATCAAGCCCAGGTTCCCCACCACAGTGACCATGTAAAAACCTAGAAATAGGAAGAAGAAGGGGATCTGGAGTTCTGGCTGGCTGGTTAAGCCTGCGAGGATGAACTCTGTCCCAGAAGAGTTCTCAGCTACCATTCTCATTTCAGGCATTCTGTGGAAACAAAGGAAAAGGGTCACTTAGAGACAGAAGGAGAGAGAGCAGTGCTGCCCTCCCTGTCACCTCCCCCTCTTTGGAATTAGAGGCACACTTGGGTATTTTTGAATCCCATGGACAGAAGAGCCTGGTGGGCTGCAGTCCTTGGGAGCTCAAAGAGTCAAACACGACTGAGCAACTAACACTTTGGATTTGGATATTTTGGACTTCAGGAGAAAGGGCTTTCTGGAAGCTATGGGTCTTGTTCCCATGAGCCCCTAGTGGCTCTGCCCTCTGGAGGACGAACCTGTCTCTAAGAGGACGGCCACTGCTGCTAGGAAGAAAGGACCCAAGGATGCACTGAAGAATCTCCCAGATCTTTACTTCAGTAAACTTCAGTCTATTTATCATGCCCTTCCAACTCCAGTCTGCTCAGGTTTACAGTAACTGGGGTCATTTTCTGGGAAGAGCCCTCTGAAGCGATGGAGCCAGTCCAGCCATGCCAGTGTCCACTTCATGGTCAACGTGGACAGACTAGAGGTAGGAGGTGCGTGGGTGCACGCCCAGTCACTAAGTCGTGTCCAACTCTCGTGACCCCATGGGATTTCCCTGCCAGGCTTCTCTGTCCATGGGATTTCCCAAGCAAGAATACTGGAGTGGGTTGTCATTTCCTTCTCCAGGGGATCTTCCCGGCCCAGGGACTGAACCTGCATCTCCTGCACTGACAGGCAGATTCTTGCCACAGAGCCACCAGGGAAGACCAGAAATGGGAGATGGTCCTTCCCAAAGCCTTTACTACCCGAGGGTGGGGACTTAGGAAAAGTTCAGCCCAGATTTAGTCACTCACCTCTTTCAGCCTGCAGTTTCGTCCGCTGTCCCTCTCAGTCCAACTCCTGCCCTCCATCGTTCAAACAGACAAATGGTGTGGTGCTAACACAAGAGAACGAATTAAGAGTTACCCCTTAACTCTCTGTTCTGTGTGGGGGATCAGAGGTTGGACTGACTTCAAAATTTTCCTGACGTGATATCTGATTGAGACTGCCCGGAGGCTTTTCTCCATCTTTGAGAAGGGATACCATATCGTTGCCTGTAATCAGTGCCAGGCAGTGACAGGAGACTGAGCCAGTTTTATCCTGGGTTTAGAGATCTGGGGACCTGATTAGAGGTACTGGTAGAAATCCAGAGGTTCCCTCAGGACCACAGCCTTAAAAATTAACTCTTAAAATAAGGAACTTTTGCTTATACCAAGGAGAATATTTGATTGGGATTTTAGAAACATTATTTGTTCAATTAACATCCACTCAGTAAAATGAAAAACTAATAACTTACATTTATTGAGCACTGATTGTGTGTGTATCCCCAACAGCCTTCCTCTATTAGCACTTATATGCTGACCTCACCACGCCATATGTCAAAGCATTTTATGTATAATACTTTAGTTTCATTCTCCCCCAAATCCTATGAACTAAGTCTTATCACTCCCATTTTAGAAATGAAGTAGTTTACTAAATGTTACAAAGGTCATGTGAAATCTAAGTCCATTTAACTCCAAGCCTGGATTTTTAACAATTACTTTTAATATCTCCCTATGGGAGATAACTAAATGTATAAATCCTTACCCTCAAGGCTCTGACATTCTTTTGGAAAAGATAAGATAGAATATATCTGACTAAATAGGCAAAAAAAGTAATAAGTAAATAATTTAAAGTATTAGTAAAAGTAATAAGTAAATAATAAAAAATTATTTATTAAAAATAAAATACATCTCTTCAATAAGTGGCACTAGGAAAACTGGACAGCTACATGTAAATGAATGAAATCAGAATACTTCTTAAAACCATGCACAAAAATAAATTCAAAATGGATAAAGACCTAAATGTAAGCCCAGACACTATAAAACTCTTAGAGGAAAGCATAGGCAGATTACTTTGACATAATTTCAATCCACCTCCTAGAGTAATGAAAATAAAAACAAAAATAAACAAATGGGATCTAATTAAACTGAAAAGTTTCTGCAAAGCAAAGGAAACTTTCCTCTTCTCCTAACTCCCCTCTCTCATGATGAGTTATTCCTGTGTCCCATCTCTTAGAGTCTTCTTGAGCTCAGTAACAGCTAATTCACATTTTGTTGTTGTTTAGTAGCTAAGTCGTGTCCGATTCTTTAGGGCCTTATGGACTATAGCCCACCAGGCTCCTCTGTCCATGGTATTCTCCAGGCAAGAATACTGGAGAGGGTTGCTATTTCCTCCTCCAGGGGATCTTCCCAACCCAGGGATCAAACCCACAATTCCTACCATGGCTCCTGCATTGCAGAGAGATTCTTTACCACTACGCCACTAGGGAAACCCAGTTCACACTTTGAGGCCCCGTAGATTTGGAGAAGGCAATGGCACCCCACTCCAGTACTCTTGCCTGGAAAATCTCATGGACGGAGGAGCCTGGTGCGATGCAGTCCATGGGGTCGCTAGGAGTCAGACACAACTGAGCGACTTCACTTTCACTTTTCACTTTCATGCATTGGAGAAGGAAATGGCAACCCACTCCAGTGTTCTTACTTGGAGAATCCCAGGGACGGGGGAGCCTGGTGGGCTGCCGCCTATGGGGTCACACAGAGTCGGACACAACTGAAGCAACTTAGCAGCTTAGCAGCAGATTTGAAGCAATACTGCTGCTGCTGTTGCTATTGCTAAGTCATGTCAGTCGTGTCCGACTCTGTGCGACCCCATAGACGGAAGCCCACCAGGCTCCCCTGTCCCTGGGATTCTCCAGGCAAGAACACTGGAGTGGGTTGCCATTTCCTTCTCCAATGCATGAAAGTGAAAAGTGAAAGTGAAGTCGCTCAGTTGTGTCCGACTCCTAGCGACCCCATGGACTGCAGTGCACCAGGCTCCTCCATCCATGGGATTTTCCAGGCAAGAGTACTGGAGTGGGGTGCCATTGCCTTCTCCCGAAGCAATACTAAAAGCAATCTAATTCTGTTTTTCACAAACCTAGCTATACAATTGAATTAAATAAGAATGTGCTTATTGGCTTACTTCACTCTGTATAATAGGTTCCAGTTTCATCCACCTCATTAGAACTGATTCAAATGTATTCTTTTTAATGGCTGAGTAATACTCCAGAAAGAAAAACACCAATACAGTATACTAACGCATATATATGGAATTTAGAAAGATGGTAACAATAACCCTGTGTACGAGACAGCAAAAGAGACACTGATGTATACATCAGTCTTATGGACTCTGCGTGAGAGGGAGAGGGTGGGGAGATTTGGGAGAATGGCATTGAAACATGTATAATATCATGTATGAAACGAGTCACCAGTCCAGGTTCGATGCACGATGCTGGATGCTTGGGGCTGGTGCACTGGGACGACCCAGAGATAGGGTTTGGGGAGGGAGGAAGGAGGAGGGTTCAGGATGGGGAACACAGGTATACCTGTGGCAGATTCATTTTGATATTTGGCAAAATTAATACAATATTGTAAAGTTTAAAAATAAAAAAAAAGAATGTGCTTATTAAATGTATGTTCCTCTAAATAGACATTTCTCCAAAGAAGACATACAGATGGCTAACAAACACATGAAAAGATGCTCAACATCACTCATCAGAGAAATGCAAATCAAAACCACTATGAGGTACCATTTCACGCCAGTCAGAATGGCTGCGATCCAAAAGTCTACAAGCAATAAATGCTGGAGAGGGTGTGGAGAAAAGGGAACCCTCTTACACTGTTGGTGGGAATACAAACTAGTACAGCCACTATGGAGAACAGTGTGGAGATTCCTTAAAAAACTGGAAATAGAACTGCCTTATGATCCAGCAATCCCACTGCTGGGCATACACACTGAGGAAACCAGAAGGGAAAGAGACACATGTACCCCAATGTTCATCGCAGCACTGTTTATAATAGCCAGGACATGGAAGCAACCTAGATGCCCATCAGCAGATGAATGGATAAGAAAGCTGTGGTACATATACACAATGGAGTATTACTCAGCCATTAAAAAGAAAACATTTGAATCAGTTCTAAGGAGGTGGATGAAACTGGAACCTATTATACAGAGTGAAGCAAGCCAGAAAGAAAAACACCAATACAGTATACTAACGCATATATATGGAATTTAGAAAGATGGTAACAATAACCCTGTATACGAGACAGCAAAAGAGACACTGATGTATAGAACAGTTTGGACTCTGTGGGAGAGGGAGAGGGTGGGATGATTTGGGAGAATGGCGTTGAAACATGTATAATATCATATATGAAACGAGTCGCCAGTCCAGGTTAGATGCACAATACTGGATGCTTGGGGCTGGAGCACTGGGATGACCCAGAGGGATGGTATGGGGAAGTAGGAGGGAGGAGGGTTCAGGATGAGGAACACATGTATACCTGTGGCAGATTTATGTTGATATATGGCAAAACCAATACAATATTGTAAAGTTAAAAAATAAAAAAATAAATAAATGTATGTTCCTTGCTGTTCTAATCCAGACATATAAATCAGAATCTCCAGGAGTAGGTCTTTATAATTTGTTTTCCCTTATAAATCTCCCTTGGTGATCTGAATATTTGGCCAGGTTTGGGATACACTGATCTAATTCTCTACCTGTGTCTTCCAGACAGGAAAATTGAGACCCAGTCAATTACAGAACTGGTTGGTGGTGGAATGTGGAATAAAACATGGGTCTCTAACCTCCACAGTTGAAGAGGGCCTATACCTTATCCAAAAGAAGCCCACCTGGTCATTTAACTGAAATGCAAAGTACAAGTAAATGACATAACTGGGCATCAGACCTACAAGAGCACCCCAAAATTATACTAGGACGAGACTTGAATGTCATGACAGGAAATGTGTATATAGTGTGAATCCATGGAACATTTCGAACAGGAGAATAGATAACATGATTATATGGGCTGAGAAAGACCAATTAGTCTCACGAACTGGTGGGTGTCAATGACTTGATTTGCCGCCCCTCCAAGCACTATGTTTTATTTTGTAATCCAGACAAAATGCCTTAACTCAAAGCACAGCAATGAGGTAAGGGAACAAGGATGAACTTTCAGAATAAATGGCAAGTAAATGGAACAAAAGTCCTTTCTAAGCTTTTTAGCACATTATCAATCATATAATGTAGGCCTTGCCTTGCAGCCATGGTGTCCTCTACCCTCCACTCTGAACAGTTTTTATCAGGCCCTAAGTTCAGGTGCCATCAGCAAGCTCTGTGTTGGACAGTTTTTATGCCTCATTTCATATCACTCAGCCTATGCTTTCAGCCTCTACTGTTGCTCTGGAAGCTGGCAGCATGCAGCTGTAGCCAGACAACTGTTTCTCAGCTGCACCAATACATACACCCTTCTTTCTGTGCTAGGATGTCTCTGCCATCACATGTGGAAAGTCTTTGGGAATCCACTCAGCCATTCTGGTGCATGTGCAAACCTGCTAGTGTAAAGGAGTTAACATGTCCTGGGAGCCAGTAGATAAATGCTCCTCTCTTCTGTTTCTGGAGGTTCATTCTTCATAGTATCTCAGAGAGCTTCAGAGGGATTTGATTGTCAATTTCCCATTAGGGTGAACAGCCCAATAACCCAACCTTGGATTAGTTTTCTATTCGTTCCTGTTTTCACTTCTTTATGCTGAAATAGTTTCCAAAAATAAGCTGCCTGCATACAGATCCTTGTGTCTGGCGTGCCTTTTTGTGAAAACCTCAGTTAAGGTACTCCTAAAACCCATGTGGAACAGGTCTAACCAAAAAGTTCCTCATTCCACCTGGGAGGAAACAGCCTCCCCCAGAGCTGTTTGATTCCCGGTCAGAATAATGCAAGAGACCTGGGTCAGGAAAATCCCCTGGAGCAGGAAATGGCCATCCACTCCAGCAATCTTGCCTGGGAAATTCTATGGACAGAGAAGCCTGGAAGGCTACTGTCGATGGGGTCGCAAGAGTTAGACATGATTTAGCAACTGAACCAGCACCACTACCAGAAAACTAAATATGACTCATGAGTTTATTGAGTACCTGAAATTCCATGTTGCAGAGAACTTCGAGTATGTTCTATCAGAATGCCAAAAAGTCAGACAGAGTAGGGTCTCAAGTCGCTATCAGGTCACAGCCTAATGGGGATTAGCCAAAAAATCCTGTAGCACCTTGTCTTGAGATTTCCTGCAGCTCTCCTCCCAACATATCCCTGTCTTTGTGGACATCTATCTCCCTCCAGGAACATGAAGGATGGGCCCTAGGTTTACTCACTTTTGTGTCTTTAAACCAAATGGAGAACCTGGCTTGCAGCGACTCACAAATCTCAGATTTTCAGTCTCTTCATCTGCAAAATGGGGTTGAGGATAATCACAGGGTTGTTGTGAGAGTTAAATCATACAATGGAAGAGTCTCACAAAGAGGCAGACACGTGGAAGAGCCTTCATAAATGTTATAGGAGATATACATAAAGAAATATAAGATATGTATAATTTAGAAAGGGAATGAGGAAGAGAAAAAGTTTGCTAAGAGACAGATGAACCTGACCTGGGTTTGATTCCTGGGTTGGGAAGATCACCTGAAGGAGGGCATGGCAACCCATTCTAGTATTCCTGCCTGGAGAATCCCCATGGACAGAGGAGCCTAGGGGCCTACAGCCCATGGGGTTACAAAGAGTCGGACACAAGTGACTGACTAAGCACAGCACAGGTGAACCTGAAAGGGGCAGGACTCAGGCTCATACAAGTTGGAAGAAGAGGAGAGCTGATGGAAGTGAGAGAAGTTCTGAAATAACATTTTTTTCCCCCAAAACTTTGTGTAAGGCCCATCTCTCCAACCAATTTAATCCACAGACAGGCTTAAGGCTCACTTTACCTTGTCCCTATTTTCTGTCCAAAGCCAGTGCTTTATTTTTCAAATAATTCTACCACATCACAGAGGCCAAATCACAAAGTCAGGTGAGCTTTCCTTTATAGTCTCTAAATTTCTCTTTCTGTACCCCCCTCTAGTCTTAATTAAAAAAACAAAAACAAACAAACAAAAAACCTCTTCCCTAAAGACTCACAATCCTAAGTTTCTTTACCTTCAATATTGTGTCAGAAACAGCTCTCTAGAAAATCACACAAACTCATCAACAGTCAGCTAAAGCTTATTAGGGATCACACACATCCCACACCCCTTCCAGATATTTTTTAATGAAGGCCAAATCTTTAACCAAGAAAGCACAGGTCTCTAATTATGAACTTTCAGACAGGACCCAATTGATGAGAAGTATATTTTGGTCAGAATGAAGCATTTGAAGTCATCATCACTGGGTCTATAATGAGAACCTCATTGGTAGCAGTCCTCCACTTGGCAAGCTAATTATAACCCCTACATCGGTCCTGTGTGTATGTGTGAGTGTCAAGTAACATTTGCACATAGCTGGTGCTTGCTAGTCCTTCATATGGGGAATAGATTTTGATCACATGTCAGTAACAGGAAGCAACCATTAGAACTGGACATGGAACACAGACTGGTTCCAAATAGGAAAAGGAGGACGTCAAGGCTGTATATTGTCACCCTGCTTATTTAACTCATATGCAAAGTACATCATGAGAAATGCTGGGCTGGGGGAAGCACAAGCTGGAATCAAGATTGCCGGGAGAAATATCAATAACCTCAGATATGCAGATGACACCACTCTTATGACAGAAAGCAAAGTAGAACCAAAGAGCCTCTTGATGAAAGTGAAAGAGGAGAATGAAAGTGAAAGTTGGCTTAAAACTCAACATTCAGAAAACTAAGATCATGCATCCAGTCCCATCACTTCATGGCAAATAGATGGCGAAACAGTGGAAACAGTGGCTGACTTTATTTTTTTGGTCTCCAAAATCACTTCAGATGGTGATTGCAGCCATGAAATTAAAAGACACTTACTCCTTGAAAGGAAAGTTTTGACCAACCTAGACAGCATATTAAAAAGCAGAGACATTACTTTGTCAAAAAAAGGTCCATCTAGTCAAGGCTATAGTTTTTCCAATACTCATGTATGTATATGAGAGTTGGACTGTAAAGAAATCTGAGCACTGAAGAATTGATGCTTTTGAACTGTGGTGTTGGAGAAGACTCTTGAGAGTCCCTTGGACTGCAAGGAGATCCCACCAGTCCATTCTGAAAGAGATCAGCCCTGGGATTTCTTTGGAGGGAATGATGCTGAAGCTGAAACTCTAGTACTTTGGCCACCTCATGGGAAGAGTTGACTCATTGGAAAAGACTCTGATGCTGGGAGGGATTGGGGGCAGGAGGAGAAGGGGACGACAGAGGATGAAATGGCTGGATGGCATCACTGACTCGATGGACATGAGTCTGAGTGAACTCCGGGAGTTGGTGATGGACAGGGAGGCCTGGCGTGCTGCGATTCATGGGGTCACAAAGAGTCAGACACGACTGAGTGACTGAACTGAACTGAACTGAAGAGTAACAAAAAGCCTCAGCATGGACCTTGCACTTAGAAATTTGCCACTGCCCTGGTGATTACAGGAAATCTCAGGGCCTACTCTCATTCCCACTGTAGTCAACTCGCAATTAAAGAAAATAAATCATTATTACAAACCTGAAAGGAGTCCCATAGGAAAGCAAAGAAGACTTGAGCTTCATTAAAAGTTGACTTCTCTCTAGAAGCCTTAGAGGATTCTTGTTTGAATAATAGAACAACCAAGAAAAGTTTCTTTGGATTTATGTCACTTCAGAGCATGTTGCCATGGGAACTACGTTTCAAAATCTTCTCAACTGGGGCTTCACTAAAGTCATGTTCCCTGAAGAGCAGATGAAGCCCAAGCAGGAAGCAGTGTAGGAAGAACTATTCTTAACTGTATTCTTTTTGTTGCAGAACTGCCCTCTTTCCAAAACTTGAATCTCTATATAGTGGTGCTTTACTTTATTTATTTCTATTTTTTCTGTCTTTTTTTTAATTACAGTCTATTTGTATCATTCCATGTGTGACACATGTAAATGCAATACAAAGGCTGTCACGCACATGCATTAACTCTCAGATTTCTGGTGGCACAAGAGTGGCCCCAAGTGTATTGACCATCACTACTCACCAGAAGGACGCCAAGGACAAGTTACAGTTTCACGAGAAGAGGCCCAGAGCCTGACCAAAGAGAAAAGATGGCAACGGATAGATCATTATTTGAAATGGCCTCAGTTAGCTCCTGAGAAAACAAATATCAGGAGTCCTGTGGTTCTGTGTTGTATTGAGTCTCAATATACTTTTATTGGGGCTTCCCTGGTGACTCAGATGGTAAAAAATCTGCCTGCAATGCAGGAGACCTTGGTTGATGCCTGGGTCAGGAAGATCCCCTGGAGAAGGGAATAGCAACCCACTCCAGTATTTTTGCCTGGATAATCCCATGAACAGAATAGCCTGGTTGGTTACAGTCCTTGGGGTTGCAAAGAGTCAGACTCGACTGAGCAACTAACACACACACATACTTTTATTAAACATTTTTAACTCCTTAACATACAAATCTGTACATAAACAATACATATATGTTTAACATAGAATCCTAGAATTAGAAGGGAACTTGGAGGTCTATAGTGAAGTGAGTAAAGTAGCTCAGTCGTGTCTGACTCTTTGCCACCCCATGAACTGTAGCCTATCAGGCACCTCCGTCCATGGGATTTTCCAGGCAAGAGTACTGGAGTGGATTGCCATTTCCTTCTCCAGGGGATCTTCCCAACCCAGGGATGGAACCCAGGTCTCCTGCATTGTAGACAGATGCTTTTACCATCTGAGCCACCAGGGATGGAGGTCTATATTGGGGGTAATTAACATGTATTGAACACCTGCATACCAGGCACTCTGCTAGCAATTTTACATACATTATGTCATTTATAGAAGATGAATAATCTACCAAAAGTACAGATTTGGCAAGCTTAAGAATGTCATCCAATGGATTCAAGAATACTAATAATAGTACTAATATTTTATATTTTAAGCGCTTACTGCATGCCAAAAACTATGCTAAGTGCTTTAGACATATTAACTCAGTTAATTTTTGTTTTTAATCCTATGAGGTAAGTACTATTATTGTCCTACTCAGCACAAGACGTTTCCTTGACTCAAAGGAATCAGACTTAGTTATCTCTTAGGACAGCCTGGTCTACTTAAGCCTCAAGGTATCTGTAGTGATAGAGAATTAACAGCGTTTGCTCGACTAATGATCAGAGGTAGTAGTAGTGAAGTTGCTCAGTCATGTCTGACTCTTTGCAACTCCATGGACTGTAGCCTACCAGGCTCCTCCATCCACGGGATTTTCCAGGCAAGAGTACTGGAGTGGGGTGCCATTTCCTTCTCCAGGGGATCTTCCCAACCCAGGGATCAAACCCGGGCCTCCCTCATTGTAGGCAGACACTTTTACTGTGTGAGCCACCAGGGAAGTCCTAATGATCAGAGGGGAAGAGTGGAAACGAAAGATCAGGTATCAAGGGTGACTGATTTCAGTCACAGGACAATGAAAAAAGAAAGCCAAGATGGCAAATAAAGACCTAGAATTTAGACCAGACTGTCAATTGCTAAAGTACATCTAAGAGGGGTGGTCAGGAAAAGCTGTGTGAAATGGGAGCAGGGGCAAGGTCACTGAGACGTGCGCTAGGAAGTTCCGTAAACTGGGAGAATCACAGAAACCATGAGACAAGGGTTAAAGATGAAACTTATCAACACAGAGGGAGGAGGAAGTTTTAGCAAAGGTGACAGAGAAGGCCAGTGTGCTGACCCCGAGCTGGCTTTGTGGTCAGATGACCTGAGTCCTGATCACATCACTTACTGGCCCAGTAAGATTATAGTGTTTGCCCTGAAGGACCCTGTCTGTAAACAGATTCAGTTTAGTTCAGTTCAGTTCGGTCGCTCAGTCGTGTCCGACTCTTTGCGACCCCATGAATCGCAGCACGCCAGGCCTCCCTGTCCATCACCAACTCCCGGAGTTCACTCAGACTCACGTCCATCAAGTCAGTGATGCCATCCAGCCATCTCATCCTCTGTCGTCCCCTTCTCCTCCTGCCCCCAATCCCTCCCAGCATCAGAGTCTTTTCCAATGAGTCAACTCTTCGCATGAGGTGGCCAAAGTACTGGAGTTTCAGCTTCAGCATCATTCCCTCCAAAGAAATCCCAGGGCTGATCTCCTTCAGAATGGACTGGTTGGACCTCCTTGCAGTCCAAGGGACTCTCAAGAGTCTTCTCCAACACCACAGTTCAAAAGCATCAATTCTTCGGTGCTCAGCCTTCTTTACAGGCCAACTCTCACATCCATACATGACCACTGGAAAAATTTAACACCTAACATATAGGATTGCTGTGAGGGGCAATTGTCATAATTTTCAATCAATAATTTTGAATTAATGAAATATCACAGGATGCTTATTCTTGCATATCCTTTTATCCACTTGGTCAAATTCTGCCTTTTACTTTTCATCCACTGTTTCAGGATTGAATTTCCTCAGCTCCAACTATATCATATGCAACTGCAAGGCAAAATAATATCCTGAAATACTGTTTAATCTACATACCCAATATTGAATGCAATGACAAATGCATGTATTATTCATTAATATTTAGTAAATTTAATAGAAAGAAGTGTAAATACGATTCTATAAAAGTCCAGATTTGAAAAGTATTAAGTTCAGGATGCATTTACTATTTTTTCCAATGCTAAAGAAATTTGTTAGAGGTTTTCTATAAATAGCTATGTAGTAAATCCATTTCCAAAAGATAAATAAATAAGGTAGATTTCACACAGCTGGTTTTACTATATTTTTGATATTTTAAACATGCTGATGTTGACACCAAATGGACAGTCATGTTGGATGTTGTGTACCTATTGGGTGCAACCTGTGGAATCCAGATATTTACAGAATAGAAGGAGCCTCTCAATATTTTGAGGACTGGCAAAGGAGAGATACTTAGTGACAGAAAGAGATGCAAAGTCTTCCCAAGTCAGGAGTTGCCCAGAGCTCCATTTCATCATAGCCCACAGTTTGGGGCTCTTAAAATAGGAATCCATTTTTAAGTGACATTTATCTCAGGAATACGTATGCTATAAAAAGCAAATTACACTAACACTAGCAATGTAAAATACATGGTTTCAAGGTGTGTTAAGAGTACACCATGTTCCAAGATTGTGCTGGGGGAAAAAAATGCAAGAACATAGCACGGCCTTATTTAAAGGCAATTTGATGGAAGGGAGGTTATTGTAGGCATTGGTACAGATGTCTCAGTTGATTTTTTTAAAAAATAAATCCTAAACATTAAGATTCACTAATTTTGTAGAAAGCAACAGACTTTCTTTGTTGGACAGAACAGAGAAGTCTCAGAAATCCTAATTGCAGGATGGTGAAGATGCTGCTATTTTTGAACATTTCTGCTGGTCAGGAAAGCCACAAAGGCTCTGGTAAATGTTCTTATACTTTTCAAAGCTTTCTCTTGGGAACTTTTCTGAAGAGGAGTTTTAATCAAGATGCAATGTGATATAGTTGAAGGAACTATGTTTAGGAATCTAAAGATCTAGTTGTGTGGTCTTGAAAAAGTAAAAGTGTTTCTCAGTCCATGATTTCTTCTTCTGTAAAGAGGAATATCAAAACCTGCTCTGTCTGCCTCATGATTTATCTGCAGTGTACCAGGTGTGTTACTCCCTGCTCATAACTAAATGGAGTTTCTCAAATTTCCAATCTCACCTTTCTTATCCCCTTATCCCATACAATTTCCCAGAATAAGTCCACCCACTTTTATGGTTTAAATGTCATTAACTGATGTGTTAATTATGAATAAATTGCCTTAAACATTCAATTGCTGGAAGGACTCACAACACTCAAACCTTTTACACTTTATCATGAGTACAGGATACAGCAACAGATAGAGAAGAGTATGCAACGAAAGAGGTCCAGTTATTTTGGCTTCCATGCCCTCCCAACACTGGATTACACAAGATACACTCTGCCACCCGGTCTTGAACTACCACCAGTATACGTGGGAAGCTTCATGGTACCAAGAAGTCCCAAGTCTCCTCCTTTTATAAAGAACTGATCTTGTTGGCAGTCTACCTAGGTGACCAGCCTAAACTGTTGAAATCCCCCAGGCTCTGCCAAAACCAAGTATTATTGTGATTATTGAATTATTATAATCCAATTAATATTACCAGATAATATTGGCAAGCTGGTACATCCTGCCCTAAAACAGTTCAGAGACCAGTGGTTATAAAGCACTATTTAATCTCTAGTAAATGTAATATATTCTATAGCCTTGGCCAATGCCCTAGGGAGCTCTGAAGATAAACACGCAGTCAATCCATACTGGCTAAGATGAACCCATGCTATAAAATTGGTAGCTGCCTAATGTATGTGTCTAGCTCAGACTTGAAGAAGGACATGGCAACCCATTCCAATATTCTTGCCTGGGAAATCCCATGGACAGAGGATCCTGACAGGCTAGAGTCCTTGAGGTAGAAAGAGTCGGACATGACTTAGTGACTAAATCACTACCACCAGCTCAGATTTACAACCTGTACTATCAACAAACTATCAGATATCCCACCTGAATATCTCAAACACCTAATGTTTAGTCATGTGGAATAAATTTTTCCTCTCCCTAAAATGTTCTATGTTCTTTAATGAAGGCAAAATACAAAATTAACAAAGAAAATTAACACAGTCTTACTTGGTGACCTCTCCATCAAGTACTAGATGACAGATATTGATAATTGAGCTGAAACTTAACTTCTCATAAGGATTCAAAAAGCCTGCTAAGTCGATAAGTCATGTCTGACTAAGGATTCAGTCGCTAAGTCATGTCTGACTCTTTGTGACCCTATGTGCTGTAGCCTACCAGGCTCCTCTGTCCATGGGGTTCTCTAGGAAACAATACTGGAGTGGGTTGCCATTTCCTTCTCCAGTGGATCTGCCTGACCAAGGATCAAGAACATGTCTCCTGCATTGGCAGGCAGATTGTTTACCACTGCTGCTGCTGCTGCTGCTAAGTCGCTTCAGTCATGTCCAACTCTGTGCGACCCCATAGACGGCAGCCCACCAGGCTCCCCCGTCCCTGGGATTCTCCAGGCGAGAACACTGGAGTGGGTTGCCATTTCCTTCTCCAATGCATGAAAGTGAAAAGTGAAAGTGAAGTCACTCAGTCGTGTCCAACTCTTAGCAACCCCATGGACTGCAGCCTACCAGGCTCCTCCGTCCATGGGATTTTCCAGGCAAGAGTACTGGAGTGGGATGCCATGGAGACTGAGCCATATACAAAACAAAACAAGTTGTTCAGCATGGATAATCAGACAGCAACATTCTTTATTTCATTCTTAATATACAGAGTTGGGTCTCTGTATCCTCAGGTTTTGCATCAGTGGATTCAACCAACCAGAGATTGAAAATATTCAGAAAGAAATAAATTCTGGAAAGTTCCAAAAGTGAAACTTGAATTTGCTTCATGCTAGCAACTATTTACATAACATTTACATTGTATTTACAACTATTTACATAGTATTTACATTGTATTAGGTATTGTAAGCAATCTAGAGATGATTTAAAGTACACAAGTATACAGGAGGATGTGTGTAGGTTATATGCAAATACTACTCTGTTTTATGTAGGGACTTGAGCGTCCTTGAGTTTTGGCATCCACAGGGCGGGGGGGTATCCTGGAACCAGCCCTAGATCCAGCAGATATGGAGGGACAACTGTATATACCCACAGATATATGCATAACTTTGCATAAACACAAACACATGATTTCTTGTGAATCTGGGCATGTGGTATAAGGCTCAAATTAAGGTCCAATATTATGTGTTGCCTTCACATCAAAAGGCCTAACCATGAGTTCCTCACCTAATTCCAGTCCCACTCATAAAGTCTCCTAGCCAAACAACCCCCGCTCCTTATCACAGGGATCTGGGCACTGTCCCTGCTTCTCCCTGAGTATCCTAGGGTTTCAGCCCTTGTCAGTCTGAGAAAGCATTCAAATAAGCCAATGACCTTCTCCCATGGGAACCAAGGACACCTCATCCTCTTGACACTAGAAAGCCTGCCTCCCATAGCCGCTGGATATATTGTCTCTGTTCCTTGGGCCACCCCTTGTGAACCTGCATGACCTGCAGTGTCCCCCACCCCAGGTTGTGAGTATATGTGAATGAATAGTAAACTTCTATTAACCCTTCTGTCCGGTGCTGGGTATTGTGTGTTTGGCCGTCCCCATAAATATGGGTGGGCATCCCTCATCAGTGGGGTGAATAGGAGGTGATTGAAATAGTGCAGCCCTTTTGAAAACTCTTTGAAGACAGCCTGGCCACAGCACAGATATTATTGATGTGATGTCTTAGAAAAAGAGGTTTTTCTGTTACCCTCTTGGTGTTTGACTGCTTTTACTCCTCCAGTTACATCTTCAGATCCTTCCCAGAATGAGGCTTAGGTAACAAGTAACACTTTCACCCCAATTTATGCCCCCTGTTTCAGCTTTTAATAACCTCTCCCCAGATTGACAGAGGACACAGCTGAATTGCACTAAGAAGTTTAAAACCCAGGGAAAAACTAAAAATAAATCCAAACGCCAAACTAATTAAATCAAAAGTTTTAAGATGGGCCTCGCCCGCAGCAGTATTTTTTAAAGTTCTTCAGGTGGTCCTGAAGGGCAGCCAAGGTTGAGGAACACGGTTGCAGGCAGCTAAAACTCCAGGTCCTGGGCCTCATTTCCTCTCACCTTGATGATTTCAGAATAAAGATGACCCAGCTTGGTTTGAGAGAGAGGAGAAGTTCCTGGAATCAGTTGTCTCATTTCTGCTCAATAATTTCTAGGTTGTCCCTTCCGAAAGTTCTTTTAGCAACAATTTAAAAACAAATGTATCCCAAACATGGAAAAAATATAAGTAGATGATCAATTAATTCTTTGACATCAAGACAGAGCGTTTTCCAAAATATCTTCTTGACCCTCATTGACACTCTTGGAGAATATCACAGTGTATGTTATTAACAATCCACAAATGATAAAGGAGCTAGCATTTTTTATAATTTTATAGGTAAAAGTTTTGCATAAATTGATATCATTATAATTTGTGAAGTTCAGTGAAGGAGTTAACCCTAAAGGGAATATGGTTTTATTGTCCTGTAGGACATTAACCTATCAAAAATCTAACATGGCAATCTTATTTCGGCATCTTTTTCCTAGTATCTACATTATGTGTTTGATTTTATGTGGCCCTATATAAAATTGTGTGTGTGTGTTCAAGCTCTTCTTAAAGCTAGCTTCTTTGTCTTCCTGCCAGTTGCCTCATTAATAAGTAAAATACAATTTTGACATGGGCTAATAATAACAAGTAAATATTTAATTCAAGCTTTTTCAAGTTAATAGCAATAATGTGAATAGTTAACACTTCTTAGATGCTTAATATAAGCCAAACATTGCACTCAGTGTCTATATAGTTTATCTCATTTAATTCTTAATGATATTAATTTCACAAATGAAGGAACTGAAATTTATACAAGTTGGTAATTTTCTGGAATCCTCAGAAGTGACAGACCCAGGAAGCTAATTCAAATTGTCTAACTTTAGTAATCAAATTGTTAGTCAAAGGAAGTCTATTTTCTCTGTATAATTTCTTTGTACATTAATCTAATAGCTTTGCATTAACATACACTTCAGATTTCAATATCTCCCAAAAATAACTTTCTCAGATCCCTTCCTTCCATTATCTGCCCCCAACTCCCTCTCTATTGAGGGAATATATTTCATATGACCAAGGAAGGTAGTCCTGACTAAATAATCCATATTTTCATGCTCCTAAGGATGTATTTCTAATCCTTCTGCCTCTACCATCATCCTGCCCCTATAAGTTCAAAAACCATATTTAAAGCAGGAGCTAAAGTTGTACCCCACTATATAGTTTAAACCCACTTAATACCAGTCCCACTTAATCAGTCCTTGCAATTCTGGGAGAATGTACTATTTTTCTGTTTTACAAAAAAGAAAACTGGGACATATAAAACCTTTATAAACCCAATGGGGGTCTTCTGCCTTCAAATTTCAAGATTTATGATCTTTCTAATATTCTACCCTTTCATTCATCCCCTAACTTTTTCAGAAGACCTTTGGGTCTAAAAGGAAACTCTAACAGTGAGATTAAAATGTTTTGGAGAAGACCAGGGTCAGGGACACAAAATGTGTACCAAATGCAGGCAGTGTTGGGGGACGCATCAGGGCCCAGGGCCAACACACTGGGACAAAGTGTACTCTGGGGGGAGCAATCCTAGATGCACTTGGACCTCCAGTCCCATCCCAAACAACACAATGGAGGCCTTCAAGGCATTTAGAGAAAAAAAAAATGAAACCAACTACCACCGCAATTAAATGGGTGGCCTGGCCCAACAGCACTCCCTCTCCCCCACACACCTCATTAATGAGAGGGCAGCATAAAACCACAGCGCTCCACCTACTCAGAGAGAGCAGCCTGGCACCAGGCCCTGGTGAAGTCCCAATCTCTGCAGCTTCCACCAGCAAGGACCCAGTCAAGGTCAAGCTTCCCTATAATTATCACTATCCTGAACCACAGCCTGTTGTGTTATTTAGAGAATCATCTCTTGCTCCTACCATAGATACTCCCAACACTAGAACAGCAGACACTCTGCTCAGAGCAAGCTGCTTAAAGGCATCGTGTCCTCCCTGTCCATTCTGGGATTCCATCTGGATAGCTGTATGTACCCACATTCAGTACCACCATGTCACACACACAACTTCAGAACACTTTGCAACCCCATGGATTGCAGCATGCCAGGCTTCCCTGTCCATCACCAACTCCAGGAACCTGCTCAAACTCATGTCCATCAAGTCGGTGATGCCATCCAATCATCTTATGCTCTGTCATCCCCTTCTCCTCCTGCCTTCAATCTTTCCCAGCATCAGGGTCTTTTCCAATGAGTCAGTTCTTTGCATCAGGTGGCCAAATTATTGGAGCTTCAGCTTCAGCGTCAGTCTTTCCAATATGCAGGATTGATTTCCTTTACAATTGACTGCTTTGATCTCCTTGCAGTCCAAGGGACCCTCAAGAGTCTTCTCAAACACTGCAGTTAAAAAGCATCAATTATTCGGTGCTCAGTTTTCTTTACAGTCCAGTTCTCACATCCATACATGACTACTGGAAAAACCATAGCTTTGACTAGGTGGATCTTTGTTGACAAATTAATGTCTCTGCTTTTTAATATGCTATCTAGCTTGGTCATAGCGTTTCTTCCAAAGAGCAAGCATCTTTTAATTTCATGGCTGCAGTCACCATCTGCAGTGATTTTGGACACCAAGAAAATAAAGTCTGTCACTGTTTCCATTGTATCCCCATTATTTGCCATGAAGCAATGGGACCAGATGCCATTATCTTCATTTTTTGAATGTTGAGTTTTAAACCAGCTTTTTCACTCTCCTCTGTCACTTTCATCAAGAGGCTCCTCAGTTCCTCTTTACTTTCTGCCATAAGGGAACTTCACTCCAGGGAATCAGGTAGGCTCTTTTACTGGAAAATCCCAAACTTATAGGTCTTTCTTCATAGGCTAGTTAGTTTTACCAGAGTGGAGACTCCATTCTCCTAATTTAAAACTGCAGAGAGAGTGGCCTTCTAAACAATGCTGCCAACATTCAGAGAGCTCAGTGACTATTAAGTCCAAGACTTTCACATAATCCCCATTTATCAGTTCAGTCCCCAGCCTATAACTGTGCCTGGTGTCCAGGGTCCAGACAGGAAAACTGCAAAACTATACCTGTGAGACAAGAGGAGAACGAAAAAAGAAAAACCATGTATTATATCAATACTTATTTTGGCGTATCAGCTATAAGTTAGTCAGCTCAGTCTTTCAGTCATGTCCAACCCTTTGTGATCCCATGAACTGTAGCACACCAGACTTCCCTGTCCATCAACAACACCAGGAGCTTGCTCAAACTCAAGTCCATTGAGTCAGTGATGCCATCCAACCATCTCATCCTCTATCATCCCCTTCTCCTCCTGCCTTCAATCTTTCCCAGCATCAGGGTTTTTTCAAATGAGTAAGTTCTTTGCATCAGGTGGCCAAAGTATTGGAGTATCAGCTTCACCATCAGTCCTTCCAATGGATATTCAGGACTGATTTCCTTTAGGGTGGACTGCTTGGATCTCCTTGCCATCCAACAGACTCTCAAGAGTCTTCAACACCACAATTCAAAAGCATCAGTTCTTTGGCATTCAGCTTTCTTTATAGTCCAACTCTCACATCCATACATGACTACTGGAAAAACCATAGCTTTGACTGGATGGACCTTTGTTGGCAAAGTAATGTCTCTGCTTTTTAATATACTGTCTAGGTTGGTCACAGCTTTTCTTACAAGGGGCAAGCATCTTTTAATTTCATGGCTGCAGTCACCATCTTCAGTGATTTTGGAGCCCCCAAAAATAAAGTCTGTCACTGTTTCCATTGTTTCCACATCTATTTGTCATGAAGTAATAAGACCGAATGTCATGATCCCAGTTTTCTGAATGTTGAGTTTTGAGCCACCTTTTTCACTCTCCTCTTTCACTTTCATCAAGAGGCCTTTTAGTTCTTTGCTTTCTGCCATAAGGGTGGTGTCATCTACATACCTGAGGTTATTGATATTTCTGCCAGCAATTTTGATTACAGCTTGCGCTTCATCCAGCCCAGCATATCACATGATGTACTCTGTATAGAAGTTAAATAAGCAGGGTAACAATATACAGCCTTGATGTACTCCTTTCCCAATTTGCAACCATTTGCTTTTCCATGTCCAGTTCTAGCTGTTGCTTCTTGACCTGCATACAGATTTCTCAGGAGACAGGTCGAGTGGTCTGGTACTCCCATCTCTTTAAGAATTTTCCACAGTTTATTGTGATCCACACAAAGTCTTTGGCATAGTCAATAATGCAGAAGTAGTTGTTTTTCTGGAACTCTCTTGCTTTTTCTGTGATCCAATGGATGTTGGCAATTTGATCTCTGATTCCTCTGCCTTTTATAATTCAGCTTGAACATTTCATGGTTTACATATTGTTGAAGCCTGGCTTGGAAAATTTTGAGCATTACTTTGCTAGCATGTGAGATGAGTGCAATTTGAGGTAGTTTGAACATTCTTTGCCATTGCCTTGCTTTAGGATTAGAATGAAAACTAACTTTTTTCTGTTCTGTGGCCACTGCTGATTTTCCAAATTTGCTGGCATATTGAGTGCAACATTTTCACAGCATTATCTTTTAGGATTTGAAATAGTTCAACTGGAATTCCATCACCTCCACTAGCTTTGTTCATAGTGATGCTTCTTAAGGCCCACTTGACTTCACATTCCAGGATGCCTTGCTTTAGGTGATTGATCACACCATCATGGTTATCTGGGTCATGAGATCTTTTTTGTATAGTTCTTCTCTGTATTCTTGCCTCCTCTTCTTAATATCTTCTGCTTCTGTTAGGTCCATGCCATTTCTGTCCTTTGTTGTGCCCATCTTTGCTTGAAATGTTCCCTGGTATCATCTTTCCCATTCTATTGTTTTCCTCTATTTCTTTGCATTGATCACTGAGAACGGCTTTCTTATCTCTCCTTCCTATTCTTTGGAACTCTGCATTCAGATGGCATATCTTTTCTTTTCTCCTTTGCCTTTAGCTTCTCTTCTGTTCTCAGCTATTCATAAGGCCTCCTCAGGTAGCCATAGCTAAGGAATGTCTCCTTAGCTATAAGCAGAGTTGACTGAAAAATTATGCACAACCTACAAGTTTATTTTTTAGGCTCCAAAATCACTGAAGATGGTAACTGCATCCATGAAATTAAAAGATGCTTGCTCCTTGGAAGAAAAATTATGACCAACCTAGACAGCATATTAAAAACCAGAGACATTACTTGGCCAACAAAGGTCCATCTAGTCAAAGCTTCAGGTTTTCCTGTAGTCATGTATGGATGTGAGAGTTGGACCATAAATAAAGTTGAGCGCTGAAGAATTGATGCTTTTGAACTGTGATGTTGGAGAAGACTTGAGAGTCCCTTGGACAGCAAGGAAATCCAACCAGTCCATCCTAAAGAAAACAGTCCTGAATATTCATTGGAAGGACTGATGCTGAAGCTGATACTCCAATACTTTGGCTACCTGATGCAAAGAACTTACTCATTTGAAAAAACCGTGATGCTGGGAAAGATTGAAGGCAGGAGGAGAAGGGGATGACAGAAGATGAGATAGTTGGATGGCATCACCTACTCAAAGGACATGAGTTTGAGTAAGCTCCAGGAGTTGGTGACAGACAGGGAAGCCTGGCGTGCTGCAGTGCATGAGGTCACAAAGAGTCGAACACAACTGAGCAACTAAACTGAACTGAACTGAACCTACAAGTTGAGAGTTGTGTTTTATTCAGTGGACATACTGAGGACCTCAAACCTGGAAGACAGCATCTCAAGTACCCCTGAGAGAACTGCTCCATGGAGGTGATGGGGTATTTAGGATATATAAGAATTTCACAACAAGGGACAGGCAATAGTATGAAAACTGTTAATAAAAGAAAACTAGATGGCTTCCTTGGTGGCTCAGATGGTAAAGAGTCTATCCACAATGCTGGAGACCTGGGTTCGATCCCTGGGTTAGGGAGATCCCCTGGAGGAGGGTCTGACAATTCACTCCAGTATTCTTGCCTGGAGAATCCCTGTGGACAGAGGAGCCTGGAAGGCGACAGTCCATGGGGTTGCCAAGAGTCAAAACGACTGAGTGATTAATGATGTTAAGCAGATGTCTGCAAGTTGAGGAATTTAGTTCTTTTCTATGTGTGGGAAGATGGTAGCACCTGGGCTCACTGAAATATTCCTATAATGTGCAACTCAGCCATCTGGGGCCAGTATCCTGTGTTTTCACATAGTCAGTTCCTTCAGGGTTCACCATAGGGAGTGGCTGCCATCTCATGGCTGCAAGATGGCAGATATTCTTTCCTTTCTGAGTTCTCTCAGGGCTCACCAGGTCACCCGTGGTGGTGACTGCAATTGCTGATAACTGTGTCATCCTTTGTTTACTGATACAGCAGACAATACTCTACTTCTCAGTAGCAAGTTACTTAAAGGCTCTAAATTCCAGCTACCTTATCTAGCAAATGGGGTAATAGAACCTACCTCTCACTGTTGCTCCGCTCAAGAAGTAGGTCCCTTATGTGTCCTTGTGTGTGTGTGCTACATGTGCTAAGTCACTTCAGTCGTGTCCGACTCTTTGCAACCCTATGGACTGTTGCCCACCAGGATCCTCTGTCCATGGGATTCTCCAGCCAAGAATACTGGATTGGGCTGCCAAGCCCTCCTTCAGGGGAATCTTCCCAACCCAGGGATCAAATCCATGTCTCTTATGTCTACTGCATTGGCCGGAGGATTCTTTACCACTAGCACCACCTGTTTATCCTTAATGCAGTGTATAGTTTTTCAAGAACAAATTTCACTGAATTCTATGTAGAGTATGAAACCTCATGTTTCCTTTAGAAAGGAAGAAAACTGGTAGGGACTGGGGGGAGGTTTCCAGCACTATGCAAAATATTTTCCATACATTATGTACACTAACATTAGTAGCAGACTTGTGAAACTAGAATTACCTCTATTTTACAGGTAACTAAACTGGGTTCAATGAAGGGAAATAATAGACTCAAATACACTTGGTTGGTAAAAGAGCAGAGCTGCAAACCCATGCCTGCCATGCTTCAGGTTATGCTGTCACCAGGGCACTGTGCTACAGTAGACCAAATGTTTGCATTATAGCTCTGATTAGAAATTCATAGTTACAAAGTAGGTGGGCTCCAGGTAAGAATCAGTTCTTTCATCCTCAGGAAAATTGACACCATACACCAATATCATTCAACGCAAAGTAAGTATATAGGATACATGGCTGTTAGCACAAGGACCACAGAGGATGAGACGGTTGGATGGCATCATTGATTCAGTGGACATAAGTCTGAGCAAACTCCAGGAGACAGTGAAGGACAGGGAAAGCTGGTGTGCTGCAGTCCATGGGGTCACAGAGTGGGACACGATTTAACAACTGAACAACAACAAAGCACAAGTTCATATCTAAAAGTATCTTTAAAAAAGGGTAAAAACACAGTGAGTGAGGTTGGAATTTGGAGCAGGTAAAGGTTTATTGCAAGGCCATGCATGACTTCACCTTCTAATACAGGGGGTGCACGTTCAATCTCTGGTCAGGAAGCCAAGATCCCACATGACACGCAGCCAAAACAACAAAAAGGAAAACAGAAATAATATTCTAGTGAATTCAAGAAAGATTTTTAAAATAGTCCACATTAAAATAAAAAAGAAGTTTCTGGGAGGGTAGAAAAGCTAAGAAGATAGGAACCAAATGGGCAGGTGAGGGTTGGAGCTTGCATCTGCCCTGGGGAAGCTGGCCTTCCCTACAGGGGAGAAGGAGAGAAAGACATCACATGCTCAGCTTGGTGTCCCAGGCCCAGAAGTCAGGGCCATAACCCCCTCTTGAGGAAGAATGAGGAAGGAAATTCCTCCCATCCTTCATCCTCCTGGGGCATGGAAAAAGACAGGTGTCCAGTCAGACCAGAAAAGATCAGCCCATTCACAGGAATTATTTGCATGAAGCCATAGTTGCTTTCATGAGTAAGCATATACAATAAATCATGTACCACATATGTGCATGATCCCTTGCTAAATATAGTGCTTCCAAAGTTCCACAAATATAAATCAAATATCTTTAATACAAAACATTTTTAAGCCAAATGAGTATCTAAATAAAGGGTAAAAGCACAGATTCTCATGCATTATTTCCCCCTCATATCTTCTGTTTTCCTGTATTAATACTGTGCCATGATCTGGGATCTGAGGATATTCAGATATAATTTTTTTATAAAGAAACAACATATTCATAAACAATTATCATAACTGTGCAAGAGCAATTCAGAGATACTTTAGTTCTGTCTGGGGGCTGTTATTCAAGGAGCCTGCTCCCACAGCATAAATAACTTCAGGAAGAGAAAGGGTAGACCCTGCTCTGAAGAGATTCACCAGCACTTCCTACTTAGAATGACATTCCTAACTCAGAGTGTGTACAAGACCCTCTGCTATTCTTTGTGTGGATAAGTAGGGGAAAGCAATATGCAACTGTCTTACAGTCTAGTGAAGTAGGTAAGTATACCAGCACTGGCCAGATGAGAGCTTAGGAAACCTTTAATCATTCAGTTTGCCAGCTACATGCTTAAGGCCCATGTTGTTGTTGTTTAGTTGCTGAGTTGTTTCTGACTCTTTGCGACACCATGGACAGTAGCCCACCAGGCTCCTCTGTCCATGGGATTTCTCAGGCAAGAATACTGAAATGGGTTGCCATTTCCTTCTCCAGGGACTCTCCTGACCCAGGGATCAAACCTGTGTCTCCTGCCTTACAGGTGGATTCTTTACCATGAGCCACCTGGGAAGCCCTGCTGAAGGCCCATGCTGCTGCTGCTGCTGCTGCTAAGTCGCTTCAGTCGTGTCTGACTCCATGCGACCCCATAGACAGCAGCCAGCCAAGCTCCCCCGTCCCTGGGATTCTCCAGGCAAGAACACCGGAGTGGGTTGCCATTTCCTTCTCCAATGCATGAAAGTGAAAAGTGAAATTGAAGTTGCTCAGTCGTGTCCGACTCTTCGCAACCCCATGGACTGCAGGCTACCAGGCTCCTCTGCCCATGGGATTTTCCAGGCAAGAGTACTGGAGTGGGGTGCCATTGCCTTCTCCGCTGAAGGCCCATAAGCCAGAGCAAAGTCATACAGTTTACAAGGCTGTAGGTAGGACACAGGAAAACCACAGGATAGTGCAGAAACTCGTACCACCTGTGACAAGGTGACAAGGAGAGCAAGCTCTGGGGGGAGGGCAAGTGAGAACACCTGGGGCTGGTCATTTACTGCTAGGGTGTTTCCCTGAAGCCTGAATGTGATAATGCCCAATAGGCAGATGAAATAGAGATGCTGAAATTGCTTTGGCAAAGTATTATGGAATATATCAGGTGGCTCACAGAGATGAGAATGTTAGAGTAGTTTTGTTATGTTTGGAGAATGCAATGGCAACCCACTCCAGTACTCTTGCCTGGAAAATCCCATGGACGGAGGGGCCTGGTGGGCTGCAGTCCATGGGGTCACTAGGAGTTGGACACATCTGAGCGACTTCAGTTTCACTTTTCACTTTCATGCATTGGAGAAGGAAATGGTAACCCACTCCAGTGTTCTTGCCTGGAGAATCCCAGGGATGGGGGAGCCTGGTGGGCTGCCGTCTATGGGGTCGCACATAGTCGGACACAACTGAAGCGACTTAGTGGCTTAGCAGCAGAGCCTAGCATCTGACTTTGCTCCATAGGAGGACTCATAGAACATTCCCTTCAGAAAGGCAAGAAGAAATTCATTGGTGTAAAAGGACTTGGTGATTTCTGTCCTCCACAGGTCAGACTTTTTAAACAGGAGATCCTGCTATGGAACTAGTCTCCCCAGTATCAGTGGGGTTATGAGATTTCTCAGTGTCAGTAGCACAAGACTATCAAAGGCCTGCTCAGAAGAAACAGAAGTTCCTGAGAATGTACATTCATTTGAAGGCAACTCTGAATGAATGATTGATTAGTGTGAAAGCATAAATACTGCAGCTCCCTGAGTGTTGCTGAACACAATTCCAAGATGTAAAATAAATCAGAAGATCATGGTGGTGAGCACTGGCAAAAACTTTAAGTAGAATCTGTGATGCTTACAAAACACCATCCTAAATGAGGCTAATTTCAGAGTGTGTGTTGTACCTTATACATTATACTTAGACTTGAGTCACCTGAGCTGGGAAAAGACCCTTCTCATCCAAAGTTAAAGGAGGCTGAAGGACAGTCTATAACCCAGAGAAACCAGCAAGGAAGAAGGCAATGGCTGTGGGGAAAGTGCACTGTTCACCTCTGTTTTGAAATGCTGTTTGTTCTCTGCAAGTGTGTCTAAAAGCATAGGTCTAGAAATCAGATGTGGCCTTTTTAAAATAATCTTCTCAATCTCCTGGAATCCTTTTCTCTCTCTGCTATCTAGTTATTAAACATCTACTGTATGCCAGTTACTCTCCTCAGCAGCGGCATAACCAGACAGACACCACAGGCACTGCCCTCAGTGAACTTATATTCTGTGTGAGAATCAGCCATGCATAAATAGGCAGCTGCATTATGTGCAGTAAATGTTCTAACAGGTCAAGTGAAGGGTGCTGTGGGTACACATAGAGGTACCTATCTGATCTTCATAGGAAAAGGAAGAAATGAGTATCTATGTGGCCAATCTCTGAAGAATCATTCTAAGTCACAATGCCTCTCATCAACTTCTCAAAACCCTATATTTCCATACTCCAAGTTTAAAGATGTTGAAACTGTGGTAAAATTAATGAGACCAAGTCTTAATGGGCTCCAGGGAGAAAAACAGGAAGAAAAGATAGATGTACAATGGCTTTGCACTGTCAACTCTCTGAAGGAAGTGAGTGAAGAGAATAAGCTATGTTTAAATAATCAGGATGGGGGAACACGTGTACACCCGTGGTGGATTCATGTTGATGTATGGCAAAACCAATACAATATTGTAAAGTAAAAAATAGTAATAATAATAATAAATAAATAATCAGGATGATTACTTTTTTAATTAAACAATTATTTATTTGTTTTTGGTTCCACTGCAGGCTTTCTCTAGTTGTGGCCAGTGGGGGCCTCTCTCTACCTACAGTGCTTGGGATTCTTACTGTGGAGGCTCCTCTTGTTGAAGAATGTGGATTATAGGGTTCTCAGGCTTCATTTGTGTGGGTCACAGGCTCTAGATCACAGGCTCATGTACATGAACTTAGCTGCCCCATGGCATGTGGAATCTTCCTGGACCAGGGCCTGAACCCATGTCCCCTGTGTTAGCAGGCAGATTCTTAACCACTGGAACACCAGGGAAGTCCAAGATGACTGCCTTTTATGAGTTATATATAGCCTTACTAGTACAGTTGTCTGGCAGAGAGTAAACATTTCATAAAGGTATTAATCTTCTGTTGGGAGTTCAAACTGGAATGAATCCACTGGTAAAGAAATATCAAATTCAAAACATCATGCTGTTTGATGCTACAATCTCCTGTGGAGAATCTATCCTGAGGAAATTGCCATAAATCTAGCCAAAAGTTTTTACACAATGGTGTTAGTCACAGTATTAGCTATACTAGTAAAACATTGGAGGATTTGAAACAGGACAAAAACATTATAAAGTATGATACAAAATTTCTACATACAGTCATATGATGAAATAATTTGCAGCAAAACTATAAAGAATAATAATAAGGAAAATTCATGTTACATTAACAAGTGGAAAAATTTTGTAACATAAAATATAAAGTATAATTCTACTGAAAGAAAATGCTTCAGTAGAATTATGCTTTTCCTTATGGAGATGGGCCACCGTCTATGGGGTCGCACAGAGTCGGACACGACAAAAGCGACTTAGCAGCATGGAGATCCTATATGTATTTTATTAGATTTATTCTTAGGCACTTTTTTGTTTTGATGCTTATGTAAATGATATTATGCTTTTAATTTTAATGGTTTGAATTTGAAATGGTTCATTACTGACATATATGAAATCAATTTACATTTGTATCTAACCTTGTATCTTGCAACCTTGATATAATTGCTATCTAGCTCCAAGAGATTTTACATCAGTACATTGGGATTTTCTACATAGACGATTTTGTCAGCTGTAAACAGAGAGTTTTATTTCTTCCTTACCAGTCTATGTACCTTTTTTCCCTCTCTTATTGCACTAGCTAGGACTTCCAGCATGATGTTGAATAGAACTGGTGAGAAGAGACAACTTTGCTTTGTTCCAATCTTAAGTGTTTTCTCTGCATCTGATTTTCTGGGAGAATATAGAAAATCAGTATTATTTCTTTCTTAAACATTTGATAGAATTCACTAGTAAAACCCTTTGGGCCTGATAATTATTTTTGTTTCTTAGCAAGATTCTCTCCATCTGGTCCCATAAAAGCATTGTCACATGATCATCAAATATATCCATATAAAGCCAATATAATTTAAAGAGGAAATATGACCTTTTCCATAAATGATCCAGAAGCAATTTAATGTCTTGAAAAGATACATATATTCTTAATGTATGTGTGTGTGTCAGTCACTCAGTCGTGTCTGACTCTGTGACCCCCGTGGACTGTAGCTCGCCAGGCTTCTCTGTCCAAGGGATTCTCCAGGCAAGAGTACTGGAGTGGGTTGTCATTTCCTTCTCCATCTTAATGTATAATATCATGAAAAAATAAACTTACTCCCTCACATCATACATGGTAAATAATATATAAATATTAAAGGGAAAACAATAAAGCTTTCAAAGGAAAACAGAATATATTTGTAATTTTATAATAAACAATGATTAAGCAGGGTACTGCACTAATAGTATGAGAAAAGAAACTTTATTAAAACTAAAAGTTCTGTTACCATAAACATCAGTAAGAATAGCCATTGAATGGCTAAATCACAGGCTGAGCAAAAATAACAGTAATCTATATGTCTGAACAAGAACCCATATCTAGAATATGCTTTCTTGAAGTTCAAATTAGTAAGGAAATGACTAACAAACTATTTTTATGTGGGCAAAAGACTTGAACAGGCACTTAACAAAGATGATATCTAAATTCTAAAGAATGTATTAAGAAGTGCTCAACACAATTACCTATTGGAGAAATGACAAAAGAAGGCTCAAGTAAAGTGGTTAAGATGAAAAGAATGAAAATAGCAAATGCTCAGAAGAAAGAGGAACATCCTTACCTGGAAACCACTGGGGGTGCAAATCAGTTTAAATATTTTGGAAGACAGTTTATTAGTACTTAAGAAGCATAAAGTATGCCCATCCTGTGACCCAGTAACCTGAACTAAGCTATAGAACCAAGATAAATTAGAGTAAATTTCAAAGAAACTACGTGCTCAAGGATGTTCATAGCAGTTGTATTAATAATATGCAGAGACTGAAAATATGCTAAATGTCCATTAAGAGTATAACTGAAAAAGAAATTGCTCTATATCAGTACAATGGAATACTAAACAGCAGTAACCAAGAACAAAAAATACCTACACGTACATTATAGATGAATTTCACACTATACTTTGTATTGTGAGAAAACCAGAATTTTTTTAAAAAAGTAAATGCAGTATTGACATTTATATGATGTTCAAGAACAAGTAAATGTAATGATAAAGGTAAGAATAGTAGATATTTCCAGAAAGAGAATGGATAGTAATATTCACTAGGAAGGGGCAGGCCAGAATATTCTTAAGTGATAAAAATCTCTATTCTATCTTGGTATAGGTAGGCTGGATGGCATCACTGACTCGATGGACATGAGTCTGAGTGAACTCTGGGAGTTGGTGATGGACAGGGAGGCCTGGCGTGCTGCGATTCATGGGGTCGCAAAGAGTCGGACACGACTGAGTGACTGAGCTGAACTGAACTGAACTGATAGGTAGTGGTTACATAGCCTTATATATGTGAAAAAATTGAGCATGTAAAATTTGTGCACTTTGCAGTATATAACTTACACTTTAAAAGGAGGTGGGTTATTTTCTTACTTAACAATATTGTACTAATTCTCCATCACCCCCACTGCACCATCAATGCATAAATATCCTGAATTCAGCTGTCAAAGGGCAAAACTAAAGGTGCGTTTATCCAAATTTTCACTTTTTTCTAATGGAAGAGAATTTTTATAAGAAAAGTTAAAATGCCAGAATATCTTGCAAACAGGTCACATACCTAGTAATGTGCTCAGAACAAAGCAAATATTCTTCTGCATCTTTATTTAAAGCTGGAACTCCATTTGCCCAATGCTATGAATATATTAATATGACCTGTCTTAAGACCACTATCTGTTTCCCTTTTGCCCTACTATTAATAGATCATAGCTATATGCAATGCCTCAAAATACAATGGCCTCTACCTTCTTAATAACTGGTTGTTTAGTTTGTTGCATGAGTGCATGCGTGCTCAGTCGTGTCTGACTCTTTGTGACCCCATCTACTGCAGCCAACCAGGCTCTTCTGCCTATCAGATTTTCCAGGCAAGAATACTGGAGTGGGTTGCCATTTCCTCCTCCAGGCTTGTTCGTTGTTACTGCTCTAATGACTCACTTCCACCCAAAGCTATTACTCATTTGCATCACTCAGACCCTTGAAGTGAGGCTCCAAGTTCTGTCATATTAGTCGGGAAATAATGAGTGAAGCTTATAGCCAACATTTTTAACTCTCTTAAATCTGTATATCCTTCCATTAGAAGGTCTAATAAGTTGATATGTTATAGAACTCTGTATACCACCTCAGCAGGCACTATGCTTGATTCTATATGGAACTTTATTTCCTATCCCAAAATATTAAAACATTTTTTTATTATTTTGTCAAGACAAAATCGCCACATTTTTCACTTCCAACATTCTTACAAAAATGATTTTCCAAAAATTAACCATTGAAAAGTTGCATGACATCACTGTAAATAAAATTGCTACTGCTACTAAGTTGCTTCAGTTGTGTCCGACTCTGTGCGACCCCATAGACGGCAGCCCACCAGGCTCCCCCATCCCTGGGATTCTCAAGGCAAGAACACTGGAGTGGGTTGCCATTTCCTTCTCCAACACATGAAAGTGAAAAGTGAAAGGGAAGTCGCTCAGTCGTGTCCAACTCCTAGCGACCGCATGGACTGCAGCCCACCAGGGCCCTCCGTCCATGGGATTTTCCAGGCAAGAGTACTGGAGTGGGCATTGTCTTCTCCAGTAAATAGAATTAGGTTTCTTTAAATGCAAAAATAAAAATCTTTGAAACACAAATCTGCCAGAGAAAAGATGGATCAACAAAGCACGACTAAAGGAAAGCAGAGCAAAGTACATTCAAACTGAAGGGCCTAGATTCCAATCCCAGCTCTAGCACTACGTACATGAATGTCCATGGGCCACCTCAAAATATTTACATGAGTCTCAGGTGCGTAATGTGTCATTTGAGGGGCTGGATTAAATCATTCTTTAGACCTGTTAAAGAGTAACCCTCTATGACTGTGGAAACTGTTTTCATAAAACAAAGACTGATTGAAATAGATAGGCTAGAATAAGGAGTAGAGAAATACAATGCTTATAGGAAAGTTAAAATTTTTCTCTAAATATAGAAGAGAAAGCACCAGCTGACATTTGTTTTCTTCACTGAAAAACAATTTTTTTTAACTGATAAGCAAAGCTTTGGAGTTCCTTTGTCATTTTCAAGAGAAGATTTTTATGCTCAAGGTTTTCTTCAGGGCAACTTTAACATCCTTATTCCTCAGGCTATAGATTAATGGGTTGAGCATGGGCACCACAGCAGTATAGAATACAGAGGATACTTTCCCCTGATCAAGGGGTAAAATAGAAGGTGGTTTGAGGTACATAAAAGCTCCTGACCCAAAGAAAAGAGAAACCACAGTTATATGGGAGCTGCATGTACTAAAGGCTTTGGATCGGCCCTCAGTGGAGCTGATATGGAGAATGCTAGAAAGAACAAAACCATAAGAGATAAAAATGGTCACAATGGGCACCCCAATGCCAATGGTCACAACAATAAAGACTACCAGCAAATTTACATAAGAGCTGTTACAGGAGAGCTCAAGGAGGGGAATGATGTCACACATATAGTGATTGACAAGGTTGTCACCACAGAAGGTCATAAACATTATGTTTCCCATATGAGCCACAGCTCCAAACACTCCCATCCCATAGACCCCCAACAAAAGGAGTAAACACACCTGAGGAGACATGGTGACCGTGTACACCAGTGGCTTACAGATGGCGACATAGCGGTCGTATGCCATCGCTGACAGGATGTAGGATTCAGAAAAGACAAAGAAACAGAAGAAAAAAAACTGAGTTATACACCCTGCATAGGAAATGATGTTCTTCTCTGAGACAAAACCCATCAGCATTTTAGGGGTGAGGGTAGTGGAGTAACTAAAATCTATGAAGGACAAGTTGAAGAGGAAAAAGTACATGGGAATATGAAGGTGAGAATTCAGTCCAATCAGAGTTATCAAACCCAGGTTCCCCACTACAGTGACCACATAGAAACTTAGAAACAGGAAGAAGAGGGGGATCTTGAGTTGTGCCTGGTCTGTTAAGCCTGTGAGGATGAACTCTATCACAGAGGAGGTGTTATCTGCAGCCATTCTCCTCTAGAAGAATCTGTGAGGGAAAAAGAAAGAGTCACTAAACAAAACAGAGGCAACATATTTTGAAAGTTACTGGAAGTTATGGAGGTGAGATGGAGAAGAAAAGAAAAGGAACACTTACTGAGCTCTGACTGGGAGCTTTCAAACTGTGGTGCTGAAGAAGACTCTTGAGAGTCCCTTGGACAGTAAGGAGATCAAGCCAGTCAATCCTAAAGGAAATTAACCTTGCACAGTCATTGGAAGGACTGATGTTGAAGCTGAAGCTCTAATAGTTTGGCCACCTGGTGCAAAGAGCCGACTCATTGGAAAAAGACCATGATGCTGGTAAAGACTGAAGGCAGGAAGAGAAAGGGATGACAGAAGATGAGGTGGTTGGATGGCATCACTGATTCAATGGAAATGAGTTTGAGCAAACTCCGGGAGATAGTGAAGTACAGGGAAGCCTGGCATGCTGCAGTTCATGGGGTCACAAAGAGTTGGACATGACAATGACTCAAAAACAACAACTGAGATAGGCATGGTTCTACATGCTGTGTGGCATTATCAGTTCAGTTCAGTTGCTCCATCATGTCCAACTCTTTGCAACCCCATAGACTGCAGCATGCCAGGCTTCCTGTCCATCACCAACTCCCGGAGCTTGATCAAACTCATGTCCATCAAGTCAGTGATTCCATTCAACCATCTCATCCTCTGTCATGTGTGGCATTATGGTTATCCCCATATGACAGATGAAGACACTGGGCTTAAGTGATTTGCACAAGTCCCAGTATTCCTAAGCTGTGACAAAAGGTAAACTCAGGTGGTTTGGCTCTGAGTGTGAGCTTGAAACCTCTCTGCGACAGGACAGATCAGGTCAGGCAGGCACTCACCCTCCTTCTGCTTGGAGTCAGTGCTGTGTTCTGCTGGCTCTCATCCACCTCTTTCATGGAGACTCAAATGCCCTGTGAAAAGAAGGTGAAAACTCTGGGCTCAGATGCTTCTGCTTCTCCACTTTAATGATCAAAACCTCTAGTTTATCTTGCTTCTCTTGCTGAGTAGAAGGACATGGTCTCTGACTGTGGCTTTGCCCCAAGCCTCCTGTCCAGCCTCCAAGGATGAAGCAGCATCCTTTCCTTATACCCATGGATAACAGCAGACTGAATACTTTTATCCTGGATCAGATATCTCAGTTGACTTCATTACAAGAGACTCCCTCGGGATCACAGCTCCAGAGACCACCTTCCCAGGGAAGAAGAAATATTTACTTACATCTCTGGCAGTGCTTGACAAGTCTTTTAATGACCTTTTATTCAAGTTACATCCTTTTAAACACAACTAAGAGCAAAGCCAGGTGGCACTGGTGATCAAGAACCCACCTGCCAATGTCGGAAACATAAGAAATGCAGGTTCAATCCCTGGGTCGAGAAGATCCCCTGGAGGAGGAAATAGCAACCCACTCCAGTATTCTTGCCTGGAGAATTCCATGGACAGAGGAGCCTGGCAGGCTACAGTCCATGGGCTTGCACAGAGTCAGAAACAACTGAAGCGACCTAGCATGCAAGAACAAAGCAGTGTGGAAAAATAATTCTTGCTACCTGGTATTGAACACTTACCATGTACCAGACACTATCTGACCCAGAACCCTGCAACAGATACCAAGCATCTAAAGCAATGCTCAAATAATTTTAACTTGTTTATTCCTCACAACAACTTTATATATGAGACCTATTAATATCTACTTTAAACGTGAGGAGCTCACACTGCTAGAAGGTTCCAGAATCTTGAGTCAAAACCAAGCCTGTTCAATTCCAGATTTCTTATTCTTAACCACTGGGCTACACTACCTCCCTGTAAGTGACAACAAAACCTCTGAAGCAGCATTTTCACTTTCTAGGATCTCATAAGATTCTTTACAGATAAAAGCAAGTACTTACATAATTTCAGTGGGGAATGCAAAAAGTGTTAGAGCCAAGAAGGGTAAAATTAGGTGTTTTGGACTTCAGAGAAGGATATTCTTATTTCAGTCACCTCTAAAATATAGGAAAAATTATTTGCCTGTCTCCACACTTAAACCCAAAGACACTTTCTCTGATTTCTCTCCACTACTTAATCATGCAATTTAAGCTTGATTATTATAAGCAAATATTTGTGAAATAACTAATAGCAACTTTTGTCAAGACCTAAAAGCAGAGAACAGCCTTTGCAGCCAGTCTGTCAGATAAAGGGGAGTTGAAAGACTTTGAACAAAACCAGCATTCATTCAGCAAGTAGTTACTCTGTGTGTGTGTATATATATGTGTGTATGTGTATATATATATATGTGTGTGTGTGTGTGTGTGTGCGTGTGTGTGTGTATACTGTCTCTGAAGGCCTCTAAGACCTGGCGATTCTTCAGTGAAAAAACAAAAACAAAAAAGGATTCCTGCCCTCTTGGAGCTTCCATTCCAATTGCAGAAGATAAAAAAGACACAAAAGAAAGAGGTGTATAGATCAATCTTATGGACTCTGTGGGAGAGGGAGCGGGTGGGGAGATTTGGGAGAATGGCATTGAAACATATATAATATCATGTATGAAACGAGTCGCCAGTCCAGGTTCGATGCACGATACTGGATGCTTGGGGCTGGTGCACTGGGACGACCCAGAGGGAGGGTATGGGGAGGGAGGAGGGAGGAGGGTTCAGGATGGGGAGCACGGGTATACCTGTGGCGGATTCATTTTGATGTTTGGCAAAACTAATACAATATTGTAAAGTTTAAAAATAAAATAAAATTTTTTAAAAAATTAAATTAAATTTTTAAAAAAGTAACATGAGAATTGTGATGAAGAAAAGGAAAGTAAGGGAATGGAATAGAAAAGAAAAAAGCTACAGATTTCAACATTATATAGATAAATCTGACATTTGAGTGATAACTTGAAAGACACCTAAAAAACTTCTCTTGATAAGAACAGTTACTCTAACAAAACATGACATGTTCATGGTTTAATGTAGCACCTTTTCAACCAAGGCATCATGCTTATGACCTGAACTTTAAATGCAGTATTTTAACCCAGATTGCTGGCTGTGAGGGAGAAAATCCTGATCATAGTAACAGGAGAGAGGGGCTAGAGACCTTGCTGCAGTTTCAGACAATGACAATCACACAATGTAGGTTTTTAACTAAAACTAATATAAAGCCTAATAACATTTTGTGTACCAATTTGCATTCCATATGCTTTGCCAGGGACTTTTAAATATTAAAAATGGTAGATTTTCTATCCAAAAAAATAAATTTCTACTGGGGAAGTTTGCAGATAAGTTATATTTGGGGTCCAAGTTAAAGGCTAGAATCCAGGTTGCTTCCATATCCTGGCTATTATAAACAGTGCTGCGATGAACATTGGGGTACACGTGTCTCTTTCCCTTCTGGTTTCCTCAGTGTGTATGCCCAGCAGTGGGATTGCTGGATCATAAGGCAGTTCTATTTCCAGTTTTTTAAGGAATCTCCACACTGTTCTCCATAGTGGCTGGACTAGTTTGCATTCCCACCAACAGTGTAAGAGGGTTCCCTTTCCTCCACACCCTCTCCAACATTTATTATTTGTAGACTTTTGGATCGCAGCCATTCTGACTGGTGTGAAATGGTACCTCATAGTGGTCTTGATTTGCATTTCTCTGATAATGAGTGATGTTGAGCATCTTTTCATGTGTTTGTTAGCCATCTGTATGTCTTCTTTGGAGAAATGTCTATTTAGTTCTTTGGCCCATTTTTTGATTGGGTCATTTATTTTTCTGGAGTTGAGCTGTAGGAGTTGCTTGTATATTTTTGAGATTAGTTGTTTGTCAGTTGCTTCATTTGCTATTATTTTCTCCCATTCTGAAGGCTGTCTTTTCACCTTGCTAATAGTTTCCTTTGATGTGCAGAAGTTTTTAAGGTTAATTAGGTCCCATTTGTTTATTTTTGCTTTTATTTCCAATATTCTGGGAGGTGGGTCATAGAGGATCCTGCTGTGATGTATGTCAGAGAGTGTTTTGCCTATGTTCTCCTCTAGGAGTTTTATAGTTTCTGGTCTTATGTTTAGATCTTTAATCCATTTTGAGTTTATTTTTGTGTATGGTGTTAGCAGATGAATGGATAAGAAAGCTGTGGTACATATACACAATGGAGTATTACTCAGCCATTAAAAAGAATACATTTGAATCAGTTCTAATGAGGTGGATGAAACTGGAGCCTATTATACAGAGTGAAGTAAGCCAGAAGGAAAAACACCAATACAGTATACTAACGCATATATATGGAATTTAGAAAGATGATAACAATAACCCTGTGTACGAGACAGCAAAAGTGACGCTGATGTGTGGAACAGTCTTATGGACTCTGTGGGAGAGGGAGAGGGTGGGAAGATTTGGGAGAATGGCATTGAAACATGTAAAATATCATGTATGAAACGAGATGCCAGTCCAGGTTCAATGCACCATACTGGATGCTTGGGGCTAGTGCACTGGGACAACCCAGAGGGATGGTATGGGGAGGGAGGAGGGAGGAGGGTTCAGGATGGGGAACACATGTATACCTGTGATGGATTCATTTTGATATTTGGCAAAACTAATACAATTATGTAAATTTTAAAAATAAAATAAAATTTAAAAAAAAAGGCTAGAATCCTCTTAGGGAAGTTATGAAATCAAAACATAAAAGCAGAAGTCCACTTTTCTCCAAGGAAGTCCAACTAAAACCACTGTGAGTATTGATATATGTGCACATATATCAGTGAAGACTTGTTGAGACATCAGTGATGGGGTCTTGTCCATCTTATTTACACTGAGAATTGTCCACAGCCCAGAGTGACTCAAAAGAACCCCACTCCCTATTCTCAATCCCACTTCACTTGTTAAAGAAATAGAGAAAATTATCCATTATCAAGAAGTAAAAATAAACACCATAAATAAACTTTTCTTAACACTCAAGGGCAAAGACAACTTTAAGGGTTCATTAAATGTTCACTTTCCTCTAGGAATTTTAGAGAGTTCTTGCAGGCATGATGCAATACTGGGAAAAATTCTTCTGAGGTTTTTGTAACTTCAGAGACAGTTTCCATGGGAATTTTATTTTAAATGCATCAAGGTTTTATTTCAAGTGAATCAGGACTTCTCTAAAGTCATTTTCACCATTCACTTGCGCCAGTACAAGCAGAGAGAAACATAGAAATAAATATTCTTGATTAAGTTACTTTTGTCACAGAACTCCTTTCCACAACTTGAATCTTTGTATAATACATTACTTGTAAATCTGCTGCTAACACTAAAATATTATATAAGACATGGATTAGAACATACTCACTCAGAGAATGTCTGTACAATACATACATTCATTAATCCTCAAATGTAAAGAAATATTGTGAAAGTTGTTCACTTAGAGAAACTGGAATATTATTTAAAAGATACAAATTAGTAAAACTTAGAAAAGAAGAAACAGAAATCTGAATAGTATTAAATCTATTAAAGAATTTAATTTGTTATGAAAATCCTTCCTACAAAGGAAATTCCAGACTTTGATACTGGATTCTTCCAAACATTTAAGGACAATGTATAGATTAACAGTTATACATAAAAAGTAAATTGGAATGCAAGAGCTCAATTTATTTAAATTCATTTTCATTTCTCCTTCCTCCCCTTGGATGCACAGAAACAGTCATTAATTCTCACATTAATTCTCACACATTCACTTCAGTTCAGTTTAGTTGCTCAGTTGTGTCCAGCTCTTTGTGACCCCATGAACCACAGTGTGCCAGGCCTCCCTGTCCATCACCAACTCCTGGAGTCCACCCAAACCCACGTCCATCAAGTCGGTGATGCCATCCAACCATCTCATCCTCTGTCATCCCCTTCTCCTCCTACCCTCAATCTTTCCCAGCATCAGGGTCTTTTCAAATGAGTCAGCTCTTCACATCAGGTGGCCAAAGTATTGGAGTTTCAGCTTCAACATCAGTCCTTCCAATGAACACCCAGGACTGATCTCCTTTAGGAGGGACTGGTTGAATCTCCTTGCAGTCCAAGGGACTCTCAAGAGTCTTCTCCAACACCACACTTCAAAAGCATCAGTTCTGTGCTCAGCTTTCTTCACAGTCCAACTCTCACATCCATACATGACCCCTGGAAAAACCAGAGCCTTGACTAGATGGGCCTTTGTTGGCAAAGTAATGTCTCTGCTTTTTAATGTGCTATCTAGGTTGGTCATAGCTTTCCTTCCAAGGAGTAAGCGTCTTTTAATTTTATGGCTGCAGTCACCATCTGTAGTGATTTTGGAGTCCAGAAAAATAAAGTCAGCCAATGTTTCCACTGTTTTCCCATCTATTCTCAAAAAAGAGAGAGAGAGTTTCTCTCTCTTTTTTTCTTTTATTTTTTTGGCTTCTGTGAATTCATGAATTGAAGAAATATTTACTCAGCCTTTGACTATTCTGTCCTTAAATATTTCTGCTTGGAACAATTCACCATTCCTCTGTGATCAGAGTATCCTAATTTGTATTTTGACCCCTTTCTCGCAAACTCTGTTTCTCCATTGCCATTTTTTTTCTTATTTACCATTTCTTTTTGAAGATTTTTGCCAACATTTTATCATCTAGTCTAAAATCTAGCTCCTTATCCTCTCCACTCCTTATTTCTCCATTTCTACTCTCCTGCTCATGGTTCCCAGGTTCAAATTTTTAGTCAGTTTTAATTTGTGCTTCTTTCTTCTCTTTCCTTCTCTTCCAAACCATAGAGATACTAAATCCCATTCTTCCATGATCTTATCTCTTAACACAATTTTTGCAGTGATCTGTTCTTAGTTTCTAAAATTTAATTACACAGTAGTCAGAGAATAGACTCTGTATACTTTCAGTTCTTCAAAACTTGTAAGCTAGTTTAATGCCCCAGCATATGGTTGATCTGAGTGAGTGGTCCATTGACACTTGAAAAAATTTCTGTATTCTGTTGTTGCGTAAAATGTTGCATAAATGTCATTTTGTTCCTGTCATTTGATAGTTATTCATGTCTTCTTGTCTATAATGATTTTCTCTCTATTTGCTTTATCAATTACTGAAATGGGAGTGTTGAACCTCCCACTTTAACTGTGACTTTTTCTGTATCTCCTTTCCATTCTGTCAGCATTTGCTTTATGTATTTGAAGGTCTGTTATTGCTGCTGCTGCTGCTGCTGCTGCTGCTAAGTCGCATCAGTCGTGTCTGACTCTGTGCGACCCCAGAGACAGCAGCCCACCAGGCTCCCCCGTCCCTGGGATTCTCCAGGCAAGAACAGTGGAGTGGGTTGCCATTTCTTTCTCCAATGCAGGAAAGTGAAAAGTGAAAGTGAAGTCGCTCAGTCAGGTCTGACTCTTAGCGACCCCATGGACTGCAGCCCACCAGGCTCCTCCGCCCGTGGGATTTTCCAGGCAAGAGTACTGGAGTGGGGTGCCATTGGTCTGTTATTAGGTGGTGTTAAATGTGTTCTGTATAATACACTTAGAATTATGTGTTTTTATTGCTTTATACTTGAAATACTGTGAAATATACTCATGATATTTGTTGATATTTCAAGTTCTAAAGTATACTATGTCAGAAATGTATAGCTATTTCAGATTTCTTATCATTAATTCTTACACAGCATATCTTTGTCCATCCTCTGCTTTAAGAAAATATCTCATTTTCATTTGAAATGTGATTTAAACTGCACATAATGGAATTTAAAATTTTTCTTTATCCAGTGTAACTTTTCCTGTCTTCTAATTGGCAGGTTTAGACTATTTATATTCAGTGTATTTATTGAATTAAACCCACAGTCTTGCTGTTTGTTTTCTTCTCATCCCATCTGATCTTTGTTCCTTTTCTCCCATCTTTTCCTGCCTTCTTCAAATTATTTGAGTGTGCAAAAATTATTTGTATTTGTGTACTCACTCAGTCATGTCCAACTCTGCAGCACCTATGGGCTGTAGCCTGCCAGGCTCCTCTAGCCATAGGATTCTCCAGGCAAGAATACCAAAATTGGTTGTCATTTCCTCCTCCAGGGGATCTTCCTGACCCATGGATTGAACCTGAGTCTCCTGCATTGGCAAGTGGGTCCTATACCACTGTGCTGCCTGGGAAGCCCTGAGAACTTTCTAGTATTCTCCTGTATGTCCTCCGTTGGCTTCTTAACTGTATCACATTTTAATAGTGGTTTCCAATAATGATGACAATATGTGACTTTACCTTATTAAAATCCATCTCAAAATAAAAGCTTATAACTCTGTAAATATTAAAAACCCTTAAAAATTATACTTTCATTTTCCTTTCCATCCTTTTGTGATCACTGTCATATTTTTTATTTCATCGTATGTAATGAATACCATAGTACATTGTTCTCATTTTTTGCTTTAAGCAGTGAATTATCTTTTAAAATAATTTTAATTAAGTAAACATTTAAAAAATATATGTATTTATTTGGCTTTTCCAGGTCTTAATTGCAGCACATGGGATCTATTTGCAGCATGATAGACTTAGTTCCTTGTCCAGGGATCAAACCTGGGCCCCCTGCTTTGGGAGCTTAGAGTCTTAGCTATTGGGGCACCAGGGAAGTCCCAAAGCATCATATTTTATATTTGAGTTCCTTGTGTTGATATGAACATGCACATCTCAGATCTACTACTTCAGGAAGTGTGAATGGCTGATCAGCCCTGTCTCTGCACTCTGAAATCGATCATCACTACACTAGTACTAAGGCCTTGTTCCCACAGGCTGCTCCCAGCTAAAATGACTGAAAAGAACAGGGATTTTTTTTTTTTTTTTAAGCAGGCATGTTCTTGCTAGATATGGGATTCCTCCCATGGGATTTGGCTCAAGAATTCTCTGTGCCTTACCATCAGCCTCACCAGTCTAATATCTCCCCCAGCTTCCTCTAGCTCCTGCCTTATTTGCCCTGACAGATGTTACACATTTAACCTTGTCTTGGCATCTTGCTTCACAAAGGACCTGGACTAATGCAGGAGGTAACAAGTTTGTTCCAATCAAAAATACAGTGAAATAAGGGCTAGATACAGACAACTCACTGTCAGGTGGGTGAAGAGATCACTATCCTGGTTCATGGACAATGCCTAGCTGACAGTGACTGCTCGGTGACTAAAGATTTCACTGTGGCTGCTAAGGAATATGCCCCTGTAGAGGGACATACTGTTATAGAAGAAAATGTATAAAATAATGCAGGCTATCAATTCATCTTCAAGTTCTTTTTAATGTGTATTAAAAATGATGACTTTACTCTTACTTGAATTCTTATTTAGCATATACCAAGCATAGCACTTATGTTTTAAGTGGTCAGTATTAAGAATTGCATTTTCTTTTTTTTTTAATGAGAAGGAATTTTCTATTTTATTATCCATTAATCTCTTTCTAAAAATTTTATTGAACTGTAGTTGATTTACAATGTTGTATTTCATTTCTGCTATACAGGAAAGTGACTTAGTTAAATATTTCAGTTCAGTTCAGTTCAGTCGCTCAGTTGTGTCTGACTCTTTGGGACCCTATGGATTGCAACACACCAGGCCTGCCTGTCCATCACCAACTCCCGGAGTTTACTCAAACTCATGTTCTTTGAGTCCGTGATGGCATCTAACCATCTCATCCTCTGTCGTTCCCTTCGGACTTCAATCTTTCCCAGCATCAGGGTCTTTTCAAATGAGTCAGCTCTTTGCATCAGGAGGCCAAAGTGTTGGAGTTTCAGCTTCAACATCAATCGTTCCAATGAATATTCAGGACTGATCTCCTTTAGGATGGACTGGTTGGACCTCCTTGCAGTCCAAGGGACTCTCAAGAGTCTTCTCCAACATCACAGTTTATTTTTTTTTATAAACTTATTTATTTTAATTGGAGGCTAATTGCTTTACAATATTGTATTGGTTTTGTCATACATTGACATGAATCTGCCACAGGTGTACATGTGTTCCCCATCCTGAACCTCCTTCCCACCTCCCTCCCCATCCCATCCCTCTGGGTCATCCCAGTGCACCAGCCCCAAGCATCCTGTATCATGCATCAAACCTGGACTGGTGATACATTTCACATATGATAATATACAGGTTTCAATGCCATTCTCCCAAATCATCCTACCCTCACCCTCTCCCACAGAGTCCAAAAGACTGTTCTATACATCTGTGTCTCTTTTGCTGTCTCACATACAGGGTTATCATTGCCATCTTTCTAAATTCCATATGTATGCATTAGTATACTGTATTGGTGTTTTTCTTTCTGGCTTTCTTCACTTTGTGTAATAGGCTCCAGTTTCATCCACCTCATTAGAACTGATTCAAATGTATTCTTTTTAATGGCTGAGTAATACTCCATTCAGAGAAGGCAATGGCACCCCACTCCAGTACTCTTGCCTGGAAAATCCCACGGGCAGAGGAGCCTGGTAGGCTGCAGTCCATGGAGTCGCGAAGAGTCGGACACGACTGAGCGACTTCACTTTCACTTTTCACTTTCATGTGTTGGAGAAGGAAATGGCAACCCACTCCAGTGTTCTTGCCTGGAGAATTCCAGGGATTGGGGAGCCTGGTGGCTGCCGTCTATGGGGTCACACAGAGTTGGACACGACTGAAGTGACTTAGCAGTTTAGCAGCAATACTCCATTGTGTTTATGTACCACAGCTTTCTCATCCCTTCATCTGCTGATGGATATCTACGTTGCTTCCACCTGGCTATTATAAACAGTGCTGCGATGAATATTTGGGGTACACGTGTCTCTGTCAATTCTGGTTTCCTCAGTTTGTATGTCCAGCAGTGGGATTGCTGGGTCGTATGGCATCTGGTCCCATCACTTCATGAGAAATAGACGGGGAAACAGTGGAAATAGTGTCATACTTTTCTTGGGGGGGGGGGGGGGGGCTCCAAGTCACTGCAGATTGTGATTGCATCCATGAAATTAAAAGACGCTTACTCCTTGGAAGGAAAGTTATGACCAACCTAGATAGCATATTCAAAAGCAGAGACATTACTTTGCCAACAAAAGTCCATCTAGTCAAGGCTATGGTTTTTCCAGTGGTCATGTATGGATGTGAGAGTTGGACTGTGAAGAAGGCTGAGCGCCAAAGAATTGATGCTTTTGAACTGTGGTGTTGGAGAAGACTGTTGAGAGTCCCTTGGACTGCAAGGAGATCCAACCAGTCCATTCTGAAGGAGATCAGCCCTGGGATTTCTTTGGAAGGAATGATGCTAAAGCTGAAACTCCAGTACTTTGGCCGCCACCTCATGCAAAGAGTGGACTCATTGGAAAAGACTCTGATGCTGGGAGGGATTGGGGGCAGGAGGAGAAGGGGACAACAGAGGATGAGATGGCTGGATGGCATCACTGACTCGATGGACGTGAGTCTGAGTGAACTCCGGGAGTTGGTGATGGACAGGGAGGCCTGGCGTGCTGCGATTCATGGGGTCTCAGAGTCGGACATGACTGAGCAACTGAACTGAACTGATAGCAGTTCTATTTCGTTTTTTAAGGAATCTCCACACTGTTCTCCATAGTGGCTGTACTAGTTTGCATTCCCACCATCAGTGTAAGAGGGTTCCCTTTTCGCCACACCCTCTCCAGCATTTATTGCTTGTAGATTTTTGAATAGCAGCCATTCTGACTGAACACCACAGTTTAAAAGCATTAGTTCTTTGAGACTCACCTTTCTTTATAGTCCAGCTCTCACATCCATACATGACTACTGGAAAAACCACAGCTTTGAGTAGATGGACCTTTGTTGGCAAAGTAATGTCTCTGCTTTTTAATATGCTGTCCAGGTTGGTCATAACTTTCCTTTCAAGGAGTAAGCGTCTTTTAATTTCATGGCTGCAATCACCATCGGCAGTGATTTTGGAGCCCAGAAAAACAAAGTCAGCCACTGTTTCCACTGTTTCCCCATCTATTTGCCACAAAGTGATGGGACCAGATGTCATGATCTTAGTTTTCTGAATATTGAGTTTTAAGCCAACTTTTTCACTCTCTTCTTTCGTTTTCATCAAAAGGCTCTTTAGTTCCTCTTCACTTTCTGCCATAAGGGTGTGTCATCTGCATATCTGAGGTAATTGATATTTCTCCTAGCAATCTTGATTCCAGCTTGTCCTTCATTCAGCCCAGGGTTTCTCATGATGTACTCTGCATATAAATTAAATAAGCAGGGTGATAATATACAGCCTTGACATACTCCTTTTCCTATTTTTTACCAGTCTGGTGTTCCATGTCCAGTTCTAACTGTTGCTTCCTGACCTACATACAGATTTCTCAAGAGGCAGGTCAGGTGGTCCGGTATTCCCATCTCTTTCAGAATTTTCCACAGCTTATTGTGTGATCCACACAGTCAAAGGCTTTGGCATAGTCAATAAAGCAGAAATAGATGTTTTTCAGGAACTCTCGCTTTTTCAATGATCCAGCAGATGTTGGCAATTTGATCTCTGGTTCCTCTGCCTTTACTAAATTCAGCAGTTAAATATTTAAATATATATATACATGTCATGAAGTCACTCAGTCGTGTCTGACTGTTTGTGACCCCATGGACTGTAGCCCACTAGGCTCCTCCATCCATGAGATTTTCTAGGCAAGAGTACTGGAGTGGGTTGCCATTTCCTTCTCCATATATATGCATGTATATTTATATATTCTTTTTCATATTCTTTTCCATTATGGTTTATCACGGGATGTAGAATACAGCTCTCTTGCTATGCAGTAAAACTTGGTTGTTTAGCCATCCTATCTATAATAGTTTGCCTCTCCTAACCCCAGACTCCCAGTTCTTCTCTCCACCACCACTCTATTATGGCAGTCACAAGTCTATGAAGACCATTTGAATATCTAGTCATAGAGGTCTATTTTTCATGGGCTACCTAATCGCACTTTATAACCTGTTGAGTCCCCTTAGGTAATGAATCCATTGCATAAAGTTAAGGTTTGGTTTTTGTTGGAAAAGAATTATATGCCTTAGTACATAGTATACTTTTGCCTTTATAACAAATTAATGGCCACATTTTTTTTTATTTTACTTTAAATCATCACCCAGAAACCATGTCTCATTATATATAACTATTGTATTTTTGCTAAGAAAATGTGTTATCAATCTTACGATATACTAGAAATTTATTGCTATGAGTCCTAAATAATAAGTGGGTTCACAGCAGAGGTTGGAGGAGGGCATGACAGGCAGACTAACTGAAGAAAACCAAAAACTGGAAGCCCAATAAAGCCTTGCATATTAAAATATGCATACATCTGGACAAAGGCAAGTGATAGAATGGGCTGAATCACTGAGTGTATGACAGGGAGATTGTTGGAGCTGTAAAGAATGATAATCACTCTTCCCACTGTCTGCACGTTCAGTAGGGAACTGAGAAATGAGACACAAGAGCCTCACAAAATGGAAATCAAAAGATCAGCTTCATACTAGTAAAGTTAACTGGAGGATACAGCTTAGTTCTGCAGTCAAGGAGAGTTTCTCTAAATCCCTCGTTGCCTTCCCCAGATAAGCCTGATGAACCCAGGCACAGGAAAAATGGACAGCATCAGGCCTTCCCTATGAAGGGATACATGATGCCTGCTGTGTCTGTAAGTTGTGTCCAATTCTTTGCGGATACAGAGTCCAGCCTATGGACTGTAGTCATAGACTCATACTGCCTATGGAATGTAGCCCACCAGGCTCCTCTGTCCATGGGATTCTCCAGGCAAGAATACTGGAGTGGGTTGTCATGCACTCCTCCAGGGGATCTTCCTGACCCAGGGATCAAACCCTTGTCTCTTACATCTGCCTGCACTGGTAGGCAGATTCTTTACCACTAGCAACATCTGGAAAGGGACACATGAAGGAGGAGACAAGTCTTGGTCCAGGGGACAGGCCAGTCTTGTAAAGAGGCCCAAAGGGGACTGGGCCATTCATTCCCAGTTCAGTTTCACAGCTTCACCAGTCACTCCTCTCCCTTAGGGAAGAGAAATACAGGATATGGATAAAGAGAAAAGTTTCTTCCCATTCTTTACTCTCCTAGGGCATGGAGGGACAGGTACCCATTTTAGAGGAATCATCATCTGCTTTGGGCCAGAGAGAATTTGGCCATTTGCAGAGAAGAGGAATAATTGCTCAAATCTTGTGAATAAACATATAATTACTTATTTCACATATGCACACAGTTGTATGTTAAATTCTTGCTTCCAAAGTTCCACAAATATAGCTCAGAACCACTTCACTGTTGAAACATGTACTTTTCAAATTGTCTTGAAAAAGTAACTTGAAATGTAAAGACTACAGTTTCTCAGAGACTGTTCTCCTTCAGCCCAGCTGTTTGCATGTATTGGTCAGTGACCAGCCCTGTTTATAGGAACCTAGGTCATTAGGCAAATACATAAAACCAGATCTATTTGAGGAGCCTGCTCTCCCAAACCATATGTCACTTCAAGACGAGAAAAGGTGGACACTGCTCTAGAACAATTCACCAGCACGTCCTACTTGCAATAACTTTCCTGAATTCCAAGAAGGGACAGGGCACTCTACTCTGCCATTTTTCGTGTGAGGAAAGAGAGGCACAGAGATGTGCAGTTGTCGACCATAGTCTTTGGCTTACACCTGTCACTCTGTCTTGTGGGTTGTTGGAGTAGGCAAGAACACTAGAGACATCTGGATGAGGTTTTAAAAGCATTTCCTTGATTCAGAGAAAACAAAAACAGCTTTGTCTCTGCCTCAGGATAGAGAAAATGGAGGCTGGTGGAAACCACAAGTACGTGAGAGATGAGATGATCAGTCTAATGCTTATGACTACAGAGTCCACCAGCTTGTGAAAGAAGTGCCGATAAAAGAGACGTTGATGAGAAGCAGCTTAACAGCACATGCAGTGGTCGACGGTGTTTGGTCCCACTGTCACTGAGTGGGGTATTACCCCACTAGGACCTAACCCAATACGAACCAAGTATCAGCCGAGAGCAGACCCGAGGGACACATATTCCACGGTGACCTCAGGCCGCAAGTAATGAGACAGTGATCACTAATGACAGAGGAGCAGAAGAAAAGAATAGAATTTTGCACTTCAAGTTAGTGAAAATGAACTCTCTGATGCAGAATTCATTATCATTTTAAGGGAAATGACAAAAAAGATAGGAGAGATAAGAAGGCGAGCTCATGAGAATGTTGAGGCGAATATCCAGCCCAGTAAAAGTGACCAAGCTCCAGGAATGAGAAGTGTGGGATGGAGTTGTTGTCCATTTGTGAAGCATATAAAAATAGTCACTGTAGATACATTTCCCAGAGCCTATCTCTTCAGGGAAGTCATTTCTGCAGGTAGGAGGAAAAAACCTCTTTACGGGCCAATATTCCATGACTCAGAGATGAGAATTTCTATTGCCATAACAGGAGAATGACTAGTCTTAACATAGGAGGATGCCTTCCTGTGTCTTTCTACATTTGTGAATACAACCCCCTGTTTGAAAAATGTCCCAACAGTCATTAGCTCAGGGAGGCCAGTGACTCAGGGTGAGCTACAACTGGAGTGTGCACTGGAAACCCCATCCTCACAGCAAAGACAGAGGTGCAGCATCTCAGAGATGTTCAATAATTTCCCAGGTTGCTTAGGAAACACATCTTGAAGAAGGGATGAGAACTGGAAAGAGACCTAGAGATATCATGATCTCTGACTCCATTGTTTAGGTCACCCCCTCACCCCAGAACAAAATTAGAGCAAGAAGTAGTCCCCAAACCCTCAGATTTCAGGGCTTCATGTTAGAAACAAGGACAAAGAGAGACATGGGATGCTGCCATGCAACCACTCCCCCTTGTTCAGCTTAGCATTAGCAATACAGAGTCTTACAGTCTGCTCTCCCTGAAAGGAAAAGGCTTGCATGGTGTAGGAAGAGGAGTGCCCTAAGCTTGTATCCTTCTTTTTCCTGTGATGTCTGGAAAATTAATGCCTACATTATCCTGGAATCAATTCTGAGCCAAAGACCATGGTTTTACATCAAGGTCTTCCCCAGATAGTTCCCTCCAGTTGTAGAAAAGACACATCATCTGTCCATGACACTGAAGTCAGAGCATGATGTTTAAAGGGGGGCTTCTTTTACATGTATATACATATCAAGATCTGGCTGGAACCCCAAGATGTTTCCCTCAGGTGCTCTCCTAGGAGAAGTATCTGCAAAAGAAACCAAAAAAAAAATGTAGTTTTCACAAACAGAGCTCATTTAGACTTCTGTCCACAATTTCTATACCTGCTATCCAAGAAGAGAAGCAGGAGCCCCTCTTCCAGAGCCGTAGATGGGATGCAAAGTTGACTCTAATTGGGAATCCCTTTGCTGGTCCTCAGCAATAATGGCAAATTTCAGTAACACAATATGTGGGTTGGTTAGGGTCCTAACACACATAACCTACAAAGCCCCTCACCACATTACCTTTCTCAGTAAAATTGTTTAGACACTTCAAAGCTACCAAAGACTTTGCCTTATCAAATAACAATGAAATCTGCCTCAAAATGGTTTAAAATCTGTGAGGGAAGTAAATGCTGTATTACCATTGACTCTATGGAAGCAGTAATGTGCCATGTAGAGACAGCAGGGAAGAATCACACATAGCCATAGTGACATTTTTCTAAAGATACCTCATTTTTGGAGGCCAAGAATCCAAATACATATCCTCTATTATTTTGGCTAAGGTAGAAGTTCACTGCATGAATGATTCATGCTTTTATTCAATAATTATTCTGTAATCCCATCATTTCTGCATTTGAAAAAGTATTGAAAAATTATACCCAGTTGCTGTAAAAAGTTTCCTTTAAAACATGGTGTTAACTGAATGATGGTGCATTTTTTTTCTAGAATTTACTTTCTTAAATAATGTTATGTATTTGTTAATAAAATGACATGGAATGTAGTAAGGTTTTTTGTGTTATGTTTCTTGTTTTTGTATCTTACTTGTTTTGTTTTGATTGTGGTATGATCACTTAACATGAGGTCTGCCCTCTTAGATTTTTAAGTGTGTGATACAGCATTGTTAATTATAGGTACAATATTGTACAACAGGTCTCTAGAATTTATTCATCATACCAAACTGAAACTTCATACCTATTGAAAAATTGGAGTGTGCATAACACCTTCAAATTCAAGTGGAATAGTGAACCCTTATACCTGGTGGTCTCTTGCCTAAATTTCAGGACAGTAATCAAGGCACATAGATAGGAGCTAAACCTTAGGGTCTAAGAACGCCCTGAAAACCAGATGTGAAGTTTTCACTGGCACGGAAAAATTAGATTTTAAAATACAAGTGCATCTGAACAGAAGTGTTACATTCTGGCACTGGGATACAAAGGGAGACATTGGAGGACTATATAACATTTTTTAAAGTATATATTGTTGAGACTGAATGTAGACAGAAAAGGCAGAGGAGAGAATGAGTATCAAAGGAAGTTTTTATTTTTTTTTAATTAAGGGAGTTTTTTAACATAAATTTATTTCTTTTAATTGGAGGTTAATTACTTTACAATATTTAAAGGTAATGTAGGATTGCATATATCCAGCAATAGAAGTATATAGAGATGGAGATATTGAAGATATAAAAAAAGATGAGGAAAATTTGAGAGAATAAAATCCCAAAGAAGATGAAAAGCAATTGACAAAATAAAACATCCACTCATGCTTTTAAAGTATTTTTAGAGAATGATACTTCTTTAAAGATGATAAAATATGTAAAACTCAGTAAAAAGCCAGCAACTTAATTTGAAAACCCTTGAGACATCTCTAATTAGAACTAACAGAACCAAGATGCCTACAGTCTCCACAATTACTTAACATTGTATTAAAAGTATTAGAAATGCAATTATAAATGGGAAAGGAATTAGAGGCTAAGACTCAAAAGGAAATAGACAAAATTATCTCTGTTTATAGAAATTTAATCAGCATAATGGGAAAACCTGAGGGGAATTCCTGGAAAAACTTCTACAAAAAACGATTATATTAAAGTATAAAGTTAACATATAATTCAGTAGAATTCACATATATAAACACTAATCAGAATATAATATGAAAGCTAGAATCCTTGCTATAATAACAAAATAAAATAGAATTCTTAAGCATAAATCTAATTAGAAATGTTCAAACATAAATGAGGAAAATTACAAAACATTCCTAAATGTTACCGAAGTAGGCCTGAAGAAAATGGTAAGGCATACCACATGTCATGGTGAAAAGTCTGAATATCCAAAAATGTCAACCCTCCCTAAGCTTACTTATAAATTTAAGATGCAATAAATAAATATGCCATCAGTTTTTTCTAGAATTAGACAGATTAATTATAAAAGTTATGGCTTAAAATGAATATCCAGGAAAACCCTAAAAAAACTGAGAACAATACGTGGAAGGTACCTTCAAGATAGGAAAATTCTGTGAAGCTTCTATAATTAAAGCAGTGTGGTATTGACTTATGAATAGACTTACAGACCAATAAAGCAGAATGGAAAATACAGAAATAACTCAAGAGCCTATAAAACTTAGTATGTAATGAAGACAACAGCTCAAGCCAGCAGGGAAATGAAGGACTTTTTTTTTTATAAATGGTGATAGAACAACTGGATAGCCATATGGAAAAAGATAAAGTTAGATCCATTCCTCACACCATACACTGGTACAATTTCTAAAAAGATCAGACATTCAGGTTTTTTTTAAATCATGCAAACATTATGAAAAGATTAGTGAATTTCTTTATAACCTAAGAGGAAAGAAAGCATTTATAACTATGATTGAAATATGAGAAATAATAAAAAATTAAAACCTTAAAAAAATTTATATCATAAGGAAAGTCAAAAGCCAAATCACAAAATAGGGAAGAAATATATGCAACTTATATCTCAGACAAAAAACTAATATAGTTTATATACAGTCCTCCTAAAAATTGGGAAAATCAAAATCCAGCAGAAAAGTGGGAGAAAGTTGTGAAAAGATCATCCATATAAGAAATAATACCAACAGCCATTAAATATCTGAAAACATCTTCAATGTTTCCATTTATTAGAGAAATCCAAATTATAGCAATACTTAAAAACTATTTTTCACATATCAGGTTGGAAAAGTTGAAAAATGTTGAGCATATTCTATGTTCCAGGGACTGTAGGAAAGTGAGTATTCCATTTATTGGTGAGGGGAAAGTAAATGTCAGTTCTCCCCCAAAAGATCCACAGATTGAATACAATCCCAATCAAAATTAATCTTCTGTAAGAATGAAAAGACAAACCATGGACCATTTAGTAATCTTATGTTTAGCAAAGAACTAGAATTCAAAATATATAAAGAACCTTGACATCTCAATGAGAAAAAATAAATAAGCTATTTTTTTTTAATGGGACAAAATTTAGATAGACATTTCACCAAAAAAGACATATGTTTGACACACGTCCACATGAAAAGATGCTCATCATCATTTAGTCACTAGGGAAATGAAAACTAAAACCACACTGAGATAGCATGACACATCTATTAAAAATCTTTTCAATTAAAAAGTGGGCCATACCAAGTATGGTGAGGAAGTACAGGAATTGAAAATCTTAAATACTACTCCTGAGAGTGTAAAATGGCACAACCACTTTGGAAAACTGTGTGGCAGGTTTTTGAAAAATTAAACATATACCTGTCATATGATCTCACTGTTCCACTCCTGTGTATTACTCAAGAAAGATGAAAGACTATGTCCATACAAAGACATATACATGGATGTTCACAGTTTTGTTTGTAGTAGCCCCAAAACTGGAAACAACCCAAATGGCTATCAACAGGGGAAAGATAAACAAATGGTAGTAGTGTATCCACATACACTAGTAGTTGTAGCAGTGGTGGTTAGTAGTATAATCATTCACTCAGTGACTCACTGCCGGGAGCCAACGTGAGGAGCTCCACCCGTGGCAAAGGTCATGAGGAAGGAGGCTCGGCAGACGCAAAGGCGGGATCAAGCCTCAGGAGTCCCCCTGGAAATTCTCAAGCACCTGCCCCTAAAACCAGAGTCTGCCTACTTTACTGCTTGTGCCCTCACCTACACCCCTGACTTTACGGGGGGCTGTCCCCCACCACCGCTCTCTGAAAAAGAGTTAACTTACAGCTCCAGTTAATAAAGTTCCTGGGTGTGACAAGAGTGTTTCAACCTACAAACTCCTTTGGAAGTCCTCTAGCCTGCCTGAATAGGTTCTTCCAGCCACATGTGATTGTTCAGAGCCTCCCAACCGTGAGTGGCATGAGATGTTCTAAACTGTCTAAATACAGATTCCTTTGAGCAGTTCAAAGATGGATTAGAAATTGTATTGGTGAAGGGTTTTTCACTTATTGGGCCAATGTTTGCTGCTAAGTTTCCATATCCCTTACGTACTGTGTCCCTGGCAGTGTATTGATTAATATAATTGGTGTATAGGAATGTAAGTAGTAGCTTTAATGTTTGTAACCTTGGACCCTTGAGTTAATTCTTTTCTTGTTATAGCCCACCACACCTTTGCCCTATAGAAATGCAACTTTATCTAATGCTTTCAGAGGGTGGCGCCTGACTTTAGAATAATCACCTATAGAGAAAAGTAAGTTTTCTGAAGAAAGGGTCATAAAATGTTAACAGGCCTCCTGGCCAGAAGATGATGTAAATCACCTAAACTTTTGCATATGATAAGTTTGAAAGCCTGGCTTACTGCATGACTCTACCCCTTCCCCCATTATCTTCTATGCATAACTTAAGGTATAAAAACTACTTTGGAAAATAAAGTGCGGGCCTTGTTCACCAAAACTTGGTCTCCCCATGTCGTTCTTTCTCTCACCTTCTGGCTGAATTCCCATCTGGAGCGTGGAGGCTCGTCAAGCCTACCAATTATGCCTGGGCTTCTAAGATCTGACCAGGGAGGCCTTAGTGTCTCCTCTCCTTCAGGAGAACGGGAGGACACCTGCGGCCTATGTAGGTGACATAAATTCCTTGTATTGGAATTTCATTAGCTTTCCACGTAAACCAAGTTATTCAGCCTCTTTTCTTCACTAAATTTCTTCGCTGAGCTATCCTTATTTAACCACTCTTTATATCTTTAACTCTATCATATCCTGATCGCCGAAGCCATCTCCCCTTCGAATTCCCTGGATCCACTGGGGCTGGACCCCGGTAACTCACTACTCAACAACAAAAAATAATGAATTACTAATAGATGTAACAACATGGAAGAATCTCAAAATACTTAAACCAAGTGGCATAAACCAGACAAAAATGAACACATACTGTACAATTACACTTTTAGAAAATCTTGAGAATGAAGACCAAAGAAAGAAAACAGATCAGTGGTTACCCAGAAAGAATGGGGGGAATGGAAGAGTTCCCAAAGGGACAAGACTGTGGTGATGGTTTCATGAGTGTAGACGTATGTCAAAATGTATCAGAATTACAGTTTTAAACATTTGTTTAAAGTGTGTGCTGATTTAATTTGTTTAAATTGTATGCTAATTATAGCTTCTTAAAACCCCTTTTAAAACATAAAAAATAAATACATGTTTACTAAACTGAAAATACTTATAAGACTGCACTTTCATGCCCCAAGTGCTCCACCCCTGCAAAGTATCAATCAAGTGCTCCACCCCTGCAAAGTATCAATCAAATAGAAGTAGAGATAGTATAAGCATAGCATAGAGCCAGAAGATCAAGGGACCCAAAACGGTGACAGAGACAAAGCCACCAGGGGTTTGTTATGTCTTCTTTCTCACTCGTATCCCTTTGCATTCCTCTTCCTCTGGCCTCAGGAAGAACAGTAAAGTAACTCTTAAATAAGACACAGCACTAACCATTAGATGCAAAGCTGATAAATCAAAACATGAAAAATAAGACCATCTGCAATCAAAAGATACTGTTAAGGATAAGTGAGACATGGTCTAAGAGAAAATAGATAGTAGAGAGAGATGGAGGTAGAGGTAGACATAAAGAAATGTGTATGTGTACATATACATGTATATTACATGTATATACATATGTGTTATACATGCATATACATATATAAGCACACATGCAAATATATGGACTTGTATATAGAATTTCTTAAATTCTTTTTTTTTCCTCTTTTTTAAAAAAATTTATTTATTTTAATTGGAGGTTAATTACTTTACAATATTGTATTGGTTTTGCCATACATCATCATGAATCCGCCACAGGTGTAATAAGAAAACAACTAAAAATTCTGATTTTCAAGTGGGAAAAATACTTGAATAATTACTTTGCAGAAGATATCCAAATAGCCAATAAAAATATTAAAAGGTGCTCAACTTTATTACCCATCAGGAAAATGAAAACTGAAATAAAAAGGCATTCTGCCTCAAGACCTGAAAGGATAAATAAAAATGCTGAGTATTAATGAGGATGTAGAGAAACTGAAACTTTTGGACATTGTTGATAGCAGCATAAACAGTTTTACTGGAAAGGAGAAAGAGAAAACTTTCTAATGTAGATGGAAAGGTTTTAGATCTTGAATTAGGTTGTGATTATATATACATATGCAAAAGTTCAATGAGTTATACACATGATTTGTGCACTTTACTATATGAAAGTTAATTACAAAAGTTTTTGCAAAGGTTTCTGTTTTCTTTCATTAACTGCTTTGTACTGCGTACCCTAATATACCAACCCCATTCATAAATTCTAGGTCTCCTGAATTCAAAGAACTATACAATCTCATCCAAAGTACAGTCCTCTTCTGTATGTTTATTCTTCTCATTGCAGCAACATTGGCCAGAATCAAAGGGCAAAACTAAGTTTTATCCAAACTTCCTTTATTTCCTAATACAATAACTTTCCTAAGGGAAAATTTATAAGTAAAAATATTTCCCTAGCACTTCACTTGTCATTATTCTCAAAGAAATTTTACCACTAATGAGTTTAGTGAGTTTAAACCAAAATTTTTTTCTTTTTTGAATTTTTTATATAAAGCTATATTTTCCATTAATAATACTGTGTATGTATAAATTTATCTTGAGATCAATATCTCTTTCCCATATGCCATGCTTCCAAGAAGGCACTAGTGGTAAAGACGTTGCCTGCCAGTACACGAAACTTAAGACATTTGGGTTCGATCCCTGGATCCAGAAGATTCCCTGGAGGAGGAAATGGCAACCCACTTAAGTGTTCTTGCCTGGAGAATCCCATGGACACAGGAGCCTGGAAGGCTACAGTCTATGTGGTTGCAAAGAGTCAGACACGACTGAAGCAACATAGAGTGCACGCGCACACACACACATACACACACACATTTTCCATTCAATAATACTGTGTTTTTTTAAATTTATCCTGAAATCAACATTTCTTTTCCATTTGCCTCATCATTAGAATGTGATGGCAATCAGTAGTGCCTGAAAATTCAATAGCAATTGCCTCTCCTAAAAAGCAGTAGCTTGGTGCTGCCCTGATAACTAAATGTATACCCACAGCCATCTACTTCTCTGTCCCATCCTCCAGACAATAGAAATTTTACAAGAAATACAGAAATAAAATGCAAGCCACCTGTATAATTCTAAACTTTCTGGTAGATAGATACGTTAAAAAACTAAACAGATAAATTCATTTTAATTGCATTTTTATTCAACATAGTAGACCAAAAGTGTCAATTCAGCATGTAATCAATATAAAAGACAATTGATGAGGTATTTTACATTAGTTTTCATATTAATTATTCAAAGAGCCAGTGTGTATTTTACACTTACACCATGTCTCAATTTGGATGATCACATTTCAAGTACTGGATACTGTATATGGCTAGTGGCTATTGGATTGGATTGGATTGGATTTTTAACAGCTCCCAGTTAACTCAAAATACAACCAAGGTACCCCTTGAAATGAAACTCCAAATTCTCGCCCATTAGTGTTGAAAGAGAATGAGATGGCTGGATGGCATCACTGACTCGATGGACATGAGTCTGAGTGAACTCCGGGAGTTGGTGATGGACAGGGAGCGAGCTGTCGGACACGACTGAGCGACTGAACTGAACTGAACTGAAGTGTTGAAATACCTCCACCCTACATCTTTATACCCCATCAAATTACATTTCTCTCATCTGGAAGTTCTAATTCACTGAACTTCGTCCCTAGAGCTCCACCTACCAAGTCAGAGGTGCCCATCTTGCATTTATCTGAAATCTAACATACTTCCCACTCACACACTACAAAATTCATCAGAACCGATCTTGTCGTTTTGCCAAGACCAACTCAACAAAATCTTTCACCTCCTACTCTCTTACAAAATGTGATATATTAAAATTATCCTGTGAGAAGTAGCATGAAATTACTGTGAACATATTCATAAGTGAAATGTGCTAGGTCAACAAACATGTGAAGTAGAATATTCCAAGAAAGACATGAGGCAAGAAAACATGGCATAAAGAAAACAAACTAGGTTGGGATTCAAGCTGAGATTTCAGACCCAGCTGTAGCACCAGGTAGTTCTATATTCTTGGGTAACATACATTTCTGAGTCTCCAAAGTGTGATGTATTATACACTGGCACTGGATTAAATGATTCCAAAGTCCCATTCAACATTGAATACTCTATAATATAGCAACTATCTTTGTAAAATAAAGAAGGAAGAGGGGAAATGATGGTGAGGGAGGATAAATCCACTTGGGAAAAAGTTAAATCTCCTTTATATATTGGACAGAATGGAAGCCCTGGAACTTGAAGTCCACACCAAATAACAATGACAATAATAACAAATTCCAATAAAAAAAAAATGGGATCCTTTTTCTCAATTTCTAATATTTCTTCAAGACAACATTATTCTGTCCAAGGTTTTCTTTAGGGCAAATTTGACATCCTTGTTCCTCAAGCTATAGATTAATGGATTGAACATGGGCACCACAATGGTATAAAACAAGGAGGACACTTTGCCCTGATCAAGACGTAAAATAGAAGGTGGTTTGAGGTACATAAAAGCTCCTGACCCAAAGAAAAGAGAGACTGCAAGTATGTGGGAACTGCAAGTACTGAAAGCCTTGGACCTTCCCTCAGTGGAGCTAATGTGGAAAATGCTAGAAAGAATAAAACCATAAGAGATAAAAATGGTCACAATGGGCACCCCAATGCCAATGGTCACAACAATAAAGACTACCAGCAAATTTACATAAGAGCTGTTACAGGAGAGCTCAAGAAGGGGAATGATGTCACACATATAGTGATTGACAAGGTTGTCACCACAGAACGTCAGAAATACTATATTTCCTGTATGGGCCATAGCCCCAAACACTCCCATCCCATAGACCCCCAACAAAAGGAGTAAACACACCTGAGGAGACATGGTGACCGTGTAAACCAGTGGCTTACGGATGGCGACATAGCGGTCGTATGCCATTGCTGACAGGATGAAGGATTCAGAAAAGACAAAGAAACAGAAGAAAAAGAGCTGAGTCATACACCCTGCATAGGAAATGAAGTTCTTCTCTGAGATGAAACTTGTCAGCATTTTAGGGACGATGGCAGTAGAGAAACTAAAATCTATGAAGGACAAGTTGAAGAGGAAAAAGTACATGGGAATATGAAGGTGAGAATTCAGTCCAATCAAGGTTATCAAGCCCAGGTTCCCCACTACAGTGACCATGTAGAAACACAGAAACAGGAAGAAGAGGGGGATCTGGAGTTCAGGCTGATCTGTTAAGCCTGTGAGGATGAACTCGGTCACAGAGGAGGTGTTCTCTTCAGCCATTCTCCTCTCGGAGAATCTGTGAGGGGAAATGAAGAATTGTTCAGAGAAAAAGAGGAAAACAATCCTTCTTCAGAATGGCATTTGAACTGAGGGATTTTTGAACTTCAGGAAGATGGCATTTCTTCATACCTACTCTCTTCTCATGGTACCCAATTGCCATGAACCGCCCTAGTAACTGTCTGTGGGTGAAATTTGCTTTCAGAGTAAAGGCTGGTACAATCAAGCAGAGTCCATGAACTCATCCGGCCACTTTTTCCTGTACCCTTTCTGTGCACTTCCTCCCCTCCACAGCCCTTGGTCAAGTATGTAAGTCCTGGGGCCCTTCTCTAGGGTTACTCTTGAGACATGGAAGCCATTCGACCCTGACTAGACCTTCCACCTTAGGTCTCAAACTGAGCAGAGCAAGACGGTGAGGTCATGTGCCCAGGGTCTTTGGCTGGAATGGTTGTGAAATTATTATGTGATGATAATAATAATGATGGTTTCCCAGGTGGTAAAGAATCCACATGTCAATGCTGGAGACCCAGAAGACATGGATTCCATCTCTGGGGCAGAAACATCCCCTGGAGGGGGAAATGGCAATACACTCCAGTATTCTTGCCTGGAAAATTCCATGGACAGAGGGGCCTGGCAGACTGCAGTTCAGGGGTTGCAAAGAGTCAGAAACGACTGAGCATGCACACATGCACTAATAATAATGGAGTCATAATGCAAAGTTATCTATAAACTTTAAGAAAAAGAAAAGAAACACTTACAGAGCTCTAACTGTGGGGTAGTTATTGTTCTATATGCTGTGTAGCATTGTAGTTATCTCCATGTAACAGATGAGGACACTGGACTTAAGTGACTTGCACAAATCCCAGTTGTAACAGAAGGTGAACTCAAGTGGTCTGGCTCAGAACATGATCTTGTAACCTCCCTGCCACAGGACAGACCAGGTCAGGCAGACGCTGAAGGGTGAGTGAGTGTCTGCCTGACCTGGGATGAAGTAGCATCCTTTCCTTATAGCCATAGACAACAAGAAACTGAAGAATTTTATTCTGGATCAGAGATCTCAGTTGACCTCATTACAAGAGACTCCCTTGGGATTACGGCTCCAAGAGACCACCTTCCCCAGGGAAGAAGAAATGTTTATTTACATCTCTGATAATGCTTGACAAGGCTTTTAATGACCTATTCTTTTATTCAGGATACATCTTTTTAAGAACAAAGAAGAGCAAAGCAGTATGGGAAAAGTAATTCTTAAGACTTTGTATTGGGCACTTACTGTGTTCCAGAAACCAAAGTAACACACAAATAATTTTATCTCATTAATTCCTCATAACAATGTATTAATAAGTTAGACCTATTAATCTTCACTTTAAAAGAAAATGGGCACACAGCTTGTAGGCTCCAGAATCTTAACTCAAACTCTGGTCTCTCCAACTCCAAACTTCAAAGGGGCCAAGGACATCATGCTTATTGTATGTTACTGACAGCAACCAGTTTGTCTCTAGACATCAGGCCTGGCTACTGTAAATTGTACACATTCTCAAACAGTTTTCAGGAAGGAATTTCACTCAAATACAGACTAAAGAGGCAAGTTGTATTCTGCATCTCTTACCAGGAGTTTTATATACTAAGGATGACAGGTTCATAGCCAAGAAATCAATCTTGATATGGGGAAACTTGAGGTTTGGTTTACCAGTGGCTTAGAGAAGTTTTGGTTCTGGGATAATGACAGAAGTCCTCGTACAAAAGTTATGAAATCAAAGCACAAAGGCAGAAGTCTGTCTTCCTCCAGGCAAGTCTAACTAAAAGCACTGCACCCAGGCCAGTGTGTGGTTACGAGTTTGTGCACATACATCAGTGAGGACCTGCTCACCCTCAGCTAAGACTTAGCAATGATGGTGCTTTATCTTTCTGATAAGCATTTAGAATTTTCCACGTCCCAGAGTAACCCTAACAAATCTCAATCCCACTGCACAAAAATTGAAAATGAAGAAAGATAATTCATTAAAATGGAATTAAAATAGGCTCTCCTTGAGATCCAAGTGTAAAGAAGATATGGGGTGAGGGGAGTTTCTCAGAACACTCTAAGGGGATTTGTTATTTCAGAGACAGTTGCCATGGCAACCTGATTCCCAAATGTATCTTAAGCAGCACTCCTCTGAAGCTATGTTACCTGATGCTTAAGTACAAGCAGAAAGTAAAATCAGAAAGAAAAAAGAAAAGGCCATTTTGTTTTTCTATCTGTATGCACAATTGCACTCATCTCACATGCTAGTAAAGTAATGCTTAAAATTCTCCAAGCCAGGCTTCAGCAATACATGAACCGTGAACTTCCAGATGTTCAAGCTGGTTTTAGAAAAGGCAGAGGAACAGAGATCAAATTGCCAACATCTGCTGGATCATAGAAAAAGCAAGAGAGTTCCAGAAAAACATCTGTTTCTGCTTTATTGACTATGCCAAAGCCTTTGACTGGGTGGATCACAATCAACTGTGGAAAATTCTGAAAGAGATGGGAATACCAGACCACCTGACCTGCCTCTTGAGAAACTGTATGCAGGTCAGGAAGCAACAGTTAGAACTGGACATGGAACAACAGACTGGTTCCAAATAGGAAAAGGAGTATGTCAAGGCTGTATATTGTCACCCTGTTTATTTAACTTATATGCAGAGTACATCATGAGAAACGCTGGACTGGAAGAAGCACAAGCTGGAATTAAAATTGCCGGGAGAAATATCAATAACCTCAGATATGCAGATGACACCACCCTTATGGCAGAAAGTGAAGAAGAACTAAAGAGCCTCTTGATGAAAGTGAAAGAGGAGAGTGAAAAGTTGGCTTAAAGTTCAGAAAACTAAGATCATGGCATCCGGTCCCATCACTTCCTGGCAAATAGATGGGGAAACAGTGGAAACATGGCGACTTTATTTTTCTGGGCTCCAAAATCACTGCAGATGGTGACTGCAGCCATGAAATTAAAAGACGCTTACTCCTTGGAAGGAAAGCTATGACCAACCTAGACAGCATATTAAAAAGCAGAGACATTACTTTGCCAACAAAGGTCCGTCTAGTCAAGGCTATGGTTTTTCCAGTAGTCATGTATGGATGTGAGAGTTGGACAATAAAGAAAGCTGAGTGCCGAAGAATTGATGCTTTTGAAGTGTGGTGTTGGAGAAGACTCTTGAGAGTCCCTTGGACTGCAAGGAGTTCCAACCAGTCCATCCTAAAGGAGATCAGTCCTGGGTGTTCATTGGAAGGCCTGATGTTGAAGCTGAAACTCCAATACTTTGGCCACCTGATGCGAAGAGCTGACTCATTTGAAAACACCATGATGCTGGGAAAGATTGAGGGCAGGAGGAGAAGGGGACAGCAGAGGATGAGATGGCTGGATGGCATCACCAACACAATGGACATGGGTTTGGGTGGACTCTGGGAGTTGGTGATGGACAGGGAGGCCTGATGTGCTGCGGTTCATGGGGTCACAAAGAGTCAGACACAACTGAGCAACTGAACTGAACTGAACTGAACTGAATAGTACTGTCACCTGTCCAAAACCTGAATACTTGAAAAATGACTTCCTTCTTCTGTTTATTTCTAACTTACAAATTATATATTATACATGAAGATTTATACATGATAAAATGTCTGCAAATGTGTCTCATTCGTGTGCATTAGCTCTCAGACTTCTGGTTGTTCATCAGAGTTGTACAAGCATGGGCCCAAACCAATCCCCACCTGTCATAGAATTGTTTCCTGCCAGAGTCCAACTCCAGCAACCAGGGATTCAACCTGAAGAGGTGAAAGGTGTCGGCGATGAGGCAGCCTCTCGTTTGTCTTTTGGACTGCCTCTTTATTTCAAGTTTAAGATACTCTTTTATACTTTTACAAAAACATTAGGCCAGAGGTTTGACATTTTCAGTTCCCCCTCTCCCAGATTTATTATCTCCATAAATCATTGTTGCTCTTCAGAGTTCCTGCTTCAGTGATCCTCTCGGAATCAGCCTTACCATCTATTATCTACCTCCTCTAATGTGTCCTATAGGTAACTTGTGATTACACTGTAGCTCATGCTACATTCCTCAGTTTACTACTTATCTTCCTAAATCCTGTTTGCCCCTAACATCCTGAGCTCACTATCTCTAAAAAGGCTTCTAGCTGTACTGTCTCTAAAAATTCCTAACTTCTATAAGCTATAGTAAAATATGCTAACTTTACAACATTCCTTAAATCTTTAACTTCTAACTATTTTAATTATTTCTAAACCCTAAATTCAGTAAACTCCTTTGCCATAAACATTCTCCTCACAAATAGGCTTCAGATATCAATCCCTCCCATGGCCTCAAGCTACAGCCTACGTGCTCATCCTGGAACACTCTTTTGTAAAAGTCCTTAAACAAATGTCAATGATTAACTTCATGAATTATTTTCTGAGCACAACTGCAGAAGGCTTTGTGCCTTCTCATGCTCCTCTCAAGAGCAATAAGCACCTTAATATTCCTTTTCAGTCAACTCAGCCAAGGAGAGGAAAAGACAAGTCAGAATGACAAGGCCTAACTCCTTCATCCCAGGATCCGTGCCTGCAGAATGAGGAGAGGGGCTGGGGACCGTGCCTCCATTTTGTCAGTAATGCCTAACGCGGCTCCCGACAGTTTCCTTTGTTATGCAAAAGCTTTTACGTCGGATGTAGTCCCATTTTATTATTTTTGATTTTGTTGTTTACACATTTAGTGTCATAGCCCGAAAAAAATCATTGCAAGAGCAATGTCAAGGAGATTCTTCCCTATATTTTCTTCTAGAAGTTTTATGTTATCAGGTCTTGTCTTTAAGTTTTTAAAGTTAAAATTAATCTTTGTGAAAGGTGTAAGAGAGTGGCCCAGTGTCATCGTTTTGCAGTATTTATTCAGTTTTCCTGGTAACACTACCTGAAGAGACCATCCTGTCCCCATTGGCTCCCTTACTCATTTGCCAATGTTAGCTGACTCTGTATGCAAGGGGTTAATCCTGGGCTCCCTTGCATTGGTTAATATGTCTATTTTTATGCCGAAACCATACTGTACACACTATTGTTTTGTAGTATATTTTAAAATCAGGAAACTATCAGGAAATTCTTCTTTCTCAAGATTGCTTTAGCTACTTGAGGTCTTTTGGTGTTTCCATACAAATTTTAGAATTTTTTTCTATCTATGTGAAGAATGCCATTATAATTTTGACAGGACTTCTATTGAATCTGTAGATGACTATAGGTGGTATGAACGTCTTAACACTATTAATTCTTCCAACCCATGAACACAATAGTATACCTTTTCTTTTGTGTCTTTGATTCCTTTCAACAGATTCTTGTAGTTTTCATTATACAGATCTTTCACTTCCTAGGTTAAGCTTATTCCTATATGTTTTATTGTTTTGATGCTATTGTAAATGGGATAGTTTTATTCTTTTTTCAAGTATGTATCAAAACTCACTTGTTTCTGTATATTATTTTAATATCCTAATATCCTGCAACTTTACTGAAATTGTTGATTAGTTTCAAAAACTTGTTGGTTGACTCTTGGAATTTTCTATACACAAAATCATATTATCTACAAATAGCAACACTTTTACTTCTTTTCTGATTTTTAATGCCTTTGATTTCTTTGTCTTATCCAATTGCTCTAGCTAGGATTTCAGTTCTGTATTGAATAAGAGTGGTGAGAGTAGGCAGCCTTTTCTTGTTCCTGAAATTAGAAATCTTTCAGTTATTCTTCTCTGAGTGTGTTAACTGTGATTTTGTTATATACTGTCTTTACTATGTCATTCTATACATAATTTATTGTGTTATCATGAAAGGATGTTCTATTTTGTCAAATGCTTTTTCTGCATCTACACCGATGTGCATGTGATTTTTATCTTTCATTCTATTAATGTGATATATTTCATTTCCTGATTTGCATATGCTATTGTGTTGTGTGTTTCTAGGATTTTGTCCACGTTGTCTGTGTCACCTCGTTTATTAGCATAAGTGTGCTCAGTTTCTCAGTCATATCTGACTTTCTGTTACCCCATGGACTGTAGCCTGCCAAGCGCCCCTGTCCATGGGATTTTCTAGGCAAGAATACTGGAGTGGGTTACCATTTCCTCCTTCAGGGGACCTTCCCAACCAAGAGACTGAACCCTTGTCTCCTGTGTCTCCTGCACTGGCAGGTGGATTCTTTAGCACTTAGCCACCTGGGGGCAGACACTAATAATATGCTCTTGGGGTCATATGTATTTCCATAGTATCATCTGTAATGTCTTTGCTTTCATTTGAGCTTCCCTGGTGGCTTAGATGATAAAGCATCTGCCTACAATGCAGGAGACCCGGGTTCAATCCCTGAGTTGGGAAGATTGCCTGGAGAAGGAAATGGCAACCCACTCCAGTACTCTTGCCTGGAGAATCCCATGGATGGAGGAGCCTGGTAGGCTACAGTCCATGGGGTCGCAAAGTTTATTTGTTTGATCTCTTTTTTCTAAATTAACCTAGCTAAAGGTTTGTCAGTTTTGCTTATTTTTCCAAAGAACCAGCTCTTAGTTTCACTGAACCTTTCAATTATTTTCACTGGTCTCTATTTCATTAATTTCCACATGGATCTTTATCATTACAGTCCCTCTGCTAATTTGGGGTTTAATTTGTTCTTCTAGTCCTTTGAGTGTACAATTAGGCTGTTTATTTGAGATCTTTTTCATTCCTTTTTTATTGAAATATGGTTTATTTACATTATTATATTAGTTTCAGATATGGGACATAGTGATTCAATATTTTATAGATTATATTTCATTCAAAGTTATCACAAAACAATGGCCATATTTTCCTGTGCTGTAAAATATATCTATATGACTTATTTATTTTATATGTGGCAGTTTGTGTCTCAATCTCCTGCTCCTATATTGCCCCTCCCCCTTTCCTCTCCCCATGGGTAACCACTAGTTTGTTCTCTGAATGTGAGTCCGTTTCAGTTTCAGACACCTGTTTTAAATCTATTTCTGTGTTGTTATATATATTCGTTTTGTTTTCTTAGATTACACATATAAGGGATAACATAGAGTACTTGTCTTTGTCTGACTTATTTCAATAAACATAATACACTCCAGGTCCATCCATGTTGTTGCAAATGGTAGCATTTCATTCTTTTTATGGCTGAGTAATATTCCACTGTGTGTATATAAACAAGCAAATATATATATATGTATTATATATATATATATATATATATCACATCTATTTTATCCATTCATCTTCTTATGGATCTAATTTCTTAATATATGTATTTATTCCTATAAACTTTCCTCTCACAATTGTTTTTGCAGGGTCCCACAGGCTTCTCGCATGGCTCAGTTGGTAAGGAATCTGCCTGCAATGCAGGCGACCCAGGTTTGATCCCTGAGTGGGGAAGATCCCCTGAAGAAGGAAATGGCAACCCACTCCAGTATTCTTGTCTGGAGAATCCCATGGACAGAGTAGCCTGGCAGGCTACAGTCCAGGGGGTCACAAGGAGTCAGACACAACTGAACAACTAAACAGCAGCATGGGATTTGATATGTTGCTTTCCATTTTCATTTGTTTCAAGATAATTTTTCTCTTTTGATTTTTTCTTTGACCCGTAGTTGCTCAGAAGTATGTTGTTTAGTTTCCACATATTTTAGATTTTCTAATTTTCCTCTTGTTATTAATTTCTAGTTTTATACCATTGTATTCATAAAAGGTAGTTTGTATAATTTCAGTGTTAATTTTGCTAAGATTTTTTTGGTGTCATATCATATGATATATTCTGGAGAATGTTCCAGGTGTACTTGTTAAGAATGTGTATTATGCTGCTGTTGGATTGAATGTTCTGTATACATCAAGATCATTTGGTCCAAAGTACAGTTCCATTCCAATGTTTTCATGTTGATTTTATGTCTGGAAAACCTATTCATTGCTCCCAAGGAAGTATTGAAACCCCTTACTATTATTGTACCATCCATTCAGATCTGTTCAGTTCAGTTCAGTTCAGTCCCTCAGTCGCCTCCAACTCTTTGTGACCCCACGTATTGCAGCACTGCAGGCCTCCCTGTCCATCACCAACTCCCAGAGTTCACTCAAACTCATGTCCATCGAGTCGGTGATGCCATCCAGCCATCTCATCCTCTGTCATCCCCTTCTCCTCCTGCCCCCAATCCCTCCCAGCATCAGAGTCTTTTCCAATGAGTCAACTCTTCACATGAGGTGGCCAAAGTATTGGAGTTTCAGCTTTAGCATCAGTCCTTCCAAAGTACACCCAGGACTGATCTCCTTTAGAATTAGTATTTGTTTAAAACTTGTAGGTGCTCTGACGTTGAGTGAATATATATTAATGGTTATTATATCTTCTTGATGTAATAACCCCTCTATCATTATGTAATGACCTTTTTGTCTCTTGTTATCATTTTTGGTTGAACTCCATTTTGTCTGATATATGTATGACTACCTCTGCTTTCTTTTGGCTTCCACTTGCTTGAACATCTACTTCCATCCTTTCACTTTGAGCCTATTTGTGTCTTTAGAGCAGAAATGGGTATTCTGTAAGCAGCGTATAGTAAGGTTTTAGTTTTTATCCGTGGTTACCAAAAAAAAACTACATAAAATGCCTCATAGGTAAAACAATCTATTTTATGCTGATACAAGCTTATCTTCATTCCCCAAAGACATCACCCTTTTACTTCTCCTCTGCTGACAAGGATGCTGGTATTGCTACTGCCAAAAGTTCAGTCCCTCTCAGAGTTGCTCTAGGGAATATGCCCGCCTTGATGAGTTCCTTCCTTGCCTCTGCATCAAAAATCATCTTTATCTCATATCAGTGGCTTTCAGCATCTACTGTCCGGCAGGCTATAGTGCCATCAGGCATTTTCACAATATGCTTTACAGAAGAAGAAAATGGAGTAATACATTTTAGATACTAAAAAAAATAAACATGAATGAAGGATGATTAATTTTGATACAGCCAATCTGATTTTAAATATAAAACTGCAGACAAACTACTATTAACTGATAAAAACTCAGGGGATCTTGTTACGATGGACAAATTTTACTAAACAGACATGCATAGCATTAAGTACTGTTTTTTACCTTTAAATCTAAGAAGGGTCATTGCCAGGGGTTGGGCTTGGGAAAAATGAGGGTACAAATTCTCAATTATAAGATGAATAAGTTCTGGGGATCATATGTACACCTTTGTGCCTATAGTTAATAATATTGAAATGCACACTTAAAATTTGCTAATAAAATAGATTTTAAGTGCCCTCAGCACAAGAAAAGGTAACTATGTGAGATAATGGACATGTTTATTAACTTGATTGTGGTAATCATTCCACAATATACATGTATGCCAAATCATCACATTGTACACCTAAAAACTCACATGTACTTAAATGTATATAATCTTTGTCATTCATATCTCAATAAAACTGGAAAAAATAAAAAACAGAAAAACTAAGCAAGGTTAATTACCAAAACATAAAAAAGTTTATTCTAGTTCAATGAAAGAAGCAATTAACTAAAATTTTTAAAGTTTCATTTACCACTACAATATTGTAAAATAATTAGCCTCCAATTAAAATAAATTTATATTTTAAAAAATTTTAATAAAGTTTCATTTTTACTAAATTCAGTGAATTTAGGAAGAAATGTCCCAAAAAAGATATAAAATAAAACCTTTGCATAATAAAGACTATAAATATAGTTCATTATATGTAAAGATGAAAACTAATGATGAATATTAACCAGGATGGTAGGGACTGATGGCAGAGGCAATGATATTGGTGAAGGTGCTGAAGATGGTAATGACTGAAGTGGTGATGGTAATAATGATGAAGCTAAAAGGGTCTTAGTGTTGACATTAAGCACAAAACTTAGCAGGCTACAGGTAACTCTCCCACTAGAAGAAAAATTAACACACCTGGGAGGTAAAACATCTTTCATAGTGCAAATGGAAACCCAGACTAATTGCTCATTCAACAAGGACCCAGTCTCTGGAGCAACTGCATTCCAGGAGAGTCTACCTGTATAAACATACTCAGTGCTTCCAATTTCAGTGACCCATCTCTGTGACTTTGTTGATCCCTTTGACTGGAAATAGATGTAAAAATTTTAGTTTTCTATTTTCTGATTTTTATTTCTTGATTGCTGAAAACAAAGTACCTCCTAAGAATTTCAGGTAACAGTGTTCCAGTTTTCCTCAACATATGTATTCAATTATAGTTTTAAGGCAATTCTGTATAAGATAAGAACTAGATATCATCCATGAATTCCCATTTCTACTACCGACCTTTTTATATACTATTTCTCAATCATATATCCCCCTTGTCTCAGTGCTTTTTCCCCACTTGAAAGGAAATATATTTGTCTTCATAATTCTATTTGTTGTCATTAGCAGCACTTTTGAGCTTCTCCTGAGCTGATAAAACTAGTGGTAAGATTTTTAGCAACTAACTAGAAATTCTGCAATCATTTATAAATTAGCAAAAGATTACAGGAATAAAATTTAAATTCTTATTTTCTATTCATTAGAAAAGATGTTCACGTCAAGAGGCAGGAAACAAAATCTCTGCTTTGTAACAATATTCTGTTTTATAAGGAACTCTGACTGCTGGTAATGATACATTTTTGTGGATTTTCTGTTATTTATCATTTTAGGAGACTTCCTATTTGAGGGGATATGTAAGATATCTTTTAAATCTACTGTCACTCTCTAGATAAAATTTGTTTATCTCTTTTCTTTTAAAAATTGAAATACAATTCAAAATTCTAACTCTTACTAGTTACTAAGAAGTTTACTACCTCACTGTCAGTAATTTAAGTTATAAAGTTTAAGACAATGCAGGTTATCTTATCTTCAATACCAAAATGAACACAAGTAATTTATTGCTGTTGCTGAGCAAGTGAGTCAGTGTCTTTTAATGCTGCAAAACAAACCAGATTACAAACCAACATGTATAGTATGCTCATTTTTACTAAAAAAAGAAACATATATATTAATGCACATATATGTTAATGCATATATGCATAGAAAAATATCTAGTGGAACATACATAGCAATTTTAGATTTTCAGTCATTAGAATAAATGAGTTGATATTGCTTATCTATATGTTTACTTTTCTACAGTACAGATATATTGTTTTTCTAATTTAAAAAAATTCTGGAAATACAGCAATAAGATCCCTCCTTGGCCTTAAGGTACTAAATTAAGTTTACTTAAAATATGAAGTGCCACAAGGACATAAGTTACAGCAATACAGCTGGAATGCAAAACAAACTGATGGTCACAACTCCTGGGTTCTGGGTTCTTGGGTGAATTGTGCAACTGGAGTTATGTTTCCTAGAGCAGGGTTTTGCAAGTGTTTCCAGGGAGGATGAGAGAGTAAATATTTCAGGCTCTGCAGTCCTTAGGATCTCTGTGGCCACTACTCAGCTCTGTCATTCTACCACAAAAGCAGCATCAACGAAGCATAAAGGAATGAACATGGCTTCGCTCCAGTGAAACTTTATCACAAAAACAGGCAGTGAGCTGGATTTGACTAAGTTTTCTGAAGCCTATCCTGGAGAGTATTTAGTATTATGTAGCATCTCTCTCCCTGTTTTTTCTATGCTCTCCTTATATTAAGAAACAAAGAGTAAACCTCAATATTGTGCAGCTGCAACATTGCCACAGACCTGTAATTGTGTGGATTTATAAGCCTACAGACCAAGGGAGAGGAAAGAGCATACAGATTTAAAAACAGCAGAATTAGGTTCAAGTTTCAAGTCACCACTGGTAAGTTTTGGGACCCTGGGGGAAGCCTTAAAACTTCTGCACGTCAACCTGGAACTAATACAGTGTGTGTTAGTCACTCAGTTGTTTCCAACTCGTTGCAACCCCGTGGACTGTAGCCCACCAGGCTCCTCTGGCCATGGAATTCTCCAGGCAAGAATACTGGAATAAGTAGCCCTTCCCTTTTAACTTAATGAGAACCTACTGTTTAGCCTAGGGAACTCTACTCAACAGTCTGTGGTGACATAAATGGGAAGGAAATCTTAAAAAGAGTGAATATATGTATCGGAGAAGGCAGTGGTACCCAACTCCAGTACTCGAGCCTGTTAGGCTGCAGTCCATGGTGTCTCTAAGAGTCGGACACGACTGAGCGACTTCACTTTCACTTTTCACTTTCATGCATTGGAGAAGGAAATGGCAACGCACTCCAGTGTTCTTGCCTGGAGAATCCCAGGGACGGGGGAGCCTGGTGGGGTGCCGTCTATGGGGGTCACACAGAGTCGGACACGACTGAAGTGACTTAGCAGCAATTGATTCACTTTGTTCTACAGCAGAAACTAACAACACTGTAAAGCAGCTATACTCCACTAAAAATGTATTTCAAAAAAATGAGAGGTACCTGAGCTCCACTGAAGTCCAGCAGGACCCGATTCTAGAAGTTCATTAACTGACTAAGTTCAGTGCTCATGAAAGTTGATGCTTCCTTGTAAGGTAAGCGCATTATCTCTGTCCTTCCTTGAGTTTTACTTTCAAATGCTCCAGAAAGTGTTTCTTCCTTTCCTTCTCTATTCTGCAATTGGCCCTCATAATTTGTTGTAAGAATTCAAATTGTACCTAACACAATCTGTATTGTTTTATTGTTCAGAGAGAAATAAATGACTATTTTGAGTATTCAAAAAAAGAATATTTGAAAGTAAAATATTTACATAATTTGCTTCAGATCACATAGTGAAAGTCAAAGTTGGAATTTAACCTCGCTGTGTATGACTTTTGAGTCTACAGCTACTACCACACTAAATGTCAAATATAATATTTTAACACAATTATGCTTTTTATATAAAAATACAACCCATAATATATTAATTCCACCAATAAAAAACATAAGGAAAGACAGCATTTCAATCAATTTTTTAAAATTAATGCATCACATAGTTTAAAATTCAAATGCTACTAAAAGAGTAGTCAAGAAAACTAATGGTTGCCTTCCCCAAGCAGCCCCACGTCCACTCTGCCATCCAGAGAAAACCACTTTCAAGTATGTTTCCTCTGGTATTCACTTCTGTGTTTCCCCATTATATGCTTATAATAAATACACTTTGAGGATTTTATTATTTTAGACATTATTCATGGCCTGAAATAGGGTCTAAGTCATAATGCGTGCTAAGTCACTTTAGTTGTGTCTAATTCTTTGCTACCCTATGGACTGTAGCTTGCCAGGCTCCTCTGTCCATGGGACCTCCAGGCAAGAATACTGGAGCGGGTTGCCACGTCCTCCTCCAGGGGATCTTTCCAACCCAGGGATGAAACCCACATCTCTTACTACATCTCCTGCATTGGCAAACAAGTTACTTATCACTAGCACAACCTAGATAGCATATTCAAAAGCAGAGACATTACTTTGCCAACAAAGTTTCGTCTAGTCAAGGCTATGGTTTTTCCTGTGTTTTTCCTCACATCATGTATGGATGTGAGAGTTGGACTGTGAAGAAGGCTGAGCGCGAAGAACTGATGCTTTTGAACTGTGGTGTTGGAGAAGACTGTTGAGAGTCCCTTGGACTGCAAGTAGATCCAACCAGTCCATTCTGAAGGAGATCAGCCCTTCAGATTTCTTTGGAAGGAATGATGCTAAAGCTGAAACTCCAGTACTTTGGCCACCTCATGCAAAGACTTGACTCATTGGAAAAGACTCTGATGCTGGGAGGGATTGGGGGCAGGAGGAGAAGGGGATGACAGAGGATGAGATGGCTGGATGGCATCACTGACTCGATGGACGTGAGTCTGAGTGAACTCCGGGAGTTGGTGATGGACAGAGAGGCCTGGCGTGCTGCGATTCATGGGGTCGCAAAGAGTCGGACACGACTGAGCGACTGATCTGATCTGATCTGAGCACCACCTAGAAAGCCCCTAAGTCATAATGGTTATTAAAAAATATTTCTTGAATGCATTACCTCCACTTAATATAGGTGCAGAATTATCTAAAACTCCTTCACCTCAGTACCCCTCCCTATTCTCCCAAAACACTTTTAATACAGTTTTTGGTTCTCAGTATTCCATGCCTACCAGATTAGAACTATGTTTTAATGCAGACTTCCTTATCATACTTAATTCTGCAGAGAATCATCACTGTAGAGACAAATATTTACTTTGGATTGTGTTTCCTTATTTGTACTATTTGTAAGTTTTCTGGAATCGTAATAATTGCCCAATAACAAGTACCTCTCCTTTATATTTTCACATGCTCCATAGTATCTAAGTATTCATTACTATTATTTTCCAAATCTCCAAATATTTGAGACAATCCACCAACTTCATTTCTCTACTAAAGGCCTCCATGCTCTATTCTTTCTGGACTTTTTCTCCTAGAGTTCCCTTTGCAGCTCTCTTGTGTTGAGTCCCCTCTATCCCAAGTCCTGAAATCCTTGTCTTCAGATGCCTCATCTCATATCTGCTTTTTGTATTTTGTTTATGACTCTCCTTTCTCTCTTCTCTCTCTCTCTCTTCCTTTGGCTAGACACTTTTCCTTTACTGATATTTTCAGACTGTTTTTCATTTCATTGATTTCTTTCTACTGTTTACCTATTTCCTTGATTTGTGTGTTTATCTGTATTTCTTCCTTAATTCTGATTATTTTGTAGCCTATTAAGGTGGAAAACTAGATTAATGATTTTAGAATTTTCTTCTGTTCTAAAGTGTCACTTAATGACAAGTTTCACTATTAGAATTGTTTTAGCAGCATTCCAAAATGTTTTATTGATTTATCTTCTTGTTCATTCAGTTCAAAATATTATTTTCTAATTTAATTTGTGATTTCTTCTTCGACCCATGTTTAATTTTCAAGTATATTATCATTTTCTAGATATCTCACCACAAATTATTTGTAGTTTGTTTTGATAAAGGTACATACCATATATGATTTCAACTTTTTAAGGGTACTGTGGTTTGTCTTAAGGTTTCCCAGGTAGCTCAGCAGTAAAGAATCTAAATGCCAGTGCAGGAGACCATGGTTTGATCTCTGGGTCAGGAACATCCCCTCAAGGAGGAAATGGCATCTCACTCCAGTATTCTTGTCTGGAGAATCCCTTAGACAGAGGAGCCTGGCAGGCTACAGTCCATGGGTTCAGACACGACCGAGCACACACATGCATGTGGTATGATTACTCAGAATAGGCTTTATCCTGAAAAGTGCTCCATGTGTACCTGAAAGATTGTGTATTCTGGGTGCAGTGTTCCAAAAATGTCAATTTGTGAGTTTCTGTGTTGTTACTTATTTCTCTACTAGTTCTATCAATTAATTTTTTTATAAAAAAGAGTATTGCAATCTTGAACTAATGGTGGACTTTTTATACTCTCAGTTCTGTCATTTGGGTTCATGTGTTTTGAAACACTGTTAATAGGTAAAATTCTTTGTGAGTTTTATGTCACCTTAATGAATTGACTTCTTTATCATTATGAAATGCCCCTTGTTATTGCTAGTAATATTTCTTGCTTTGAGGTCTGCTTTTATTAATGCTGATATACTCAGTCTGGCTTTCTTTTGATTGATATTTGCATTGTATATTTCTTCCATACTTAAAGTTTTAACTATTGGTATGGCTTCCCTAGTAGTTCAGTTGGTAAAGAATCTGCCTGCAATGCAGGAGACCCAGGTTCAATCCCTGGGTCAGAAAGATCCCCTGGAGAAGGAAATGGCAACCCACTCCAGTACTCTTGCCTGGAGAATTCCATGGACAGAGGAGCCTGGTAGACTATAGTCCATGGGATCCAAAGAGTCAGACACGACTGTGCAACTATGTTCATCTATATTTAAAGTGGATTTCTTGGTAAAGAGTATAATTGGGTAATACCTTTTATCTAGTCTAACAAAAATTTGCATTTAAATTAGAACATTGAAGGTCTTTCCATTTAATTCAGTCATCAATGTGGTTGAGATTAGGTCTACCATCTTGCTACTGGTTTTCTACTTCTACCAATTGCTCTTTATGACATTTTTTTCTTTGACTCTTCTGTACTAGTTGAGTGCTTTGATGGTAATATTTTATCTCCACTATTGGATTATTAGCTGTGACTCTTCATTTTACTACTACTTAGATGTTGTTTTAGGTGTTACAATATTTATTCTTGGGGGTTTGTCCAACTGGAGGGTAGCATGGAAAATTCCTACAGGCAGTTCCTACAGGTAAGCTGATGTAGTCACTGGGATCATGATGTATTTTTCCCTCCTCTAAGGAATCATTTTGGTGCTGCCTGTGTTCAAATGTCTAGAAATAGTTTTTTCATATATCTTGTCTGATCTTCTAGTCGTTTATGGTGTAAATACAGTTCCTGTATGAGTTCACCCTTTGTGGGAGGAAGTGGAAGTCCGCACATTAACTTTTTTTTTTTTTTTTCTCCACAACAAAGCCAGCTCTAGATCCAGATTACCTGGTTCCTATTTCAACTGTCTTCTCATGATAGATACCAAATGAATGAATTTCCCTGGTCATTCATTATAATGAATAATACAATGACAATGCCTTTATTTTCACAAAGTTTATACTCCAGTGAACATCAACCCAATATGTTCCCTACCCATGTATAAATTATATTCTCTTTTGTCACACATGGACTTCCCTGGTGGCTCAGATGGTAAAAGCATCTGCCTACAATGCGGGAGACCCAGGTTCAATCCCTGGGTTGGAAAGATCCCCTGGAGAAGGAAATGGCAGCCCATTCCAGTATTCTTGCCTGGAAAATCCCATGGACAGAGGAGCCTGACAGGCTGCAGTCCATGGGGTCGCAAAGAGTCAGACACGACTGAGGGACTTCACTTTCACTTTCATGTCTTGGCTATTATAAATACTGCTGCTATAAATATTGGGTTGCATGTATTTTTTTAATTATATTTTCCTCCACATATATGCCTAGGAGTGGAATTGAAGGCCATATGGTGGCTGTTTTTAGTCTTTATGGAACCTCCATACTGTTCCCCGTACTGGCTGTACCAATCTACATTCCACCAACAGGGCAGCATGGTTCCCATTTCTCCAGTGTGTGTTATTTATAGACTTTTTGATGAAGGCCATTCTGATGGGTATGAGGTGATACCTCTTTGTAGTTTTGACTTGCATTTCTCTAATGATTAGCAGTGTTGAGCATATTTTTATGTGCTAGTGGGCCATCTGTATGTCTTCTCTACAGAACTGATTATTTAGACCTTCTGCACTTTTTTTTGATTGGGTTGTTTGTTTTTTTCAATATTGAGGTATATAATTTTTATATATATTCATATATTTTGGAAATTAAGCCTTTGTTGGTTGCTTTATTTGCATAATTTTTTCTCTTGTTCTGTAGTTTATCTTTTCATTTTATTTATGGTTTCCTTTCCTGTACAAAAATGTTTAAATTTAATTAGGTCCCATTTATTCATTTTCCCTTTTGTTTTAATTACTCTGGGGGACAGATCTAAAAAGATATTGCTGTGATTTAGGTCAAAGAGTGTTCTGCCTTCCTCTAGGAGTTTTATAGTATCCAGTCTTACATCTAGATCTTTAATCCATTTTGAGTTTATTTTTGTGTATGAGATAGTGTTCCAATTTCATTTTTCACATTTAGCTGTCCAGTTTTCCCAGCACCAATTGTTGGAGAATCTATCTTTTAAAACTCCATTGTATAGTTTTGCATCCTTTGACATAAGTTAACTGACCATTAGTGCACTGGTATATTTCTGAGCTTTCTATTTTGTTTATTTTGTTCCATTGATCTCTGTCTCTTTTTGTGCCAGTACCATGCTGTTTTGATTACTTTGTAGTATAGTCTGAAGTCAGAGAGTGTGATTTTTCCAGCTCTATTCTTCTTTCTCAGGATTGGTTTGAATAGTTGAGGCCTTTGGGTTTTGATAAAAATTTTTAAATTCCTTGTTCTAGTTTTGTGGAAAATGCCATTGGTAGTTTGATAGAGTTTGCATTGAGTCTGTAGATAGCCTTGAGTAGTATGGTCATTCTGACAATACTGATTCTTCCAACCAAAGAATATGGTATATCTTTCCATTTTTGTCTTAAGCTTCTTTCATCAATGTCTTATAGGTCTTTTGCCTCCTTAGGCAGACTTATTCCTAGGTATTTTACTCTTTTTGATGTGATGGTAAATGGGATTGTTTCCTTACTTTCTCTTTCTGATCTTTTGTTTGTGGTGCATAGAAATGCAACAGATTTCTGTATATCAATTTGGTATCCTGAAACTTTAATGAATTCATTCAAGAGCTCCAATAGGTTTTTTTTTTTTTTTTTTTTTTTTTTGGTAGCATCTTCAGGATTTTCTAAGTATCAGATCAAATCAGATCAGATCAGTCACTCAGTCGTGCCCGACTCTTTGCGACCCCATGAATCACAGCACGCCAGGCCTCCCTGTCCATCACCAACTCCCGGAGTTCACTCAGACTCACGTCCATCGAGTCAGTGATGCCATCCATCATTGTCGTCCCCTTCTCCTCCTGCCCCCAATCCCTCCCAGCATCAGAGTCTTTTCCAATAGTCAACTCTTCACATGAGGTGGCCAAAGTACTGGAGTTTCAGCTTTAGCATCATTCCTTCCAAAGAAATCCCAGGGCTGATCTCCTTCAGAATGGACTGGTTGGATCTCCTTGCAGTCCAAGGGACTCTCAACAGTCTTCTCCAACACCACAGTTCAAAAGCATCCATTCTTCGGTGCTCAGCCTTCTTCACAGTCCAACTCTCACATCCATACATGACCACTGGAAAAACCAGAGCCTTGACTAGACGAACCTTTGTTGGCAAAGTAATGTCTCTGCTTTTGAATATGCTGTCTAGGTTGGTCATAGCTTTCCTTCCAAGGAGTAAGCGTCTTTTAATTTCATGGCTGCAGTCACCATCTGTAGTGATTTTGGAGCCCAGAAAAATAAAGTCGCCATGTTTCCACTGTTTCCCCATCTATTTCCCACGAAGTGATGGGACCGGATGCAATAATCTTCGTTTTCTGAATGTTGAGTTTTAAACCAGCTTTTTCACTCTCCACTTTGACTTTCATCAAGAGGCTTTTGAGTTCCTCTTCACTTTCTGCCATAACGGTGGTGTCATCTGCATATCTGAGGTCATTGATATTTCTCCCGGCAATCTTGATTCCAGCTTGTGCTTCTTCCAGCCCAGCGTTTCTCATGATGTACTCTGCATATAAGTTAAATAAACAGGGTGACAATATACAGCCTTGACGTACTCCTTTTCCTATTTGGAACCAGTCTGGTGTTCCATGTCCAGTTCTAACTGTTGCTTCCTGACCTGCATACAAATTTCTCAAGAGGCAGGTCAGGTGGTCTGGTATTCCCATCTCTTTCAGAATTTTCCATAGTTGATTGTGATCCACACAGTCAAAGGCTTTGGCATAGTCAATAAAGCAGAAATAGATGTTTTTCTGGAACTCTCTTGCTTTTTCCATGATCCAGGAGATGTTGGCAATTATCTCTGGTTCCTCTGCCTTTTCTAAAACCAGCTTGAACATCAGGAAGTTCACGGTTCACATATTGCTGAAGCCTGGCTTGGAGAATTTTGAGCATTACTTTACTAGCGTGTGAGATGAGTGCAATTGTGTGGTAGTTTGAGCATTCTTTGGCATTGCCTTCCTTTGGGATTGGAATGAAAATGGACCTTTTCCAGTCCTGTGGCCACTGCTGAGTTTTCCAAATTTCTGCAAACTGAGCATAAATAAATGAAATAGAGATTGAAAACAATATAAAAGATTAGTGAAATGAAAAACTGGTTCTTTGAAAAGGTAATCAAAATTGATAAAACATTAGCCATATTCATCAAGAGAAAAAAGAGACTCATTCTATGAGTTCACCCTCACCCTGATACCAAAAGCAAACAAAGATACCACAAAAAAGAAAATTACAAGTCAATATCACTGATGAACATAGATACAAAACTCAACAAATACCAGCAAACTAAATCCAACAATGCATTAAAAGGATCATACAACATGATCAAGTAAGATTTACCCCAGGGAATCAAAGATGGTTCAGTACTCACAAATCAATCAATGTGATATACCATGTTAACAAATTGAAATAAAAAACTCCTTGTCACATCAACAGAAGAGAAAATAGCTGTTGATGAAGTTCATCATCCACTCTTTATGTTGAGAATGTATTTCAACATAATAAAGGCCATATATGACAAACCCACAGATCACATCATACTTAATGGTGAAAAGCTGAAAGCTTTGCCTCTAATATCAGGAACAAGACAAAGATGTCCACTCTTTTATTCAAAATAGTTTTTAGTCAAAACAGTGACTTTTATTCAACACAGTTTTGAAAGTCCTAACTAAAGTAGAAAAGAAAAAAATAAAAAGAATTCAAATTGGAAAAGAAGAAATACAACTATCACTGTTGACAAGACTTGCTTAAGACAAATTTTAAACTGCCATTTTGACTTAGATATACCAAGATTCCTTCCAGGCAGTCTTAGGCATCTACATATTATTAACATCAGCTAAAAGTCTTCTCTGTACTGATTAGATTGGACTAAAGATGGACAAACAATAGGTAGTAATCTAGAAATCAACAACATAGAAACAGAAAAATGATGAAGCAACAGGAGAGACAGTGAATATTCTAAAGGATATACTTGATGTGAGAAGAAAAAGTGACCAAGATCATCTAACAAATAGGGATCCCAAGATTTAAAGATAAGCAAAGAAAGGGATAAGAGAAGATGTACACACGCCGTTCAAATAATGTTGCTCTTGATCTGTAAGTTGTACTGTATTCTGTTTCTACTTCCACCTACTTCTAAGCCTGGTCCAACATGAATTTTTCCTGAGTCCTTTCAACACAGTGGAGGGCAGTCTCAAACTCTTCCTCAGGAGCTTTGTTTAATGCAGTATAAACTGCTTTCCATGCCAAAATTTCAAGCTACAAAGGCATTCTGGTTACAATAAGCATAAAACTTAAAATAAAATCCTTTACTGACTTTAGTTGAATTTTGCCTGTCCAGAAACATCAGTTCAGTTCAGTCCCTCAGTTGTATCTGACTCTTTGCGACCCCACGGACCAAAGCACACCAGGCTTCCCTGTCCAACACCAACTCCCATGGCTTGCTCAAACTCATATCCATTGAGTTGGTGATGCCATCCAACCATCTCATCATCTGTTGTCCCCTTCTCCTCCCGCCTTCAATCTTACCAATATCAGGATCTTTTCAAATGAGTCAGTTCTTCTCAGGTGGCCAAAGTATTGGAGTTTCAGCTTCAGCATCTGTCCTTCCAATGAATATTCAGGACTGATTTCCTTTAGGATGGACGGGTTGGATCTCCTTGCCATCCAAGGGACTCTCAACAGTGTTATCCAACACTACAGTTCAAAAGCATCAATTATTTGGCACTCAGATTTCTCTATAGTCCAACTCTCATGTTCATACATGACTACTAGAAAAACTGTAGCTTTGACTAGATGGACCTTTGTTGGTAAATAATGTCTCTTTTTAGTATATTGGAGAAGGAAATGGCAACCCACTCCAGTGTTCTTGCCTGGAGAATCCCAGGGGAGCCTGGTGGGTTGCCGTCTATGGGGTCACAAAAAGTCGGACACGACTGAAGCGACTTAGCAGCAGCAGCAGCAGCAGCTTTTTAGTATGCTGTCTAGATTGGTCATAGCTTTTCTTCCAAGGATTGTATTTTAATTTCATGGCTGCAGTCACCATCTACAGTGATTCTGGAGCCCAAAAAACTAAAGTCTGTCACTGTTTCCATTGTTTCTCCATCTATTTGCCATGAAGTGATGGGACTGGATGCCATGATCTTAGTTTTCTGAATGTTGAGCTTTAAGCCAGATTTTCACTCTCTTCTTTCACTTTCATCAAGAGGCTCTTTAGTTCTTCACTTTCTGCCATTAGGGTGGTGTCATCTGCATATCTGAGGTGATTGATATTTCTCCTGACAATCTTTATTCCAGCTGGTGCTTCATCCAGCCTGGCATTTCGCATGTTGTACTCTGCATATAAGTTAAATAAGCAGGGTGACAATACCCAGCCTTGACGTACTCCTTTCCCGATTTGGAACCAGTCTGTTTTTCCACATCTGTTTCTAACTGTTGCTTCTTGACCTACATACAGATTTCTCAGGAGGCAGGTCAGGGGGTCTGGTATTCCCATCTCTTAAAGAATTTTCCACAGTTTGTTGTGATAGACACAGTCAAAGGCTTTGGTATAGTCAATAAAGCAAAAGTAAATGTTTTTCTGGAACTCTCTTGATGTTTCGATGATCCAATGGATGTTGGCAATTTGATCTCTGGTTCCTCTGCCTTTTCGAAATCTAGCTTGGACATCTGGAAGTTCATGGTTCACATACTGTTGAAGCTTGGCTTGGAGAATTTCGAGCATTACTTTGCTAGCGTGTGAGATGAGTGCAATTGTGCGGTAGTTTGAACATACTTTGCCATTGCCTTTCAGAAACATAGCACTCAATAACCACAAAATCCCAGTAAATTAGAATTAATGTAAGTATAAACCTGACATCATTATTTTTTAAATCTCATCAGGTGATATTTATGTGTAACCAGAACTAAGAATAACTGTCCTAAGACCACAGGTTCAGTGAAAAATTACTACAAATTCCATATGCCTAATGAAAATGTACACTTGTATAGCAACAGAATATTTGGAAAATATTGAGTTGGCAAATTGTTTGGGTTTTCCGCAACATCTTACAGAAAACCCTGAACAATAGCCAATCCAATATTTCATGTATATTATTCCATTATATTTTTAACTTTGAAAATTGATATTGTAACTCCATATAATTCTCAAATGTGGAAACTGACTTGTCATTCAGTAATTGGAAGGGCTCTATCATCCCACACTATCTGGATTTAAGATAAGGTGACCTCATGCTTTCATTTCATGGGGAGTATTTTGGGATTGCAGAGATGATAAGGGCCTTTTTCTTTCTGGAGCAAAATTCAACTTTGGTCTCATAAATAAAACACACTTGTAGTTACCTCCAGGGTACTTGGAAAATATGAGAGTGGAAAGGCTCTATAGGGACCCCTATTTTCTCCAACTTCATATTCTTCAAACCATGCCATAATTGTAGGAATCCTAGAAAACATTAGACATGAAGAGACAAACAACTAGAAAAAATGAGTTCAAGATCACTCACTCAGGAACAGAAACTGATACCTACCCACACCAGAAAGGCTCATATATGGTTATTTATAAGTATCTTCAGGGGCTTATGTTTTCATAAGCTCTTATTTCTTTTTTCCACAGAGCTCCCAACCAGAGGAGAATGGCTGCACAAAACCACTCCACAGTGAAAGAGTTCATTCTTGGAGGTTTAATAAATCAGCCAGAGCTCCAACTACCATTCTTCTTCCTCTTCCTTGGGATCTACTCAGTCACCATGATAGGGAACCTGGGTGTGATAACACTGATTTGTCTGAATGCTCAGCTTCATACACCCATGTACTACTTTCTCAGCAGTCTATCACTATTAGATCTCTGCTACTCCTCTGTCATTACCCCTAAGATGCTGGTGAACTTTGTGTCAGAAAAGAACACCATCTCCTATGCAGGGTGCATGGCCCAGTTCTACTTCTTCATTGTGTTTGTCATTGCTGAGTGTTACATGCTGACAGTGATGGCCTATGACCGCTATGTTGCCATCTGCAGACCTCTGCTTTACAACATCATCATGTCTCATGGAGTCTGCTCCCTCCTGGTGGCTGCAGTCTATACCATGGGGCTCATTGGCTCAACCATAGAAATTGGCCTCATGTTAAAACTATCCTATTGTGAGCACCTCATCAGTTACTACTTCTGTGATGTTGTCCCACTCATGAAGCTCTCCTGCTCCAGCACTTATCATATTGAAATAACAACTTTCTTTTTGGCTGGATTTAACATCATAGTCACCAGCTTAACAATCTTTGTTTCCTATGCTTTTATTCTCTCCAGCATTCTCCGTATCCACTCCACAGAGGGAAGGTCCAAAGCCTTCAGTACATGCAGCTCCCATCTTGCAGCTGTGGGATTGTTTTATGGATCTACCACATTCTTGTACTTAAAACCCCCCACACGCAGTTCCCTGGCCCAGGAGAATGTCGTCTCCCTGTTCTACACCACAGGAATACCCATGCTGAACCCCCTAATCTACAGCTTGAGAAATAAGGAAGTGAAAGCTGCCATGCAGAAAACACTAAGGAGAAAACTCTTTGGATGCAAATGTCATTATTCTTTTTCAGGTTGAAAATTGGTAGAGAAATATAGAGGAGAAGCCCTGTAAAAATTTACATACATATAATGGAAAAACAACCACTTATCAATATGATTTATTGAATGTATTTGCTAATTTTTTCCAATTCCCTTTCTCCCTCTCACATCTCTCATGTCTTACTCTGCTTGAATCTTTCTGGTTTCAAGTGGTCTTTTGTTTTGCTTGAGATCAGTTATTTGGTTGGTTGGTTTATTTATGCTTTGCCCTCTGGTAAACAAGGAGATCCAACCAGTCCATTCTGAAGGAGATCAGCCCTGGGATTTCTTTGGAAGGAATGATGCTAAAGATGAAGCTCCAGTACTTTGACCACCTCACGCGAAGAGTTGACTCATTGGAAAAGACTCTGATGCTGGGAGGGATTGGGGGCAGGAGGAGAAGGGGACGACAGAGGATGAGATGGCTGGATGGCATCACTGACTCAATGGACGTGAGTCTGAGTGAACTCCAGGAGTTGGTGATGGATAGGGAGGCCTGGCGTGCTGCGATTCATGGGGTTGCAAAGAGTCGGACACGACTGATGGACTGAACTGAACTGAGCTGAACTGAAAACATGTATCTTGATTATAGCATAAGTTTAGAACATCTAGCAATGAGTTCCATACTGTTCATGGGGTTCTCATGACAAGAATACTGGAGTGGTTTGCTGTTCCCTTCTCCAGTGGACCACATTTTGTCAGAGAACTATCCATTGATTTTTCCCCAACTAGCCCTTTAGAGTACACAGACAAATAGGGATGAATTAAGAAGTCATAAGAAATAGCAAATAGTCTCTTTCTCACCCAGATTTATCCCACTTTTCTCTTTTATTATACTTTTACTGTGTCCTTATACCTGCCACAACTATTGTTTTCCTAAAATGTCCTTCAGCTGAAAATTTATTTCCCCTCCTTTTCCTCTGCGGAGGCAAAACTTTAACGGCCAGTCTTTTGCTGCAAAGCTTAATGTGACAATTAATACACAAAGTAACCAAGTATCCTTGACCCATATGTCTGATCTCCATCTCTGCCATGATCATTTAAATGGTGCCTTCACCCAGTTATTACTATCACCATAGGATCATCACTGAATTATCACCATCCATCTCACATTCATGGATGCTAGGCCAACATATAAGTGTTTGATGGAATTAGTTCATTTCTCAGATGAGGAAACTTTAAGTTAAGTAATCTCAGATAACATAGCTGCTAAACAATTAACGCTGAGATTCACACTGACGGATCGTCATCCCCCCTCTCTCGGCCAACAGTATCTCTGTGTATCCCGCTATTCTTAGCATAATTATAAATTTCCAATGTTTAACTTTTCCTTCCATTATCTTCCCACAGCTTGCAGACATCCAAGGAATATTAGACATCCTTGTAGTCTTTTCTCCATGCTAAATAACATTCTGCAATCTCCGCCTATATGACTCAGTAAACCAGTTGACCTGGTACAAAATGTCTTTCACCATTTCACTGAAACAATGAGTTAGAGAATTAGTTGCCTTGCACTGAAAATATTTGAGGGCATTCTTTTCATTATCATTCATAATTTTTTAATAATACTAAGCTAATTATCAGTCCTCTGTCATTTTAATTATTTAGATACAGTATTTCATAACTTGATGCAGAAAAATGAACAATTCTAAATTTCTTAAGCAGAAAGAATTTAATACAGGAAACTAAATGTTCAGATATTTTTCTTGCTATTTTTAACAGGTGTCACAAAGAGTCGGACACGACTGAGCAACTGAACTGAACTGAACTTTAAATATATCCTGCCATTCCCTTCTGGCCTGCAGAATTTCTGCTGAAAGATCAGCTGTTAAGCCTATGGGGTTTCCCTTGTATGTTACTTGTTGCTTCTCCCAGGCTGCTTTTCATAGTCTTTCTTTGTGTTTAGTCTTCATTAGTTGGATTAGTATGTATCTTGGCATGTTTCTCCTTGGGTTTATCCTGTATGGGACTCTTTGTGCCTCTTGGACTTGGTTGACTATTTCCTTTTCCATGTTGGGGAAATTTTCAACTATACTCTCTTCAAAAATTTTTCTCATATCCTCTCTTTTTCTCTTCTCTTTCTGGGACCCCTATAATTCTAAGGTTGGTGCATTTGATATTGTCTCAGAGGCCTCTGAAACTATCCTCAGTTCCTGTCATTCTTTTTACTTTATTCCACTCTTCATAAGTTACTTCTACCATTTTATCTTCCAGCTCACTGACTTGTTCTTCTGCTTCAGATATTCTGCTATTGATTCCTTCTAGGGTATTTTTAATTTCAGTAATTGTGCTGTTTGTCTCTGTATGTTTGTTCTTTAATTCTTCTAGGTCTTTGTTGATTCTTGCATTTTCTCCATTTTGTTTTCAAGGTTTTTGATCATCTTTACTATCACTATTCTAAATCCTTTTTAGGTAGTTTGCCTATTTCCTCTTCATTTATTTGGACTTCTGTGTTTCTAGTTTGTTCTTTTGTTTGTGTAGTATCTCTCTGTCTTTTCATTATTTTTTTAACTTATTGTGTTTGAGGTCTCCTTTTCCCAGGCTTCAAGGCAAGTTGAATTCTTTCCTTGAAGAAAATTGAATTCTTTCTTCTTTTTGGTTTCTGCCCTCCTAAGGTTGGTCCAGTGGTTTCTGTAAGCTTCATATAGGGTGATATTTGTGCTGAGTTTCCATTTGTTTGTTTGTTTTTCCTCTGGTGGGCAAGGCCGAGTGAGTTTGGAATCCTGTCTGCTGATGATTGGGTTTACACTTTTGTTTTGTTTGTTGTTTAGATAAGGCATCCTGCACAAGGTGCTACTGGTGGTTGGCTGATGCTGGATCTTGTATTCAAGTTGTTTCCTTTGTCTGAGTTCTCACTATTTGATACTCCCTAGGGTTAGTTCTCTGGGAATCTAGGATCTTGAAGTCAGTGCTCCACTCCAAAGGCTCAGGGCTTGATCTCTGGTCACAAGTAGTTTGTTATGGCATTAAGTGAGATTAAAACAAACACACTAAAACCAAAGATGAAACCCAGGCATATGGCAGTTACAAAATCAGGCAAATAATAATTAAAATAATGGAATATACACGTAAACATATATACCCATAAGCAAAGTCAAAACAGTCCAACTAAAATGAAGTACAGTAGATTGACCCAGCAAACAAAGGAAATCAAAAGTTATATTTACCATTTAAGAACAAAACTAACTAAAGCACAAACTGGAAAACAAAACTAAAGCAAAGTGCCAGGTGGAGAATAAAGCAATGAAAACAAAACTAACAGATATGTTAAGAGGAAAGGAAAGAAAGAAAGAATAGATGTGCAATGTTAAATAGAGGTAGATGAAGAAGAGTAATATACACTAAAGATTAACTGCAAGGACAGTTAAGGAAAAGAACAGTAGGAAAGGAAAACAAAGGAATAAATGTAGAAAAAATGTAATAGAATTTTAAAAATTAAAATTATTTTTAAAAGAAGAAAGAAAAAGGAGGAAAAAGGAAAACTCCAAAGAAGTGCAAAAGCCCAATGTAGAGGCAGAGTTTTATAATAGAAGAAAAGGTGTGATTGAATATACACATATACACATATGCTGCTGCTGCTGCTAAGTTGCGTCAGTCCTGTCCGACTCTGTGCAACCCCGTAGATGGCAGCCCACCAGGCTCCCCATCCCTGGGATTCTCCAGGCAAGAACACTGGAGTGGGTTGCCATTTCCTCCTCCAGTGCATGAAAGTAAAAAGTGAAAGTAAAGTCACTCAGTCGTGTCTGACTCTTAGCGACCCCATGGACTGCAGCCCACCAGACTCCTCTGTCCATGGGATTCTCCAGGCAAAAGTACTGGAGTGGGGTGCCATTGCCTTCTCCAATATATACCCATAAGCAAAATCAAAACAGTCCAACAAAAATATAGTACAATAGATTGACCTGGCTAATAAAGGAAACCAAATTTATATCTACCAAAATAAAGCACTAACTAAATAAGGCACAGAACTAAAGCACAAACTGAAAAAAAAAAAAAAAAGCAAGGTGCCAATTTGAGAATAAAGCAATGAAAATAGAACATATGTTGATAGGAAAGGTGAAAATGAAAAGAAAGAAAGATTATCTAGATATGCAAAGTTAAATAGAGGTAAATAAGGATTTACATATATTAAAGATGAACTGCAAGGGGAAAAGAACAGTAGGAAAAGGAAAAAAAAAAGTAGGAATAAATGTAGAAAAAATGATGGGTTTTAAAAATTAAAATTAAAAAAAGAGAGGAAAACTCCACAGAACTGCAAAAACTCAATGTAGAGGCAGAGATTTACAACAACAATAAAAAATATGACTGAGAAAAAAATTTTTTAAGCTCAAAAGCGTAATTGGATTTCATACTGCCTACAAAATCAACAACTACAACAGGGGGTGGAGGAAGGAAAAAAAAAAAAAAAAACAAGAAAAAAAAATCCAAAAGATTCTATAGAACAAGTCAAAAAATAAGAATAATAAATGTTTTTCTTGAGTCACTGCTGTCAGAGTCCTTTCTGTCGCTGGGAGTCACGGTCCACCTCACCTCCCTAGGATGCCCTCCAAAACCATGCTGATCTCTGGACCTGCTGTGGGGGCAGCTCAGAGTATAATCAGGTCCTATTCCTGTGTGTTCTTACCACCAATGTCCACAGCTATCAGAACTAATGCATTTTCTTTCGTGGGAGCTCTCAATGACCTTTAATATATTCCATAAGCATAGTCTGTCTGTTTGACCGTGTGGATTTAATCTGCAGCTTGTACAGCTGGTGGGAAGGTTTGGGTCTTCTTCCTTAGTCACACTGCCGCTAGGTTTAAACTGTGGTTTTATTTCCACCTCTACATGTGGGTCGTCCACTGGGGTTTGCTCCTGAGTCTGCCCTGGAGGACTTGGGTTTGCCGCTGTGAGGGCCAGGTGTGGAGGTGATGCAGCTGCTTGGGTCGCAGGGGTTCTGGCAGCACTAGGTACTCAGGGGCACTGGTGGATAGGGCTGCAGGAAATATAGTGCTCTAGAAGGGTATGGCAACCAGTATTGGCCAATACGCTCCAGTATTCTTGTCTGGAGAAACCCCCTCCCTGACAGAGAAGCCTGGCAGGCCACAGTCTACAGGGTCGCAAAGAGTTGGACATGACCAAAGCGACCCTGCATGCATAGACACAAGACTTTTTTTTGCCTGTGGCAGCTCTGCCCCAGTGAAAGTTGAGCGTGAATGTGGTGCAGCTGTTTGGCTTTGAGGGACCCTGGCGACACCAAGTGTGCAAGGACACAGAGTGCCTCCCCTGCAGGGGTTATGGCCCTATCAGGGTCTTATCGAGCCCCTTGGAGCTGGCGATCAGAAGGCCTCTTTGGCTAGTCTTTCTCTGTAGCTCCACCCTCATGCACTTAGAGGGCTCCCTTCCCTGGGATCCTTTTCTTTTGTTTGGCACATCAGGCACATACAGGGGCCCCCCTGACTGGGGGGCACTTAAAGGAGCACCCTAGTGGGGTCCTACTCTGAAGTTCAGTGCCTCAGGCATTTGATGGGCAAGCCTCTCTATTGTTCAGCTGCCAATGCTGGCATGTGGGGGAAGACAGGCTATGGTGATGGCTCCACCCCTTACATGTGACTCAGCAATATTGCCTTGCTTCCATGGCTACCTGGCTTTCCTTCACAGGCATTTCCAACCACAATTTCCTCCCTCACATTCTATCGATCCGTCTCTCTGCAGTCAACAGCACCTCTCAACCTGGGATTGCTCCACACTCCCTAAACTCCAGATCCCAGCTGCTGCACCTTCCAGAGGACCAGAGTGCCTGTCCAGGGTACGTATGGTTGTGTCAAGAACTGTCTGATTCTCATTCTATTTAGGCTGCCACAGATCAGCTGTTTCACTCTCAGCCTTAAATGTTTCTCCTCTGACTCAGACAATTGCCCCAGTGTGCAGATTGGACCCCTGCTTCAGTTCCCCCACCCACTGAGTGCAGGTCCAGTCTTACTAACACTCCTGTTTTTCCCCCTAGTTCCTTCATCCTACTGAGTTTTGTGTGGTTCTATATATTCTTTTCCACAGGTCAGGTACCCCTGTCCACTGTCAGCTGGTGTTCTGCATGCACTTATGTGTCTGAAGGTGTGTTCCTGATGTATCCATGGAGAGAGATGTACTCCATGTCCAGCTACTCCTCTGCCATCTTGTTCTCCTTCTGTATATCTTCTTTGATGATATATCTTCCAAGGTCTGAGAGATGAGTTGTTGCCAAGGTTCTGGGGAATGGCAGGATGGACAGGTAGAACACAAGAGTATTTTTAGGACAGTGAAACAACTTGTATGTCACTATAAATGTTTATATATATATATATCACTATACATTTGTCAAAATCCACAAAATGCACAATACCAAGAGTGCCCGAATGTCATCTATGGACTTGGGTGGCAATGATGTATCAATGTGGATTCAAAAGTCATAACAAATGTGCAAGAGATATGTGGGAAATCTCTGTACGTTCACTTCAATTTTGCTTTGAGCCAAAAACTGCTCCAAAGAAAAATAATGTCTTTTTTTGAAAATGGTTTTTATATTCACAGTTACCAACAGAAGAAAGCATGCCATACCATGAGGGCTAAACACAGAAGCACAGGCTTGGTCAGGAAGCAAAAAGAGAGGATGTAACTGGACAAGAGACTTTATTGTGTTTTCCACATGGAATAATGAGCAGGGCAGACTAAGCAGGTTTAGGATTGGCTAGTTTGAATAATTTCAGCTGGTTCTGGAACACAAGGGCTGTCCCCAGTTGTATAGAAACTGAATTTGGCTTAGTTAGGGCAGATGGATAGTGGCCCAGAGTTTGAGAGCACAGTAAACGGGGTTGTTGGGTGTATGGGTCCAGTAGTGGTTGGTTTGCATTTGAAGCTACACTCATAAATGAAGGAATTCATCACAACTAAGCCTGCTTCATAAGAAATGCTAAAAAGCATTCTTCAAGCTGATGTTCAGTTCAATTCAATCGCTAAGTCGTGTCCAACTCTTTGCGACCCCATGAACCGCAGCTGATGAAATGGAACTAATTAATAACATGAAAATGTTTGAAAATACACAAGTTAAATGTAAGTATATAGTCAAACTCGGAATACTACTATGATATAATATGGTGGTATCCAAGCCACTAAACTCTAATATGAAGGTTAAAAGACAAAATTATTAAAATAACTATAGCTACAATATTGTGTTACTGGATTATTGTTGTTAGTCTGTAAGTAGTGTCTGACTCTTTACAACCCAATGGACTGCAACATGCCAGGCTTCCCCCTCCTTCATTATCTCCCTGAGTTTGTTCAAATTCATGTCCATTGAGTCAATCATGCTAATAACCATCTCATCCTCTGTCACTCCTTTCTCCTGTTGTCTACAATCTTTCCCAGCATCAGGGTCTTTTCCATTGAGTCAGCTCTTCGCATCAGGTGGCCAAAGTACTGGAGTTTCAGCTTCAGCATCAGTCCTTCCAATGAATGTTCAGGGTTGATTTCCTTTAGGATTCATTGGTTTGATCTCCTTGCAGCCCGCAGGATTCTCAAGAGTCTTCTCCAGCACCACAGTTTGAAAGCATCAGTTCTTCAGCACTCTGCCTTCTTTATGGTCCAACTCTCACAACCATACAAGACTACTGGAAAAACCAAAGCTTTGATCATATGGACCTTTGTCAGCAAGCTGATGTCTCTCCTTTTTAATATGTTTTCTAGGTTTGTCATAGCTTTCCTTCCAAGAAGGAAGCATCTTGTAATTTCATGTTACTGATATACAATATGCTAATGGATATACAATATGAAAAGAACTAAGCTGTGTCAGCAGGGAGAGAGTAAAAGCGTAAAGTTTTTGTACACAATTGAATTAAGTTGCTGTCAGCATAAAATAGACTGTTATATCTATAAAATGTTTTATGTATGCCTCATGTAAACTCAAAGCAAAAAACCTAAAAGATACACAAAAGATAAAGAGAAGGTAGTCAAAGTACACTCATATGGAAAATTATTCAAAAAGGAAAGTAGCCAGAGAGGAGAAAACATACAAAAGAGCTACAAAATAGCCAGAAAACAATAAGATATCATTAGTACGTTGTTACCTATCAACTATTACTCTTAATATAAATGAATTAAATTCACCTATCAAAGGCATAGAGTAACTGGATGAATTAAAAAAAAAAAAAACTCAACTATATGATTCCTGTAAGAGACTCACTTCAGGTTTACTGACACACATGGAGTCAAAAGCCTCTTGAAGAAAGTGAAAGTGGAGAGTGAAAAAGTTGGCTTAAAGCTCAACATTCAGAAAACGAAGATCATGGCATCTGGCCCCATAACTTCATGGGAAATAGATGGGGACACAGTGGAAACAGTGTCAGACTTTATTTTGGGGGGCTCCAAAATTACTGCAGATGGTGACTACAGCCAGGAAATTAAAAGACGCTTACTCCTTGGAAGGAAAGCTATGACCAACCTAGATAGCATATTCAAAAGCAGAGACATTTCTTTGCCAACAAAGGTCCGTCTAGTCAAGGCTATGGTTTTTCCAGTGGTCAAGTATGGATGTGAGAGTTGGACTGTGAAGAAAGCTGAATGCCAAAGAATTGATGCTTTTGAACTGTGGTGTTGGAGAAGACTCTTGAGAGTCCCTTGGACTGCAAGGAGATCCAACCAGTCCATCCTAAAGGAGATCAGCCCTGGGTGTTCTTTGTAAGGAATGATGCTAAAGCTGAAACTCCAGTACTTTGGCCACCTCATGAAAAGAGTGGACTCATTGGAAAAGACTCTGATGCTGGGAGGGATTGGGGGCAGGAGGAGAAGGGGACGACAGAGGATGAGATGGCTGGATGGCATCACTTACTCGATGGACGTGAGTCTGAGTGAACTCCGGGAGTTGGTGATGGACAGAGAGGCCTGGTGTGCTGCGATTCATGGGGTCGCAAAGAGTCGGACACGACTGAGCAACTGAAATGAACTGAACTGAACTGATGGAGTCAAAGTGAAAGGAAGGGAAAAGATAGTTTATACAAGTCAAAATAAAAAAGGACAATGGTAGCATAGTTATATCTGACAAAGTAGGCATCAAATTTAACATGATCACAAGGGACAAAAAATTGTCATTAGATAATGACAAGAGGATAATTCATCAAAGGAATAGAATAACCATAAATTATATGCACTAAATATCTAAGCATCCAATTAATCAGATACTAACAGATCTGAAGGGAGACATTGACAACAATACAAAAAGAACACATGGTTACGACACCCCACTGCCAATAATGGATAGATCACCCAGACAAAAAAGTAAAAAGGAAATGTCAAACTTGAACTATGCTTTAGACTAAATTGTCCTAACAGACATCTATAGAATATACCATCCCACAGCAGTGGAATACTTGTCAAAGACACACAGAACATTTTCTAGGATATATTACATGACAGTTCATAAAGAAGCCCTAGGAAATTTTAAAAGACTGAAATCATGCAAAGCATCTCTTTTGTCCACATTTGTATGAAACTAGAAATCAGTAACATGAGAAAAGCCAGAAAATTCACAAATATGTGGAAATTAAACAGCATACTCCTGAAATACCAGTCGGTCAAAGAATAATTTTTTTTTAAATCTTGAGATAAACTGAATGGAAATACAACATACCAAATCTTATGGGCTACAACAAAAGCAGTTCTAAGAGTGAAATTTTTCCTGCTAATTTTTATTGAAGTATAGTTGATTTACAATGTTGTGTTAGTTTCTCATATACAACAAAGTAATTCAGACAGATGTATAGATAAACATAGATTGTGTGTGTGCTCAGTAGCTTTAGTCTTGTCCAACTCTTTGTGAATCTATGGACTGTAGACTGCCAAGCTCCTCTGGTCATAGGATTCTCCAAGTAAGAATACCGGTGTGAGTTGCCATTTCCTTCTCCAGGGGATCTTCCCGACCCAGGGATTAGACCCGAATCTCCTGTGCCTCCTGCATTGCAGATGGGTTCTTTACTGCTGAGTCACTGGGAAAGCCATAAATATGGCTTTCTCAGAATCATCTTGATTATGTCTTATTACGGTACTTTAAAAAAATTTTTTTAATGCAGTTCCCTGTGCTATAGTAGGACCTTCTGCTTTATCTATTTAAATATAGGAGTTTATGTGTGCTAATCCCAAACTTTGTTTTTTTAGTTTTGTTTTGTTTTTAATTTAAATTTATTTATTTTAATTGGAGGCTAATTGCTTTACAATATTTTATTGGTTCTGCCACACATCAACATGAATCTGCCATGGGTGTAGATGTGTTCCCCATACTGAACCCCCCCCTCCCACCCTCCCTCCCCGTACCATCCCTCCGGGTCATCCCAGTGTACCAGCCCCAAGCATCCTGTATCGAACCTGGAATTGCGATTCGTTTCTTATATGATATTATACATGTTTCCATGCCATTCTCCCAAATCATCCCACCCTCTCCCTCACCCAAAGAGTCCAAAAGACTGTTCTATACATCTGTGTCTCTTTTGTTGTCTCACATACAGGGTTATCATTACCATCTTTCTAAATTCCATATATATGCATTGGTATACTGTACTGGTGTTTTTCTTTCTGGCTTACTTCACTCTGTTTAATAGGCTCCAGTTTCATCCACCTCATTAGAACTGATTCAAATGTATTCTTTTTAATAGCTGAGTAATACTCCATTGTGTATATGTACCACAGCTTTCTTATCCATTCATCTGCTGATAGACATCTAGATTCTTCCATGTCCTGGATATTATAAACAGTGCTTCGATGAACACTAGGGTTAATTTATCCCTCCCATCTTACCCCTTGGTAACCATAAGTTTGTTTCTATGTCTTTGAGTCTCTACCTTTATGTAAGTGAATTTATTTGTATTATATTTAAGATTCCACATATAATCGATATCATATGATATTTATCTTTCAATTTTACTTGCTTCACTTGTAAGATAATCTCTAGGTCCATCAGTGTTGCTGCAAATGACATTATTTCATTCTTTATAATGGCTGAGAAATATTACATTGTCTCTCCTGAGGAAATAATCAGAAATCTAGACAAAATTTTAACACAAACTAACAATTATAGCATTATTTATAATAATAAAACATTGGAGAGCCTGACACAATTTTAATTTTTAACAATAGAAGAAAGATTTTTAATGACATATTTACATGATGAAACCTATGAAAAAGTATGATTCAAAAATATTTACTGATAAGTAAATGCTCCCATTATAATGAGAAATCCAACAGTATTTTATAACATGACATACAGAGCATGATCACACTGGAAAAAATGTTATACTCCAGATAAGATCCTCATTTCCTGATCTCTGAATGGTGGAGTGTGTGTATCAGTTAGCTGTTGCTATATAGGAGTCTCACAAAATCTCACTGGTGTACAGCAATGATTATTTGTTGCTCACATGTCTACAAGATCATTGTGGTGCATCTTGTCTAGTGCATTTGCCTATATGTATACATGTATATTATATATATAAATGTACAAAGATATATGTTTGAATATAGACATATTCATAAGGAATAGCAACAGCTGTTGCTTCTAAAGAGAATTCAGGGATGGAATAACTAGAGGGGACACAGACATATTTTCACTGCATAACCTCCACTTGTGTTGTTTAATTGTTTGCCATGTGCAAGAATTACTTGGTCAAAATGTTTTTACTGTATTTTAATAATATTTAAGAGGAAATAGCAACCCACTTTAGTATTCTTGCCTGGAAAACTTCATGGACAGAGGAGCCTGGCAGGCTACAGTCCAGGGATTTGCACACAGTTGGACTCAACTGAACAACTAAGCATGCACACAAAATATAATTTTAAAATGAAAATTAGAAAACACTCAATTTTTCTCATGAATAAGGAAGTTCTTGAAAGGTGAAATGATACGCTACAGGTCATGCAAAAAGCAAAGGAAGTACTGATAAGTAGATGAAAGAGTTCCAGCAGGAAAGGAACTAAGATTTATTAAGCGCCTGGCATTTAATTCTATCAAAACCTCATGAAGTCAAGACCATTATCTCACTTTTAAAAACAGAGAAATTAATATTTAAAGACATTAAGTAATGTTCTCAAAATCACACAACTATCAACTGAGCTTACCAGATTACTAGAAAACCAACTCCATTACAGGGTCACAAATTGATGATTCCTCTGGTACCTTTTCGGAGAAGGTGATGGCACCCCACTCCAGTACTCTTGCTTGGAAAATCCCATGGACGGAGGAGCCTGGTGGGCTGCAGTCCATGGGGTCGCGAAGAGTCGGGCACGACTGAGTGACTTGACTTTCACTTTTCACTTTCATGCATTGGAGAAGGAAATGGCAACCCACTCCAATGTTCTTGCCTGGAAAATCCCAGGGACGGGGGAGCCTGGTGGGCTGCCGTCTATGGGGTTGCACAGAGTCGGACATGACTGAAGTGACTTAGCAGCTGGTACCTTTTGAAAGGGTCTTAGTCACCTTATTCACCAGGTACATAAACCATACACTCAAAAGGTCTCCTGAATTCAATTCTCATTCCCTGTTGCATAATGAGTAAAGCAAAACCATCCCCCAGCACTCTCAGCTTTATAACTTTGATCTAAAGGGCAAACTAACCACACATTCAAAGTTCCCTTTTTCCCAAAGGAAGAGAAACTTCCCAAAGAAAAGCTCATATGAAAAATGTCTCTTCAGCATTGAATATGTTAATACCTTTCCAAAGAACTTTCCTTTTCTCTAATCAATCATTGAAACCCAAGGTGTTCCAATGTATTCTATACCACTTTACCCAGTGTTCTAGGTGTATAAAACAGTCAAAATGAATTATTTCTTTCCCATATATGACTGCATGAGAAGATCCGTGCAATCTGCAGTGCCTTAAAATCCTCTAGAAATGACCTCTTCTAATAATCAGCTGCTTAGTACTTCATGATAACTAACTAAATCCACAAATTATTTACTCCTATTTTACAACTTACAGACTCTTAAGTAGTCTATCCCAAGCCACAGACTTTTCCATCAGAGCTAAATACCCAAACTAACCCTTCAGTTGAGTTCAGTTCAGTCCCTCAGTCATGTCCGACTCTTTGCGACCCCATGAATTGCAGCACGCCAGGTCCCCCTGTCCATCACCAGCCCCCGGAGTTCACCCAAACTCATGTCCATCGAGTCAGTGATGCCATCCAGCCATCTCATCCTCTGTCGTCCCCTTCTCCTCCTGTCCCAAATCCCTTCCAACATCAGGCTCTTTTCCAATGAGTCAACTCTTCACATAGGTGACCAACATATTGGAGTTTAGGCTTCAGCCTCAGTCCTTCCAATGAACACCCAGGACTGATCTCCTTTAGGATGGACTGGTTGGATCCAACCTGGTTGGATCCCTTGAGTCCAAGGGATCTCAAGAGTTTTCTCCAACACCACGGATCAAAAGTATCAATTCTTCAGTGCTCAGCTTTCTTCCCAGCCCAACACTCACATCTATACATGACCACTGGAAAAACCATAGCCTTGACTAGACAGACATTTGTTGCCAAAGTAATGTTTCTGCTTTTGAATATCCTGTCTAGTTGGTCATAACTTTCCTTCCAAGGAGTAAGCGTCTTTTAATTTCATGGCTGCAATCACCATCTGCAGTGATTTTGGAGCCCAGAAAAATTAAGTCAGCCACTGTTTCTACTGTTTCCCCATCTATTTGCCAGGAGGTGATGGGACCAGATGCCATGATCTTAGTTTTCTGAACTTTAAGTCAACTTTTTCACTCTCCACTTTCACTTTCATCAAGAGGATTTTTAGTTCCTCTTCACTTTCTGCCATAAGGGTGGTGTCATCTGCATATCTGAGGTGATTGATATTTCTCCCGGCAATCTTGATTCCAGCTTGTGCTTCTTCCAGCCCAGCATTTCTCATGATATACTCTAGATATAAGTTAAATAAGTAGGGTGACAATATACAGCCTTGACATAATCCCTTTCTTATTTGGAACCAGTCTGTTGTTCCATGTCCAGTTCTAACTGTTGCTTCCTGACCTGAATACAAATTTCTCAAGAGGCAGATCAGCTGGTCTGGTATTCCCATCTCTTTCAGAATATTAAACAGTTTATTGTGATCCACATAGTCAAAGGCTTTCGCATAGTCAATAAAGCAGAAATAGATGTTTTTCTGGAACTCTCTTGCTTTTTTGATGATCCAGCAGACGTTGGCAATTTGATCTCTGGTTCGCCTGCCTTTTCTAAAACCAGCTTCAACATCTGGAAGTTCACAGTTCACGTACTGCTGAAGCCTGGCTTGGAGAATTTTGAGCATTACGTTACTAGCGTGTGAGATGAGTGCAATTGTGCGGTAGTTTGAGCATTCTTTGGCATTACTTTTCTTTGGGATTGGAATGAAAACTGACCTTTTCCAGGCCTGTGGCCACTGCTGACTTTTCCTAATTTGCTGGCATATTGAGTGCAGCACTTTCACAGCATCATCTTTCAGGATTTAAAAGAGCTCAACTGGAATTCCACCATTTCCACTAGCTTTCTTCGCAGTGATGCTTCCTAAGGCCCACTTGAATTCACATTCCAGGATGTCTGTCTCTAGGTGAGTGATCACACCATCGTGATTATCTTGATCATGAAGCTCTTTTTTGTACAGTTCTTCTGTGTATTCTTGCCACCTCTTCTTAATATCTTCTGCTTCTGTTAGGTCCATACCATTTCTGTCCTTTATCGAGCCCATCTTTGCATGAAATGTTCCCTTGGTATCTCTAATTTTCTTGAAGAGATCTCTAGTCTTTCCCATTCTGTTGTTTTCCTCTCTTTCTTTGCATTGATCGCTGAGAAAGGCTTTCTTATCCCTCCATGCTATTCTTTGGAACTCTGCATTCAGATGCTTATATCTTTCCTTTTCTCCTTTGCTTTTTGCTTCTCTTCTTTTCACAGCTATTTGTAAGGCCTCCCAGGCAGCCATTTTGCTTTTTTGCATTTCTTTTCCATGGGGATGGTCTTCATCCCTGTCTCCTGTACAATGTCATGAACCTCCGTCCATAGTTCATTAGGCACTCTATCTATCATATGTAGTCCCTTAAATCTATTTCTCACTTCCACTGTATAATCATAAGGGATTTGATTTAGGTCATACCTGAATAGTCTAGTGGTTTTCCCTACTTTCTTCAATTTAAGTCTGAAATTGGCAATAAGGAGTTCATGATCTGAGCCACAGTCAGCTCCCGGTCTTGTTTTTGCTGACTGTATAGAGCTTCTCCATCTTTGGCTGAAAAGAATATAATCAATCTGATTTCGGTGTTGACCATCTGGTGATGTTCATGTATAGAGTCTTCTCTGCTGCTGCTGCTGCTGCTGCTAAGTCACTTCAGTTGTGTCCGACTCTGTGCGACCCCATAGATGGCAGCCCACCAGGCTCCCCCGTCCCTGGGATTCTCCAAGCAAGAACACTGGAGTGGGTTGCCATTTCCTTCTCCAATGCATGAAAGTGAAAAGTGAAAGTGAAGTCGCTCAGTCGTGTCCGACCCTCAGCGACCCCATGGACTGCAGCCTACCAGGCTCCTCCATCCATGGGATTTTCCAGGCAACAGTACTGGAGTGGGTGCCATTGTCTTCTCTGAGAGTCTTCTCTACTAACCCTGAAATAACTCTAAATTCTGACTCTCTTAGTCTTGAAATAATGTTGGAAATATTCCAATCAAGCATCTTTATAATCCTTTAAATAACAGAAGTTCTAATTCACTAGCCTGGGTCCCTCAGCTTCTACACGTAGCCATAGGAGTTACCATGCTTCACCTGCTATCTTGGACCTACACACTTGATACCCACACACCACATTTTTAACACAATTCTGTTGTCAGTTGGCCAGGATCAAGTTTAGCAAACATTTGTCTCCTACTCTTGTGAAGAAATGTACTATTCAAAACTTATATACTGAGAACTTTTATTAAATAACTGTAACTAGAGTCAGATTTTAATATACTGATATATCATACTTTCAAAATGAAATCTGCAAGGGCAACAAGGAAACAATGCAAGAACAAAGGGCACAGAGGAAAACGAAGCAGATTCAAATTCAAGGCCTGGATTCCAGTCCCAGCTGTGGCAACAGTTCTGTGGCCCTGGAAAACATATGTAATATTTCTAAGTCTCCAAGTCTGTTAAATGAGGAGACTAGATTAAATGGTTTATAAGACCCATTCAAGATTAAATGATCTATGATTGTAGAGCATATGCATAAAATAATATTAGAATATTCAGGGTGGATTAAGGGGCAGGGGAAATACATCGGAACCAAACACTCAGTGCTCACTCACTTCTGTCATGTCCAATTCTTTGCAACCCCATTGTCTGTAACCCAGCAGGCTCCTCTGTCCATGGGATTCTCTAGGCAAGAATACTGGAGTGGGCATTATCAGAGAAATGCAAATCAAAACCACAATGAGGTACCATCTAATACCAGTCAGAATGGATGCTATCAAAAAGTCTACAAACAATAAATGCTGGAGTAGGTGTGGAGAAAAGGGAACCCTCTTACACTGTTGGTTGGAATGCAAACTAGTACATCCACTACGGAGAACTGTGTGGTGATTCCTTAAAAAACTCGAAATAGAACTGCCTTATGACCCAGCAATCCTACTGCTGGGCATACACACCAAGGAAATCAGAATTGAAAGAGACACATGTACCCCAATGTTCATTGCAAAACTGTTTACAATAGCTAGGACATGGAAGCAACCTAGATATCCATCAGCAGATGAATGGATAAGAAAGCTGTGGTACATATACACAATGGAGTGTTACTCAGCCTTTAAAAAAAAGCACATTTGAGTCAGTTCTAATGAGGTGGATGAAATTGAAGCTTATTATACAGAATGAAGTAAGTCAGAAAGAGAAACACCAGTACAATATATTAATGCATATATGTGGAATTTAGAAACATGGTAACAACAACCCTGCATGTGAGACAGCAAAAGGACACAGATATAAAGAACAGATGTTTGGGCTCTGGGAGAAGGGAGGGTGGGAAGATTTGAGAAAATAGAATTGATGCATGTATATTACCATATTTGAAATAGATGATGAGTCCAAGTTCAATGCCTGAAACATGGCACTCAAAGTTGGTGTACTGGGACAACCCAGAGGGATGGGATGGGGAGGGAGGAGGGAGGGGGGATCAAGATGGGGGGACACATGTACACCTGTGGCTGATTCATGTCAATGTATGGCAAAAACCCACCATAATATTGTAAAGTAATTAGCCTCCAATTGAAATAAATAAATTCATTTTTTAAAAAGGAATACTGAAGTGGGTTGCCATGCCCTCCTCCGGGAGATCTAACGCATCTCTTATGTCTCCTGCATTGGCAGTTGTGTTCTTTACCACTAGTGCCACCTGGGAAGCCCGAAGTGAAAGTGTTAGTTGCACATCCAGACACAAAGACTTAAAGCTTTCCATACAAGAGAGAGGAAAGAATGGAACTTACACCCTTCGTTGAAAACACACACAAGCTAATAAATAAAATATTTTATCTACTTCTTCAAATACTACTCCTTTCTCAAGAAATTAATTTTCCCCAAGGTTTTCCTCAGGGCAGCTTTGACATCCTTGTTCCTCAAACTATATATCAGTGGATTTAACATGGGCACCACAATGGTATAGAACAGGGATGACACTTTCCCTTGGTCAAGGGGCAAAACGGAAGGTGGTTTGAGATACACAAAAGCCCCAGAACCAAAGAAAAGGAAAACCAGAATTATGTGGGAGCTGCAAGTACTGAAAGCTTTGGACCTGCCCTCAGTGGAGTGAATGCGGAGAATGCTGGAAAGGATTAGAGCATAAGAGATGGAGATGGTGACAATGACCATTCCAATAACAGTGGTCACATCTATGAAGACCACCAGTTCGTGCACAGAAGAGCTGTTGCAAGCCAGCTCAAGCAGAGGAGGGATATCACACAAGAAATGATTGATGAGGTTGTCAGCACAGAAGATCAGACTTGCTATGCTTCCTGTGTGGGCCATGGCCCCTGAAAACCCCATCACATACACACCCAACAAAAGCAGTAAACAGACCTTAGGAGACATGGTGACTGTGTACACCAGTGGCTTACAGATAGCCACATAGCGGTCATATGCCATCGCTGACAGGACCAAGGACTCAGAGATGACAAAGAAGCAGAAGAAAAACAGTTGAGTCAAACACCCTGCATGCAAGATGCTGTTCTTCTTTGAGACAAAACTCATCAGCATTTTGGGAGTGATGGTAGTGGAGTAACAGAAGTCTATTAAGGAGAGGTTGAAGAGGAAGAAGTACATGGGGGTGTGCAGGCGTGAGTTCAACCCAATCAGCATTATCAAGCCCAGGTTCCCCACTACAGTGACCACATAGAAACCTAGAAACAGGAGGAAGAGGGGGATCTGGAGTCCTGGCTGGTCTGTTAAGCCTGCAAGGATGAATTCTGTCACCGAAGAGTTCTCAGCTGCCATTCTCCCCTGGAGAAAACCCGGTCCATGGGGGAACGAAAAGAGAACCATTTTGAGAGAAACACCACTACCACCCTCCCAGTACCCACCTCCCATTCTTGAGAATGAAATCCACCAAGACATTTGAGATTTCGTGTGGAAGGAAGGTTTTTACCATTTGCTATGGATCTACCTTAATAGCTAAGTGACTTGACCTTCCAGAGAACAATAAAGAGGCTAGACTTTGCCTCCAGAGTGACCGCTGGCACTTCTACAAGAAGTAGACATATATTCATATTCCAGTTCATTCAAAAATAAGAGATGTCTTTTAGGTCTTTATGTCAGTCCATTTTCTGTGCCCTGTCTCTCCTACTTCTGTTTGACAATGGGGACTTTCCCTTGACTGGCAGAAGACACTGTGACTTCTCAGAGCTCCCACCTCTGGGTCAGTGTTGACAAACAAAGAAGGAGATCCCATATTTTTCCAGGATCTCCTGTCTCTAGTGGCTTTAGAGTTAATGATAATTGTTTCAAGCTAGCACTTATTTAAGTGGCTACTATGTGAGGCTGTGTACTAAGAGCTATGTGACAATACTATTATCCACATTTTGCAGATGAGAAAGCTGAGTTAAGTAACTTACCCAAAACTCAGCCCTAAAACTACTGAGCAGCCGCCAGAAGGTGAACTTGGGCAGTCTGACTCTCACAGTTTGCACTGGTAACCACCATGTTGCATGACTGACCAGGGCCAATCACGTACTCACCTTCCTTTAGTTTAGAGCTGTAAGGCCATACTCCACTGTCTCTTGTCCACAATTGTCCTGGGAAAGAAAATGACCATAGTGAATTGAAGATAGCTGCTTTGAGCTCAGAACTCTCTCCTCACAATCTGGTCTTAAGAATCAGAATCTCTGATTTATCTTGTATCTCATTCTGCTATGAAGAGCATGTTTCCAATTACTGGTTTACTCAAAACCCCTCCAGCTACAAGGAAGAAGGCTGTGCCTTTTCCTGACTAGTGGATAACAGGAGAATGGGGAGTTTTATTAGGATTGTAGATCTCAGTGACTTCATTATTCAGAGACTCCCTCAAGACCATTTCCTGAGAGATTACTTTCCCAGGGATAGAAATGTTTGTTTATACCCTTGATATTACTTGCTTTGGTTTTCATTTTTTGTTGTTGTTGTTTCTTCATTTTTTTATGATATTATACATGTTTTAATGCCATTCTCTTAAATCGTTCCCCCCTCCCCCACCTCTCCCACAGAGTCCAAAAGACTTCTATACATCTGTGTCTCTTTTATTGTCTCGCATACAGGGTTGTCATTACCATCTTTCTAAATTCCTTATATATGCGTTAGTATACTGTTTTGGTGTTTTTCTCTCTGGCTTACTTCACTCTGTATAATAGGCTCCAGTGTCATCCACCTCATTAGAACTGATTCAAATGTATTCTTTTTAATAGCTGAGTAATACTCCATTGTGTATATGTACCACGGCTTTCTCATCCATTCATCTGCTGATGGACATCTAGGTTGCTTCCATGTCCTGGCTATTATAAACAGTGCTGTGATGAACACTGGGGTACACGTGTCTCTTTCCCTTCTGGTTTCCTCAGTGTGTATGGCCAGCAGTGGGATTGCTGGGTCATATGGCAGTTCTATTTCCAGTTTTCTAAGGAATCTCCACACTGTTTTCCATAATGGCTGTACTAGTTTGCATTCCCACCAACAGTGTAATAGGGTTCCCTTTTCTCCACACCCTCTCCAGCATTTATTGCTTGTAGACTTTTGGATTGCAACCATTCTGACTGGCATGAAATGGTACCTCATTGTGGTTTTGAATTACATTTCTCTAATAATGAGTGATGTTGAGCATCTTTTCATGTGTTAGTTAACCATCTGTATGTCTTCTTTGGAAAAATGTCTACTTAGTTCTTTGGCCCATTTTTTGATTGGGTTGTTTATTTTTCTGGAATTGAGCTGTAGGAGTTGCTTGTATATTTTTGAGATTAGTTGTTTGTCAGTTGCTTCATTTGCTATTATTTTCTCCCATTCTGAAGGCTGTCTTTTCACCTTGCTTAGAGTTTCTTTTGTTGTGCAGAAGCTTTTAAGTTTAATTACATCCCATTTGTTTATTTTTGCTTTTTTCCCAATATTCTGGGAGGTGGGTCATAGAGGATCCTGCTGTGATGTATGTCGGAGAGTGTTTTGCCTATGTTCTCCTCTAAGACATTTATAGTTTCTGGTCTTATGTTTAGATCTTTAATCCATTTTGAGTTTATTTTTGCGTATGGTGTTAGAAAGTGTTCTAGCTTCATTGTTTTACAAGTGGTTGATCAATTTTCCCAGCACCACTTGTTAAAGAGATTGTCTTTTCTCCATTGTATATTCTTGCTCTTTTGTCGAAGATAAGATGTCCATAGGTGTGCGGATTTATCTCTGGGATTTCTATTTTGTTCCATTGATCTATATTTCTGTCTTTGTGCCAGTACCATACAGTCTTGATGACTATGGCTTTGTAGTAGAGCCTGAAGTCAGGCAGGTTGATTCCTCCAGTTCCATTCTTCTTTCTCAAGACTGCTTTGGCTATTCGAGGTTTTTTGTATTTCCACACAAATTGTGAAATTATTTGTTCTAGCTCTGTGAAAAAAACTGCTGGTAGCTTGATAGGGATTGCATTGAATCTATAGATTCCTTTGGGTAGTATACTCATTTTCACTATATTGATTCTTTCGATCCATGAACATGGTATATTTCTCCATCTATTAGTGTCTTCTTTGATTTCTTTCAACAGTGTTTTACAGTTTTCTATATATAGGCCTTTAGTTTCTTTAAGTAGATATATTCCTAAGTATTTTCTTCTTTTCATTGCAATGGTGAATGGAATTGTTTCCTTAATTTCTCTTTCTATTTTCTCATTATTGGTATATAGGAATGCAAAGGATTTCTGTGTGTTGATTTTATATCCTGCAACTTTACTATATTCTTTGATTAGCTCTAGTAATTTTCTGGTGGAGTCTTTAGGGTTTTCTATGTAGAGCATCATGTCATCTGCAAACAGTGAGTTTTACTTCTTCTTTTCCAATTTGGATTCCTTTCATTTCTTTTTCTGCTCTGATTGCTGTGGCCAAAACTTCCAAAACTATGTTGAAAAGTAGTGGTGAGAGTGGGCACCTTTGTCTTGGTCCTGACTTTAGGGGAAATGCTTTCAATTTTTCACCATTGAGGATAATGTTTGCTTTGGGTTTGTCATATATAGCTTTTATTATGTTGAAGTATTGCTTTGGTTTTTAGAGACAGTTTCTCTCAACAAACAGTTATCTGGTATAATTAAGAAAAAATCATTGGAAAAATGACTGTTATTACCATTTCTTGAATATCCATTACTGTGCCTGACAAAGACCCTTTACACTTTCTGGCTGCCAAGATTGAAAACATCATGCACATATATTCTATTTCTCATAATAATGATATTCGTTATTAAGGTAAGTTGCTCACAGAGACAATGTGTCTCAGAGCCCACATGCCTGGGTCTGTGTAAATTTAAGCCCGTATATATAATCACCTGATTAAACTTCCTCTTCTTGAGGGTCACTGGAATTCTTAAAGCAGAGTCCCTGCCTTCTGAAATCTGGCAATTTTGGGAAAAGTAACAAATAAATATGAAATGACTTTAATAAAAACAAGAATTATGTCAAGAAACAATTAACACTAAGAGCTATCTATTATAATTTAGAGTAAGATACGCTTTCCAGGTGGCTCAGACAGTAAAGAGTCCACCTGTAATGCAGGAAAACCAGGTTCAATCCCTGGATCAGGAAAATGTCCTGGAGAAAGAAATGGCAACCCACTCCAATATTCCCACCTGGTGATCCCATGGACAGAGGAGCCTAATGGGCTACAATCCCTGCAGTTGCAAAGAGTCAGACAAAACTGTGCAACTAACACTTTCACTTTTCACTTTCATTCAATAGTGTATTCATATTTCATTCATTCTGGGAATAACTGCACTGTCCAGCAAACAAGAAAGAAGATTTCTGTGATTCTCTGCCCTTATCTTCCCATAGGCTCTAAGTCTAGTGGTAGCAAAGGTTCCCTATCAAGCACTTCGTCTCAGCGTCTGTCAGAAGCAGCTTTTCTCTCAACTAAAACTCCCTTTGGCTGTCCCTACCTTCCACCCACTTGTAATCGAGTGCTCCTCTCTATTGACTTTCTAGCTTCTCCAATTCTGAGGCTGACTCCTCATAGATCAGATTCCCAATCCAGGGATATATCCAAATTTGTTCGTCCTCTTTAGTTTGCCTTTGTCTATTGTGTCTTCTACTTCTGAACATAAACTTCTGCCTTGTCAAAATTTTCATTAGATTAAAGCCTCGATGCACTGGTTTTGATGTTTTTACTGAATGATGTCAGATGATGCATGACTGTAGGTGAGATTTTCAAAGTTGAGGTGCTTTGGGAGAACCTATATATGGAAATTGATACAATCACTATGAAGGAAATTATGGAGATTCCTTAAGAAGCTAGGAATAAAACTATCCTATGACCCAGTAGTCCCAGCATTGATTTCCTTTAGGATTGACTGGCTTGATCTCCTTGCTGTCCAAGGGACTCTCAAGAGTCTTCTACAACACCACAATTCAGAAGCATCAGTCCTTCACCTCTCAGTCTTCTTTATGGTCCAGCTCTGACACCTATACATGACTACTGGAAAAACCATAGCTTTGACCAGACGGACCTTTCTTGGCAAAGTCATGTCTCTGCTTTTTAATATACTGTCTATGGTTGTCATAGTTTTTCTTCCAAGGAGGAAGTGTCTTAATTTCAAGGCTGCAGTCACCATCTCAGTGATTTTGGGAGCTCAAGGAAATAAAGTCTGTCACTGTTTGCATTGTTTCTCCATCTATTTGTCATGAAGTGATGGGACCAGATGCCGATCACTCAGCTATAAAAGAAACAAAATTGTGTCAGTTGTAGTGATCTGGGTGAACCTAGAGTCTGCCAAACAGAGTGAGGTAAGCCAAAAAGGGAAAATATATATACTATATTACTGCATATGTATACATGGAATCTAGAGAAATGGTACTGATGAACCTATCTGCAGGGAAAGAATAGATGCAGATGTAGAGTGTGGACTTGTTGAACAGTGAGGGAAGGAGCGGGTGGGATGAACTGAGAGAGTGGGACTGCCATGTGTACACTACTGTGTGTAAGCAGACAGCTAGGGGGAGGCTCCTGTAGAGCACGAGGGGCTCAGCTCAGTGCTCTGTGATGACCTAGAGGGGTCGATGGGGGATGTGGGAGGGAGCCCCTTGGGAGGGGATATATGTATACATATGGCTGATTCATGTTGTTGTATAGCAGGAATTAACACAGCATTGTAAAGCAATTATCCTTCAATTAAAAAATTTAAAAGGAAACTTACCACAGAAATAATGAAAGAATTTGGTTATGGAGCTTCCTCAGGGCTCATCTTTGTTACAAGTAACACCTCAAGGGTCTTCAAAACAAATTTTTATCTTAAGCTTTACATTTCAAGAACAAATGTACTATTTTACAAAGAAAATCTCCCTGTGCAGTGCTATAAAATCTACAATTTCCCAAGGATGAAAGATAAATCAAGATTATGAAGTGAACTGACATAAAAAGGGGATTAACAAGGGGAAAAAACTGACATCATCTCAAGTCCAAAGTGTGTGGCTTAATATGCTGGAGCAGGGAGATGATTCTTAACACAATAAATATCTCCATGGACAAGAAAAAGTGTTTCTAAAAACAGAAGTATTAGACAAATAGAAAACAAAGATTGAAGGGATTAAATGCAATTTATAGACCTTTCAGTTCAGTTCACTTCAGTCGCTCAGTCGTCTCCGGCTCTTTGCGACCCCATGAATCACAGCACGCCAGGCCTCCCTGTCTATCACCAACTCCCTGAGTTCACTCAGACTCACGTCCATTGAGTCAGTGATGCCATCCAGCTATCTCATCCTCTGTTGTCCCCTTCTCCTCCTGCCATCCCTCCCAGCATCAGTCTTTTCCAATGAGACCTGTACTGAAAATGAAAGCCACACTTTTTCTCTAAAAAGTGTTTCAGAACTTTACAAAGCCTTTTCCCAACAACTTTATTCTGGTGGCTAGCTCACATCTAGAAGGGATGTGTTGCTGTGGAAGGAGCCAAATCTAATTGTACTGAGTCTTCTGCCTTGAACTAATCCTGGCTGTACTGCCTTGACCAAGATGCTAAGTTCTCTTTGCTGGTGTTCCCCTCTCTACAGCATGGCAACAGTTAAAACTGATTTGTCTGTGTCACAGTATCGTTCATGAATTACATCAGATATTTTAAACCAGGTGGATATTCTGATGTCCTGTTTACTTGATACCATTGAGAACTTCATTTTCAAGACACTTTAACTTTCCACCTTTCCTTCAACTTCTCCCCACTTATTTTCATTCTCCTTCAAGGTTCCTTATTCACCTGTCCATGAATGTTAATGACAACAGATCCTCAACTTCTTTCCTCTTGTCCTACTCACTTTTTCTGAGCCATCTCATCCACTTGCTCACAATGAATGAATTCAAAGTCCAATCTATATTTCTAGCTGGGATTTTACACCTATAACACCAGCTACCCACCGCACATCTCCACCTGAATGCCCCATAGACATGTGGGTCATCCACTGGGGTTTGCTCCTGAGTCTGCCCTGGAGGACTTGGGTTTGCCGCTGTGAGGGCCAGGTGTGGAGGTGATGCAGCTGCTTGGGTCGCAGGCGGTCTGGCAGCACCAGGTACTCAGGGGCACTGGCGGCTAGGGCTGCAGGAAATATAGTGCTCTAGAATGGTATGGCAACCAGTATTGGCCAATACGCTCCAATATTCTTGTCTGGAGAACCCACTCCCTGACAGAGAAGCCTGGCAGGACACAGTCTACAGGGTTGCAAAGAGTCGGACATGACCAAAGTGACCCTGCATGCATAGACACAAGACTTTTTGCCTGTGGCAGCTCTGCCCCAGTGAAAGTTGAGTGTGAAGGTGGTGCAGCTGCTTGGCTCTCAGGGACCCTGGCGAGGCCAAGTGTGCAGGGACGCAGAGTGCCTCCCCTGCAGGGGTTATGGCCCTATCAGGGTCTTTTCGAGCCTCTTGGAGCTGACGACCAGAAGGCCTCTTTGGCAAGTCTTTCTCTGTAGCTCCACCCTCATGCACTTAGAGGGTTCCCTTCCCTGGGATCCTTTTCTTTTGTTTGGCACATCAGGCACATACAACGGCCCCCCGAATGGTGTCATACTCAGTAGATCGGTGCATCAGGCACTTAAAGGAGCACCCTGGGTGGGGTCCTACTCTGAAGTTCAGTGCCTCAGGCATTTGATGGGCAAGTCTCTCTATTGTTTAGCTGCCAATGCTGGCATGTGGGGGAAGAGAGACTATGGTGATGGCTCCACCCCTTACATGTGACTCAGCAATATAGCCTTGCTTCCATGGCTACCTGGCTTTCCTCCACAGGCACTTCCAACCACAATTTCCTCCCTCACATTCTATCGATCCGTCTCTCTGCAGTCAACAGCACCTCTCACCCTGGGATTGCTCCACACTCCCTAAACTCCAGATCCCAGCCACTGCACCTTCCAGAGGACCAGCGTGCCTGTCCAGAATATGTAGGGTCGTGTCAAGGACTGTCTGATTCTCATTCTATTTAGGCTGCCACAGATCAGCTGTTTCACTCTCAGCCTTAAATGTTTCTCTTCTGACTCGGACAATTGCCCCAATGTGGGGATTGGACCCCTGCTTCAGTTTCCCCACCCACTGAGGGCAGGTCCAACCTTACTAACACTTCTGTTTTTCCCCCTAGTTCCTTCAGCCTACTGAGTTTTGTTCAAATATAGCACAATTGCACTCATCTCACACGTTAGTAAAGTAATGCTCAAAATTCTCCAAGCCAGGCTTCAGCAGTACGTGAACCGTGAACTTCCAGATATTCAAGCTCGTTTTAGAAAAGGCAGAGGAACCAGAGATCAAATTGCCAACGTCTGCTGGATCATCAAAAAAGCAAGAGAGTTCCAGAAAAACATCTATTTCTGCTTTATTGACTATGCCAAAGCCTTTGACTGTGTGGATCACAATAAACTGTGGAAAATTCTTCAAGAGATGGGAATACCAGACCACCTGACCTGCCTCTTGAGAAACCTGTATGCAGGTCAGAAAGCAACAGTTAAAACTGGACATGCAACACCAGACTGGTTCCAAATAGGAAAAGGAGCACGTCAAGGCTGTATATTGTCACCATGCTTATTTAACTTATATGCAGAGTACATCATGAGAAACGCAGGGCTGGAAGAAACACTAGCTGAAATCAAGATTGCCGGGAGAAATACCAATCACCTCAGATATGCAGATGACACCACCCTATGGCAGAAAGTGAAGAGGAACTAAAAAGCCTCTTGATGAAATTGAAAGAGGAGAATGAAAAAGTTGGCTTAAAGCTCAACATTCAGAAAATGAAGATCATGGCATCTGGTCCCACCACTTCATGGGAAATAGATGGCAAAACAGTGGAAATAGTGTCAGACTTTGTTTTTCTGGGCTCCAAAATTACTGCAGATGGTGATTGCAGCCATGAAATTAAAAGATGCTTACTCCTTGGAAGGAAAGTTATGACCAACCTAGACAGCATATTCAAAAGCAGGGACATTACTTTGCCAACAAAGGTCCATCTAGTCAAGGATCTGGTTTTTGCAGTGGTCATGTATAGATGTGAGAGTTGGACAGTAGAGAAAGCTGAGCTCTGAAAAATTCATGCTTTTGAACTGTGGTGTTGGAGAAGACTCTTGAGAGTCCCTTGGACTGCAAGGAGATCCAAACAGTCCATTCTAAAGGACATCAGTCCTGGGTGTTCTTTGGAAGGAGTGATGCTGAAGCTGAAACTCCAATACTTTGGCCACCTCATGCAAAGAGTTGACTCCTTGGAAAAGACTCTGATGCTGGGAGGGATTGGGGGCAGGAGGAGAACGGGATAACAGAGGATGAGATGGCTGGATGGCATCACCGACTCGATGGATGTGAGTTTGAGTGAACTCCGGGAGTTGGTGATGGACAGGGAAACCTGGCGTGCTGCGATTCATGGGGTCGCAAAGAGTCCTACACGACTGAGCGACTGAACTGAACTGAACTGAACTGAGTTTTGCGTGGTTCTGTATATCTTTTCCACATGTCAGGTACCCCTGTCCGCTGTCAGCTAGTGTTCTGCATGCACGTATGTGTCTGAAGGTGTGTTCCTGATGTACCCATGGAGCGAGATGTACTCCATGTCCAGCTACTCCTCCGCCATCTTGTTTTCCTTCTGTATATCTTCTTTGATGATGTATCTTCCAAGGTCTGAGAGATGAGTTGTTTTCAAGGTTTTGGGGAATGGCAGGATGGACAGGTAGAATACAAGAGTATTTTTAGGACAGTGAAACAACTTGTATGTCACTATAAATGTTTATATATATATATATATATATATATATATATATATTGCTATACATTTGTCAAACTCCACAAAATGCACAATACCAAGAGTGCCCTAATGTTATCTATGGACTTGAGTGGCAATGATGTATCAACGTGGATTCATAAATCATAACAAATATGCAACTCTGATCGGGGATGCTGATAATGGGAGAGGCTATGCATATAAGGAGGCAAGAGATATGTGGGAAATCTCTGTACGTTCAGTTCAATTTTGCTTTGAGCCAAAAACTGCTCCAAACAAAAATAAGGTCTTTTTTTGAAAATGGTTTTTATATTCACAGTTATCAAGAGAAGAAAGCATGCCATACCATGAGAGCTAAACACAGAAGCACAGGATTGGTTAGGAAGCAAAAAGAGAGGATGTAACTGGACAAGAGACTTGTGTTTTCCACATGGAATAATGAGCAAGTTTAGGATTGACTAGTTTGAATAATTTCAGCTGGTTCTGGAACACAAGGGCTGTCCCCAGTTGTCTAGAAACCGAATTTGGCTTAGTTAGGGAAGATGGATTGTGGCCCAGAGTTTGAGAGCACAGTAAACGAGGTTGTTGGGTGTATGGGTCCAGCAGTGGTTGGTTTGCATTTGAAGCTGCACTCATAAATGAAGAAGTTCATCACAACTAAGCCTGCTTCATAAGAAATGCTAAAAAGCGTTCTTCAAGCTGATGTTCAGTTCAATTCAGTCGCTCAGTCGTGTCCGACTCTTTGCGACCCCATGAACCACAGCTGATGAAAAGGCACTAATTAATAACATGAAAATGTTTGAAAATACACAAGGTATTTGTAAATGTAAGTATATAGTCAAACTCAGAATACTATTATGATATAATATGGTGGTGTGCTGCTGCTGCTGCTGCTCCTACTAAGTCGCTTCAGTCGTGTCCAACTCTTTGTGACCCCATAGACGGCAGCCCACCAGGCTCCCCTGGGATTCTCCAGGCAAGAACACTGGAGTGGGTTGCCATTTCCTTCTCCAATGCATGAAAGTGAAAAGTGAAAGTGAAGTCACTCAGTCCTGTCTGACTCTTAGCGACCTCATGGACTGCAGCCCACCAGGCTCCTCCGTCCATGGGATTTTCCAGGCAAGAGTACTGGAGTGGGGTGCCATTGCTTTCTCCGAATATGGTGGTATCCAAGCCACTAAACTCTAATATAAAGGTTAAAGGACAAAATTATTAAAATAACTATAGCTACAATATTGTGTTAATGGATCATTGTTGTTGTTTAGTCTGTAAGTAGTGTCTGAGTCTTTACAACCCAATGGACTGCAACATGCCAGGCTTCCCTCTCCTTCATTATCTCCCTGAGTTTGTTCTAAATTCATGTCCATTGAGTCAATGATGCTGATAACCATCTCATCCTCTGTCACTCCTTTCTCCTTTTGCCTACAATCTTTCCCAGCATCAGGGTCTTTATAAATGAGTCAGCACCTCTTTGCATCAGGTGGCCAAACTATTGGACTTTCAGCTTCAGCATGAGTCCTTCCAATGAATATTCAGGGTTGATTTCCTTTAGGATTCATTGGTTTGACGTCCTTGCAGCCCACAGGATTCTCAAGAGTCTTCTCCAGCACCACATTTTGACAGCATCAGTTCTTCAGCACTCTGCCTTCTTTATGGTCCAACTCTCCCAACCATACATGATTACTGGAAAAACCATAGCTTTGATCATATGGACCTTTGTCAGCAAGCTGATGTCTCTGCTTTTTGATACGTTGTCTAGGTTTGTCATAGCTTTCCTTGCAAGAAGCAAGCATCTTTTAATTTCATGTAACTGATATACAATATGCTAATAGATATACAATATGAAAAGAACTAGGCTGTGTCAGCAGGGAGAGAGTAAAAGGGTAAAGTTTTTGTACACAACTGAACTTAAGTTGCTGTCAGCATAAAATAGACTGTTATATCTATACAATGTTTTAGGTATGCCTAAAGCATACCTAAAACAAAAACCCTAAGAGATACACAAAAGATAAAGAGAAGGGAGTCGAAGTACACCAATATGGAAAATTATTCAAAAAGGAAAGTAGCCAGAGAGGAGAAAAGGTATAAAAGAGCTACAAAATAGCCAGAAAACAATAAGATATCATTAGTAAGTTGTTATTTATCAACTATTACTCTTAATGTAAATGAATTAAATTCCCCTATCAAAGGCATAGAGTAACTGGATGGATAAAAAAAAAAAAACTCAACTACATGATTCCTGTAAGAGACTCACTTCAGGTTTACTGACACACATGGAGTCAAAGTGAAAGGAAGGAAAAAGATACTTTATGCAAGTGAAAAATTAAAGAGCAATGGTACCTATACTTATATCTGACAAAGCAGACATCAAATTTAAAATGATCACAAGGGACAAAAAATTGTCATTAGATAATGACAAGGGGATAATTCATCAAGGGAATAGAATAACCATAAATTATATGCACTAAATATCTAAGCATCCCATTAATCAGATACTAACAGATCTGAAGGGAGACATTGACAACAATACAAAAAGAACACATGGTTACGACACCCCACTGCCAATAATGGATAGATCACCCAGACAAAAAAGTAAAAAGGAAATGTCAAACTTGAACTATGCTTTAGACTAAATTGTCCTAACAGACATCTATAGAATATACCATCCCACAGCAGTGGAATACTTGTCAAAGACACACAGAACATTTTCTAGGATATATTACATGATAGTTCATAAAGAAGCCCTAGGAAATTTTAAAAGACTGAAATCATGCAAAGCATCTCTTTTATCCACATTTGTATGAAACTAGAAATCAGTAACATGAAGAAAGCCAGAAAATTCACAAATATGTGGAAATTAAACAGCATACTCCTGAAATACCAGTCAGTCAAAGAATAATTTTTTTTTAAATCTTGAGATAAACTGAATGGAAATACAACATACCAAATCTTATGGGCTACAACAAAAGCAGTTCTAAGAGTGAAAATTTTCCTGTTAATTTTTATTTAAGGATAGTTGATTTACAATGTTGTGTTAGTTTCTCGTGTACAACAAAGTAATTCAGGCAGATGTATAGATAAATATAAATGGTGTGTGTGCTCAGTAGCTTTAGTCTTGTCCGACTCTTTGTGAACCTATGGACTGTAGACTGCAGGCTCCTCTGGTCATAGGATTCTCCAAGTAAGAATACCAGTGTGGGTTGCCATTTCCTTCTCCAAAGAACTCCATTGCAGATGGGTTCTTTACTGCTGAGTCACTGGGAAAGCCACAAATATGGCTTTCTCAGATTCATCTTGATTATGTCTTATTACAGTATTTTGAATGTAGTTCCCTGCGCTATATAGTAGGACCTTCTGATTTATCTATTTAAATGTAGGAGTTTATGTGTGCTAATCCCAAACTCTTAATTTATCCCTCCCCTCTTACCCCTTGGTACCCAAAAGTTTGTTTCTATGTCTGTGAGTCTCTACCTTTATGTAAGTGAACTTATTTGTATTATATTTAAGATTCCACATACAATTGATACCATATGATATTTATCTTTCAATGTGACTTGCTTCACTTGTAAGATAATCTCTAGGTCCATCAATGTTGCTGCAAATGACATTATTTCATTCTTTATAATGGCTGAGAAATATTCCATTGTCTCTCCTGAGGAAATAATCAGAAATCTAGACAAAATTTTAACACAAACTAACAATTATAGCATTATTTATAATAATAAAACATTGGAGAGCCTGACACAATTTTAATTTTTAACAATAGAAGGAAGATTATTAATGACATTTTTACATGATGAAACCCATGAAAAAGTATGATTCAAAAATATTTACTGATAAGTAAATGCTCCCATTATAATGAGAAAGTTAACAATATTTTATAACATGACACATAGAGCATAATCACACTGGAAGAAAATGTTATACTGCAGATAAGATCCTCATTTCCTGATCTCTGAATGGTGGAGTGTGTGTATCAGTTAGCTGTTGCTATAGAAGAGTCTCACAAAATCTCACTTGTGTACAGCAATGATTATTTGTTGCTCACATGTCTACAAGATTGTTGTGGTGCATCTTGTCTGGTGCATAAGCCTATATGTATACATGTATATTATATATATAAGTGTACAAAGATATATTTTTGAATATAGACATATTCATAAGGAATAGCAACAGCTGTTGCTTCTAAGGAGAATTCAGGGATGGAATAACTAGAGGGGAAGCAGCCATATCATCACTGCATAACCTCCACTTGTGTTGTTTAATTGTTTACCATGTGCAAGAATTACTTGGTCAAAATGTTTTTACTGTATTTTAATAATATTTAATACAGGAAATAGCAACCCACTTCAGTATTCTTGCCTGGAAAACTTCATGGACAGAGGAGCCTAGCAGGCTACAGTCCAGGGAGTTGCAAAGAGCCAGACACAACTGAACAACTAAGCATGCACACAAAATATAATTTTAAAATGAAAATTAGAAAAGAGCCAATTTTTCTCATGAATAAGGAAGTTCTTGAAAGGTGAAGTGATATGCTACAGACCATGCAAAAAGCAAAGGAAGTGCTGATAACTAGATGAAAGAGTTCCAGCAGGAAAGGAACTAAGATTTATTAAGTGCCTGGCATTTACTTCTCTCAAAACCTCATGAAGTCAAGACCATTATCTCACTTTTAAAAACAGAGAAATTAATATTTAAAGACATTAAGTAATGTTCTCAAAATCACACAACTATCAACTGAGCTTACCAGATTACTACCAACCAACTCCATTACAGGCTCACAAATTGATGCTTCCTCTGCAACCTTTTGAAAGGGTCTTAGTCACCTCATTCACCAGCCACATAAACCACACATTCAAAAGGTCTCCTGAATTCAATTCTCATTCCCTGTTGCATACAGAGTAAAGCAAAACCTTCCCCCAGCACTCTCAGTTCTATAACTTTGATCTAAAGGGCAAACTAACCACACATTCAAAGTTCCCTTTTTCCCAAAGGAAGAGAACCTTCCCAAAGAAAAGCTCATATGAAAAATGTCTCGTCAGAATTTAACATGTTAATACTTTTCCAAAGAACTTTCCTTTATTACTAATTAATCATTGAGACCCAAGGTGTTCCAATGTATTCTATACCACTTTACCCAGTGTTCTGGTGTGTAAAACAGTCAAAATGAATTATCTCTTTCCCATACATGACTGCATGAGAATATCTGTGCAATCTGTAGTGCCTTAATCCTCTGGAAATGACCTCTTCTAATAATCAGCTGCTTAGTACTTCCATAAATAACTAAATCCACAAACTATTTACTCCTATCTTACAACTTACAGACTCTTAAGTAGTCTATCCCAAGCTACAGACTTTTCCATCAGAGCTAAATACCCAAACTAACCCTTCAGTTCAGTTCACTTCAGTCACTCAGTCGTCTCAGACTCTTTGTGACCCCATGAATTGCAGACAACCAAGTCTCCCTTTCCATCACGAACTCCGGGAGTTCACCCAAACTCATGTCCATCGAGTCTGTGATACCATCCAGCCATCTCATCCTCTGTCATCCTCTTCTCCTCCTGTTCCCAATCCCTCCCAACATCAGGGTCTTTTCCAGTGAGTCAACTCTTCGCATGAGGTGGCCACAGTATTGGAGTTTCAGCTTCAGCATCAGTCCTTCCAATGAACATCCAGGACTGATCTCCTTTACAATGGACTGGTTGGATAGCCGTGCCGTCCAAGGGCTCTCAAGAGTCTTCTCCAACACCACAGTTCAAAAGCATCAATTCTTCGGTGCTCAGATTTCTTCACAGTCCAAATTTCATATCCATACATGACCACTAGAAAAACCAGAGCCTTGACTAGGTGGACGTTTGTTGGCAATGTAATGTCTCTGCTTTTGAATATGCTGTCTATGTTGGTCATAACTTTCCTTCCAAAGACTAAGCGTCTTTTAATTTCATGGCTGCAATCACAATCTGCAGTGACTTGGAGCCCCCCAAAAATAGTCTGACAATGTTTCCACTGTTTCCCCATCTATTTCCCATGAAGTGATGGGACCAGATGCCATGATCTTCATTTTCTGAATGTTAAGCTTTAAGCCAACTTTTTCACTGTGCTCTTTCATTTTCATCAAAAGGCTTTTTAGTTCCTCTTCACTTTCTGCCATAGGGTGGTGTCATCTGCATATCTGAGGTGACTGATGTTTCTCCCAGCAATTTTGATTCCAGCTTATGCTTCTTCCAGCCCAGCATTTCTCATGATGTACTCTGCATAGAAGTTAAATAAGCATGGTGACAATATACAACCTTGATATACACCTTTTCCTATTTGGAACCAGTCTGGTGTTCCATGTCCAGTTCTAACTGTTGCTTCCTGACCTGAATACAGGTTTCTCAAGGGGCAGGTCAGGTGGTCTCACATTCCCATCTCTTCAAGAATTTTCCACAGTTTATTGTGATCCACACAGTCAAAGGCTTTCACGTAGTCAATAAAGCAGAAATAGATGTTTTTCTGGAACTCTCTTGCTTTTTTGATGATCCAGCAAACGTTGGCAATTTGGTCTCTGGTTCGTCTGCCTTTTTTAAACCAGCTTCAACATCTGGAAGTTCACAGTTCACGTACTGCTGAAGCCTGGCTTGGAGAATTTTGAGCATTATGTTACTAGCGTGTGAGATGAGTGCAATTGTGTGGTAGTTTGAGCATTCTTTGGCATTGCTTTTCTTTGGGATTGGAATGAAAACTGACCTTTTCCAGGCCTGTGGCCACTGCTGAGTTTTCCAAATTTGCTGCCATATTGAGTGCAGCACTTTCACAGCATCATCTTTCAGGATTTGAAAGAGCTCAACTGGAATTCCACCACCTCCACTAGCTTTGTTCGCAGTGATGCTTCCTAAGGCCCACTTGAATTCACATTCCAGGATGTCTGGCTCTAGGTGAGTGATCACACCATCGTGATTATCTTGATCATGAAGCTCTTTTTTTGTACAGTTCTTCTGTGTATTCTTGCCACCTCTTCTTAATATCTTCTGCTTCTTTAGGTCCATACCATTTCTGTCCTTTATCGAGCCCATCTTTGCATGAAATGTTCCCTTGGTATCTCTAATTTTCTTGAAGAGATCTCTAGTCTTTCCCATTCTGTTGTTTTCCTCTCTTTCTTTGCATTGATCGCTGAGAAAGGCTTTCTTATCCCTCCATGCTATTCTTTGGAACTCTGCATTCAGATGCTTATATCTTTCCTTTTCTCCTTTGCTTTTTGCTTCTCTTCTTTTCACAGCTATTTGTAAGGCCTCCCAGGCAGCCATTTTGCTTTTTTGCATTTCTTTTCCATGGGGATGGTCTTGATCCCTGTCTCCTGTACAATGTCATGAACCTCCGTCCATAGTTCATTAGGCACTCTATCTATCATATGTAGTCCCTTAAATCTATTTCTCACTTCCACTGTATAATCATAAGGGATTTGATTTAGGTCATACCTGAATAGTCTAGTGGTTTTCCCTACTTTCTTCAATTTAAGTCTGAAATTGGCAATAAGGAGTTCATGATCTGAGCCACAGTCAGCTCCCGGTCTTGTTTTTGCTGACTGTATAGAGCTTCTCCATCTTTGGCTGAAAAGAATATAAGAAATCTGATTTCGATGTTGACCATCTGGTGATGTTCATGTATAGAGTCTTCTCTGCTGCTGCTGCTGCTAAGTCACTTCAGTTGTGTCCGACTCTGTGGGACCCCATAGACGGCAGCCCACCAGGCTCCCCCGTCCCTGAGATTCTCCAGGCAAGAACACTGGAGTGGGTTGCCATTTCCTTCTCCAATGCATGAAAGTGAAAAGTGAAAGTGAAGTCGCTCAGTCGTGTCCAACCCTCAGCGACCCCATGGACTGCAGCCTACCAGGCTCCTCCATCCATGGGATTTTCCAGGCAACAGTACTGGAGTGGATGCCATTGTCCTCTGAGAGTCTTCTCTTCTAACCCTTAAATAACTCTAAATTCTGACTCTCTTAGTCTTGAAATAATGTTGGAAATATTCCAATCAAGCATCTTTATAATGCTTTAAATAACAGAAGTTCTAATTCACTAGCCCGGGTCCCTCAGCTTCTACACGTAGCCATAGGAGTTACCATGCTTCACCTGCTATCTTGGACCTACACACTTGATACCCACACACCACATTTTTAACACAATTCTGTTGTCAGTTGGCCAGGATCAAGTTTAGCGAACATTTGTCTCCTACTCTTGTGAAGAAATGTAATATTCAAAACTTATATACTGAGAACTTTTATTAAATAACTGTGACTACTGTCAGATTTTAATATACTGATATATCATACTTTCAAAATGAAATCTGCAAGGGCAACAAGGAAACGATGCAAGAACAAAGGGAACAGAGGAAAACGAAGCAGATTGAAATTCAAGGCCTGGATTCCAGTCCCAGCTGTGGCACCAGTTCTGTGGCCCTGGAAAACATATGTAATATTTCCAAGTCTCCAAGTCTGTTAAATGAGGAGACTAGATTAAATGGTTTATAAGACCCATTCAAGATTAAATGATCTATGATTGTAGAGCATATGCATAAAATAATATTATAAGATTCAGGGTGAATTAAGGGGCAGGGGAAGTACATCTGAACCAAACATTCAGTGCTCACTCACTTCTGTCATGTCCAATTCTTTGCAACCCCATTGTCTGTAACCCAGCAGGCTCCTCTGTCCATGGGATTCTCTAGGCAAGAATACTGGAGTGGGCATTATCAGAGAAATGCAAATCAAAACCACAATGAGGTACCATCTAATACCAGTCAGAATGGATGCTATCAAAAAGTCTACAAACAATAAATGCTGGAGTAGGTGTGGAGAAAAGGGAACCCTCTTACACTGTTGGTTGGAATGCAAATTAGTACATCCACTACGGAGAACTGTGTGGTGATTCCTTAAAAAACTCGAAATAGAACTGCCTTATGACCCAGCAATCCTACTGCTGGGCATACACACCAAGGAAATCAGAATTGAAAGAGACACACGTACCCCAATGTTCATTGCAAAACTGTTTACAATAGTTAGGACATGGAAACAACCTGGATATCCATCAGCAGATGAATGGATAAGAAAGCTGTGGTACATATACACAATGGAGTGTTACTCAGCCTTTTTAAAAAAAAGCACATTTGAGTCAGTTCTAATGAGGTGGATGAAATTGAAGCTTATTATACAGAATGAAGTAAGTCAGAAAGAAAAACACCAATACAATATATTAATGCATATATGTGGAATTTAGAAACATGGTAACAATGACCCTATATGTGAGACAGGAAAAGGGACACAGATATAAAAAACAGAATTTTGGGCTCTAGGAGGTGAGGGTGGGAGGATTTGAGAAAATAGCATTGATGCACGTATATTACCATATGTGAAATAGATGACCAGTCCAAGTACAATGCGTGAAACATGGCACTCAAAGTTGGTGTACTGGGACAACCCAGAGAGATGGGATGGGGAGGGAGGAGGGAGGGGGGATCAAGATGGGGGGACACATGTACACCCGTGGCTGATTCATGTCAATGTATGGCAAAAACCCACCATAATATTGTAAAGTAATTAGCCTCCAATTAAAATAAATAGATTAATTTTTTAAAAAGGAATACTGAAGTGGGTTGCCATGCCCTCCTCCGGGGGATCTAACGCATCTCTTATGTCTCCTGCATTGGCAGTTGTGTTCTTTACCACTAGTGCCACCGGGGAAGCCCGAAGTGAAAGTGTTAGTTGCACATCCAGACACAAAGACTTAAAGCTTTCTGTACAAGAGAGGGCAAAAAATGAAACTTACACCTTTCATTGAAAACACACACAAGCTAATAAACAAAACATTTTGTCTACTTCTTCAAATACTACTCCTTTCTCAAGAAATTAATTTTCCCCAAGGTTTTCCTCAGGGCAGCTTTGACATCCTTGTTCCTCAAACTATATATCAGTGGATTTAACATGGGCACCACAATGGTATAGAACAGGGAGGACACTTTCCCTTGGTCAAGGGGCAAAACGGAAGGTGGTTTGAGATACACAAAAGCCCCAGAACCAAAGAAAAGGAAAACCAGAATTATGTGGGAGCTGCATGTACTGAAAGCTTTGGACCTGCCCTCAGTGGAGTGAATGCGGAGAATGCTGGAAAGGATTAGAGCATAAGAGATGGAGATGGTGACAGTGACCATTCCAATAACAGTGGTCACAACTATGAAGACCACCAGCTCATGCACAGAAGAGCTGTTGCAAGCCAGCTCAAGGAGAGGAGGGATATCACACAAGAAATGATTGATGAGGTTGTCAAAACAGAAGATCAGACTTGCTATGCTTCCTGTGTGGGCCATGGCCCCTGAAAACCCCATCACATACACACCCAACAAAAGCAGTAAACAGACCTTAGGAGACATGGTGACTGTGTACACCAGTGGCTTACAGATGGCCACATAGCGGTCATATGCCATTGCTGACAGGACGAAGGACTCAGAGATGACGAAGAAGCAGAAGAAAAACAGTTGAGTCAAACACTCTGCATGCAAGATGCTGTTCTTCCTTGAGACAAAACTCATCAGCATTTTGGGAGTGATGGTAGTGGAGTAACAGAAGTCTATTAAGGAGAGGTTGAAGAGGAAGAAGTACATGGGGGTGTGCAGGCGCGAGTTCAACCCAATCAGTGTTATCAAGCCCAGGTTCCCCACTATGGTGACCACATAGAAACCTAGAAACAGGAGGAAGAGGGGGATCTGGAGTCCTGGCTGGTCTGTTAAGCCTGCAAGGATGAATTCTGTCACCGAAGAGTTCTCAGCTGCCATTCTCCCCTGGAGAAAACCCGGTCCATGGGGGAAAGAAAAGAACCATTTTGAGAGAAACACCACTACCACCCTCCCAGTACCCACTTCCAATTCTTGAGAATGAAATCCACCAAGACACTTGAGATTTCATGTGGGGGGAACGTTTTTACTTTTTGCTATGGATATTCTTTAATAGCTAAGTAACTTAAACTTCCAGTGAACAATAAAGAGGCTAGACTTTACCTCCAGAGTGACCACTGACACTTCTAGAAGAAGCAGACATATATTCATATTCCAATTCATTCAAAAATAAGAGATGTCTTTTAGGTCTTTAAGTCAGTCCGTTTTGTATGCCTTGTCTCTCCTACTTCTGTTTGACAATGGGGACTTTCCCTTGACCTCCAGAAGAGACTGTGACTTCTCAGAGCTCCCACCTCTGGGTCAGTGTTGACAAAGAAAGAGATCTCATATTTTTTCAGGATCTCCTGTCTCTAGTGGCTTTAGGTTTAATGATAATAGTTTCAAACCAGCACTTATTTAAGTGGCCACTATGTGAGGCTGTGTACTAAGAGCTATGTGACAATACTATTATCCACATTTTGCAGATGGGAAAGCTGAGTTAAGTAACCTACCCAAAACTCAGCCCTAAAACTACTGAGCAGCTGCCAGAAGGTGAACTTGGGCTGTCTGACTCTCACAGTTTGCACTGGTAACCACCTTGTTACATGACTGACCAGGGCCAAGCACGTACTCACCTTCCTTTAGTTTAGAGCTGTAAGGCCATAGTCCACTGTCTGTTGACCACAATTGTCCTGGGAAAGAAAATGACCATAGTGAAATGAAGATGGCTGCTCTGAGCTCAGAACTCTCTCCTCCCAATCTGGTCCTAAGAATCAGAATCTCTGACTTATCTTGTATCTCATTCTGCTTTGAAGAGCATGTTTCCGATTATTGGTTTGCTCAAAACCCCTCCAGCTACAAGGAAGGAGGCTGTGCCTTTTCCTGACTAGTGGATAACAGGAGAATAGGGAGTTTTATTAGGATTCTGGATCTCAGTGACCTGATTATTCAGAGACTCCCTCAAGACCATTTCCTGAGAGATTACTTTCCCAGGGATAGAAATGTTTGTTTATACCCTTGATATTACGTGCTTTGGTTTCTGGAGAAAGTTTCTTTCAACAGACAGTTACCTGGCATAATTAAGAAAAAAATCATTATGAAAAATGACTGTTATTACCATTTCTTGAATATCCATTACTGTGCCTGACAAAGACCCTTTACACTTTCTGGCTGCCAAGATTGAAAACATCATGCACATCTATTCTATTGCTCATAATAATTATATTCATTATTAAGGTAAGTTGCCCATAGAGACAATGTGTTTCAGAGCCCATGTGCCTGGGTCTGTCTAAATTTAGGCCCATATATATTATCACTAGATTAAACTTCATCTTGTTGAGGGTCACTGGAATCCTTAAAGCAAGGTCCCTGCCTTCTGAAATCTGGCAATTTTGGGGAAAGTAACAAATAAATATGAAATGACTTTAATAAAAAAAAGAAGTGAGTATGTCAAGAAACCATTAACCAAGTGCTATCTATTATAATTTACAGGAAGATACACTTCCCAGGTGGCTCAGACAGTAAAGTGCCGGGGACCAGCCCCGGCTGATCCAGGGTATTTGAAGGAGAGACGGCGTAGGCGAAGATCAGGAAACAATTGCTTAATTAAATGTTAATTAAGGATATAAAGAGTAATAGAATGAGGATAGCTCAGTAAAATTCAGTGGAGAAAAGAGGCTGAAATAAGGATAGCTCAGTGAGGAAATTCAGTGGAGAAAAGAGGCTGAATAATTCAGCCAGAAGGTAAGAGAAAGAACGACAAGGTGAGACCAAGTTTCGGTGAACAAGGCCCGCACTTTATTTTCCAAAGTAGTTTTTATACCTTAAGTTATGCATAGAGGATAATGTGGGAAGGGGTAGAGTCAGGCAGCAAGCCAGGCTTTCTTCCTGCAAACTTATCATACGCAAAAGCTTAGGTGATTTGCATCATCTTCTGGCCCGGAGGCCTGTTAACATTTTAAGACCTTTTCTTCAGAAAACTTATTTTTGTCTAAAGGTGATTGGTCAGGAGCCACCCTCCAAAAGCATTAGATAAAGTTGCATTCCTACAGCGCAAAGGTGTGGTGGGCTATAACAAGAAAAAGAATTAACTCAAGGGTCCCAGGTTACAAACATTAAAGCTACTACTTACACCAATTATATTAATCAATACACTGCCAGGGACACAGCAGGTAAGGGATATGGAAACTTAGCAGCAAACATTGGCCCAACAAGTGAAAATCCCTTCACCAATACAATTTCTAATCATCTTTTAACTACTCAAAAGAATCTGTGTTTAGACAGTTTAGAACATCTCCTGCCTCTCACAGTTGGGAGGCTCTGAACAATCACATGTGGCCGGAAAAACCTATTCAGGCAGGCTAGAGGATTTCCAAAGGAGTTTGTAGGTTAAACACTGTCACACCCAGGAATCCTTAACTGGAGCTGTAAGCTAACTCTTTTTTCAGAGAGGTAGTGGGGGACAGCCCCCTGTAAAGTCAGAGGTGTAGGTGAAAGCACAAAGCAGAAAGTAGGCAGACTCTGGTTTTGGGGGTATATGCTCGAGAATTTCCAGGGGGACTCCTGAAGCTCGATCCCGCCTTTGCGTATGCCGAGCCTCCTTCCTCACGACCTTTGTCATGGGCGGAGTTCCTCACGCTGGCTACCGGCAGTGATAGAATTCCAGTTGAGCTATTCCAGATCCTGAAAGATGATGCTGTGGAAAGTGCTGCACTCAATATGCAATATGCACTATGCACTCAATATGCAATATGCCGGCTCCCGGCAGTAAAAAGTCTGCCTGTAATGCAGAAAAACCAGGTTCAATCCCTGGGTCAGGAAAATGTCCTGGAGAAGGAAATGGCAACCCACTCCAATATTCCCACCTGGTGATCTGGTGGACAGAGGAGCCTAATGGGCTACAATCCCTGCAGCTGCAAAGAGTCAGACAAAACTGTGCAACTAACACTTTCACTTTTCACTTTCATTTAATAGTGTATTCATATTTCATTCAATGGTGTATTCATATTTGATTCAATAGTGTATTCATAATTCATTCATTCTAGGAATGACTGCACTGTCCAGCAAACAAGAAAGATTTCTGTGATTCTCTGCCCTTATCTTCCCATAGGCTGTAAGTCTAGTGGTAGCAAAGGTTCTCTATCAAGCACTTCGTCTCAGCATCTGTCAGAAGCAGCTCTTCTCTCAGTTAAAACTCCCCTTGGCTGTCCCTACCTTCCACCCAGTTTTAATCGAGTGCTCCTCTCTATTGACTTTCTAGCTTCTCAAGTTCTCAGGCTGAATCCTCATAGAGCAAATTCCCAGTCCAGGGATACATCTAAATTTGTTCTTCCTCTGTAGTTTGCTTTTGTCTATTGTGTCTTCTACTTCTCAACATTAACTTCTGCCTTGTCAAAAACTCATTAGATTAAAGCCTCAGTGCACTAGTGTTGAGGTTTTTACTAAATGATGTCAGATGATGTGTGACTGTAGGTGAGATTTTCAAAGCTGGGGTGCTTGTGGGAGAAACTATATATGGAAATTGATACAATCACTATGAAGGACATTATGGAGATTCCTTAAGAAACTAGGAATAAAACTATCCTATGACCCAGTAGGTCACTACTGGGCACATTGCCTGTGAAGATCATAATTCAAACTACACAGTGGAAAAAATGACAGACTTACTTTTGAGGACTCCAAAATCACTGCAGATGGTGACTGCAGCCATGAAATTAAGACACTTGCTCCTTGGAAGAAAAGTTATGACCAACATAGACAATATATTACAAGGCAGAGACATTACTTTGCCAACAAAGGTCTGTCTAGTCAAAGCTATGGTTTTTCCAGTAGGCATGTATGGATGTGAGACTTGGACTATAAAGAAAGCAGAGCACCAAAGAATTGATGCTTTTGAACTGGGATGGAGAAGAGTCTTGAGAGTCCCCTGGACTGCAAGGAGATCCAACCAGTCCACCCTAAGGGAGATCAGTCCTGCATATTCATTGGAAGGACTGATATTGAAGTTGAAACCAATACTTTGGCCACCTGATGCAAAGAACTGACTCATTGGAAAAGACTCAGATGCTGGGAAAGATTGAAGATAGGAGGAGAAGGGGATGACAGAGGATGAGATGGCTGGATGGCATCACTGACTTAATGGATGTGAGTCTGAATGAACTCCGGGAGTTGGTGATGGACAGGGAGGCCTGGTGTGCTGCGATTCATGGGGTCGCAAACAGTTGGACATGACTGAGTGACTGAACTGAACTGAACTGAACTGGGCTGCAACACACCAGTCTCCCCGTCCTTTACTATCTCCAGGAGTTTGCTCATACCCATGTTCATTGAGTTAGTGATGTCATCCAACCATCTCATCCTCTGCTGCTCCCTTCTCCTCCTGCCCTCAATATTTTCCAGCAATAAAGTGTTTTCCAATGAGTTGATTCTTCACATAAGATGGCCAAAATATTAGAGCTTCAGCTTCAACATCAGTCCCTCCAGTGAATATTCAGGGTTGATTTCCTTTAGGATTGACTGGCTTGATCCCCTTGCTGTCCAACGGACTCTCAAGAGTCTTCCCAACACCACAATTCAGAAGCATCAGTCCTTCACCTCTCAGTCTTCTTTATGCTCAAGCTCTGACACCTATACATGACTACTGGAAAAACCATAGCTTTGACTAGATGGACATTTGTTGGCAAAGTAATGTCTCTGTTTTTTAATACACTGTCTATGGTTGTCATAGTTTTTCTTCCAAGGAGCAAGTGTCTTTTAATTTCAAGGCTGCAGTCACCATCTCAGTGATTTTGGGAGTTCAAGGAAATAAAGTCTGTCACTGTTTCCATTGTTTCTCCATCTATTTGCCATGAAGTAGTGGGACCGGATGCCGATCACTCAGCTATAAAAGAAACAAAATTGTGTCAGTTGTAGTGATCTGGGTGAACCTAGAGTCTGTCAAAGAGAATGAAGTAAGCCAAAAAGAGAAAATATATGTACTATATTAATGCATATGCATATATGGAATCTAGAGAAATGGTACTGATGAACCTATCTGCAGGGAAAGAATAGATGCAGATGTAGAGTGTGGACTTGTTGAACAGTGAGGGAAGGAGCGGGTGGGATGAACTGGGAGAGTGGGACTGCCATGTGTACACTACTGTGTGTAAGCAGACAGCTAGGGGGAGGCTCCTGTAGAGCACGAGGGGCTCAGCTCAGCGCTCTGTGATGACCTAGAGGGGTCGATGCGGGATGTGGGAGGGAGCCCCTTGGGAGGGGATATATGTATACATATGGCTGATTCATGTTGTTGTATAGCAGGAATTAACACAGCATTGTAAAGCAATTATCCTTCAATTAAAAATTTTAAAAGGAAACTTACCACAGAAATAATGAAAGAATTTGGTTATGGAGCTTCCTCAGGGCTCATCGTTGTTACAAGTAACACCTCAAAGGTCTTCAAAACAAATTTTTATCTTAAGCTTTACATTTCAGGGACAAATGTACTATTTTAAAAAGAAAATCTGCCTTACAATGCTATAAAATCTACAATTTCCCAAGGATGAAAGATAAATCAAGATTATGAGGTGAACTGACATAAAAGGGGGATTAATTAGGGAAAAAACTGACATCATCTCAAGTCCAAAGTGTGTGGCTTAATATGCTGGAGCAGGGAGATGATTCTTAACACAATAAAACATCTCCATGGACAAGAAAAAGTGTTTCTAAAAACAGAAGTATTAAACAAATAGAAAACAAAGATTGAAGGGATTAAATGCAATTTATAGACCTTTCAGTTGAGTTCAGCTCAGTCACTCAGTCATGTCCAACTCTTCATGACTTCATGGATTGCAGCATGCCGGGCCTCCCTGTCCATCGTCAACTCCCGGAGTTTACTCAAACTCATGTCCATTGAGTCAGTGATGCCATCCAGCCATCTCATCCGCTGTCATCCCCTGTTCCTCCCACCTTCAGTCTTTCCCAGCAACAGGGTATTTTAAAATGAGTCAGTTCTACGCATCATGTGGCCAAAGTATTGGAGTTTCAGCTTCAGCATCAGTCCTTCCAATGAATATGCAGGACTGATCTCCTTTAGGATGGACTGGATTGATCTCCTTGCAGTCCAGGGGGCTCTCAAGAGTCTTCTCCAACACTACAATTTGAAAGCATAAATTCTTTGGTGTTTAGCTTTCTTTACAGTCGAACTCTCACATCCATACATGACTATGGGAAAAATCATAGCCTTAACTAGATGGACCTTTGTTGGCAAAGTAATGTCTGCTTTTTAATATTTGGCCATAACTTTTCTTCCAAGGAGTAAACATCTTTTAATTTCATGGCTGCAGTTACCATCTGAAGTGACTTTGGAGCCAAAAAATAAAAAAATAAAGTCTGTCACTGTTTCCACATCTATTTGCCATGAAGTGATGGGACCAAACGCCATGATTTCAGTTTTCTGAATGTTGAGTTTTAAGCCAGCTTTTTCACTTTCCTCTTTCACTTTCATCAAGAGGCTCTTTAGTTCTTCTTCTCTTTCTACCATAAGGGTGGTGTCATTTGCATATCTGAGGTGATTGATATTTCTCTGGCAATCTTGATTTCAGCTAGTGCTCCCTCCAGTCCTGTGTTTCTCATGATGTACTCTGCATATAAGTTAAATAATACAGCCTTGACGTGCTCCTTTTCCTATTTGGAACCAGTCTGTTGTTCCATGTCCAGTTCTAACTGTTGCTTCCTGACTTGTATACAGGTTTCTCAAGAGGCAGGTCAGGAGGTCTGGTATTCCCATCTCTTTCAGAATTTTCCACAGTTTTTGGTGGTCCACACAGTCAAAGGCTTTGGCATAGCCAATAAAGCAGAAATAGATGTTTTTTTGGAACTCTCTTGCTTTTTTCGATGATCCAACAGATGTTGTCAATTTGACCACTAGTTCCTCTACCTTTTCTAAAACCAGCTTGAACATCTGGAAGTTCATGGTTCACGTATTGCTTAAGCCTGGCTTGGAGAATTTTGAGCATTACTTTACTAGCAAAGCAAGTAAGAAGCCCTACTCTCTGGGGTGACTTGATATGTTTTATGGCAGAAACCTTGTCAGGGATTTATACCAACCAGCCAGTGGACTTCCCTGGTAAAGTCCTGGTAAAGTCAGATGGTAACGTGCCTGCCTGAAATGCAGGAGACTGGGGTTCAATCCCTTGGTCGGGAAGATCTCCTGGAGAAGGAAATGGCAACCCTCTATAGTATCCTTGCTTGGAAAATCCCATGGACCGAGGAGCCTGGTAGGCAACAGTCTATGGGGTCACAAACAGTCAGACAAGACTGAGTGACTTCACTCTCACTTTCACTTTACTAGTAAAAAGTGCAATTATGAGATGAGTGCAATTATGCGGTAGTTTGTGCATTCTTTGGCATTGCCTTTCTTTGGGATTGTGATGAAAACTGACTTTTTCCAGTCCTATGGCCACTACTGACTCTTCCAAATTTGCTGGCATAATGAGTGCAACACTTTCACAAAATCCTCTTTTAGGATTTGAAATAGCTCACCTGGAATTCCATCAACTCCACTAGCTTTGTTCATAGTGATGCTTCTTAAGCCCCATTTGACTTCACAATCCAGGATGTCTGGCTCTAGGTCAGTGATCACACCCTCGTGATTATCTGGGTCATGAAGATCTTTTTTGTATAGTTCTTCTGTGTATTCTTGCCACCTCTTCTTAATATCTTCTGCTTCTGTTAGGTCCGTACCATTTCTGTCCTTTATTGTGCCCATCTTTGCATGAAATGTTCCCTTGGTATCTCCAATATTCTTGAAGAGATCCCTCAGTTCAGTTCAGTTCAGTTCAGTCGCTCAGTTGTGTCCGACTCTTTGTGACCCCATGAATCGCAGCATGCCAGGCCTCCCTGTCCATCACCAACTCCCGGAGTTCACCCAGCCTCATGTCCATTGAGTCAGTGATGCAATCCAGCCATATCATCCTCTGTCATCCCCTTCTCCTCCTGCCCCCAATCTCTCCTAGAAACAGAGTCTTTTCCAATGATTCAACTCTTCGCATGAGGTGAAGAGTTGAATTTGGTCACCTCATGAACAAAGTACTGGAGTTTCAGCTTTAGCATCATTCCTTCCAAAGAAATCCCAGGGCTGATCTCCTTCAGAATGGACTGGTTGGATCTCCTTGCAGTCCAAGGGACTCTCAACAGTCTTCAACACCACGGTTCAAAAGCATCAATTCTTCGGTGCTCAGCTTTCTTCACAGTCCAACTCTCACATCCATACATGACCACTGGAAAAACCATAGCCTTGACTAGACGGACCTTTGTTGGCAAAGTAATGTCTCTGCTTTTCAATATGCCCTAGTCTTAACCATTCTATTGTTTTCCTCTATTTCTTTGCATTGATCACTGAGGAAGACTTTCTTATCTCTCCTTGCTATTCTTTGGACTTTAGTGACTGCTAAAATATTGGAGACAGACAGAAAGAAAGACCAGTAGCAGTCAAGGGAAAATATGTGCATGAGAAAATATACCTGACATAGAGTAAGCACTAGGTATTACAAATAGTTAAAAAATATCTTTAATGTAGTCAAAATGTTAAAGAATACATACTTTAGGGATTTACTTTCTGAATGTATTTTTCATGTGTGTGTGTGTGAGTGTGTATACATAAGATTTTATGTGTGTGTATATTGCTTTTATGGTCAGTAGCTAAGTCATGTCCAACTCTTTGGGACCCCATAAACTATAGCCTGGCAGGCTCCCCTGTCCATAGAATTTCCCAGGCCAGAGTACCAGAGTGAGTTGTCATTTCCTTTTTCAGGTGATTTTCCTGACCCAGGAATCAAATCCACATCTGCACTGGCAGGCAGATTCTTTACCAATGAGCCACCAGGGAAGCCAAAAATTGCTTACAGGAAAGCTTATCAGGTGATACTGAGAATAGCAGCAGAAACTGGGAGGAGTTTAACTCACTCCAACAGCAGGTGAATTTAAGAGTGCTAAAACAATGTCTGAAGGAGGTGCATCATTCTTTGGATCTAGAATCTCAAGTCTAATCACATAGAACTCTTCTACAGAACAAACACCCATGTTGATAAGAAACAGACAACATCTTAAGAGAAACCTATTTGGGAAAGGAGGGACAATTTAAGATCAAAAAGAAAATGAGAATTCAAGAGAATTTTTATTGGTTTTTTTTATTTGTTTGGTTCTTTTATTTATTTTTTTGAATCGCCAGTCCAGGTTTGATGTAAGAGAAATTTTTAACTTCAAAGCTAGATGAAAATGATCCAATATACACAGAAAAGAACAGAAACACAGAAATATAATGAAAGCAAGGGAACAAAACAAACACTAAAATTTAGAGTTTATAAAAATTCTCATTAGGTTAAAAAATAATAAAGGACTGAAACTTCTTCTGAAAAGGAACACACCATGTCAAAGAATACTGACTCAGAGTGAAAAACTGCCAATCACACTCTAGCAAAATTATTGGACATTAAGGAAAATGAAAAGATCTTTTGAGTACCCAGAAATGGGTAGTGTTTAGTATTTATTTACCTTTAAATATAAGAAGGGTGGTCAACAGCGGTTGGGCATGCGGGAAATGGGGAGATGTTGGTCAAGGGTACAAATTTCCAGTTTGTACAGTTCCACAGAACTCAATAAGTCTGTGGAATATAATGTACAATATGGTGCCTATAGTTAACACTACTGTATTGAACACCTAAAATTTGCTGAGAGTATATTTTAAGTGTTCTTGGCTCACACAAAAAGGTAACTATGTGAGATGAGGGATATGTTTATTACTTTGATTGCAGTCATCATTGCACAATATGTATGTATGTCAAATCACATAGTACACTTACAAATATCACATGTGCAACTGAGATGTATATAATTTTTATTTGTCAATCATATTGCAGTAAAGCTAAAAAAATATAAAATAAAAACAAAAGTAATCAAGGTTAATTACTAAAATTAAATAAAATTAATTCTATTTCAATGAAAAAAACAGTTAACTAAAATTAAACAGGATTTTTTTTTTAAGTAAGCTTAGGGAATTTGTTTTTGGAGAAATGTCAAATATAAAAGATATAAAATAAAGCATTTTTATAATAAAGACTATAAATACAGTTCATTGTACATGTAGGTGAAAAACTAATGGTGCATACCAAATCACGATGGCAGTGACTAATGACAAAGGCAATGATATTGGTAAAAGTAGGATGATATTCATGGTAATGACTGACGTGGTCATGGTGAAGATAATGATAATGATAATGAAGCTAAAACTGTCCAGCTTCTGGGATTAGGTACCAGACTTACCAGGCAGGATAATTCTCCCAGTAGAAGAAAAATTAACACACCTGGGAGTTAACACAGCTTTCATAGAGCAAATGGAAACACACACTAATTGTTCATTGAGGACCCAGTCTCTGGAGCAGGCATTCCAGGGGAGTGTCTACCTACACACAAAAATACCCGGTGCACCAGGCTGTATGACCCATTTCTATGACTGGTTGGTCCCTTTACCTGAAAATAGATGTAAGTCTTGTAGCTTTCTATTTTCTGATATTTATTTCTTGAGCACTGGAAAACCAAGTACCTTCTAAGATTTCCAGGTAGCAATGTTCCATTTTTCCTCAACACAGATATTCAGTTATGGTTTTAAGGCAGCTGTGTACGATGAGAACAAGGTATCTTCCATGAATTCCCATTTCTACTACAGACCTTTTATACACACTATTTTCAATCATATGTCTCCCTTCTCAGAGCTTTTCCCCTCACTTGGAAAGGAAATATATTTGCTTTTATAATTCTGATTGCTTTCATTAGCAGCAGTTCTTTGCTTCTGGTGAGCTGATAAAACTACTAGTAAGATTTTTAGCAACTAACAAGAAATTTAGGGGTCATTTATAAGTTAGCCAGAAGATTACAGGAAAATATCACTGTTGCCCATGATTTTGTATTCAATAGAAAAGGTGTTTACATCAAAAGACAAGAAATAAAATCTCTACTTCCTAACAATATTCGGTTTTCTGGAACTTTGATTCCTAGTAATGAGATGTTTGTGAATTTTCTGTTCCTCATCATTTTAGGAGACTCTGATTTGACGGAAGAAGATACATAAGATATGTTTTAAATCTGCTGTCATTATCTAGATGAAAATTGCTTGTATCTTTTTTAAAAAATTGAAATACAATTCAAAATTATGTTACTATTGTTGAAAATTTAAATACCTCACTGCCAATAATTTAAGGTATACATTTTATTATAATGCAGATTTCCTTATCTTCAGTACCAAAATGAACAGAAGTGATATTACTGTTGCTGAACAAGTCAGTCAGTGTTTTTTAATGCTACAGAACAAAGCAGGTTACAAACCAACATGTATAGTATGCTCACTTTGACTAAAAAATAAAAAACCTGTATATTAATGTACACATTTGTAAGTACATATATGCACAGAAGAAGATCTAGTAGAACATACATAGCAATTTTATATTCTCAGTTGAAAGAATATGACAATTTGATTTTCGTCTGTGTGTTTACTTGTCTACAATGCAGATATATTGCTTTTGTACTCTTAAAAAAGTTTCTGGAGATATAGCAATGAGATCTTTCATTGGCCTTAATGTACTACATTAAGTTTACCTAAAATATAAAGTTTCACAAAGAGACAAGTTATAGCCAGACAGCACAGTATAGTAAAGGCAAAACAGACTCATGGTTACAACTCCTGGGCTCTGGGTTCAGTTCTACTTTTCATAGCCATGACTTTGGGTGAATTTGAGTATCAGTTTCCTAGAACAGGACTTTGCTAATGATTCCAGAAAGGATCAGATAGTAAATACTTTAGGCTCTGCAGTCCATAAGATCTCTGTTGCTGCTCCTCAACTTCTGCCATTCTGTCAGGAAAGCAGTTTGGTGACCTTTGTGTGCATGCTCAGTCACATCAAACTCTTCGCCACCCTATGGGCTGTAGCCCACCAGACTCCTCTGTCCATGGGACTCTCCAGGCAAGAATGGGTTGCGATGCTCTTCTCCAGGGCATCTTCCCAACCCAGAAATCGAACCTGCATCACCTGTGTCTCCTAAATTGCAGGGGGATTCTTTACCATCTGAGCCATCAGGGAAGCCCCCGTGACTTTAAAGGAAGGCTTAAAATCTCAACCCTTCAACCTGGAACTAACATAGTGCTGTAGGTCAACGATACGTTAATATAAATAAATAAATAAATAAGTCAGAGAAAGACAATTTGATTCTAATCTTGTCTCTTTGCTATCTAATACCTCAATTCTTAAAATTTATAGTTTATCAAATGAGTAAAAGAAAATCTCAGCACTTAATTTTCAAATAGCTGATGATTTTCTAGATATCACTCTATAAATTATTTATAGTTTGTTTTGGTATGGGTAAATGGTGTATGTGATTTCAGCTTTAGTGCCCAGAATAGGTTTTATCATGAATAGGCTTTTCCACATGTAACTAAAGGTTTGCATATTTTGCTGCTCCTGTGTGGAGAGTTCCAAAAATGTCAGTTTGTGGGTATTTTCTCTGTCATTGCTAATCTTTCTACTAGTTCTGTCAATTAATTAGAAGAGTATTGCAGTCTCTAATGGTGGACCTGTATATTCATTCTTTCTGTTAGTTTGGTTCATGTGTTTTGAAACACTGTTGATAAGTGAACTCATTTAGGAGTCTCATGTCCCTTAATCAACTGCCTTCTTTATCATTCTGAAATGTTCCTCCTTATTTCTAGTAATATTTCCTGCTTTGAGATCTACTTTGCTCACTGCTGATATAGTCACTCTAGCTTTCTTTGCCTTGATATTTACACGGTATCTTTTTTTCTGTACTTACAATTTTAGCTATTAATGTCTTTATATTCAAAGTGGATTTCTTGGAAAACCATACAATTGGGTAATGGCATTTATCCACTGTGACAATCTCTGCATTTTCATTAGACTAATTAAACTATTTGTATCTAAATCAGTCATCAAAATGTTTGAGCTTAAATCTGCCATCTTGCAACTGTCCTTTATTCCACTTTTTCTTTTTCCTTCCCTTCTTTTAGACTGACAGTTTTGATGACTATATTTTATCTCCACTATTAGCTTATTAGCTATAGGCTTTTTATTACTTACTTGTTGTCCTACATTTTATAATATTCATTCTTTCTAGATCTATTCACCTGGAATGTGGCGTGGAATCACTGGTGCAATCATTGGGCTTATGATATATTTCTCCCTCCTCTCAGGAATCAGTTGTCAGACGTCAGGAAATGATTGTTCATTGTGCCTTGTCTGGTTTTCTGGTTGTTTATGGTATAAATACAATTCCAGTATGAGTTCACCCTTCATGGGTGGAAGTAAGAAGCCCGCTCACTAATTTTTAAGTATTTTAAATATGTTGTGAAATTTTAAGATTAAAAAAATATATATCTTTTTCACTCACATGCTCATCCATAAATTGAAATAACAAAAACTAAGATATGGAGTAGTTTTAAATGGTTATTTCATCCAATGACCAATCATGTTTAGAATTTGGGAAACTTTAACTGGAGTCAGAGAGGTGATCTTCCAGGGGCTTACATTTACCACTGACAATTTCTCAATAGAATCTACCAAATTACTTCCAGAAGTCAGTTTACCAGAAGAAAAATACTCTAAGCTCTTATAAATTATGTTTCCTTCAGTTTTTTCTCATTGGGTGAAAAGGAAAATTGAAGAAAAGCCATCACAAGGAGATATGATACCCAGTGACAGGAAAGGCTTCTCAGGACCAATTGTAAACTGCCATTTTGACTTAGATGTACCAAGATTCCTTCCAGGGAGCCTCTTGGTCATCTGCATATAATGGCCATGGCTAAAAATCTTCTCTGCATTGATCTTAGGTTGACTCTAAAAACAGAAAAACCATGAGAAGTCATTTTGAAATCAACACAAGGAATAGAAAAACGATGAAGCAACAAGAGAGACTAGTTATTCTAGAGGATACATTTGGTGTGAGGAAAGAAAGTGGCCATGGATCAGCTGGCCACTAAACACAGCAGGGTTTAGCAAAAACAGGGGACAAGGGAAAATGTCCATGTACCACTCGAATAACTTTGCTCTTGTTCTGGGAGATGCACTGTATTCTTTTTATTATTATTATTATTTTTATTTTTAAGCTTTACAATATTGTATTAGTTTTGCCAAATATCAAAATGAATCCACCACAGGTATACCTGTGTTCTCCATCCTGAACCCTCCACCCTCCTCCCTCCCCTCCCCTCCCTCTGGGTCGTCCCAGTGCACCAGCCCCAAGCATCCAGTATCGTGCATCAAACCTGGACCGGCGACTCATTTCATACATGGTATTATACATGTTTCAATGCCATTCTCCCAAATCTCCCCACCCTCTCCCTCTCCCACAGAGTCCATAAGACTGATCTATACATCAGTGTCTCTTTTGCTGTCTCGTACACAGGGTTATTGTTACCATCTTTCTAAATTCCATATATATGCGTTGGTATACTGTATTGGTGTTTTTCTTTCTGGCTTACTTCACTCTGTAGAATAGGCTCCAGTTTCATCCACCTCATTAGAACTGATTCAAATGTATTCTTTTTAATGGCTGAGTGATACTCCATTGTGTATATGTACCACAGCTTTCTTATCCATTCATCTGCTGATGGGCATCTAGGTTGCTTCCATGTCCTGGCTATTATAAACAGTGCTGCGATGAACACTGGGGTACACGTGTCTCTTTCCCTTCTGGTTTCCTCAGTGTGTATGCTCAGCAGTGGGATTGCTGGATCATAAGGCAGTTCTATTTCCAGTTTTTTAAGGAATCTCCACACTGTTCTCCTTTTACTCCCATCTACTCTTAAGCATGATCCAACCTGAATTTTTCCTCAGTCTTTCAATGCAATGGAGAGCAATCAATCTCAACCTCTTCCTTGGGAGCTTTATGTTACTCAGTATAAACTGCTTTCAGTGCCACAGTTTCAAGCTACAAAACCATCTGATTGCAATAAACAAAAAGTTAAAGAAAAAATCTTTACTACCTTCAGGTGAATTTTGCCACCTGCTATAAACAGAGCATTCAGTGTCTAGCAAATGCCAGTTGGTCAGAATGACTATAAGTCAGAACCTGACATATTATTTTTTAAAATCTCACCAGGTGACTTTTACGCATAACCAAAACTAAAAATAAGTATCCCAGGAACTCAGGTTCAATTAAAAATTAGGACAAACTCCAGATGCCTAATGAAACTTTATATTTGTATAACAATTGAGTATTTGGGAAATATTTCATACACATTATTCCAATACATTTTTTAATTTTGGAAATTGATATTGTAACTCCATTTAATTCTCAACTGTGGAAACTCATTTGTCACTCAGTGATTGAAAGGGCTCTAACTACCAGCCCTCACTATCTCAGCTTAGGATAGGGTAACCACATGTTTTCATTTTATGGGCAATATTTTGAGATTGCATAGATGCCAAGAGACTTTCTCCTTCTGGAGCAACATTCAACTGTAAACCTAGAAATAAAACACGAGAAACAGGAGGGTGTTAAAATCTCCAGGAGTGGCTGTTTTATCCCCACCTTCATATTCTTTAAACCTTGCAAAAAATTATCTGAATCCTAGAAAATATTAGGAGTAAGTAGCGTTAGTCACTCAGTCGTGTCTAACGCTTTGCAACCACAAGGACTGTAGCCCACCAGGCTTCTCTGGATTCTCCAGGCAAGAATACTGGAGTGGGTTGCCATTCTCTTCACCAGGGAATCTTGCCGACCCAAGGATCAAACTTGGGTCTCAGGCATTGCAGGAAGATTCTTTACTATCTGAGCCACCAAGGAAGAAGGAGTAAAGATACAAAACAGTTAGGAAAATGTGAGTTCAAGATCACTCACTCAGGAACAGAAGCTGATACCTCCCCTTACCAGAAAGTCTCCTACACAGTCATTTCTCAGTATCTGCAGGAGCTGCTGTGCCATGCTCAACATTCTTATAAGTTTGGGGGAGAGTGGATACATGTATATGTATGGCTGAATCCCTCTGTTGTCCTCCTAAAACTATCACAGCATTGTTAATTGACTATACTTCAATATAACATTTAAAAAAATTTTTTTGTTGTTGGTATACTTGAATCTTTATTTAGTTTTATTTTATTTTTACTATTAAGGCTACTTGAACAAGACAATGAAGAAACCCCAGAATTGAAAAGCAATTGATTTTTTTAATATAAATTTATTTATTTTAATTGGAGGTTAATTACTTTACAATATTGTATCGGTTTTGCCATACATCAACATGAATCTGCCACAGGTATACACGTGTTCCCCATCCTGAACCCCCCATGATATAATACAATGAAGACAGCCTTTCATGTCCTAGATGCTGTTGACTGAATCCTCAGATGTGTCTCCAACTGATACCAAGGGCTGACTCTATACAACCTTTCATAGGCTCTTCTTTCTTATCTCCATAGGGTCCCCAAACAGAGGAGAATGGCTGCAGAAAACCAATCCACAGTGACAGAGTTCATTCTTGGAGGTTTAACAAATCGGCCAGAGTTCCAGTTCCCACTCTTCTTCCTCTTCCTTGGGATTTACTTGGTCACCATGATAGGGAACCTGGCCATGATAACCCTGATTTGTCTGAACCCTCAGCTTCACACCCCCATGTACTATTTCCTCAGCAATCTGTCCTTGGTGGATCTCTGCTACTCCTCTGTCATTACCCCTAAGATGCTGGTGAACTTTGTCTCAGGGAAGAACACCATCTCCTATGCAGGGTGCATGGCCCAGCTCTACTTCTTCCTGGTGTTTGTCATTGCTGAGTGTTACATGCTGACAGTGATGGCCTATGACCGCTATGTTGCCATCTGCAGACCTTTGCTTTACAACATCAACATGTCTCATCGAGTCTGCTCCCTGCTGGTGGTTGGGGTCTATGCCATGGGGCTCATTGGCTCAACTATAGAGACTGGTCTCATGTTGAAGCTGTCCTGTTGTGATTTTCTCATCAGTCATTACTTCTGTGAAATCCTCACCCTCATGACACTCTCTTGCTCTAGCACCTATGACATTGAGATGACAACTTTCTTTTTGGCTGGATTCAACATTGTAGTCACCAGCTTAACAGTCCTTGTTTCCTATGCCTTCATCATCTCCAGCATTCTCCATGTCACCTCCACAGAGGGACAATCCAAAGCCTTCAGCACCTGCAGCTCCCATCTTGCAGCTGTGGGATTATTTTACGGGTCTTCTTCCTTCATGTACTTAAAACCCTCCACAGCCAGTTCCCTGGCCCAGGAGAATGTGGCCTCCATGTTCTACACCACAGTGATCCCTATGCTGAACCCTCTGATCTACAGCTTGAGAAATAAGGAGGTAAGGGCTGCCATCCAGAAAACTCTGAGGTGAAAACACTTTGAATGTAAATGTCATGATTTCTCAGGTTGAAAGTGGAATAGAAATATAGGGGAGAAACCCTCTAAAATTCATACGACACATGAATGGAGAAAAACTGCTTCTCAACATGTCTGAATGTTTTCCATCTTCCCTTTCTCCCTTTCACATCTCTCATGCCTCTCGTGTCTGCCTGCCCGTTTTGAGTTCATGTTTTATTCCTTTAGGGATAGTTTGTTTTTGGTTTTGTTTTTGTTTTTTTTTTTTTTTTGCTTGTCTTTGGCCCTCTGATAAACATCTATTCATCTTGACTGGAACATAAGATAAATTAGAACTTACAGCAATGAGTTTAAGAGGGTTGTTCATTGATTTCTCCTCTTCTATAAAGAATATATTATCCAAACTAATACTAATTTAAGCCTGTAGTACACATGACAAATGGAGGTGAATTTGAAAGTCACCAAGAAGTAGCAAATACTCTTTCTCAACCAGATTTGTCCGTTTTCTCTCTTATTATGCTGCCACTGTGTACTTATTGCTTCCAAAGTTATTTAAATATTCCTTTACTCAACTAATGCCATAATCACCATCATAACCATAGTATCATCATCACTACATCTAACACTTTTGGATGCTAGTCAACTGTTTGAGTGTTTTGCTAAATTATCTCATTTGAAACTTTGATTTAGAGAGGTTAAATAACTTTCTCCAGATGACACAGCTGGTAAACAATTAACACTGATATTCAAACCCACACCTCATCTTACCCACCCCCCGCCCCATCTCTTGGCCAAAGGTCTCTCTAGGCAGCTTATCAGTCTTGGCATAATCATAACCTCTCTGCTGCTGCTACTAAGTTGCTTCAGTTGGGTCCGACTCTGTGCGATCCCATAGACAGCAGCCCACCAGGCTCCTCCATCCATGGGATTTTCCAGGCAAGAGTACTGGAGTGGGTTGCCATTTCCTTCTAACCTCTCAGTTTCAAACTTTTCCTGACAATACCTTTTTTGCCACTATTTTCCCACATCTCCCAGACAACCAAGGAATATTCAACATTCCTGTAGTCTTTTCTCCTTCCTCAATACTGACAGTCTGTAACTACAGTCAACCTGACTCAGTAAATCCAATCAGCATTAGATAAAATGTCTTCCACCATTTGATCAAAACAGTATCAGGGATTCGTGTTAAATAATTAATTCTCTTACACAGCAAAAGATTTGTGGGCATTATTTTAATTGTAACTCATAATTATTTTAAGATAATAGTAAAATAATGATTAGTTTTTTGTCATTTTATTTTAGGTACAATACCTCATTCCTCACTCAGACATGGAAAAATGAATAATTCTGAGTTTCTCTGAGATTTAACACTCTGAGATTTAAATGCTCATAGTAATTTTTTTTGATTTGATTAATAAATTGTCTATATTAGGTGTACAGAAAAACTGAGCAAATGATATGGAGATTTCCCATGTACTCTCTGACCCCATGCATGCACAGCTTCCTCCATTAACAACATCCTCCATGAAAGCAGTATATTTGTTAAGATAGATGAACACACATTGATGCATCATTATCATCCAAAGACCATAGCTGACATTAGGGTTCACTGTTGGTGTTGTGTATTGTGAGTTTGGACAACTATGTAACGACATATATTCATTATATGTATGAACACTGTATACTGGTCATTACTAGAGTCTCACTGTTCTAAAAACTCTGTGCTCTACCTGTTCATCCCTCCCCCTGCAGAATCCATGACAACCTTTGATCTCTTTACTGTTTCCTGTGTTCCTTGGTTTTGCCTCCTCCAGATTCCTGTAGATTTGACTTATATCACCTTGTACTGTGTATTTTAGTTTCCTCCGTATCTTTTTATAACTTGATAGCTTATTTCTTTTGAGCACTGAGTAATATTTTATTGCCTGGATATACCACAGTTTATTTTCCATTTACCAACTGAATGACATCTTGATCGTTTCTAAGTTTTGACAACTAAGAACACAGCATGAGGAGACAATTGTGCAGACATAGGTTTCAGCTCCTTTGGTTAAATACCAAAGAGCACAGTTTCTGGATTGTGTGATAAGAGTGTGTTTCGTTTGATAAGAAACTGCCAAACTGTCTTCCAACGTGACTGTGCCGTTTTCCATTCTCACCAGCAGTGCATGAATTCACGTTACTCTGCATCCTTACCAGCACATTCTAATAGGTGTGTAGTAGTGTCTCACTCTTGTTTCAACTTGCACTTCCTGATGACAAATGACGTGCAGTATCTTTTCATAGGCTTATTTGCCATCTGTATATCTTCTGTGTTACGTGTCTCCTAAGGTCTTGGGCCCATTTTTAATCAGGTTGTTTCTTTACTTTCCATATTTTTGCTGAAATATATTTGACATATAACATTGTGTGAATTTAAAGTGTACACATGTTAGTCTGATATATTTTATATGATTGCCATGATAGCAATAATTAGCACCTCTCTCAAGGAAGCCTGGTGTGCTACAGTCCATGGGGTCACAACAGTCAGACACCACTGAGTGACTGAACAATAACAGCAACACATTATATAGTTATCAGTTCGTTTTAGCGGTTTAAATGAGTTTTATTCTCTTAGCAAGTTTGAGGACTGTAATACAACATTGTTGCCTATTTTCACTGTGTGGTACCTCAGATCTCTAGGACTTATCTACCACTTACTGCAAGTTTGTACCTTAAACATATGTCCTATATCCCTACCCACCACCCCCCAAGTAACCACCATTTTACTTCTACAAGTTTGATGTTTTTAGATTCCACCTGTAAGTGATATGCAGTATTTGTCTTTCTTTGGCTGACTTACATTATTTAGCATAATATACTCAAGGTTCATCCAAACTTTGTAGTAAATATTTTAGATAACAGTTCTTTATCACATATATCTTTTGCAAATATTTTCATGTAAACTACAGCCTGTCTTTTCATCCTCTTGACAATGTCCTTCTACAGAGTAGAAATTTTTAATTCTATTGAAGTCCAGCTTCTCAATTCTTTGTTTTATAAATCATTCTTTTCATCTTGTACCTAAAAGATCATTGCCACACCCAAGGTCATCTAGATTTCTCCAGTTACCTTCTAGGAACTTTACAGTTTTGTAGTTTACATTTAAGCTTGAGATATTTTAGGTTAGTTTTTGTGAGCAATGTGAACTCTTGTGTGATTCATTTTCTTACATGTTGTACGGAACCATTCTTTAATAACATTATCTTGGCTCAATTGTTCATTTTCTTTTTTCTTTACAAAAGTCAGTTTTCAATGATCAGTCGTCTATATTTATGTGGGTCTATTTCTAGGATCTCTATTCCATTGATCTCTTTGTCTAGCCTGCCTAAAATACACGATTACTATCACTTTAGATCAATAGTAAGTCATGATATTGAGTAGTGTCAGTCCTCCAACTTTTAATTCAGTTCTACTTCTTCAGTGTGCACTGGCAATTCTGAGTCTTTTGCATCTCTGTATAAACTTTGTAATCAGTTTGTCATTATCTACAAAATAGCCTGCTGTGACATTGACTGGAATTGTATAGAATCTATAGATCAAGTTCGGAAGAAGTGAAATCGTGACAATGTCAAGTCTTCAGGTTCACACACATGGAGTAACTCCATTAATTTTGTTATTCTTTCAGTTATTTCATCAGCATTTGGTAGTTTTCCTCATAAAGATTTTGCACATATCTTGTTAGATTTATTCTGAAGTATTTCATTTTGTGTGGTGCTAATGTAAATGGGATTGTGTTTGTAACTTTAAATTCTACATGGTCTTTGCTGATACAGGAAAGCAATTGACTTCTGTATGTTAACTTACATCCTTATTATAATCACTTTTGGTTTCAGGAGTTTTCTTATTGATTCTTTTAGATCTTCTGCATGACAATTATGCCATCTATGAAGAAAGACAGTTTTATGTCTGTCTTCCCGATCTGTATACATTTTCTTTCCTTTTCTTGTCTTACTGATTACCTAGGGCCAATACTATATTGAAAGCAGTCATGAGAGGGACATCCTTGCCTTGCTCCTAATCTTAGTGAGGAAGTTTCAAGTTTTTCATCATTAAGTATGATGTTAACTTTAGGTTTTGTGTAGGTGTTCTTTTTCCAGTAGAGAAAGTTCCTCTTTACTGTTAGTTTTCAGACAGTTTTTATCATGCATGAGTTTTGGACTTTGTCAAATGCCTTTTCTGCATCCATTGGTGTGATCATGTGATTTTTCTTCCTTAAACTATTTATCTGTTGAATTACATCAACTGATTTTTAAATGCTGAAACAATCTTGCACAACTGGAAAAAATACCACTTAGTCATAGTGTATAATTTTTTTCTATATTGTTGGATTCTATTTGCTGATATTTTGTTGAAGATTTTTGCATCTGTGTTTATGAGAGAGATTAGTCTATAGTTTTTGTTAGTTTTTCTTATATACTGTCTTTGTCTACTTTTGGATGTAAGGTAATGTTGACTTCATAGAATGTTCTTAGAAGTAATTACTCTGCTTATATCATCCAAGAGAAATTTTAGAGAATGCATATCATTTCTTTTTAAAATATTTGCTAGAATTCACCATTGAACATATGTAAGCCTGGAAAGGATGGCAACAGTGGGCTGGTGCTAAGGTGCTTAGTTGCTCAGTCATGTCCAACTCTCTGTGCCCTCATGGACTGCAGCCTGCCAGGCTCCTCTCTTCAAGACATTCTCTAGGCAAGAATACTGGAGTGAGTAGCCATTTCCTTCTCTAGGGGATCTTCCCAACCCAGGGATCGAACTCAGGTCTCCTGCATTGCAGGAAGATTCTTTACCATCTGAGCCACCAGGAAAGCCACCAGAGTGGGCTGGAGTAGAGTATTTCCTTTTCTTTACATAGAAGGGTAAACCCAGCTGAAGCTTTCCCCTGTGGCCTGCCAGGCCTGTGAGGAAAAGTCTTGTAATTATTTATGCTCCAGTTCAAAAGATCACACATAGATATTTGCTTGGAGCATGACTCCTCAGCTTCAAGGGTCTATTCAGACCTATACTATGAGTCCATTCTCATATGTGATGTGTTCACTCCAAGGGGAGATCAGGCAGAAACTGTATGCAGGGGATGAGGATGAGAACTGAGCACGTGGACTGGAGGTGTTTATGCTGTGTATGTGTCAGCCCTCACATTTTAAGAGGAGTGGAAATGAGGAGGAGTGAGAATAAGCCATGGCCCATGGGCAGGTGCCTAAGAACAGGGTGGCTCTCCCTGAGCAACTGCCTTTGGCTTGGAACTTCAAAGCATCTTAGGATTCTAATCAGGCCTTCCAACGTTGTTAAAGTAGTTTGTCCAGGTAGGAAATGAGAACATAATTCATTTAACACCATATTAGGTTTATTTTTTATTTACTTTTTATTGTGGTTAAAAAAAACACACCCATAACATAAAATTTACTACCTTAATATGCACTTTAAGTGCATAGCTCAGTTCAGCAGTGTTAGCTATGTGTACACTGTTGTGAAAAAGATCTCTGGAAATTTTTCATCTTGTGAGTCTGAAACTCTATTCCCGTTACACAACAACTCTCCTTTTCTTCCTCCCTGCAGCCCCTGGTAACTACCATTCTACTTCTCTTCTTATGAATTTGACTATTTCAAATAGCTTATCTAAGTGGAATCATACAATATTTGTCTTTTTGTGGCTGGCTTATTTCACTTAGCATAATATTCTCAGGTTCATCCATTGTAGCATTATGGCTGGATTTCCTTACTTTTTCAGGATGAATGTTTATTTCATTGTATGTATGTATCAAATTTTGTTTATTCATTCATCATTGATGGACATATGGGTTGCTCCCACCTCTTAGCTATTGTGCACACTGCTGCATGAACATTGGTATGCAAATCCTACTTTCAATTCTCTTAGATATATTGCAGAAGTAGGATACTGGATCCTATAGTAGTTCTTTTTTTTTTTAATTTTTTTTTTAACTCTACAATATTGTATTGGTTTTGCCATCCATCAACATGCATCTGCCATGGGTGTACATGTGTTCCCCATCCTGAAGCCCCCTCCCACCTCCCTCCCCATACCATCCCTCTGGGTCTATTTTTTATTTTTTTAGGAACTTCCCTACTGTTTTCTATAGTGGTTACTTGCCGAGGTCCAGCCCCGGCTGATCCAGGGAGTTCGAGGCAGGAACAGCGTCAGCGAGGATCAAGATACAATAGCTTCCAATAGATTGGAAATGACACATATACACTGTCGAAACTCTGTGTAAATACATAACTAAAGAGAACTGATTGTGTAGTACAGGGAACTCAGTGCCCTGTGGTGACCTAGATGGGAAGAAAATCCAAAAAGGAGGAGGATATATGTATAGCTGATTCACTTTGCTGTATGGTAGAAACTAACATAACATTGGAAAGCAAGTATACTACAATAAAAATTAATTATAAAACTAAATAAAATAGACAGCCAACAAGAAACTACTATATAGCACAGGGAACTCTCCTCAATACTCTGTAATAGTCTAAACAGATAAAGAATTTGAAAAAGAATAGATAGATGTGTACATGTTACTGAATCACTTTGCTCTACACCTGAAATTAACACAACACTGTTAATCATCTCTACTCCAATATAAAATAAAAATTAAAAAATAAACTGATTTTCTATTAATACAAAGAGTAAAATAAAATAAAATCTTTGTATGATAATTACACAACTGTGATTACATTAAAAGCCACTAAATGGAAAACAAATATCTACTCCACATGTGTTTGTTGTGAGAATCAGTTAGAAACAGTAGCAATTACCCAAGAGAAGCTCTTCTCAAAGCAGAAGCATGACAGGGCAAGTCCTACCTTGCAAACGCATCCCTTGCACCCGCTTACATCGCATCTGCTAATATCTGATTGACCAAAATGGCTCACGTGTTCTAGCTGACCATCAGTGAGGCAGAGAAATATATGCTACATAAAGACGCTTACTCCTTGGAAGGAAAGTTATGACCAACCTAGATAGCATATTCAAAAGCAGAGACATTACTTTGCCAACAAAGGTCCGTCTAGTCAAGGATCTGGTTTTTCCTGTGGTCATGTATGGATGTGAGAGTTGGACTGTGAAGAAGGCTGAGCACCGAAGAGTTGATGCTTTTGAACTGTGGTGTTGGAGAAGACTGTTGAGAGTCCCTTGGACTGCAAGGAGATCCAAACAGTCCATTCTAAAGGAGATCAGTCCTGGGTGTTCATTGGAAGGACTGATGCTAAAGCTGAAACTCCAATACTTTGGCCACCTCATGTGAAGAGTTGACTTATTGGAAAAGACTCTGATGCTGGGAGGGATTTGGGAGCAGGAGGAGAAGGGGACGACAGAGGGTGAGATGGCTGGATGGCATCATCGACTCGACAGACATGAGTTTGGGTGAACTCTGGGAGTTGGTGATGGACAGGGAGGCCTGGCATGCTGCAATTCATGGGGTCACAAAGAGTTGGACACGACTGAGCGACTGAACTGAACTGAACTGAACTGAAAATGAAACCATGGCAAGGTGTAGATCCATAATACTACTAACTGACAGAATTCTGACCAATAATGCAAACTTCCACACTGAAGCATAGTCATCCCTAAGCATCTGCAAAGGATTGGTCACAGGACCCACCTTGGATAACAAAATCTGCAGGTGCTCAGGTCCCATAATCAGTGTTTCAACACTCTCAGTTTTATAACTTCACCTTTGATCTGTGTCAACTAAATGGCAAACCCTGTCACTCATCCAAAGTTGCCTTTTCCCCAAAAGAGAATCTTTTCCAAGAAAAACTCACAAGACAGTGACTCCTCAGCTCTTAACATGCTAGCACTTTTCTGAAAAACCTTCCTTTATCTCTAATACATCATTGAGATCAAAGTGTTCTGATGTATTCTGGACCACTTCACTCAATGTTGTAGATAGATAAACCAGTAGAGAGGAAGGCTGTGTTTCCCACACATGCCTGCATGAAAAGATCAGTGTAATCTATAGTGCCTTAAAATTCTGTGGAAATGGCCTATTTTAATAGTCTGCTGCTTTTAGTACTACCTTGATAACTAACTAGATCCCCAAATTATTTACTTCTTCATTAGAACTTACACTTAGTTGAGTATCTTGAGCCAGAGTTTTACATCATAGCTAAAATGCCCAAAATAATCCTTAGGAAAAAATTATGAAATCTGACTCTCCTAGTCTTGAAATAATGTCTGAAACTTTCCACTCAGCATCTTTCTATTAAACCTATAGAAGTTCATAATCACTAGGCCAGTTCCTGCAGCTGCCATGCATAACAAGGAATTACCATGCTTCACCTAGTATCTCAGATGTACATACTTGCCACCCCCACAACACAATTTTAACAAAGCTCTATTGTCATTGGTCAAAATGCAATATTCAAAAATGACTTGTTGTGAAGTAAATTAAATTACTATAAGCAGAATCAGGCTTTAATATGCTGATCAGTTCAGTTCAGTTCAGTCACTCAGTCATGTCCGACTCTTTGCAACCCCATGAATCACAGCACGCCAGGCCTCCCTGTCCATCACCAACTCCCAGAGTTCACTCAAACTCATGTCCATCGAGTTGGTGATGCCATCCAGCCATCTCATCCTCTGCTGTCCCCTTCTCCTCCTGCCCCCAATCCCTCCCAGCATCAGTCTTTTCCAATGAGTCAACTCTTCACATGAGGTGGCCAAAGTATTGGAGTTTCAGCTTCAACATCAGGCCTTCCAATGAACACCCAGGACTGATCTCCTTTAGGATGGACTGGTTGGAGCTCCTTGCAGTCCAAGGGACTCTCAAGAGTCTTCTCCAACACCACAGTTCAAAACCATCAATGTTTTGGCTCTCAGCTTTCTTCACAGTCCAACTCTCACATTCATACATGACCACTGGAAAAACCAGATCCTTGACTAGACGGACCTTTGTTGGCAAAGTAATGTCTCTGCTTTTCAATATGCTATCTAGGTTGGTCATAATTTTCCTTCCAAGGAGTAAGCGTGTTTAATTTCATGGCTAGAGTCACCATCTGCAGTGATTTCGGAGCCCAAAAAAATAAAGTCTGACCCTGTTTCCACTGTTTCCCCAACTATTTCCCATGAAGTGATGGGACAAGATGCCATGATCTTAGTTTTCTGAATGTTGAGCTTTAAGCCAACTTTTTCACTCTCCTCTTTCACTTTCATTAAGAGGCTCTTTAGTTCCTCTCCACTTTCTGCCATAAAGGTGGTGTCATCTGCATATCTGAGGTGATTGATATTTCTCCCAGCAATCTTGATTCTAGCTTGTGCTTCTTCCAGCCCAGCTTTTCTCATGATGTACTCAGCATTATAAGTTAAATAAGCAGGGTGATAATATACAGCCTTGATGTACTCCTTTTCCTATTTGAACCAGTCTGTTGTTATCATACTTAAAAATGAAATCTGCAAAGGCAGCAACAAAGTGAAGCAAGAAAGCATAGCATAAAGGAAAACAAAGTAAATTGGAATTCAAGGGACTTGATTCCAGTCCCAACTGTGGCACCAGTTAGCTGTATGGGCCTGGAAAACATATAATACTTCTAATTCTCCAACATCTGTTATTGAGGAGATTAGTTTAAATTATATATAAATTATAGATTTAATGGGTTACATATAATTTAACCCATTCAAAATTAAATTATCAATAATTGCAGAAAGTTTTCATAAAATAGTCTTGGAACACTAAAGGTGGGTCAAGGGACATGTAAAATAGGTCTGTACTAAACATTGATCTAAACGTAAACCAGTCCAGGTTCGAGGCACGATACTGGATGCTTGGGGCTAGAGCACTGGGACGACCCAGAGGGATGGTATGGGGAGGGAGGAGGGAGTAAGGTTCAGGATGGGGAACACATGTATACCGGTGGCGGATTCATTTTGATATTTGGCAAAACTAATACAATTATGTAGAGTTTAAAAATAAAATTAAATTTAAAAAAAAGAAAAAAAAGACTTAAAGCTCTCTTTCTATATAAAAGGGAAAAAAAAACTGGAATTTGCATTCTTCATTGAAAACACTGATAAACAAAGCATTGTATCTTTTTCTCCAAATATTACTCCTTTCTCAAGAAATTAATTTTCCCCAAGGTTTTCCTCAGGGCAGCTTTGACATCCTTGTTCCTCAAACTATATATCAGTGGATTTAACATGGGCACCACAATGGTATAGAACAGGGAGGACACTTTCTCTTGGTCAAGGGGCAAAACGGAAGGTGGTTTGAGATACATAAAAGCCCCAGAACCAAAGAAAAGGAAAACCACAATTATGTGGGAGCTGCATGTACTGAAAGCTTTGGACCTGCCCTCAGTGGAGTGAATGCGGAGAATGCTGGAAAGGATTAGAGCATAAGAGACGGAGATGGTGACAATGGGCATTCCAATGTCGATAGCCACAAATATGAAGACCACCAGCTCATGCACATAAGAGCTAGTACAGGAGAGCTCAAGGAGAGGTGGGATGTCACACATGAAATGATTGATGAGGTTGTCAGCACAGAAGATCAGACTTGCTATGTTTCCTGTGTGGGCCATGGCCCCTGAAAACCCCATCACATACACACCCAACAAAAGCAGTAAACAGACCTTAGGAGACATGGTGACTGTGTACACCAGTGGCTTACAGATAGCCACATAGCGGTCATACGCCATCGCTGACAGGACGAAGGACTCAGAGATGACAAAGAAGCAGAAGAAAAACAGTTGAGTCAAACACCCTGCATGCAAGATGCTGTTCTTCCTTGAGACAAAACTCATCAGCATTTTGGGAGTGATGGTAGTGGAGTAACAGAAGTCTATTAAGGAGAGGTTGAAGAGGAAGAAGTACATGGGGGTGTGCAGGCGCGAGTTCAACCCAATCAGCATTATCAAGCCCAGGTTCCCCACTACGGTGACCATGTAGAACCCTAGAAACAGGAGAAAGAGGGGGATCTGGAGTCCTGGCTGGTCTGTTAAGCCTGCGAGGATGAATTCTGTCATTGAAGTGTTCTCAGCTGCCATTCTCCCCTGGAGAAAACCCGGTCCATGGGGGAAAGAAAAGAGACCCGCTTAGAAACAAGACCACCAACCTCCCAGTACCCACTGTCCATTCCTGAGAATGGAATCCACAGAGATATTTGAGCTTTAGTGTGGAAGGAAGGTTTCTACTGTTTGCTATGGACCTACCTCATAACCCTAGTGTCTTTCACTTCCAGAGGACAATAAAGAGGCTAGACTAGGCCTCCAGAGTGAGAACTGGCACTACTTGAGAAAGCAAAAAGCAGAAAACTCATTCAAAAGTAAGATAGATATCTTTTAGATCTTTAAGTCAGTCCATTTTCTGTGTCCCCTCTCTCCTGCCTCTGTTTCAGTTGCTGACACTTGGGGACTTTCCCAGGAAAGAATTTTGACTGGCAGAAGACACTCTGACTTCTCAGAGCTCCCACCTCTGGGTCACTGCTATCACATCAAAAAAGTGGGGTGATATTTTTTCCAAAATCTCCTAACTCTAGTGGCCTTAGGTTTAATGATAATATTTTAAGCTAGCACTTATTAAGTGGTTACTTACGTGTACGAAGAGCTATGTGACTATATTTTTATCCTCATTTTGTAGATGAGACAACTGAGTTAAGTAACTCATCCAAGTCCCAAAACTGCTGAGTAGCAGCCAGAAGGTGAACTTGGGCAGTCTGCCTCTCACGGTTTGCACTGGTAACCACCACGTTATATGACTGACCAAGCACACACTCACCTTCCTTTGGTGTAGAACTGTAATGCTATACTTCAGTGTCTCTTGTCCACAATGGTCCTGGGAAGAAAATGACCACATCAATAGAAGAGGACAGCTTTGAGTTCAGAACTCTCTCCTCCCAGTCTGCTCCAGAGAATCATAACTTCTCATTTATCTTGTATCTCTTTCTGTCTTGAAGAGCTTGATTTCCAATTACTAACTTCCCAAAACACCCTCCAGCTACAAGGAAGAATATTGTGCCCTTTCCTGACTCGTGGATAACAGGAGAATAGGCAGTTTTATTAGGATTGTAGATCTCAATGACTTGATTATTTAGAAACTCCCTCAAGACCATTTTCTGAGAGATTATTTTCCCAGAGGAAGAAATGTTTGCTTATACCCTTGATAGTGCTTAATTTGGCTTCTAGAGACAGTTTCTTTCAACAAACACTGATCTGGTACAATTAAGAGAAAAATCACTGTGATAAAAATGGCTGTCATCACCATTTCTTGAATATCCAATACTGTGCATAACACAAATCCTTTACACTGAGTTCTGGCTACCAAGATCGAAAACACCATACACATATATTATTTATTTCTCACAATAATAATATTCATTTTAAAGGTAAGTTGCTCAGAGGGACATTGTGTTTCAGAGCCCACATGCCTGGATCTATCTAACTCCAGGTACTTATTTTGTAATCACTAGTTTAAACTTCCTTCCGGTGAGAGCTGCTGAAATCCATAAAGCAATGTCCCTGCCTTCACAAATCTGGCAGTCTGTTGGAAAGTAACAAATATGCAATGACTTTAATAAAAACAAGAAGTGTATCAAGGAAATAGTAACACCAAGGGCTATATATACTCATAAAATTTAGGGTAGGACACTCAATAATGTATTTATATTCCAATTTATTTCAGGAAGAACTGCACTGTATCTAGTTTTAACAAGGAAATTTTTGTGATTCCCTGCCCTTATCTTCTCAAGGGGTGTAAATTTAATGGTAACAAAGAATCTCTGTCAGGTAACTGCTTTCAACTTCTGCCAGGAGCAGCCTTTCTCTGAATTAAAACTCCCTTTGGCTGTCCCTGCCTTCCACCCACTTTTTTTTTTATATATAAGTTTTTTTTTCTGTTTATTTATTTTACTTTACAATATTGTATTGGTTTTGCTATACATTGACTTGAATCCGCCATGGGTGTACGTGTGTTCCCCATCCTGAACCCCCCTCCCACCTCCCTCCCCATCCCATCCCTCTGGGTCATCCCAGTGCACCACCCACTTTTCATCGAATGCTCCTCTCTATTGACTTCCCAGCTTCTCAGGCTCACAGACTGAATCCTGTTAGATAAGATTCCCAGTGCAGTGATACATCCAAATTTGTTCTTCCTCTCTGGTTTGTTTCTGTCTTTATCTTCTCCTCCCCAACACAAACTTCCGCCTTGTCAAAAATTGTTTATCCTTTGTCTTGATCTTTCCATCTTTTCTTACTTTCTTTAATATCAAGCTTACATACTCAGAATTTTGACCTGAAAAGACTCAGGAAATTACCAAATCCAGTGTTTCACAAACATGGCTAAGCACCACAATTTCCTAGAGTGTTTATTAAAAAGAAATTCTGAGACAAGTGAGGGAAATTAAGAGATATAAACTTCCAGTTGCAAAATAAATGAGTCGTGGGTATAAAATGTACAGTCTGGGGAATATATAAGATAACTATACTATCTTTGTATAGTGACATATTGTAGCTCGACTTACTATAGTGATCACTTTGAAACATACAGAAATATCAAATCACCATGTGGTGTAACAGGAGCTAACATAGAGTTGTAGGTCAGTTACTCTTCCAAAATCAACAAACTCATAGAAAAAGAGATCAGATTTATGGCCCCCAGAGGCAGGGGCTGGGGCAAGGAGTGGGGGTAGAGATGGATGAAGACAGTCAAAAGGTACAAAGTTCCAATTATAAGATGAGTAAGTATTAGGAATATAATGTACAGTATGATAAATAAAATTAACACAGCTCAATGTTATATATGAAAGTTGAAAGTAAATTCTGAGTTCTCATCACAAAAAATTTTTTTCCTATTTCTTTAATGTCATATCTATATGAGATGATAATTATCTATAGTGATGATAAGTTATCACTAAATGTATTATAATAATAATTTCATAATGTAAGTCAAATAAGTATGCTGTACACCTTAAATATATACAATGCTGTATGTTAGTTATAGCTCAATCAAACTAAAAGAAGGAAAAAGGAAAAATTCTGGGCTCCACCCACATCCTCTGAATCAGCATGTCTGTGGGTATAAATGGCAGCCATATTTTTAAACCTTCTCTAGTGGTTCCAATGCCAGAAACTTGCATATCCACAGAACTGATACTTATCCACATCTTAGAGACACAGAGAAGACCCAAGGGAGTAAAGCCAGTTGCCCAGGGTCACAGATCTAGTTCACATCTCCAGGTTTCCAGCCTCTCCTGGTCCATGTTTCCATATGACCTTCAGCTTGGCAGGCACACAAAGAACAAGCTATAGTAATCAGACTTCTGATTTCAAGTATAGCAGAACAGCTATTATCACACTTACCCTGTGACCATAAGCAACTATCAGACTGGAGATAATATAAAGCAACTATCTTCAAGCTTTGGGAAGCAGACAGCACAGAGATGAAATTCTTGAGAGAAGGCAAGAATGTAAGGTGACTGACACATTCATCCTAACTTTCTCCCTAATGACAATTTCCAAACAAAGCATAGTGAAGTGGAACCCAAGCAAATTACAACAGTCTGTACGAGTAGAATAAATAAAGATCAATGCTCAAGGATGCTAAGATAGCTGAAATTTGTGGGGCAAAGTATGGAGACGAAGAACCCAAAGATAAAGACCTCCAGGCATTTGCATACCAGGAATTAGGATGAGATCTGAAACTGATACCTTCGAAGTAAGAGCTAGTCTTCAGACTAAGGGCAAAACTGAACTGGATCCATCTTAGCAAAGCCTGAATTCAGATCTCAACAGGATCGAGGTGATCTAGTAAATTACCTGCAGCCAAGGACAAACTCGAACATTCTGTAGAGAAGAATAACATGATCTACAGTCTGTACAGTATATTCATGATGTCCATCATCATAAAATGAAAAATTACTATAAATACAAAGAAGCAGGAAATTATGACCCATTATCAAGAAATAGAGCTGTTATAGGATTCCAGAAATCCTACTCCTGGGCATATATCCAAAGAAAACCATAATTTAAAAAGATATATGCACCCTAATGTTCATTGCAGCACTATTTACAATAGCCAGAACATAGAAGCAACCTAAATGTCCATCGAAAGAGGAATGGATAAAGAAGATTTGGATAAAGAAGATAAACAATGGAATATTACTCAGCCATAAAAAGAATGAAACAATGCCATTTGCAGCAACACGGATGGACTTAGAGAGTGTCATACTGAGGAAAATACATCAGAGAAGTATAAGTATCATATGATGCTTTTCATGCATGGAACCTTAAAAAATGGTAAAATGAACTTATGTAAAAGCAGAAATAAAGTCACAGATGTAGAAAACAAGCTTCTGGTTACTGGGGGGAAGCAGGATGGGGGGAATAAACTGGGAGATTGGGATTGACATATATACACACTACTACATATAAAAGAGATAACTAATAAGGACCTGCTGTATAGCATGGGGAACAATATTCAACAATTTGTAATGACCTATATGGGAAAAGAATCTAAACAAGAGTGCTGTACATATACACTCTGTTTCCTTTGCCGTACCCCTGAATCTAACACAACATTGTAAATCAACTATACGCCAATAAAAATTTTAAAAGAAACAGGAAAATGTGACTCATAATCAAGAAGAAAAAATATTCAGTAAAATCAGATCCACATGTGACCTGAATGTTGCTATTAGCAAAGACTTTAAAGTAGCTTCTCTAATTATTTAGTATTTAAATTTAGTTGAAAGAAATATAAAATTAACTAACAAATGGCAAATTCCAACAGATCTATTAAAACAGTAAAAATAAAGGAGATTTTTCCAAAAAATTCAAAACTGAAAAATACAGTATTGGAAATTAAAAATTCATTAGGTTGACTTAATAGCAGGCTCAGCACAGCCAAAGAAAGTTTTGCTAAAAGCAAAACAGAACAATGGAAATTATCATACTAAAATGCAGATAGAAAAACGATAAAGACCACAGCAACCATAGACTTTAGAACAATGTCAACATATGTGTAATCAGAGTTTCAAATGGTGGGTTAGGTGAGAATTGGAGTAAATAGAATATTTTTAAAGATTATAGATGAAAATTTCCACGATTTCATGAAATAATGAACCCACAGAATTTTTTTTAAAAGCCCAGAATTGGTTTTAGATTATCTTATTTACAAAGCAGAAATAGAGACACAGACATAGAAATATGTCTGAATGTGTGGATACCAAGAGGGAGTGGTGGGATGAATTGGGATTTGGGATATATACATTATTGACACTATGTCTAAAATAGATAACTAATGATAACCTAACTGTGTAGCACAGGGAACTCTATTCTGTGCTCTATGGAGACCTAAATGGGAAGGAAATACAAAAAAGAGGGGATACATAATGTATACACAGAGCTGATTTACTTTGCTGTACAGTAGAAACTAAACATTATAAAGTAACTATACCTCAATAAAATTTTCTAAGTGCTTAAGATGGTAAAATGTATGCTATATGTTTTTACCACAACAAAAACTGAAGCAGTTTCTGTTCTTTCCTAGGAAAAAACAGCCCAGGAAACCATAAGCGATATGAATATAAAATACACCACACCTAAGCATATCATACTTATACCAATGAAAACCAAAGAAAAGAGAAAAAGTCTAAAAGCAATCATGATAGAGGGGACATTGCTTTCAGAGGAGCAAAAAATATAACTGATCTGTTACTTAAAAACATAAGTCAAAGAACATTGAAATTACATCTTTAAAACTGAAAGAGAAAAATCAGTTCCATATTCTATTTGTGGTAGCATATTCTTCAAAAATAAAAAAGAGAGAAAAAATCTCAAACAAATTAAAGGTGAAAGAATTTGTCCACAATAAAGCCTACAGTACCAAAAAAAAAAAAAAAAAAATGAGGGGCAGGAGGGATCAGTTCAGTTCAGTCGCTCAGTAGTGTCTGACTCTTTGCAACCCCATGGACTACAGCCCACCAGGCCTCCCTGTCCATCACCAACTCCTGGAGTTTACTCAAACTCATGTCCATTGAGTCGGTGATGCCATCAAACCATCTCATCCTCTGTTGTCCCCTTCTCCTCTTGCCTTCAATCTTTCCCAGCGTCAGGGTCTTTTCAAATGAGTCAGGTGGCAAATATTGGAGTTTCAGCTTCAGCATCAGTCCTTCCAATGAACATTAAGGACTGATTTCCTTTAGGATGGACTGATTGGATCTCCTTGCAGTCCAAGGGACTCTCAAGAGTCTTCAACACCACAGTTCAAAGACATCAATTCTTTGGCACTCAGCTTTCTTTATAGTTCAGTTCTCATACCCATACATGACTACTGGGTAAACCATAGCCTTGACTAGACAGACCTTTGTTGGCAAAGTAATGTCTCTGCTTTTTATTTATTTTTATTTATTTATTTTTTAACTTTACAATATTGTATTGGTTTTGCCATATATCAACATGCTTTTTAATATGCTGTCTAGGTTGGTCATAACTTTTCTTCCAAGGAGTAAGCATCTTTTTATCTCATGGCTACAGACACCATCTGCAGTGATTTTGGAGCCCAGAAAAATAGTATGCCACTGTTTCCACTGTTTCTCCATCTATTTGCCATGAAGTGATGGGACCAGATACCATGATCTTCGTTTTCTGAATGTTGAGCTTTAAGCCAACTTTTCCACTCTCCTCTTTCACTGTCATCAAGAGGCTTTTTAGTTCCTCTCCACTTTCTGCCATAAGGGTGGTGTCATCTGCATATCTGAGGTGATTGATATTTCTCCCAAAAATCTTGATTCCAGCTTGTGCTGCCTCCAGCCCAGTGTTTCTCATGATGTACTCTGCATATAAGTTAAATAAGCAGGGTGACAGTATACAGCCTTGATGTACTCCTTTTCCTATTTGGAACCAGTCTGTTGTTCTGTGTCCAGTTCTAACTGTTGCTTCCTGACCTGCATACAAATTTCTCAAGAGGCAGATCAGGTGGTCTGGTATTCCCATCTCTTTCAGAATCTTCCACAGTTTATTGTGATCCACACAGTCAAAGGTTTTGGCATAGTCAATAAAGCAGAAATAGATGTTTTTCTGGAACTCTCTTGCTTTTTTGATGATTCAGCAGATGTTGTCAATTTGATCTCTGGTTCCTCTGCCTTTTCTAAAATCAGCTTGAACATCTGGAAGTTCACGGTTCACATATTGTTGAAGCCTGGCTTGGAGAATTTTGAGCATTACTTTGCTAGTGTGTGAGATGAGTGCAATTGTGCAGTAGTTTGAGCATTCTTTGGCATTGCCTTTCTTTGGGATTGGGATGAAAACTGACCTTTTCCAGTCCTGTGGCCACTGCTGAGTTTTCCAAATTTGCTGGCATATTGAGTGCAGCACTTTCACAGCATCATCTTTTAGGATTTGAAATACCTCAATTACCTTGAAAGAAAAAGTTTAATTTTAAAAATCTCATCATAGTCATTTTCATAGGTAATTTATTACTGAATGCATCTCTGAGAAGTGCATATTCTTATAAACATATTTCCCTTATAAATGAGAATATATGGGAAAAGAGTTCTCATTAATTCGGCACAAAAGTAATAGCAGTCTGCAGTGTTGAAATTCGTTGTTTGATATTGGAATACATTCTGATTAATATAGTCTACATTCTTGTTTCCCTCATCCTCCTGCCATTCTACACTGTCAGGCTACAGATGCTAAAGCAGGGTGACAAATTTAGCACTCCTTATCAATTAACATTTCCTTACTGAAATTACTGTTTTTAACACAAATATTCCAATGTGTTTTTTAAATGTTTTAAAATAAACATTTCAAGTCTAGTTGATTATGTCTTATGGTGAATAACTAATAATGAGTAATTTTCCTAATGATAGTGACTGTTGATGATGAAGGCAATGACCGAGATAGTTGTGGCTGTGGTGGTAGTGGTGGTGGCGATGATGATGATGGAGTCATTGGTGGTAAATTCTTTAAATAGAAACACTAAGTACTAAGTTTCTCAAGCAGCAAGTTGACTTCCCCAACAAAAGGAAAATTAACACATCTGGGGGAAAGGAAAAAAAAAAAAACATGGTTCCCAACACAGCTGTAAACCAAGACTCTAATTGCTCTTTACTGAGAACCCCAGTCTCTGAAGTGACTACATCCCAGGAGAAGGTCCGCCTATATATGTAAACAGACTCCCCCCAAGTTTCCCAATCCCAGGCACCTATTATTCATGATAGCTCTGGCCCCTTTGAGTACATTTAGGACTAGATATAAATCTAAATGGTCCTCTCATTTCCTGACATTTATTTCCTGACTGTTGAAACCAAGTCATTCACTAATATTTCCAGGAGATTATCTTTCATTTTTCCTTAGCACAGGTACTTAATTATGATTTAAAGCAACTATATCAGAACAGTATTTCTTTCATAAACTCCTATACCTAATGAGGCTATTTTCAACCATATGTTTACCTTCACCTCTAAGTAATTTTTCTTTGTGTGCCGTGTTCTTATGGGCAGCAAACCTGAGCCTCTGATGGTCTGCTAGAACTGGAGGTAATAATTGTGGTGACTGATATTAAGTATGGGGTCATATTTTCCTATTTTATATTATTAGATGATATGGGAATCAATAACTAAGTCAATGCTGTCTAGGATTTTCCCATCTGCACTACACTCGATGAAAGCTGTTTACTGTACTGCTCTGTGAAGCACTTTGATTCCTGATAATGGTATATTCTAGGTGGATTTTCTATGTTCTTAATATTTTAAGAGGTGGAAACTGATTAGAAGGGCATATATAGATATGATATTTTCTATCTGTTGTTGCTACCTAGGGGAATTTTTCTTCTTTGTAACAAATGAAAATAATATCTAAAAATCTTAGCTACCTCTGCCAATAGTTATTATGAAGTTAACAATTGAACCACCAATAAAATAACATTTAAAGTTTTCAGTGCAATGTAGCTTTTCTTGTCTTTATCCCACATCTTAAGGATTTAAAGACTCTTATACCTCTTGAGTGGAGGAGGAAATGGCAACCCACTCCAGTGTTATTGTCTGGAAAATCCCAGGGACGGGGGAGCCTCATGGGCTGCCATCTATGGGGTCACACAGAGTCGGTCATGACTGAAGTGACTTAGCAGCAGCAGCAGCAGCAGCATGCCTCTTGAGAAACCTATATGCAGGTCAGGAAGCAATGATTAGAATTGGACATGGGACAACAGACTGGTTCCAAATAGGAAAGGCTGTATACTGTCACCCTGCTTATTTAACTTATATCCAGAGTACATCATGAGAAACGCTGGGCTGGAAGAAGCACAAGCTGGAGTCAAGATTTTGGGGAGAAATATCAATCACCTCAGATACGCAGATGACACCACCCTTATGGCAGAAAGTGAAGAGGGACTAAAAAGCCTTTTGATGAAAGTGGAAGAAGAGAGTGAAAAAGTTGGCTTAAAGCTCAACATTCAGAAAACAAAGATCATGGCATCTGGTCCCATCACTTCATGGCAAATAGATGGGGAAACAGTGGAAACAGTGTCAGACTTTATTTTTTAGGGCTCCAAAATCACTGTAGATGGTGATTGCAGCCATGAAATTAAAAGACGCTTACTCTTTGGAAGGAAAGTTATGACCAACCTACATAGCATATTCAAAATCAGAGACATTACTTTGCCAACAAAGGTCCAACTTGTCAAGGATCTGATTTTTCCAGTGGTCATGTATGGATGTGAGAGTTGGACTGTGAAGAAAGCTGAGCTCCGAAGAATTAATGCTTTTGAGCTGTGGTGTTGGAGAAGACTCTTGATAGTCCCTTGGACTGCAAGGAGATCCAACCAGTCCATTCTAAAGGAGATCAGCCCTGGGTGTTCTTTGGAAGGACTGATGCTAAAGCTGAAACTCCAATATTTTGGCCACCTGATGTGAGAGCTGACTCATTGGAAAAGACTCTGATGCTGGGAGGGATTGGGGGCAGGAGGAGAAGGGGACGACAGAGGATGAGATGGCTGGATGGCATCACCGACTCAACAGACATGAATTTGGGTGAACTCTGGGAGTTGGTGATGGACAGGGAGGCCCGGCGTGCTGCGATTCATGGGGTCACAAAGAGTCGGACACGACTGAGTGACTGAACTGAACTGAACTGACTGATACCTACAAAAGGGCATCCGGTGGTTCAATGGTAAAAAACCCACCTGCAGTTCAGGAGCTGCAGGCAACACGGGTTTGATACCTGGGTCAAGAATATGCCTGGAAGAGGGCATGCCTACCTGCTTCAATATTCTTGCATGGAGAATTCCATGGACAAAGGAGCCTGGCTGGCTATAGTCCATAGTGTCACAAAGAGTTGGACACAACTGAAGTGACTGAACACGCACTCATATACCTAGAGAAACATATATAGCTAGTGCCAGACTTATTACTGTTATAGGAATCAAATGAGACAGCGTATTTAAAGCACTTACATTAGAAGCAGGTTAAAAATGTTTTTAAATATATATATATATGCTTATACACGTGTATAATATATATATGTATGTGTATAGATATATATATACACTTATATACATGTATGGAGTAGGAAATGGCAACCACTCCAGTATTCTTGCCTAAGAATTTATGGAACAGAGAAGCCTGGCAGGCCACAGTCCATGCAGTCACAAAGAGCTGGACAAAACTGAGTGACTGAGCACAATACACATGTAAGTACATATATGCATCAAAAAATCTAAAATGATAGCCATGACTGCTGCTAGCCTCCAGTTAGCAAGAAAGTGGTATTGTATTTTTGCTTATTTGTGTTTCTGATTTTCTACAATGCACATTTATGGCCATGATAACTTTTTTATATACGTCTGAAACTGACAATAAAATCTATCCGCTATGTCCAAAATTCAATATATTAAGTTTACTAAGTAATAATAAAGTGCTACACACAAAATAACCTACAGCAAAGCGACACAGTTCACTGATAATGAAACACACTGGTGGTCAGAAGTCTGAGGTTTTAGACCCAGTTCTGTGTCTTGCTTGGCTTTATGACTTAGGGTAGTTGAATTTTTAGGCTTCGTTTTCCTAGAGAGGAGGGAAATTATAGCATTCGTATTTTTTATATGCTGTGCACAACCTAACACATCCAGTGTAAAGCACATTCCACCACAACATTGCTCCGAGCTGTAGATGTGCAGATTTCTAAGGCTACACACTTGGGCCAGGGGAAGAGCTCAAGATCAGAGGAAAGCAAGTCCTTGATAATTAGGAAGCCTCAGGAAAGTCACTGTTGTCTGGTACTGTGGTTTTCTCAATGTGAACATGGGTTTAAAACTTGTGCTCTTAGATATATTCATTCACATACCCAAGACTTGTGGGACAAGTTAATGAGACTGACCTCTGAAAAGCATTATACAAAAGATAGTAACTGTATAAGTAAGCAATTAAAACAGTGCAAATTTAAGGGTTCTAGCTTAAGAAAGACCTGTCAGAGAAGGGATATCTATAGATATACTCAGCAATGATAATCCATGCTTCTTACAGAAGCATGTCTATAATTTCAGTACTTTGTCATTAAGGAGATAATGGAGCCATGGTTTGATATTATGATCTAAAAATAGATCTAATAATAATAATATTGAGATCTTACTCTAGACTATAGTAGGTAACTATAGAGGTTTGTCATCAGGCTTCATGACAGATGAATTTTCATGAGAACCTCTCATTAAAAAGTGAGTGGAAAGCAGCCATCAATACTTTTTAAATGCTCCAGGTGGTTATAAATACAAGAAATGGAATTGCCTTGGGCATGATTTGATAAAAATCTAAGAACAAATTCCAGACACCCAATGACAACTCACATTTTTATAGGAACTGACTTCTTGAAAAAAATATTTCTAACTATGCAATATCCCATACTACTTTTGCAACCAACTTTGGAATTAGTATTACCATTATTAGTATATTCATCTTTCAGTTACAGAAATTGACCTTTAACTAAAAGATACTGATATGGTAACCCTTTCACCCTAGTACTGCATCAATTTGAGATAAGTATTCATATGTTCAAAATAATGAATATTTAAGACTTGCATAGACCACAGGGAAATTTCATTTCTGAAGCAAATACATCTCCAACTACAAAATATGAATTCTACTGCTTATTACGTACATGATTGAAGTTTTCAGACTTGAGCCTGCATCAGCCTTTCCTGGAGACAGTATGATACACAGATCACTGCGTCCCATCCCAGAGTCCCTGACTTCGTAGGTCTGGGGTGAGGCCTGAGAATCTGCATATCTGATGTCTTCAAGTGACGCCAATGATGCTGGCCCAGGGACTGGACTTTAAAACTCACTACTCTAGGATATTTCAGAAATGTGCATGTTGTAAAAGTTCTCAATCTTGCCCCCTTTTCCTCTCATCTCCATGATCTTTGAAATACCTAGGATCTGGTCTTCCTCCCGAAAAACAGCAGGATGAGGGAGCACTCATCAGAAAGGATCCCAGGATCGCTCACCTGGCCTGAGATGCACAAACTAGCTTGACCAAGCAAAACATGATGTGAGCTTTCACAGAGATCTTCATTTGTGTCCCCACAGGACACCCAGCCAGAGGAGAATGGCAGAAAATCACTCCACAGTGACAGAGTTCATTCTTGGAGGTTTAACAAATCAGCCAGAGTTCCAGCTCCCACTCTTATTACTCTTCCTTGGGATCTACTCAGTCACCATGATAGGGAACCTGGGCATGATAACCGTGATTTGTCTGAACCCTCAGCTTCACACCCCCATGTACTATTTCCTCAGCAACCTGTCCTTGGTGGATCTCTGCTACTCCTCTGTCATTACCCCTAAGATGCTGGTGAACTTTGTGTCAGAGAAGAATATCATCTCCTATGCAGGGTGCATGGCCCAGCTCTACTTCTTCCTGGTGTTTGTCATTGCTGAGTGTTACATGCTGACAGTGATGGCCTATGACCGCTATGTTGCCATCTGCAGACCTTTGCTTTACAACATCATCATGTCTCATCGAGTCTGCTCCCTGCTGGTAGCTGGGGTCTATGCCATAGGATTCATTGGTTCAACCATAGAGACTGGCCTCATGTTGAAACTGTCCTATTGTGATTTCCTTATCAGTCATTACTTCTGTGACATCCTCCCCCTCATGATGCTCTCTTGCTCTAGCACCTATGACACTGAGATGACAGTCTTTGTTTTGGCTGGATTTGACATTGTAGTCACCAGCTTAACAGTCCTAATTTCCTATGCCTTCATCCTGTCCAGTATCCTTCACATCAGCACCACAGGCGGAAGGGCCAAAGCCTTCAGCACGTGCAGCTCCCATCTTGTTGCTGTGGGGATGTTTTATGGAACAACTGCCTTCATGTACTTGAAACCCTCCACGGCCAGTTCCCTGGCCCAGGAGAACGTGGCCTCCGTGTTCTACACCACAGTGATCCCCATGCTGAACCCCCTGATCTACAGCTTGAGGAATAAGGAGGTGAAGGCTGCCATGCAAAAAACTCTGAGAGGAAAAATGTTTTGATACAAATGTTATTATTCTTTTTCAATTTTAAAAATAAGTTGCTAGGGATCCCAGAGGGAAGCCCCTGAATGCTCACCCACCCAGAATGGGAAACTCTTCCTTCTCTGCATGGCTGGGTGACTGCACCTGACTCTTTCCTTCTTCCTTCGCCCCTCCTCTTTCTCTACTCTCATTTCTATATGAAGCTGCTGCTGCTGCTGCTAAATCGCTTCAGTCGTGTCCGACTCTGTGCGACCCATAGATGGCAACCCACCAGGCTCACCTGTCCCTGGGATTCTCCAGGCAAGAACACTGGAGCGGGTTGCCATTTCCTTCTCCAATGCATGAAAGTGAAAAGCAAAAGTGAAGTCACTCAGTCATGTCCGACCCTCAGCGACCCCATGGACTGCAGCCTACCAGGCTCCTCCATCCATGGGATTTTCCAGGCAAGAGTACTGGATTGGGGTGCCATTGCCTTCTCCATCTATATGAAGCTAGCTGATATCAAGTTCTTTTTTTATTATTTGGGATCTATTTTCTTTCTTCTGTCCCTTTGGTAAACTCTATTGTCTTAATTGTAATTTAACACAAATTTTAAATTTTCACAGGCTCACAGATATAGAGAACAAACTAGTGATTACTACCAGGGAGAGGAGAGGAGGGAAAGCAAGATAAGAGTAGGGGATTAAAGACACAGACTGCTACATGTGAAATGAACAGGTAACAAGGATGTATAGTACAGCACAGGGAAAGATAGCCATTAGTTCACAGTAACTTTAAATGCAATAAAGTATAAAAATATTGAATCACTTTGTTGTACATCTGAAACTAATATAGTATTGTAAATCAGCCACACTTCAATAAAAATTAAACTTTCATCATTGAGTTTCAAAGTCAACCACTTTTTTGTTATCTTCTATGCTGTCATCTGGAGAAGGCAATGGCACCCCACTCCAGTACTCTTGCCTGGAAAATCCCAAGGACGGAGGAGCCTGGTGGGCTACAGTCCATGGGGTCACTAAGAGTCAGACACAACTGAGCGACTTCACTTTCACTTTTCACTTTCCTGCATTGGAGAAGGAAATGGCAACCCACTCCAGTGTTCTTGCCTGGAGAATCCCAGGGAGAGAGGAGCCTGGTAGGCTGCCGTCTATGGGGTCACACAGAGTCAGACATGACTGAAGCGACTTAGCCGCAGCAGCATGTAGAAAGTATTATTCAATTTCATTTCTCCTTTTTGCACTTGGGAGTATACAAGGCAGAGAGGTGAACTGAAAGTCACCAACAAGTGACGCCCAGAGCATTTCTCATCTAGACTTCCTCCTCTCCACTCTCTCACTCCTTTCTCCCGATCTCTACCAAAGGAGTTGTACTTGATTCCTTTATGACTTTCTTAGTAACAATAATAATAATGCCAACATGTTTAGGGAGGCTTACTCTGAGCTATACAACTCTTCTAAATGCTTTACATGCATGATTTCAATTACACCTCACAACAGTTCAGTTCTGTTGTTTTCCCCATGTCACGTGGAAAGTGGAAACTTGGTTTAGTAACTTTCTCAAGATCACACAGCTGGTAAACAAAGACACTGAGATGCAAACCCAGGTCTAAGTGACTTCAGGACTCATACTCTTGGCTCTCAAACGTTCCTTTTGCTTTAGCCTGGCACATCACCTTCTGAACAGCCTATTAAGCCTGCCCTTTCAATTTCACATGCCCCCTGAAACCAATTCCTCAGAACCCCACCTTTTGTCATCTGCCCTAGCCTCTTCCTATTTGTAGACAGCTTCTTCGGTAGAACTAAGGGGAGATTACACTAGAGTAACACACTAGTTTGCCTGGTACTTCACCACTTTTAGCACTGGAAGCCCCACACCCTGGAAAATCCCTTGGTCCCACACAAACCAAGATGGTTGGTCACCCAGATTATCCATTGCTGCAAACCCTCTTGCCCTGCTTAATTAACTCAGAGATCTACTGCCAACCTCACCCAGCAAATCCAGTGGCAATGAGACAAAGTCTCTCCCCATTCTCCTTGCTTTATACCAATATCAACGATACATGTTTTAGACTCAGCAGCCTGATATAATGCAAACACCTTGTACAGTGTAGATATCTTCTTGTCATTTCTAGCTAGTTTCAGTATTCTATTGTTTATATCAGTGGTTTATTATGGGAAACTGGGATACTCCAGTTTTCTCAAGCAGAAATGGCATTAACAGAGGAAATGACTTGGTACGTTTTTTTGAATGACTACGGAAAGGGTGAGGGTGCCTCTCAAAGTGACTTCACAGCAGATGTGATCTACTCATCAAGAAGCTCCAGCTTCCACTGTGATCAATGCCACCCTGACAAGTGGCCCTCATACTCACAAAATCAGTAAAGAGTAACTGAACCCAGGGATTGAACATCACCTGGAAATTTGTTAGAGACACAAATTAGGGGTTCCTGCTCCACACCTACAGAATTATGGGGTGGGCCCCAGCAATCTATATTTTAATAGATCTCCTGTTGATTCTGTTATACACTAAAAAGTGAGATCTTCCTCACTCTCACCCTTAAAATTTCACACAAAAAAACATTGAATTAGTGAGAACTAATTTATTTTGGCCACCTGATGCAAAGAGCTGACTCACTGGAAAAGACCCTGATGCCAGGAAAGATTGAGGGCAGGAGGAGAAGGGGGCGACAGAGGATGAGGTGGTTGGATGGCATCACTGACTCAATGGACATGAGTTTGAGCAAATTCCAGGAGATTTGCTCCTGGTGTGCAGCAGTCCATGGGGTCACAAAGAATCAGACATGACTTAGCAACTGAACAAGAAAATTCACATCCATGACTGTAGCTACAATGCAATCTGGAATATGGAATTTTCAGCTTTTTAACCTGACTAGAAGGTGAGTAGAATTGAGAGAGCCATTCCAAAGTGTCCACTCTACTTATTTTTCATGGGGAGGAGGGCACCCCAGGCTGGGGTGCAGTGTTATAATAACCTGTTTTGAATCTTATGCCCCTGCACCATCTTCCTGCTGAAATGAAAACAGCACTTCTTTTTCCTGCTTTTCTTACACATTTTCCTGTTTATCTGAATATATAATAATTTTTGATATGATGCTGCAGATTTGTTGACTTAACTGTTTTTTATTTCTTTAAAATATCTTTAAGTTTATTTTGGCAGCCAGTGAAGCTACTTGAGTGTCTTGATGTTTCTGAGGCTTAATATTTAAGTTTTGTTAGTACATATCAAGTACAGCTTTTATTCTAGAACAAATTTAGCACTGCTGCTGCTGCTAAGTTGCTTCAGTCATGTCCGACTCTGTGCGACCCCAGAGATGGCAGCCCACCAGGCTCCACTGTCCCTGGGATTCTCCAGGCAAGAACACTGGAGTGGGTTGCCATTTCCTTCTCCAAGGCATGAAAGTGAAAAGTGAAAGTGAAGTTGCTCAGTCATGTCTGACTCTTAGCAACCCCATGGACTGCAGCCCACCAGGCTCCTCCGTCCATGGGGTTTTCCAGGCAAGAGTACTGGAGTGGGGTGCCATTGCATTCTCCGAATTTAGCACTAATGTTAAGTAAAACTTCTGAGCACTCCAGGGAATGCTACAGGTTTTAAAGTTGATCTCCTTACTGGCTTATTGTTAGTAAGTCTTGTCTGACTCTTTGCAACCCCATGGACTGCAGCATGCCAGGCTTCCCTGTCCATCACTATCTCCCAGAGTTTGCTCAAACTCATGTCCATGGAGTCGGTGATGTCATCCAGCCATCTCATCCTCTGTCGTCCCCTTCTCCTACTGCCCTCAACCTTTCCCAGCATCAAGATCTTTTCCAATGTGTTGGGTCTTCGCATAATGTGGCCAAACTACTGGATCTTCAGCTTCAGCATCAGTCCTTTCAATGAATATTCAGGGTTCCCAGACCTGTGTAACTCTGATAATCAATTATTAACTTAAAGTTTCCAGTTATTTATTCTTTGCTCAACTTCATGGAGATGTCTTAGAAACATATGGCCTAGACAAAGCTCGGACAAAGACACAAGAACTGATTTCTGTCCTTCTTTCCCTGTGGCTGCCTATGCTTCACTGGCCATTCCATCTACTTCAACCTCCCAACATTTTGCTCCACTCTTCTCAACTCTTCAAAAATGTTGTCCTTTGTTTTCATATACCTTCTTTGGGCCATGATCTAGAAAGTGTCCCCAGACAAATAGGGTAAATATAAAGCTCCTATCATTTGTTCCTCTTCTGTCTTGGGTCATAATTCAGCATCAATGTTGTCCAATGTCTGAAAGCACTTATTTCATATATATATATATATATATATATATATATATATATATATATATCATCCAGTTTTTCATTGCTTATGGTGGATGGCTTATAGAAAGAACACAATTCAGTCCATAGCACACACCCACAAGTGAAAGAATATTATTACAGTCTACAAAAATGAGTAAAGACACATTTCAAAAATGATACAAGGTGTGAAAGAGAAACAAAACTCAGAAAAATGCAATAATTGTACAATAGCTCAAGAAACTACTAGAAATAAAAGGAAAAATAATTTAGGAAATTAAACTGAATTAGAAGTAATAGAAGAGCCAATAAACCCAACAGGTGATGCTTTAGGAGAACCAGAAGGTGGAAAGGGGGGATTAAAAAAAAAGAAAAAAGAAGAAATTTATGGGGAGAAACAAATGTGAATACCAGGCAAAGGAGAGCTAATCTTTGGTGAGTAGGAGCCACAAAGAAGAAAAGTAAAGCAAGGGACAGAACAAACAATGAAAACTATAATACAAGGAATTTTCCCAGTTTTAAATAAAGATACATACAGATATACAGAAAGAGATGGAGATGGATATTTGAAGGACATATTGAAAAGAAATATCACACCTAAGAAAACTGCTGAAGAATGAATATCAGAACGTATCCTCAAAAAATTATTGAGAACCAAACAGTACAAATTTTTGAGTTCTTGTTGAAAGACCTATAAACAATAACTAACCCAAAAGCAATGAACTCCTTTAGCGCCTAATTTGTAGCCTTGAAACACCATTGCATACCTGCGTGCTCACTTGCCCAGTAGTGCCAGACTCTGCTGCCCCATGGGCTATAGCCCACCAGGCTCCTCTGGGATTTCCCAGGCAAGAATACTGGAGTGGCTTGCCATTTCTTCCTCCAGGGGATTTTCCCAAGCCAGAGGTCAAACCTGTGTCTCTTGTATCTCCTGCATTGCAGGTGTATTCTTTACCACTCTGCCACCTGGAAAGCCCTTGAAATACCATATCAGGACTAAAAGTAACCAAGTTTCTTGGAGAAATGGTTGATTTCTAGTCTGAAATTTATGAGAAAAGTTCAGAACATTGTCATATCAGCTAGTAATTAATATTAGAGACTAACTGTACTATGTCCAAAAGACTTAAGAGACAAACTGAAAAGAATTCCACAGGCCAAAGACTGAAAATTTTGAGCAACAAAAGGATAATAATTTCAACGGACCGAAATACATAAAATATTATTAAATTAGTGAGATTATAAAGATACTACAAAAAAATAACCAATCATCTTTAGAAGATAATAAGAAACCAAGTTATCTTAAAATTAAAAAATGAAGGTGATGTGTTTTTATATGAACTGTGGTGGTGGATGCTCAAATTTGTGCATGGTAAAAATTTGCAGTGGAGTAAATGTACACACCAAGAAACGATTATAAATAAAACTGAGGAAATCAGAATAAGATCAGTGCATTGTCTATGGCAATGTGTGGTATTCCACATATGATAATTTGGAAAATGTTACCATGGCAGGAAACTGCATAAAGGGTACACAGGATCCCTCTATATTATTGCTAGACCTACATGAGAATCTACAATTATCTCAAGAGGAAAATTTTAATTTGAAAATCATTAGTAACATTTTCATAAATGATGTATTCCTGAATGTATTCTTGACAACTGCATATTCCTATAAACATATTTCTGTTATGAATGATAATATATGAGTGAAGAGATCTTATGTCTACCTATTTATGCACCTCAACTCCTGCCATTTGAACGCTGTTGGTCTACAGGTGCAGCAACGGGGTGACAAATTTAGCATTCCTTATAAATTCATATTCCTTTACTGAAATTATACAGTGTGTTTTATTAAAAACCTTGAGTCTGTATTAAACCCTTTAAAACAAACATTTTAAGCCTATTGATTATGCTTGATGGTGAATAACTAATGATGAGTAACAAGCTTAATGGTAGTGATTGATAATGGCAATGACGGTAATGACAGAGGTGGTTGTGGTGGTGGTGCAGTGTTGGTTCTGGTACTGCTGCTGTTGATGATATAGTTGTGGGATGTTTAATGTTTGAAAGGAAGCATTAGACTATAGTTTCTCAAGCAGAAAGATGACCCTCCCAATAGAAGGAAAATTAACACACCTGGGAGACAAAAAAAAAAACATAATTCCCAGCACAGGTGCAAACCAAGACACTAAGTGCTCCTTTACTAAGGTCTCCAGTCTCTGAAGTGACTGCCTCCCAGGAGAAGTCCTGCCCACATATATATATGGCACTTCTTGTTTCTTCTCTTTATGTATATATAAAAAGACTCCCGAGTCTCCTAAGCTGAGGGACCCATTTTTCATGACAGTGCTGATCCCTTTGAGTAAATTTAGGACTAGATGTAAATCCAAATGGTCCTCTCATTTTCTGATATTTACTTCCCAACTGTTGAAACCAAGGCATCCTCTATAATTTTCAGGGGACTCTTATCCATTTTTCCTCAGCACAGGTACTTAATTATGACTTACAGCAATTGTATAAGAAATATATTTCTTCCATAAGCTCCTGTTTCTAATGCATTCTATTTGCAACTCTGTATTTATCTTCATCTCTTTTTTTTTTTTATCTTCATCTCTTAACATGCTTCTTATTGTTTTCAGAGGTGGAAATTGAGTAGAAGAGAATATGTTAAGATATTTTAATCTATTGTCGCTACCTAAAGGAAATTTTTCTGCTTCATAATAAATGGAAATGATATTCAAAAGTCTTAGCTATCTCTAATTCTCTCTCTTCATTAGTTATTATGAAGTTAACAATTTAAACAATAACTTAAAATGTAAAGCTTATAAATTCAATGCAGGTTTTCTTGTCTTCACACCATATCCTTAGGATTTAAAGATTCTTGGATCACAAAAAAACTGTGGAAAATTCTGAAAGAGATGGGAATAACAGAGCACCTGACCTGCCTCTTGAGAAACCTATATGCAGGTCAGGAAGCAACAGTTAGAACTAGACATGGAACAACAGACTGGTTCCAAATAGGAAAAGGAGTACGTCAAGGCTGTATATTGTCACCATGCTTATTTAACTTATATGCAGAGTACATCATGAGAAACGCTGGGCTGGAAGAAGCACAAGCTGGAATCAAGATTGCAGGGAGAAATATCAATCACCTCAGATACGCAGATAACACCACCCTTATGGCAGAAAGTGAAGAGGAACTAAAAAGCCTCTTGATGAAAGTGAAAGAGGAGAGTGAAAAATTTGGCTTAAAGCTCAACATTCAGAAAATGAAGATCATGGCATCTGGTCCCATCACCTCATGGGAAATAGATGGGGAAACAGTGGAAACAGTGTCAGACTTTATTTTTCTGGGCTCCAAAATCACGGCAGATGATGACTGCAGCCATGAAATTAAAAGATGCTTACTCCTTGGAAGGAAAGTTATGACCAACCTAGATAGCATATTCAAAAGCAGAGACATTACTTTGCCAACAAAGGTCCATCTAGTCAAGGATCTGGTTTTTCCTGTGGTCATGTATGGATGTGAGAGTTGGACTGTGAATAAGGCTGAGTGCCGAAGAATTGATGCTTTTGAACTGTGGTGTTGGAGAAGACTCTTGAGAGTCCCTTGGACTGCAAGGAGATCCAACCAGTCCATTTTAAAGGAGATCAGCCCTGGGTGTTCTTTGGAAGAAATGATGCTAAAGCTGAAACTCCAGTACTTTGGCCACCTCATGCGAAGAGTTGACTCATTGGAAAAGACCTTCATGTTGGGAGGGATTGGGGGCAGGAGGAGAAGGGGACAACAGAGGATGAGATGACTGGATAGCATCACTGACTCGATGGATGTGAGTCTGAGTGAACTCCGGGAGTTGGTGATGGACAGGGAGGCCTGGCGTGCTGCTATTCATGGGGTCACAAAATGTTGGAAACGACTGAGTGACTGAACTGAACTGAACCCCTAGATAAGAAATATAGTTACTGCCAGAGTTATTATTATTATTACAGGAATCAAACGACACAACATATTTTAAAGTGCTGCAGTGAAAAAAGTAGGTTACAACATTTTTTAAATACACATGTGCTTACACACATAGGTACATGTATGTATTGAAAAAATGTAAAAAGACAGTCTATTGTTATTCTCCAAGGAACAGGAAAATGGCACTGTATTTTTGCTTATTTGTACTTCTGATTTTGCACAATGCAGATGTACTGCCTTGGTAATTTTTAAAAATATATCAGAAATAATTGACAGTAAAATCTATCATTTGTGTCCAAAAATTCAATAAATTAAGATTACTAAATAATAACAAAGTGCTACACACAAGACAACCTACAGCAAAACAACATAGTTTACTGAAAACAAAAGCAGACTGATAGTCAGAAGTCCTGGGTTTTAGACCCAGTTCTGCATCTGTGGCTTATTTAACTTTTAGAGCTTCTGTTTCCTAGAGAACAGGAAAATAATACAACATTCCTCTTTTTTATATGCTGTGCACAATCTAAGACATCAAGAATAAAGCATGTTCAACCACAACATTACTTAGAGCTATAGGTGTGCAGATTGTAAGGCTACATGCTTGGGCCAAGGGAAGAGCTTATGATCAAAGAACGCACTTTCAGTTCCCAGTCCTTGGTTATTAGGAGGTGTCTGAAAAGTCACTTCTTGTCTGGCAATTCCGTTTTCTCAATATGAAAGTGGAATGAAAATTCTTTGCTAAACACGTTTGTCTTTCTACTCAAAACCTTTCAGAGGAATTGAGATTGATCTTTGATGAGCATTACACAAAAGCTGAAAGTGAAAGTCACTCAGTCGTATCCAACTCTTTGCATCCCCATGGACTGTAGCCCACCACGTTCCTCTATCCTTTTGATTTTTCAGGCAAGAATACTGGAATAGGTTGCCATGTCCTCCTCCAGGGAATCTTCCCGACCAAGGATGGAACCTATGTCTCCTGTGTTGCCTGCACTGCTAGGTTCTTTACCATCTCAGCCACCAGTGGAGGTCTTCCCCCAATGGATCAGCTGGAAACGAATCAACCTGCAATGCCCGAGACACAAGAGATGCGGGTTCCATCCCTGGTTTGGAAGATCCCTTAGAGGAGGAAATGGCAACCCACTCCAGTATTCTTGCCTGAAAAATCCCATGAACAGAGGAAGCCTGGCAGGCTACAGTCCAGTGGATTGCAAAGAGTCGGACATGACTGAGCAACTAAGCACAGCAGCACACAAAAGTTAGTAGCTGTTTAATGAGCAATGAAAATAGTGCAAACTTAGGGTTTTATCTTAAAACATAAATAGATAGATGAGGAAAGGGATATCTATAGGTATCATATCCTGCAATGATGATCCATGTTTTCTTACATCCATGTCTATAATGTCAATACTTGGTCGTTAAAGAGATAATGGCTTCATATTATGATCTGAAAATAAAAACAACAACAATAGTGAGAATAGCTATTGATTACTTCCTCTAGACCAGCAGTCCCCAGTAATTTTGGCACCCGGGACTTGTTTCATGAAAGACAGTTTTTCCACAGATGAGAGTCAGGGCGGAGAAGGGGATGGTATGGGGATGATTCAAGTGCATTGCATTTATTGTGCACTTTATTTCTATTATTAATACATCAGCTCCACCTGAGATCATCAGGCATTAGATCCTGGAGGTTGGGGACCCCTGCTCTAGACAATACTAAGCACCAGCACCAAGGCTTTACCACAGACAGATTAAATGAGAACCTCTGTGGACCAAACACAGCCATCAATACATTTTAAATGCTCCAGTTGACTATAATTATACAGAGTTGAAATGATTGCTTTAGAGCCTAAAATCCAGGAAAAAACTAAGAAAGAATTTTTGACACCTAATGACAACTCACATTTTTTTATGGGAACTGACTTCTTGAAAAAATAATTTTCTAACTATGCATTATCCCACATTATGTTTACAACTCCCATAGCTCTTGATATCACTAATTTCTTCATTTTTAGATGCAGAAATTGACTTGTAACTCAGTGATACTGTTGTATCTACCATATCCACCTAAAACTGCATCAATTTGAGACAGATTATCATATGTTCACATTCAGTCAATATTTGGGTTTTGCACTGACGACATGGGAATTTCATTTCTGAAGCAAAGTACATCTCCAACTACAAAATATGAATGCTAGCACTTATTACCTACAGGATTGAGCTTCTCAGATTTGAACCTGCCTCAGCCTCACCTGGAGACAGTGTGATACACAGATCACTGGGCCCCATCCCAGAGTTCCTGACTTGGGAGGTCTGGGGTGAGGCCTGAGAATCTGCATCTGCAATGTCTTCAGGTGAGCAAGCAATGCTGGAGCAGGGACTAGACTTTAAGACCCACTACTCTAGGATATTTCAGAGACATGAATGTGATAAAAGTTCTGGATCTTGCCCCATTTTACTTCTCATCTCTATGACCTTTGAAATACTCAGGGTCTGGTCTTCCTCCCAAAATAAACAGCAGCATAAGGGATCATTCATCCCAAAGGATCCCAGATTCACTTAGCTGGCCCTTGATGCTCAAAACTAACTTCACCAAGCAGTGCAAGAAGCAGCCTTTCAGGTAGTTCTTCTCTCTCATCCCCACAGGACCCGCAACCAGAAGGGAATGGTTACAGAAAATCACTCTACAGTGACAGAGTTCATTCTTCAGGGTTTGACAGAGCGACCAGAGCTCCAGCTCCCACTCTTATTCCTCTTCCTTGGGATCTACTTGGTCACCATGATAGGGAACCTGGGCGTGATAACACTGATTTGTTTAAATGCTCAGCTCCACACTCCCATGTACTATTTCCTCAGCAACCTGTCCTTTGTGGATCTCTGCTACTCCTCTGTCATTACCCCTAAGATGCTGGTGAACTTTGTGTCAGGGAAGAACATCATCTCCTATGCAGGGTGCATGTCCCAGCTCTACTTCTTCCTGGTGTTTGTCATTGCTGAGTGTTACATGCTGACAGTGATGGCCTATGACCGCTATGTTGCCATCTGCAGACCTCTGTTTTACAACATCATCATGTCTCATCGAGTCTGCTCCCTGCTGATGGTTGGGGTTTATGCCATGGGGTTCATTGGCTCAACTATAGAGACTGGCCTCATGCTGAAACAGTCCTACTGTGAACGCCTCATAAGTTATTACTTCTGTGAAATCCTCCCCATGATGAAGCTAACATGCTCTAGCACCTACCATGTTGAGATGACAGTCTTCCTTTTGGCTGGATTCAACATCATAGTCACCAGCTTAACAGTCCTAATTTCCTATGCCTTCATCCTGTCCAGTATCCTTCACATCAGCACCACAGGGGGAAGGGCCAAAGCCTTCAGCACGTGCAGCTCCCATCTTGCCGCTGTGGGCATGTTTTATGGAACAACTGCCTTCATGTACTTGAAACCCTCCACGGCCAGTTCCCTGGCCCAGGAGAACGTGGCCTCCGTGTTCTACACCACAGTGATCCCCATGCTGAACCCCCTGATCTACAGCTTGAGGAATAAGGAGGTGAAGGCTGCCATGCAGAAAACTCTGAGAGGAAAACAGTTTTAAGGCAAATGTTATTATTATTCTTTCTCAGTTTTAGAAATAAGTTGTTAGGGATCCCAGAGGGAAGCCCTCTGAATGTTCACCCAGATGGGATGGGTAACTGCCCCTTCTTTGGGTGACTGGGTGACTGCTCCTGCCTCCTTCCCCCTTTCTTCCCACCCTCTCTTTCCTCTAATTTCTGTTTGAAGACAGCTGATGTTGAATTCAAGTTTTCTCTCATTGGGAAACATTTTCTCTATTCTGACACTGAAAGATGAACTCCCCATGTTGGTAGGTACCCAATATGCTTCTGGAGATCAGTGGAAAAATAACACCAGAAAGAATGAAGAGACAGAGCCAAAGCATAAACAACACCCAGTTGTGAATGGGACTGGTGATGGAAGCAAGGTCCAATGCTATAAAGAGCAATATTGCATAGGAACCTGGACTGTTAGGTCCACGAATCAAGGCAAACTGGAAGTGATCAAACAGGAGACGGCAAGAGTGAATGTCGACATTTTAGGAATCAGTGAACTAAAATGGACTGGAATGGGTATGAATTTAACTCAGATGACCATTATATCTACTACTGTGGGCAAGAATCCCTTAGAAGAAATGGAGTAGCCATCATGGTCAACAAAAAGAGTCTGAAATGCAGTACTTGGATGCAATCTCAAAAACGACAGGATGATCTCTGTTTGTTTCCAAGGCAAACCATTCAATATCATGGTAATCCAAGTCTATGCCCCAACTAGTAATGCTGAAGAAGCTGAAGTTGAATGGTTCTATGAAGACCTACAAGACTTTCTAGAATTAACACCCAAAAAAGATGTCCTTTTCATTAGAGGGGACTGGAACGCAAAAGTAGGAAGTCAAGAGATACCTGGAGTAAGAGGCAATATTGGCCTTGGAGTACAGAATGAAGCAGGGCAAAGGCTAATAGAGTTCTGCCAAGAGAACGCCCTGGTCAAAGCAAACACCGTCTTCCAACACCACAAGAGACAACTCTACACATGGACACCACCAGCTGGTCAACACCAAAATCAGATTGATTATATTCTTTGCAGCCAAAAATGGAGAAGCTCTATACAGTCAACAAAAACAAGACCAGGAGCTGACTGTGGCTCAGATCATGAACTCCTTATTGCCAAATTCAGACTTAAGTTGAAGAAAGTAGGGAAAACCACTAGACCATTCAGGTATAACCTAAATCATATCCCCAACCAGTCCATTCTAAAGGAGATCAATCCTGTGTGTTCAATGGAAGGACTGATGGCTAAAGCTGAAATTCCAGTACTTTGGCCACCTTATGCTAAGAATTTACTCATTGGAAAAGACCCTGATGCTGGGAGGGACTAGGGGCAGAAGGAGAAGGGGACAACAGAGGATGAGATGCCATCACTGCTCGATGGACATGAGTTTGGGTAAACTCCAGGAGTTGGTGATGGACACGAGGCGTGGCATGCTGCAGTCCATGGGGTTGCAAAGAGTCGGACACGACTGAGCAGCTGAACTGAACTGAACTCTCTACTGTCGTTTAACATATGCTCTAAAGTTTCACAGACTCACATACAGAGAGCAAACAGTGGCTACGGGTTGGGGTGGTGGGGACAGACATGAAGGCCAGGAGAGTAATCTCACAACTACAATGTATAAAATAAATTAGGAATACGGATGTATGGTACAGCACAGGGAAATAAACCCATTACTTTATAGTAACTTTAAGTGCAGTAACTATAAAAATACTGAATGACTATGCTGTATGTCTGAAAGTAATATAATATAGTAAATCAACTACATTTCAATTAAAATTAAACATTCATCACTGAGTTTTAGAGTCATTTCATTTTTTTTTTCTAATCTTTTAGTTTAGAAATGATCATAATTTAGTTTTTCTGTGTAGAAAATATTTCTCAACCCAGTTCCTCCTTCTATGCATTTGGGAATACACAAAGCAGAGAGAGATGAATTTGAGAGTTTTCACCAGGAAGTAATACTTGGAGCTTTCTCATCTAGACTTCCTCGTTTCCTCTCTTCCACTCTTGTCTACTTTTTTCTGCCCAAGAACTTCCATCTGGTCCCTTTGTGTGGCTTTTTAGTCACCATAATAATAATGCCAGCCACTACCATGTTTGGGGCACCTACTCTGAACCACACAGTTCTTCTAAACACTTTGTGCTGCTGCTGCTGCTGCTAAGTTGCTTCAGTCGTGTCCAACTCTGTGCAACCCCATAGACGGCAACCCACCAGGCTCCGCCGTCCCTGGGATTCTCCAGGCAAGAACACTGGAGTGGGCTGCCATTTCCTTCTCCAATGCATGAAAGTGAAAAGTGAAAGTGAAGTCGCTCAGTCATGCCTGACTCTTAGCGACCCCATGGACTGCAGCCTACCAGGCTCCTCCATCCATGGGATTTTCCAGGCAAGAGTACTGGAGTGGGGTGCCATTGCCTTCTCAAAACACTTTGTATGCCTTATTAAATTACACTTCACAACAGTTAGGTACCACTGTTTTCCCCCTTTTCACTGTAGAATTTGGTATAGTAAATTGCTCAAGGTCACATAGCTGGTAAACAAAGACATGGGGATTCAAATCCAAGTCTAAGTGACTCCAGAGCCCACACTCTTGGCTCTCCATCAGCATGCCCTTTGCTTTAGGCTGGTGTTCCCTCTTAGTCTTTAAATCCTGCCCTAATTGTACTCTTCCAATTTCAAAGGCCTCTTGAAATCAGTTCCTCAGGTTCTCAACTTTCATCTTCCCTAATTTCTTCACATGTACAGGCAACTTCTTTTTGTATCTAATGAAAGTTTATGCCAGAGTGACCAGCTCACCAGAAAGTTCACCAGAAACTTTACCAGTTTTAGTGCTGGAAGCCCCCATCCTTGGAAACCCCTCAGTTCCAGAAAAAAAAAGTATGATTGGTCCCCAGATTACACATTGTTGCAACTCTCTTGTCCTGCTTAATTAACTGATTCATCTACTGCAGACCTCATTCAGTTAATACAGTGGCAATGGAACCAAGTTTCTCTCCACTCTTCTTGCTTTATCCAATAGCAAGAATACATGTTTTAGACTCAGCTGCCTGATATAATGCACAAGACTGATAGAGATTTCTTATCATTTCTAGCTAGTTTTGGCATTGTCTCGTATCAATCAGTGGTTTACTATCAGAAACGGGTATAACTCTAGTGTTCTGAAGCAGAAAGGCAGTGAATACAGGGACTGACTTGCTTACAGTTTATTGAATGACTAAAGAAAGGGTGAGGCTGCCTGCAAAGTGACTTCACAATATATAATACCCACAGCTGCCATTATGACCACTGCCACATGTAAAATGGCCCTCGTACTCACAAAATTATTAATAAACAGCTGAGCTTGGATAGAGCATTACCTGGAAACTTGCCAAAGACTCAAATTTGGGGTTTCTGCTGCCAGAAAACAATGCTAAAAGAAGCCCTGTTCATAGTCACAGCTTGCCCCCTCAGCTCTTCTTCTATCCGACTCCACACTCAAGGTATCCATCCATACCTCGACACATACACATTCCCTGGCTATCCTTTGCTCTGGGGGTGAACAGCCAGCTGTGTGGGCTTCCTTTGGACGATGGCTTTTGGGAAGAGTCTCATCAGCAAGTACAGGGTATGCAGGCATGGAATTCTGTATCCCAACACTAGGAACAAAGTCCAGAAGGAGATGCACAGACTCTGGTGGACACCCCTTGGGTCCATCCACACCCTGGGGAGGGAGACAGCCAGAGAAGGGCTAAGGACAGGTACTTCTCACTCAGTATGAGGAGGTTACTACGACTTCTGTGCAGAGAGGTGACCTTGCCTGTATGTTTGTCCACGGCTGCTGCTTCTCTCCCCAGCTGGCAAGTCCCAGTTACTATGTTTGTGTCCCTTATATTACAGTTTACAAAGCATATTCATTTTTAGAGTGAATTTCAATTTATATGCAGAAAACCATTCTTTGTGGGAAAGTCATATTAAATTGAAGACATTTTATTTCAGCTTTCTTGGAGTACAGTATTTTTTCCCTTATTATGAGTGGCATGGGGCTTCCCTGGTAGCTCAGCTGGTAAAGAAGCTACCTGCAGTGCAGGAACCCCAGTTCAATTACTGGGTTGGGAAGATCCCCTGCAGAAGGGATAGGCTACCCACTCCAGTATTCTTGGGCTTCCCTGGTGGCTCAGATAGTGAAGAATCCACTTGCGATGCGGGAGAACTGGGTTTGATCCCTGGGTTGGGAAGATGCCCTGGAGGAGGGCATGGTATTATGCTTCCCTAGTGGCTCCCAGGTAAAGAATCCGCCTGTGATGTGGGAGACATGGGTTCAATCCCTGGGTTGGGAAGATCCGCTGGAGAAGGAAACAGCTACCCACTCTAGTATTCTGGCCTGGAAAATTTCATGGACTGTATAGTCCAGGGGGTCACAAAGAGTCGGACAAGACAGTGACTTTCGCACACAAGAGTGGCATAGTCTTTTCTTCAAAAGAAAAGAAGGCTGTGAGGGCGTATTTTGTCTTTTCATTCATTTTTAATACCATTAGAGACAGAAGGACTATATATACAGAGTGCTCTCTGAGATGTGTCCTCTGATAAGTGCACACAGCCTAAACCTCAAAGGGCATTTTTTTTTTTTTTTTTTTTTTTTTTTTTTTTTTGCCTATAATTGACAATGTTGTAGGGCTTCCCTGGTGGCTCAGGGAAGAAAACTGCAATGCTGGAGACCTGGGTTTGATCCTTGGGTTGGGAAGATCCCCTCGAGGAGGGAATGGCAACCCACTCCAGTATTCTTGCCTTGGAAATCCCATAGACAGAGAAGCCCTGGGGTCTCAAAGAGTCAGATATGACTGAGTGACTAACACTTGGCAATGCTGTATCATATACTTAAAATTTTACTACTAGGGTGGATCTTGTTTTAAGTGATCTTATCACAAGAAGAATAACAATAAAGAATGAAAGAAAAAAAAAAACCAATAAAGAATGAGGGAAGGAGGGAAGGAGGAAGAAAAAGGAAATGTTTTAGAGATGATGCGCATGTTTTCAACACTGATTATGGGGAGAGTTTCACAGGTGTATACTTCTCTCTAGAATCAAGTTGTATACATCATGTACAGCTCTGTGAATGTAAATCATACCTCAATAAAAATGGTTCTTTATAAAAATTAGGAAAGCATATTAATACTCAAAGTCAATTAATAATCACAATCTTGTAGATCATCTATATACCATTTACAAATAAAAGAAATTGGGCTAAGTCACATGTCCAAAGTGTGAAATCTCCCCCTCTATCCCTGAACTCCAGCAGCCACTGACTTACTTTCTATCAATATACTATCTATCAATATAACAATTGATTAGTTATGACTGATTAGAAGATACAATATGTACCCTTTTGTGTCTGGTATGTTTTGCTCAACACAGTCCCTTAAATTCCTTTATTTTGTTGTGTGTATTAGTTATACATTTCTTTTTGATTAGTAGTACATTTCTTTTTGATATATTCAGGCAATGAATTACTTGGATAAATATCAAAGAGTGGAATTGTTTGGTGATAGAACAGTTTATGTCTATCATAAATTTCCCAGGTGGCTCACGGTAAAGAATCTGCCTTCAGTGCAGGAGACGCTGGGAGATACTGGTTCGATTCCGGGGTCAGGAAGATCCCCTGAAGGAGGGCATGACAACCCACTCCAGTATTCTTGCCTGGAGAATCCCATGAACAGAGGAGCCTGGCGGACTCCATGGGGTCACAGAGTCGGACATGACTGAAGCAACTGAGCATGGGCATGAGACCAGTTTATTAGAAACTGCCCAACAATTTTTAAACAAACGGTCTGATTTCATTTTCCAACAGCAGTGTATGAGAGGCTCACTTGCTCTGCGTTCTCAACAAACTTGATATTCTCAGATTAACATCTCTAGTGAATACATAGTGCTCTGTTAATGTGTTTTCAATTGCAGTTCAGTTCAGTTCAGTCGCTCAGTCGTGTCCGACTCTTTGCGACCCCATGAATGGCAGCAGGCAAGGCTTCCCTGTCCATCACCACTAATACCTAACGATAATCAGCAAATGTTCATATGTACCCTGATGATTTTAAATTCTTCTTTATAGTGCCTATCCAAATTTTTGGTTCAATTTTAATTAGTTATTTGTCTTCTTGATTAGTGAATTTGTCAGAGCTCTCATATGATCTGAATACAAGTACTTTGACATATCTTCCCCTGCCTGTCTTGTCTTTTCACTTCTTCAACAGTCTATTTCAAAGAATAAAAGGTTTTATTCTTAAGTCCAGTTGTCAGCTTTTGTCTTTTATGGTGGGTAATTTTGTGCTTATTCTAAAATCCGATAGCCTGTACCAACATCTTGATAATTTTCCTTTTTTCCCAGAAGGTTTAAAGTCTTAAATCTAATATCTGTTTAGTTACAACTTTTTAACATGAAAGAAATTTAACATTTACAAAGTAAACAGAATAGTTTACTAAATAGTCATATTCCCAACACCCAGCTCAACAATTATCAACATTTTATGCTTCTTTGATTATCTCTATCTCCACCCAACAAATATAGTATGTTTTAGCCATTGTATCTTCAAGTATTTTTGTTTCCTCCCTTCCTTCTGGGATTCTAATTACACAGGTGTTGAGACTACTTGAGATTGTTCTACATGTTATGGAATTTGTTCTGTCATTGAACTTCCCTTCTTCAATGTCTAATCTGCTATTAAGTCCATCCAAAAAATTTTACTCCATATTTTTCATCTCTTAAAGTACACTTTAAATTTTTTAATACCTTCCATGTTTCTTTATATTATGTTCATATCTTCGTCAAAATCCTTGGGTAAATAAATAAAGCTGTTTATAAATTCTTATCTAGTATTACCAGACAGATATTTCTATTTGCACATATCTTCTCCTGATTTTATTTTTTTAACTAATTTATTTACTTTAATTGGAGGCTAATTACTTTACAATATTGTAGTGGTTTTTGCCATACATTGACATGAATCAGCCATGGGTATACATGTGTCCCCCATCCTGAACCCCCCTCCCACCTCCTTCCCCACCCCATTCCTCAGGGTTGTCCCAGTGCACCGGCTTTGAGTGCCCTGTTTTATGCATCTAACTTGGACTGGTCATCTATTTCACATATGGTAATATACATGTTTAAATGCTACTCTCTCAAATCATCCCACCCTCGCCTTCTCCCAGAGCCCAAAAGTCTGTTCTTTACATCTGTGTCTCTTTTGCTGTCCCACATATAAGGTCATTGTTACCATCTTTCTTTCTTTTTTTTAATTTAAATTTATTTATTTTAGTTGGAGGCTTAATTTCACATATATGCATTAAAAACCGCACTGGTATTTTCCTTTCTGAATTACTTCACTCTGTGTAATAGGCTCCAGTTTCATCCACCTCACTAGAACTGATTCAAATGTGTTCTTTTTAATAGCTGAGTAATATTCCATTGTGTATATATGTATATGTACCTCATGCGAAGAGTTGACTCATTGGAAAAGACTTTGATGCTGGGAGGGATTGGGGGCAGGAGGAGAAGGGGACGACAGAGGATGAGATGGCTGGATAGCATCACTGTCTCAATGGACGTGAGTCTGGGTGAACTCCGGGAGTTGGTGATGGACAGGGAGGCCTGGTGTGCTGCGATTCATGGGGTTGCAAAGAGCCGGACATAACTGAGCAACTGAACTGAACTGAACCACAACTTTTGAACTGTGGTGTTGGAGAAGACTCTTGAGAGTCCCTTGGACTGCAAGGAGATCCAGCCAGTCCATCCTAAAAGTGATCAGTCCTGAGTATTTATTGGAAGGACTGATGTTGCAGCTGAAACTACAATACTTTGGCCACCTGAGGTAAAGAGCTGATTAATTTGAAAAGACCCTGATGCTGGGAAAGATTGAGGGCAGGAGAAGAAGGGGACGACAGAGGATGAGATGGTTGGATAGCATCACCAACTTAAAGGACATGAGTTTGGGTAAACTCTAGGAATTGGTGATGGACAGGGAGGCCTGGCGTGCTGCAGTCCATGGGATTGCAAAGAGTTGAACAAGACTGAGTGACTGAACTGAACTGAACTGAACTGAACCACAATTTTCTTACCCATTCATCTGCCGATGGACATCTAGGCTGCTTCCATGTCCTAGCTATTGTAAACAGTTTTGCAATGAACATTGGGGTACATGTGTCTCTTTTGATTCTGATTTCCTTGGTGTGTAGGCCAGCAGTGGGACTTCTGGGTCATATGGCTGTTCTATTTCCAGTTTTTTAAGAAATCTCCACACTGTCTCCATAGTGGATGAACATAGTGGCTGTACTAGTTTGCATTCCCACCAACAGTGTAAGAGGGTTCCCTTTTCTCCACACCCTCTCCAGCATTTATTGTTTGTAGACTTTTTGATAGCAGCCATTCTGACCAGTGTGAGATGGTACCTCATTGTGGTTTTGATTTGCATTTCTCTGATAATGAGTGATGTTGAGCATCTTTTCATGTGTTTGTTAGCCATCTGTATGTCTTCTTTGGAGAAATGTCTGTTTAGTTCTTTGGCCCTTTTTTTGATTGGGTCATTTATTTTTCTGGAATTGAGCTGCAGGAGTTGCTTGTATATTTTTTAGATTAATTCTGTAAGTTGCTTCATTTGCTATTATTTTCTCCCATTCTGAAGACTGTCTTTTCACCTTGCTTATAGTTTCCTTCATTTTGCAAACACTTTTAAGTTTAATCAGGTCCTATTTGTTTATTTTTTCTTTTATTTACATTAATCTTGGAGGTGGGTCATAGAGGATCCTGCCGTGATTTATGTCAGTGTTTTGCCTATGTTTTCCTCTAGGAGTTTTATAGTTTCTGGTCTTACATTTAGATCTTTAATCCATTGTGAGAAATAGATTTAAGGGCCTAGATCTGATAGATAGAGTGCCTGATGAACTATGGAATGAGGTTCGTGACATTGTACAGGAGACAGGGATCAAACCATTCTCATGGAAAAGAAATGCAAAAAAGCAAAATGGCTGTCTGGGGAGGCCTTACAGATAGCTGTGAAAAGAAGAGAAGTGAAACACAAAGGAGAAAAGGAAAGATATAAGCATCTGAATGCAGAGTTCCAAAGAATAGCAAGAAGAGATAAGAAAGCCTTCCTCAGCGATCAATGCAAAGAAATAGAGGAAAACAACAGAATGGGCAAGACTACAGATCTCTTCAAGAAAATTAGAGATACCAAGGGAACATTTCATGCAAAGATGGGCTCGATAAAAGACAGAAATGGTATGGACCTAACAGAAGCAGAAGATATTAAGAAGAGGTGGCAAGAATACACAGACGAACTGTACAAAAAAGATCTTCATGACCCAGATAATCACGATAGTGTGATCACTGTCCTAGAGCCAGACATCCTGGAATATGAAGTCAAGTGGGCCTTAGAAAGCATCACTACAAACAAAGCTAGTGGAGGTGATGGAAGTCCAGTTCAGCTATTTCAAATCCTGAAAGATGACGCTGTGAAAGTGCTGCACTCAATATGCCAGCAAATTTGGAAAACTCAGCAGTGGCCACAGGACTGGAAAAGGTCAGTTTTCATTCCAATCCCAAAGAAAGGCAATGCCAAAGAATGCTCAAACTACCACACAATTGCACTCATTTCACACGCTAGTAAAGTAATGCTCAAAATTCTCCGAGCCAGGCTTCAGCAATACGTGAACTGTGAACTTTCTGATGTTCAAGCTGGTTTTAGAAAAGGCAGAGGAACCAGAGATCAAATTGCCAACATCTGCTGGATCATGGAAAAAGCAAGAGAGTTCCAGAAAAACATCTATTTCTGCTTTATTGACTATGCCAAAGCCTTTGACTGTGTGGATCACAATAAACTGTGGAAAATTCTTCAAGAGATGGGAATACCAGACCACCTGATCTGCCTCTTGAGAAATTTGTATGCAGGTCAGGAAGCAACAGTTAGAACTGGACATGGAACAACAGACTGGTTCCAAATAGGAAAAGGAGTACATCAAGGCTGTATATTGTCACCCTGCTTATTTTACTTATATGCAGAGTACATCATGAGAAACGCTGGACTGGAAGAAACACAAGCTGGAATCAAGATTGCCGGGAGAAATATTAGTCACCTCAGATATGCAGATGACACCACCCTTATGGCAGAAAGTAAAGAGGAACTCAAAAGCCTCTTTATGAAAGTGAAAGAGGAGAGTGAAAAAGTTGTCTCAAAGCTCAACATTCAGAAAACAAAGATCATGGCATCTAGTCCCATCACTTCATGAGAAATAGATGGGGAAACAGTGTCAGACTTTTTTTGGGGGGGCTCCAAAATCACTGCAGATGGTGACTGCAGCCATGAAATTAAAAGACGCTTATTCCTTGGAAGGAAAGTTATGACCAACCTAGATAGCATATTCAAAAGCAGAGACATTACTTTGCCAACAAAGGTTCGTCTAGTTAAGGCTATGGTTTTTCCTGTGGTCATGTATGGATGTGAGAGTTGGACATTAAAGAAAGCTGAGCGCCAAAGAATTGATGCTTTTGAACTGTGGTGTTGGACAAGACTCTTGCGAGTCCCTTGGACTGCAAGGAGATCCAACCAGTCTATTCTGAAGCAGATCAGCCCTGGGATTTCTTTGGAAGGAATGATGCTAAAGCTGAAACTCCAGTACTTTGGCCACCTCATGCGAAGAGTTGACTCATTGGAAAAGACCCCGATGCTGGGAGGGATTGGGGGCAGGAGGAGAAGGGGACGACAGAGGATGAGATGGCTGGATGGCATCACCAACTCGATGGATGTGAGTCTGGGTGAACTCTGGGAGTTGGTGATGGACAGGGAGGCCTGGCATGCTGCGATTCATGGGGTTGCAAAGAATCGGACATGACTGAGCGCCATACTGACTGACAGAGCTTATTTTTTTGTATGGTGTTCGTGTTCTAGTTTCGTTCTTTTACAAGTGGTTGACCAGTTTTCCCAGCACCACTTGTTAAAGAGATTGTCTTTAATCCATTGTATATTCTTGCCTCCTTTGTCAAAGATAAGGTGTCCATAGGTGCGTAGATTTATCTCTGGGCTTTCTATTTTGTTCCATTGATCTATATTTCTGTCTTTGTGCCAGTACCATACTGTCTTGATGACTGTAGCTTTGTAGTATAGCCTGAAGTCAGGCAGGTTGATTCCTCCAGTTCCATTCTTCTTTCTCAAGATTGCTTTGGCTATTTGAGACTTCTTGTGTTTCCATACAAATTGTGAAATTATTTGTTCTAGTTCTCTGAAAAATACCATTGGTTGCTTGATAGGGATTGCATTGAATCTATAAACTGCTTTGGGTAGTATACTCATTTTCACTATATTGATTCTTCCTATCTATGAATGTGGTATATTTCTCCATCTATTTGTGTCATCTTTGATTTCCTTCTTCAGTGTTTTATAGTTTTCTATATATAGGTCTTTTGTTTCTTTAGGTAGATTTATTCCTAAGTATTTTATTATTTTTGTCGCAATGGTGAATCAAATTTTTTCCTTAATTTCTCTTTCTGTTTTCTCATTGTTAGTGTATAGGAATCCAAGGGATTTCTGTGTGTTAATTTTATATCCTGCAACTTTACTATATTCATTTATTAGCTCTAGTAACTTTCTGGTGGAGTCTTTAGGGTTTTCTATGTATAGGACCATGTCATCTGCAAACAGTGAGAGTTTTACTTCTTCTTTTCCAATCTGGATTCTTTGTATTTCTTTTACTTCTCTGATTGCTGTAACTAAAGCTTCCAAAACTATGTTGAATAGTAGTGGTGAGAGTGAGCACCCTTGTCTTGTTCCTGACTTTAGGGAAAATGCTTTCAATTTTTCAGCATTGAAGATAATGTTTACTGTGGGTTTATCATATATGGCTTTTATTATGTTGAGGTATGTTCTTTCTGTGGCTGCTCTCTGGAGGGTTTTTATCATAAATGGATGTTTAATTTTGTCGAAGGCTTTCTCTGCACCTATTGAGATAATCATACTGTTTTTATCTTTCAATTTGTTAATGTGATGTATCATATTGATTCATTTGCAAATATTGAAGAATCCTTGCATCCCTAGGATAAAGTCATGATGTATGACCTTTTTAATATGCTGTTGGGTTCTGTTTGCTAGAATTTTGTTGAGGATTTTTACATCTATGTTCATCAGTGATATTGGCCTGTAGCTTTCTTTCTTTGTGGCATCTTTGTCTGGTTTTGGTATTAGGGTGATGGTGGCCTCATAGAATGAGTTTGGCAGTTTACCTTCCTCTGCAATTTTCTGGAAGAGTTTGAGTAGCATAGGCATTAGCTCTTCTCTAAATTTTTGGTAGAATACACCTGTGAAGCTATCTGGTCCTGGGCTTTTGTTTGTTGGAAGATTTTTTATTACAGTTTCAAGTTCTGTGCTTGTGATGGGTCTATTAAGATTTTCTGTTTCTTCGTGGTTCCATTTTGGAAGGTTATACTTTTCTAAGAATTCATCCATTTTTTTCCAAGTTGTTTATTTTATTGGCATATAGTTGCTTATAATAGTCTCTTATGAAATAAAAAGTTATTTCTCTGTTGTCTGTTGTGATTTCTCCATTTTAATTTCTAATTCTGTTTATTTGATTCTTCTCCCTTTTTTTCTTGATGACTCTGGCTAATAGTTTGTCTATTTTATTTATCTTCTTGAAGAACCAGCTTTTAGTTTTGTTGATTTTTGCTATCGTCTCCTTTCTTTTTCACTTATTTCTGTCCTAAGTTTTATAATTTCTTTTCCTCTACTAACCCTGGGGTCCTTCATTTCTTCTTTTTCTAGTTGCTTTAGGTGTAAAGTTAGGTCATTTATTTGATTTTTCTCTTGTTTCTTGAGGTAAGCTTGTATTGCTCTGCACTGCTTTCACTGAATCCCATAAGTTTTGGGTGGTTGTGTTTTCGTTTTCATTTGTTTCTATGCATATTTTGATTTCTTTTTTTATTTCTTCTGTGATTTGTTGGTTATTCAGAAGCATGTTGTTTAGCCTCCATATGTTTGTATTTTAATAGTTCTTTTCCTGTAGTTGACAACTAATCTTACTGCATTGTGATCAAAAAGGTCTCTTGCTTTTCTTATACATTTTTCTGCTTATCAGAATATCTAATTTTTGACAGGATGCTGGAGACTTGTTGAATGTCTTGTTTTTTGTTTTTCACAGTGTCTTAAAGTTTATTTTCAGCAGTCAGTTAAACTTTGTGCAGATTGTTTTGCTGTTTTTGAGACTGTATCTAATGGGTTTTGTTAGTGCAGCATTTATTCAAGAGCTAATTCAGAACTGATTCTAAGACACAAACTTCTTGGCTTTCTGGGGAATGCTACAGGTAGGTTTTCATGGAGCGTTCCTTATTGAGTGATTGGTAGACAACCATCCCACAGACCTGTGTAGCTCTGATAATCAATTATTTAGCTTAAATTTTCTTGCTATTTCTTCCATGTCCAGCTTTGTGGAGTTTTATCTTAAAAATGCACACCCTAGACAAAGCTCAGACAAGACACAAGGATATCTATATGGAGATTTCTAGATTTCTTTCTCTGTGGCTTTTCATGCTTCATTTGCCACTCCAGCTACTTCAGCCTCCCAACATCGGTCTCTCTTAGTTTACCAGAAATGCTGTGCTCTGTTGCCATATACCTTCCTTCAGCCATGATCTCAAAAGGATCACCAGACCAAGAGTCAGGGTGGACATAGGGTTCACCTCATCTGTTCCTCTTCTGTCTTAGGTCATAAGTCAGCATTACTTGGTGTTCAGTGTCTAAAAACAATTATTTTATATATGTTGTCCAGTTTTTAATTGCATATGGTGTGTGACTAATAGAGAGAACAATCCAAAGCAAGTCCCTTCAAATGGATGAATACAATACACTCTATCAAAATGAGCTAAGACACATTTTGAAACTGATTCGGGGAATGAAAAAACAACAAAATTCAGAATTAGGACAAATTCAGTAATGATATAATAATTCAGGAAATTCCTAGAAATGAAAAAAAAAATAATTTAAGAAATTAAAAGTAATAGAAGAGCAAATAAATACAACAAATAATACTTCAAGAAAAACAGAACCTGAAAGAAGGAAATGAAGAAAAGAAAAAAATGAAGAAATTTATGGGAAGCAACAAATGTAGATACCAGGTCAAGAAGATTTAGTCTATGGTGAGCAAGAGCCACAAGGACAAAACCAAAGCAAAAGTAAAAAATGTAATTCAAGGAACTTTTCCCAGTATTAAATAGATAATAATTTAGATATCTGAAGTGACATATTAAAAAGAAACATCACACCTAATAAAAACACTGAAGAGTGAATATCAAAACATATCCTTATAAAATTATTGAAAACCACTTAGTACAAATTTTTGAGTTCTTTTTGAAAGACCTAGAAACAATTACTAACCCAGAAACAAAGAGCCCCTGTACTACAAACTTAGTTTGTAGCCTTGAAACACCTTTTCACCACTAAAAGAATACAAATAGCTTGAAGAAAGTGTTGGTTTCTGGTCTGAAGAATGGAATATATGAGAGGAGATCAGACAATATTTAACATTAGACCTTGTCATATCAGACAATATTTAATATTAGAGACTAGTAGAACCATATCCAAAAGACTCAAGAGACAAAATAAAGAGAATTCCACAGGCCAAAGACAGAAAATTTTGAGCAACAAAAGGATAGTAGTTGTAATAGAGTAAAACACAAAAAAAGTATGATTAAATTAGTGAGACTATAAAGATACTAAAGAAAAATAATAATCTTTGGAGGATAATAAGAAATCAAGGTACTGTTTTAAAATTAGAAAATGAAAGTGATGTGTATTTATATGAACTGTAGTGATGGATACTCAAATCTGTGCATGTGATAAATTGCATCAAAGTAAATGTATACACACAGAAATGAGTATAAATAAAAATAGGGAAAGCTGAATAAGATCAGTAGATTGTCTGTCATAACATGCAGAATCCTATGTATGATACTGTATTGTAATTTTGCAAAATATTCCCATTGGGGGAAACTGCATAATGTACACAGGATCTCTCTATATTATTTCTTATACCTACATATGAATCTACAATTATCTCAGAAGATAAAATTTAGCTTAAAAATCTTCATTAGCTAATCTTCACAACATTTTCATCAATGATATATTGCTGAATATATTCTTGACAACTGCATAGTCTTATAAATGTATTTCCCTTAAGAATGAGAATGTATTAGTGAAGACTTCTTATGTCTACCTTCTTATGCCCCTCGATTTCCTGCCATTCTACCACTGTTGGTCTACAGTTGCAGCAACAAGGTGACAAATTTAGCATTCCTTATAAATCCATATTCCTTATGGAAAGTATACGGTTTGTTTTATTGAAAAATTCAAGTATGTTTTGAATCCCTTATTTATGTTTGAATCCTTTAGAATAAACATTTTAAGCCTAGTTGATAATGCCTGATAGTGGATAGCTAATGATGAGTAACAACCATAATGGAAGTGACTGATGACGATGTTAATGGTAATGACCAAGGTGGTGTTGGTGGTGATGACAACAAAGACGATGATGATACGGTTATTGGTTGTAAAATGTTTTAAAGGAGGGCATTAGACTATAGTTTCCCAAACAGCAAAGTGACTCTACCAATAAAAGGAAAATTAACACACCTGGGAGACAAAAGACATGATTCACAGCAAAGGGGTAAACCAAGACTCTAATTGCTCCTTAAGTGACTGCATCCCAGGAGAAGCTGTGACCATACTTATATAAATAGGCTGACCTGCAAGTCCCCAATCTATGAGATCTATTTTTCATGACAGTGCTGGTCCCTTTGAGTAAACAGAATTAGATATAAATCTATAAGGTCCTCTCACTCCCTGATATTTATTTCCTGACATTTGAAATCTAGGCATCCTCTGTAATTTCTGGGAAACTGATCCATTTTTCCTCAGTACAAGTACTTAATCATGATTTAAAGCAATTGTACAAAGAACATATATCTTCCATGAACTCTTGTTTATAATGCAGAAGATTTTCAACCATATGTTTACTTCATCTCTAAGTGTTTTTTCTTTGTGTGTTATTTTCTTATGGGCAGTAATCCTGAACTTCTGATGGTCTGCTAGAACTGGAGGTAATAATTGTAGTGACTGATATCAAGTATGGGGTCATGTTTTCCTGTTTTATGTTATTAGATGATTGTGGGAGAAAATAATTCTCAGTGCTGTCTAGGGTTTTCCAATCAGCCCTGCACTAAGTAAATTATGTTCACTTTGTACTGTTCTGTAAAGCCCTTTGATTTATGGTAATGGTATATTCCAGGTGGATTTTTCCACATTTCAAGAGGTAGAAATTGAGTAGAAGGGGATATGCAAGATATTTTCAATCTATTGTTGCTACCTACTTTTTCTCCTTTTTAATAAATTGAAAAATATTCAAAAAATCTTAGCTATTTCTGATAGTAATTATTATGAAGCAAACAATTTAACCACCAATAATTTAACATATAAAGTTTACAAAGGCAATGCAGATTTTCTTGTCTTCACACCACATCCTAAAGATTCAAAGACTCTTACACTTAGATAAGAAATATAGTTAGCGCCAGAATTACTATTCTTATAGAAATCATTTATTAATAATATTATTATTCTTATAGGAATCAAATGACACCATACATTTTGAAGTGCTACAGTTAGAAACTAGGTTACAAAATTTTTTAAATACTATATGCCGATACACATGTAAGTATATATACACTGATAAGATGTAAAAAGACAGTCTAGACTGTTGTTAGTCTCCAAGGAACAGGAAAATAGCATTGTATTTTTGCTTCTTAGTGTTTCTGATTTCTTACAATGCACATTTAATGCCTTGATAATTTATTTAAAAATCTGAAATTGTTAATAAAATTTGTCATTTATGTCCAGAAATTCAATAGATTAAGTTTACTAAATAATAACAAAGTGCTGCACACAAGCAACATAGTTTACTGAAAACAAAATAGACTAGAAGTCAGAAGTCCAAAGTTTCATAACCAGTTTTGTGCTTGTAAATTTAACTTTTAAAGGCTAAGTTTCCTAGAAAATAGGAAAATAATGCAATATTCTTTTTTATTAGCTATGCACAATCTAACACACCAAGGATCAAGCATGTTCAACCACATCATTGCTTAGAGCTCTAGGTGTGCAGGTTTATAAGGCTCCACGCTTGGGCCAAAGGAAGAGCTCATGATCAGAAGAAAGCAGTTTCAGTTCCAAGTCCTTGATAATTAGGAAGCCTCAGGAAAATCACTTCTTTCTGGCATTTCAGTTTCCTCCATATGAACATAGGAATGAAAATTCAACTCTAGACATATTTTTCCTTATACACAAAACTTGTGGGAGGAGTTAATGAGATTGACTTTTGACTAGCATTACATAAAAGTTAGTAGCTGTAAAAGTGAGCAAAGAAAATAGTGCAAATTTAGGGTTTTAGCTTAAGAAATATTTATTTCAGAAAAGGGATATCTATAGCAATGATGATCCATGATTCTTATAGCCATGTGTATAATGCGGGTACTTTGTCAATAAGGAGATAATGGCTTATTATGATCTGAAAATAAAAACAACAACAATAGTAAGAGTAACTATTGAGCCCTACTCTAGACCTGTGGTCCCCAATCTTTCTGATATCAGGGAATAGTTCTGTGGAAGACAATTTTTCCACGGACCCGGGCAGCAGGGGTATGGTTTCAGGATAATTCAAGGACGTTACCTTTATTGTGCACTTTAATATTATTACATCAGGTCCACCTCAGATCATGAGGCATTAGATCCCGGAGGCTGAGGTCCCTTGCTCTAGACGATGCTACGTGCCAGGACTGAGGCCTCAGCACAGATGGATTAATTGAGAACCTCTGTAGACCACAAAGAATTCCAGACACCTATTGACACATCACATTTTTATGGAGCTGGCTTTTTGAAAAATATTTTCTAACTATGTATTATCCAATATTATTTTTACAAACACCTTAGGAATCGATATCACTAATTTCACATTTCAGATGCAGAAACTGACTTGTAATTCAGTGATACTGTTGTAACTACCATATCACCCTGACACTAAATCTGTTTGAGACAAGTTTTCATCTGTTCACAATTGGTGAATATTTAGGACTTCCATAGACCACAGGGAAGTTTCATTTCAGAAGCAAACTACGTCTCCAACTACAAAATATGAATTCTACTGCTTGTTATCTACCGGATTGAGCTTCTCAGACTTGAACCTGCATCAGCCTCACCTGGAGACAGTGTGGTACACAGATCAGTGGACCCCAACCCAGAGTTCTTGACTTGGGAGGTCTGGGGTGAGGCCAGAGAATCTGCATCTCCAATGTCTTCAGGCGATGCAAGCAATGCTGGTAAGGGACTAGACTTTAAGACCCACTGCTCTAGGATATTTCAGAGACATGAATACGGTAAAAGTTCTGGATCTTGTTCCATTTTTCTTCTCATCTCTATGACCTTTGAAATACCCAAGGTCTAGTCTTCCTCCCAAAACAAAGAGTAGGATGAGGGAACATTCATCAGAAAGGATATCAGGATCCCTCTGCTGGTCCCAAATGCTCAAAACTAGCTTCACCAAGCAGTGCAAGAAGCAGCCTTTCAGGTAGTTCTTCTCTCCCATCCCCGCAGGGCCCCCACCCAGAGGAGAATGGCTACAGAAAATCACTCTACAGTGACAGAGTTCATTCTTCAGGGTTTGACAGATCGGCCAGAGCTTCAGCTCCCACTTTTCTTCCTCTTCCTTGGGATTTACTTGGTCACCATGATAGGGAACCTGGGCGTGATAACACTGATTTGTCTAAATGCCCACCTTCACACCCCCATGTACTACTTCCTCAGCAACCTGTCCTTTGTGGATCTCTGCTACTCCTCTGTCATTACCCCTAAGATGCTGGTGAACTTTGTGTCAGAGAAGAACATCATCTCCTATGCAGGGTGCATGTCCCAGCTCTACTTCTTCCTGGTGTTTGTCATTGCTGAGTGTTACATGCTGACAGTGATGGCCTATGACCGCTATGTTGCCATCTGCAGACCTTTGCTTTACAACATCAACATGTCTCATCAAGTCTGCTCCCTTCTGGTAGCTGGGGTCTATGCCATAGGGTTCATTGGTTCAACTATAGAGACTGGCCTCATGTTGAAACAGTCCTACTGTGAACACCTCATCAGTTATTACTTCTGTGAAATCCTCCCCCTCATGAAGCTAACATGCTCTAGCACCTACCATGTTGAGATGACAGTCTTCATTTTTGCTGTATTCAACTTCATAGTCACCAGTTCAACAGTCCTAATTTCCTATGCCTTCATCCTGTCCAGTATCCTCCACATCAGTACCACAGAGGGAAGGTCCAAAGCCTTCAGCACATGCAGCTCACACTTTGCAGCCGTGGGGATTTTCTATGGAACAACCGCCTTCATGTACTTGAAACCCTCCACGGCCAGTTCCCTGGCCCAGGAGAACGTGGCCTCCGTGTTCTACACCACAGTGATCCCCATGCTGAACCCCCTGATCTACAGCTTGAGGAATAAGGAGGTAAAGGTGGCCATCCAGAAAACTCTGAGGGTAAAATCCTTTTGATACAAATGTTATGATTCTTTCTCAGTTTTAAAAATAACTTGTTATGAATCCCAGAGGGGAGCACTCCAAATGCTCACCTACTTGGGTTTGGAAACAGTCCCTTCTCTGCATGACTGGGTAACTGCTCTTGCCTCCTTCCCTCTTCCTTCCCACCTTCTGTTTCCTCCCACTTCTGTTTGAAGCCAGCTGGTGTTAAGTTGGATGAAGCATAAGCTGGAATCAAGATTGCTGGGAGAAATATCAATAACCTCAGATATGCAGATGAAACCACCCTTATGGCAGAAAGTGAAGAGAAACTAAAAAGCCTCTTGATGAAAGTGAAAGAGGAGAGTGAAAAAGCTGGCTTAAAACTCTACATGCGAAAAACTGAGATCATGGCAACCAGTCCCATCACTTCATGGCAAATCGATGAGGAAACAATGGAAACAGTAACAGATTTTATTTGAGGGGTGGGGGGCTCCAAAATCACTGCAGATGGTGACTGCAGCCATGAAGTTAAAAGATGCTTGCTCCTTAGAAGAAAAGCTATAACCAACCTAGACAGCATATTAAAAAGCAGAGACATTACTTTGCCAAAAAAGGTCCATCTAGTCAAAGCTATGGGTTTTCCAGTGGTCATGTATGGATGTGAGAGTTAGACTATGAAGAAAGCTGAGTGCCAAAGAATTCATGCTTTTGAACTGGGGTGTTGGAGAAGACTCTTGATATTCCCTTGAACTGCAAGGAGATCAAACCAGTCAATCCTCAAAGAAATCAGTTCTGAATATTCATTGGAAGGACTGATGCTGAAGCTGAAACTCCAATACTTTGGCCACCTGATGTGAAGAACCGACTCCTTGGAACAGATTCTGATACTGGAAGAGATTGCAGGCAGGAGGAGATGGGGATGACAGAGGATGAGATGATTGGATGTCATCACTGACTTGATGGACATGAGTTTGAGCAAGCTTTGGGAGTTGGTGATGGACAGGGAAGCCTGCATGCTGCAGTCCATGGGGTCACCAAGAGTCGGACATGATTAAGTGACTGAACTACTGACTGATGTTAAGTTCATCTTTTCTCTCATTGAGAAGCATTTTCTCTATTCTGACCCTTTGGCAAACTCTATTCTCTTGATTGTAATTTAATATATGTTTTAAAATTTCACAGAATCAGAGAACCAACAGTGGCTACTGGGATGGGGGGTGGACATGACAGCCAGGGGATTAAGCTCACAACTATTATATATAAAATAAAGAAGGAAAAAGGATGTATGGTACAGCACAGGGAAATAAACCAATTAGTTTATGGTGACTTGGAAGCAACCTAGATGTCCATCAGCAGATGAATGGATAAGAAAGCTGTGGTACATATACACAATGGAGTATTACTCAGCCATTAAAAAGAATACATTTGAATCAGTTCTAATGAGGTGGATTAAACTGGAGCCTATTATACAGAGTGAAGTAAGCCAGAAATAAAAACACCAAATACAGTATATTAACGCATATATATGGAATTTAGAAAGATGGTAACGACAACCCTGTATGCGAGACAGCAAAAGAGACACAGATGTATAGAACAGTCTTTTGGACTCTGTGGATTGGGGGGGGGGGGGATGATTTGGGGGAATGTCATGGAAACATGTATAATATCATATAAGAAATGAATCACCAGTCCAGGTTCAATACAGGATCCTTGGGGCTGGTGCACTGGGATGACCAGGAGGGATGGTACAGGGAGGGAGGTGGGAGGAGGGTTCAGGATGGGGAACACGTGTACACCCATGGTGGATTCATCTTGATGTGTGGCAGAGCCAATACAATATTGTAAAGAAATTAGCCTCCAGTTAAAATAAATAAATTTAACTTAAACAAAAAAAAAGTGGCCACAAAGAAAGAAAGAGAAAAAAAAAGTGTATTAACTATAAAAATACTGAATAACTTTGTTGCATGTCTGAAAGTAATAGAATATTGTAAATCAACTACCTTTCAATTAAAAATTAAACTTTTATCATTGAATTTTAGAGTCATTCACTGTTTAATTACCTTCTGTGTAGAAAACATTGCTCAACCCAGTTCCTACTTATTTGCATTTGCATGGGTGTGTGCTAAGATGATTCAGTGGTGTCCAACTTGGTGTGACCCTATGGAGCATAGCCTACTGGGCTCCTTTGTCCATGGCAAGAATACTGAAATGGGTTGCCATGCCCTCCTCCAGGGAATCTTCCCAGCCCTGCTATAGAACCCATGTCTTTTTAGGTCTCCTGTATTGGTAGGTGGGTTCTTTATCACTGGCTTCACCTGGGAGGCCATATTTGCACTTGGGGAGTACACAAAGCAGAGAGTAATGAAATTGAGAGGCACCAAGAAGTAATATTTAGAGCTTTCTCATCTGGACTTCCTCGTCCGTTTTCTTTGACTTCTCCCTACTTTTTTCCGCCCAAGAACTTCTACCTCATCCTTTTATGACTTTTTAGTCATGATAATAATAATGCCACCCACTACCATGTTTGGGGGCATCTACTCTGAGCCACACAACTCTTCTAAATGCTTTGTATGCCTTATTTCAATTACACTTCACAATAGTTAAGTACCACTGTTTTCCCCATTTCACTGTGGAATTTGATGTAGTAAATTGCTCAAGGTCACACAGCTGATAAACAAAGACTTGAGAACTCAAATCCAAGTCTAAGTGACTCTGTAACCCACACTCTTGGCTCTCAGTCATCTTGCCCTTTGCTTTATGCTGTTGCTCCCTCTGAACAGCAATTAACCCTGCCCTAATTGTGCTCTTCCAATCTCAAATGTCTCCTATAATCACTTCCTCAGATTCTCACCTTTCATCTTCCCTAATTTCTTCACATTTATCAGCAACTTCTTTTTATAACTAAGGAAAGTTTACACTAGAGTGACCAGCTCAGCAGTTTACCAGTCACCTTACCAGTTTTAACTCTGGAAGCCTCCACCCTGGGAAACCCTTCTGTTCCAAAAAACCAGGATGACTGGTCACCAGATTACATGCTGTTACAACTCTCTTCCCCTGTTTAATTAACTCAGAGATCTACCATCTACCTCAGCCAGTAAATGCAGTGGCCTTGAGACAAAGTTTCTCCCCACTCCTCTTGCTTTATTCCAATATCAAGGATACGTTTTAGACTTAGCAGCCTGATATGATGCATAAGATTAATAGATACTTCTTGTTATTTCTAGCTAATTCTGGTATTCTCTTGTATCTATCAGTGATTTATTATCAGAAATGGACCTCCAGTATTCTCAAGCAGAAAGGCAGTGAATAAAGGAATAACTTGCTTACAGTTTAACTAATGACTAAACAAAGGGTGAGGCTCCCTCCTAAGTGACTTCATGTTAGATCTGACCCAAAGCTGCCACTATGACCACTGCCATCATGTAAAATGGCCCTCATACTCACAAAATTGCTAATAAATAACTGAGCTCTGGGATACAGAATCACCTGGAAACTTGTTAAAGATGCAAATTTGAGGTTTCTGCTGCCAATACTCAATACATAAAGAAGCCCCCGTCCACAGTCACAGCTTGCCCCATCCACCTCACACCTCTTCTGTCCCACTCCACAAGCACTCCATCCATACCTTGACACACAGCCATTCCCTGGCCATCCTTTGCTCTGGGGGTGAACAGCCAGCTGTGTGGTCTGCCTCTAGGGGATGGGACTTGGGAAGAGACCTGCTGCTGCTAAGTCGCTTCAGTCGTGTCTGACTCTGTACGACCCCAGAGATGGCAGCCCACCCGGCTCCCCCATCCCTGGGATTCTCCAGGCAAGAACACTGGAGTGGGTTGCCATGTCCTTCTCCAGTGCGTGAAAGTGAAAAGTGAAAGTGAAGTCGCTCAGTCGTGTCCAACTCTTAGCGACCCCATGGACTGGCAGCCCACCAGGCTCCTCCATCCATGGGATTTTCCAGGCAAGTGTACTGGAGTGGGGTGCCATTGCCTTCTCCAGGGAAGAGACCTAGTGAATTATAAAAGTTCTTATATGACCCGAATACAAGTCCTTTGATATTGAACATCTTCCCCTCTCTGTGTCTTGTCTTTTCACTTCTTCAATAGTCTATTTCCAAGAATAGAAGTTTTCATTCTTAAGCCCAGTTGTCATTTCTGGTCTTTTATGGTGGGTACTTTTGCGCTTATTCTAAAATCCCTTAGCCTATACCAACATCATGAAATTTTTCATTTTTCTTCAGAAGTTTTAAAATGTTTGCTTTTACCCTTAAATCAATTATCTATTTAATTATAACCTTTTAATATGAAAAAAATTTAATATATACAGAGTAAAGAGAAGAGTTGTCTAAACATCCATATACCCAACAGCCAGCTCAACAATTATCCACATTTTGTTCTTCTTTGATTATCTCTATGTCCACCCACCAAATATAGTATATTTTAACCATTGCATCTTCAAATATTTTTTGTTTATTCTCTTCCTTCCTGGACTCTAATGACACAAATTGTTTAGACCACTTGAAATTGTTCTACATGTTACTGAGGTTGTTTGCTGTTTTTCTGTGTGGTTTAGTTTAATAGTTGCTCTTTCAATAATCTTTTCTTCTTCAGTGTCTAACCTCCTGTTGCATGTGTGTGTGCTAAGTCACTTCAGTCATGTCTGACTCTGCGACCCCTATGGACTGTAACCTGTCAGGCTCCTCTGTCCATGGGAGTCTCCAAGCAAGAATATTGGAGTGGGCTTCCATTTCCTTATCCAGGGAGAATGGCCATCATCAAAAACAATCTACAAACAATAAATGCTGGAGATGGTGTGGAGACAAGGGTACCCTTCTACGCTGTTGATGGGAATGTAAATTGGTGCAACCACTATGGAAAACAGTATGGAGATTCCTTAAAAAACTAAAAATAGAGTTACCATATTGCCCAACAATCCCATTTTTTAATATAAATTTATTCATTTTAATTGGAGATTAATTACTTTACAATATTGTATTGGTTTTGTATACCTGTGGCGAATTCATGTTAATGTATGGCAAAACCAACAATCCCATTTTTGAGTATATATCTGGAGAAAAACATAATTTGAAAAGATACATGCACTCCAGTGTTCATTGTAGCACTATTTACAACAGCCAGGACATGGAAGCAACCCAAATATCCATTGACAGAGGAGTGGATAAAGAATGTGTGGTACATATATACAATGGAATATTACTCAGTCATCAGAAAGAATTAAATAGTACCATTTGCAGCAACATGGATAGACTAGAGATTATCATACTAAGTTAAGTAGGTGAGACAGAGAAAGACAAATAACATGTTATCACTCATATGTGGAATCTTAGAAAAGAGTACAAATGAACTTATCTATAAAACAGAAATAGAGTTACAGATATAGAAAACAAAATGGTTATCAGTGGGTGGTGGAAGAAGGCATAAATTGGGAGATTGGGATTGACATATACACACTCAGTTCAGTTCAGTTGCTCAGTCATGTCAGTTCTTTGTGACCCCAAGAACTGCAGCACACCAGGCCTCCCTGTCCATCACTAACTCCCAGAGTTTACCCAAACTCATGTCCATAGAGTCGGTGATGCCATCCAACCATCTCATCATCTGTCCTCCCCTTCTCCCCTTGCCTTCAATCTTTCCCAAAACCAGGGTCTTTTCAAAGGAGTCAGCTCTTCGTATCAGGTGGCCAAAGTATTGGAGTTTCAGCTTCAACATCAGGCCTTCCAATGAACACCCAAGACTGATCTCCTTTAGAATGGACTGGTTGGATCTCCTTGTAGTCCACGGGGCTCGCAAGAGTCTTCCCCAACACCACAGTTCAAAAGCATCAATTCTTCTGTACTCAGCTTTCTTCACAGTCCAACTCTCACATCCATACATGACCACTGGAAAAACCATAGCCTTGACTAGATGAACCTTTGATGGCAAAGTAATGTCTCTGCTTTTTTAACATGCTATCTAGGTTGGTCATAGCTTTCCTTCCAAGGAGTAAGCGTCTTTTAATTTCATGGCTGCAATCACCATCTACAGTGATTTTGGAGCCCAGAAAAATAAAGTCAGCCACTGTTTCCACTGTTTCCCCATCTATTTGCCATGAAGTGATGGGACCAGATGCCATGATCTTCGTTTTCTGAATGTTGAGCTTTAAGCCAACTTTTTCACTCTCCGCTTTCACTTTCATCAAGAGACTCTTTCATTCTTCTCCACTTTCTGCCGTAAGGATGGCGTCATCTGCATATCTGAGGTTACTGATATTTCTCCCAGCAATCTTGATTCCAGCTTGTGTTTCTTCCAGCCCAGCGTTTCTCATGATGTACTCTGCATATAAGTTAAATAAGCAGGGTGACAATATACAGCCTTGATGTACTCCTTTTCCTATTTGGAACCAGTCTGTTGTTCCATGTCCAGTTCTAACTGTTGCTTCCTGACCTGCATACAGGTTTCTCAAGAGACAGGTCAGGTGGTCTGGTATTCCCACCTCTTTCAGAATTTTCCACAGTTTATTGTGATCCACACAGTCAAAGGCTTTGGCATAGTCAATAAAGCAGAAATAGATGTTTTTTCTGAAACTCTCCTGCTTTTTCGATGATCCAGTGGATGTTGGCAATTTTGAGAAATGCAAATTAAAACTGCAATGAGATATCACCTCACACCAGTCAGAATGGCCATCATCAAAAAGTCTATGAACAATGAATGCCAGAGAGGGCAGGGAGAAAAGGCAACGCTCTTGAACTGTTGGAGGGAATGTAAATTGATACAGCCACTATGGAAGATGGTATGGAGATTCCTTAAAAAACTAGGAATAAAACCACTACATGACCCAGCAATCCCACTCCTAGGCATCTACTCTGAGGAAACCAAACTTGAAACAGATACATGTACCCCATTGTTCACTGCAGCACAATTTATAATAGCTAGAAAATGGAAGCAACCTAGATGTCCTTTGACAGATGAATGGATAAAGAAGTTGTTGTACATATGCACGGTGGAATAACACTCAGCCATGAAAAGGAATGCATTTGAGTCCGTTTTGATGAGATGGATGAACCTAGAACCTATTATACAGAGTGAAGTGAGTCAGGAAGAGAAAGATAAATACCATATTCTAACACATATATATGGAATCTATAAGAATGGTACTGAAGAACTAGGGCAGCAGGGAGAAAAAGACATGGAGAATAGACTCATGGACATGTGGAGAGAGGAGGAGAGGGGTGAGATGCATGGAGAGAGTAACATGGAAAGTTATATTACCATATGTAAATAGATAGCCAATGGGAATTTGCTGTATGGCTCAGGAAACTCAAACAGGGGCTCTGTAGAAACCTAAATGGGTGGAATGGGGAGGGAGATGGGAAGAAGGTTCAAAACGGAGAGGTTATATGTATAACTATGGATGATTCGTGTTGAGGTTTGACAGAAAACAACAAAATTCTGTAAAGTAATTATCCATCAATAAAAAAAAAAAAAAAGAATACTAGAGTGGTTGTGATTTCCTCCTCCAGAGGATCTTCCTGATGCAGGTATCAAATAGACAAGTCTTATGTATCCTTAACTGTAAGTTTAGTTCAGTCGCTCAGTCATGTCCGACTCTCTGAGACCCCAAGGACTACAGCATTCCAGGCTTCCCTGTTCATCATCAACTCCTGGAACTTGCTCAAACTCAAGTCCGTTGAGTTGGTGATGCCATCCAACCATTTTATCCTCTGTCATCCCCTTCTTCTCCTGTCTTCAATCTTTCCCAGCATCAGGGTCTTTTCCAAAGAGTCACTTCTTTTACTGTGAGTGGAGTTACAGTTCACTAACTGTAGGTGGAGTATACTACAAAAAACATCGAAAAAGTATGTTCTATATCCAAAACTAATATAATATTGTATATCAATTACACCTCAATAAAACATTAAACTTTCAACAGTGAGTTTGAAATTCACCTTTTTATTAATTTCTATGTATAAAAACATCTATTTCTGCTTTATTGACTATGCCAAAGCCTTTGACTGTGTGGATCACAATAAACTGTGGAAAATTCTGAAAGAGATGGGAATACCAGACCACCTGATCTGCCTCTTGAGAAATTTGTATGCAGGTCAGGAAGCAACAGTTAGAAGTAGACGTGGAAAAACAGACTGGTTCCAAATCGGAAAAGGAGTACGTCAAGGCTGCATATTGTCACCCTGCTTATTTAACTTATATGCAGAGTACATCATGAGAAATGCTGGACTGGAAGAAACACAAACTGGAATCAAGATTTCCGGGAGAAATATCAATAACCTCAGATATGCAGATGACACCACCCTTATGGCAGAAAGTGGAGAGGAACTAAAAAGCCTCTTGATGAAAGTGAAAGTGGAGAGTGAAAAAGTTGGCTTAAAGCTCAACATTCAGAAAATGAAGATCATGGCATCCGGTCCCATCACTTCATGGGAAATAGACAGGGAAACAGTGGAAACAGTGTCAGACTATTTTTCTGGGCTCCGAAATCACTGCAGATGGTAACTGCAGCCATGAAATTAAAAGACACTTACTCCTTGGAAGGAAAGTTATGACCAACCTAGATACCATATTCAAAAGCAGAGACATTACTTTGCCAACTAAGGTTCATCTAGTCAAGGTTATGGTTTTTCCTGTGGTCATGTATGGATGTGAGAGTTGGACTGTGAAGAAGGCTGAGCGCCGAAGAATTGATGCTTTTGAACTGTGGTGTTGGAGAAGACTCTTGTGAGTCCCTTGGACTGCAAGGAGATCCAACCAGTCTACTCTGAAGATCAGCCCTGGGATTTCTTTGGAAGGAATGATGCTAAGGCTGAAACCCCAGTACTTTGGCCACCTCATGCGAAGAGTTGACTCCTTGGAAAAGACTCTGATGCTGGGAGAGATTGGGGGCAGGAGGAGAAGGGGACGACAGAGGATGAGATGGCTGGATGGCATCACTGACTCGATGGACGTGAGTCTGAGTGAACTCCGGGAGTTGGTGATGGACAGGGAGGCCTGGCGTGCTGCGGTTCATGGGGTCGCAAAGAGACGGACATGACTGAGAGACTGATCTGATCTGATCTGATGTATAAAATATTACTTAATTTACAATCTACTTTTTGCACTTGGGGATACACAAGCCAGAGAGAGGTAGAATGAAAGTCTCCAGCAAGTGATGTCCAGAAACTTCCTCATCTAAACATCTCTCTCTTCTCTCCTTCACTCCTCTCTAATGATCTCTATGTAAGGACTCCTACTTGATCCCTTCATGTAACTGAGTAACAATAATAATGATATCAGCCACTAACATGTTTTTCAATGTTTACCTGAGCCCTCAAACTCTTCTAATATTTTATATGTATTACTTCAATTACACCTCACAACAGTTAAATACTACTGTTTTCCTCATTTCACTATGGAAATGCAATTTAGTAACTTGCTGAAGGTCACACATCTGGTGAACAAAGACACTGGGAATCTAGCCCAAGTCTAAGTGACTTTGGAGCCCACACTCTTCACTCTCAAATGTCCCCTTTGTTTAACCTGGCACCTTCTTTGAACAGTCAATCACACCTGCCAGAATTGTACTCTTCCAATTTCAAATGCCTCCTAAAGTCAGTTCCTCAGATCTCCACCGTTTATCATCTGCCCTAGGCTCCCCATGTTTATAGGCAACTTCTTCAGAATAAATAAGGGAACAGAGTGACCAGCTCACCAGGTTTCCTGGCACTTCACCATGTTTCACACTGGAAGCCCTACCTGGGGAAACCACTCAGACCTAGACAAACCAGGATGATTGGTCATCCAGATTATAAATTGCCACCAAATCGCTTTCTGCTTAATTAACTCTGAGATCTACTGCCAAGGTTGCTCAGTAAATCCAGTGGCAATAGGACAAACTTTCCCCCCACTCCCCTTTCTTTGTAACAATATCAAGGATACGTGTTTCAGACTCAGCAGCCTGACAGGGTGCCGTGGATGTGTAACATTTTCTCATGTCTAGCGATTTTTTGGTATTCTGTTTTATCAATCACTGACTTATAATGATAAACATATAACTCTACTTTTCTGCAGCAAAAAGGAATAAATACAGTGAATGGCTTGGTTAGAGTTGATTTAATGACTAAAGAAAGTGTGAGGATGCCCGCAAAGAGACTTCAAAATTGATGTGACTCCCAGCTGCTATTGTGACCACTGCCACTACAAATAAAGACTCTCATAAAAGCCACTCAAAAATCAGTAAACAACTAAACCCTGGGATCAAACATCACCTGGAACATTGTTAATATGCAAATTTGGGATCCCTGTTTCACATCTACAAAGTTTCCTTTGTTGTGCAGAAGCTTTTAAGGTTAATTAGGTCCCATTTGTTTATTTTTGCTTTTATTTCCAATATTCTGGGAGGTGGGTCATAGAGGATCCTGCTGTGATGTATGTCGGAGAGTGTTTTGCCTATGTTCTCCTCTAGGAGTTTTATAGTTTCTGGTCTTACGTTGAGATCTTTAATCCATTTTGAGTTTATTTTTGTGTATGGTGTTAGAAAGTGTTCTAGTTTCATTCTTTTACAAGTGATTGACCAGTTTTCCCAGCACCACTTGTTAAAGAGATTGTCTTTAATCCATTGTATATTCTTGCCTCCTTTGTCAAAGTAACTTTGTGTTTCCTGTCTAGAGAATATCCTTTAGTATTTGTTGGAGAGCTGGTTTGGTGGTGCAGAATTCTCTCAGCTTTTGCTTGTCTGAAAAGCTTTTGATTTCTCCTTCATACTTGAATGAAATCCTTGCTGGGTACAATAATCTGGGCTGTAGGTTATTTTCTTTCATCATTTTAAGTGTGTCTTGCCATTCCCTCCTGGCTTGAAGAGTTTCTATTGAAAGATCAGCTGTTATCCTTATGGGAATTCCCTTGTGTGTTATTTGTTGTTTTTCCCTTGCTGCTTTTAATATTTTTTCTTTGTGTTTGATCTTTGTTAACTTGATTAATATGTGTCTTGGGGTGTTTCGCCTTGGGTTTATCCTGTTTGGGACTCTCTGGGTTTCTTGGACTTGGGTGATTATTTCCTTCCCCATTTTAGGGAAGTTTTCAACTATTATCTCCTCAAGTATTTTCTCATGGTCTTTCTTTTTGTCTTCTTCTTCTGGAACCCCTATGATTCGAATGTTGCAGCATTTAATATTGTCCTGGAGGTCTCTGAGATTGTCATCATTTCTTTTAATTCGTTTTTCTTTTATCCTCTCTGATTCATTTATTTCTACCATTCTATCTTCTAATTCACTAATCCTATCTTCTGCCTCTGTTATTCTACTATTTGTTGCCTCCAGAGTGTTTTTAATTTCATTTATAGCATTATTATTATATATTGACTCTTTTTTATTTCTTCTAGGTCCTTTTTAAATCTTTCTTGCATCTTCTCAATCCTTGTCTCCAGGCTTTTTATCTGTGATTCCATTTTAATTTCAAGATTTTGGATCAATTTCACTATCATTATTCAGAATTCTTTATCAGGTAGATTCCCTATCTCTTCCTCTTTTGTTTGGTGGGCATTTATCCTGTTCCTTTATCTGCTGGGTATTCCTCTGTCTCTTCATCTTGTTTAAATTGCTGAGTTTGGGGTGTCCTTTCTGTATTCTGGCAGTTTGTGGAGTTCTCTTTATTGTGGCGTTTCCTCGCTGTGTGTGGGTTTGTACAGGTGGCTTGTCAAGGTTTCCTGGTTAGGGAAGCTTGTGTCGGTGTTCTGGTGGGTGGAGCTGTATTTCTTCTCTCTGGAGTGCAATGAAATGTCCAGTAATGAGTTATGAGATGTCTATAGTTTTGGGGTGACTTTGGGCAGCCTATATCTTGAAGCTCAGGGCTGTGTTCCTTTGTTGCTGGAGAATTTGCTTGGTATGTCTTGCCCTGGAACTTGTTGGCCCTTGTGTGGCGCTTGGTTTCAGTGTCAGTATGGAGGCGTTTGATGAGCTCCTGTCAATTAATGTTCCTTGGAGTCAGGAGTTCCCTGGAGTCGGGGTTTGGACTTAAGCCTCCTGCTTCCAGTTATCGGTCTTATTTTTACAGTAGTTTCAAAACTTCTCCTTCTATACAGCACCATTAATAAAACATCTACGTTAAAGATGAAAAGTTTCTCTACTGTGAGGTTCACTCAGAGAGGTTCACAGCGTTACATGGAGAAAAGAAGAGGGAGGAGGGAGTTAGAGGTGACCCAAATGAAATGAGGTGGAATCAATAGTGGAGAAAGTGGGGTAGCCAGTAGTCACTTCCTTATGTGCGCTCCACAACTGGACCACTCAGAGATGTTCACGGAGTTATACAGAGAAGAGAAGAAGGAGGAAGGTGACAGAGGTGGCCAGAAGGATAAAAGGGGGGAATGAAAAGGAGGGAGACAGATCCAGCCAGTAATCAGTTCCCTAAGTGTTCTCCACCATCTGGAACACACAGAAATTCACAGAGTTGGGTAGAGTAGAGAGGGGTTAGGGAGGAGACACAGGCGACCTGGTGGAGAAAAAGGAGAGTCCAAAGGGAGAGAGAGCAGTCAAGCCAGTAATCTCGCTCCCTAGTGAAAAATGGGTCCTGAAGATTGGGTTCTTAAAGGTACAAAATTGGTAACAAATACATAAAAGCAAAAATTAAAAATCTAGAGTAGAGTTTGGAATTTCAAAAATACGATGTTAAAGAATAGAAGAAGGAAAAGAAAGAGAGAAAAAACGAACAAAGAAAAACAAACAAGGTCGCGAAAATTATAAAGAAAATACAGGTACAAAATTGATAACTAATACCAAAAAGCAAAAATTAAAAATCTAGAGTAGAGTTTGGAATTTCAGATATACAATGTTATATAAAAGAAGAAGAGAAAGAAACAGAGGGGGGAAAAAAAGTCACAGAAATTATAAAAAAAAACTATAGGTACAAAATTGATAACATATACCAAAAAGCTAAAATTAAAAATCTAGAGTAGAGTTTGGAATTTCAAAAATACAATGTTAAAGAAAAGAAGAAGAAAAAAAAAAAAAAACAAGGTCAAAAAATTATAAAATATATATATATGAAGTTTGCTGAAGAAGAAAAAAATAGGGTCTTTTTTTTTTTTTTTTGCAAAGTAATAGGTTATAAAAGTGAAAATTAAAGGAACAATAGAGGACTTAAAAAAAATTTTTTAATAAAAAAAAAGAAAGAATGATCGTAAAAATAGTAAAAATATATCTAGGACTTTCTCTGGTTTTGTTGTGAATATTGTGGGTTCAGTTCATTTTTGGCTAGTTCCTTGGTCCAACTTATATTTCTCAAGATTTATAGGCCCCTTCCTATGTAGCCCGTAGTAACCACAGGGTTTTAATCTATTGCCTGTAGCTTCCAAGGCGTTTCCCTCTGTTATAACTTCTTCTGTTGGCTGGTCTCTTCAGTGTCTGGTTTCCGCCCTGACACAAAGGGGACGGTGGAGACACTTTTTTTTTTTTTTTTTTTTAGGCTCACTTGTTCAGTCGCACTGTGGGGAGGGAGGGAGGGATGCTGCAAACAAGTAACACTGGCATGTGCTCACAGTGCCTCAGCCACACTGGGTCTGCCCCCACACTGCTCGGGCTCTAGGTTGTTCCGCTGGGAACCATCCGAGGCCAGCCCTGGGCTGCATGTACCTCCCAGGTCCAAGCCGCTCAGGTTCAGGCACTCGGGTAGTCCTCAGAGGCGCAGACTCAGTTGGGCCTGCGTTTTGTGCTCTTCCCAGGTCCGAGCAGCTCAGGTGATGAGGTGTTTGGCGAGCGCCAATGCTGCGACTTATCGCCTCCCCGCCACTCGGTTATCTGGGTGTAAAACCGGCGCACCTTCTCAGGCAGATATTGACCGTCCAGACCCCCAAGAAGTTTTAGTTAGCAAAGAAGCTTGCTTACAGTTTTATAGATAATGTCTCTCTGGGGCTGCGATTGCCCCCTTCCGGCTCTGGCTGCGTGTCACTGGAGGGGGAAGGTCTGCAGCCGGCTATCTCTGTTCAGTCCTTTGTTCCGTGTGCGGGCCTGGTGGTGTCTTAGGTTAGGGCTGGCTTTTCGCGTGGTAGATATCCCACAGTCTGGTTTGCTAGCCCAAATTATTTCGCTCAGATAGCGCTCAGGGTATTCAGGCCAGATTCTTACTCTCAGCGATGCAGCCCGCACGGCGCCTCCCTGCCCAGCCCCCGCTTGCTAATGGTGGATGCAGGCGTCTGCGCTGCTTCTCCTCTGGGGGAGTTACCGTAGGGCTCCCAATCTGCGAGTTTTAATTGTTTATTTATTTTTTCTCCCTGTTATGTTGCCCTCTGTGCTTCCAAAGCTCAGCACAGATTCGGCAGTGAGACGGTTTCCTGGTGTTTGGAAACTTCTCTCTTTTTAAGACTCCCTTCCTGGGACGGAACTCCGTCCCTCCCTCTTTTGTCTCTTTTTTTTTGTCTTTTATATTTTTTCCTACCTCCTTTCGAAGAGTTCGGTTGCTTTTCTGGGTGCGTGATGTCCTCTGCCAGCATTCAGAAGTTGTTTTGTGGAATTTACTCGATGTTTAAATGCTCTTTTGATGAATTTGTGGGGGAGAAAGTGTTCTCCCCATCCTACTCCTCCGCCATCTTGGCTCCTCCCTCTCTTTCAAGTACATTTAGAAATGAGTATAAATAAAACAGAGGAAATCAGAGTTTGGTGGACCCTCTATGGCAACATGGAATATTCCACATGTGATATTGTACTATAATTGTGTAAAATGTTACCATTGGGTTAACTATTTAAAGGATACATAGCATCTATCAATATATTATTTCTTGTACCTCCATGTGAATATACTGTACAATTTTCTCGAGAAAAACTTTAATTTACAATCTGAATTAGCAACATTTTCATAAATGATAGCTAAATGAATGTATTCTTGAAAAGTACATATTCTTTTAAACATATTTCCCTTAAGAAGGACAAAATGTTCATGAAGAGTTCTTAAAAGCTGACCTTCTTATGCCTTTCAAACTCCTGTAATTCAAACACTACTCATCTAAAGGTTCAGGAGCAAAGTAAAAATTTCAGCATTCCTTATAAACTGGCATTGCTTCACTGAAACTATAAGTTTTTATTAACATTTCCATCTGTTTGAAGACACTTTAAAATAAAAACTTAAAGCCTAGCTGATATGCCTAATCAGTTCAATTCAGTCTCTCAGTCGTGTCTGACTCTTTGAAACCCCATGAACCGCAGTACCCCACGCCTCCCTGTCCATCACCAACTCACGGAGTTTACCCAAACTCATGTCCATTGAGCCGGTGATGCCATCCAACCATCTCATCTTCTGTCATCCCCTTCTCCTCCAGCCCTCAATCTTTGCCAGCATCAGGGTCTTTTCAAATGAGTCAGCTCTTCACATCAGGTGGCCAAAGTATTGGAGTTTCAGCTTCAAAATCAGTCCCTCCAATGAACACCCAGGACTGATCTCCTTTAGGATGGACTGGTTGGATCTCCTTGCAGTCCAAGGGACTCTCAAGAGTCTTCTCCAACACCACACCTCAAAAGTATCAGTTCTTCAGCACTCAGCTTTCTTTACAGTCCAACTCTCACATCCATACAGTGAATAACTAATGATAAGTAAAAGCTGTAATACTGGTAGTGACTGATGATGGTGTCGATGGTAATGACCAAGATGGTTGTGGGTGTTTGTGGTGATGCTGGTGGAAGTGGTGATGTTGATGTTAATGATGATGATGTTAATTATGTTAATGATGATGATGGATCTGTGGGTGTAAAATATTTGAAAGGATGCATTAGATTATAGTTTCTCAAGAAGCAAGTTGACTTCCCCAGTAAAAGGAAAATTAACACCCTTGGGACACTTGGGACACAAAAACACAAAAACCAGGGTCCTAATTGCTCTTTTTCTAAGGACTCCAGTCTCCGAAGTGACTCCATCCCAGGAGAACCTTTATCCATATACCCACATATTTAAACAGGTCTCCAAGTCTCCCCATCTCAGTGACCATATTCCACTTCATAAGCTTGTGTGGTCTTCTGATTTCCTATGATTTATTTCCTGACTGTTGAAACTGAGGCATATTCTAAAATTTCCAGGAGAGCATGTTCCACTTTTCATCAGCACAGGTATTTGATTACAATTTAAAGCAACTGTGTGAGAAAAACATTTCTTTCATGAACTCTTGTTTCTAATACAAGCTATTTGCAATCATGTTTACCTTCATCTCTAAGGTAAGGGTTTTTTCTTGTGTCCCACGTTCTTATGGGCAGCAATCCTAAGCCTCTGATGGTCTGCTAGAACTGGAGTAGTAATTGTAATGACTAATATCAACTATAGGCTCATGTTTTACTATTTTATGATATTAGATAACTATGGGAGAAAATAAGTTGTTCAACAACCATTTGCAGAAATACACTGGAACTCTCCAAAAAAAGATACCCCTCATCCAGAGACAAAGGAGAAGCTGCAAAGAAACAGTAGGAGGGGCACAATCATGATAAAATAAAATCCTAAACCTAACAGGGCTAATTTCCTGTGCCTTCATCCTGTCCAGTATCCTCCACAGCAGCACCACAGAGGAAAGTTCCAAAGCCTTCAGCACTTGCAGCTCCCAGTTTGCAGCCATGGGGATTTTCTATGGAATTATTGCCTTCATGTACTTAAAACCCTCCACAGCCAGTTCCCTGGCCCAGGAGAACATGGCCTCCGGGTTTTACACCACAGTGGTCCCCATACTGAACCTCCTGATCTACAGCTTGAGGTTTAAGGAGGTAAATGTGGCCACCCAGAAAACTCCAAGGGGAAAATTATTTTCAGGCGCATGTCATCGTTCTTGCTCAAATTTAAGAATAAGTTCTTATGAATCCCAGAGGGAAACCCTCTGAATCCTTGCCCACCAGGGAAAGGAAACAGTCCCTTCTCTGCATGGCTGGGTGACTTCTCCTGCCTTCTTACCTCCTCCTTCTTGCCCTCTCTCTTCTCTCATCCCTATTTAAAACCAGCTGATATTTTCTTTATTTTCCTTATTTCAGAAGCCTTTTCTCTATCCTGAGTCCTTTGGTAAACTCTACTAGCTAAATTGTAATTCAATATAATTTTTTTTCAAGTTTCACAGACTCACAGATAGAGAAAAAAGAGTGATTACTTGGGGTGGTGGGGTAGAAGAGAGCCAGGGGATTAAGCATATAACTACTATGCATAAAATAAATAAGCATGGCCACTAATATATAGTTACTTTAAACAGAGTCACCTATAAAAATGTGGTCCATCTGAAACAAATATAATATTGTAAATCAACTACCTTTCAATAAATTAAACTTTAGCTGAGTTCGAGAGTCATTCACTGTTTCATTTTCTTCTATGTAGAAAATATTTCTCAGCCCACTTCCTAGTTTTTTCCACTTGGAAGTACACAAGGCAGAGAGAGGTGGATCTCAGAGTGACCAGGAAGTGAGGCCCAGAGTCTTTCTCACCTGGACTTCCTCCTCTCCTCTTTTCCACTCCTCCCTATTTATTCCTGCCCAAGAACTTCTACCTCACCCCTTTCTATGAATTTCTTAATCACAGTAATAATAATGCTAGCCACTACCATGTTTGGGGCACCTATTTGAGCCACACAACTCTTCTAAATGCGCTATATGCCTTCTTTCAATTACAATTTGCAACAGTTAGACACCATGTCTTATGTCTCCTGCGTTGGCAGGCAGGTCTTTTACCACTAGAGCCACCTGGGAAGCCCTCACTGGTGTATGCTTGTCTCAGACTAATAATACTGTACTCATTATGTCAGTTATACTACAGAAAAATGGGTCCTTTAAAAAAAAAAAAACAGTGCATCTTAACACCCAAAATCAATCAATAATCACAGAATGTGAGATCATATATATACATATACATACATACATACCTTTTACAAATAAAAGAAATGGAGCTAAGTCACAACTCCAAAGTATGGAATCTCCCCTCTATCCCTAAATTCACACAGCCACTGACTTACTTTCTATAACAATTTATTAGTTTTCCCTGATCAGAATACACAATACGGACCCTACGGTGTCTGATAGGTTTTGCCCAACACAATGCTTTTGAAGTCTTTCATATTGTTGCGTGTATCAATAATATATTTCTTTTTTATTAGTAGTAATCCATCGCTTCTATATATCCACAAATTCTTTCTTATCTGTTGATGGACAGTTGGTAGTTTCCAGTTTGAGTTGCTGTGAATAAAGGATATATAAGAATTCATGTACAGAACTCTTTCTGAACCTATGTTTTCATTTACCTTAGATAAATAGCTAAGAATTGTTTGGCCATAGGCAAGTTTAAAAGAAACTACCAAACAATCCTACAAAAAAGTTGTTTGATTTTATTTTCCATTAGCACTGTATAAGAAGTGGAGTAGCACTGTGTAAGAAGTACTATATAAGAAGCAAGGAGAAGCACTTGCTCTGCATTCTCAACAAAACGATATTGTCCCATTTTCAAGTGTTAGCATCTCTAGCGGGTACATAGTGAAAGTGTTAGTCACCCAGTTGGGTCTGACTCTTTGCAACCCATGCAGTGTAGCCAGGCTTCTCTACCCATGGGATTCTCCAGGCAAGAATATGTTAAGCTATATAAGGACAATGATTGCAATGAACTGAAACACACATAAAATATGGTTAAAATAGGATACTAAATATGGTTAAGATACTAAAGAAAAATAACTAACTTTCTTTGGTAGATAATCAGAAACTAAATTATTATTTTGAAAATTAGAAAATGAAGGTGAGGTAAACGTTTCTATATGAACTGTGGTGATGGATACACAATCTGTGCATGTGATAAAATTGCTTTGAGGTTAATTTACATACACACAAATGAGTATAAATAAGAATGGGGAAATCTGAAGAAGATCAATCGATATGTGGGGCTTCCCCAGTGGCTCAGAGGGAAAAGAATCTTCCTGCAATGTGGAAGATGAGGGCTCGGTCCCTGGGTCAGGAAGATCCCCTGGAGAAGGGAATGGCTACCCACATCAGTATTCTTTCTTGGCAAATTCCAAGGACATCCTGGGTGTGATATTGTATTATAATTCTGCAAATTGTCCCCATTGGGGGAAACTGCTTAGGGGTACACAGGATCTCTCTCTATTATTTCTTGTACCCCTATGTGAATCTACAATTAACTCAAAAGAAAAAGTTTAATTTAAAAATCTTCACTAGCACCATTTTCACAGATAATATATTACTGAATGTAGTCTTGAAAAGGGCACATTCTTATCAGCATATTTTCCTTATGAATGAGAATATACAAGTGAAGAATTCTTACAAATCTACCTTCTTATGCCCTCAACCTCCTCCCATTCTACACAGTCAATCTACAGGTCCAACATCAAGGTGACAAGTTTAGCACTCCTTATGAATTAACGTTCCTTTAGTGAAATTACACAGTTTTATTAAAACAGTCAACTCTATTCTTTAAATCCTTTCAAATAAGCCTTTTAATCATAATTGGTTATGCGTGATCGTGAATAACTAATGATGAGTAACAGCCATAATGACAGTGACTGACAATGGTGTTGATAATAATAACCGCGGGGGTAGTGGGGCTGGTGGCGCTGCTTGTAATGATGATACTGTGGATGGTGATGGACTCATTGACGCTAAATTACTTGAAAGGAGGCATTAGACTGTAGTTTCTCAAACAGCAAGTTGACTTCCCCAATAAAAGGAAAATTAACTCACTTGGGACCCAAGAACATAATTCGCAGCCCAAGTGTAAATCAAAACTCTAATTGTCCTTTGCGAAGGCCCACAGTCTCTGAAGTGACTGCCTCCCAGGAGAAGTTCTGCTCATATACATATAAACACACCCACACATCTCCCAACCTCATGGACCCTTTTTTCATGATGGGGCTGGCCCCTTTGAGTAACTTTAGGATTAGATGTAAATCTATATGGTTCTCTCATTTACCAATATTGATTTCCTAACTGTCAAAATCGAGGCATTTCCAAATACTTCCAGGAGACTGTGTACAGCTGCACATCAGCAGAGGTATTTAATTAGAATTTAAACAATTCTATGATGGCAAGAACCACTACAATATTGTAAAGTAATTAGCTTCCAATTAAAATAAAGGAATTAATTTTATAAAAAACAATTCTATGAGAAAAATATTTCTTTCATCACCTCTTGTGTCTGATGCAAGCTATCTCCAACCCTGTGTTTACCTTCATCTCCGGGTGGTTTTTCTTTGTGTGCTGTGTTCTTGTGGGCAGCAATCCTGAGCCTCTGATGGTCTGGTAGAACTGGAGGTAGGAACTGTAGTGACTGATATCAAATATGGGGTCATGTTTTCCTATTTTATATTGTTAGATGATTGTGGGAATCAATAATTAAGTCAATGCTGTCTAGGATTTTCCCATCTGCACCTCACGAAGTAAATACTTTTCAGTCCATATGGCCCTGTGATTTCTGGCAATGGTGTATTCTAGGTGGATTGTCTATGTTTATTAAGTTTTAAGAGGCAGAATTTGAGTTGAAGGGAATTTGTAAGATATTTTTAATCTATTGTTGCTCCCTGCAAGAATTTTTTCATTTTTACAATTAACAGAAATAATACTCAAAAAATCTTAGTTACCTCTGATAGCAATTATTATAAAATTAGCAATTTAACCGTCAGTAATTTAACATGTATAGTTTATAGTGAAACTCAGATTTTCTTGTCTTCATGCTGGATTTTTACACTAGAAAAAAATATATAGTTAGTGCTGAAGTTACTATTATTATAGGAATGAGACAAGGCATTATAAAGTGATACATTTAAAAAGCAGGTTACAAAAATTATTTAAAATACGTGTATGCTTATACATATATAGATACATATGTGAAAGTGAAATGACATGCTCAGCAATGTTGGACTCTTTTGGACCCTGCAGACTGTAGCCTACCAGGCTCCTCTGTCCATGGGATTCTCCAGGCAAGAATGTTGGAGTCAGTTGCCATGCCCACCTCCAGGGGATCTTCCCAACCCAGGGATGGAACCTTGGGTCTTCTGCATTGCAAGCAGATACTTTACCATCTGAGCCACCAGAGACACCTAGATAACATATTTTTGTTGATATTCAGTCACCAAGTCGTGTCCGACTCTTGGCAAACCCGTAGATGCCATGCATGCCAGGCCCCCCTGTCCCTCATCATCTCCCAGAGTTTGCTCAAGTTCATGTCCATTGAATCAGGGATGCATATATGCACTGAAACATTGAAAAACACCTAAAACAATAGTAATGACTAGTGCTTGTCTCCAAGGAGCTGGAAGGTTATTTTATTTTTGCTTATTTGTATTCCTGATTTTCTGCAATGCACATATACTGGCTTGGTAATTTTTCTTTTTTATTTCTTAAATTAATTAATTAGTTTATTTATTTTTGCCTGCACTGGGTCTTTGGAGTTGCACAAGGCTTCCTCTAGTTGCGTCAAGTAAAGGCTGCTCTCTAGTTCTGTGTGTGGGCTTCTCATGACAGCTGCTGATCTTGTTGCACAGCACGGGATCTAGGGCACAGGCTTCAGTAGCTGCAGAACTCAAGCTTAGTAGTTGTGGCACACGGGCTTAGTTGCTCTGTGGCATGAGGGATCTTCCCAGACCAGGGATCAAACTCATGTCGCCTGCACTGGCAGACAGATTCTTAACCACTGAACCACCAGGGAAGTCCTGATAATTTTTCTTTAATGCATCTTAAATTGGCCATAAAATCTATCATCTTTGTCCAAAAATTCAATAAGTTAACTTCACTAAATAATAATAAACTGCTACAAAGAAGCAGAGAAGGCAATGACACCCCACTCCAGTACTCTTGCCTGGAAAATCCCATGGACGGAGGAGCCTGGTGGGCTGCAGTCATGGGGTTGCTAAGAGTCGGGCTCGACTGAGCGACTTCACTTTCACTTTTCACTTTCATGCATTGGAGAAGGCAATGGCAACCCACTCCAGTGTTCTTGCCTGGAGAATCCAAGGGACGGGGGAGCCTGGTGGGCTGCCATCTATGGGGTCGAACAGAGTCGGACATGACTGAAGCGACTTAGCAGCAGCAGCAGTAGCTACAAGGAAGATAATCTAGAACAAGGTAACAGAGTTTATTTGTGTGTGTGTGTGTGTGTAATAAAGTTTTATTAAAGTATAAAGGAGATAGAGAAAGCTTCTGACATAGGCATCAGAAGGGGGCAGAAAGAGTACCCAGGTAACAGAGTTTAGTGGACAAATAACAAACTGGTAGACAGAAGTCCTAAGGTTTAGTTAGACCCAGTTCTGTATCTTCCTACTTTTACGCTTTTTGATAACTTATTTAAATTTTAGAGCTTCTGCTTCCTAGAGAATAGGAAAATAATATAGCATTCCCCTTTTCATGTGCTATGCACAACGTCAGACATCAAACATAAAACACATTCAACCACAACATTGCTTAGACCTCTAGGTGCGTGAATTTGTAAGGCTACACACTTCGGCCAAGGGAAGCGTTCATGATCAAAAGAAAGCAGTTTCAGTTTCAAGTTCTTCATAATTAGAAAGTCTCTGGAAAGTCACTAGTGTCTGGCACTTCAGTTTTCTCCATATAAACATTCGAATGAAAATTCTACTCTTAACACATTTCTCCTTATATGCAGTATTCTTTAGAGGAGTTAATGAGAATGACTCTTAAAGAGCAGTATACAAAAGTTAGTAACTGTATAAGTAACCAATTAAAATAGTGCAAATTTAAGTCTTTAACTTAAAGAATACCTGTCAGAGAAGGGATATCTATAGGTATCATATCCAGCAATGATGATCCATGCTTCTTAGGACATGTCTGTAACTTAAGTACTTTGTCGTTAGGGAGATGAGGGTTTGACGTCATGATCAAAAAATGAAAACAAGAACAATAATAAAAGTAGCTGGTGAGCATTTACCCTGGAATAACCTATATGTCAGGGCCCAGGCTTCACCAGAGAGGAATTAATTAGAATCTCTCTGGGTGGAGCATAGATATCAACCCTTTTTAAATGTTGCAGGTGATTATAATATACAGCCAATGTTGAGTACCATTGCCTTAGGGCCTGAGGCCAGTGAAACACTAGGAAAACATTCCAGACATCTACTGACAGCTCACATTTGTGTAAGAAATGGCATCTTGAAAAAAAGATTCTAACTGCATTATCCCATATTATTTCTACAACCACCTTAGAGATTGTTATCACTCATCTCTTCATCTTTCAGACACAGAAATTGACTTGAAACTCAATAATACTGTTGTAGCTAATATATCCCCCTGACACTTCATCAATCTGAGATCGGTTACTGGATGTTCACATTCAGTCAATATTTAGGACTTGCATAAATGATAGAAGAATTTCAATTCTGAAACAAAATATATCTCTGATATTAACTCTAGTGCTTATTACCTACAGGATTGAGATTCGCAAACTTGAACCTTCTTCAGTCTCATCTGGAGACAGTGTGGTACACAGATCAATGGGCCCCATCCCAGAGTTCCTGACTTGGTAGGTCTGGGGAGAGGCCTGAGAATCTGCATCTCTAACGTCTTCATGTAATACCAATGATGCTGGCCCAGGAACTGCACTTTAAGACCCACTGTGCTAGGCTGTTTCAGACCACGAAAGTGACAGCAGCTCCAGATCTTGCCCCCTTTGGGGCTCATCTTTGAAATACTCAGGGTCTTGTCTTCCTCCCAAAACAAACAGCAGGATGAGGGAATATTCATCAGGAAAGACATCAGGATCGCACAGCTGGCCCAGAGTCTCAAAACTAGCTTCACCAAGCAATGCAAGAAGCAGCCATTCATGCAGTTCTTCTCTCATCACACAGGTCCCCCAAGGAGAATGGCTGCAGAAAATCACTCTACAGTGACAGAGTTCATTCTCGGAGGTTTAACAAGTCAACCAGAGCTCCAGCTCCCCCTCTTCTTCCTCTTCCTTGGGATCTACTCAGTCACTATGGTAGGGAACCTGGGCATGATAACACTGATTTGTCTGAACGCTCAGCTTCACACCCCCATGTACTATTTCCTCAGCAACCTGTCCTTTGTGGATCTCTGCTACTCCTCTGTCACTACCCCTAAGATGCTGGTGAACTTTGTGTCAGGGAAGAACACCATCTCCTATGCAGGGTGCATGGCCCAGCTCTACTTCTTCCTTCTATTTGTCGTTACTGAGAGTTACACACTGACAGTGATGGCCTATGACCGCTACGTTGCCATCTGCAGACCTCTGTTTTACAACATCATCATGTCTCAACGAGCCTGCTTCCTGCTATTGGCTAGGGTCTATGTCATGTCAGTCATTGGCTCAAACATAGAGACTATCATCTTGTCAAAACTGTCCTACTGTGAGACACTCATCAGTCATTATTACTGTGACATACTTGCCCTTATGAAACTCTCCTGCTTTAGCACCTATCATATTGACATGATAGTATTCTCTTTGGCTGGATTTGATATCATAGTCACCAGCTTAACAATCCTTGTTTCCTATGCCTTCATCCTGTCCAGTATCTTCCGCATCAGAACCACAGAGGGAAGGTCCAAAGCTTTCAGCACCTGCAGCTCCCACTTTGCAGCAATGGGGATGTTCTATGGAACAACCGCTTTCATATACTTGAAACCCTCCACAGCCAGTTCCCTGGCCCAGGAGAATGTGGCCTCCGTGTTCTACACTTCAGTGATCCCCATGCTGAACCCCCTGATCTACAGCTTGAGAAATAAGGACGTAAAGGCTGCCATGCAGAAAACCCTGAGAGGAAAATGTTTTAAGGCAAATGTTATTACTCTTTCTTAGTTTTAAAAGTTGTTATGAATCCCAGAGAGAAGCCCTAAGAATGCTTGCACACCCGGGATGGGAAGCTGTCCCTTCTCTGGATGGCTGGGACACTGCGCCTGCCTCCTTGCCTCTTCCTTCCCATCCACCCTCTCCTCTGATTTCTTCATCTTTTCCCTCATTTGGGAAGCATATGCTATATCCTGATTCCCTTAATAAATCCCACTGTCTTAATTGGATTTTAACAAAGCTTTAAACATTCACAGACTCACACATAGAGAAAGTAGTGTTTACCATTGAGTAGAGGAAAGCAGGGATGGGCAAGGTAAGAGGAGGGGATTGAGAGACACAGACCACTCTATATAAAATTAATAGGCAACAGGGATGTAATGTACAACACATGGAAATATAGCCATTATTTCTTAGTTCTCTGCATACTAAATCGCTTCAGTCATGACCAACTCCTTGTACCATATGGACTGTGGCCCTCCAGGTTCCTCTCTCCATGGGGTTTCCCAGGCAAGAATATTAGAGTGGATTGCCATTTCCTCCCCTAGATGATCTTTCTGATGCAGGCATCAAACACACATCTTTTATGTCTCCTTAACTGTAAATTCAGTTCAGTCACTCAGTTGTGTCCGAGTCTTTGTGACCCCATGGACTGCAGCATGCCAGGCTTCCCTGTCCATCACCAACTCCTGGAGCTTGCTCAAACTCATGTCCATCGTCTCTGTGATTACATCCAACCGTGTTATCCTCTGTCATCCCCTTCTCCTTCTGTCTTCAATCTTTCCCAGCATCAAAGTCTTTTCCAATGAGTCACTTCTTTTACCGTGAATGAAGTTTAGTTCTCTAACTGTAAATGGAGTATACTATAAATAATATTGAATAAGTATGTTCTATATCCAAAACTAGTATAATATTGTATATCAATTACACCTCAATAAAACATTAAACTTTCAACAGTGAGTTTGAAATCCACCTTTTTATTAATTTCTATGTAGAAAATATTACTTAATTTACAATATACTTTCTGCACTTGGGTGTACACAAGGCAGAGATTGGAATGAAAGTCTCCAGCAAGTGATGTCCAGAACCTTCCTCATCTAAACATCTTCCTCTTCTCTCCTTCACTCCTCTCTAATCTCTATATAAGGACTCCTACTTGATCCCTTCATGTAAGTGAGTAACAATAATAATGATGTCAGCCAATAACATGTTTTTCAACATATACCTGAGCCCTGAAATTCTTCTAACACTTTATATGCATTATTTCAATTACACCTCACACAGTTAGGTACTACTGTTTTCCCCTTTTCACTACGGAAATGCAGTTTAGTCACTTGCTGAAGTCACACATCTGGTGAACAAAGACACTGGGAATCAAGCCCACGTCTAAGTGACTTTGGAGCCCACACACTTGTCTCTCAAATGTCCCCTTTGTTTTAACCTGGCACCTCCTTTGAACAGTCAATCACACCTGCCCGAATTGTGCTCTTCCAATTTCAAATGCCTCCTAAAATCAGTTCCTCAGATCTCCACCGTTTATCATCTGCCCTAGTCTCCTCACATTTATAGGCAACTTTTTCAGAATAAATAAGGAAACAGAGTGACCAGCTCACCAGGTTTCCTGGCACTTCACCATGTTTCACACTGGAAGCCCCACCTGGGGAAACCACTCAGACCTAGACAAACCAGGATGATTGGTCATCCAGATTATAAATTGCCGCCAAATCGCTTTCTGCTTAATTAACACAGAGATCTACTGCCAACGTTGCTCAGTAAATCCAGTGGCAATAGGACAAGATTTCCCCCCACTCCCCTTTCTTTGTAACAATATCAAGCATACGTGTTTCAGACTCAGCAGCCTGACACGGTGCATGGATGTATAACATTTTCTCATGTCTAGCGATTTTTTGGTATTCTGTTTTATCAATCAGTGATTTATAATGAGAAACATATAACTCTACTTTTCTGCAGCAAAAGGGAATAAATACAGTGAATGATTTTGTTAGAGCTGATTTAGACTAAAGAAAAGTTGAGGATGCCCCCAAAGTGACTTCAGAATTGATGTGACTCCCTGCTGCTACTGTGACCACTGCCACCACAAATAAAGCCTCTCATAAAAGCCACTCAAAAATCAGTAAACAGCTGAACCTTGGGTTCGAACATCACCTGGAAGCTTGTTAGAGATGCAAATTTGGGATCCCTGCTCCACACCTACAAAGTTACCGGGTGGGGTTCAGTAATCTGTGTTGCAATAGATCTCCTGGTGATTCCAATGTACACTAAAGAGTGAGAACCACCTCACTCCCACCTTCAAATCTCACCAAAAATGCATTTAAAAATTAGTGGGAACTAATTCATATCCATGGCTCTAGCTAGAGGGGACATTGGGATATGTAGTTTTCAGCTTTTCACCTGATTAGAACAAGGGTGGAATGCATATGGAAAGATCCATTCCCAACTATGTACTCTAACAACTTATCCTAGGGAGGAGGGCATTCCACACTGGGGAGCACTATTCTCACTCCTGGGAGGAGTCACAGGCCCCTGAATCATCTTCCTAGTGAAGTGAAAATGTACCCTCCCTCTTTCCTCTACAAAATACTCAAGTATTTAAACTTGTTTTTTTTTTCCTTCCAGTTTCTTTTGGTTGGTGTATTAAGAAGGAGGAGCTCCACAGACAGCTCAGTGGTAAAGAATCCACATGCCAATACAGAAGACCTGGGTTTGATCCCTGGGTTGGAAAGATCCCCTGGATGAGGAAATGGCCACTGACTCCAGTAATCTTGCCTGAAAAATCCCAGGGACAGGGGAGCCTGGCAGACAACAGTCCGTGGTGTCGCAAGGAAACAGACGTGATTACAAAGCATGTCTCAAGTCAAGAGCAACCCAGAGACCTCCCAACCCAGTTTGGGAGCTCTTTGGAGAGCCTGCTATCCCACAGGCTGAGTACCTTCTGGAAGACAAAGACTGGACGTGTCCTGGAAGTGTTCACCAGCATGTCCTACTTCTATAAGATCCTGAAATTCAGAGCAAGAATGAGACTTGTTGCTCTACCAATCTTTGTGGGGAAGAGGAGCAGAGAGACATGTGCCTGCCAATATTAATCCGAGCTCCCCTGTGTCCTGACCTTCCCTGTCCTGTGCCCCTAGGACAGGCAGGTACACCTAACCTGGGCCTCCGAGGGTTTAGTGCACAGGATCTCCGGAGAAGAGCCAGTTTTTATATCCATAGTTTTGTTTGCATCAAAACTACACTTTTTGTTGGTTGCTAGTCATCCATTGCCTGAATATATCCACAAATTTGTTTCCTCACCTCTTGCTGGAAAGTTGGTTATTCCCAGTTTGGGCTGATGAATAAACCAGAGACAAGCATCCATGTAAAGAACTCTAATGATATTTTTTCATTTAGCTTGGATGCATATCTAGCAGTGGAATTGTTTGACCATACACAAGTTCATAAGAAACTGCCAAAAGATTTTACAAAGAGATAGTTTAGTAATTTTCCAACAGCAGTGAACATCTAATCTATTGTGAGTAGGAGCCACAAAGGAGAAAACCAAAGCATGGGAGAGAATAGTGAAAACAGTAATGCAAGGAAATTTGCTTACTGTGAATTAGATATTTGAAATGAAGTATTGAAAAAAAATCATACCTAAAAAAACGAAGAATGAATATCAAAACATATCCTCATAAAATTAAGAACCATGGCATATAGATTTTTTTAGTTCTTTCTTAAAGAACTAGAAACAAGGACTAACGCAGAAGCAATGAGCCCCTGTAATCCACTTTTGACCTTGAGACACCATTTCAGAGTTCAGTGGACCCTCTATGGCAACATGCAATATTCCACATATGATATTGTACTATAATTGTGTAAAATGCTACCATTGGGTTAACTATTTAAAGGATACATAGCAGCTATCAATATATTAATTCCTGTACCTCCATTTGAATATATTGTACAATTATCTCGAGAAAAAGTTTAATTTACAATCTGAATTAGCAACATTTTCATGAATGAATGTATTCTTGAAAAGTACATATTCTTTTAAACATATTTCCCTTATGAATGACAAAATGCTCATGAAGAGTCCTTAAAAGTCTACCTTCCTATGCCCCTCAACCTTCTGTAATCCTAACACTACTCATCTAAAGGTGCAGGAGCAAAGTGAAAACTTCAGCATTCCTTATAAACTGGCATTTCTTTACTGAAATTATAAGTTTTTTATTAAAATATTTGCATCTGTTTGAAGACACTTTAAAATAAAAACTTAAAGCCTAGCTGATATGCCTAATCAGTTCAATTCAGTCTCTAAGTCACATCCAACTCTTTGAAACCCCATGAAATGCAGCATGCCAGGCCTCCCTGTCCATCACAAACTCCAGGAGTCCACCCAAACCCACGTAGATCGAGTTGGTGATGCCTTCCAGCCATCTCATCCGCTGTCATCCCCTTCTCCTCCTGCCTTCAATCTTTCCCAGCATCGGGGTCTTTTCAAACGAGTCAGCTCTTTGCATCAGGTGGCCAAAGTATTGGAGATTCAGCTTCAACATCAGTCCTTTCAATGAACACCCAGGACTGATCTCCTTTAGGATGGACTGGTTGGATCTCCTTGCAGTCCAAGAGACGCTCAAGAGTCTTCTCCAACACCACAGTTCAAAAGCATCAATTCTTTGGGGCTCAGCTTTCTTTATAGTCCAACTCTCACATCCATACAGTGAATAACTAATGATGAGTAAAAACCGTAATACTGGTAGTGACTGATGATGGTGTCAGTGGTAATGACCAAGATGGTTGTGGGTGTTTGTGGTGATGCTGGTGGAAGTGGTGATGTTGATGTTAATGATGATGATGTTAATTATGTTAATGATGATGATGATGGATTTGTGGGTGTAAAATATTTGAAAGGATGCATTAGATTATAGTTTCTCAAGCGGCAAGTTGACTTCCTCAGTAAAAAGAAAATTAACACACTTGGGACACAAAAACACAAAAACCAGGGTCCTGATTGATCCTTTTCTAAGGACTCCAGTCTCTGAAGTGACTCCATCCCAGGAGAACCTTTATCCATATACTCACATATTTAAACAGGTCTCCAAGTCTCCCCATCTCAGTGACCATATTCCACTTCATAAGCCTGTGTGGTCTTCTCATTTCCTATGATTTATTTCCTGACTGTTGAAACCGAGGCATATCCTAAAATTTCCAGGAGAGCATGTTCCATTTTTTGTCAGCACAGGTATTTGATTACAATTTAAAGCAACTGTGTGAGAAAAACATTTCTTTCATGAACTCTTGTTTCTAATACAAGCTATTTGCAATCATGTTTACCTTCATCTCTAAGGTAAGGGTTTTTTCTTGTGTCCTATGTTCTTATGGGCAGCAATCCTAAGCCTCTGATGGTCTGCTAGAACTGGAGTAATAATTGTAGTGACTACCATCAAGTATAGGCTCATGTTTTCCTATTTTATGATGTTAGATAACTATGGGAGAAAATAAGCAAATCTGTGCTGTCTAGGTTTTCCTATCTGCACTGCACTAAGTCAGTGGTGATCCCACTGTACTGACCTGTAAAGCACTTTGATTTCTGGTAATGATATACCCTAGGTGGATTTTCCATGTTTCTTATTGTTTCAAGAGGTGGAAATTGAGTAAAAGGGCTATGTAAGATGTTTTTAATATACTATTTCTAACTACAGGAAATATTTCTTTTTCATTTAATGTAAATAATAATCAAAAATCTTAGTTACCTCTGAGAGTATTTATTATGAAGTTAATAATTTAAGGATCAATAATTTAACATGTAATAATCACAGTACAATGCAGATTTTCTTGTCTTCACACCCCATCCTAAGGATTTAAGGCTCTCACACAAAGAAAAAGAAATACAGTGAGTGCCAGAGCTACTATTTTATGGGAATCAAATGACAATACATTTTAAAGTGCTACAGTTTAAAAAGCAAGTTGTAAAATGTTTTTTAAAAGACCACTTTCTAACACCATACACAAAAATAAACTCAAAATGGATTAAAGATCTAAACGTAAGACCAGAAACTATAAAACTCCTAGAGGAGAACATAGGCAAAACACTCCGACATACATCACAGCAGGATCCTCTATGACCCACCTCCCAGAATATTGGAAATAAAAGCAAAAATAAACAAATGGGACCTAATTAACCTTAAAAGCTTCTGCACATCAAAGGAAACTATTAGCAAGGTGAAAAGACAGCCTTCAGAATGGGAGAAAATAATAGCAAATGAAGCAACCAACAAACAACTAATCTCAAAAATATACAAGCAACTCCTACAGCTCAACTCCAGAAAAATAAATGACCCAATCAAAAAATGGGCCAAAGAACTAAATAGACATTTCTCCAAAGAAGACATACAGATGGCTAACAAACACATGAAAAGATGCTCAACATCACTCATTATCAGAGAAATGCAAATCAAAACCACTATGAGGTACCATTTCATGACAGTCAGAATGGCTGCGATCCAAAAGTCTACAAATAATAAATGCTGGAGAGGGTGTGGAGAAAAGGGAACCCTCTTACACTGTTGGTGGGAATGCAAACTAGTACAGCCACTATGGAGAACAGTGTGGAGATTCCTTAAAAAACTGGAAATAGAACTGCCTTATGATCCAGCAACCCCACTGCTGGGCATACACACGGAGGAAACCAGAAGGGAAAGAGACACGTGTACCCCAATGTTCATCACAGCACTGGTTATAATAGCCAGGACATGGAAGCAACCTAGATGCCCATCAGCAGATGAATGGCTAAGAAAGCTGTGGTACATATACACAATGGAGTATTACTCAGCCATTAAAAAGAATACATTTGAATCAGTTCTAATGAGGTGGATGAAACTGGAGCCTATTATACAGAGTGAAGTAAGCCAGAAGGAAAAACATAAATACAGTATACTAACACATATATATAGAATTTAGAAAGATGGTAACAATAACCCTGTGTACGAGACAGCAAAAGAGACACTGATGTATAGAACAGTCTTATGGACTCTGTGGGAGAGGGAGAGGGTGGGAAGATTTGGGAGAATGGCAATGAAACATGTAAAATATCATGTAGGAAACGAGTTGCCAGTCCAGGTTCGATGCACGATGCTGGATGCTTGGGGCTGGTGCACTGGGACGGCCCAGAGGGATGGTATGGGGAGGGAGGAGGGAGGAGGGTTCGGGATGGGGAACACATGTATACCTGTGGCGGATTCATTTTGATATTTGGCAAAACTAATACAATTATGTAAAGTTTAAAAATAAAATAAAATTAGAAAAAAAAAAAGATAAATCCATGCTTATCACAGGAAAGACATACATGCATAGTAAAAACTCTAAAAGGAAAGTTTTTAGTCTCCAAGGAAAAAGAAAGGGAGATTATATTTTTGTCATTTATATGTCTGATTTTCTACAATGCATGTTTATTGGTTTAGTTATTTTTCTTTAATGCATCTGAAATTGGCAATAAAATTGATCCTGTGTCCAAAAATTCAGTAAATTAAGTTTGCTTAATAATAATAACATAATAATAAAATAATAAAAACATAATAACAAGTACTAGGCACAAGATGACATTTACTACACACACAGCAACATAATTTTATGAAAACAAAACAGACTGGTGGTCAGAAGTCATGAGTTTAAACCCAGATCTGTGTCTTGCTGGTTTTATGCTTTTGGATGACTTATTTAACTTCTAGCTTCCCTTGGAGCTCGTGGGAAAGAACCCGCCTGCCAGTGTGGGAGACCCAAGAGACACAGGTTTGATCCCTGGGTTAGGAAGATTCCCTGGAGTAGGAAATGGCAACCCTCTCCAGGATTCTTGGGAGTCCCATGGAGGGGGAACTGGTGGGCCACAACTCATAGATCACAAAAAGCCAGACACAACTAAAGCAATTTAGCACATTTAACTATTAGATCTTCCCGCACCAGTTAGGCAGCACCAGAAGAGGGAGAGGCACACAGAGCCAGCTTTACCCTGTGAGGTCCCACTCACCTTCTCCTGCCAGAGCACCAAAATCAACTTATTGTTCAACAACCATCGGCAGAAAGACACTGGCACTCTCCAAAAAAAGATACCCCTCATCCAGAGACAAAGGAGAAGCTGCAAAGAAACGGTAGGAGGGGCACAGTCATGATAAAATAAAATCCTAAGCCTAACAGGCCTAATTTCCTGTGCCTTCATCCTGTCCAGTATCCTCCACAGCAGCACCACAGAGGGAAGGTCCAAAGCCTTCAGCACCTGCAGCTCCCACTTTGCAGCCATGGGGGTTTTCTATGGAATTATTGCCTTCATGTACTTAAAACCCTCCACAGCCAGTTCCCTGGCCCAGGAGAACATGGCCTCCGGGTTTTACACCACAGTGGTCCCCATACTGAACCCCCTGCTCTACAGCTTGAGGAATAAGGAGGTAAATGTGGCCATCCAGAAAACTCCAAGGGGAAAATTATTTTCAGGCACGTATCATCATTCTTGCTCAAATTTAAGAATAAGTTGTTATGAATCCCAGAGGGAAGCCCTCTGAACCCTTGCCCACCAGGGAAAGGAAACAGTCCCTTCTCTGCATGGCTGGGTGACTTCTCCTGCCCCCTTCCCTCCTCCTTCTTGCCCTCTCTCTTCTCTCATCTCTATTTAAAATCAGCTGATATTATGTTTATTTTCCTTATTTCAGGAGCCTTTTTCTATCCTGAGTCCTTAGGTAAACTCTACTAGCTAAATTGTAATTTAATATAATTTTTTTTCAAGTTTCACAGACTCACAGATAGAGAAAAAAGAATGATTACTTGGGGTGGTGGGGGAGAAGAGAGCCAGGGGATTAAGCATATAACTACTATGCATAAAATAAATAAGCATGGCCACTAATATATAGTTACTTTAAACAGAGTCACCTATAAAAATGTGGTCCGTCTGAAACAAATATAATATTGTAAATCAACTACCTTTCAATAAATTAAATTTTGGCTGAGTTTGAGAGTCATTCACTGTTTAATCTTCTTCTACGCAGAAAATATTTCTCAACCCACTTCCTAGTTTTTTTCCACTTGGAAGTACACAAGGCAGAGAGAGGTGGATCTCAGAGTGACCAGGAAGTGATGCCCAGAGTCTTTCTCACCTGGACTTCCTCCTCTCCTCTTTTCCACTCCTCCCTACTTATTCCTGCCCAAGAACTTCTACCTCATCCCTTTCTATGAATTTCTTAGTCACAGTAATAATAATGCTAGCCACTACCATGTTTGGGACACCTACTCTGAGCCACACAACTCTTCTAAATGCGTTATATGCCTTCTTTCAATTACAATTTGCAACAGTTAGACACCATGTCTTACGTCTCCTGCGTTGGCAGGCAGGTCCTTTCCCACTAGAGCCACCTGGGAAGCCCTCACTGGTGTCTGCTTGTCTCAGACTAATAATACTGTGCACATTATGTCAACTATACTACAGTAAAATGGGTCCTTTAAAAAAATAAAAGAGTGCATCTTAACACCCAAAATCAATCCATAATCACAGAATGTGAGATTTTATATATATATATATATATATATATATATATATATACATACACACATACATATATATATATTATACACATACATATCTTTTACAAATAAAAGAAATGGGGCTAAGTCACAACTCCAAAGTATGGAATCTCCCCTCTATCCTTAAATTCACACAGCCACTGACTTACTTTCTATAACAATTTATTAGTTTTCCCTGATCAGAGTACACAATACGGACCCTACGGTGTCTGATATGTTTTGCCCAGCACAATGCTTTTGAGGTCTTTCATATTGTTGCGTGTATCAATAATATATTTCTTTTTTATTAGTAGTAATCCATTGCTTCTATATATCCACAAATTCTTTCTTACCTGTTGATGGACAGTTGGTAGTTTCCAGTTTGAGTTACTGTGAATAAAGGATATATAAGAATTCATGTACAGAACTCTTTCTGAACCTATGTTTTCATTTACCTTAGATAAATACCTAAGAATTGTTTGGCCATAGGCAAGTTTAAAAGAAACTACCAAACAATCCTACAAAGAAGTTGTTTGATTTTATTTTCCATTAGCACTGTATAAGAAGTGGAGTAGCACTGTATAAGAAGTACTATATAAGAAGCAAGGAGAAGCACTTGCTCTGCATTCTCAACAAAACGATATTGTCACATTTTCAAGTGTTAGCATCTCTAGTGGGTACATAGTGAAAGTGTTAGTCACCCAGTTGGGTCTGACTGTTTGCAACCCATGCAGTGTAGCCAGGCTTCTCTACCCATGGGATTCTCCAGGCAAGAAAATGTTAAGCTATATAAGGACAATGATTGCAATGAACTGAAACACACATAAAATATGGTTAAATTAGGAAGAATATAAAGATACTAAAGAAAAATAACTAGCTTTCTTTGGTAGATAATCAGAAACTAAATTATTATTTTGAAAATTAGAAAATGAAGGTGAGGTAAACACTTCTATATGAACTGTGGTGATGGATACACAATCTGTGCATGTGATAAAATTGCTTTGAGGTTAGTTTACATACACACAAATGAGTATAAATAAAAATGGGGAGATCTGAAGAAGATCAGGAGCCCCTGGTGGCTCAGAGGAAAAGAATCTTCCTGCAATGTGGAAGATGAGGGCTCGATCCCTGGGTCAGGAAGATCCCCTGGAGAAGGGAATGGCTACCCACATCAGTATTCTTGCTTGGCAAATTCCAAGGACATCCTGGGTGTGATATTGTATTATAACTTTTCAAATTGTTCCCCTTGGGGGAAACTGCTCAAGGGCACACAGGATCACTCTCTATTATTTCTTGTACCCCTATGTGAATCTACAATTAACTCAAAAGAAAAAGTTTAATTTAAAAATCTTCACTAGCAGCATTTTCACAGATAATATATTGCTGAATGTAGTCTTGAAAAGGGCACATTCTTATCAGCATATTTTCCTTATGAATGAGAATATACAAGTGAAGAATTCTTACAAATCTACCTTCTTATGCCCTCAACCTCCTCCCATTCTACACAGTCAATCTGGAGGTCCAACATCAAGGTGACAAATTTAGCACTCCTTATGAATTAACATTCCTTTAGTGAAATTACACAGTTTTATTAAAACAGTCAACTCTATTTTTTAAATCCTTTCAAATAAGCCTTTTAATCATAATTGATTATGCGTGATTGTGAATAACTAATGATGAGGAACAACCATAATGACAGTGACTGACGTTGTTGATAATAATAACCGCGGGGGTTGTGGGGCTGGTGGCGCTGCTTGTAATGATGATACTGTGGATGGTGATGGACTCATTGATGCTAAATTACTTGAAAGGAGGCATTAGACTGTAGTTTCTCAAACAGCAAGTTGACTTCCCCAATAAAAGGAAAATTAACACACTTGGGACCCAAGAACATAATTCACAACCCAAGTGTTAATCAAAACTCTAATTGTCCTTTGCGAAGGGCCCAGTCTCTGAAGTGACTGCCTCCCAGGAGAAGTTCTGCTCATATACATATAAACACACCCACACATCTCCCAACCTCATGGACCCTTTTTTCATGATGGGGCTGGCCCCTTTGAGTAACTTTAGGATTAGATGTAAATCTATACGGTCCTCTCATCTACCAATATTGATTTCCTAACTGTCAAAATTGAGGCATTTCCAAATACTTCCAGGAAACTGCGTACAGCTGTAGATCGATAGAGGTATTTAATTACAATTTAAACAATTCTATGAGAAAAATATTTCTTTCATCACCTCTTGTGTCTGATGCAGGCTATTTTCAACCCTGTGTTTACCTTCATCTCCGGGTGGTTTTTCTTTGTGTGCTGTGTTCTTGTGGGCAGCAATCCTGAGCCTCTGATGGTCTGGTAGAACTGGAGGTAGGAATTGTAGTGACTGATATCAAATATGGGGTCATGTTTTCCTATTTTATATTGTTAGATGATTGTGGGAATCAATAATTAAGTCAATGCTGTCTAGGATTTTCCCATCTGCACCTCCCTCACGAAGTAAATACTGTTCACTCTGTACGGCCCTGTGATTTCTGGCAATGGTGTATTCTAGGTGGATTGTCTATGTTTCTTAAGTTTTAAGAGGCAGAATTTGAGTAGAAGGGAATTTGTAAGATATTTTTAATCTATTGTTGCTCCCTGCAAGAATTTTTTTCTTTTTTACAATTAACAGAAATAATACTCAAAAAATCTTAGTTACCTCTGATAGCAATTATTATAAAGTTAGCAATTTAACCATCAGTAATTTAACATGTAGAGTTTATAGTGCAATTCAGATTTTCTTGTCTTCATACTATTAATATAATTAAGGATTTTTACACTAGAAAAAAATATATAGTTAGTGCTGACGTTAGTATTATTATAGGAATGAGACAGTACATTATAAAGTAATACATAAAAAAGCAGATTACAAAGATTATTTAAAATACATGTATGCTTATACACATATAGATACATAAGTGAAAGTGAATTGACATACTCAGTCATGTTGGACTCTTGGGACCCTGCAGACTGTAGCCAACCAGGCTCCTCTGTCCATGAGATTCTCCAGGCAAGAATGTTGGAGTCAGTTGCCATGCCCATCTCCAGGAGATCTTCCCAACCCAGGGATGGAACCCTCGGTCTCCTGCATTGCAAGCAGATACTTTACCATCTGAGCCACCAGAGACACCTAGATAACATATTTTTGTTGATATTCAGTCACCAAGTCGTGTCTGACTCTTGGCAAACCCATGGACTTCAGCTGCCAGGGCTCCCTGTCCCTCATCATCTCCCAGATTTTGTCCAAGTTCATGTCCATTGAATCGGGGATGCATATATGCACTGAAACATTGAAAAACACCTAAAACAATAGTAATGACTATTGCTTGTCTCCAAGGAGCCGGAAGATTATTTTATTTTTGCTTATTTGTATTCCTGATTTTCTGCAATGCACATATACTGGCTTGGTAATATTTCTTTTTATTTCTTAAATTAATTAATTAGTTTATTTATTTTTGCCTGCACTGGGTCCTTGGAGTTGCACAAGGCTTCCTCTAGTTGCATCAAGTAAAAGCTGCTCTCTAGTTCTGTGCACGGGCTTCTCATGACAGTGGCTGATCTTGTTGCAAAGCACGGGATCTAGGGCACAGGCTTCAGTAGCTGCAGAACTCAAGCTTAGTAGTTGTGGCGCACGGGCTTAGTTGCTCTGTGGCATGTGGGATCTTCCCAGACCAGGGATCAAACTCATGTTGCCTGCGCTGGCAGACAGATTCTTAACCACTGGACCACCAGGGAAGTCCTGATAATTTTTCTTTAATGCATCTTAAATTAGCCATAAAATTTATCATCTTTGTCCAAAAATTCAATAAGTTAACTTCACTGAATAATAATAAACTACTGCAAAGATGATAATCTAGAACAATGTAACATAGTTTAGTGGACAAATAACAAACTGGTAGACAGAAGTCCTAAGGTTTAGTTAGACCCAGTTCTGTGTCTTCCTACTTTTATGCCTATTGATAACTTACTTAAATTTTAGAGCTTCTGTTTCCTACAGAAGAGGAAAATAATATAGCTTTCCCCTTTTTATATGCTATGCACCATATAAGACATCAAGGATAAAACACATTCAATCAAAACATTGCTTAGACCTCTAGATGCATGGATTTGTAAGGCTACACTCTTGGGCAAAGGGAAGAGTTCATGATCAGAAGAAAGCAGTTTCAGTTTCAAGTTCTTCATAATTAGAAAGTCTCTGGAAAGTCGCTTAGTGTCTGGCACTTCAGTTTTCTCCATATAAACATGCAAATGAAAATTCTACTCTTAACACATTTCTCCTCATATGCAGTATTCTTCAGAGGAGTTAATGAGAATGACTTCTGAAGAGCAGTATACAAAAGTTAGTAACTCTATAAGTAACCAATTAAAATAGTGCAAGTTTAAGGCTTTAACTTAATGAATACCTGTCAGAGAAGGGATATCTATAGGTATCATATCCAGCAATGATGATCCAAGCTTCTTAGGACATGTCTATAGCTTAAGTACTTTGTCATCAGGGAGATGATGGTTTGATATCATGATCAAAAAACGAAAACAAGAACAATAATAAAAGTAGCTGGTATGCCCAGCAGTGGGATTGCTGGATCATAAGGTTGGAGAGGGAGAGGGTGGGAAGATTTGGGAGAATGGCATTGAAACATGTATAACATCATGTATGAAACAAGTTGCCAGTCCAGGTTTGATGCACGATACTGGATGCTTGGGGCTGGTGCACTGGGACGACCCAGAGGGATGGTATGGGGAGGGAGGAGGGAGGAGGGTTCAGGATGGGGAACACATGTATACCTGTGGCGGATCCATTTCGATATTTGGCAAAACTAATACAATATTGTAAAGTTTAAAAATAAAATAAAATTTAAAAAATAAATAAATAAATAAAAGACAACAAGTACTAAAAAAAAAAAAAAAAAAGGATGGTGAGCATTTACCCTGGAATAACCTATATGTCAGGGCCCAGGCTTCACCAGAGATTAATTAACTAGAATCTCTCTGGGTGGAACATAGATATCAACACTTTTTAAATGTTGCAGGTGATTATAATATACAGCCAATGTTGAGTACCATTGCCTTAGGGCCTGAGGCCAGTGAAACACTAGGAAAACATTCCAGACATCTACTGACAACTCACATTTGTGTAAGAAATGGCATCTTGAGAAAAAATTCTAACTGCATTATCCCATATTATTTCTACAACCACCTTAGAAATTGTTATCACTCATCTCTTCATCTTTCAGACACAGAAATTGACTTGAAACTCAATAATACTGTTGTAACTAACATATCCCCCTGACACTTCATCAATCTGAGACAGGTTACTGTATGTTCACATTCAGTCAATATTTAGGACTTGCATAAATGATAGAATTTCATTTCTGAAACAAAATATATCTCTGATATTAACTCTAGTGCTTATTACCTACAGGATTGAGAGTCGCAAACCTGAACCTTCTTCAGCCTCATCTGGAGTCAGTGTGGTACACAGATCACTGGGCCCCATCCCAGAGTTCCTGACTTGGTAGGTCTGGGGAGAGGCCTGAGAATCTGCATCTCTAACGTCTTCATGTAATGCCAATGATGCTGGCCCAGGAACTGCACTTTAAGACCCACTGTATAGGCTGTTTCAGAACCACGAAAGTGACAGCAGCTCCAGATCTTGCCCCCTTTTGGGCTCATCTTTGAAATACTCAGGGTCTTGTCTTCCTCCCAAAACAAACGGCAGGATGAGGGAATATTCATCAGGAAAGACATCAGGATCACACAACTGGCCCAGAGTCTCAAAACCAGCTTCACCAAGCAGTGCAAGAAGCAGCCTTTCATGCAATTCTTCTCTCATCACACAGGTCCCCCAAGGAGAATGGCTGCAGAAAATCACTCTACAGTGACAGAGTTCATTCTCGGAGGTTTAACAAATCGACCAGAGCTCCAGCTCCCTCTCTTCTTCCTCTTCCTTGGGATCTACTCTGTCACCATGGTAGGGAACCTGGGCATGATAACACTGATTTGTCTGAACGCTCAGCTTCACACCCCCATGTACTACTTCCTCAGCAACCTGTCCTTTGTGGATCTCTGCTACTCCTCTGTCACTACCCCTAAGATGCTGGTGAACTTTGTGTCAGGAAAGAACACCATCTCCTATGCAGGATGCATGGCCCAGCTCTACTTCTTCCTGGTGTTTGTCATTGCTGAATGTTACATGCTTACCGTGATGGCCTATGACCGCTATGTTGCCATCTGCAGACCTTTGCTTTACAACATCATCATGTCTCATCGAGTCTGCTCCCTGCTGGTGGCTGGGGTCTATATCATGGGGCTCATTGGTTCAACCATAGAGACTGGCCTCATGTTGAAACTGCCCTATTGTGAACACCTCATCAGTCATTACTTCTGTGACATCCTTCCCCTCATGAAACTTTCCTGCTCTAGCACCTATGACGTTGAGATGACAGTCTTCTTTTTGGCTGGATTCAACATTGTAGTTACTAGCTTAACAGTCCTAATTTCCTATGCCTTCATCCTGTCCAGTATCCTCTGCATCAGCACCACAGAGGGAAGGTCCAAAGCCTTCAGCACCTGCAGCTCCCACTTTGCAGCTGTGGGGATTTTCTATGGAACAACTGCCTTCATGTACTTGAAACCCTCCACGGCCAGTTCCCTGGCCCAGGAGAACGTGGCCTCCGTGTTCTACACCACAGTGATCCCCATGCTGAACCCCCTGATCTACAGCTTGAGGAATAAGGAGGTAAAGGCTGCCATGCAGAAAACTCTGAGGGAAAAATTGTTTTGATACAAATGTTATTATTCTTTCTCAATTTTAAAAATAGCTTGACTTATCTGGCATGTGTCCCCAAGGGCAGAGGGGTTTTTGGCCATGAGGCATGTGGAATCTTAGCTCCCAACCAGGGGCTGAATGCACACCCACTGCCTTGGAAGGTGACTTCTTAACCACTGTACTACCAGTCACTTCTTTATTTCAAGACTTCAGGCTCTTTGGTCTGTGGATTGAGACTGTTTGACCAGTATCATGTGTGACAAGGAGGACCTTACACAAGTGGCCAAGGGCTTAGAATAGAGCGCAACAGGAGAGGCAGAGTCTGATCTTAAGGAAATGGCTTCCTGTGGAGCCGGGCTCAGCCTGCAGCCCTGTTCTAGGAGTGACCGTGAGCATTCCCTTGTGTTCCCTGGCCTCATCCTTCTGAGTCCATGTCTGTCACTGGTGTCAACATGACCTGTCCCAACCCCAGGGTCTGCTCTTCTGTTCCCTGCTCACTCCCACATCCACCTTTTCTGCCCTTCCTTTCTATGAACCCTCAATTTCCTCCTTGATTGGTTCTCTAAGTCATTCTGGTGGGGCTGGTGAGGGGTGGCCTCACGTCAGCCTTGGGACCCCTGCTCTTTTCTGTGTCCATGCCCAGCCTGTCCATCTGGCCTGCCGTGCTGGTTGTTGTCATGGAGATGATCTATCATGTGATAGCATAGGAGCCCCACCTCCAGGGACTGACCCTTAGGTCAGAGGGCTGACCAGATGCGCTGCACTCTGTATAATTTGGGGCAAGAGAGATGGGGTAATTGGATGGGCTTCTCTTCTTTGTTCATGAACTTGACAGTTTGGCCAAGGGCCAAACTCAGTCCACCCTGAGTGCACAGCACCTCTAGGGGTCACTGTGAAACAATGCCACACTGCCGGGACCCTGCCCCAACAGGAGCCTCAGTCAGCAGGCTGGATGGGACAGGAGGGGTCCTCTTGCCCAGTGTGCCTTGTGTTTGGCTCACATCAGAGTAGCCTAGGATGCTTAACTTCTCCTCCCAATCTTATTTTGAATAATTTCAAGCCTTCAGAAAAGTTGAAAGTGCTTCGAAAGCCCTCTCCCTCAATAATGTGTCTCGTTTGTGTTCTTCTTTTCTTGAACTACTTAGAATTAACTCATTTGTCTTAAAAAAAGTAAGTTGTAGACACAGCACTTCACTTTTCTTGTTGTTTTTTATTTTTAAACTCAAGTATAGTTGATTTTCAATGTTGTGTTAATTTCTGCTGTATGGCAAAGGGATTCAGTTATACATATATGTGCATCCTTTTTAAATATTCTCTTCCATTATGGTTTATCATAGGATATTGCATATAGGTCTCTGTGCTATATAGTAGGACCTTGTTGTTTATCCACTCTCTATATAGAAGCTTACATCTGCTAAGTCTAACCTCCCACTCGATCCCTCCCCCAAAATCCTCTACCTGGGCAACCACAAGTCTGTACTCAGTCCATGAGTCTGTTTCTGTTTCATAGATTCATTTGTCTCATGCAATCTACAGACTCAGTGTGATCCCTATCAAATTACCATTGGCATTTTTCACAGAACTAGAACAAAAAAATTCACAATTCATATGGAAACACAAAAGGCCCTGAATAGGCAAAGCAGTCTTGAGAAAGAAGAATGGAGCTAGAGGAATCAACCTTCCTGACTTCAGATTATACTACAAAGCTACAATCATCAAGACAGTATGGTACTGGCACAAAAACAGAAATATAGACCAATGGAACAAGATAGAAAGCCCAGAAATAAACCCATGCATGCACCTATGGGTATCTTATTTTTGACAAAGGAGATAAGAATATACCATGGGGCAGAGACAGCCTCTTTAGTAAATGGTGCTGGGAAAACTGGACAGCTACATGTAAAAGAATGAAATTAGAACACTTCCTAACACCATACACAAAGATAAACTCAAAATGGATTAAAGACCTAAGTATAAGACCAGAAAGTAAAAACTCTTAGAGGAAAACATAGGCAGAACACTCGATGACATAAAGAAGGATCCTCTATGACCCAACTCCTAGAGTAACAAAAATAAAACAAAAGTAAACAAGTGGGACCTGATTAAACTTAAAAGCTTTTGCACAGCAAAGGAAACTATAAGCAAGCTGAAAAGACAACCCTCAGAATGACAGAGTAATAGCAAATGAAACAACTGACAAAGGATTAATTTCCAAAATATACAAGTAGTTCATACAACTCAATAAGAGAAACGCAAATAACCCAATCAAAATGTGGGGGAAAACCTAAACAGACATTTGTCCAAAGAAGACGTACAGACAGTAAACAAACACATGAAAAGATGCTCAACATTGCCCATTATTCAGTTCAGTTCAGTTCAGTCTCTCAGTCGTGTCCAATTCTTTGCGACCCCGTGAATCACAGCACACCAGGCCTCCCTGTCCATCACCAACTCCTGGAGTTTACCCAAACTCGTGTCCATCGACTCGGTGATGCCATCCAACCATCTCATCTTCTGTCGTCCCCTTCTTCTGCCCCCAATCCCTCCCAGCATCAGGGTCTTTTCCAATGAGTCAACTCTTCGCATGAGGTGGCCAAAGTACTAGAGTTTCAGCTTCAACATCAGGCCTTGCAATGAACACCCAGGACTGACCTCCTTTAGGATGGACTGGTTGGATCTCCTTGCAGTCCAAGGGACTCTCAAGAGTCTTCTCCAGCACCACAGTTCAAAAGCATCAATTCTTCAGCACTCAGCTTTCTTCACAGTCCAACTCTCACATCCATACATGACTACTGGAAAAATCATAGCCTTGATTAGATAGACCTTTGTTGGCAAAGTAATGTCTCTGCTTTTGAATATGCTATCTAGGTTGGTCATAACTTTCCTTCCAAGGAGTAAGCATCTTTTAATTTCATGGCTGCAGTCACCATCTGCAGTGGTGTTGGAGCCCAGAAAAATAAAGTCTGACACTGTTTCCACTGTTTCCCCATCTATTTCCCATGAAGTGATGGGACCAGATGCCATGATCTTCGTTTTCTGAATGTTGAGCTTTAAGCCAACTTTTTCACTCTCCTCTTTCACTTTCATCAAGAGGCTTTTTAGTTCCTCTTCACTTTCTGCCATAAAGGTGGTGTCATCTGCATTATCTGAGGTGATTGATATTTCTCCCGGCAATCTTGATTCCAGCTTGTGCTTCTTCCAGTCCAGTGTTTCTCAGGATGTACTCTGCATATAAGTTAAATAAGCAGGGTGACAATATACAGCCTTGATGTACTCATTTTCCTATCTGGAACCAGTCTGTTGTTCCATGTCCAGTTCTAACTGTTGCTTCCTGACCTGCATATAGGTTTCTCAAGAGGCAGGTCAGGTGGTCTGGTATTCCCATCTCTTTCAGAATTCTCCACAGTTTATTGTGATCCACACAGTCAAAGGCCTTGGCATAGTCAATAAAACAGAAATAAATGTTTTTCTGGAACTCTCCTGCTTTTTTGATGATCTAGCAGATGTTGGCAATTTGATCTCTGGTTCCTCTGCCTTTTCTAAAACCAGCTTCAACATCTGGAAGTTCACAGTTCACGTACTACTGAAGCCTGGCTTGGAATATTTTGAGCATTACTTTACTAGCATGTGAGATGAGTGCAGTTGTGCAGTAGTTTGAACATTCTTTGGCATTGCCTTTCTTTGGGATTGGAATGAAAACTGACCTTTTCCAGTCCTGTGACCACTGCTGAGTTTTCCAAATTTGCTGGCATATTGAGTGCAGCACTTTCACAGCATTATCTTTCAGGATTTGAAATAGCTCAACTGGAATTCCATCACCTTGTTTGTAGTGATGCTTTCTAAGGCCCACTTGACTTCACATTCCAGGATGTCTAGCTCTAGCTGAGTGATCATAGCATTGTGATTATCTGGGTCATGAAGATCTTTTTTGCACAGTTCTTCTGTGTATTCTTGCCCTCTCTTAAAACTACAATGAGATATCACCTCACACCAGTCAGAATGGCCATCATCAAAAAATCTACAAACAATCAGTGCTGGAGAGGGTGTGGAGAAAAGGGAATGTTCCTGCACTGTTGGTGGGAATGTAAATTGATAAGCCACTGTGGAGATTTCTTAAAAAACTAGGAATAATATCGTCATATGACCCAACAATCCCACTCTTAGGCATATACCCTGAGGAAACCAAAATTGAAAGAGACACATGAATCCATTTGTTCATTGCAGGACTATTTACAATAGCTAGAACATGGAAGCAACCTAGATGTCCATCGACAGATGAATGGATAAAGAAGTTGTTGTACATATACACAATGGAATATTACTCAGTCATAAAAAGGAATGCATTTGAGTCCGTTTTGATGAGACAGATGAACCTAGAACCTATTATACAGAGTGAAGTAAGTCAGAAAGAGAAAGACAAATATCGTATTCTAAAGCATATATATGGAATCTAGAAAAATGCTACTGAAGTATTTATTTGCAGGCAGCAGTGGAGAAACAGACATAGAGGATAGACTTATGGACATGGGGAGAGGGGAGGAGAGGGTGAGATGTATGGAAAGAGTAACATGGAAACTTACATTACCATATGTAAAATAGACAGCCAACGGGAATTTGCTGTATGTCTCAGGATACTCAAACAGGGCCTCTGTAAAAATCTAGAGGGGTGGGATGGGAGGGAGATGAGAGGGAGGTTCAAAAGGGAGGGGATATATGTATACCTATGGCTGATTCATATTGAGGTTTGACAGAAAACAACAAAATTCCATAAAGCAATATCCTTCAATAAAAAAAATAAGTAAATCAAAAAAATAGCTTGTTTTGAATTCCAGAGGGAAGGCCTCAAAATTCTTGCCACCTGGGGTAGGATACAGTCCCTTCTCTGCATGGCTGGGTGACTTCTCCTGCCTCCTTCCTTCCTCCTTCCTGTCCTCTCTCTTCTCTCGTCTCTGTTTAAAACTAGCTGATTTCATCTTCCTTTTCCTTGTTTCAGAAGCCTTTTCTCTATTCTGAGTCCTTTAGTAAACTCTACTAACTAAATTGTAATTTAATATACTTTTTTAAGTTTCACAGACTCACAGATAGAGAAAAAAGAGTGATTACTTGGGGTGGTGGGGGAGAAGAGAGCCAGGGGATTAAGCATACAACCACTATGCATAAAATAAATAAGCATGACCACTACTATATAGTTACTTTAAACGGAGTCACCTATAAAAATTCTGTCCATGTGAAACAAATATAATTTTGTAAATCAATGACACTTCAATAAATAAATTAAACCTTATCAGTGAATTTGAGAGTCATTCAGTGTTTAATTTTCTTCTATGTAGAAAATATTTCTCAACCCACTTCCTAGATTTTTGCACTTGGGAGAGAGGTGAATCTGACCGTCATCAAGAAGTGATTCCCAGAGTCTGTCATCTCGACGTCCTCTTTTCCACTCCTCCCTACTTATTCTTACCCAGGCACTTCTACCTGATCCTTTTATGTGAATTTCTTAGTCACAGTAATAATAATGCCAGCTACTACCATGTTTTGGGGCACTCACTCTGAGCCACACAACACATAAATTCTTCATATGCCTTCTTTTAATTACTATTCGCAACAGTTAGGTACCATGTCTTATGTTTCCTTCACTGGCAGGCAGGTCCTTTACCGCGAGCGCCACCTGGGAAGGCCTCACTGCTGTATACTTATCTTCAGACTAATAATATTGTACACATTATGTACATCATTTGTATGTTGATTATACTACAATAAAATGGGTCTCTTTAAAAAAAAAAAAAAAGACTGCATCTTAACACTCAAAATCAATCAATAATCACAGAATGTGAGATCATATATACATTTTGCAAATAAAAGAAATGTGGCTAAGTCACAAGTCCAAAGTGTGTGATCTCCACTTTATCCCTAAACTCACGCAACCACTGACTCACTTTCTATAGCACTTGATTAGTTTTCCCTGATCACAGTACACAACGGTGTCTGATATGTTTTGCCCAGCACAATGCTTTTGAGGTCTTTCATATTGTTGTGTGTATCAATAATATATTTCTTTTTCATTAGTAGTAATCCATTGCTGGTATAGAGGCAATAATTGTTTCACACCTGTTGAAGGACAGTTGGTTGTTTCCACTTTGAGTTACTGTGAATAAAGGCTATATAAGCATTCATGTACAGAACTCTTTCTGAACCTATGTTTTCAATCTCAGTTCAGTTCAGTTCAGTCGCTCAGTCATGTCTGACTCTTTGAGACCCCATGAATCACAGCACGCCAGGCCTCCCTGTCCATCACCAACTCCCGGAGTTCACTCGGACTCACGTCCATCGAGTTGGTGATGCCATCCAGCCATCTCATCCTCTGTCGTCCCCTTCTCCTCCTGCCCCCAATCCCTCCCAGCATCGGGGTCTTTTCCAATGAGTCAACTCTTCGCATGAGGTGGCCGAAGTACTGGAGTTTCAGCTTTAGCATCATTCCTTCCAAAGAAATCCGAGGGCTGGTCTCCTTCAGAATGGACTGGTTGGATCTCCTTGCAGTCCAAGGGACTCTCAAGAGTCTTCTCCAACACCACAGTTCAAAAACATCAATTCTTCAGCACTCAGCTTTCTTCACAGTCCAACTCTCACATCCATATATGACCACTGGAAAAACCATAGCCTTGACTAGACGAACCTTTGTTGGCAAAGTAATGTCTCTGCTTTTGAATATGCTATCTAGGTTGGTCATAACTTTTCTTCCAAGGAGTAAGTGTCTTTTAATTTCATGGCTGCAGTCACCATCTACAGTGATTTTGAAGTCCAAAAAAATAAAGCCTGACACTGTTTCCACTGTTTCCCAATCTACTTGCCATGAAGTGGTGGGACCAGATGTCATGATCTTCATTTTCTGAATGTTGAGTTTTAAGCCAACTTTTTCACTCTGCTCTTTCACCTTTGTATCTAAGAATTCTTTGGCCATAGGCAAGTTTAAAAGAAACTACCAAACAATCCTATAAAGAGGTTGTTTAATTTTATTTTCTATTATCACTGTATAAGAAGTTCGCTTGCTCTCCATTCTCAACAAAATGATGTTGTCACATTTTCAAGCGTTAGCACCCCTAGTGGGTACATAGTGAAAGTGTTAGTCACTCAGTTGGGTCTGGCTCTTTGCAACCCATGCAGTGTAGCCAGGCTTCTCTACCCATGGGATTCTCCAGGCAAGAAAATGTTAAGCTATATAAGGAAAACAATTGCAATGGACTGAAACACACATAAAATATGGTTAAATTAGGAAGAATATAAAGATACTAAAGAAAACAACTAGCTTTCTTTGTTAGATAATAAGAAACTAAACTATTATTTTGAAAATTAGAAAATGAAGGTGAGGTAAACACTTCTATATGAACTGTGGTGATGGATACACAATCTGTGCATGTGATAAAATTGCTTTGAGGTTAGTTTACATACACACAAATGAGTATAAATAAATATGGGGAAATCTGAAGAAGATCAATCGACATGTGGGGCTTCCCTGGTGACTCAGGGGGAAAAGAATCTTCCTGCAATGTGGAAGATGAGGGCTCGATCCCTGGGTCAGGAAGATCCCCGGAGAAGGGAATGGCTACCCACATCAGTATTCTTGCTTGGCAAATTCCAAGGACATCCTGGGTGTGATATTGTATTATAATTCTGCAGATTGTTCCCATTGGGGAAACTGCTCAAGGGTACACAGGATCTCTCTCTATTATTTCTTGTATCCCTATGTGAATCTACAATTAACTCAAAAGAAAAGGTTTAAAAATCTTCACTAGCAGCATTTTCACAGATAATATATTGCTGAATGTAGTCTTGAAAAGGGCACATTCTTATCAGCATATTTCCTTATGAATGAGAATATACAAGTGAAGAATTCTTACAAATCTACCTTCTTATGCCCTCAACCTCCTCCCATTCTACACAGTCAATCTGGAGGTCCAACATCAAGGTGACAAATTTAGCACTCTTTATGAATTAACATTCCTTTAGTGAAATTACACAGTTTTATTAAAACAGTCAACTCTATTCTTTAAATCCTTTCAAATAAGCCTTTTAATCATAGTTGATTATGCGTGATCGTGAATAACTAGTGAAGAGGAACAACCATAATGACAGTGACTGACGTTGTTGATAATAATAACCGCGGGGGTTGTGGGGCTGGTGGCGCTGCTTGTAATGATGATACTGTGGATGGTGATGGACTCATTGATGCTAAATTACTTGAAAGGAGGCATTAGACTGTAGTTTCTCAAACAGCAAGTTGACTTCCCCAATAAAAGGAAAATTAACACACTTGGGACCCAAGAACATAATTCACAGCACAAGTGTAAATCAAAACTCTAATTGTCCTTTGCAAAGGGCCCAGTCTCTGAAGTGACTGCCTCCCAGGAGAAGTTCTGCTCATATACATATAAACACACCCACACATCTCCCAACCTCATGGACCCTTTTTTCATGATGGGGCTGGCCCCTTTGAGTAACTTTAGGATTAGATGTAAATCTATACGGTCCTCTCATCTCCTGACATTGATTTCCTAACTGTCAAAATCGAGGCATTTCCAAATACTTCCAGGAGACTGTGTACAACTGTACATTGGCAGAAGTATTTAATTACAATTTAAACAATTCTATGATGGCAAGAACCGCTACAATATTGTAAAGTAATTAGCTTCCAATTAAAATAAAGGAATTAATTTTATAAAAAACAATTCTATGAGAAAAATATTTCTTTCATCACCTCTTGTGTCTGATGCAAGCTATCTCCAACCCTGTGTTTACCTTCATCTCCGGGTGGTTTTTCTTTGTGTGCTGTGTTCTTGTGGGCAGCAATCCTGAGCCTCTGATGGTCTGGTAGAACTGGAGGTAGGAACTGTAGTGACTGATATCAAATATGGGGTAATGTTTTCCTATTTTATATTGTTAGATGATTGTGGGAATCAATAATTAAGTCAATGCTGTCTAGGATTTTCCCATCTGCACCTCACTAAGCAAATACTGTTCACTCTGTACGGCCCTGTGATTTCTGGCAATGGTGTATTCTAGGTGGATTGTCTATGTTTCTTAAGTTTTAAGAGGTGGAATTTGAGTAGAAGGGAATTTGTAAGATTTTTTAATCTATTGTTGCTCCCTGCAAGAATTTTTTTCTTTTTTACAATTAACAGAAATAATACTCAAAAAATCTTAGTTACCTCTGATAGTAATTATTATAAAGTTAGCAATTTAACCATCACTAATTTAACATGTAGTGTTTATACTGCAATTCAGATTTTCTCATCTTCATACTATTAATATAATCAAGAATTTTTACACCTAGAAAAAGAAATATAGTGCTAAAGTTACTATTATTATAGGAATGAGACAATGCATTATAAAATTATAAAGTGATACATTAAAAAAGGTTACAAAAATTATTTAAAATACATATATGCTTATACACATATAGATACGTACACAAAAGTGAAATGACATGCTTAGTCATGTTGGACTCTTTGGGACCCTGCGGACTGTAGCCCACCAGGCTCCTCTGTCCATGGGATTCTCCAGGCAAGAATGTTGGAGTCAGTTGCCATGCCCATCTCCAGGGGATCTTCCCAACCCAGGGATGGAACACAGGGTCTCCTGCATTGCAAGCAGATACTTTACCATCTGAGCCACCAGGGAAGCCTAGATACATACTCTTTTGATGTTCAGAAGGCAATGGCACCCCACTCCAGTACTAAGTACGCTAAGAGTTGGACACGACTGGGTGACTTCACTTTCACTTTTCACTTTCATACATTGGAGAAGGAAATGGAAACCCACTCCAGTGTTCTTGCCTGGAGAATCCCAGGGATGGGGGAGCGTGGTGGGCTGCCATCTATGGGGTTGCACAGAGTCAGACATGACTGAAGCGACTTAGCAGCAGCAGCAGCTCCAAGTTGTGCTGACTCTTTGTGATCCCATGGACTTCAGCATTCCAGGCCTCACTGTCCCTCATCATCTCCCAAAGTTTGCTCAAGTCCATGTCCATTGAATCGGTGATGTATATATGCACTGAAGCATTGAAAAAAACCTAAAAAATCATGATGACTATTGCTTGTCTCCAAGGAGCCAGAAGGGCATTTTGTTTGCTTATTTGTATCCCTGATTTTCTGCAACACACATATACTGGTTTGGTAAGTTTTCTTTTTTATTTCTTAAATTAATTAATTAGGTTTTTGTTTTTTTTTTTTCTGCACTGGGTCTTTGGAGTTGCACAAAGGCTTCCTCTAACTGCAGCAAGTGAGGGCTACTCTCTAGTTGCTGTGCACGGGCTTCTCTTGACAGTGGCTGATCTTGTTGCAAAGCACGGGATCTAGGGCACAGGCTTCAGTAGCTGCAGAACTCATGCTTAAGTAGTTGTGGCGCACGGGCTTAGTTGCTCTGTGACATGTGGGATCTTCCCAGACCAGGGATCAAACTCATGTCACCTGCACTGGAAGACACATTCTTAACCACTGGACCACCAGGGAAGTCCTGCTAATTTTTCTTTAATGCATCTGAAATTGGCCATAAAATCTATCATCTTTGTCTAAAAATTCAATAAGTTAACTTCATTAAATAATAACAAAGTGCTACAAAAAAGATAACCTAGAATAAGGTAACATAGTTTAGAGGACAAATAACAAACTGGTAGACAGAAGTCCTAAGGTTTAGTTAGACCAAGTTCCGTGTCTTCCTAGTTTTATGCCTTTTGGTAACTTATTTAAATTTTAGATTCATGTTGATGTATGGCAAAACCAATACAATATTGTAACGTAATTAACTTCCAATAAAAATAAATAAATAAATTTTAAAACTTCTGTTTCCTAGAGAAGAGGAAAATAATATAGCTTTCCCCTTTTTATATGCTATGCACAATGTAAGACATCAAGGATAAAACACATTCAACCACAACATTGCTTAGACCTCTAGGTGCGTTGATTTGTAAGGCTACACACTTCGGCCAAGGGAAGAGTTCATGATTAGAAGAAAGCAGTTTCAGTTCCAAGTTCTTCATAATTAGAAAGTCTCTGGAAAGTCACTTAGTGTTTGGCACTTCAGTTTTCTCCATATAAACATGTGAATGAAAATTCTACTCTAAACACATTTCTCCTCATATGCGAAACATTTCAGAGGAGTTAATGAGAATGACTTTTGAAGAGCAGTATACAAAAGTTAGTAACTGTGTAAGTAACCAATTAAAATAGTGCAAATTTAAGACTTTAACTTAAAGAATACCTGTCAGAGAAGGGATATCTATAGGTATCATATCCAGCAATGATGATCCGTGCTTCTTAGGACATCTTAGGACTTAAGCACTTTGTCATTAGGGAGATGATGGTTTGATATCATAATCAAAATGAAAATAAGAACAATAATAAAAGTAGCTGGTGAGCATTTACTCTGGAATGTCCTATATGTCAGGGTCCAGGCTTCACCAGAGATGAATTAATTAGAACCTCTCTGGCTGAAACATAGATATCGACACTTTTTAAATGTTGCAGGTGATTATAATGTACAGCCAATGTTGAGAACCATTGCCTTAGGAACTGAGGCCAGTGAAAAACTAAGAAAACATTCCAGACATCTACTGACAGCTCACATTTGTATAGGAAATGACATCTTGAAAAAAAAATTCTAACTGCATAATCCCATATTATTTTTACAACCAGCTTAGAAATTGTTATCACTCATCTCTTCATCTTCCAGACACAGAAATTGACTTGAAACTCAATAATACTATTGTAACTACCATATCCCCCTGACACTTCATCAATCTGAGATAGGTTAGTGGATGTTCACATTCAGTCAATATCTAGGACTTGCATAAATGATAGAAGAATTTCATTTCTGAAACAAAGTGTATCTCCAATATTAACTCTACTGCTTATTACCTACAGGATTGAGATTCGCAAACTTGAACCTTCTTCAGCCTCATCTGGAGACAGTGTGATACACAGATCACTGGGCCCCATCCCAGAGTTCCTGACTTGGTAGGTCTGGGGTGAGGCCTGAGAATCTGCATCTCTAATATCTTCAAGTGATGCCAGTGATGTTGGTCCAGGAATGCACTATTTGATTTGTTTTGAATTCCAGACATGGAGTTCAGAGAATGGAGAGAATAGTGTGGTCTGGAGTGCTTAGAAAGAATCCATGGAGGACCTACAGACTTTTGAAAAAGAAATGGATTTGGTTGGTCTTTTAGGAATCATAGAGTAATTTTTCTTAAGCTGGCAGGATTATTAAGATCTGGTTCAATCATTCTGTTTATAGATAGGGAAACCGAGCCCCGAGAGGCAAAGGACATGTCCAAAGGTACACAGCTAGTGTATGCCAAAAACGTCTGGAATTCAGATACTTTTATTGTTAGGTCAATTCTTTTTCCTCTATACAGTGATTTTGGCTTGTATGGAATAGAAATTAGGATAATTAGGCCTAATTGAATCCACAGGTTTGTATGAGAGATCCATGGGAAATATGAACTGAATAAGGTGAAGACCAGATCCTGGCGGATCTTGAGCATTATCTTGAAGACTTTAAATTCAGAACAACAGGGAGTCATACGAAATGCTTCAAGTCTTGTTCCGTCTTTTCTCACCAATGAAGGTGATGTAGGTATGGAGGTATGGAGAATAGATTGGAGTTGAGGAAGGAAGTGGAACTTGAGTCTGGAAGACCTTGTAGCAGTCCAGATGTTAGTGCAGTTAGGGGCCTAGTTGCATTTGAGTTTGCGTTTAGAAATTTGTAGAGGGTTTTGAAGATGACACGCAATTCTTTGGTAAGATTCTGGTACCCAGAATTCTTAGTGAGAGCTTGGGAGTAAAAAGCCTGGAGAACTAGTCTTTTACCTTAACTCTGTATATGGTTGTAAATGACATTTTAGTATCTAAGTGATGATTCCTCTTAAGGAAGCCAAGCCTGGAAAGTAGAAGATAACATTATACTAGTGTGAAAATAGTGATGGAGGGAGGGGAAAGGGCAGAAGGAGCAGATGGACAATGAATGGGATCAGCTTCCAAGGGAGGGCCTGGACATCTCTGTCAGAGGAGCTATGTTGAAGCTAGGGAGTCAAGCCACCAGGGACTGCAGCCTCACACTGTCATTTTAGGACTCAAGAGGCCAATGGAAATAAGATCTGCCTGCTGGACCCACAAATGCTTTGGGTGGATGGACTGTGCTAAAGCCCAGGCCCATACATGTATCCACATAGATTTTCAGCCAGGGCTGATGAGAACAGATAGAATAGTCCTTACCAGGCCAGTGAATTGGCACCGGGTATGATACTTAAAAATTTTTTCCATCCTCGGGAATCTTTTTCCATCTCTAAGGAAAAACTTTAAAAGTCAGCAAGAAAGTGAGAACACAGACCTTCAAATAATATCTCATACTGGATCTGAGAGTTTGGGTTGCAGAAAAAAATCTGGTCCTAGAGTATTCAACAAATACTTACTGAGCAGGACCTGTTAAACACCAAATGCTATGCTAAGTGTTGGACCTTAATCTTTTCATCATATTGCATCAAATGTTGTTGATACAGAATATTAATATTTGGTTCTATTTTGCATTAAGTTCTTTAAGCTCCATGGGGATTCTTCAGGCAAGAATACTGGAGTGGATTGCCAGACCCACTGTGCTAGGCTAGTTGAGAACCATGAAAATGACAGCAGCTCCAGATCTTGCCCCCTTTGGGCTCATCTTTGAAATACTCAGGGTCTTGTCTTCCTCCCAAAACAAACAGCAGGATGAGGGAATATTCATCAGGAAAGATCAGGATCGCACAGCTGGCCCAGAGTCTCAAAACTAGCTTCACCAAGCAGTGCAAGAAGCAGCCTTTCATGCAGTTGTTCTCTCATCACACAGGTCCCCCAAGGAGAATGGTTGCAGAAAATCACTCTACAGTGACAGAGTTCATTCTCGGAGGTTTAACAAGTCAACCAGAGCTCCAGCTCCCCCTCTTCTTCCTCTTCCTTGGGATCTATTCCATCACCATGGTAGGGAACCTGGGCATGATAACCCTGATTTGTCTGAACGCTCAGCTTCACACCCCCATGTACTATTTCCTCAGCAACCTGTCCTTTGTGGATCTCTGCTACTCCTCTGTCACTACCCCTAAGATGCTGGTGAACTTTGTCTCAGGGAAGAACACCATCTCCTATGCAGGGTGCATGGCCCAGCTCTACTTCTTCATTGTGTTTGTTGTTGCTGAGTGTTACATGCTGACAGTGATGGCCTATGACCGCTACGTTGCCACCTGCAGACCTTTGCTTTACAACATCATCATGTCTCATCGAGTCTGCTCCCTGCTGGTGGCTGGGGTCTATATCATGGGGCTCATTGGCTCAACCATAGAGACTGGCCTCATGTTGAAACTGCCCTATTGTGAACACCTCATCAGTCATTACTTCTGTGACATCCTCCCCCTCATGAAACTTTCCTGCTTTAGCACCTATGACATTGAGATGACAGTCTTCTTTTTGGCTGGATTCAACTTCGTAGTTACTAGCTTAACAGTCTTAATTTCCTATGCCTTCATCCTGTCCAGTATCCTCCGCATCAGCACCACAGAGGGAAGGTCCAAAGCCTTCAATACATGCAGCTCCCACTTTGCAGCCATGGGGATTTTCTATGGAACGACCGCCTTCATGTACTTGAAACCCTCCACGGCCAGTTCCCTGGCCCAGGAGAACGTGGCCTCCGTGTTCTACACCACAGTGATCCCCATGCTGAACCCCCTGATCTACAGCTTGAGGAATAAGGAGGTAAAGGCTGCCATGCACAAAACTCTGAGGGGAAAATTGCTTTGATGCAAATGTCATAATTCTTGCTCCAATTTAAAAATAAGTTGTTATAGACTTTTGGACTCTGTGGGAGAAGGCGAGCGTGGGATGATTTGAGAGAATAGCATTGAAACATGTATATTACCATATGTGAAATAGATTGCCAGTCCAGGTTCAATGCATGAGACAGGGTGCTCAGGGCTGGTGCACTGGGATAACCCTGAGGGATGGGATGGGGAGGAAGGTGGGAGGGGGCTTCAGGATAGGAAACACATGTACACCCATGGCTGATTCATGTCAATGTATGGCAAAAACCACCACAATATTGTAATTAGCCTCCAATTAAAACAAATAAATTAATTTAAAATTTAAAAAAAGAAAAAAAAATAAGTTGTTATGAATCCCAGAGGGAACCCTTCTGAATGATCGCCACCTGAGATGGGATACAGTCCCTTCTCTGAATGTCTGGGTGACTTCTCCTGCCTCCTTCCCTCTTCCTTCCTTCCCTCTCTCAACTCTCAGATCTATTTAAAACCAGATAATTTTAATGTCATTTATCTCATTTAGGAAACATTTCCTCTATCCTGAGTCCTATGGTAGAACTCTACTCTCTTAATTGTAATTTAACATCAATTTTAAACTTTCACAGATTCACAGATAAAGAGACTAAACAGTGGCTACTGGGGGGAGGGACACTAGGGGCATGAGATTACGAAACACTACTATGTATAAAATAAATAAGCAGCAAGGATGTATTTTACACCACAGGGAAATAAAGACATCAGTTTATAGTAACTTTAAATGCCGGTTCATTTGCTAAGTCAGGTATGACTCTTTGTGACCCCGTGGACTCTAGCCTGCCAGGCTCCTCTGTCCATGTGATTTCCCAGGCAAGAATGCTGAAGTGGGTTGCCATTGGAGTCACCTATAAAAATGCCATACATCTGGAAAAAATATAATATTGTAAATCAATAAAAAATACACATCAATAAAAATTAAACTTTCAGCAGTGAGTTTGAGAGTCACTCACTGTTTAATTTTCTTCCTTATAGAAGGTATTTCTCAACTTAGTTGCTACTTTTTTGCACTTGGGAGAAGACAAGGCAGAGAGAGGTGGATCTGAGAGTGACCAAGAAGTGATGCCCAGAGCTTTCTCATCCAGACTTCCTCCTCTCCTCTCTTTCACTCCTCCCTACTTATTCCTCCCCAAGAACTTCTACGTGATCCCTTTATGTGACTTTCTTAGTCACAAGAATAATAATGCCAGCCACTAACATGTTTTTGGACTCTTATTCTTAGCCACACAACTCTCCTAAATGCTTTATATGCCATAGTTCAGTTACACTTCCCAACAGTTCGGTACCATTGTTTCCCCATGTACTGTGGAATTTAGTGTGATAACTAGCCCAAGGTCACACAGCTGGTAAACAAAGACACTGGGATTCAAAGCCAAGTCTAAGTGACTCTGGCGCCCACACTCCTGGCTCTCAGTCATCCCCTTTGCTTTAGGCTGGTGCTCCCTCTGAACAGTGTACTAATCCTGCCCTAATCGTGCTCTTCTAATTTCAAATGCCTCCTGAAACCCATTCCTCAGATCCTTACCTTTCCTCATCTGCCCTAATCTCCACATTTATAGGCAACATATTCAGTATGACCAAGGCAAGGCGACACTAGAGTGACCAGCTCACCAGCTTTGCCTGGCACTTCACCTCTTTTACCACTGGAAACCCCCACCCTGGGGCCTCAGTGTTGGTGGAAAATGTCTTACAATAATTTTGCATTCCCAAAATTATTTCCAAAGCTACATGAAGCTAATGACATCATTATTATTTAAATATTTAACATGTGACATGGTTAGCATTTATTTTTTAAACACTCACTGTTATAGCAGAGGCAGGCACAGACACTCACACACACACACACCCTCTTTGCTGTCTGCTAAGGTGCCCTATGTCATCAACACAAGGAACAACCCATCACCCATTTTATAAAATTTATGATTTTGTTTTCAAATTATTAAATGCTTAAGGTGTATCTTTACTTTCATGACAGATAATTGGCCATACCTTTACTTTAATCTCAGTCTTCACTGAGACATGTCCTGTCTGGTTTATGCTGCTGCTGCTGCTGCTGCTAAGTCATTTCAGTCGTGTCCAACTCTGTGCGACCCCATAGATGGCAGCCCACCAGGCTCCCCCATCCTTGGGATTCTCCAGGCAAGAATACTGGAGTGGGTTGCCATTTCCTCCTCCAGTGCATAAAAGCAAAAAGTGAAAGTGAAGTCGTGCAGTCGAGTTCAACTCGTAGCGACCCCATGGACTGCAGCCCACCAGGCTCCTCCATCCGTGGGATTTTCCAGGCAAGAGTACTGGAGTGGGGTGCCATTGCCTTCTCCAGTCAGGTTTATGAAGTGCTGATAACTCATTGCTCTGACTCCTGAATGATATGTAGGTGATCGCAGAGGATAGGGGAGGGATCCAAGCAGAGAAAACAGCATGAAAAAAGACATGGAGGTGCAGAAAGACCCAAGTATATTTAGGGAAACGTAGGTGAGATTGTAGGGCTTCCTGGTAGCTCAGCAGTAAAGAATCCACCTGCCAATTCAGAAGACCTGGGTTCGATCCCTGGATTGGGAAGATCCCCTGAAGAAGGAAAAGGCATCCCACTCGTGTTCTTGCCTGGAAAATCCCATGGACAGAGGAGCCTGGCGGGCTACAGTCCATGGGGTCACAAAGAGTCAGACACCACAGAGTGACTAAACAACACAACAGGTGAGATTATGGCTAAATCACTGAGTCTGCTGAAGAGTGTGATAGGAGAGCTTTGGGGGAGAGTGGTGTGATGGTTCATCTTATGTGTCAACTTGGTCATATCATGTTAGATGGAAGTTGGAGTTGTTATTATCCTTATCTTTATACAGACATCAGTATGACTAAGGGAGATGTGTATGGGTACCTAGTTGACAAAGGGCAGACCATGATGGCTAGTTTTATGTGTCAGCTTGGCTAGGCTAAGGGTCCAGCTGTTTGATCAAACACTAGTCTTGATCCTGCTGTGAAAGTATTTTGTAGGTGTGATTAACATCATGACCAGTTGACTTCAAGTAAAGTAGATTATCCTCCCTAACGTGAGTAGGTGTCGTTCAAACAGTTGAAGGCAAAGAAGTTTCTCGGAGAGGAAAGAATTTTGCCCCAAGACTGTAACATAGAATCCTGCCTGAGTTTTCAGCTTGCCTGCCTGATGGAATTGAAATTCAAAACTAATATCAACTGTCAGGGCTTCCCTGGAGGCTCAGTGGTAAAGAATCTGCCAGCCAAAGCAACAGACACAGGTTCGATCCCTGATCCAGGAAGATCCCACATGCCCTGGAGCAGCTAAGCCCGTGTGCCCCAACTATTGGCCCTGTGCTCTAGAGCCCGGGAACTGCCACTACCGAGCCCTCGTGCTGCAACTATTGAAGCCAGCACTCCCTAGAGTCCGTGCTCCACAACAAGAGCAGCCACGGCAATGAGAAACCAGCGCACCGCAACTGGAGAGTAGCCCCCGCTTGCCACAACTAGAGGACAGCCCACTCAGCAAAGAAGACCCAGCACAGCCAAAAACAAATAAAATAAAATTTTTAAAAATATCAACTCTCACCTGAAATTTCCAAAGTGCCAGTATGCCTGACAAATTTTGGACTGGCCAGGCCCCACAATTATGTAAGCCAATTGCTTAAAACAAATCTCTCTACAGGTACATATACGGGGGAGGTGGGGGAAGCTGTGTCCCTGCCAGTCTTAATCCTAGCTCTTCTGGGTCCTCCCTTCCCTGCCCTGTGCTGCTGGGACTGGAAGGTACACCTGACCTGGACGGATGCGGGTTTACTGCGCAGGCTGCATGGAGAAGAGCAAGCCCGTGTGTTGGTGAGGCAGGGAGGGTGAGGAGTCAGGTGAATGAGGCACAGGAGCTGGGAAAGTAAAGGCAGGGGGAACATGTTCTCCTGCCTCCTCGGGCGCCTTCCCTACACGACAGGGCCGCAGTCAGATTTAGTTCCCAGGGAGGAGGCTAGTAAGAGGCAAGGTTGGAGTCCAGGTCGAGGAAATGGAGGGCTTGTCCAGAAAACTAAGACAATCTCCTTCAAAGTCCCATAAAAACAGCAGCACTCAAATTGCATGGTTTAACCTATAGTTCCAAGAGACCTCTGAATGCTGAGGAAGGGGAAGGTGGAAAGAGTGAAGAAGAGAAAGAGAATGTGATCAGGACTGAGTTGAGTCTGCAGGTACTGGAACTTTGGACAAGTCCTCATCAAAGATGATGCCTTGGTGGGACTTCTCTGGTGAGCTGGTGGCAGAGACGCCATACTCCCAATGTAGGGTTCATTTCCTGGTCAGGGAACTAGATCCCACATGCTTCAGTTAAGAGTTCACAGCCAAATAAATAAAATTTTTTTTTAAATTGAGATTTCCTTGAGATACTTCATGGGAAATAGATGGGAAAACAGTGGAAACAGTGTCAGACTTTATTTTTCTGGGCTCCAAAATCACTGCACATGGTGACTGCAGCCATGAAATTAAAAGACGCTTACCCCTTGGAAGGAAAGTTATGACCAACCTAGATAACATATTCAAAAGCAAAGACATTACTTTGCCAACAAAGGTCCATCTAGTCAAGGCTATGGTTTTTCCTGTGGTCACGTATGGATGTGAGAGTTGGGCTGTGAAGAAGGCTGAGAGCCGAAGAATTAATGCTTTTGCACTGTGGTGTTGGAGAAGACTCTCGAGAGTCCCTTGGACTGCAAGGAGATCCAACCAGTCCATTCTGAAGGAGATCAGCCCTGGGTGTTCTTTGGAAGGAATGATGCTAAAGCTGAAACTCCAGTACTTTGGCCACCTCATGTGAAGAGTTGACTCACTGGAAAAGACTCTGATGCTGGGAGGGATTGGGGGCAGGAGGAGAAGGGGACGACAGAGGATGAGATGGCTGGATGGCATCACTGACTCGATGGACGTGAGTCTGAGTGAACTCCGGGAGTTGGTGATGGACAGGGAGGCCTGGCATGCTGCGATTCATGGGGTTGCAAAGAGTCGGACACGACTGAGCGACTGAACTGAACTGAGATTTCCCTGGCCATCCAGTGGTTAAGATTCTGCCCTTCCAACACAAGGGGCTCAGGTTCGATCCCTGGTCAGGGAACTAAGATCCCACATGCAGCACGGTGTGGCCTAGTAAATAAATAAAAAATAAATATCAGTGCTTAATAAACAATTAAGAAGAAAAAAGATGATGCCTAAGGTGATAAAGTGAGTGAAAACAGGAGATAACGGCACCAAGATTGGAAACTGTGAAGCTCACGCCAGTGACATGAAACCCTGCTGCTGTGTTCAAGTGCTAATCTAGGAGAGCCGGAGGAAGCGAGCTGCACCGCACACTCGTGAGCGCCCTTGCTCTTGTGATCACAAAACTTGTTCAGCCCATGTCTCCCAGTCAAGTCATGGCTCTAGAACACACAGCAACCTAGGAAGCAAGCACGAGCAGGAAGGAATCCTTAGAGAACAGAATCTCAATAGTGACCACATCGATCCAAACCCAGGGATCACCACCAACCACAAAATGAATAGAAGACCTAAGCCCTGTTATAATTTGGGTGACGTAAAAGATGAAGAGAGCTATGAAGGAGAAAGTAAAAATAAGAGAAAAGAAGAACGTGGGAAGTTGAGAGCCTCAGCAGTTAGAGTGGTGAAGCCCTGGCTTCCCTAAGATCAGGAGGAAGCGAACGCTGCAGTTCTGTTCTGAGTGTGAAGTCAGCCCAGACTAGCAATCACGGCGGAACCACGTCTCATGGGTAGTGAGCTCCAGGTTTAGAAAAGAACTGCATTAGAGGTAGACAGGCTTCCCTAGTGACTCAGTAAAGAATCCACCTGCAATGCAGGGGACCCAGGTTTGATCCCTGGAGGTCAGGAAGATCCCCAGGAGAAGGAAATGGCAACCCACTCCAGTATTCTTGCCTGGAAAATCCCTAGGGACAGAGGAGCCTGGCAGGCTACAGTCCATGGGGCCGCAAAGAGTCAAACACAACTGAGTGACTAACACACAACACAATACACAGCAATAGAGGTAGAACCAGCTCCTTACCTCCAGGCTGAGAATTTCTTTCTCTGTATCAAGAGAATGGCTATTCTTTGTGCAGATGTCAACTAAAAAATTAGTCACAGCCTAAAAGTAGAGTTATTTTATTTGGTGGGAATATTTAGGACGCTGAGCACGGGAGACAGCATCTCAGTAGCCTTGAGAAAACTGTTTCACGGAGGCAGGAGAGGGAGTCAGGCTATATACAAGTTTGCAACAGAGGGGAACAGGTAAGTCTGAACATCAGAGATTATTGTTATGCAAGAAAACTTAGATATCAAGTAAGGAATTTTGCACTCTTCTTTGTATGGGAAGATGCAAGCCTCTGCGCTAGCTGAATTCATTCCTTTCACATGCACTTCAGCTATCTGGGGCCAAATCCTGATTTTTTTTTTATTTCTCATATCCCACTGCCCCCCTCCCCGCCACCAGTTCTTCAGCAATCACCACTGGGGCATGGCAGCATCTCCTGGATCGCAGACCTTGTGTTCCCTTTGGGGAGCCCTCGTTCACATTCGGAAGCTTGAAGTCACTAATGACTGTGGCATCCTTGTTCATTGATATGGCCGGAGATATTCCATTCCACATAGAGGAAGAGGAGTAAGGTAGCAGTGGCTATCTCTTCTTGCCCCTTCCACACTTGAGTGTACCCTTCCCCTGTAAATTCACCCACATAGGTGTGCAGCGTCTATAGGTCCTCAAGCCCCAGCCCCCACCCCCGCCCCCGCCCCTATCCAAGGCTTATCATTAGTCCAGGATGGGCTGCTCCAGGCTGTGCACCAGAATCCGATCCACACAGCAAGCAGCTCAGAGAAAGTCCAAAGACTGACCCCCTGAAAGAGACCTAGAGATATTCTGGTCTCTCCTCCTCTAATGCAGATCAAACAAGGGGAGGGGACAAAGCCAGACCAAAATACTAATCTAAAACGTTCCAGCGCACAGCTCTCTGTTAGAAAGGACTTGAAGAGACATGAGATACAGCCGCACCCCCCTGGTGTCATCAGAGAGGGTCCTATAGTCCCTTCTCTCCTGCTCCTGTAAAGAAAAACACTCAGATTAGGGAGAGAGGAACAGTCCTGAACCCAGATCCTTCCATTCTCTGTTACGATAGGAAAAGAAAAGCCTGGTCCCTTTCTTTCTATGGGCTTCCCTGGTGGCTCTGACAGTAAAGAATCTGTGTGCAACGCGGGAGACCCGGCTTCAATTCCTGGGTCAGGAGGATCCCCTGGAGAAGGAATGGCAATCCACTCCAGTACTCTTGCCTGGAAAATCCCAAGGATGGAGGAACCTGGTAGGCTACAGTCCGTGGCATCTCAAAGACTCGGACATGACTGAGCGACTTCACTTTCACTTTGCTTCTACATTATCCGGCAGGAATTCTGAGCTAGGGTTCAGGATGGGGAACACATGTATAATTTTTTTTTAATTAAAATTGAATAAAAAAAAAATAATAATAGAAAAAAAAAAAAGGAATTCTGAGCTAAAGACCATGATTAAGGCTATGCCTGAGGCTCCTCACCAAATGACAGAGAGAAACATCATGTGCTCATGTCACTGTAGCCATAAGATGCTATTTTTTTAAGATTTTTACTTTACATGTAATTATATCAGAGGTCTAAGTAATAATCAAGAGGTGGTTCCCTCAAACACTCTCCCAGAGTTACTATAGAAAACCTGAAATCATGGCCTTCAAATTCTCACATGAACTTTCATATTTCAGCCACTACCATTCACAATTTCACTTCCACCCTGGCACTGCTTACCCCAGAACAGTGGAGGGAGGAGCCTACTCTGTCCCCCTCCCCCATTTGGCCCTGGGGCCCAGGGTTGATGCAGGTGGGAATCTCTGCATTAGATCCCTACAGAGATGACCAAAATTCAGGCACACATTTTGTGAACCTGGAAATCAGGCAGAGCTTTAACAGCCTTTACATGACAAACTCTAGTGCTTGCTTTTATTTTACTTTTGAAAATAAATATACATATATATTACATATAAATATTTGATACTATGTACATGTATTTAGTCGCTCAGTTGTGTGCCACTCTTTGCAATGCCATGGACTGCAGCCTGCCCGGCTCCTCTGTCCATGGGATTCTCAAGGCAAGAATACTGGTGTGGGTACCTCCCTTCGCCAGGGGATCTTCCTGACCAGGGGATCGAAACTGAATCACAGGCAGATTCTTTACCATCTGAGCCACCAGGAAAGTCCTGAATGTATATATTTATATACTCTCCAAATTAAATAAATCATATGTGTACATATAATATATATATATACTTACATATATACATTATATACAATGTATTTCCATTTTTAAAAGTAGAAAGCAGCGTCTAAAAATCAGCAAGGGGGACTTTCCTGACAATCCAGTGATGAAGACTCCATGCTTCCACTGCAGGGGCACAGGTTCAATCCTTGCTCAGGGAACTAATGTCCCACATGTTGCTCAGCATAGAAAAAAAAATTATCACCTACTTTGAAAAAAAAAAGGGAAAAATTTTTGCTTTTTAAATCAGCAGAGGCCTAAACATCTTCAGTGTCTGTTCAGAAGATGACTCCTACTGCCACCTAGTGGCGATATGCCTAAAATTCAAGGACAGGAATCAAAGATCCTCAGAATTCATCTTCTAGCCCAGGAAACACCTGGTCTTTACACAGCAAGTTCCAAAACAGAAAGAAAACCCAGATTTTTATTTACAAGAACATTTGTACAGGAGTTGAAGTGGGTATGAGGAGAGATGGTATAACATTTAGAAATGAACACCAGCCTTTAAAGGTACATAGGAAGTCTTAAGTATGCCTCAGTATTCTTACATTTTTTACAATTAGAAGGAAAGAGAGAGAAAGGGCATGGGAGGGCACACTTTTAGGGTATGAAGGTACCCTTATGTTTGTACACTGAAGAAAAAAATTAGTAGAGAAAACTGTATTGAAGGTACAAGGAAGAAAATGGAACTTTGAGGATTTGAAATACCTGAAGGGATGAGAAGGACTGGGATCAAAAGCTTTTGACCACATTCAGTATCACTCATTATTGTAATGGAGAAGGCAATGGCAACCCACTCCAGTACTCTTGCCTGGCAAATTCCATGGACAGAGGAGGCTGGTGGGCTGCAGTCCATGGGGTCGCTAAGAGTCGGGCACGACTCGACTTCACTTTCATGCATTGGAGAAGGCAATGGCACCCCACTCCAGTGTTCTTGCCTGGAGAATCCCAGGGACGGGGGAGCCTGGTGGGCTGCCGTCTATGGGGTCGCACAGAGTCGGACACGACTGAAGCGACAGCAGCAGCGGCAGCAGCATTACTGTAAATACTAAATGAAGGAGGAATTGATAGACAATTCTTTTATTTTTAATTTTTATTGGAGCATAGTTGCTTTACAATGTTGTGCTGGTTTCTACTGGACAGCAAAGTGAACCAGTTATGTGTAAACATTATCACCTCTTTTCTGGACTTCCTTCTCACTTAGGTCAGGACAGAGCACTGAGCAGAGTTCCCCGTGCTATACAGGAGGTTCTCATTAGCTAACTATTTTATATATAGTATCACGAGTGTGTGTCTATGTCAATCCCTAACTCCCAATTCATCCCACCCCACCCATTTCCCCCCTTGGTGTCCACATATTTGTTCTCTACATTGATAGACAATTCTATTGATGAATTGGGGCCATTCTTAATTTTAAAATATCCATTGTTGTAATGAGCTGAATTGTGTCCCCTCAAAATTTATATGTTGAAGCCCTAACCCTCAGTATCTCAGAATGTGAGTGTTTGGAGATAAGACCCTTAAAGAGGTAATTAAGTAGTATCTCAGAATGAGATAGTGTTTGGAGATAAGGCCCTTTATTAGAGAGGTATTTAAGTTACAGTGAGGCCACTAGTGAAAGAAAGTGAACTGTTAATAGCTCAGTCGTGTCTGACTCTCGGCCACCCCATGGACTGCAGCCTGCTAGGTTCCTTTCTCCATGAAATTTTCCAGGCAAGAGTACTGAAGTGAGTTGCCATTCCCTTCTCCAGGGAATCTTCCAGACCCGGGAATTGAACCTGTGTCTCCTGCTTTGCAGGCAGATTTTTTCCTGTCTGAGCCACCTAGGAGGCCTCTAGGGTGGGCCCTAATCCAACCAGACTGTCCTTAGAAAAGGAAGGCGTTCGGACACAGTGAGAGACACCAGGGTGTGCACAGGAGAGAAAGCCGTGTGATGACAAGGGAAGAGGCGGCTGTCTGCACACCACGCAGGATGTGTGTCCTCGGGAGAAACCAAACATGCTGGTACCTGGATCTCGAACTTTGGCCTCCAACACTGCAATAAAATTAATCTCTGTTGTTCAAGCCACCCATTCGATAGTATTTTGTTATGGCAGCCCTAGCAAAGTAATACAGATGCATTTCTATTTTGAGTTTTTTTTAATACATATTATTTGTTCATTTATGTGGGTGTGCTAGGTGTCTTAGTTCTGGCCTACAGGATCCTTAATTGCAGCATGTGGGATCCAGTTCCCTGACCAGGGATCAAACCCAGGGTCACTGCATTGGGACCACAGTCTTAGCCACTGGACCACTGGGGAAGTCCTAATGCATTCCTGTTAAAACCTGAGCCAAGAACAGGATGCCCACCACCTCTTCTGCTGCTGCTGCTGCTAAGTCGCTTCAGTCGTGTCCGACTCTGTGCAACCCCATAGATGGCAGCCCACCAGGCTCCCCTGTCCCTGGGATTCTCCAGGCAAGAACACCGGAGTGGGTTGCCATTTCCTTCTCCAACACATGAAAGTGAAAAGTGAAAGTAAAAGTCGCTCCATTGCCTTCTCCAACCACCTCTTCTATCACTTAATATTGTGTAGAAGGGACAAGAGAATGCTGTTAACGAAAAGAAAGGATTTAGAGGCAGAAGAATCAGAATGGAAGTGGTAAAACTACCATTCCAATAATGTACCAATAATATACGTCCAGAAATATCAAAAGAATCAATGAAAATATCCCACAAATAATACCAGTAAAACTGCAGGAATAAAATTAGACATCAGTATACTTCATATACAAACAATAACATGTTAAAACATATAAAATAAATCTCATTTCAATAGAAAAGTAAAATAAGTTCCTAAGCAAAAATCTAGCAAGAATTTTAACAAAACCTATATGACTAAAAGTATAAACACACCTAACAAACACAGACATTTCAAGCCCTTGGATTGGAACACTCAATCGAATATATCAGTTATAACTTTGTTTATAATAGGATTGCAATAAAAATAGCATCAGGCTTTTTTCAAGAGAAATCCACACTGATTATAAAGTTTATGTGAGAGAATAAACAAGCAAGAAGAGCGTGAAAGCTGAACATGCACGTTGTTTGGAAGCTAACCTTAATAGGTATGGAAATGTTACAAAATTTCTATAATTAAAACAGGTTGGTGTTAACACATGAATAGAATGGGAGAATGTTGAAATAGAATATAAAACTCACATATAGATGGGAGAACAATAGAAATGGAATATATGATGAAAGTAGCATCTCAAATCAGCAGAGAAAAAAAACGGGTTCCCATTTTCTTAAATAGTAATGTTACAACTGGATACAACCACATGAAAAGTAATAAAATTAGATTCCTTTTTCACACCATAAGCAGTATAAATTTCAGATGTATCCAAATACATATTTATATCACAGATTAAAAAGCTAATGTCTTAAAACTAAAGAGCTTCTATAAATTGAGAATCCAGAGACCTACAACCCAAGAGAAATTGGGCAAAAGATATGAAGAGATTTCCAAGAAAATAGAAATATTAATGGTTTTTAAATGTATGAAAAGATGCTCAACTTTTCTCATATAAGAATTGCAGATTAGAATTACAGAAAAGATACTTCAAGAAAAACTGGGGTTGAGACTTTCTTTTCCAACCTTGATGGAGCAAGTGTTCAGATTTTCCTTATGCTTTAAACAACTAGAAAAATAGCATATATGAAACAGTTGTTTTCAGACATTAACAAAAGGCAGCAGAAGAATCTAATTCCGGCAAAAAAAAGAAAACCAAATGTGATCATTCCGACTTTCTTCCTAGAGGCAATTTCCAAACAAGGGTGCCAGAAAAGAGAAGCAAACCGAGCTTGGCGGTCTCTCTAACTGAGGAGACAGATGCTGGAGTTCAGGCAGCCCAAAGCAGCTAGAATCTGTGCAGCCAAATATGGGAGCAGAGGGAACTGTGCAAACAAAAATTTCACAAACCTGCATAGAGGTCTAATTGAGACTTGGACTTGATACCATATCTGAGTACAGTAAGTTCCCTACATACGAATGAGTTCCATTCTGAGAGTATGTTCCTAAGACCACTTCGTCCATAAGTCTGCCAAAGTTAGCCTAAATATCCAATTGACACAATCAGCCACATGGTACTGTACTATAATAGGTTTATAATACTTTTCACACAAATAATACATTAAAAAAAAAAAAAGAAAACATATTTAATCTTACAGTACAATTCCTTGACAAGTTTAATAGTATATACCAGCTACATCATTCCTTTGCTTTGGACATCCAGGGCTTGAAATAAAGACACTGCAGTATTTAACTCCACACAGCACTGTACAGAGTGAGTCCACAAAAGCATAACCACTGGTAGCAGATGCAAGCACGTGACGATGTAAGTCAGACACGTGAACTTAGGCGATTGGACATGCGAGCACACGTCCACATCTTTGGAAGTTCACAGCTTAAAGGTTCACATGTAGGGGATTTAATGTACAGTTAAATTCCACGACACCAGGTTTAAAAAAAGAAGAACAAAAAGAGCATCTCGGACAAAACCAATTACCAAAGAGCAATAAGCAGAACAACTCCCAGAGCTCACACAGCCTGGCATCATCCAAATTCTTACTAATAAGAGAGAAGAGATGTCAGTAAATCCAGGGGACATACCCTGGGCTGTTTAGATGTACCCTAGGAAAGCTCAAAAATAAATTTCAAAGGGTCAAATGGACTCTAAAGATAAGTAAAACCTGCCAGAAAAAAGCCCAGCACACTTTAAAGGAATAGAGTAAAATCCAACATTCAACAACATAAAATCTATAATGACCACATCCAATCAAAAAGTACTTGATATGGAAGAAGTAGAGAAATGCGGCCTGTGATCAGCAGGAAACAGCCAAGAAATAACAGAGGTGATGGAATCAGCAGACAGAAACTTTAAATTAGCTATTATAAATATACTCAATATGCTCAATAATTTAAATATACCTTTTTTAGTGTGCTTTTTTAAGCACACTAAGTATTAGATGTTTAATACTAATACTTAATACTAATACTTAATACTTAAAATATATAATATCTGAAAAGAAAAGAATCACTTCATTGTATTAACATCAGATTCAACACTGCAGAAGAAAATGTCAATGCCCTTGGAGGCATAGCAATAGAATCTAAACTGAAACACAGGGAAAAGGCTGATATGAAAATAAATAGAGCCTCAGTAACCTATGGAACAATATCAAGCAGTTTAACATAGGTGAAATTTGAATCCTAGCAAGAGAAAGGGGGAAAAAGAAAAATATTTCAATATATAATGGCCAATAAAAGTAAAGAGGGATAGCAAAAAATAATAATAATAAATTAAAAATATGTTAAGCCAATATATATAAAATGGCCAGAATTTTTCCAAGTTAGATGAAAACTATATACCCACACTTCCAAGGAGCCCAGTGAATCTACAAGCAGAATAAACAAAAATAAAACTGCACAAAGCTGCATCATAGTTAAATTGATGAATATCAGACATAAAGAGAACGTTTTAAAAGCAACCAGAGGAAAAACAGCACATTACATACAGGGGAACAAAATAAGAATGACTAGACTACTCATCAGAAATGCAAAAGACATAAGGAAAAAAGATAATGGAATGACATCTTTAAAGTACAGAAAGAAATGTCAATCTTGAATTCTATATTCAGTGGTAACATCTTCCAGAATTGAAGGTGAAATAAATAAGTTATAGAAACAAAAGCCTGGAGAATCTGCTGCCATTTGATTGTACAAACAAGAAACATGAAGGGAAGTTCTCCAGGCAGAAGGAGAAAAGATGGAAGACTGGGGAGCCCCTAACATTGTAAAAATTAACCTTGCAGATGTAATGTAAATATAAACTTGGAGAGCACCTAAAACTGTAAAAATGTGTGGATAAATATGAAAGATACTTTTCTCAATTCTTAATATGATCATAAATAAAGGAAGGAAAGATGATGGAAAATGAGGACCATGGGCTGCAAATGTAGGTCGAGTGGTGAGTTAGGCCTCATTGTGGAGGTAATACTCGTGCAAAGACTTGGAAACACATGGCCGAAGTTGTCCTCGGTTATATCAGCTACTCTAATGTCCATTCGCATAAACGTGCCTCAGTAAAGCATCCCCCCTCGGCAATACCACGCACTTCAGTAACCATAACTAAACCCAAAGCAAAGAAAAATTTAGATACACTGAGAGTTTAAAGGAAGAGATTTCATATTATTTAAGAAATCGTAAGTCATTTCATGAAGGTATGTATTATACCTAATTCTGTATGCCAAACACCCAGCCCTGGCACCTCCAAATTCCATACACTCTACAACTGACTTCAGGAAGGGATATGATAAAGCCATTACTTCAAGACTAATACAGCTGGTATGTGATCACCTGTACTCCACATTCCTCATTTCAGGTCAGTGTTGTCTGAATGAGGACAGGCTTTTCAGCCAGAGCAGTAAATCCAATAAGAGAAAAATTCAAACCTCAGAGAGCAGGTAGGTTAGATATATTCTTAGTCAGAGTTAAGTGCTAGAGTTCCCTTGCAGAAGTTATTAAATCATACTACAGAGGCCAAAACCCATCGTCCTCAAGATCTGTTTATGTTTATGAGGGTATGAACACACTTATCAATGATTGCTCACATTTCTCTGTGGCCAATATTCAACCACAACTCAGAAGTAATGGTGACTTTTTTATAGATTTTTCACTTAGAATCTTGCTGCATCCTTCAGGAATATTAATAAATCCCAATCCTTGTCCTCAATCCCACTGCACGAAGTTTACATTAGAGAAAAATGGCGCTTGCTTCAGCAACACATATGCTACAAATAGAGGAAAAACAATTCATTATCACAAACTTCAAATAAGCCCAGAAGGCAGACTCTCCCTGGGACTCAAGAGCAAATAAGACCTCAGGGGTTCATTAAAAGTTGACTTTTCTTAAAATCCTCTGAGGGCTCTTGTCTGAATGATGCAACATCAGGAAAAGCTCCTCTGAGTTGAAGTTACTTCGGAAATTGTTGCCATGGAAGCATCGTTTCAAATGCATTTCAAAGCTATTAGAGCAGCCCCTTTTTGTGTGTTTGTGCTTTTGCTTTTTCTGCTTTATTTTTACTTTATTTGAGGTAGAATTTGAGGTAAAATCTCAGCTCTTTGCAACCCCATGGATTGTAAACCGCCAGGCTCCACTGTCCATGGGATTCTCCAGGCAAGAATACTGGAGTGGGTTGCCATTCTCTTCTCCAGTGGATCTTCCCTACCCAGGGATTGAACCCGTGTCTCCTGAAATATGCGTGGATTCTTTACCATCTGAACCACCAAGGAAGCCCCTTATTTTTACTGTTTTTGAGGTAAAATTCACAAAACATAAAATGCACCATTTTAAGGTGTATAGAAGGCAATGGCACCCCACTGCAGTACTCTTGCCTGGAAAATCCCATGGGTGGAGGAGCCTGGTAGGCTGCAGTCCATGGGGTCGCTACGAGTCGGACACGACTGAGCGACTTCTTTCACTTTTCACTTTCATGCATTGGAGAAGGAAATGGCAACCCACTCCAGTGTTCTTGCCTGGAGAATCCCAGGGACGGGGGAGCCTGGTGGGCTGCCGTCTATGGGGTCACACAGAGTCGGACACGATTGAAGTGACTTAGCAGCAGCATGGTGGTTTTTGGTACATTCACATTAATGTGCAACCATCAGCACTAATTTCAGAATATTCCATTGGCTCAAAAAGAAACCCCATCACTTGCTATTCCCTCTGCCTCCTGGTCCCTGGCAACCAGTAATCTGCTTTCCATCTCTACCGATTTACCTCTTCCGGTCACTTCATATACATAGAAGCATACAACGTGCAGCCTTTCCTGTTGGCCTCTTTCACTCAGCTTAATGTTGTCGAGGTCTGTCCATGTTGTGACATATATAACCACAGCACGTTGGGAGGCTGAGTAATATTCCATTGCATAGATATATCACATTTTAACTATTTATCCGAAAACAGTTGGTGGACGTTTGGGTTGCTTCCATTTGGGGGGTTATTATAAATAATGCTGTCTGAAGGTCGGCCAGAGGTGAGAGCTACGGTTCTTCTCAGGTCATTTCTGAGCATGTGCCCAGCCTTAACGATGTGTGTGACCTTCTAGATTCCCAGGAACATGTGGGCTCTTTTCAAAGCCCTTATTTTCAAAAACACATCACTCTCTCGCCATTCTGCCCACATTCTTGGTTAATGCTGTCTTTGCCCCTGCTGTTATTCCTTGCCCCAGGTGACAGTTCCTAACACGTGCGTGCATGTGTGCTGAGTCACTCAGTTGTGCCTGACTCTTTGTGACCCCGTGGACTGTAGCCCACCAGGCTCCTCTGTCCAAGGAATTTTTCAGGCAAGAATACTGAGTGGGTTGCCATTTCCGCCTCCAGGAGATCTTCCTGACCCAGGGATTGAACACAAGGCTCTTGTGTCTCCTGAACTGGTAGATGGATCCTTTACCACTGTGCCACCTGGATACATTTCCCTTTAAACATTCTCCACACGCGGCCTCTTCTCCCTGTAGTCCCATCAGCCAGTGGGGAGAGGGAGGTGACCAGGTCAGGCAAAATACAGGCAAGCCCTTTTATTATCTTTCAGAGAGGCACCAGGCAGGTCAAAGCAAATAACCTCAGTTCTTGGAGAATAAGGTCTGTCATGCTCCTTCTAGTACTGGTACTTACATACCAAGAATACAGCCTGCTGTCTCCAAGGCCCACACTGGGCTGAGAGCAGGAGATGCAGTCAGGATAAGTTACAGTGCCACAGAGCTCTCTTACTGAGAGTCAGTTTTGGGGTTTTTTTTTTGGGGGGTTTTTTTTTTTTTTTGAGCCTGTGTTCCCCTGGTTGCTACAAGCTTTTGGTTAGTACCCAGAGTTCCAAGAACGTCTATTTTGAACATTTTTGTCACTTTTGTTTGTTGCTTTTTGTCAATGAAAGGACTTTGGAAGTTCCCTATTCTGCCATTTTGGCTGTTACGGTGCTCTAGACTCAACCCCTCTCAAAGCTGATGCATCCTACTTGAATTACAAATCATACGGCCCTGCTAAGTATTCACAAAATAAACTTTGGAATTACTCGATCTCAGTACATACCCGGGCTCTGCCACTTCCTAGCTGGATGACAGCAGGAAATTTGTTTAACCTCTCACTGAACTTCAAATCCCCTATCGTGAAATGTGGATAATAAACACAACTCAGAACTGTAGTTATGCATAAGTAGAGCCATTCTGGTACTACAATTGAAAGTATAAAGCTTCTCATACAATGTGGATTTCCCTGTCTTTACCATTGTAATCTGAAGCCTGAAGGAGCATGATTGGGGCAGGTATTGTTAGTGGAGTGTGTGTGTGTGTGTGTGTGTGTGTGTGTGTTCAGTGGGAAGGGAATCATATAAAACCACATATCTTAAAAGGCAACCCAATAAAGCAAGCTGTAAACAGTATATGTAATATGATCTCATTTCAAAAAAAGAAAGGCATATGTATCCATACAAAAATATCAGGAAGGACAGACATTAAGTAATTAAGAATGCAGAGGAAATATGGTGTTTTTAATTTCTCATTTTTTCTCATCCACTTATATTTTCTCATTTGCTTCGTGCACATATCTTGCTTTTGAAACCTTAAAAAATGCTTATGATATACAGCAATAATATCCCATTTGTCCCCAGAAATTCAATGAACCTATTTAACTTGAAAAAATAAAGTCCTATATAAAAGTAAGTTATAGCAAAACAGCATGTTACAGAGAGGACAGGATAGGCTGGGGTCAGAAGTTGTGGGTTCTAGGTCATGCCCAGGTCTGCCCTTTATTAGCTGTGTGACCTTGAGTAACTTGAGTAACCTTTTTTTAAAATTTTATTTGTGCATTTATTTATGTTTTCCGCTGCACTGAGTCTTTGTTGCTGCTCACAGGTTTTTGCTAGTTGCAGCAAATGGGGGATACTGTCTAGTTGCAGTGGCTTCTCTTGTTGCAGAGCACAGGTTCCAGAGTGCAGCCTCAGTAGTTGTGGAGCCTGGGCTCAGGTACCCCAGGGCATGTAGGATCTTCCCAGACCAGGGATCAAATCCATGTCCCCTGCATTGGCAAGTGAATTCTTAACCACTGGACCACCAGGGAAGTCCCTGAGTAACTTCTTGAGATTCTGTTTCCTAGATGAAAACAACAATACACCATTCCTCTTTTTCACTATGCAATGCTGATAATAAGACATCAAGAGTAAAGCAAATGCCTGAGAGATACAAGTGTGAAGACTTAAAAGGCTACAAACTAGAGAGTGCTTGCATGCTAAGTTCATTCAGTCGTGTCTGACTCTTTGTGACCCTATGGACTGTAGTCCACAAGGCTCCTTTGTTCATGGGATTCTCCAGGCAAGAGTACTGGAGTGGGTTGCCATGCCCTCCTCCAGGGAATCTTCCCAACCCAGGAATAGAACCCTCATCTCTTACAGCTCCAGAATTGGCAGGCAGGTTCTTTCCCACTAGCTCCACCTGGGAAGCCCACAAACTACAGCAGTGGTTCTCAAATATTAACGTACATCAGAATCGCCTAGAAAAACTATTTAGACTCGGACTGCCAGGCTCCCTCTCCAGAGTGGGGCCCAAGGACTTATAAATTATCAGTCAGTGCTGATGATGCTGGTCTGGGGACCACCCGTTGAGAACCACTGAACTATAGGCAAGAGAAGAGAACAGAATTTTCAAGGTCAAGTTCAAGCCACCTCTCTTAGTTCTGTGACTTTGAACAACTCTCTTCATCTATCTGCACATGAGTTTCCTCACCAATTAAAAAAAAAGCATATTATAATTCCTGCTAATAAATACCATCTGCCCCCAAGATTTCTATGAGGATTAAAAATTTAAACTTGTGAAAAGAATGCATAAACTCTACTGAATTATGCAAATAGCATTAATTATATAAGTTAGGCAACTAAAGTAGCGAGAATTTAAATTATTTTTATTTTAGGAAATACGTCTCAGACACAGAGATGTCTGTCAGTTTAGATTCCCAACAGTAAAGATCCACGCTTCTAGAAAGCTTCTGTGAAATCTGAGTCCTTTGCCACTGCCGATGGAGATGAGTGCCTTGCTTAACAGCCATGATAGAAACATGTAAATAATAATAACACAAGAATTTAAATTTATTAAATAATATTTTTCAAGTGTGTCTGGGGATGTGTGTGTATTTGTCCACACATGCTCAGTCGCATCTCTTTGCGGTCGCTTGGACAAAAGAACCTGACTGGCTCCAGTCCATGGGATTCTCCAGGCAAGAAAACTGGAATGGGTTGTCATTCCCTACTCCAGGGGATGTTCCTGACCCAGACATCGAACCAGCATCTCTGGCCTCTCCTGCATCGACAGGCAGATTCTTTACCACTAGCACTACTCGATAAAAGTGAAAGAGGAGAGGGAAAAAGTTGGCTTAAAGCTCAACATTCAGAAAACGAAGATCATGGCATCGGGTCCCATCACTTCATGGGAAATAGATGGGGAAAGAGTGGAAACAGTAGCTGACTTTATTTGGGGGGGGTGCTCCAAAATCACTGTAGATGGTGATTGCAGCCATGAAATTAAAAGACGCTTGCTCCTTGGAAGGAAAGTTATGACCAACCTAGATAGTATATTCAAAAGCAGAGACATTACTTTGCCAACAAAGGTCCATCTAGTCAAGGCTATGGTTTTTCCAGTGGTCATGTATGGATGTGAGAGTTGGACTGTGAAGAAAGCTAAGAGCCAAAGAATTGATGCTTTTGAACTGTGGTGCTGGAGAAGACTCTTGAGAGTCCCTTGGACTGCAAGGAGATCCAACCAGTCCATCCTAAAGGAGATCAGTCCTGGGTGTTCATTGGAAGGACTGATGCTGAGGCTGAAACTCCAATACTTTGGCCACCTCATGCAAAGAGTTGACTCATTGGAAAAGACCCTGATGCTGGGAGGGATTGAGGGCAGGAGGAGAAGGGGACAACAGAGGATGAGATGGCTGGATGGCATCACTGACTCAATGCACATGAGTTTGGGTGAACTCCAGGAGTTGGTGATGGACAGGGAGGCCTGGCATGCTGCGATTCATGGGGTTGCAAGGAGTCGGACATGACGGAGCAACTGAACTGAACTGAACTGAGCACTACTTGAGAAGCCTGAATAATTCCCAATTTGTAACTAAAAACATTTGGGCTTCAGATGACCAAATAATTTGCCCAGGGTCACACAGCAAAGATTAAAATCAGGATTTTCTAACTAATAGGCTTACAATGCTATTAATTGATTCATCTAACTGAGTCATAATTCAGGGCCTAGAATAGTAGTTATAGTTTTTTCATCATTATTTGCTTGCAGAATTACTGCCAATTCAATTCGACTGGGATTTAGTTCTCTTATATTCCCCACCCTCAGTACCCTTCTCCTCTCCTCTCAGTATGGGTACATCACAATTTTCATTCTCAGCACTTAACTATGTACTATGTTTCCTTATTTGCTCCATTTTATTTTTTCCCAGTGTAGATATTGTCCCCATGGTTTTCTATGTGCCTTTCCTTAATATTTCCACATACTCCAATTCCAGGAGGAGAACGTGGCATGAGGAGTGGAAGTCAAGGACAGACTTCTTGGGACCCCAGTACCAAGGGCACAGAGCAGAGAGGGTTTTCGTTCCCCACGTGAATCATTTCTCTTTTGATCTGTGAGTGTCATATTCCATTTCTGGTTCCACCTACTTCTAACCTCATCTAACCTGAATTTTCCTGAGCTCCTCTGAGCACATCTTTTTTCCTTAGTTCCCTTACTTTATTCAGAATAAACTACATTCCAAGCCTAATTTGCTCAATTTTTTAAGCTACAAAACTTTTCTGAATCCCCGATTTTTCAAGCTACTCAGTTGCTATAATGTAATCTTTTTTTAGTAGAACAGTGCCTTCAGTCTAGAGTCAGAGATGCTGGCTTTTAAGCAATCATAGGACTTAAGCCCAATCACCAATTTGTTGGGTTCGACTTCATATGCAAAGTAAACCCAGTTATTGGCATAAATACACAAAGTACTATAGCCTACTTCATCTTTTATTTTCAGTACTTATACCCACAAGCATACATACAATATTTCACAAATACTCTGCTGTGACAACATGCATGTTTTTGTGGGTGTCTATAATCCCTTGTTCTTTATCCTCTTCCTTCTTCTTTGGCTACCTCGGGCCACACTACAGAGAGGCCACATGCAGGCACCTAACACAGTTTCTTTATGGTCTTCTCTGATGTCTGTGCACATTAAAATTCAATTAGTCAAGCTCATTAACACTGATAATACATGGCCAGGTGGTGTGCAGACTGTCCTCCTTTTGGGGATGGTTTCTCAGGAAACACCACATGATGCTCTCACCCCAGCTGCTGCCCTCCAACTTAGCTGGTAACTAACCCAGATTGCTCAGATGGTAAAGAATCTGCCTGTAATGCTGGAGACCCAGGTTTGAGCCCTGGGTTGGAAAGATCCCCTGGAGAAGGGAATGGCCACCCACTCCAGTATTCTTACCTGGGAAATCCCATGGACAGAGGAGGCTGGCAGGCTGTATTCTGTGGGGTTGCAAAGAGTTGGACATGACTGAGGGGCTAACATTTTCACTTTCACTTTCAACCTCCCCAAAGTAGGAAGATGCCTGCTGAGTTAAATCATAGAGCTTCAAGTCCAGGGGAACACTAAGGTCAATTTCATCAGATGCCTAATGACAATTCACATGTTGCTGAAGCCTGGCTTGGAGAATTTTGAGCATTACTTTACTAGAGTGTGAGATGAGTGCAATTGTGCGGTAGTTTGAGCATTCTTTGGCATTGCCTTTCTTTGGGATTGGAATGAAAACTGACCTTTTCCAGTCCTGTGGCCACTGCTGAGTTTTCCAAATTTGCTGGCATATTGAGTGCACCACTTTCACAGCATCATCTTTCAGCATTTGGAATAGTTCAACTGGAATTCCATCACCTCCACTAGCTTTGTTCATTGTGATGCTTTCTAAGGCCCACTTGACTTCACATTCCAGGATGTCTGGCTCTAGGTCAGTGATCACACCATCGTGATTATCTGGGTCATGAAGATCTTTTTTGTACAGTTCTTCTGTGTATTCTTGCCATCTCTTCTTAATATCTTCTGCTTCTGTTAGGTCCATACCATTTCTGTCCTTTATCGAGCCCATCTTTGCATGAAATGTTCCTTTGGTATCTCTGATTTTCTTGAAGAGATCCCTAGTCTTTCCCATTCTGTTGTTTTCCTCTATTTCTTTGCATTGATCACTGAAGAAGGCTTTCTTATCTCTTCTTGCTATTCTTTGGAACTCTGCATTCAGATGTTTGTATCTTTCCTTTTCTCCTTTGCATTTCGCTTCTCTTCTTTTCACAGCTATTTGTAAGGCCTCCCCAGACAGCCATTTTGCTTTTTTGCATTTCTTTTCTATGGGAATGGTCTTGATCCCTGTCTCCTGTACAATGTCACAAACCTCATTCCATAGTTCATCAGGCACTCTATCTATCAGATCTAGGCCCTTAAATCTATTTCCCACTTTCACTGTATAATCATAAGGGATTTGATTTAGGTCATACCTGAATGGTCTAGTGGTTTTCCCTACTTTCTTCAATTTAAGTCTGAATTTGGCAATAAGGAGTTCATGGTCTGAGCCACAGTCAGCTCTTGGTCTTGTTTTTGCTGACTGTATAGAGCTTCTCCATCTTTGGCTGCAAAGAATATAATCAATCTGATTTCAGTGTTGACCATCTGGTGATGTCCATGTATAGAGTCTTCTCTTGTGTTGTTGGAAGAGGGTGTTTGTTATGACCAGTGCATTTTCTTGGCAAAACTCTATTAGTCTTTGCCCTGCTTCATTCCGTATTCCAAGGCCAAATTTGCCTGTTACTCCAGGTGTTTCTTGACTTCCTACTTTTGCATCCCAGACCCCTATAATGAAAAGGACATCTTTTCTGGGTGTTAGTTCTAAAAGGTCTTGTAGGTCTTCATAGAACCGTTCAACTTCAGCTTCTTCAGTGTTACTGGTTGGGGCATAGACTTGGATTACTGTGATATTGAATGGTTTGCCTTGGAAACGAACAGAGATCATTCTGTCGTTTTTGAGATTGCATCCAAGTACTGCATTTCGGACTCTTGTTGACCATGTTGACCGTGAACTTCCTGATGTTCAAGCTGGTTTTAGAAAAGGCAGAGGAACCAGAGATCAAATTGCCAACATCCGCTGGATCATGGAAAAAGCAAGAGAGTTCCAGAAAAGCATCTATTTCTGCTTTATTGACTATGCCAAAGCATTTGACTGTGTGGATGACAATAAACTGTGGATAATTCTGAAAGAGATGGGAATACCAGACCACCTGACCTGCCTCTTGAGAAACCTATATGCAGGTCAGGAAGCAACAGTTAGAACTGGACATGGAACAACAGACTAGTTCCAAATAGGAAAAGGAGTTCGTCAAGGCTGTATATTGTCACCCTGTTTATTTAACTTATATGCAGAGTACATCATGAGAAACGCTGGACTGGAGGAAGCACAAGCTGGAATCAAGATTGCCGGGAGAAATATCAATAACCTCAGATATGCAGATGACACCACCCTTATGGCAGAAAGTGAAGAGGAACTCAAAAGCCTCTTGATGAAAGTGAAAGAGGAGAGTGAAAAAGTTGGCTTAAAACTCAACATTCAGAAAACGAAGATCATGGCATCTGGCCCCGTCACTTCGTGGGAAATAGATGGGGAAACAGTGGAAACAGTGTCAGACTTTATTTTTCTGGGCTCCAAAATCACTACAGATGGTGACTGCAGCCATGAAATTAAAAGACGCTTACTCCTTGAAAGGAAAGTTATGACCAACCTAGATAGCATATTCAAAAGCAGAGACATTACTTTGCCAACTAAGGTCCGTCTAGTCAAGGCTATGGTTTTTCCTGTGGTCATGTATGGATGTGAGAGTTGGACTGTGAAGAAGGCTGAGCGCCAAAGAGTTGATGCTTTTGAACTGTGGTGTTGGAGAAGACTCTTGAGAGTCCCTTGGACTGCAAGGAGATCCAACCAGTCCATTCTGAAGGAGATCAGCCCTGGGATTTCTTTGGAAGGAATGATGCTAAAGCTGAAACTCCAGTACTTTGGCCACCTCATGGGAAGAGTTGACTCATTGGAAAAGACTCTGATGCTAGGAGGGATTGGGGGCAAGAGGAGAAGGGGACGACAGAGGATGAGATGGCTGGGTGGCATCACTGACTCGATGGACGTGAGTCTCAGTGAACTCCGGGAGTTGGTGATGGACAGGGAGGCCTGGCGTGCTGCGATTCATGGGGTCGCAAAGAGTCGGACATGACTGAGTGACTGATCTAATGACAATTCACATTTCTATAGCAACTGAGCATTTGAAAAAAATATTTCCATATGCAGTATCCCATTTTGTACTTATAACACCCCATGGGAGTTGATATTTTTATTTCTCATTTTATAGATAAGGACATGACTTGTCATTCAGTAAGTAATATAAAAACACCACACTGTATTCCGTGGATTTGGGATGTCAGCTTTACATTATCATGTTCTGGTGAATATTTTGGAATTGGCTATAGGAAAGGGGAGATTACATTTCTGAAGTGAAATGCATGTCCAAGAAATAAAACAGATACTTTTATCTCTAAATATATGAAGAAGTTTTAAGGGGGAAAAACTCCAGGCCTTGCCCATTTCCTCTAACCATGCTGGTCTCTGAAACACTGCCCACCGAGTCTGAGTCCTAACAAACATTAGCAGTAGTAAGATGAAGAAAACACATGAAACAGTTGTGGGGGAGATGCTCATTCCTGGCCTTGGCACAGGCCTGCTGCCTAGAAGGGAATGGCTGCAGAAAATGGCTCTACAGAAACAGAATTCATTCTCAGGGAATCAACAAGGCAACCAGGGGCCCAGCTCCCTCTCTTCCAGGGAGCACCACAGTGGGACGCCCAGTCTTGACTGCTCCAACTTTTCTAATCCTCAACTTCACACTCCCATTTACTACTCTCCTCTGAAATTCATCATCAGTGGATCTCTGCAGCTACTATGTTATTCAGTTCAGTTCAGTTGCTCAGTTGTGTCCAACACTTTGCGACCCCATGGACTGCAGCATGCCAGGCTTCCCTGTCCTTCACCATCTCCCAGAGCTTGCTCAAACTCATGTCCATTGAGTCAGTGATGCCGTCCAACCATCTCACCCTCTGTTGTCTCCTTCTCCTCCCACCTTCAATCTTTCCCAGCATCAGGGTTTTTTCCATTGAGTCAGTTCTTTGTATCAGGTGGCCAAAGTATTGGAGTTTCAGCTTCAGCATCAGTCTTTCCAGTGAATATTCAGGATTGATTTCTTTTAGGATTGACTGGTTTGATCTCCTTGCAGTCCAAGGGACTCTCAAGAGTCTTCTCCAACACCACAGTTCAAAAGCATCAATTCTTCGGCACTAAGCTTTCTTCACAGGCCAACTCTCACATCCATACATGACCACTGGAAAAACCACAGCCCTGACTAGACAGACCTTTGTTGGCAGAATAATGTCTCTGCTTTTTAATACACTATCTAGGTTGGTCATAACTTTCCTTCCAAGGAGCAAGCATCTTTTAATTTCATGGCTGCAGTCACCATCTGTAGTGATTTTGGAGCCCCCCCAAATAAAGTCAGCTACTGTTTCCACTCTTTCCCCATCTATTTTCCATGAAGTGATGGGACCCGATGCCATGATCTTCGTTTTCTGAATGTTGAGCTTTAAGCCAACTTTTTCACTCTCCTCTTTCACCTTCATCAAGAGGATCTTCAGTTCCTTTTCACTTTCTGCCATAAGGGTGGTGTCATCTGCATATCTGAGCTTATCGATATTTCTCCCAGCAATCTTGATTCCAGCTTGTGCTTCTTCCAGCCCAGCATTTCTCATGATGTACTCTGCATATAATTTAAATAAGCAGGGTGACAATATACAGCCTTGATGTACTCCTTTTCCTATTTGGAACCAGTCTTGTTCTATGTCCAGTTCTAACTGTTGCTTCCTGACCTGCATATAGGTTTCTCAAGAGGCAGGTCAGGTGGTCTGGTATTCCCATCTCTTTCAGAATTATCCACAGTTTATTGTGATCCACACAGTCAAAGGCTTTGGCATAGTCAATAAAGCAGAAATAGATGTTTTTCTGGAATTCTCTTGCTTTTTTGATGATCCAGCTGATGTTGGCAATTTGATCTCTGGTTCCTCTGCCTTTTCGAAAACCAGCTTAAACATCAGGAAGTTCACGGTTCACGTATTGCTGAAGCCTGGCTTGGAGAATTTTGAGCATTACTGTACTAGCATGTGAGATGAGTGCAATTGTGCAGTAGTTTGAGCATTCTTTGGCATTGCCTTTCTTTCGGATTGGAATGAAAACTGACCTTTTCCAGTCCTGTGGCCACTGCTGAGTTTTCCGAATTTGCTGGCATATTGAGTGCAACACTCTCACAGCATCATCTTTCAGGATTTGAAATGTAACCCTTAAATGTAACTCTTAGCCATGAACAATACCAGCAACAACTAGAGCTATGACAAGCCATCCTCAAAGGAGAGGATCTTCTCTGACACAAAGTTCATCAGTACTTTAAGGGTCTTACCCTTAAAATAGTCCCAATACTTTGGCCACCTGATGCTGACCCATGACCAGTATATGTATATCATCATATTCTTATCAGGTCTTGCTTTATACCATCTTTATACCAACAGCTCTCAAACATTTAATCTCAGGATCCCCCTGCAGTCTTAAACAACATCAAGGAACAAAGAGCTTTTATATACGAGAGAGACGTCAACTTATATTTACCAGATTAGAAATTAAAGCTGAAAATCTTTATTTTAAAGTAAGAATAACAAATCTATTACAACATAAATATTTTTGTGGAAAGTAACTATATTTTCCAAAATAAAACAAAATGTAGTAATAAGAGTAATAAGAGTGTAGTTTTGCATGTCTAATATCTAGCTTAATGTTAATTTAAAAATAGATGGAATCTCATATTTGCCCCTCCATTCAACCCATTGAAAAATCACATATATCTTGTAGCCTCCAGAAAAGTTTACATTCAAGCAAGAATGAGAGTTAAAGATCAGATAATGCCAATATTGGTATGAAAAGAGTTTTGACCTTGCAGACTCCCTAAAAGGGCTTCAAGGACTCTCAAGGGTTCCTAGATCACACTTTGAGAACATCCAACAGACTGATAAAAATATCAAGTTAGATGGTGCTAACAAAGCTATGGTTTTCCCAGTAGTCATGTACAGAAGTCAGAAGGCTGAGCGCCCAAGAATTAATGCTTTTGAACTGTGATGTTGGAGAAGACTCTTGAGAGTCCCTTGGACTGCAAGATCAAACCAGTCCATCCTAAAGGAAATCAGTCCTGAATATTCATTGGAAGGACTGATGCTAAAGCTGAAGCTCCAATACTTTGGCCACCTGATACAAAGAACTGACTCATTGGAAAAGACCCTGATGCTGGGAAAGATTGAAGGCAGGAGGAGATGGGGATGACAGAGGACCAGATGGTTGGATGGACATGAGTTTGAGCAAGCTCTGGGAGATGGTGAAGGACAGGGAAGCCTGGAGTGCTGCAGTCCATGGGGTCTCAAAGAGTCAGACATGAGAGTGACTGAACAACAACTCTTGGTGAAAATGTGGGAATATAAGAAATTTTGCACACCACAGCCATTCTAGGAGTAATATGATACCACCCAAATGGAGCTAGGGCTTCCCTGATAGCTCAATTAGTAAAGAATCTGCCTGCAATGCAGGAGACCCCAGTTCGATACCTGGATTGGGAAGATGCCTTGCAGAAGGGATAGGCTACCCACTCCAGTATTCTTGGGCTTCCCTTGTGGCTCAGCTGGTAAAGAATCTGCCTGCAATGCAGGAGACCTGGCTTTGATCCCTGGGTTTGGAAGATGCCCTGAAGAAGGGAAAGGCTACCCACTCCAGTATTCTGGCCTAGAGAATATAGGAATATCCTATGTAGTCCATGGGAAGACAAAGAGTCGGACACAACTGAGCAGTTTTCACTTTCTGCTAGAATAGGAAAGTATATGCTGCCCTACAAGCTAGAAATTCTAGTCCTTGATAGTATATCCCAATTGAATTCTTTTGTGGAACCATAAGGGAAAACGTGCATGGTAGGTGGTACAAGGAATACAGGCAAGATAAATGCTCATCAACAGGCAATGAAGTAGATAAAATGAAATCTTTTGCAGCAGTAGAAATAATTCGTTATATCTGTGCAGGTAGCAATGTGGATGGACTTGTGAGGTACAGAGCTGAGTTTTAAAAAGTAAGAAACAGTAAAATATAAAACATAAAATCACTTTAGTGTATTAAAATTATCATGGACAGACTTTGAAGTACAGTATGCCATAGCAGGCAAATGCTTCTGCAGCAACAAATTCAAATACAAATACTGTGTTGATTACAAAAAATATGTTTTGTGGAAATCGGGAAGCTGTGGAAGGAATGAAGACAAGATGAAGTTAAATTCCACAGGAGATCGAACCATTTGGGGTAAGAAAACAATGTCCAGCAAGTTTTCCGTTGGAAAAATTTTCTGCTTCTGGGTGCCAACTCACCCGTTGGTCTTGGTCCAAGCAGAGGCCCTCTGTCAAGGAAAAATGAACCATCAAAGCTTTTAGTGGTTGTTACAAGGGTGGAGTGAACAATTGGAAATTTGAGAGACTTCAAATGCACGCCCAGCCTTCCCTACAGGACAGTTCCTGAGTGCGGGGGAGGTGTGGACTAGACTAAAAGCCTCTAAAATGCAAAATGAAATCTCCTCTACTCTGTGCTAATTAGGAAACAAATACACTGCAAAGAGAAGAGTCCCACATTAAAGTCACTGATCAGACTCACCAAGGCAGTCTCTCGTTCAAAGCACTGGCCAGATCCGAGGCTACATGCAGCAGGAGGCTAAGGAGCTAAACTGAAACCCTCTGAAGAGAAAAATAGACCCTCTCACAGTCTTTCAGAACTTAAGGAGACAAAGACTCAACTGTGCTGCATGTGCTGTGCTTAGTCACTGAGTCGTGTCCGACTCTTTGTGACCCCCTGGACTGTAGCCCACCAGGCTCCTCTGTCCATGGGGATTCTCCAGGCAAGAATACTGGAGTGGGTTGCCATGCCCTCCTCCAGGGGATCTTCCCAACCCAGGAATCAAACCCAGGTCTCCGGCATTGCAGGGAAATTCTTTACCATCTGAGCCATAGGCTCAGTCAAAATCCTAGAACGATCAGACTCTAGGAATAGGAAAAACTAAATGTGCACTGACTCTCACTAAACTCCAGCACACACCTAACTCAACTCAGACCCTGACGGGATTCAGGGGTCAGCTCCTCTCCCTGTACACCTAATAGAGGAAAGGGGGGCCGTCTTTGGTGAAAGACAGCGTCACCCAGAGCATCTCTGGTTCTTATGGTGCTTTAGCCCCGGGGTTCACCACACAGTGCAAATTCCAAACAGTAATCTTTGCAAAAAGTAGATAATAGGAGCAGATCTATGGGTTACTCCAATCCCGGAGTTAGCAATAGGGATTTTAAAATAACTCTGATTAGCATGATTAAGAAAACAGAAGATGGGAATTCCCCGGCAGTCCAGTGGTTAGGACTCTGTGCTTCACTGCCGAGGACCCAGGTTCAATCCCTAGTCAGGGAACTATGATCCCATAAACCATGTGGCATGGCAATTAATTAATTAATTTGAAAGAAAATGGAAGATTAATGAGTTAGATGAAAGTATGGAGATTTTCATCAGAAAATCAGGGCCTCTAAAAAAGAAAAAGAGGGAATTTTCTGGAGTGATGATGTCCTAGTCCCGATAAAGTGTGGATTGCACAGGTGTTTGCATCTGTCAGAATCTATGTATGCACATTTAAGTTTTGTGCATTTCATTGCACATAACTATTACCTTAAGAGAAATAAACTGTAAGCAAATATTGAAGTACAGTTAGTGATGTGCATGCTGAAGCATTTAGGGAGAAGTATATCAATATTTGCAATTTATTTTGAAGTGAATCCAAAAAAAGTTAAATGGTTTAATGGATGGATAGAGGAATGGAAGGGCTTCCCTGGTGGCTCAGATGATACAGAATCTGCCTGCAATGTAGGAGAGCCAGGTTTGATCCCTGGGTCAGAAAGATCCCCTGGAGAAGGAAATGGCAACCCACTCCAGTATTCTTGCTTAGAGAATCCCATGGACAAAGGAGCCTGGCAGACTACAGTTCACTGGGTCACAAAGAGTCAGGCATGACTGAGTGACTAACGCTTCAGAGCAGTAGGTAGTTAAGCAGATAACTAACAAAGCAAGCCATGTAAAATGCTATGGATAGAATCAACTATTACAGATGTTCATGAGAAAATTCTTTCAACTTTGCTGTATTTTTTAGATTTTTTTCCAAAATAAGATAGTAATACAATATGACAAGAGAATATTGTGAATAATGGTATGCAAGTAAATTTGACAATTTGGATGAAAAAAGAATTTCCTCAGGAATCATGGCCTAAAATATTCCACAAATCCTTTGATACACCCTTCAAAATGTGGAGCCCAATTGCCATCACCTTTAACGTGCTGGATTTCATAACTTCCTTTTATTGAATAGGAAAAAAAATAGAAATATAAATCCAACTTCAGAGGTTAGGTCGTTAAAGGCACGGTGGCTCCCTCTTTGCTCGCTCTCTGTGAGAGGTTGGGAAGCAGGGAGAGGTCTACCTGTTGAGGAATTAAGGCCTCTTGCCAATACCCAACAAGGAACTGAGACTCCCAGAAGGTAAAAATATAACAAATATCTGATGATGGTCTCAGATGAATGTAAAAAGAAATTCTCAAATAAATATTCAAAAATATATACAGCCTAGGAGGAAAAAAAAAAGGCTTAAACATACACTTCAGAAAAGAAAATTTCCAAACGGTCAAAGTGACCAACTTCATTTAGCATCAGAGAGATGCAAGATAAACCCCAATTCAATGTTATTACACACCTTCCTAAATGGCCAAACTTTTTTGATTGCAAAAACATAAGGATATGTAGCAAATAGGACTGGGCTTTCATCAAACTATTGATGAAAATGTAAATAAAAGCAATCATTTGAAAACAAATATATGTAAAGCATTGTGACCCAGCAATTCCAATATACCAGTTCTCATCAGTATATAACTAACAGAAATGCATACATATATTCCCCACAAGACACCAAGAATCAGAATGTTTACAGTAGCATTATTTTATAAGAACAGAAATGAAAAACTCAAATGTCCATTGGCTGGTGAATGAACAAACAAGTTGTTGTATTTCTGTGCAATAAAGAGGAATGGGAATCTGACACATACAATAATGTGGATGAACCTCAGAAATATGTTGAGCAGACAATCCAGACACACAAAAAAATACATACATATGATTCCACTTACACAGAGCATAAAATCAGGCAATAAAATGGATTCTCCTAGATATCATGTAAAGCAATAGAGGCAAAACACAGAAGCATATATACCCATGATTCCATTTCTATAAAGCATAAGGAAGGCAAAATTAATCTATGCTATTAGAAATTGGGATAATGGTTACCTCTCAGGAAATGATGGTTTTTGGAAAGGAGCACAAAGGTGGCTTTTCAGGTGTTAACTGAGGTTCTATTTCTTGATCAGATGAAAATATATGGGATATGTGTATATTAATATGTATTATATATGCCATTGAAATGTAAACTATTTTTTAATTTATTTATTGTTAATTGAAGGATAATTGCATTACAGTAGTGCATTGATTTCTACCAAACATCAACATGAATCAGCCATAGGTTTACCCATGTCCCCTCCCACTTGAACACCCTTCCCACCTCCTTCCCCATCCCACCCCTCTAGACTGTCACTGAGCTCTGGTTTGAGTTTCCTGAGTCATACACCAAATTCCCATTGGCTATCTATTTTTGAAATGTAAAGTATTTTTAAAAGGGAAAAGAAAATGCATACAGACAAATCAATAATGTTTGGCAAAAATACATTTGGCAAAAACACATAGTGTGGAGAGGCCAATGAGGAAGAGAAATAAAGGACCCTTCCTCTAGCTCCTAGGTAGGGATCCATAGTTAGTACACACAGGGAAGCTCTGAATCAGAGTTGGCCTCTAGCCTGGGGATGGAGAGAGGTAATGCCAGCCTACATGCCATGTGTCTAAAAAATCAGAAGTTATAAATCAAGTTAGCAAACTTAAATAAAATATGCTTTATCTGCCTACCTTGACATACACACACACAGCCCTTCATAATGCTCAGGAATGTCAGATTCAAATTGAGAATCCTCAAACTGCCCAAGTCCCTGGGAATTCCCTGGTGGTCCAGAGCTTAGGACTCTGTGCTTCCACTGCAGGCGGCCTAGGTTCGATCCCTGGTTGGGAAACTAGAATCCCACAAGCCTCACAGCACAGCCAAAGGAAAAAAAAAAAAAAAAAATACATAAGCAATCTTCTCAGTCTACTCAATCTTCTCAATCTTCCCATCTCCCCCACCCAATTAAGTCCCACATTGCAAGAAGCCTCACAGTTGCACAATGACTTCTAAATTCCAGAACTTCTAAATTCCATCCACACCCCCTCAGTGAGGGGCTGCACACCAGCAGCATAATCTGCTGATGGGACGGTGTACCTGAAGAAAAGGCCTGCACGAGCCCCAAAGGCAGACAGGGGTCATCGGAGCAGGGAATGACAGCACTCCAGGTGTGAGAAGAATGGCCTAGAGCAGATGCACGGGCCCTGAACAGGCACATCCTCGTGGCCCCATGCACTCCTTGCCTTGTGGGAAGGCCACAGCCAAAGGGGACCAGCCTGAGAGCCAAGGTCAAGCCTCTCTTGCCAAGTCTAAGGGCGGTACTAGAGAGATTACTGTTGAGTCCTGCCGCAAATGACACAGGTGTGAGGCTTTACACCAAGGCCACGGAAGCAGAGCCCAGAATGAAGTTCACCTCTGAAGCTGACTGAGCCCCTTTGTAACCTTGTCAAAAGCCCCTGATCATCACTAACAAGCTTCCTGACTCCCAATTAGGCAAAGATGCCCACACCAGTAAATGTCCACTCCCTATAGATATCCACTCCCTATAGTGCCCCAACCAATCACCTAGCACCAATCTTCCAGCAGGAATTTTCTTTGTCTTGAAGCTATAAAAATTGGCTATTAACCCATGAAAACTGTTAGCTTTCCCCAGTCTGTCAGGAGGTCTGCCCGCTGTGCTCACAGTGCCCACTTTATCTTTGCTCTTTGTTCTTAATAACCTCACTCCCTTCTGAAATGTTCTGTGTCTGGAAATTCTTTTTCCAACCCGCGTTCAGACTGCCTCAACAATTACCATAGGCCCCAGTGTTTGCTTTTCCAACTACCCATCCAGCCCCACCAAATCAAAGTAAGAGTTGGACTTCCCTGGTGATCCAGTAGTTAAGAATCTGCCTGCCCATGCAGGGGACATGGGTTTGATCCCTGGTCCAGGAAGATCCCACATGCCACAGGGCAACTACTGAAGCCCATGCCCCTAGAGCCTGTTCTCCGCAACAAGAGAAGCCACAGCAAGGAGAAGCCCAAGCACCACAACTAAAGTCGCCTATCCTCACCAGAACTAGAGAAAACCCCACACACAACAACGAAGACCCAGCACAGCTAAATAAATTTTAAATAAATAAATGAAACGTTGACATTTGCACTACACTTTACAGTTTACAATCCATCTTCCTATACAATACTCTTCATCAATCTTTACAATTTTTCGCAACCAATATAGTACCTTTTGATAGATGAGAATACTGAGCCAAAGGTGATTCCTGCAGTCACTCAATAAAAATTAAAAAAAGAAAAACAGTGCTGCTGTGTGTCCAGTGAAAACTTTCCCTCCAGATTTCACAGGTCATGTTCTCTCTGCACGTCAACACTCCCACTCTTCCCTCAGCTTTCTAGAGAACTAATGGGAGCTTTGAAAAAAAAATGTAAACATAAGGAAATTGTAAATATGTGGTTGAAACATTTTAGAAACAGACCAGAAGCAGGGCAGGGGACGTAATGCCAAAAACAGATCAGTTTCTGGGAAGGAGCCTGGGCCCGAAGCAGAAATCATCACTGGGACAAGTACTATGTAGGAGCCGCAACCCTAGCGGAGTCCTGGGGGCTCCATTCCCACCCCAAACCACAAAATGAGGGCCTTCCACACATTTAAGCAATCTCCACCCAGATTCCACACCAATTACATAGGGGGCCTGCTTGACAGCCCTCCTCCTCTCCCCCACCTCACCAAAAATACTAGATTAATGACAGGGCAGCTTAAAGCCATAGGACTGCGTCTGCCTTCAACGGTCCAGAGGGCGGCCTGGCACCAGCCCCAGCCGACACCCGACCCTCCTCCAGTAACGACCCACTGGGCGATGCCTCCCTCTAATTACCAGGTGCCTGGCTCAGGGCCTAGCCAGTTATTTAGAGAACCAGTGCCCGCTCCTCACACAGATACTCTTGAGGCCCAGGCTGCAGGAACCATCTGCTGAAAGCCTGCTCCCTGAAGCTGCCACCTACTGGGACTCCACTCTCCGGGACCCCACTCTCCAGGACCCCCGTCTGCCAGCCCTGGGCCCAAGCTCAACAGCAGCATGTCGCTCGCACACACAGCTGCAGAGTACATGCTCTCAGATGCCTTGCTGCCTGACCGCAAGGGCCCCCGCCTCAAAGGACTGCGTCTGGAGCTTCCCCTGGACCGAATGGTCAAGTTCGTAGCCGTGGGCTTCCCCCTGCTGCTGGTGTCACTAGCCTTTGCCCAGGAGTTCTCCTCCGGTAAGTGGCTTCCAAGCCCCAGTAGGCCCTGAAGCAAGACAGCCCCCACCCTGTCCAGATCGCATGACTTGGGCCGGGCATCACCCAAAAGGGAGATTATGCATCTGTTTAGGATGCCAGCAAAGCTGAGACGCAGAAAAGCTTTGAAAGTCATTTCCAAAATTTTGCAATAAAAAATAGCCTTAATTCCAGTATGCTTGAAATCATTGCAATAATTAGTTTGTTTTGATTTTCATGTGGACGAAAGACATTAGAGTCGTATCATCTTTCCAGGACCTCTAAAGGTTTTAATTAGCCAAGCTTTAGATAAATCTCTTATCTTCTTGGGGCCTTTTCTTACTCCCTACCTCCTGGATTGTTGACTTAAGAACACATGTTAAGTGCCTGACAGAGCCTGACAGCAACACGGGTGCTCAATAAATGCTGTGTCATCACAGCATCAATGAATCCACTCATCTTCAAGAACCCCAGCCCTGAGCAGAAACACTAACAAATACATATACTGAGTGGTCCAGGTGCTAGATTAACTCAGCAAATCTGCCACCTCTATTAAAGACAATGTGAGCTTTCTCAGAATCAGGATTTGTTTTTCTTAATACTTATTTATTTATTTGGCTGTGCCAGGTCTTAGTTGCAGCATGTGAGATCTAATTCCCTGACCAGGGATTGAACCCAGGTCCCCTGTATTGGGAGCACAGAATCTTAGCCACAGGGCCACCAGGGGAGTCCCTGATTTGGGATTTCTGACTCTCTTTTCTGGTTATGTAGTGAGCTCACTAACTTTCCCAGGGAGATGTGTCAGCCTCCCCCTACTTCTTCATTCACCCAGAAAGTTAGGGCCTGGGAAGAAGACAGTGCCTGACAGATACAGAGATGGTCGGAGTTCTGGAAGTGACCCTTGGAAAGCTCTTAACTGATTGTCCCCCAGCTCCCTGTTCCCCCACCCCTACCCAGGGCTGCCTCAAGCTTTGTTCCTGTTTCAGGGTCTCCTATCAGCTGCTTTTGTCCCAGTAACTTCAGCATCCGGCAGGCTGCCTACGTGGACAGTTCTTGTTGGGACTCCCTGGTTCACCACGAACAGGATGAGTCTGGCCAGTCCAAGACGAAATCCCTCTGGCCTCACAAGGTAAAGTGGCTGGGGCTCTACCAGCTGGATGGAGGGGGAGGAACTGAGTCATTATGTTCTCTCCTTGCCTGCCCCTGCCATTTTATTTTGGTCATTGACTTTCATGTTTCAGGCATTCTTCGAATATCTGGTCATATATTTGCTCACTTGCTTTTATCTGACTGCCTCAGGTTGAAGCAGTCAGTTTAAAGGGAACTTTTTGGGCCATTTCATTAGGAAAACCTCAAATATCAGCTGATAACAGCTGCAATCTGATATTCTGGACTGGTCAGTTTTCCCAAGAAGAATCAGTCAGTCCCTAACTTATGCAGAGGGAGCAGCAGGCAGTTGGCATCAAGCTTGTCTGCCAATCCTCTTGGAACTCAACTGTGGGTGTCAACATCCAGTACTTACACAGGTCACTGCCCCCTGTCCCCCATTCTCAGTATGGCCCCCTGCCCTCAATGGACCCAAGTGCAGAATCTGTCTGATTTAACATTTCCAAAGAATAAACCATAAGGGTGGTTGGCTGAGGGCATCATGTTTCAGAAAGGACCTGCGGGTCTGTTTCCTCAGTATTCCTGTTTCCAGCTCCACGTGCATCCCCACTTTCAGATGCATCTGGTTATCTCCCATTCCTGAGCCTTTCTGCTTCTGTGCGTGGTGAAAAGCACTTGCAGCCCCTACCTCAACACCGCATCCTCTCTGCAGGCTGGTAGCCTCTATTACACAACTACTTCCCAGGTTTCAACACACTGTCGCTCTTGTCTCCTCTCCTATTTTCCTTGTCCTTACAGGATTATGGGGGGGTCCCTTTATTGTCATTCTAGTGAGGTTTCATGAGGGAGCAGAAGTAATATGTATGTACAATTTACAGTTTTAAACAGAGGTCACTCATAGCGTTTTCTAGTTATGACAGTTTACAGCTTATGATAGTTATAACAATTTACACCTCAAGCCACAGTTCTAGGACCCAGACAAAACCAGAGATTTTACCAGGGGGAAAGTGGAGGGAAGGGATAGTTTAAGAGCGATGTGTACACACTGCTATATTTAAAATGGATAACCAGCCAGGACCTACTGTATAGCACAGGGAACTCTGCTCAATGTTATGTGGCAGCCTAGATATAAGAGGAGTTTAGGAGAGAAGGGATACATGTATGTGTATGGCTGAGTCCCTTTGCTGTCCACCTGAAAATATCATGACATTGTTAACTGGCTATACTCCAATATAAAATAAAAAGTTTAATAAAAAAAAAAAAAACGGAGACTTCATAGAAAGAGTTAATGAGGTGTCTGTCTCTGGAAGTATTCAAGCAGGATCTAGACAGTAACGAGTTCAAAGTACTGCAGCGGGGATTTACATATCAGAAGAGAATCAAATTGTCAATCATGAAATGTCCTGAGAGCTCTTTAAGCCCATATTCTCTGGCTCCACTTTAAACCTATTGAAACAGAAGCTCTAGGGTGAAGAGTTCATTTTCAAGAAATATAATTTCTTAGACAGGAGTGAAAATGTTCCCATTTTCTCTCGTGGCCTGATATGACTTTCCTATCCTGTCTCTCATTTAGTTCAGAAACACACACACACAACCAAATATGCACCCTCCCTCTTTTTCTTCAAACTATAGTTTGGAGAAGCTATAGTCAAGTATTTATTAAAGGTGTGTGTTATTTGCTCAGTCATGTCCAACTGTTTATAACCTCATGGACTGTAGCCCACCAGGCTCCTCCGTCCATGGGATTTCCCAGGCAAGAATACTGGAGTGGGTAGCTGTTCCCTTCTCCAGGGGATCTTCCCAACCCAACAATTGAACCCACATCTCCTGCTCTGCAGGCAGATTCTTTACCATCTGAGCCACCTGGGAAGCCCCTTTATTAAGGGATTAAACTCCAAAATCAAATTGCCTGGATCCAAATCCTGCTCACTCACCTACTAGACACATAACCCTGTGGGGGTTTCTCAACATTTTCATGCTTCAGTTTCTTTGTCTATAAAATAGAAATACTGATAGTACCTGACCCTGAATGAAAAATGCATATTCAGTACCCAGCACACATGTCCTTAACTAAGTCTCTGTAAGTAGAGTTTTTACTGTGTGCAAAATAGTAGGCCTAACCTGTTAGGTGTGGTGAATGTGAAAAGGAACCATAAGGAAAAATCCTTCATCTCAGGGAGCAAACATTATAATGAAGAACACCAAATTTATACAGACCTCGACATCAGCTTCCACACACAGAGACCAGACACAGCACCCAAGGAATCCAAGACAGTGCCTGATGTGTAGTTTGGTCTTATCAAGAATCCAGAGAGGAGAAAAAGCCACTGCATATGGGGGTGAGGGGGAGCGGGGAGAGGGGGCAGTGGGGAGGGGTGGTGGGCAGACTACATGGAGGAAATGGGGCTCTGACTTCCTCTCTGAAGAGTCGAAATAAAAGCCATGTCAGAGCCCCTGGCAGCATTTTGAAGGCTAGTGAACTCTGGATGTCTGATGTTAAGAATCTGGAGTGGTCAGAGCAAGAAAAGTGGAAGATTGGGAATGAGGTGGTCTCCCCTAGACTGACATAATGACCATGGCCATGACCTCTAGGTGGCAACCCAGGATAACATGCATGGGCGGTGGGAACAGGCAGCTAGTGCTCTTTCTCTTCCCTTCCTCCCTTCCTTCCCGACTCTGTCTGTCTGTCTGTCTCTCTCTCTCTCTCTACCTTCCCCTTCCGAGACAGGAATCAGCAAATGAGATCCCTCCCTCAGCACTCTCTCTGCAAGGGTGCAAGGTCTGGGCAACCCTGGGCTGCCCTCCTCAGCTTTCTCTTCCCCTGCAGGCCCTCCCCTACTCGCTGCTGGCCCTGGCCGTGGCCATGTACCTGCCGGTTCTGCTGTGGCAGTATGCAGCCGTGCCGGCCCTCAGCTCGGACCTGCTGTTCATCATTAGCGAGCTGGACAAGTCCTACAACCGCGCCATCCGCCTGGTGCAGCACATGCTGAAGATCCGACAGGAGAGCTCAGACACTGATGTGTTCTGGGACGAGCTGGAGAAGTGAGTTGTCTCCTCCACTCCTTTCCGAAAGATTCTGTTGAGCACTAAAATGGTACCTTGCAGGGTAATCTTGAAACTCTCCTCTGCACCATCCTTCTCTAGAATTCAAAGTGCTTAACACATCACCTCATTAATGCACTATCATCTCTGTACAGGGAGAGGGAAAAGGAGTGTGCCTCCAGTTTACAGGTGAATGCAAAGTGTCACAAAAGGGTTAACCTCTGAAAGACCACTTCTTAAAAAATCTCTACTGAGGTTTTTGAAATTATTCGTTTATTTTAGTTTTTGACTGCACAGCGAGCGGGCTTCTCATTGCAGTGGTTCTCGTTGTGGAGCACAGGCTCTAGGGTGGGCAAACGAGCTCAGTAGTTGTGGCACAAAGGCTTATTTGTCCCATGGCATGTGGAATCTTCCTGGGCCAGGGATTAAACCCATGTCCCCTGCATTAGCAGATAGACTCTTAACCACTGGACTACTAGAGAAGTCCTGAAAGATCGCTTTTACAGAAACTTGAATGGCTTCTCCCAGGCCTGCAGGAAAAAAGATCCAAGTTCTCCCAAATATTTTTCCTAGGCCCTCCACACACTGTCATCAACTACTTTGTCAAGCTTCTCTCAAACTTCCAAGTAACGGAAACCTTCCATGCCCCCTGGGCAGTCTCCTTCCTTTCTCCCAAACAAGCCATTCATTCATTTAAGCACTCATTTGTCATTTATGGAGCACCAGACACAGCTCTGGGTGCTATGGAGATGTCTGTGTACATGTGTGTTGAGGGAGGAAGGGGTAATATTGTATTGAGGGTAAGCAGACAATGAATGAGCATAACACACAAATAAATTATATGGTAGAAGATAAGTGGATAAAGAAAACTGAGCCAGGGTCAGGGACTCAGGAAGGCTGGGAGGTGGAGGGAGGCACAGTTTTAATTTGGGTGGCCAGGGCAGGCCCCCTCTAAGCACAGTTGAGCTAAGATTTGAAACCCCAGTTTGTGCACATTTCTATCCTCTGAAAAAAGCTCCTCCCCTGTCTATCTTCCTGAACCCTATCTACCTTTGGAAGACCAATCTAAAATAACATTCTCCAGAGATGTTTCTGAACACTCCAGCTCACACTGTGGTCTGTCTCCTAACTTTTACAACTACTGTGGTTTGTATCCATCTTTTAGCAACAAGTCAAGCATTATTTTCATTTCATATTTGCATGTCTCCTCTGCCCTTTCCCTGAAAGCCAGACTGTAAGCTTCTTAAGGGAGAAGGCAATGGCACCCCACTCCAGTACTGTTGCCCGGAAAATCCCATGGATGGAGGAGCCTGGTGGGCTGCAGTCCATGGGGTCGCTAAGAGTCAGACACGACTGAGTGACTTCACTTTCACTTTCCACTTTCATGCATTAGAGAAGGAAATGGCAACCCACTCCAGTGTTCTTGCCTGGAGAATCCCATGGACAGAGAAGCCTGGTAGGCTGCAGTCCATGGGGCCGCACAGAGTCGGACACGACTGAAGCAACTTGGCAGCAGCAAGCTTCTTCAGAGCAGAGACTGGATTACATATACCTAAATACAACTCTCAACAAACACTTGTAAGCACACTTATTTTTATAAAATGAATGAACTGACCTAAAAATCACACACAAAGTAAGCAGACTGAAAACCAGAACATGGTAATTTAGAATCCCTGCTCCCCCGCACCCCAGTCCTGTGCTAATTTAATAAATCAGTGCTTCCTAAGAATCCTGCTTCAGCTTACAGATTTAGTCTGCCCTGCTAGGCAGAAATCCAGAGTGATCGGTCATTTATTACTCACTGATCATTTGCTGGGTTTACTGCATTGCATTCATTACTTGGAGAATTAAGATACACTCACATACCTGTTTTGGGGGAGAGGAGTGGTTATGCTCAAAAAAGACAGATGTTCCTGTGAGCCAAGAATACCATGCTGGATACACAGATTTTGTTACTTCCCCCATGCAGCTCTCAGGATATAGTTTCTTTGTTTTTGTTTTAAATTTTATTTATTTATTTGACTGTGCCGTGTCTTGGTTGCGGCACGTGGGATCTAGTTCCCTGACTGGGGATCGAACCCAGGACCCCTGTATTAGAAGCATGGAGTATTAACCACTGGGCAACCAGGGAAGTACATCAGGATACAGTTGATTTTTTTTTTTTTTTTTTTTGGCTGTGCCAGGTCTTCGTTGCTGCATGGGCTTTTCTCTAGTTGTGACAAGCAGTGGCAACTCTAGTTGTGGTGCGCAGGCTTCTCACCGCGGTGGCTTCTGTTGCTGCGGAGCACAGGCTCTAGGGAACGCGGGCTTCAGCAGCTGTGGAACATGTGGGTTCCACACGCCATGGGACAAATAAGCCTGCGGCTCACAGGCTCTAGAACACAGGCTCAGTAGTTGTGGCACAGGGGCTTAGTTGTTCCTCGGCATGTGGGAGCTTCCTAAACCAGGGACTGAATTCATGTCTCTCGCATTGGCAGGTGGATTCTTTACCACTGAGCCACCAGGGAAGCCCCCTCAGGATACAGTTTTAAATGCTTCTTCCTAAACTTGGCCGCTTTCCTCCCCTGCCCAGGGCTCGGAAAGAACGGTACTTTGAATTCCCCTTGCTGGAGCGGTACCTGGCCTGTAAGCAGCGTTCACACTCACTAGTGGCCACCTACCTCCTGAGGAACGCCCTCCTGCTCCTCTTCACCTCCGCCACCTACCTGTACCTGGGCCACTTTCACCTGGACGTCTTCTTCCAAGAGGAATTCAGCTGTTCCATCAAGACAGGGCTGCTACATGATGAGACCCACATCCCCGACCTCATCACATGCAGGCTGACCTCTTTGTCTGTCTTCCAGATTGTCAGTCTCGCCAGCGTAGCCATCTACACCCTGTTGGTTCCAGTGATACTATACAACCTCACACGGCTCTGCCGGTGGGACAAACGGCTCCTCTCCATCTACGAGATGCTCCCAGCTTTTGATCTTCTCAGCAGAAAAATGCTGGGCTGTCCCATCAATGACCTCAATGTGATCCTTCTTTTCCTCCGAGCCAACATCTCTGAGCTCGTCTCTTTTAGCTGGTTGAGTGTCCTTTGTGCGCTGAAGGACACAGCCACCCAGAAGCACAACATTGACACCGTGGTTGATTTCATGACTTTATTGGCTGGCTTAGAACCCTCAAAACCTAAACATCTCACCCACGGGATGTGTGATGAAAATCCATAGTTAAGAAACTGTGAAGCAAGAAGTCCTATGGAAAGTAAAAATCTCTCCCCTTTTTCACAAGCCTCATGCACTAATATACAAAAACACCCAAGTTAGGATTGCTAAGCTTGGATTTAGCTGAGTCGAAGATCCTATATTATTGTTATCCCAAAGATGAGAAGATAAAATCATCACATGGAAACAAATCTGAAAGTGGGAGCTGAAGAATAAAAAATATATATATATTACGTCTAGAGCATAATATGATGACAAGAAGAACACTGAAACTGGAAGTCTAGACATTGTAAAAAGGGAGAAAGTTCTATAGGCTATTCATGGAGGCAGGTTTTTCCCACTGTATTTACTCCATGACCTTTCTAGGATAAACACTCAGTTTACCATGCTCTCCTTCAAAGTCTGCCCAGGGTTTCCTGGGCAGAAAACGCTCCTCCCCTAACTGAGTGTTGCCATATCATTTGATACCTACCTCTGAGATAAAACATTACACTATATTAATATAGCCCATGTACTTGTCTTTTCCTCTTAAATAAGTTACCTAAAGGCTGTGTCATCATAGGCACTAATAAATAAATATTCTTCTGAATACATAAGGAACAAGAAGCTTTGGGAGGTGTTTTTGCTGTAGTCTGCCTGAAGTCGGGAAAAAATTGAACAAGAGGACTCTGATGCTTTGGCAAGCATAAAAGCTACTAGAGAGTTCTATTCTTCTCCATTAGGAGAAATAATTGAAATGAATGAGGCTCTAGCAGAAAATCCAGGATGTGTCAACAAATCTTGTTATGAAGATGGTTGACTGATCAAGAAGATAACACTTGGTAACCCTTCAGAACTAGATGAACTAAAGAGCAAAGAAGCATGTGAGAAATACATAAGATCTATTGGACTATACAGTCCACGGAGTCGCAAAGAGTCGGACAGGACTGAGCGACTTTCACTTTCACTTCATTGAGGAGTGAAACTGGAATCCTTAAATAAACTAGTTTGAAACAAAAAAAAAAGTCAAACATGGAAACAAATAATTATGTAAAGTTATTACACCACAACTGGAATATTAAGCAGCCATCTAAAGTTACATTTATAAAGATGTTATAACAACATTACAAAATGACTATAACAGTGGTAAGTGAACAAAAGAGGAAATGTTACATTCAGTATCATCTAACCTATGTAAATGTGCATTAAAATATGAAACATACAAACTACTACATATGAAACAGATAAGAACAAGGATGTACTGTATAACACAGGAAATCATAGCCATTATCTTGTAATAACTTTAAATGAAGTATAATCTGCAAAAATACTGAATCACTATGCTGTACACCTGAAACTAATATATTGTAAATCAACTATACTTCAATTTTTAAAATTAAACGTGTTAAAAGTGATTCATTTCGTGTGGCAGATGTATGAATTTTTAAAAATCTTTATATTTTCTGAATTTTGCATGAACTGTTTTATAAATCATAAAGAAGTATTTCTAATGAAAAATAAAATGTTAATGTAAATGCCACAGAAATCCGTTGGCCAGAGCAGCTTGTAAACCAAGATAAATGACAGTACTTTCCCTCCCACTAGGTAGGATACATGTAACATATGCGGAGGAATAGTGAAAACAGAGTCAGATCACGAAGCCTGCAAGGACAAAATACAGCTGAACATCAAATAAATCAGGCACTTAGCAAATAAAGGTAAAAAAAAGAAAGAAAACTTCCTGTCAGTTAGAACAACCTATTTTCAGGTTCCAAGGTAAAGTGCCAATCTATAGTATCAAAGGCATGAGTATGGATAGTTGGTCAGCTGAAAGTATTCCTGGCAATTTCCAGACATGAATCCATAAGGCTGCCTTGAGTATGTTTGTAAAAGCACACTAGAAACATGAGGTCCAACGGGGCAGCTTACACTACGGATGGACATAAAGGACTCATAACCTTCTCTCTGTGGGAAAGCCATTTTATCAGGACTCTTGCAACTATTCTTACAATTTCCAGAAATGAAGTACCTGGATTTTTTATTCTAAACCTCTTTTTTTTTTAGCTGATCATAAGTTTCTTATTTAAGCTTCAGGTTTTTCTCCAGTAACTTAATGTTTTGACAGTGTACATATTTTTCTTAATTTCCATATACAATTCTAGAAATCTAAATTTTGAGTATACACAATAGTAATTAGGTATCAGTACAGAATCTTTCAGTTTATAACTGTCTTTCACCTCATCATTCTAAAGAGCATACTCAGTTTTGAGAAACCTGGGACCCAGAGGCTCACTCTAGTTAGTGGCATGGCTGGGGGGAAAAAAAGAATACTGCAAGCCTTCTACCTTCCAATCCAGTACAGTTACCAATACCGCATTCTAAAGAACTGTCTATTCTACTTGATGATTTTAGGCAGACCTTGGTTACAGAGTTAGAGCTATATTAGTTTAAGCACAGAAACATACTTTTGGTTTCCTTACGCAAATATATACTGAGTGCCTACTTAGTGCAAGCCCCTTATTAAAAGTGCCGGTTAAATCTTCCATCTTCCCTACTAGATTCTAATCTGAAAGCAGGGGACTTCTTTTTTCTATTCACCACTGTAATCCCAGTAAAATGACAGCGTACTAGGCCCTCAGGAAACATCTATGCCAGCTTTATGAAGAAAAGAAGCAGACAACAGCACTCCCCTTATGCGCTCCAGCGCGTCGTACAATCGGGGAAGGCCAGTCTGTAAGGAATGTGGGAAAGAGGTGCTAAAACACTTCGGGCTTAGGAACCATGTGATTTTTGTGTATTGGTCTTTAGCTCAACAGTAACAAGCCTCAGCTAAACACACACATGTACACAACGTCTCAAACGGTCGTTTCCAACCGCTCTCCCTCTTCACCAAGCCCCGCCTCCCCCCAGCCTCCCGAGCCGCAGATCCGCCCTGCCGAGACCGGATTCCAGCACCGGAAGTTACGTGAGGTTGACGCCGTGACGTAATCTCCGGTCGCGGCTGACTTCCGAGGCAGATGCGGAAGTGCAGGAGGTGCCTGGAGTCGGTTCGGTTACAGGATTTCTGGCCTAGCCAGGCGCCTGGTGAACCTTCCAGAGAGGTCGTTTTTTAAAGGCCCGCTCCCGCCAGCCCAGCCCAGACCAAGCCGACGTTGAGGGCCGCTCCTCAGCGGAAGGGCCGATGCAGGCCGCGCCCTGGAGCCCCCATAGCGGGGCCGGACCATGAGCCTGCTGGGCAGCCTGGCCTCCTCGCCGCGAGACCCGCTGCAGTCCAGCAAGGCCAGGATGAAAAAGCTCCCGAAGAAGAGTCAAAACGAAAAGTACCGGCTCAAGTACCTGCGGCTGCGCAGAGCGGCCAAAGCCACGGTGTTTGTAAGTATGCCGGCGCTCGGGCCTTCTCCACCTTTAGCCTCTCCTAACTCGCGAAATCTTTACCCGAACTGTTCCCCTTCCCAGAGTGGCAGTGTTAATAGAATGTTAGCTCTTCCAGGGTACATTACTTGTGGTTAGCCATGTGCGAATTACATAATTCCTGTAATTCTGTTTCCTCGCCTGCAAATGAGCGCTAATAACTAACTACCTTGCTGAGTTAATGAAGATTAAATGAGGAAAGTTAAGGGGCAAGTACCTAGAAGATGTGTCAGTAAGCGTTAGTCATTTTCCTTATTGCCGCAGAATCCTTGGAAATGCCTTTGGTTCTCCAAAGAAACTTGAGAACTCTGGCAGAGCCCTGACTCCAACAAGTCAAACACCTGATTCTAGTTTATTACTTCATTACCGCATCCTGTTCCCATGCACTCCGCACACCCACAGCCGACCCCTTCCCTGAACAGGCACATGAAACTTTCAATAGTCCCGGCTTCTGCTCTCTTGTGAGTCTTCCGAGTTTTCTGCTGATCTTTTATTGTAGGTGCAGCAGGTTTATTTAATGAATGAACTCTTTCTGGTTTGCCAGCCACAACTGTTAGACGATATTGTGGCTTGCTCAAGCTCAGCTCAGTGCTTGGAGATAGCAAGTATCTCAAATGTCTTCCCACATGTGAATCAACACCTTACCTCTTCGCATACCAAAATTTGAACATCCCTTAGCTTTTTTGGACGCACAGGGAAAGCTTTGGAAATTAGAACACTTATTCTGAGGACATTTATTTGCCACCTGCTATGTGCACTGGAGAGAAGTAAGAAAAGCAGAATTTAAAGGATTCGGTATCTAATTGATGTTGCCTTTCTTTTATCCCTAAATATTAGCGGTACCTAAAGCTTGGCACTTGTATTATTATTAGACTCTTGGTTCCATCAGACCCATGAAGAAGGTTTCGTGAAGAAAAAAGGTATTGTTTTGATCGTTCAACGTTTGAGGTCCCAACTGTGGAACATCCAGATTGAAACAGTCCCCTCAGGACTCATGTTTGAGAGATGAACGGAGCCATCAGTAAAGAACGATGATGCTTGAATACATATAAATAGGTTGTGAAGTTTAAAATTTTATAGACTAGACTTGATTTTGTTCCATCCAGATTTTTCTCTTTAAGGTTCATTACTGTATGCTTTGCTTTGGGTTAGGTTGCTTTATAAGCTCCCTAAGAGTCAAGGCACTTGGGAATGAGGACGTTCCCTATTGTTATAAGGGTTGAGGTAAAGTATCTATAGATTTGAGCAGTATGGCCTTCTCGCTGCTGATGGCTACCCTAATTAAGGTGACCATATGTGTTGATTTTTCTGGGACACCCTACTTTGCCGTATTGTTCTGGCAAAATAATTACTAACTCCCCCTTTTCACTCGAAGGTGGTGCAGTTTCCAAATTACTACTCTGCCCATAGTAGAAATTGGCCCTACCTTTACTTACAGGTTTCTTTACAGTTTGTCTGCACTGTAGACTGGCTCTTCTTCTCCCTAGCAACACATAGCTCTTTGGTTTGGAATATAGCTCCTCTTCTCAGCCTACTTTGATCTTTTATTCCTTTTGTGTGATTATATTCCAAATTTTTCTTCAAGGAAAATGCTGCTATTTGTGATGAAATTGCTCGTCTTGAGGAAAAATTTCTTAAAGCAAAAGAAGAGAGACGGTGAGCTGGGGTCACTTTGTGTTCAGAATCACATTTTTGGTGATTGATATGGTGTTGGTGCTCATGGGGGTTTTTTCCTCCATCAAGATTTTTGTACTTTGCACCGGCCACCAGTGTGGTCCAGAGAAACTCACAGCCTGTGGTACTGATTCATAGCAACCCAGGTCATGTTAGACTGTGATGATGAAACAGCGCTCTCCATCTTTCCAACAAAACCCTCTGACCACATCTAATAAGTAATGTGGTATTATAACTGGGCTATTATAAAAGCCAGGGAATTAAAAACTACATTTTTTTCCTACAAATATTTATTCAGTATGTAGTAATTGATGCTTTTGAACTGTGGTGCTGGAGAAGACTCTTGCGAGTCCCTTGGACTGCAAGGAGATCCAACCAGTCCTTCTAAAAGGAGACAAGTCCTGGGTGTTCATTGGAAGGATTGATGCTGAAACTCCAATACTTTGGCCACCTCACGCAAAGAGTTGACTCATTGGAAAAGACCCTGATGCTGGGAGGGATTAGGGGCAGGAAGAGAAGGGGACGACAGAGGATGAGATGGCTGGATGGCATCACTGACTTGATGCACATGAGTTTGGGTGAACTCCAGGAGTTGGTGATAGACAGGGAGGCCTGGCATGCTGCGATTAATGGGGTCGCAAAGAGTAGGACACAACTGAGCGCCTGAACTGAACTGAGTACTCTGAGTGAGCAGCTCATGATATGTGCCCTTTGGAAGCCTAACATCTTCCAGCATCCAGTTAGAAGAGCTCTCCATATGCAGAAGGGATGCACTGTAGTCCTTTATCCTTAGCTTCTTGAGGTGTTATCCTCTGGAGCTTCGTTTTTCCCAGGGTTTAATAAGAACTTTACTTTTGTGAATGTGATCGTCTTTGCATGTACTTGTGACTTTTCCTAGTACTTGAATAAAATATGGAATTGAGACAAAACAGAAGCTCATACCCCTTGCTCCCTTTCCTCCCCAACCTCAGGTACTTGCTAAAGAAGCTCCTCCAGCTACAAGCCTTAACCGAAGGGGACGTACAGGCTGCAGCTCCTTCCCACAGCTCCAGTTTGCCCCTGACTTACACTGTGGCCAGCTCTGTGGGAACCCTCCAGGGAACTGGGCCGGTCTCTGGGCCAAGCACTGGGGCTGAGGAACCATTTGGGAAGAAATCCAAGAAGGAGAAAAAAGAAAAAGGCAAAGAGAACAACAAACTGGAAGGTACCTTGGCGAGAGGATATCAGTTGTCCTGGTGGCTCAGCAACTAATGAAAAGAACCTGGTCCTGACTGGTAGACACTCGGCCACAGAGATGATGTAAACTCTTACTGGTCCTTAAGTACCCCTGGTAAAGGCCCTTGAAAACCAAGTGTCTTCAAGCCACTCCGGGTAGAGGACTCATGTTTAGACCTGATTAAACATAATGAGAGAAGTTCAGGGCTTCCCCCACTTCTCCTACATTCCCAGCTGTCTGGGAGCCTCCAGTTCAGTCTTTCCTAGAGGCAGGGAAATGGGCTCGGTGGCCTTTGAGCACATGGATGGCTTGGAAAATTGCTGACCTTATAAGTGAAGCCAGAGGCCTTACAAAATGTAAGGCTTCTAGATCCTAAGCACTGATGCTGAAATTGGTTGCAGCCAGGTGGGCGGGTTAGAAAGATAAACAGGGCTTTGGGGAAAAGCCCCATGTGCCCTTTCAATGTGTGCGTAGAACCAGGATTGTCTCGTTGCTCTTAGCATCGTGTAAATTTTTTCCCTTCCCCTCAGCATTGGGAGGGACCTAAAGTGGGTGACCCCAGATTTGCGTTTCAGTTCTGAAGAAAACATCCAAGAAAAAGAAAATGGAGGCAGGTGCTCGCAAGCCGGTTCAGCCCATTGCCCTGGACCCCTCAGGACGGCCTGTGTTCCCCATCGGACTGGGGGGCCTAACAGTGTATAGCCTGGGGGAGGTGAGTGAGCCCAGCGACCAAGAGAGAGGAGCAGCAGAGATTCGGGAGTGGGGTTGAGCCTTCCCTCCCTGTTCCCATAAGCAGCAGTCCCTCGCTGATCCAGACCAACCCCTGAAAACCTCCAGTCCCTAGGAAAGCAGATTGTTTTCATCGGCTGCACATCCAGCGCTCTTTGTCTCTCTGATCTGAGTCACTCTTTTCAGCCCCAAGGTGGTTCTAGAGGCTTCCACAGTACCCTGGGCCTTTCAGTTCTCCAGCGACCTCAGTGGCAAGTTGAGGGGATCTTTTCTCTTCTAGATCATCACCGACCGACCTGGCTTCCATGACGAGACTGCCATCTACCCCGTGGGCTATTGCAGCACTCGGGTCTATGCCAGCATGCGGAGTCCAGACCAGGAGTGTCTGTACACCTGTCAGATCAAGGATGGTGGCACGCAGCCTCAGGTACCTGCGCTAAGGATAACTGCTGGGTTTTGTTTCCTTTTCCCCTCTTTTTCTGAGAACCTTCTCTGTGACAGGCACTCTGTGAGTAAGTGATGGAGCCAGGATGTGAATCTGCATCCGTGTGATTCCCCGACTGACACCCCTTCCGGTGAACCGTTCTGCTCCTCACGTTAGTGGTGACCATGTGAGGCCTGACCAGACTGCTTGTGTGTGAAGTTCAGGCTTACACTCAGGGAAGATTAGTGTGACACTCTGCCCGTTCAGGTGGAACCAAAATGGAGGCAGCAGATAAACTACGTATTCACTTTTGCCTGCGCGTGCTCTTTTTTTTTTTAATTTATTCCTTTATGTTCAGCTGCACTGGGTCTTCATTGCTGCGCGCGGGCTTCTCATTGCGGTGGCTTCTCTTCTTGTGGAGCACGGGCTCTAGGCGTGCAGGCTCAGTAGTTGTGGCGCGTAGGCTTAGCTGCTACACGGCATGTGAGATCTTCTGGGACCAGGGATTGAGCCCGTGTCCCCTGCATTGGCAGGCAAACTAAACCACTGGACTACTGGGGAAATCCCTTACTGCGCATCCTCTCAGTGCTGTGGTTCAAGACGGTTCATTTTCCCACACCATGTCCTCTGATCCTTGGGGAAGATAGACTCTTGTCAGAGTTGCAGGCTTCGCTGTCTGATGATGTTGCAGGTGGCTGGAAAATGGGGTGGAAGCTTTGAGCAGAAGCTGAGAGCCTGCCTGCCACTTGTGGATAATACTGCATCGCTCCTATCCTTGTTAGAAGGCTCTTAAATGCAGCTGAGAGTTCTGATGACCTTGGCCATGCAGCATTTCTCTTTAGAACGTGTTCTAACAGACAGACTTGATGTAGCAGTGTTTATAACAAATCTATATATTTAAGGAAAATCTAATCAGAATCCTAATAGAACGTAAATGACAACCCACAAGCTGGTCCTTAATTTCCTCTGGAAGTGTTAGCTGCTCAGTTGTGTCCAACTCTTTGCCATCCCATGGACTGTAGCCCACTAGGATCCTCTGCCCATGGGATTCTCCAGGCAAGAATACTGGGGTGGGTTGCCATTTCCTTTTCCAGAGGATCTTCCCAACCCAGGGATTGAACCTGGGTCTCTTGCATTGTAGGTGGATTCTTTACCACCTGAGCCACCAAGGGACCCCTGAAAGACAAATGCTAAAGTGTTTTTGAAAACACAGATTCTGTAGGGTTTTTGTTTCTTTTGTTAAGCCATTAGTCCATCCACACAGGATTTTCAGGTACCTTGTGCGCTTTCATTTTTTTCCCCTAACTGACATCAAGTGACACCTTTGAAGTGAAGTGAAGTGGGCTTTGCTTGTGGTTCAGCTGGTAAAGAATCTGCCTGCAGTGCAGGAGACCTGGATTCTACCCCTGGGTTGGGAAGATCCCCTGGAGAAGGGAAAGGCTACCCACTCCAGTATTCTGGCCTGGAGAATTCCATACTGAGCTTTCCTTTTTTTCTCTAACTGACATCAAGTGACACCTTTAATGTATACTAAATACATGTAATACTTTGTTGTGTTTCCAGACAGTTCTGTTTCATCTATTTGACTATAAATCCCAGTATGACTTTTATTTACTTTAGCTTCATAGAATGTTCTATACTGTAATATGTTAAAACATAGAACAATAGTTTTATTGTCCTAGGGTGAGGGGAAAGGTTTTCTTTAGCAAGATGTGAAAACTAGAAGCCATAATGGAAAATAGTAACAGATTTGACTATTAAAATTTTAAACACTTCTGAATGACAAAAACCACCATGCTACTGCTAAGTCATTTCAGTCGTGTCTGACTCTGTGCGACCCCATAGACTGCAGCCCACCAGGCTCCCCCGTCCCTGGGATTCTCCAGGCAAGTGGAGTGGGTTGCCATTTCCTTCTCCAATGCATGGAAGTGAAAAGTGCAAGTGAAGTCGCTCAGTGGTGTCCGACTCTTAGCGACCCCATGGACTGCAGCCTACCAGGCTCCTCCATCCATGGAATTTTCCAGACAAGAGTACTGGAGTGGGGTGCCACCATAATCAAAGTTAAAACTCAAGCAACAAACAAGAAGAAAACATATCACAGTGGATTAAAATCCAGATAAAGTGCTCTTGTAGTCTAAGATATAAAAGCAATCAGATGGGAAAAAAAAAAAAAAACAGGTATTTCACAGAAACAGTGCAGATGGTCGATGAGAGCAGACAGCACTCGTAGTTAGGGAGATGAAAATAAAACAAAAAGATCTTATTTTTCTCATACGCAAATATCAGATAGATAATAGCAAATGTTGGCCAGCGTGTAGGAAAACAAGTACAAATGGCATTATTAGGAGTGAAAATTGTAAAGTTCCTTTTTTTGGAAGGCTGCTGGGGTAGTATCAACAATTTTAATGTGTGAATCTTTGGTCCAGGATACTTCTAGATATTCTGGAATGTCTTAGATGCACAAATGTGAACAGAAGAGTTACATATAACAGTATAATTGCGACATTGTTTGCAATAGCAAGAATTTAAAAGTAGCCTTAATAGCCATCAGTAGGAGAATGGTTAAAAATTAAAATATACCCACCTTGTATAATATTATACAACAGTTAAAAGAATGAAGTAGAGAAAGATCCCAAGACCAAAATAATACATTTTAGGCTTTTAACTGTGCTTTGCTCGAATAGGATATATAAGTGTACACACAATATAAAAGGTTGGGATTGGTGTGATCAGTATCAAATAGAAGAGCAACCCTGAAATATTCGAAGATAATTGTTAACAGTTTTTTCATGAATTAGCTGAGAAATCAGTATAAACCATCAGAATGTTAAATTTGCAACATATGTCATTGAAATAATAAAACCATTCTGACTGAAACTACTCACAAGATAATTTATTATTAACAAAATTTAAAGAGCTCTGAAATTTGACACAGGAAGATTGAATCAAGTGAAATAATAACCACAGAGGAAAACTAACAGTAGTAGAAGCCACTCAGTAGGGTTTGTTTTGGATTCTTAAAAAAAAAATGATAAATGCACATAATTGTAAACACATATATACTATTTATAAATACATATAGTGTGTATGTGTGTGGGTGTATATATATATAGATATACAGAAAATAGATTAATCCTGTGTGGAATAATTTGATTAAACTTTGAAAGACTGGAAACTGCTTAATTGAACTTTATAGAAAACTGATTAAGGAATTTAACTGACTAAATATAGAACGTGTTACAGAAAAGAATTTTCTTTTTCTTTTTCTTTTTTTTTTTTTTTTTGTCAAAAGTCTTTAAACAGTATAGAAAATTTGTCAGGGAATTGTTAGCTAGATCACACTTGTTACAAAATACTTTCCTGGCAAAAATTCCTCAGTATTAGTAGAATTTTGATCGAACAGTTTCTTTTTATAAACAATCAAGATATTTTACAACTCAATAAAGTGAAATGGAGATTTGTAGTCAAAATGGCCTCGATCTCTTCCTAGATACTGTAAAATCAATGTAAGGTTATGTGGAGAACAATCTCATTTGTTTCAAAATATCTGTACTTATAGTTTATAAATATGTTAGTGGATAAGAAAGCATCTGGAAAGGTATGGAACAAGTTAAGCATTGCCCTCTGGACAGTAGTTAAACAAAGGGTGCAGAATCAAACAGTTGAAAGCCTTTCTTTGTTTTATGGCTTGGAGTGTCTAACAGCCAAGACACAGTTAAACAAGAGGCACACCTTGCTTCGGGCTCCAGAGTGAAGAACAGCAGTAGCAGCAGTGTGACTGCCACCTTCTCCCTGAAGACTGGGCTCACTGCTCCTTTATCTTTCTCAGTTTGAAATTGTTCCTGAAGACGACCCCCAGAATGCTATCATCAGCTCCTCCGCTGATGCCTGTCATGCAGAGCTGCTCAAGACCATCAGCACGGCTATGTAAGTTGACCAGTAATTGGAAGGCAGGCTAGAAAGGTCAGTTGGGGTACAGTGAGACCTTCTCTCTTGCTTTTAATGAGTAGAGATCCCTTATTGTATAGAAAGCTAGCCTATGTCCTTGGCGTATCTTGGCAGCTACAGGCTCCAGACTCTCCAAGTCAGGAAAGATTACTCTGTGTGTTCATACTCATCTCTCGGCTCTCAAGCAAAAATTCTCTGTCTCCCATTTAGGGGAAAACTAATACCCAACCTGCATCCATCTGGAGCTGACTTTTTTGGGTTTTCTCATCCAACCATCCACAACCTGATCCAGAGTTGTCCAGGAGCTCGAAAATGTGTCAAGTAAGTGGGGTCGAATCCATTTCCTTGAAAGAAGCTCCATGGTCAGTGGGCCAGGGACTAAACTGGTGGCCACTGCTCTGCTTGTTCATCTATTTACTGAGCTGCTTCTGTACATAAGGCACAGTATCGTCTTCTGCGGCCTGTGGATGGTACCCTGCTGTCCTGAAGGTCTTACCATTTGTGTGCATCATGACAGCTAATGGATGGGGAAGTCCTGCAGAAAAAGTGTCACTAGAGACGCCTGTCTGTGCTTTTCAATTTTGGTTAGTTAATATGTTTTTCAGATATATATAGGAGAGACCTAAAGAAAAAAATACCTGATCCCTTTGGAGGGACAAATGGATTAACAGCCAAAGGACAACTCAATAATGTTCCCTTTGGTCCTGCAGTTACCAGTGGGTGAAGTTTGATGTGTGCAAACCTGGAGACAGCCCCCCACCACAAGAACAGCTAGAGAATGACATAGCTACAAGCTTTGAAGCCTTTCAGAGACACACCTTCGATGAAGATCATAGTGATCCCATTCTACAAGGTATCTTTTTTATTTTTCCCTTCTGGTTTGAAAGTTGACCATTTTTAGGCTACCCTTCCCTCTTCCTTCATCGCCGAGTAGCCCACTGACCTGGGCAGTGAGTGACAAAGGCTTTCCCTGCTCCAGCCACAGGTAGCTCTAGCAGAAGTCTCAAGGCGTGGCTGAGATCCTGGGGTGGCAGGGCTCACCAAGAACTTAGAGCAGCTCATTTTCTAAGCTGGATGTCCTCAGCAGAACTCTAAGGGGAAGTTCACTGTGGGACTTGAAACATAACATATAGTATGGAAATCCATGGCCTTGATCCTGCCTATCCTCCATGGATTCCCCCCACAAATGAGTGGAGTGATCAGAGGATCCAGCATGGGTGTCATATAGGGAGAGCTCTGGACTAGAAATGAGAAAATGGAGTTAACTTCTCTGTCTTTACCTACTGTGCTCTGTAACCTTAGGCAAGTTACTTAATCTAGTTGATTTACACTGTTAATTTCTGCTGTACGCCAGAGTGATTCAGTTATACATATATACTTTATATTCTGTTTTGTCACGGGATATTGACTATAGTTCCTTGTGCTATACACTTGTTTTTATCCATTATGTGTGGTTTTTATCCATCCATAAAATATCCATACATTTTATCCATGTGCATACTAGTATGCATGTCTAGTCTGCTAATCCCAAACTCCCAATCCTTTCCTCTCCCTTGGCAACCACGTGTCTGTTCTCTATGTCGATGAGTCTGGTTTTGTTTTGTGGATATGTTCATTTGTGTTGTATTTTATATTCCGCATATAAGCAATATCATATGGTATTTGTCTTTCTCTTTCTGACTTACTTCACTTTGTATAATAACCTCTGTCCATCCATGTTGCTGCACATGGCATTATTTCATTCTTTTTTATTGCTGTGTTATATCACATTGTATGTTTACATACCACATCTTCATTCATTCATCTGTCAGTGACTTGACTATTCTGTTGCTATGAACATAGGGGTGTCCATCTCTCTGTGTTATGGTCTTGTCTGGGTGTATGCTCAGGAGTGGGATTGCTGGATCATGGCTTATAGTCTTGTCTGGGTGTACGCTCAGGAGTAGGATTGCTGGATCATGGTTTATAGTCTTGTCTGGGTGTACGCTCAGGAGTGGGATTGCTGGATCATGCTTATAACTCTAGTTTTTTGAGGAACCGCCATACTGTTTTCCACAGTGGTTGCACCAGCGTACATTCCATCAACAGTGTAGAAGGGTTCCTTTTTCTCCACAGTCTCCAACATCTATTATTTTGTAGACTTTTTAATGATGACCATTCTGACTAATGTGAGGTGGTACATCATTGTAGTTTTGACTTGTATTTCTGTAATAATTAGGGATGATAAGCATCTTTTCTGGAGAAGGAAATGGCAGCCCACTCCAGTGTTCTTGCCTGGAGAATCCCAGGGACAGAGGAGCCTGGTGGGCTGCCGTCTATGGGGTTGCACAGAGTCAGACGTGACTGAAGCTACTTAGCAGCAGCAGCAGCATCTTTTCATGTGCCTATTGGACATATGTATGTCTTCTTTGGAGAAATGTCTGTTTAGATGTTCTGCTCATTTTCAATTGGGTTTTAATTTTTTTTAACTGTATGAACTATTAGTATGTTTTGGAAACAAAACCATTGTCAGTAGCATCATTTGTAAATATTTTCTCCCAGTCCATAGGTTGTCTTTTTGTTTTATTGTTTCCTTTGCTGTGCAAAAGCTTTAAAGTTTGATTGGATCCCATTTGTTTACTTTTGCTTTTATTTCTTTTGCCTTGGGAGACTGACCTAAGAAAACATAAAACATTCAATTTATGTCATATGTTTTGCCTGTGTTCTCTTCTAGGAGTTTTATAGTGTCGTGTCTTATATAAAGTCTTCACCATTTTGAGTTTTTTTTGTGTAGGGTGTGGGGTTGTAATTGATTCACATGTGGCTCTCCAGCTTTCCCAGCACTACTTGCTGTATTTCAGCCAGTTTGCTTCATTGTAGAAGTAAATATCTGTCCTGTCTCATCAAACAAGAGCAGAATTGGGCTGACAGATGCAAACGAATTGAAAGAATTAAAAGGATATGTGTGTGTCTGATCAAGCCAGTCTCCTAAGATTCCCAGGCAGCAGTGGAACTTAAGGAATTTTTTTCTCCAGGATCCTTGGACCTCCCGGAGCTTCAGCCTACAGCCTTTGTGTCTTCTTACCAACCCATGTTCCTGACCCATGAACCCTTGGTAGACGCTCACCTACAGCACCTGAAGTCTCCGTCACCGTGCAGCCCATCTCAGTCTTCGGATTGAAGTAAAAGGAGTCGATACCACATCATTCTCATCAGGATGGGTATTTTAGCTTAATTAGACTATATAGAAGAAGGCAGCAACTCAGGAGTGAAGAAGATAGTAAATTAACACATTTTGTCGCAGAGGTTCCCATGGTGACAGCTTTCCTGGGAAAAACTTCAACTTGGTTTTATTTTTAGTAATAAATTTCTGTTGACAGTTCTGCTTATTTTCATCTTGTTGTCATCATGATATAATCAGAATTTTACACCTTCTGACAACCCTCCACCCTTGATTCTGAGCCTGGGTTGTTGACTGTCTCAGCCGCTGCAGCCAGCTGCTGCTTTATCTTCACGTCAGTGTGATCAGAGTCAGATCCTACTTATCCCCAAGCTGGAAGGTCCAGTGCCGGGGTCCAGCCCCGGTGGATCCAGGGAAATTCGAAGGAGAGACGGCTTCAGCGATCAGGATACAATAGCTTTAATTAAATATTAATTAGAGATATAAAGAGTAATAGAATAAGGATAGCTCAGTAGGAAAATTCAGTGGAGAAAAGAGGCTGAATAACTTGGTTTACGTGGAAAGCTAATAAAATTCCAATACAAGGAATTTATGTCACCTACGTAGGCTGCAGGTGTCCTCCTGTTCTCCCGAAGGAGAGGAGACACTAAGGCCTCCCTGGTCAGATCTTAGAAGCCCAGGCATAATTAGTAGGCTTGACGAGCCTCCACGTTCCAGATGGGGATTCAGCCAGAAGGTGAGAGAAAGAACGACATGGGGAGACCAGTCTTTCGAGGAACTGATCCCATTCTTTATTTTCCCATGGTCTACTTTTATACACAGAGATGTAAAACAAAAGTCATGTGGGGTCAGCAGTCCTGACTTTTATCAAAGTCAGGTGCTTCATACAAATGTATACAGAGGTCTTAGGGGTGTTACATCATCTTCTGGCCAAGGGGCCTGCTGACAATTTATGACCCTCTCCTTGTGACAGCGGTCAGTCAACCAGAACACTTATTTCTCCAGGGGTGATTATTCTTAAAACAGACCCCACCTTCCAAAGGTACCAGATGAAGTTACATTCCTATAGGGTGAGGTTGTAGTGGGTTTTACTTAAGAAAAGAATTTATTTAGCCTAAGGTCTAATGTGATTAATATCAAAGGTTAATACTTATTTCTTCTATATATTCATTAATGTGTATAAGGAGCAAGAGATATGTAGCAGCAAATATTGGCTCAACAATGAAACCCTCCACCGGTATAATTCCTAACTAGCCCACTAATACTATATTAATAATTTTCTAACTTCTCAAAAGAATCTGTTTTTAGAAAGTTCAGAGCATCTTGTGCCTCTCACGGTTGGGAGGCTGTGAACAATCACATGTGGCCGGACAATCCTGTCAAGACAGGCTAGAGAACCTTCAGAGGAGTTTGTAGGTTGAAACACTCCGGTCACGCCCAGGAATTATTATTAACTGGAACTCTAAGTTAACCCTTTTTCAGAGAGAGGTGGTGGGGGGCAGTCCCCCATAAAGTCAGAGGTGTAGGTGAGACCACAAAGTAGTAAAGTAGGCAGACTCTGATTTTGGGGGTAGATGCTCGAGAATTTCCAGGGGGCCTCCTGAGGCTCGATCCCGCCTGTGCGTATGCCAGGCCTCCTTCCTCATGACCTTTGCCACGGGCAGAGTTCCTCACGCAAGGCCCACTGTTCATCTTCTTCACATTTCACAGGAGGATCCAAAAAGTCATCTCTAGCCTTGTCTACATCCCCTTTGTGGCTCCACTGAATACATTGAAGCTACACAGTAACACAAATACACGATTGGTTCCATCCTCCGTAACAGACTCACCCCATCAGTTCATTAGTTGTGTAATAACTGCATTCTATATAACAGAATTTCCTGGACTCCACTTACAGCATTAAGGTAGAGGCTTACCCTATCACTGAAGCCCAGCCAGTTCACCTCCACCGTACCTGTGTGATGATTCACTGTCAACCAGCCAGGAACCAGGGCTGGCTGGAATGGAATGAACCAAAGGAGGCCAGAGGTAGAAGGATGGGGAAGAGTGGAGGAACTGGATTGTCACTGTGCTACAATCCATACCCACTAACGGAGAAAACAAACAGGGGGCCTGCATTTTATGGGACTGTATCTGGACAGTCGAGGGACGAATCAAATGCCACCTTTAGAGCACATCACACTGGCCACCATAACGTATCAGATGCTAAAGTGACTAATATTGATTTTATGACTCTTAATTATGGTCTTACAAGTCTGTGTAACTTTTAAGTGCAAAAATACAATAAAATATGGATAATAGCAAATCGGGATAGAAAGGAGAGCACTCAAAACTGCTGCATGTTTTTCATTTTTCTTATTTCTCTACCTCAGATGCCAGAACCCATTTGTACTTAACACAGAAGTGGTATCTGCTGCTTTTATCACATAATCTGTATCTTTCCATTCTGTTACAGCCCAAGTTAATTACAAGTTCACAGTGAGCTTCATTTTAAGAAAGATATTAAAAAGTTCTTATAAGTTAGTGCATGAAATGAAGTGAAAGTCACTCAGTCGTGTCCAACTCTTTGCTACCCCACGGACTGTACGGTCCATGGAATTCTCTAGGCCAGAATACTGGAGTGGGTAGCCTTTCCCTTCTCCAGGGGATCTTCCGAACCCAGGGATCGAACTCAGGTCTCCTACATTGCAGGTGGATTCTTTACCAACTGAGCCACAGGAAAGCCCATAAGTTAGTGCATGGTTTACTTTAATAAGCATTCATTTGTAGCTTCCCTAGAAGTATTTTCAAACTACAAATCTCAGCTTTGTTAGTTGTTTTCAACTGTGGCAGTCAAGACCCACATATTTTAAAATTAAGTTCGAAGACAGAACATACTGGAATGCGTTGGATGCTGAAAGGTTGAATTCAACTATACTGTGTGTATAGGTGTTTATCTCCCACTCACACAGTACACGTGGGGATATGCAGAATGACACAAAGTGTTTCTACTATGAATCATTGTTTTAAATAACTTGAAAAATACTGTCCTAGCTATACACTTAAAAATTGTTTTCATCTATTAGATTATTAAAGATTTCTTAAGTTTGACAGTATTCAATGTCGGTGAGAATAGGGGGGAAATATGGGACTTTACCTTGGTGGAAATGTCACCTGTTGAACCCTTTGGAAGGGTTATGCTGTGGGTATTAAAATGTTAAACATATTTATTCTTAACCCTGTTAGTCCACATTAAGGACCCTAAGAGATTAAGTGCAGAACGATGTTGACATGTAACGGTTATCACAGTATTAGTTTAAAACCCTGTCTGTCTACTCATGGCAAATTGGTTAAGTATGGGGCACCCACCAACTGAAGCAAATGAAATCTCTCTTCACTTTACCTAGGGAAATTATTTTGTTAGAATAAATAAAAAACACCAATTACTAAATAATATACAGTGTAGTGGTGTGTAAAATCTGACCCAAACAAATCAAGTGATGATCACCAAAACACTGTGTCCAGATGATGAATTTGGGCGTGATTTTACATCATACACTCTTCTTTAGCACCCAAGTCTTCTACAGTGATCATAAATTTCATTTTCAAACAGTATTATTTTCATTTGGGAAATAACCTGAATTCCTACACAATGTTTTAAATTATTCAACCATTAAAAATAATTTTCACATGACTTTGCATGAAGATATCCACTACCTAAACCTAACTAGTTGTACGGTGTGCCCTAGGTTACCAGGAGTGAAGGGAACACAGGCCTAGAGCTCTTGGCTGTCTCTTGCTCCTTCCAGGTTAGAACAGCTACTGAGCGCCTGTATGTTGGGGGTACACAGTAGATTGATTTTTTTCTCAGGAGCTGGTGCAGGGTTTGTGGTTTCTGTGAGGTCAAATGAATCAGAGACCAAGGTGCAGGTATGAGGAGTTAATTGTACGCTAGAAGTCCTCAAAGGAGCCAAAGTTCTTTGCATGCTGCATAGCTGTTTTGGTTTTTACTAACTAAAATCTTGGTACTGGGACTTCCCTGGTAGTCCAGGGGTTAAGACTGCACTGCCGGGGGCACGGGTTCAATCCTTGATTGGGGAATTAAGATTCTGCTCGCTGTGTGGCACAGCCAAAAAATTAAAAAATAAATAAAATTTTAAATAAAATCCTGGCACTAACAAAGCATCCCTGCTGTTCAGTTACACTAGAACCCCTTGGGGCAGGTGTGGCGAGTGATGCGTGTGCTTCTGTGCTTGTTTTTCAGTTAAGATAATGGGAACTACTCGCAGATAAATCTTGCTCCTTTCTCAGCTTCAAAGGACAATTTGCAAGCCTGTTCCAAACCCAGTTTTGTCTAGAGATCAATGTGTACCCATGACTCAGGATGTTACTTTATTTCCAGCTTCTTAATAGATGACAATTATCAAGTGCCTTCAGCTGTTTTTAATCAGCCAGTAAACACCGTTAGGATTCTCAACAGTATACACCAAAGCCCTCTTTCACATTTGTCCCATCTGGATTATTTTTCTAAATGCTTATCATGTAGCTTTACTTTCAGACTCTTTATTCTCCCATCTGGGTTATTTTTGTTAAACCTCTTACCTGTCAAGAGCCCAATAGCGCTATCTGCTCTCCCTGACCTCTGCAGTCACGTGGTTCCCGCACGGGCTGCTCCACCTTGCCCTCTCTTGCCGCCTCACAGCCATCCCTTCACACCTCCCAAAATCCCTGTGTGTGGTTGTGGTTTCTTTGTTTTAAACATTCACATTATCATTTAGACTGAAGGAACAGAATTGTTTTTGGCTTAGCACAAAACAGGGCCATCTTCACTTCTCTGAAAGACTTGTGTACCAGAAGAAACATGTCAGTTCCACATGAAAAACCGATGGGACGCTTAGAATGGAAACTCTACAGAAATTTGATAACCACTTGTCAGATTTTATTAAAAAACAAACACGTAAATGCTAGTCAGCCTCCATGGCCTTGAAATCTCTTCCAATCCTGAGTTTCCACAGTCTAGAGGTAACACAAAAGTGTTAAAGACTGTTCATTCCAAATAATGAAGGAAGTGAATCACACAGGCTCAACTTGTTTGTAGTTGGTAATTAGTCTACTATGGATACCTGGCCTGGCTGAGGACAGAAGGCAAGCGTTCCATTCGCCTACCAGCCCTGGCATCTCAGAATATGAAAACAGCCATGTGCTAGCCGGGTGCTCTCAATGAGGCAGTTTGATTAATTTCCATTAAAAATCAGTAGTCATTTAAACTCCTAAATGCCCAAATCTAAAGGATCCACACTTGTGTCTGAGACGTGATTACACTGCTGTAAAATCATTTAGCAGTCCTGCTGTGATAGCCAGGGCTCGGGTTTGTAATGGGAGCAATAAAGGGAGGAGCTGGCAGGGTACTGGTCAGGTGGTACAGGGGACACTGCTTATATTCACAAGGCCATGGGGTCCAGGCATACCGAAGAGCAGCTGGGGTGTCATGGCAAGACGTGATGTTCAGGGCCAGGGTCTGGGTGGAGAAGGTGTCCATGGGAGCTGGAAGCCACTTGCACTGGTGGTCACTGCAACATGAGACCTAAACAGGAGAGTCACGAACAGGAATGGTTAGGATAGTTGGGAGGATGTGCCAAGAGATGGGCCTGCTCTGCAGACAGACGGAAGGGCGAGAAGGGGCTGCTCTTGGCCAAGGGACGTGTTTTCTACAATAACCAGGACAAATTGGGTCTGGTTATCACAGCCACAGATCGATAATAAAAGTTCACAAGATAAATAGCTGAGATCAAGAAATAAAACAGCAAATTACTGAGAGAGATAAGACAGCATGGAGACATGAAGCACTTAGGAAAGGCTCCCCTGAACAATCTTCCTGTGGTCCTCCCACCAATCAGGCAGGAATCTGGGTGAGCAGATTGCTTACTGGAATCTGGGCTGCTCTCTGGCTCCCAGTGGAGCTCGGAGAAGAGGAAGGGGCACACGGAACTGTGGATGGTAAACTATTCTCAAGTCAGAAAGCGATTCTGGTGAGGGAGTGTTAAAATAGCCAGTTCCCAAAGGTTCAAATCTGTCCTGGCCCCAACTCCGACTCCAGGGCCAGGCAGTGGGCATATTGCCAGCAGCTGACTACAGAGGGGAAATCAGAGTGCCAAGATTCCAGGGCGCTGGGACTCACCTAAAACCCAGCATCCAGGGAAGCTAAGTGGAGTTCAGTGCTAAGTAAGCACCTGAGGCAGGGGGATTCCAGAGGAGGAACAGTCCCATGATCTCTTGTGTAACTACAGTTTATCTTCTACATTCTTTCACTGTTCCTCCAATGCCCTCTTTTCACTCACCACCCCCCAACGCCTAAGGGCCTCAGGACTCCCAAAGACACTCATTTAAATATTCCACCTGGGGATGCCTCCAGCCACCACCTTGGCCTTGTTGATGTTGTAGAGTTGCTCAGTTGTGTTCGACTCTTTGTGACCCAATGGACTGTAGCCCACCAGGCTCCTCTGTCCGTGGGATTTCCCAGACTAGAATACTGGAAGTGGGTTGCCATTTCCTTCTCTTGGGGATCAGAATCCCCGACCTAGGGATTCAACCCTGCATCAGCAGGTGGATTCTTTACCACCAAGCCACCAGGGAAGCCTCAACCTAGGAGACTCCTAAATAAGCTGTTTCATCAACAGCCCCAGTTCTACAGTGAAATGATCCTCACCAGGTATTAGAAGCAAGTACAGAGTTCCATCACTGTGAAAGTGAAAGTCGCCCACCACGTCTGACTCTTTGCGACCCCACAGACTACAGTCCATGGAATTCTCCAGGCCAGAATACTGGAGTGGGTAGCGTTTCCCTTTTCCAAGGGATCTTCCCAAGCCAGGGATGGATCCCAGGTCTCCCACACTGCAGGTGGATTCTTTACCAGCTGAGCTACCAGGGAAGCCCATTACAGTAATTCAAACTAAGCTGCAAATCACCACACTTAAATCTCTTAAAGGAGAGATTAAACTCAAAAGAAAATCAGAATTTAGGATAGTGTGACAAAAAAAGATGTCCAAGGATGAGGGAAATATTCTGCAGCCAGGATCATTTCCTTTCAAATAGGTACCCACAAATAATGCTACCTGTCCTGAGCAAAAATGGCTGCTCTGGGAGGGAAAATACAAATGGAATATCTTTTTAATATGGACTCAATTTGTTAATTAATTTTAATAATTTTTTATTTTTAATTGTTTAATTAACTAATTTGATTTATTTTATAAATTGTAAACAATTATATATTTTTATAAAATAAAAATAGGTTTATAACATTTATATATTTTTTTATTTAATATTGATTTAATTTTTAAATTAGCTTTTGTCTCATCAAAATTGCCTCTAAGCGAATGAATCAAGAACTGCTTACTTGTCACTCTGAGATAAACCTAGCCCCTGACCAACCAAGACCTGCCTCGTATATAATTAGAGATGAGCCTCGGTGTGGAGGAAATCCTGATCCCCACGCAGGATGAACCCCTATTGTTTTCTGCAGCTCTCACCTCAAATATCTTGTCGTCACGCCTCTGCACCTTGATTGGCTGGGAATATGTGAGGTTGAGCAGCCCGGTGTCGGCCAGGAGTTCTATCTTCTGAGGCAGTGGTCCTTGAAAGATCAACTTCTCCCCGTAAGCCAAGGCACGGGCCCCCAGGTGCAGCCTGTAGGCCACCGTCTGCTTATCTCGAGGGTGAATGCTACAGGACGAAGAACAGGGAGAGAACTTAGGGTTTGGGCTCAACAATAGTCATATTTAAAAAAAAAAAAAAGAAATCTTATATAAAGAACCCTTTAAGAAAGTGAGACTGAATCTAATAGCCAGTGACCCGGGGCTAGTCAGCCTAAGAGAAATGGTGAATTGTAACCACAGACGGGTCTTCTATGCGTCAACAACCCTGAAATAATTGATGGCTTGGAAGGAAGTAATAAGGGAAGAGGAGGAGGGAGGGAGGGCAGACTTTGGAACTAACCTAGAAGAAAGAGCTGTCGTAAGACTGTTGCAAGCACTCAACGTTCTCAAAGTGTTTCATCTGAATCAGGTTGTCACTACTCGGCCCCCTCCAGGTTTTATGTGTTCACTCAACAAACATTCCTTCATTCAATAAACAAATATTCATTCAGGCTCCTGCTGTAATTGGGACACTCTGCACTGGGCCCCAGGTCACACTGCCATTCCCTCGTATCCTAGTAGGCGGTAGTCATCAGGGCTGTTCACCAATGTCCCGCTGGTCCTCCTCTGAGTATGGGGTAGAATTCCACTTCCTGCTCTCACTAAAAATAGACATGGCCATGGGACTTGCCGTGGCCAGTGCAATGTGAGCAGAAGAGACTTGTGTTGCTTCAGGTGGAAGCCTCCAGCTGCGAATATGAGACTGTCAGGCAGCTGTGGAAGCACAGATCCCCCCGGAGCCTCTGTCACTCTGGATCTGTGAATGACAACGACAGCAAAGCCCGTCCCTTCTTTGGACATGAGAGTGTCAACACGAAATAAGGTTCGGTAGCATCACGGCCCCGGGGTGGGGAGGGGTGTTAGTTACTGTAGCACATCCAGGGTGTGAATGATGGATAAATCATGCTTCTAGGGTCCATTCCTTAGGCCCGCTCACAAGTGAACATCAAGAGAAGGCCACAGAAAACACATATTACTGTTCAAGCAAAGCCCGAGAAGCACCCACCTGCCAAAAGGTGAGTTCCTATCACAGAGATCCACAGCAGCAGCCATGAAGGTGTTGGGCATCCTTTGGTTGGGGACGTAGCCAAAGTCGGCTGTCTGATGCCAACGGATCTGGGGAAGTCCATCATGCAGGGCTTCACCAGACAAATAGGAAGATAACTAGAAAGTAGACACTGTGCATCAGAACTTCACTGCGTCAGAAACCTACACTTCAAAACAGCTAGAAAAACATTAGGAAAAAAAAATTTTTTAAAGAAACCGACACTGGAGTCTTTCACAAGCAGACCCTGCTTCTGCTTCACTCACTCGCCCACGGGCTGATCCCAACACGTTCTTACCGAGTCTCTCACCCTCCTGGTTGAACCACTCATCCCACGAGCTGTGGTAGAACTCCACCCTCCAGCCCCCTCCTCGCAGCAAGACCTGGAGTCTATTTCTCCTTGCAATGAACTTGGGCTAAGCCTGTGATTTGCTCTGACAAACAGCATGCAGCCGAGGTGATGGTGAGCAGCTACTGAGTCTCTGCCTCAGGAGTGCTTGCCTCCTGGTTTCGTCTCCTCAGAGCCCTGAGATGGCCACGGAACAAAAGTGCAGCTGCCCTGCTGAAGAAACGTGGAGACAGCAGCCTTGGGGACCAGAAGGCCACGAGGAGAGAGGCGTTCATGTCCCAGCCTTCCCAGCTGAGGGTCCAGTCACGTGAATTCTGGGTCCTTCAGTTCCGGCTGCAGGCACACGAGCAAGCCTGGCTAATGTCCCAGGGCAGAAATGAGCCGCTCCGGGGGACCACCTCTCCCTGCCTGGCCAACCCATGGAATGAGGAGCAAACACAGTGGCTGCTGTTGTCAGCCCCAAAGTTCTGAGGTCGTCTGTTACAAGGCAGTAGGTCACTGACCTATTGTACATCTGTGTACAACACAGGCCAAAGCTCTGTAGGGAAGTGGAGAGGACCCTCCCCTTGTTGCTAAGTCGTGTCTGACTCTTTGCAACCCCATGGACTGCAGCATACCAGGCTCCTCTGTCCTCCACTATCTCCCAGAGTTTGGTCAAATTCATGTCCATTGAGTCAGTGATGCTTTCTAACCATCTCATCCTCTATCGCCCCCTTCTCCTTTTGCCTTCAATCTTTTCCAGCATCAGGGTCTTTTCCAAAGAGCCGGCTCTTCACATCAGGTGGCCAAAGTATTGGAGCTTCAGCTTCAGCATCTACCCCTGAGCACATAGCAGACTTCATCAAAGACCCCAGTCCTTCACACGTTCCAGCAGCCATGCCCTGCTGCCACCTGGTCGTGAGGTTTCTCCCACTGAAAGAAAGAGTACATTTTTCCCCACCACTGGTTCTTATTAAACTCTCCTATGCAAATCGGCCTTAACACATGAAGTGATAAAAGGTGGTGGAGCTTCGCAATGAAATGTCATGAAAACTAGAAAATGGCAATAAAAAGACCCACTGAGTAACCCTGCTGCTTCCCACACAACACCCAAGAGAGAAGGCTGAAAATGGGGCCATGTGCGCCAACGGGCGCCATGATGCAGATCCCTGCAGGAACCCCCTGGAAGAGTCTAGGGGGAGTTCCAGCCTGAAGTGCTGAGGGGAAAATGCTACCAAGAGCCACTCAAGCCAAGGAAGTTGTTTCAAAATGGCAGTTGGCTGAGAATCCCTGCAGTCATTCCCCACTACTTCATCAGCTGTACTACTACAGATTGACCGCATGGGGGCAGCAGCAGACTCTACACCCACAGGAAATTCCTGTATTTTTCCCCTGAGATATAAAGCAGGCCACTTGCAGGGATTAGGAGAAACACTGCTGCTAAAGAAGGCATGTCACAGCCACAGAATATAAAAGTGGCTACATTTGCAGGATTCTACAATAGCATCTGTGTTTTGTAGTCTGGTTCACTGTTTCTCCAAAATCCTTCTGAAAAAGCATATACTCCCTCGAGACTGGTAGTCATGTCCAGACATGAGAGATGGACTATAAAGAAGGCTGGGTGCCGAAGAACTGATGCTTTTGAACTGTGGTGCTGGAGGAGACTCTTGAGAGCCCCTTAGACTGCAAGAAGATCAAACCAGGCAACCCTGTAGAAATCAACCCTGAATATTTACTGGAAGGACTGATGCTAAAGCTGAAGCTCCAATACTCTGGCCACATGATGCGAAGAACTGACTCATTAGAAAAGATCCTGATGCTGGGAAAGATTGAGAGCAGGAGGAGAAGAGAGCGACAGAGAATGAGATGCTGCTGCTGCTGCTAAGTTGCTTCAGTCGTGTCCGACTCTGTGCGACCCCATAGACGGCAGGCTCCCCCGTCCCTGGGATTCTCCAGGCAAGAACACTGGAGTGGGTTGCCATTGCCTTCTCCAAGGACGAGATGGTTGGATGGCATAACCAACTCAATGGACCTGAATTTGAGCAAACTCCAGGAGATAGTGGAGGACAGAGGGGCCTGGCATGCTGCAGTCCATGTGGTCACAAAGAGTCAGACACAACTTAGCAACTGAACAACAATAATAAGGTCTCCAGTCCTGAACTCCAGCTCCTCTCTCTCCCCATGCCTCAGATCACACATCAGTATTAAACTCGCAGACATGTGGATGTAGCCCTGCCCTCTCCACAGAGCTCGCGTCCCCATCTAACTGCGTGCTCCAGTTACTGCCACCATGGTTTCACATGCAGCCCTTTCAGCCAATTCATCTTCCCTAACAGACCAACTGCCCCTCCAGATTTTCCGACTTCTCTCATTTATAATAAACACAGGCATCTTCTCACTTGTGCCAAGCTTTACATGGACTAGCTCATTTAATACTTAAAATAACAAAGAGGTTCGATGTCTTATTCGAAATCACACAGCTAAGGAAGTGCCAGAGCTGAGAGTCAAATCCCCAGACTACGCTCGGAACCATTAAACTGTTGTATTTGACAGTTCCCTTTGAAGTTAAACATTTATAGTCCCAGTTTTTCACAAGCAACCAACATACTGTTGTTGATGATGATAAAGCTGGCGCCCGAGGCTAAGGCACTTCTACTAAACCAGGGGTAGAGGACAAGGAGCAGGTCTCTCTGCTTCCTGCTGTATATTTCTAGTAGCCCACACAGTTTGTGGCATATAATAAACACTTAAACGTATTTTTGGCCTAAGTTGATTGACGTCACATTCCAATCACCATGTACACAGGCTGAGAGGCAAAAAAAGTACCTTCAAGGACCAAATGTAGTTTCTACCAACAGTAACACAGAAGTGGTGACAGGCGTTGCTATTTTGAAAATAATGAGCAGAATATTCTCGTTCAAAGTCAAAACAAATGTTAAGAAAGGAGAAAGGAAATGATTGTAAAGTAATTGTAAGTGGAAAGCAGGTCTATAAAAATCTTTTATCCAAAAAAAGCCCTATGAACTAGGACAGAGAAGAGGAACGGGGTGGGGGAGGCAAGCGGGGGTTGGTGAGAGGGAAGTATCTGTGGGCTACCAGAGGCGGATGCCTACAGACAGGGGTGTCCAGCCAAATACTAACGCCTGTTTCGTGTCTATGTTGTGAGGCGGATCTTGTTTATGTCACACCTTACTTGTTTAATTCCTATATTCCAGAAAAGTCAGAACTACTGCCCCGCTGGGACATCTTGGTCCTGGAGGGGTCGTGTGAACAGGTGAGGTGAAGCACTTAAGAACTTGGCTGTGTGCGTGCTAACTTGCTTCAGTGGTGTCTGACTCTTGCGACCCCATGGACTGTTGCCCACCAGGTTCCTCTGTCCATGGGATTTCCCAGGCAAGAATACTAGAGTGGGTTGCCATTTCCTTCTCCAGGGGATCTTCCCGACCCAGGGATTGAACCAACATCTCCCGCATTGCAGGCGGATTCTTTACCACTGAGCCACCTGGGAAGCCCAAATACTGGTTACTTATTAATTTTTTTAAGATTTAATTGTCCTGTCAGTGAGCTGAGATGAACAGCAGGCAGGCTATGAGGGCAAAAAAAACAGAACATGGATTCCAGGGAAGAGGTCTCAGCAGCATCTCCCCCACCAAAGCCCACAAACCCTCTTCCTTTCGGCACCTACCTGGACAAATCCGAATGGGAAGAGGCGCTCTGTCTGCCCCTGGGAGCCATCGTGGAAGGTCTGGCGCCAGTCGTCAATGAGCAGAGGGAATGTACAATTGTACAGGTCCCTGTTAAAGTTTACATTGGACTCCCCTGAAAACAGTCCAAACTGTGAGAGGGAGTTGGGGTAGACGCAAGATGACCCCACATTGCTCCCTAGCCTCCATCCTGAGGTCTCGCTGGACTGGCCTCAGGTTTGCTGTGGCTGATGGGCCATCAGCAAACACGACTGCAAGAGCAGATCGGCTCTGGAGTTTGTTCTCTCCTGACACACTTGGAAGCCTGACACTGCCATGTAAATGATAAATAAGGCTGAACTAGCTTGCTGAAGATCCTCCGTGGTGGCTCAGTCAGTAAAGAATCCACCTGCAATGCAGGAGACCAGGGTTCAATCCCTGGGTCGGGAAGATGCCCTGGAGGAGGAAACGGCAACCCACTCCAGTATTCTTGCCTGGAGAATCCCATGGACAGAGGCTGGTGAGCAACAGTCCATGGAGTCACAAGGAGCCGGACACAACCGAGCAATAAACCATCACTATCACGGCTTGTTGAAGGACGAGAGGCCATGTGAGAACCAGGAGCCCCAGTCAACAGACATGAGGTAGAGGCCATCCTAGGTCATCCAGCCACCAGACAACCTGACAGGCTGCCAAAGATGCATACGAGAGCCCAGCAGAAATGAGCCAAAGCAGCCCCGACAGAAACACTACCGGGCTAACTCAAAGAATAGTGAGCCAAATAAAAGTACAATGGCTTGAAGTCACTGAGCCCCAGGGAGGCTTGTTATGTGGCAACAGCTAACTGACACAATGGAAAACCAGAAACTGAACACTCACCCTGGTACCATATCACCCCCTTCAGTGTCATGTTACGGAGTGGATGGATCATGGCGTTCCAGAGAACAGAGTGCGCGCTCGGACCGATTTTAAGGTCGGATGGCATGGACCTAAAGTGAGGAAGACACATGAGCGTCAGGAGAGAGCCAGGGACCGATCCCATGATAAGCCCTGAGCCAGGCACCTATCCAGCTTCACCTGGGGGCAAACCCCCTGACGAAAGCAGCTCAGAGTCCAATTCAACCACTCTGTTTCCATGAAAACGTGTGTCAGTCAGCTCTCTGTGAGTTCAGTGGCACCGTCGCTGGTTTCATCTAGTGACTGAGACCAGGGGCGGGGGCGGGGGGAGGAGCGGGCAGGTGTTAATGAGTCTATCACACAGGCAAAAAGTTTACTTAACCAGCACTCACTGAATGGACACTGAGGCTAAGTTCTTTGCTTTTATAAGCAATGCCATGATTATCTTCCTGAGAGCTGAATCATTACATAAGTCTTAATTCCAAGAAATGAGATGGCCAGGTCAGAAGGCACGTTTTCTGATGACTTGGAATGTGGCCCTAAGTTGTCTCTGTGGAATACCTGTGTGGATTTCTCTTGGAGCAGCTGTGTGCGAGAACCCCATGGCCCTTTGGTATTGTCCCTGCCATGCCCCCTGAGGTGTGGGAAGCCTGGCTTTAGATTCTTCCACCTCTACTGAGAGTAAGTCTTTCTGTTCCAAAGCAGGATGACTTCACTCCCCAGCAGACAGGCCTTTACCCAAGACACACCAAGAGCTCAAATCCATGCTCTTGCCAGAACTGATGAGACAAGTTCTGTGAAGGCAGCTCACACAGTATCCATCTCTATCGCAACATTAGTGTCAAGAAGTTATCGACTAGCCTCTTCTCTGCTTCTTCCCAACTCACTGTTATTCCTGATCCAGCTTTTCCTGAATGTGCTTTCACCATCAGTCTTCCAATACCGCTTTCTGATGACATGGATACCGTGTTCTTCCAAACTGTTAGATTGGGTTTATTCTCACAGCGGTTAAGAGCACAGACACTGACATCAGACTTCACCACTTACTAGTCGTGTTCCCAAGCAAGTCACCAAACCTCTCTCCCAATCAGCCCCTTTCTCCTCATGTGTTAATAGTACCCATATTTCAAGAGAATGTTGCATTAAATGAGTTAATATTATATAAAGTGCTCGTGACAGTATCTGGCATTTAGAAAGCTTCTATTGAGTATTAAGTTATCCCTGCTGATAGTTAGGGAGTTTGGGATGGACAGATACACACTGCTGTATTTAAAATGGATAACCAACAAAGTAGAGCACACAGAACTCGGCTCAATGTTACGAAGCAGCCTGGACAGGAGGGGAGTTTGGGGGAGAATGGGTACACGTATACTGAGTCCCTTTTCTATCTACCTGAAACCATCACAACATTATCTGTTAACTGGCTATATCCCAATACAAAAAGTTAAAAATATCTGATTAAAAAATAAATTTAGAAAAATATATTAGCTATCCCTATTATTAAGGAAAAGGGTCATAATTCTTGACATATTGTGAAACGATTGTGGTCATGATGACAGTGAAAATAACACCTGAATAAGTCACAGACATTTAACACATATTTGTACATTCAGCTCATACTTGACTTCCCCAAGGAGACTATGATCCTGCTCTCTCACGGAATTTCCTGGCAGGCTTTCTCCTGGACCAGAGGACGCTTTCTTACCCTGACCTCGGGACCCCACAGGCTTCAAGGGACCTTCTAGACGACCAGGCTTCAATGGGCGTCCCACTCCACGAGGAGGACAGCAGCCCCACAGGATACCGCAGGGTGTCATACAGGAAACGCCCGAAAAGCCAGCACACTGCTGACATATACGTGAAGTTGCCGTGGCCTAAGTTCTCTGTTCAGAGAAACAGATAGAGACAGTCAGGGGAAAAGTAGGTGGACACGGCCTGGAGCTCCTGGGCAGGCCTAGGTGAGAAGCTCGGGTGTTGGGTCAGGCCTTGCATTCCTTTCTAAGACTTTCCAAGTGCAGGAGAAGATGGAGAGGCAGCTGGCTGGCTAGCAGAAAGCCGAATATACATGTATATTCAGCCAGGCAAGGAGGCTTCCCCACCATGTGCAGGGCCCTGAGAACCTAGGAATATTGATACCTCTCTGCAACAGGTGAGGGGCAGAAAGGCTGCCAACCCCCAACCCTCCCCCCCACCTACACTCTTACCCAACATCCATCCCATCCCCACTTAGCTCTGTGGAAGGGGATAAGCAAGCACAGAGAATGTCGAGAAGACAGGTATATTTTTTCTGGGTGGTTTTATATCCAAGCTTATAGCCACATTAATGAAGACAAAAATAAACAAGTGATGGGGACTTTGGCCGAAAGGGAAAGCAACAGAAACCAAAACCAGCATTTCAGAGTTTGGCACCATCGAGCTCATTCGTCCATGTAGCCCAGGAACCAACACAGACCAGGAAGGGTGATTCCACATCGGAAGAACGAACAGGGGAACAGGCACACGTGCAACCGGTGGGACCAACCCAACCCAGCAGCCGTGAAAGAACCACGAGGCGTAAGTCACTGCCTTGGCGCGCGAAAGAGCCAAACAACACATTTCCGGCTCTCGAAATGTGGAAAGTGCGATGGCAGGTGTTGAAAATCAGTTTCAATCAATTAAAATGGATCGAGCCCCTACCAGGCACCAGGGACTTCTAGATGATTGTGATACAGAAATGAAAAGGAAAAGGAAAGACAGGGATCCTTTCCTCAGAGGTCTTCTATCCTACAGAACGAGACACATTCAGCAAAGTCAAATATATTGCAAAATATGGTTTAGTGCTTTAAGAAGTACAAAGGTGTGTTAAGGGGTTCTAACAGCAAAATAAAGAATAGCAAACAAGAACTTTAAACACACACACACACAAAAAAAAATAAAGAATAGCAAACAAAAGACAGATGGTAACATGCCCAGGAAAGGCGGCTCCTTCCCTGTGCTCCGGTCCTGCTCTGTGCTTGGGGTTTCCCTCACCTCGCTAAACCATTAGGATTTCTGTGTTCTCGGCATCTGGGACCCAGTGCAGAGTCAGTGAATGTTTGCTGGCTGGTGTTGGGTGGCAGTGGTGGCTGGAATAAGGGTGGACTCACTGATGGGGAGGTAGAGGGAGAAGGTAATTAAGAGAAAAGGGAGGGAGGTGGAGAGACCTTCGGAGACAGGAATGCAGTAAGCAGAGCTAGCATTCTGGGCAAAAGAAACAATATGTACAGACACATGCAGAACTGGAAAGTTTCTCAAGTATTTGAGGAGAGTATCAATTACAACGGAGAAGGCAATGGCACCCGACTCCAGTACTCTTGCCTGGAAAATCCCATGGATGGAGGAGCCTGGGGAGCTGCAGTCCATGGGGTCGCTAAGAGTCGGACACGACTTAGTGACTTCACTTTCACTTTTCACTTTCATGCCTTGGAGAAGGCAATGGCAAAGGAGAATAGTGTAAGAGACAACTGGAGGGGAGGCTGGAGTAAAGAAAATGGAAAGCCACTTGGAAAGGCGTGGGAATGAGAATGTGTGTTGGGCAGCAAAGGTGTCTCCAGTCTAAGGCCTGGACCCTGTGAGTGAACCGTATGTGGCTAAACGGACATCATAGATGTTTCAACAGTAAGGACCTGAAGAGGGGGCAACTGTCCTCAACTATCCAGAAACGTCCAAGCTCAACACAAGAGTCTTTAAAATCAGAGACCCTGGGGACTTCCCTGGTAGTCCAGTGGTTGAGAATCTACCTTGCAATGCAGGGGACGTGGGTTAGATCCCTGGGTTGGGAACTGAGATCCCACGTGCCACAGAGCAGCTAAGCCCATGAGCCACAAGTAGAGAAGCCTGTGTGCTGCAATGAATACCCAGCACAGCCAAAAAAAAAAAAAGAGAGAGAGACCTTTCCCAACTGCAGTCAGAGATACGAGGACAGTAGAAGAGGCAGGAGAGACTTGAAATATGAGAGGGTCTTGACCTACCAGGCTCTTCCCCAGACACCTGCGTGGCCTCACCTCTGTCAAGTTATTACGGAAATGCTGCCTTTCTCAGGCGGGACCTCCATGTCCACTCTGAATTGGAAACCACCAGCCCACCCCAGCCCCAGCAGTACTGCCCCCTGCCCTGGATAAGTATTTTACGTAACTTATTTCTCAGCATGTACCACCATTTAACCTATCCCTTGATGTTCAAACATTTGAGTCTCTGAGTTCAGAGACTGAAAGGGAACCGACAGCAAGGTATAATACCTTATCCAATCTAACTGATTACTGAGTTTTGGAGGACATGCAGGAAGAGTTCATAGACCAAAGGATTCATTAAAAACTTTTTACCCAAATCTATTCAGTTCCTGAGTTCTTAAAGGGAAAGTTCAGACAGCGTGACACTCAATAGTACAATACTTCAAATATAACTTACTAATTTTCTTATTTATCTTCTGTACTCTCCCACTAGACTGTAAGCTCCATCCAGGAGACCAGGCGTGCCTGCCTGCTTTATTCTCTGCTATCACCCCCCAGGACTTAGAATAGCGCCAAGCACACAAAAGGCACCCAGATATTTGCTGAATGAATTAATACTTGAAAATGTAGGAGTAACTGAGGTTACCAAGGTAAAGTATGTACAGGTGAAAAAAGGGACTGTAAAGAGCACAAGGGACCTCCCCTCGGGAGGAAGGGATTGGAGAAAGCCAAGAAACAGGCAGGGCGCAGACAGAGAGGGAGCACGAGGGAGAGGAAGCACCTCGCAGGCTCAGAGGGAGGCGCAGCTGCCAGGAGCAGCCGTCAGCAGAGCCGATGCCACGGGCTGTCCAGAGCGCATCACAGAAGAACAGTAGAAACCTTGGGGGAACCGGTTGTCGACCTGGACACAGCAGCCAGATTATAAAGGGTTAAAGAGTGGGAACAACAGAGGACAAGATGGTTGGATGGCATCACGAACTCAATGGACATAAGTCTGAGCAAACTCTGGGAGATGGTGAGGACAGGGAAGCCAGGCGTGCTGCAGTCCATGGGGTCACAAAGAGTCAGACGCAACCTAGTGAATGAACAACAACAACGAAGAGTACACACTCAGGAAGGCAGTGAAAAGAATGGAAAGATGTTCTAAGAAGGTTTAACAAAGCAAAGGAGAGAGGAGCGGTTCCAGGAGAAAGGGGTGTGTTCCTTACAGATAAGTGAAGCTCTGAGGGTGGGGACTGGGTCCTGATCACAGCTGCACCCTCGGGATCCAGAACAGAGACCAGCGCAGAGCAGCCTGGAGTAAAGGTTCCCTGCAGGCTGGACGGTGGGGTAAAAGGAGAGAGCCTGAGGGCTAAGAGGAGGCCCTGGAGAAGGTAAGAGCCCGAGTCAGAGACAGCCTTGAGGGAAATAGTCAGCTGTGTTCAGACACAGAAACGGAGGAAAAAAGGAGAGGAGAACATTGGGCACTGAGGAGATGCTGGCGGAGTTTGTGCTGAGTGGCTTCCAAGAGGCCGATGAAGCTGGAGGAAGCGCCATCTGCTCAGAGCAAGGGGGCAAATTCACTGTGGAGTCCTGGGAAGAAAGGCATGAAACAGGTACCATCAGAAAGTGTGTGGTGGTGATTCAGTTGCTCAGTCGTGTCTGACTCTTGGGACCCCATGGACTGTAGCCCATCAGTCTCCTCTGTCCATGGGATTTCCCAGCTAAGAATACTGGAGTGGGTTGTCATTTTCTACTCCAGGGAATCTTCCTGTCCCAGGGATGGAACCTGCATCTCCTACACTGCAAGCAGATCCTTTATCACTGAGCCACCAGGAACCAGGGCAGGGCAGGGCGGTCAATAAGAAATGAGTAAATGGATGGGCAAGCTCTGACAGACACAACAGAACCCAATTTAGGCTCACAGATGCCACACAGGGCGCCGAGCACTCACAGAGGAGCCGGCATGCACTCCAGCCATCACTTACTCGAGGTGGGCTTGGACCATCGCAGGTCAACCTTGGCGAGGTCCTCCAGCTCCTGCTGAGCCTGGGTGGAAGACACGGAGAGGATGCGGACAGACTGATAGGCAGCCGTGTTCGACAGCTCGCCTGTGGCGTTAAATACCTGGAAAAGAAGCAGGGACGTCATTTCCTACACCAACCAAGTGGACACTTGATGATGCTGCTGCCCCCTCATAGACGCTACCGCACCCACTCCCCGCCTGCAGTTCCTTCTGCGCCTTCAGGATACAGAAAACAAATGCATAATCGAAACCCACGATGGGCTGGTCCAGATTGCCTGGATCCATCTTGACCCTCAGACACCATGGTAAGTCATATCCCCAAAGAAGGTGGGAACACCATGACATCTGCAATCTCAAGGACAAGTCTGTATTGGATGAGAGGAGCTGTGGATGGGTTTGGGCTAAAAAAGGTCAACACCTTGAAAGTAAAATACTTCTATTCAGGAAAAGTATCCAATAAAGCCATAGCATTATCTTCTTTAAAAAAAAAAAAATGGAGCCAAAAAGGCCATGGAGAGGTAGGTTTATGTAATCCATACCCCATAAGGACTTCCCTGGTGGCTCAGACAGTAAAGCATCTGCCTACAATGCAGGAGACCCGGGTTTAATCCCTGGGTCAGGAAGATCTCCTGGAGAAGGGAATGGCAACCCACTCCAGTATTCTTGCCGCACCACCCCCCCACCCCCCAGCCAAAAAGCAGCTCAAAGAAATATTTTTGGCTTCCCTGGTGGCTCAGACGATAAAGCGTCTGCCTGCAGTGCGGGAGACCCGGGTTCAATCCCTGGGTTGGGAAGATTCCCTGGAGAAGGAAGTGGCAACCCACTCCAGTACTCTTGCCTGGAAAATTCCATGGACTGAGGAGCCTGGTAGGCTACAGTCCATGGGGTCGTAAAGAGTCTGGACATGACTGAGCGACTTCACTTTCACTTTTCACTTTCTTTCATACCCCATAAGAGATGCGTTGGAGAAGGATATGGCAACCCACTCCAGTACTCTTGCCTGGAGAATCACATGGACGGAGGAGCCTGTTGGGCTACAGTCCATGGGGTCGCAAAGAGTTGGACACGACTGAGCAACTTCACTTTCAAGAGATGTGTATTAAAAAGAAACACAATTGAGAAACAATTGTTGAACTCCTGAAACATCCTGAAATCAGCCTCAAAATGCTTATCTTCTCATCTCAGTCCTGGAAAATCGCCCAAGAAAATCACAGGAGGCCCAGAAGTTTGGAAGGCGGGGTCCCGGGTGATTGCTGAGATCAGTCCCAAGAAACCAGACAAAGAGAAGGGTCTATCCAAGGGCACATAACTTTTTCCCAAACCACTGTATGAAACCTCACCAGTTGCCAAGAACGTGACAGGACTGGCTTAGGGTTCCTCTGGACATGAATATGTGTGCTACACCTAATATATCAAGCATCTTTCCTCTCAGGGCTCACACATAAGTGCTATTTCCTTCAATCCTGATGTTGAGTAGGCATGTTTTTCTTTATTAAAAAAAAAAAATGGGGTGGAGGAGGATGAACTGAGAGAGCAGCATTTACACTACCACGTGTAAAATAGATATCTGGTGGGCAGCTGCTGTCCAGCATAGGGAGCTTAGCTCAGTGCTCTGTGATGGCCGAGCTGGGTGGGATGGCAGGGGCAGGCTCAAAAGGGAGCGAATGTAAGTATACTTATAGGTGATTCTCCTTGTTGAACAACAGAAACCAACACAACCTTGTAAAGCAATTATCCTCCAATTAAACGTGTTTTAAAAACTAAAAAAGATTGTGTCATAAAAATATTGTTTTGCTTTTTAATGAGTGTTTGTTTTTTCTAGTCTCCTCTCCACCCCTCTGGACAGTCTGGTCGTCCCAAAACAAAAGCCTAACAGGAGCCTCAAGAAGGCCAGTTATCATTGGCCTCAGGGAACCAGAGCTCCAGCTGAGACAAGACTGTGGAGGCTGCAGGAGGCTGGGCCGCTCTCCATTGGTCCCTGGCCACAGGGTGTGCAGCTGGCTCGCCTTCCCTCCCACCCACCGCAGAGAATACAGCTGGCCCTGCGGCCCACCGGGCAGGAGCAGCCGCAGTGCCCCCACAGAGCACGTCATTGAGATGCGCTGCCCCTGGAATCGCCTTTTGACTTGCCACTGAGCCTGCTGTGGCCAATAAGCCGGCCAGATGCAAAGGCAATGGCCCTTTGGTCCCAGTGGGAGCCGCAGCTTGTGGCTGGGTGATGTGGCTCCGGGCTGCCAGGGTTACTGGGCTTCCACACATGGTCTCAGGAAAATTCCACAGGAAGTCCAGGCTTGCCCGTTCTGGATCTTGCCTGGCAAGTTTCATGCAGAATAAACATTGAAGATGAAGAACAGGCTAATGCACTCAGTATATTTTGGCAGGGAAGTTATTTTTCAGCGGCAAGTACCTGTAAAAAGTCACCTCCCTTGAAATTCAGTTCAGCACCGAGTGCTAAGGATCGTATGCTGCTTCCATGGAAACGGAGGATGAAACTGCTTTCGCTCCCTCCACCCACACCAGCTTCTGCACCGACTGGGAACTCCAGGGCCAGCTCGGGAGGTGGCGCGGTGACCCGTTGCTAACACTCCAGAGTATGGCAAGGCCAAATGAACTGGGGGCGGGGGGGTGGCATCGTCCTCTATTGTTACCAGCACACGCGGAACTGAATCCAAAGCACTGGCTGGAAAACTTCCATTTTCAAACTCACATGTGTGCAGTATTTCAATCCAAAACTCAAAAGCCACAGAAAGTGTTAGCAAAAAATGGGGGTGGGGAGAATTCTTGCTGGACCTGATGACAACTACTTCTGAAATGGGAATCCTTTCCCAGAATCACCAAGCCTTTAAAAAAAAAAAAGAGAAACTTTGTATTTTATATTGAGGTATAGCTGATTAAGGAACAATGTTGTGAGAGCTTCAGGTGAACAGAGGGCAAAGGGACTCAGCCATACATATATATGTATCCATTCTCCCCCAGACTCCTCTCCCATCCAGGCAGCCTCATAACACTGAGCAGAGAGTTCCCTGTGCTTACAGTAGGTCTCACCAAGCCATTTTTGATGGAAGCATTTCCTCGGGGATATTGGCAGCAAACTTAGGAATAAAGAGATTTCAGGAAGATTTTCATTTAAATGACACTTGGTTTCCCTGCTGATGAAAGGGGAAGCCTTCCTCCATCTGCTGAGATCAAATTTCATCTCATCAAACACCTCGGTGTAATTATTTTCCTACCAAGTATTGAAATGAGGATGTAAATGAAGACCAAGGTATTTGAAGTCATTAAGGCTCCAGCGATGGGGAGAGCCCTCCACCTCTCTGGGGACCCACGGTTCACCATCAAAGCAGCTGCTCGCCAGTGTTCATTTTGTAACCTTTACACCACATTCTTGAATTAATGAAGAAACGTCAAGAATCTATTTCCTCAGAGAGTCGTAGTGTGGGGTCTGCACAGGCGAGCAAGGCACGTGTGTGGGGGCGGGGGGGGGGGGGTGTTCAGTCACTCAGTTGTGTCCGAAGGACAGTGACGGACTGTGTAATTATCGTGTATAATAATAGTTTACAAAATAATGTCAGCTTTTGAAGTGAGGGCGTTAGTCACTCAGTCATGTCTAACTCTTTGCGACCCCGTGGACTGGTAGACCACACCAGGTTCCCCTGTCCCTGGGATTTCCTAGGCAAGAATACTGGAGTGGGTTGTTATTCCCTTCTCCAGGAGATCTTTCCGACCCAGGGATTGAATCCGTGTCTCCTACATTGGCAGGCGGGCTCTTCACCACGGAACCACCAGGGAAGCGCCACTTTACCTTCGACCACATTACAATATGGCAGATTGAAAGTTGAGAAAATAACTATAAATAAGCCAGTCATCATACCTCCTGGGAATCTTTTATTGTACTGTGGCGCCAGCCCTTCTCTTCTGGATTTTAATTGCCCGATTGGTAAAGCAGGAATGTGGAGACTGCTGAGATATGGAAAACTGGGTTTCCCATCGAACACTGGCCATCTTCTTCTGAGCCTAACTAGAAATAGCCAAGTCTTAAGATGTACCCTGACTTAGAAGGTGACAGATGAGCATTTAGACTTTCCTCCATTTATAAACATCTCACTCAGTGTTATAAATAACACTCGATTTTAAAATTCCACTTTACCCTAACAACAAGATGGGCACACAATCTGCCATTTCCTTCATTTGACTGTGAAGAGTGGTTGGTTATAGTGGAAATTTTGTCTCCCCAGAAATGTCATATGGAGGGAGAGAAGGGGAAAGAGAGAGGCACTGTATGCACACGTGTGTGTGTGTGCGTGTGTGTGTGTGCGTGTGTGTGTGTGTGTTGGGAGTCTTCAGGGGTAGGGAGGAAAATGAATAAAGGAGGAGTCATGTCAAGCATCTTTATGATCCAAAAACAAAGTTCTACAGAGTGTTAAGAGACTAGAAAATTTGGCTTTTGGTACTGCCAGCACCTAAAACGCTGTCTTGCAGACTAAGCGCGTGATTCTAAAACAAATAAAATTAACACTTGGCTTTTTCAGATGGAATCTTTTTCTATTTTTCTGTATCTCAGAGCTTCTATAGCCTTAGTTCGATATAGAAGATGTTTAAGAGTAAATTCCAGGCAGAAAAAAAAATGTGTTCAGTCTTAACAATCAAACTGTGACTTAGCTTGACAGAAAATGGGATGAGATCCCCTGGCACAGAGTGCAGTTGAGAGCCTGACTGTGCAGATACAAACAGATCTGGTCCATGCCTCTCTGTGCAAACAGGGAACTGCAATTAAAGCATTAAGGAAAATACTGTTTTCCTTAATGAGTTAACAGCAATCCCACTTCTATATAAAACCATGCTTTCTATCAAGAGATGAAACTTCAATTTTGCTTCTATTCACTGATGTTAACATGGAGCCCAGTTAAGTCAAATTTAATAAACATTTAAATTTAAAAGGTTTCCATATATTTAAGTAGGGTAGAAAGCAAGACTAAGTAAAATATTGGTTAGGAAGACATAAATGCAAGAATTTAGATTTTTAAATTAGAAAACTAATAATGAAAGGAAATAGGTATGTCCAAAGTAGAATATTTTTAAAAGCATTATTTATTAACTGGTTTTTTTTTTAAAAAGAGAGAAAAAAAGAAGCTAGAAGGGGCAGAAGCTACAGAAGCAAAACAAGAGACCTTAAGTATGTGCAAGGGCTCAATTTTATACATTTTTTTTAAAAGATTAATTGAGATCATGGTCTAGTTGTAGAGTTTTTTAAAACTCAAACTTAAATATCTCTCAAAAATGAAGAAGTAGATAATGAAAAAAAGTCAAGAAAATAAAAATCCACTTAAGGAACTGAGTTTTAGAGAAAGAGCTACTAGGGAAGATCATAATCTTTTCAAGATCTGAACCTATTAATGGGAACAAATAAAAGTACATGTCAAAGTATAAACATATTAGTTCTGATCCCTAATGCAAGTTAAATCATTTATTCCTAAGATTCTTATTTATACAATGTGCCTCTTTATTATAAATTGAGCCTTTGATAGATATTTAAGGTATCAGTTAAGTGAAATCAATTTCTTGTTTTTATAACTTTGTCTTAAAAACCAGTCATTTCATGCTCATTATAGAAAAATCAGATAATAAAGACAAGCAAAGAAAATCAACCCTAATTTCAAATGTGTCAAAGGACTTAATTCACATGAATTTCTCTGGAGGTCTGAGAGTGAGTAAAAAAAATATTTTCTAATCTCTCAGCAGTGTTTTAAGCTGATAAACTTTAAACATAACTATGAACTTGCTACTGTCCAGCCCTGATTCTAATATAAATGAAACAGCAATGATTCCCTTACTTTTATTTTTAAATCAAATCGCTTGTACTAAACAAACAAAGGAAGGACAATTCTGAGGCCCAAAAGCAAAACCCCATCCCACTCTATCCAGAAATCCACTCCCTTTATTCTAGACTGCTTTGGTGTTCAATCAGAAAGCAGAGTTGTTTGCAGAAAGAAATCTCAGAGCCCCAAGGCTTTTGTTTACCACTCTTGTTTTGCTAGAGTACCAGTAAACAATTAAGAAGCTTGCTTCCTTGATGACTTTTTCAACATCCTTTTCTTTAAAAAAAAAATGTTTTTAAATTTATGTTTGGCTGCACTGGGTCTCCACTGCTGTGCACGGGCTTTCTCTAGTTGCGGCAAGCAGGGGCTACTCTAGCTGTGGTGTGCGCGCTTATCACTGTGGTGGCTTCTCTTGAGAATGGGCTTTAAGGCAAGTGGCTAAAGTTAGTTGCAGCTCTTGGGATCTAGAGTACAAGCTCAATTGTTGTGGCTCAGGGGCTTAGCTGCTACGCAGCATGTGGGATCTTCCCGGACCAGGGATCGAACTTGTGCTCCCTGCACTGGCAAGCAGATCCTCAACCACTGGACCACCAGGGAAGCCCTTCTGATGTCCTCTTTCTCCTGCTTCACTTAAGAGACTCACTCATTATGTGTCAGACTCACCCATTGCTCTAATAGCAATGGAGGTAGGAATACTTCAAGTTGAGCTTCCTCACTGACAACATTTCGACAGGCTGGCATTCCCCCTGTTTGCACTGGGTTTTCTGTTTACTGAGTATGCCCATCCCTACCTGGGAGCCCTTGTAGTGCTCTTCCTCCTCACCTTCTATCAGGCATAAACAGACCCCAGTGAAGCCTCTGGGAGACAAAAATGCTAGTTTTCAATTTAAGAAAAATTAATCTACAAGGCCATGACTAAAACAGAGAAAGATTGACACTAACAAAAGAAATTCTTGGAGGAGACTTACATGTCCCAACTTTGAAACTTACTACAAAGCTACAGTAATTCAACCAGTATGGTACTGCCATAAGGAGAGATATATAGACCAATGGAATAGCCTAAAAAGCCAAGATATAAATCCTCATATATAAAGCCAATGAATTTGTGAAAAAAAAGTGCCAAGACCATTCAATAGGGGAAGAACCATCTTTTCAACAATTGGTGCTGGGAGAACTGGATATCCACTTGCAAAAGAATGAAGTTAGACCCTCATCTTACACTACATATAAAAAAAGTGATCAAAAAGACTCAAAGACCTAAACTTAAGAGTTAAAACTAAAATATTCTCAGAAGAAACACTGGAAAAACCTTCATGTCACTGGACTTGGCAACAGTATCAAGAAGATGATACCAAAAGTATAGACAACAACAAAAGAAAACACAGATAAACTGAACTTCATAAAAACTGAGAACTTTTATGTATCAAAGGACACCCTCAAAAATGAAACTGACAAACGAGAGAATGAGACAAAATAGTTATAAACCATGCATCTGACAAGCGATTAATACCTCGAAGATATAAAAAAATTCCTACAATTTAACAATAAAAGCAACCCAATTCAAAAAGGGACAAAAGGCCTAAATAAACATTTTTTCAAATAAGACATACAAATGGCTAATAAGTACATGAAGTAATATGCAATATCACTAGTTGCTGCTGCTAAGTCACTTCAGTCGTGTCCGACTCTGCGACCCCATAGACTGCAGCCCACCAGGCTCCCTCGTCTCTGGGATTCTCCAGGCAAGAACACTGGAGTTTGGTTGCCATTTCCTTCTCCAGTGCATAAAAGTGAAAAGTCAGAGTGAAGTCGCTCAGTTGTGTCTGACTCCTAGTGACTCCATGGACTGCAGCCTACCAGGCTCCTCCGTCCATGGGATTTTCCAGGCAAGAGTACTGGAGTGGGGTGCTATTGCCTTCTTTCTAGGTCTAGCCTCTATGATTATAATTCACTCAATAAAGATGATGGTTACTTTAATACTCTGACCTAATTAATATTCTGATCAAATTAGTACTATGACCTAATTAAAGTCTAATTCAATGAAGTCATGGTTTACATAAAAACACAATTTAAATGTATTATAATGCTTTCTTTCAAAAACTAACACAATCTTCAATACTAAATTATGTGTTTCCTTCAGCCTTGGCAGGTACTAGTTGTCAGAGAAATGCAAATCAAAACCACATTAGGATACCACTTCTCACCTACTAATGCGGCTATAATCAGAAAATGAAACCTAACACCTGTCAGTGAGGATGCAGTGAAATTAGAACCTTTGTGTATTGCTAGTAGGAATGTAAAATGGTATAGCCATTGTGGAAAATGGTTTGATGGGTCCTCAAAAATTAAATATAGAACTAACCAAGCAATTCCAATCATAGGCATATATCCAAAAGAACTGAAAGCAGGAACTGAAACAGATTATCTGTAAATCAATGTTCACAACATTGATCTAATATTGCTATGAACATTGCTCACAATAGCCAAAACGTGGAAACAACCCGGGTGTTCATCCACAGGTGAATGGATAAACAAAATGTGGCCTATACAATGGAATACAATTCAGCCATAAAAAGGGACAAAAGTTTGATACAAGCTACATGCATGGACCTTGAAAGCATGATCCTCAGAAAGATAAGTCAGACACAGAAGAACAACTATTGCATGATTCCACTTCTAGGAGGTACCAAGAAGAGGCAAATGCATAGATAGAGAGCAAGATAGAGTTACCAGTGGCAGGAGGAAGGAGAAAGGGGGATTTATTGTTTACTGGGTATGGAGTAAACGTTAGAGATGATGATAAAGTTGTGGGGATAGACAGTGGTGACTGGGTACACAAAGCATTGTGAATATATTTAATGCTGCTGAACTGTACACTTACCAACAGTTAAAATGATAAACATTATGTCATATTCATTTTAGCCACAGTTTTTAAAAGCATGTTTTAAAAACAAAGTTTCATAAACACCAAGTGATTTGCTCCAAGCCATACAACTAGTAAGAGGCAAAGCCAACATTCAGTCTCAATTTTTAAAATCTCCATGGCAACAAAAGACAGAGTGTGTTAGCTGCTCAGCATCAAAACAAAATCTAATTGTTTTGATCTCCTAGGCTGTCTCCAGAAGCTCATCTTCTAAGACCATTCAAAGAGAAGAGTAATCTACATGGCCCCCGATTTGCTATTAAATCTCCGTTACCATCAGATACTGTCCAGCTTCTGCCTTTAGCCCAGGAAAGTGAGAAAGTAGTGCCCCACACACTGACAGCACACTGGCCATGACTAGCAAAACAGGATTTGGGGTCACATTCACACCCTGGCTCCACAATTATGCTGTGATCTTAGGCAGGAGCTTAAACACAGCTGGGCCAGTGTCCTCATCTGTGAGTTATGAATGTCTTATAAGTATTCACCCTATGAAGTTGTTCAACTGAATTAATTAGCACATGCAGAGAAAGCACTTAGAACAGATCTTGGCTTCTACCTCCTGCTCCTCCTCGCCCCTCTCCTCTTCCTTCTTTTTCTTCTTCATCATCAACGTTATTATCACTGAGACTTTGCAAATTACCTGTGAAACTGTCATCTTCATGTTACTTTGCCCACTGCAAAGCCAAACATCTCCAAACAAGACATCATGAACTCTCAGAGTGAAGTTTATCCTCCCAAGAGTCTGCTGTGCCATCACTTCATAAGGTCCACCAGGCTTCATAGGATCCAGTACCACTGTCCAGGTGTTAGAGTCTGCTGAAATAGTAACAAGGCTCCAGAATTAATGAATCAATCCACTAAAATGAAACTGAAGCCCAGAGTCATGCATCAGACTTATTTGTGGCAATTCCCCTCTTCTGTGATGAACTGGATCCAAAGCTATGAAGACCAGCCAAATTTTAGACATGTCAACAGAAATAACAAAAGCAGTAGTGTGGCTCTCTTTAATCTGTACCAATCCCTCCTTACTTTTAACTGAAGCATTTATAAGAAAAGTAAATCACCCAGTTATAATCCTAAGCAAGGACAGACAAAAATACAGATATTAAATGCAAGGGAGTTTAATACAAAAACGCAAGATGGAAATTCTTACTATACCACCAAACTGTCAAAATCAACATGATCATAATCTAATAGATTTACAGTGCCCCAAACTAACTTGGAACTATCCAATCAAATGTGAGCACAGGTTAGAGAAAACCACTCATCATCTGAAACTTACTTGATGGTACCATCCTTGTCATCAACACCCTCACCTCCTCCCTGTGTTGCTCTTGGGGATTAAAAACACCAGTGGTTCTGGGCTCTTCTATCTACAGTTAAACAGGTGAGTGGAGAAATGGACACAAAGAAGTAGTAGGAGGCAAATAAATTCATCTCTCTTTGAAGGAGATATTTAGACTTATCCAATTAATTATTTTCACAGAGTTATTTACCAGTCTTAATGTTTTCGGACTCAATTAAGGAGATGAAAAGCCATCCAAGGCCCTGTTTCAGAAATTCATAGCATATTCCTTAGGAACCACCCCCCCACCACCTTCCCACCTCTCACCCACTCATACCACCACCACTGCCAACATCATACTCGGAAACTCAAGAAGAATATCTTCCAAGTGGCAAAATTATGCCTAGGAGAACCAAACCACACGAACAAAGTTGAAGAAGTGGAAGGAGAAAATAGATAAAATAGAGATGATCATTTTAAAAGAAATATTCTTGGCATAATGTTGAAGAATATGGACTGATTGATAATTTGTGCCCATCAGATCAATGTCAATTCAAAGGGAAGGAATGGCAAGAACAGCAAATGAGGCATCCTAAGGTTATCGTTGTGGTTGTTGAGTCCATTAAGTCATGTCCAACTCTTTTGCGACCCCATGGACCCACCAGGCTCCTATGTCCATGGAATTCTCCAGGCAAGATTACTGGAATGTGTCACCATTCCTTCTCTTGCCATTCCTTCTCAGGGGATCTTCCTGACCCAGGGATTGAACCCACTTCTCCTGCTTGGCAGGAGGAGTTTTTACCATCTGAGCCACCTGGGAAGCCAAGGTTATTATACCAACCGAAAAAATATCAATTATAAAAATACTAAAAAACAAAAATACCAGCCAAGTGCCTACTCTGTACCACATGCTAAGATCTTCCTAATCAGTAAGAGCTAAGGGGAGAAGTCCAGACACATGGCAGGAGATGGGTAAAGGCTGAAATGGTAAAGGATTACTCAGAGTCTGGGAGAAATATCCAAAACCCTTAGGCAACAGTGAAAGGGCTCAGGTCACTCCTCTTAGAAGCAGAGCCGACTGAGTCCGCTATTCCCACCCGTGAGAGGGCAACTGAGCCCAGGACCGAATGTCTGCTATTGTTTTTACACCACCAATCGCCACAGACATCAACACATTAAATGCAGAATGCACCTAAAGCACAAAAACCACTGTCTGGGAAACAGTGGGCAGCGAGCACAGATTGTACCGCACAGGTGTGAGGTGATCCGTATGGCACTCTCGTCTGAGCAGGCAGACTCTCCAGCTGTCCCAACCGCAGCCTTGCCAAGGTCTCCCCAGGCTTCTTACCGGAGCTCCGTCCTCCTGCCATCAACGTTACTCATTTGTGATAATGCGGTCAATCCTTGCAAAACCTAGGACAGGGCTATTTTCTGAGCCTTCTACTACAGTACATGCTACTCTGAGTCACTGCTATTAATTAAGTGTTTGCACTTAGTCTCCATCCAAGCAATATGGCTGGTGTGGAAAACCACCTTCCCCAGAGCTTCTGAAAAGCTCTGCTGCCCAGCAATAAAAAGGCAAAGAAGGAAAGGGGGAGGAAGCTGGGCAAAACACAGCACCACCCCCCTACCTCAGCCAGAGGAGGCACTCCCCCTAGAGCCCAAAGCATCTGAAGAGAACCAGGCATCGAGAGCCTTGTTCTCCAGAACCACTCCCTCTAGGAAACCTCTCAACTTCCTCAAAGACCTTGAGAACTTCCTTCTGTTCTAGTCCCCGAGTTCTTTTAGTTTCTAGCTCTTTTCCTCTCCCACTTCATAAAAGAAAAACTCTGACACACTCAGGGTCAAGTAAAGTTAACTGCCACACAAGGCAGGAGAAACCAGCTCCACTACAGAGAGGTTATTAATGGTCAAACCAACTCAGAAACAATCAGTTTAAAACAATGCAGATTTACTTCCATGGGCGGGAGAAGACTCTTGAGAGTCCCTTGGACTGCAAGGAGATCAAACTGGTCAATCCTAAAGGAAATTTAACCCTGAATATTCATTGGAAGGACTGATGCTGAAGCTGAAGCTCCAATTCTTTAGCCACCTGATGCCAAGAACTGAGTCACTGGAAAAAAACCTGATGCTGGGAAATACTGCAGGCAGGAAGAGAAGCGGGCAACAGAAGATAAGATGGTTGGATGACATCACTGACTCAACGGACATAAGTTTGAGCAAACTCTGGGAGACAGTGAAGGACAGGGAAGCCTGGCATGCTGCAGTCCGTGGGGTCACAGAGTCAGACATGACTTACTGCCTGAACAACAAAGTGTATACAAAGGAGAACAGCCCTCGTGAAGACTGTTTCTAGACTGAAAGCAAGGGTGGGACGGTCCACAGGGAGCACTGATTCGGCCTTGGCCCATCCATTTAGGACGGGCTGTTTAAGTGGAGCTGACCATAGGCCAGTGAAGTCTAGTTGTAGATTTCAGAAACCACTGACCCACAAAGTCCATTAGGTTGAGTCCAAGTGATAAAATTGAGTGACTGACCACCAAGAGTTGAAGCTCACTATTCAGCCGGCGGCGTTTGCTGACCCCAATGGGCTTCCCGAGCAACAGCTGTTCTGGGTCCTTCCTCTAGGCTCCCATCACTTGCCATCTTGTCATATCTCTTACCAATCCAGGCCCAGGTTTATGTAAATGCTCATTTTTGCTGCAATCAAACATCTGCTTCCTCCATTCTTTCTTCTTCCATCCAGGAAGATACATGTCCTTCCTTCATTGTGCCCACCATGTGCCAGGAGCATCACCAAGTAAGGGCAGAGAGCAAACCCCAGTGCCGGGTTATACTGACAAGAAAGCCATGCAAACTGACTGTGTTTCCCTGCCCAACCACTAGCGTATCTGGTGGCTTATTTCTCACTGTCCCTCTTCTCTTCATTTTCCAGCCACAGGCATAAGAAAAGAACTCTCTCCATGTTTTCTCCATCCCCCAGACCAGCCCCCACCTTAAAATGGGAAGAATCAACAAATCAAAGGCAAAAAAAAAAGAAAGAAAATAATGGGTCTAGAGACATGATTAGTCATAAAGCACATCTTGCTTTTTTCCTGTTTGCCATTCACATCAGATGTTAATTATTTTTCAGGTTATTGTGCCAAATCTCAGCAGCCAAGAAGAGAAAAAGGAAAATTATCCAACAACTCTTCCCTTTCCAAGAGGAAAAACCTGGATCAGGAAGAAGCCCCCAGTCACTGTTCCCCCACAGAACCCTGGCACCCCACCAACTGCAGACAGGCTCACTGGTTTGTGGAAGTGACCTGGAGGTAAAGGAGGCCTTACTGCCCAAATTGCCCCTGCCAGACCTGCATTATTCTGTATAAAGTTCATCTCTACCGCCACCATGAATGAAAAAAAAAAAGCTTAAGTATTTTTCTATCAATAAAACTATTCCTGTAAATTCCTTAATCTATAGCCTGCTATGGTAGACACAGCCAAAGATGACCCCCAATAAGTCACACCCTTGCAGAGTTCCTCAAGTGCTGGCAGAATTCATGATTTGCTTCTAATCAACAGAAAATGGCAGAGGGGATTAGATGCCATCCTCATGATTATGTTATCTTACCTAGAAAGGATGAAGGGGGGTTGCAGGTATAATGAATAATCCCTCATCAGTTGACTTGAAGTTAACTCAAAGGGAGATTGTTCTGGGTGGGCCTGACCTAAAGAAGGTGAGCCCTTTAAGTAGGGTCTAGACGTAAGAGATGTGAAGCTTCAGAGATGGGGCCATGAATTCTACAGGCACAAGGACAGGACTCTGCCAGCAACCTAACGGAGCCTGGAAGTTAATCATTCCCTATTGGAGCCTCCAGATGAGAACTCGGCCCAGCCAGCACCTTGATTTCAACCTTCTGAAACTCTGAGAACCCAGCTAAATGATGGCCAAGTTTCAGATCGACAGAGATAGTAAAAGTAAGTTGTTTTAATCACCTAAGTTGGCGATAACTTACTATGTGACATAGAAAACTAATGCAGATTTTTTACTTTCTACAAGGTTTAGGCTTTCTGAGCTTTTCTTTACCTCGATCATGATGACAAATTCAAGCAGATACACCTTCATTTTATCGCCTGCAGGTGCACCCCCAAAGTGTGTCAAAGTGAGAGGATACAGGCTCCTTGCCCCAAGTTCACACCTTGTCTCTGAAAGAAGCATTAAGCGTCACCTGATGACATAAACAGGCCCGGAACCTGACCATGTTCCCAGCCATCCCTCAGGTCTCAACTTGCCCAAAGCTCAAGTGTCAGTCTACTGGACAAAACCCTTTATGCCATTAAATTCTGCTTTGCTGTGGGCACTTAGGGGATTATAGGTAATAAGTTAAATATTAACAGAGATGGACAGAGTGGCCAAATGAGGTAGTCTGGCTGAAAATCCCAGGGTCGTCATCAGAATCTAAATAGAAGTCAACCCTTCAAAATGCCCCACAGTGTCTCCTTTGAAACACATTTCCTTCACTGCCCAGTGAAATTTCCTACATGTCTATCTTTTTTATTCCAAATATCACTTTATCCATGTTGCTTCATGGGCAGGACAGAGCAAGCTGTCCATTGAAGTTATTTTATGGATCTGTATAAACTATTGTACCTTTTTTTCCTACCAAGACAGTGTGGAAGCCTACCAAATAGCCCCTTCCCGACCCCATCAATAACAACAATCTCTTTCCCTGTGAAATTCCCATCAATAGTCCATGAATCACTTGGTTCCCGTCAGTTGCTGCTATACATCCAAACTCTAAACGATGCATCACTTTTCAGTGATGCAACTGAGCTGAACCTAAACTGCTAAATGGGAAAGGAAAGGACAGCATGAGCGAGTGGGTTCCTGGAGGGTGGACACTACTTACATTCTTCTTTGAATCTCTAGGGTTTCTAGCTTATTATAAATAATAAGCCCTCAGTTGGCGTTCACAGAATTGAACTCAAGATAAGTGAACAGGTTCACTAAAGAAGGAGAGGGGCTCATCTCCTAATTATCAGCTTTTATTTCTTCTTGTCACCACCTACTCTCCTGCGTTGTCTCTGGCCACTCCAAATATTGGTCCTGCGACAGCCACAAAAGGGTAAAAAAACTAAAAATAATGCATAAGAACATTTTTAAGACTGAAAAGCTACATATTATGTGCTTGCTCTATTTCTACAGTAGTGTGCAACCTCTGTCTCCTAAGTATTAATTGGTAATGTTAATCATTAGCATCAAAGAAATCCTATTTCTTATTTTTAAACTACATCAATTCTTGGGACGTCCCTGGGGGTCCAGCAGTTAAGACTCTGTGCGTCCAGTGCTGGGGGTGCAGGGGTTGGGGGGTGTGCAGGTTCCGTCCCTGGTTGGGGAACTAAGATCCCACATGCTGTGGGGCACGGTCAAAAAAATTTAAATAATTGTTTTAAATTGTTTTAATTAATTAAAATTAATCAAAAATAATCCTGACCCAGGGATCAAACCTGCATCTCCTGCATCTCCTGTACTGGCAGGCAGATTCTTTACCACTGAAGAACCTGGGAAGCCAAAACTTAATTCAACTGCATCAGTTCTTTAGCTCTTTAAGTCAACGTCATTTTAGTGAGAGTACCACTACCTGTACTCCATACTGCTTATTTCTGAGATGACGCAACACAAAAAGAAAGCACTACTAGTCTCCCAAATTCTTCATTTTCAGTATATCCTACAAGTCACCAACAGCATTTATATCTAACAGAGAACAACTTCTCAGTCAGCTTAAGTTCCCCTTTCAGCTCTCTGAATTTCACCCAATAAGCCTCTTCTGCTACAAAGTCTTGTTAAAACCCAAGAACCAGAAGCACTTACCTTGCACCTATGCCTAGTACTTAGTACATACTTTCTTTATGTTTGTTGAAAGAAATGCATTCTTTTTTTATTTTTGGCTGTCCTGTGTCTTCGTTGCTGCGAGGGCTTTCTCTGGTTGCAGCAAATGGGGGCTACCCTCCAGTTGTGGTGTGTGGGCTTCTCATGGTGGCGGCTGCTCTTGGTGCAGAGCATGGGCTCTAGGGCACAGGCTCAACAGTGGTGGTGCGCAGGCTTAGCTGCTCCATCGCATGTGGGATCTCCTCTGCTCAGGGACTGAACCCGTGTCTCCTGCATCGACAGGCAATTCTTTACCAGAGCCACCAGGGAAGGCCCTGGAAATGAATTATTAAAAGTCTGCACCAGCGTTTGCATCACTCTGGATTGAATATTGGTCCTGTACATTGACAAAACTAATCAGGTGATCTTTGTTTTCAGGGGCCAATAAAATTTTCACAAGCTTTGCTGTCACATGTATATTCAAGTCCCTTATCAAGCCACCAACCCCCACATTACCACCACCCACCCCAGAGAAGCCTCCTCACCTGTCTGACTCCCACCTCAACATCCCATAGCTGTAGAGAGACCTCTAACTGAGATATAATACAACCAGGTCTCCACCTGACCCAGCCCTGAACCTGCCTTCCTGCATCCTGGAACTTCGAGCTCCTCCACACACTACCTAATACATCCTTGTCTCTTCTAGGCAGAGACTCCTCTATATGACCTCTCTGCTCATGAAGTCTGCTAACTGCTAATTCTCACCTTGTTGAACATCCTCACAGCCACTACTTGGAGTCAGGCCTTCCCTGTCTATCGCCTGAATATCCTAACAGCCTACTAACAGGTCCCACCTACTTCTCGTTTCATCCATCTCCAACTCCTCTTCCCCAGTGTAGCCAGAGTAATCTTTCTAAAATACAGATCTGGCTGTGTTCTTTTGCTGCTTAAAAGCCATCTACCCAAAGTAGTGTATATACTCCCTGGAAATGACAAACAAGCCTCCTCCATTTCCAGACTTATCTCCTGCCATCCACCATCACACACCCTAGTGGTCCAGACAAACCAACCTGCCTGTCACTCCTCCAGCAACCCAGGCTCACTCACACCTCCATGCCTTTGCCCAGGTTGCTCCCTCTATTGGGTCTGCCCTGCTCATCTTTCAAAACAAGCCTTGCGGGTGGTGGTGGTGTAGTCACTAAGTTGCGTGCAACTCTTGCAACCCCATGGAGTGTAGCCTTCCAAGCTCCTCTACCCATGGGATTCTCCAGGCAAGAACACTGGAGTGGATTGTCATTTCCTTCTCTAGGGGATCTTCTTGACCCTGGATAGTTAGACTAAATTTACTATCCCTCCTAAACACTCTCACAGCACTCTATATTTCCCCACTGTGGCATCACGCTTCACTGTAATTGATTATTATTTTTCTGTTTCCTCCTCTAACCTCCAAGCTTTTCTGTTTTGCTCATCACTAGATAACCAATACCTAACCCTGTATCTGACACCTAGTAGTGACTCAGTAAATACCCGAGTGACTGACTAAATAACATAATGACAGCAATAACAATGTTGTTGTTTAGTCACTAGGTTATGACTGACTCTTTGTGACCTCATGGACTGTAACCCGCCAGGCTCCTCTGTCCATGGGATTTCCTAGGCAAGAATACAGGAGCGAGTTGCCATTTTCTTCTCCAGCAGATCTTCTTGACCCAGGGATCGAACCTGCATCTCCGGCAGTGGCAGGCAGATTCTTTACCACTGAGCCAGTGGGAAGCCCAGAAATAACAACAGCTAACACTTATTCAGTACTTATTACACACCAGGCACTGTTTGAGGTACTTGATATGTGTTAATTCATTTAATCTTCAAAATAATCCTAAATATTATTTTTATCACTGTTTTAAAATAAAGAAATTGTGATGCAGAGATGTTAAATAAAATGTCCAAGGGCATATAGCCATTAAGAAACAGGATCTGAATGGGAACAGTGAATCCCAGGGCTTAGGTTCTTAACCCTCCTAGAACGACGACCTCTCCTTTACACATGATTCAGTTCAAATGTCACTTCCAGTGGAAACCTTCCCTTACCATCCAACCTGCGGTGTTTCTCTTCTGCATCCCATGACACTCCATATCCCGCCCCCGTCAGCACTGACCACGCTCACTATATGGCTTGGTGTCTGTTCCCATTACTGCACGAGATCCTGGAGGACAGGGGCTTTGACTTGGTCTTATTTTCCTTTGTATCCTCAGTACACATGGTAAATACTCAAGTAACTTGGATGGATGGATGGATGGGTAACCTGAGCTGGACTATTAGCATTCATTTTCACATCATCCAGCAGGTGGCAGAAGAAGACAAAAGCTGAACAGAGGCTGACCTGTCTTACCTTTCACACGGGTCCCTTTCTTCATGATGGGCTCCTGATCCCGGCACAGCGTCACCGTCACTGTGGCTCTGGGTGTGCCGTAACCCCAGATCACTGCCCCTGCAGGCTCCCTCTGCAGCACCATGTAGTCGTCGATGTACGAAGCAAAGCGAAAACCAACATCTGAAAAATCCAGCAAATATTTAGATGAGCATCACTGGAGAGATTCAGTGCCAGATTGAATCTGGTGAAACAGCGAGGAACACGCAGTCTTAATACGTGAGAATTCCAAGTTACCCTGTCCTTTCAATTTTCTAAAACCAGATCTCATTCCTCCTAATTAGGTAAGCAGCATCACAAGGACAGTTTCCAGCAGTATGCATCATAGAACAAGATGACCAGTAAGGAAAATTCAAAGAGCCTGGGACAACCCATTTAATACGTGCCTCCTCCCCTTCAAAGCTCCTCATGTTCCTTTGCTCTCAGGCCTGGCCCTAACACTTGACTCCCTCCCCCCAAAATCACCAAACATGCTCTTTTTATGCATCTCACAGATGGTATTTATGAGAAAAATAAACCACTTCCTTTCCCTACTTTCCACTGCCACTCCCACTCCTCATAGATTGGAATAAAGAGGCTGCCTCTCTCCATCACAGCCCTTTCTAATCTTTTCCCTCCACTCTTTATCTCCCCTCTTCCATTCTCAGTGTCAATTTCCCTCAAATAACTCTCCTTATTGTGTTTTTTTTGACAACCCACTGAAGATTCTAAATAAACCTTTATGAGTTTATGTGACAAGTCTGACTCTTTCTAAGGTACATTCAAATCAATTAAGATGCAAAAAATAAGGTCAGTGAGAGAGAGAAGGTCAAGTGTCTGAACCAAAGGTCCTTCCTTGCAATTCGCCCACTTTGCAAGCTAAATTATACGAAAAGAGAAAGAGCCCTTGAAACTGTGGATTCTATTCTAGACAGTCACTAACAAGGCTGAGTAAGAATTCACTTTAACGAGATCATTCCTATTTTTAAGCTCCAGCCTATATCGAAGTATTTTATTAATAACAAGTATCTATCCAAATTATCTCAGTGAATTCATCAAAACTTAATAAGGGAAGGAAAAAAAATGTTTTTCACTTACATCCCACTTTATCTGAAGAAAACAGACCAAAACCCCCTAGAAGAAAATAATTAACAAAATTAAGATTTTTTTTTTCAAGTGTTTTAAATAAAAATGATAGGCAGGAAAGAGAATCAAAACTAACAAAGTTGACATTTTTTTCTCCCCGGAAGCTCCAAATGGTGACAGCCCCTCAGGCTATACTTAACAGGGCAGTATCACTAATGGGTCTCCTACACAGACTTGGTGGCCTATTTGTCCTGCACTTCAAATAACAGCCCAGTCCCTAGACATCCTCAGCTCTCTCAGGAGTTTGTTCCATCATAAAATCTACATGACAATCAAAGATCATCCAGAAGACCCACTGGGCTGGAGATGCACAGCTACCAGGAGCAAAATGCTCTAAGAGGAGACTACAGCAGTCTAGAATTGCATAAGCACTTTTGGCAGCCTGCTGGGGGGAAGGGAAGAGGCGCATGCGTGGGAAGGCCGAGTCCTGGGTAAGTGCTTCAAATGGAACAAAACCTGAAAACCCAAGGCCTAAGAGCCAAGCAGAAAGAGGATGGGGTAGGGAAGGGATTAAAGAAAACTGGCTGCTGCAGGCGTTATTGTTGTTTAGTCAGTAAGTCGTGTCAGACTCTTTTGTGACCCCGTGGATCATAGCCCATCAGGCTCCTCTGTCCACAGAATTTCCCAGACAAGAATACTGGAGGGGGCTGGCTGCAGGCATGAGACCATGCAAATGAGGGGTTCTGGGTGTGTGCAGCCACCTTCTCAAACGTTGGGGGAAAATACCTTCCCCCAACCCCTCGGTTAGTCTGTTGTTGACCACACACATCCGTTGAACCTGTTTGTGCACGACTCTATTCTGAGTTACAGAATTTGAGAGATGGAAAGGATCTTTTACACCCTAGGGTAGAATCATGTTATTTACTGATCAACAGACTGAGACCCAACTAGATTAGATAATTTTTTTAAATAGTTTGCAACTATTTAAATATTTTTATTTAAATATATTTTATAATATTTTAAGTTGCCCACTATGTTCACTTCATGGCAAATAGATGGGGAGACAGTTGAAAGAGTGGCAGACTTTATTTTTCTGGACTCCAAAATCACTGCAGATGGTGACTGCAGCCATGAAATTAAAAGATGCTTACTCCTCGGAAGGAAACTTATGACCAACCTAGACAGCATATTAAAAAGCAGAGATGTTACTTTGTCAACAAAGGTCCGTCTACTCAAGGCTACGGTTTTTCCAGTGGTCATGTATGGATGGGAGAGTTGTACTATAAAGAAAGCTGAGTGCCAAAGAATTGATACTTTTGAACTGTGGTGTTGGAGAAGACTCTTGAGAGTCCCTTGGACTGCAAGTCCATCCTAAAGGAGATCAGTCCTGGGTGTTCATTGGAAGGACTGATGTTGAAGCTGAAACTCCAATACTTAAGCCACCTGATGCAGAGAGCTGACTCATTTGAAAAGACCCCGATGCTGGGAAAGATTGAGGGCAGAAGGAGAAGGGGACGACAGAGGAAAAGATGGTTGGACGGCGTCACCAACTCAATGGACATGGGTTTGGGTGGACTCCAGGAGTTGGTGATGGACAGGGAGGCCTGGTGTGCTGTGGTTCATGGGGTCGCAAAGAGTCGGACACAACTGAACGACTGAACTGACTATGTGCCATGGAGAAGGAAATGGCAACCCACTCCAGTATTCTTCCCTGGAGAATCCCATGGACAGAGGAGCCTGGCGGGCTACAGTCCATGGAGTTGCAAAGAGTCAAACACTACTGAAGTGACTTAGCATGCACTATGTGCCAGGCACAATTTTAAGCACCGAGGATACAACAGGGAAAGAAGTTGGGGGCGGGAGGGAGACAGACAAAATTCCTTGCCAGCAGGAAGCTTACATTCTACTGGGGAGCTTAACTGTGGCAGGCAGAGAACTAGACACATGACAGATGTTAAACTTCTTCGGCCCCAAATCACACAGGTAGTTCAGGACAGGACAAGAACTCAAGCCACCTGATTCCAAGATTACTGCAATCACTACTCTGCCACAGTTGGATACTGGTGGTAAAGCAAAGAAAAGTCACATTCCTTGTCGTTATAAAGCTCACATTCCAAGCTGACAACAGTAGACAGTGGTTCCATTACCAAGGAATGGAACAATGGACAAAACAGAAGGAGAAAGGTGGTGCAACTGGTCATTGTTTTTGTCAACTACAAGACATTTAACGTTTGAATTTTTTTTGTTTTAGGTCTTCAATTTTTTCTTCATTTTGGTGTCAGAGTAGAAAAACAGGAATTAGTGTTCTGGGATGTTAAAAGTAGTCATTAAAAGTAGACTGACAACATGAGGGCAGTGGTTACTTCTGGTGAAGAACTAATAGCTCCCTTGGGGAGGAATATTCTTGGAGTCTCAATAAAACTGCAACAGTCTAGCTCTTAAATTGTGTGTAAAACCCTTGGGTGTTCATTTTATTGCTTCACTGCTACATATATTCATGTACATTTCAAATATTACATGATGAACATGGGAAGAGAGGGAATGATTTGAAGAAGTCCGGATATGCAACCAAATACCAAGGAAAGAAAATCTAGAGCATCAATGAATAAAAAATAAAGACATTGTTAATTAAGGTTATGTAACAATATGACCCAAAGGCAAAGATAAATAAAATACTGATGTTAAAGTTAACAGCCTTTAACATAAAAACTAATAATGGCCCTCTTTCTCTTCTCCCCACTTCATATACTGGACTCAAAAGTCACTGTGGGGATGAATCAGGAAACGATACAGAGTGCTAGTTTATGCCTTTGTTAAACCCCGAAAACCACTTATGAGCTGCAGTTTGTCTTCATCTATGTACTCTGCAGATTCATACACAGAGCAAGAGTCCCTTTACTGCACGCAGTCTGTTCTCCCACTTAAACTTTCTTTCTGTGACCCAGTGTCCAGCCCGGGGTCAAACGACACGATATGACCAGGACAATAGTCAAAATGAGTCATCCTCCTACCCAAAAAAACGGCTATTATCCCACTATCAATGTCCGCGAGCAGGAATCAAAGCTGAGTCTTAAATGCTCCGAGCTGGTTGAGGGGGCTGTCTGTCTTAGCCATCATCACCACTTAAACTAGTGAAAGTTAATTCCCCCAAGGAATCCAGCCCGGGGCAAACCTTCCCCAACGGTACCACTGAGGGGGCAGCACTGAAACGTTCTGGATGACTCAGTCACCCGTTTCCAAATATTATCTAACTAGCTTCGCCCCCTCCGCTTCGAGTGTCCCCGCAGTTCTTTAAAGACCCTGAGAGCATCGGTCTGGGCACACCTAGGCCTCCCCTCCTGAGATAAACCCAACGCTCTCGCTGCCCCACGCGAGGCGTCATAAGGGCGGTGGAAGGGAGTGAAGGAAGCAAACGGGCCGGGGTTCCGGCCCAGCAGACACCTGCAACCTAGGCCTGGGCCGTAGAACCCGGTTCCTGCCCGGGGATCCTTTCCCGACCTAGAGAAGCAGGCGCCCGGAGCGGTCCTGCGGAGGACGCGGAATCTCGGAGTCCTCGCAGGCCGACGGATGGGCAGGGTTCGGGCCGAGCGCGGCCGCCTCACCTGCACTTACGTGGGCCTGCAGGAATAACCGTAGCACCAGACCCAAGACAAATTCCGACGCAATCATGTTGGCAAGAAGCCGTCCCCGCCGCGCAGGCCTCGGGGCATGGACGCCAGCGAGGGCGGGGCCGCGGGGCGGGGCGAAAAAGCTCTGACTCCGCCCTTCCCAGGCCAGAAGTCCGCGAAGCTGTCCGCGGCCGCCGGGGGGCCCGTGCCTCTCTTCGGCCACCGTAGTGGAATGAGGGAGCGGGGACGGGGGAGGAAACGGTTTCCCGGCAACGAGAAAAAACAACCGGAACCATCGACTCCAGCTCTAAGAGAACGGAGAGGTGAGGCGGTTTACCCCATTTCCTCTTCGAAATAGAGACCTCGCCTTTTCCCTTAGTCTCTGGTATTTTCTCAGGATCCCCTCCCGCAATCTGGGAAGCCGAGGACAGGCTGGGAACCCAGTAGTCCATTTTGCGAGTCTGAAATCCCAGATCTCGACGACCCGCCCCCCAGTAGACCTGTGGTCCCTCTCCGACCGCCCTCCACTCCCCGTATCGGTCCAGGGTTTCTTCCTCTCACAACCAATGATTCAATGCTTCACCTCCTGTTCCGTCAAAAAAAGAAGAAGAAGAAGGAGAAGAAAGTCCACAGATTCGGCCTCGTTAAGCTTTCTAGACCCCCACCGAGACCCCTACCACGACTTCCGGGCTTATTCGGCAGTGACGCTGTCACAAACAGGCCAGGTCCCTGAGTGTTGTTTGCAGACTCAGTAGCCCAACCCGCTGCTTAGCATCTATCCTTATCTTGGCCCTTGTATGCTAAGAGAGAAAACAAAACAAACAAACAAAAAAGTAAGAATCCCAAACCTTTTGAGGCTGGAATTGCTATGTCGTGACTTTGCCCCCAGCTCTCTCGCCCCACAGCCTCTTCCACAAATATAGAGAGGCTTCGACGAAGCGCCCTAGGTCATACTTCAGAAGTGGAAGCCAGGGGAATGACTTAAGTCCGAAACATATTCATTCGACAAGCTAGAGTAGTTTCAATGACTTACTTTTTTTTTTTTTTTTTAACACCTTAAACAAGGTTTTTTTTCGGCAATTTAAGATGAATTTTTAGCAATCAGTCTCTAAATTACTGTGGGATAGGAAAAATTACCCTTTTAAAGGGAGAGAGGAGAAAGTACTTAGTATCAATAGTGAAAATCTGTGATTTTTGTAATTTTTTAAAAATGATTTCACCTATTAAATATTTTTAATGTTCTAATAATGGAAAAGTTCAAAACTCTTTGGAAGAAATTGACGGACTTGGATTGTACTGGGGGGGAAAGGATTGAAGTCCAGAAATTTGGGGTCTCAGAAATAATTTGTGGTCTTAGTTGTGATTATCTGAGTGAAATGAGACAAATTTAAAGACAGAACTCTTTCATGCATCTCTAGGTACAGTAGACAGTTCCTCCCAAGGAGATGTCGATTCCGTTTTCCAACACCCACTACCGAATTCCACAAGGATTTGGAAATCTTCTTGAAGGGCTCACACGCGAGATTCTGAGGGAGCAACCGGACAATATACCAGCTTTTGCCGCAGCATATTTTGAGAATCTTCTAGAGAAAAGAGAAAGTAAGCTTTATAAAAATAGGCTTTAAAAAAAAGAGAGAGCGACTAAACGTTTGATTATGGTGAGACTTGTTTAAGACCAGCGTCATTCCACAGAAATCCTTTATGAGGCAGGGAGCTTTCAAATAAGAGTTTGTTATTTGAAACAGCCTTTGGGGGCTTCCGAGGTGGCACTAGCGGTAAAGTACCCAACTTTATACAGTAATACAGTAGAGTTAAAAGACACGGGTTCGATCCCTGAGTTAGGAAGATCCCCCGGAAGAGGGCATGGCAACCCACTCTAGTAGTATCGCATGGACAGAGGAACCTGGCAGGCTATACAGTCCATGGGGTTGCAAAGAGTCTGACACAACTGGAGTGGCTTAGAACACACACGGGTGCCTTGAATCACATTATTTCACATTATTGAAGGTTACCAGTTTATCACCCAGACCTGCTTTGTATTTCTCATGGACAGGTGGGGTGGAAGGGGAGCTCTGGAGAACACCCAGCCTAGCTCTTTTCCTGAATACTGTGCCTATGCCTCCCAGGCAGTTGACTGTCTCTTCTTCCCGGGAGGAGGGTTTGTGGTTTTCTTTATATTTTGACTCTCCTAACTTGAAAGTATTAAGTGTTGTAAAAAAAAAAATGTTATACTCCTTAGATTAAATAAATTGGTATTCGCAGGGGTGTATGAAACTGTTCCTCAATAATACAGAGAAAAACTGCTTTGAAAAGTGAACTTCCAGCTTGGGAAAGTAATTTATATTCTTTTTCTGTATTTCCAAGGTCCCATACTGTCCAAAGACTAAGATTCATGCTAACTCTTTGGCTGAGAGCCAAAACAGAGTTTCTTCACTTCCATAAATAAAATTTCCAAATTCTCAGCTATTAAGTTTCTACTAAAAACGCTGACTAGAACAACCATTTTGTTTAAGCTATTGTCATTACTTTTGATAACAGTATTCCAACAGAGTAGTAAAGGTGCCCGTGGTGTGGCTCAAAGGCAAAGAATCCTCCTGCTTATGCGGGAGACACTGGTTCCTGCATCAGGAAGAACACCTGGAGAAGGAGATGGCTCCCACTCCAGTATTATTGCCTGGGAAATCCTTTGGACAGAGGAGTCTGGCAGGCTACAGTTCATGGGGTCGCAGAGAGACACAGCTTAGTGACTAAACAACAACAAGAAACAAATAGTCAAAAGCAAATAAACATTCCATTTTAATCATTTTACAGAGGGAGGAAAGCTACCTGAGGCTTGAACTGAAACAACCCATACACACTACATAGCTCCACCTCCTTCTCCTCTTTGCTCTACCTTAACCAAGCTCAGAATCTCTGCCAATTTTCTGAATTGCTGGTCTTTTCCATTTCCGGTCAGTGTGAATATTTGTTACCCAATTTGAAACTTAAATGCCACTAAAAAAACTATTAAGAGAAATCCTTTAGAGTAAGAGGTAAATTGCAGTGAACATTAATTTTATTATTATAACATTAATTTTACAAACTCATGACTAAAAAGTCTTTTTGTTTATTTGATTTTAGACCTCAGAAACATCCCATTACAAAACCATGTGAGTCATTTGTTGCCAGATCATGATAATTAAAGTAACTGGTGATTCAGATTAATGGTCTCAGAATACAAACTTTCTAACTAATAAAAAATGGGTAAAACTATTTTGAAAAATATAAGTACCACACCCATTGCCACTCATATAAATGAGGTGATACAAGGATCAGAAGTTAGCCTGTCCAAAAAGACAAAAAAGAGTCTTCTAGCCTAGTCTCTCACAGAGTGCAAGAATTCCCTTGCCAGCATTCCTCATAGGTAATTACTCATCTTAATCTTGAAGATTTTTTTGTGACAGGAAATGTTTTAGTATATGACATAAAGTGATATCAAACCTCTAGGGAAAAGGTGGGCTTTTATCAAATGATCTTGAGATAAAGATGTTAAAAGATTAAATTGGATCTATTTCTTATATCATATACCAGGATAAAGTTTCAAATTGATCAGAGATTTAAATATTTTTAAAAATGAAACCATACAAATACTGGAAGAAAGCATGAATTAATTTCTCTGTAACATAAAAGAGGAAAAATTTTTGCTAGCTAAGTTACTATACTTTAAAAATCCAAAAGCAATTAAAGAAAATATTGATAAAATTGGCAACATAGAAATAGATTTTTACTTTTACAAAAATCACCACATGGGAAAGAAAACTACAAATGACAGAAAAAAAATTTGCAAATTCTATTACAGTGGGTTAATAAATATAGTGAATAAAAAGTATGTCAAAATCATGAGAAGAAAACAACAACCTTATAATAAAAATGGGCAAGTGATGTGAGCAGACAATTTGCACAAAAATAAGTGTAAATGACTCACCCTCAACATATGAAAATGTATTCAAAATAACCAATGATAACAGAATAACAGAAGCCCAAACCAAAACTAGACTGAAGTTCCACCACCCACCAACAGGACTCCATTCATCAAGTTGACAAAAAGCCAAAAGTGTGCCAGTTTATTATAGGCAACACTAGAGAGGAAATAAGCACTCATATACATTGCTGGAGGAGATGCAAAATGATAACAACCCCAAGAAGGGGACTTAGCAATATCTACCAAATTACATCTATTTTTACCTTTGACCTGTATTTTATTCACTTTTCATTGTGTTGTTACTTGAGGAAGCAACCCAAATATTCATCATAGGGGATTTTTTAAAATAAACTTGAGTAAGTCTACACTACTGATAAACGTGCAGCTATAAAAAAACAAGCAAAAATGAAATGAGGAAGATTTCTATGATGCTATAGAGTGATCTTCAGGGCATATTAAGTGAAAAAAGTAAGATAGAAGAAAACATGTTTAGTATGTACCAATTATCTAACAGAGGTATTGATATGAATACATAACTGTTCACTTATATTTTTAAATGGAGAATAAATCTTTCTAAAAATTATTTTTTACCCCTAGCAGGAGAAGGAAGAGTGGAGGGAATAGCATAGAAGCTAGACTTCTCTGACTGTATCTTAAATCAAATCATGTATGTTTAACATAGTTATAAAAACAGAATTAAAATTGTTCAGCAGTTTCTAAATTTAGAAGCAAAATGAAATAAATGAACCTAACTAGTATTAAATGGGTAACATGACCACAGAAAAAAGGATTATTTCACGTTACTTTATAACCCAGTGCTTTGTGCATTCCTGATGGATATAGCCTAAAAACAAAATGATGTTAAAAAAATATATTTAATTGTTTTCATCTATCACTGTTAATAATATTACAGTGTAGTTATTTCAAAGTTTTTATACATTGTAGGACATAGCAAATAATTAACTATCCTATTGGTATTAGGAATAGGATTTTTAGTGTAAGAAAAAGTACATACAAATATAAAAATGAAAGAAGTTAATAAACTCCCATAATTCTAAATTTGAATTGAAAAGTGTCAGTGTGATTTCATGGTGTATTTTCTCTTTAAAAAAAGACAATATTATTTTCTAGCTCTATACACTTTTTTAAAGGCCTCAAAACAATGACCAGCCCAGTATCAGTGAGCCCTTTGTCCCTAGATTGTGGCTTCTAACTACAGTTTTCCAAAAACCAGGGCTTCCTGGAGAACTAACCAATCCCGTGAACTGACCAGAAAGTATGCAAGATTAGCCTCATCACCTTGTTGTACCCGCAAGTAAGAAAGCTATCAAAGGTTATTAGAGTTGTTTCCATAGGACTCAGGAACATCTGAACACCTGAATAAGCTCATACTGCCCAATTTGGGACAATTAGAACATCAGTAAGATGAATAACGGAGAAGGCAATGGCACCCCACTCCAGTACTTTTGCCGGGAAAATCCCGTGGACAGAGGAGCCTGGTGGGCCGCAGTCCATGGGGTCACTAGGAGTCGGACACGACTGAGCGACTTCCCTTTCACTTTTCACTTTCCTGCATTGGAGAAGGAAATGGCAACCCACTCCAGTGTTCTTGCCTGGAAAATCCCAGGGACGGGGGAGCCTGGTGGGCTGCCGTCTATGGGATCGCACAGAGTCAGACACGACTGAAGCGACTTAGCAGCAGCAGCAGCAGCAGCAAGATGAATAAATGCAGGGGATTGAAATTCATTCCATTTCTTAAATGTTCATTAGTTCATAATTATTTACTGGAAAGCAAAACAAACAACAACAAAAAACTCCGTGAGATATCCTAAGGAACTTACTTATTAATCTAAAAATTGGTAAATAGTCAAACCTCTAACCTGCCTTTACTCTAAGAACTGTATTTCAGAGTAACCAAATAGGTAAAGTATTTTTTGTTGCATACTCCAGAAATAGAGAAGTAATAATCAAATTGAACACTGCCATTTTGCAATCCCTAAAGAAATTATCTAAGCGAGTCATCAATGGGCCCATAAAAACTGAAAAAGAGAAACAACCAGATATATATTTCCTAACAGAATTATACCATGCTACCTATAAAGTATTCTTGGGAAAAAAAAAATCAAACCTGAATCAGATCAAACCTGTAGATCTAACTGGAAATATACAGGAAGTTCAAAGGCAGAGGAACTTGTTAAAAAATTATAATGGGAATGGAATTAGAAATATCCAAACTGTGGAAAACTCCAAAGGAAAAATGACTTAATTTCCTCAATAAATAAATGGGAAGGAAAAAATGTAGGGTGGGAGATAGGGAAGTTTCAATTAAAAGGGATTTAAAAGACACTGCAAAAGGTTGTGTGTTTGGATCCTGATTTGAACAGATCAACAGTAAAAATAAATAAATAAAAATACACTAGATAATGGAGCTTCCTAGGTCGCTCAGTAGAAGATGCAAGAGATAATGGGTTTGATCCCTGGGTCGGGAAGATGCCCTAGAGTAGGAAGTGGCAACCCACTACAGTAGCTTTGGCTGGAAAATTCGCTGGACAGAGGAGACTGACGGGCCACAGTCAGTGGGGTTGCAAAGAGTGGGACACGACTGAGCAGCTGAGCACAAGCAATACTAGATAATGGGAGGAATTTGGATATTTGATGGTATTAAGGAATTATTGCTATTATTTTTAGGCATGATAATGGCATTTTGGCTTTATATCTCAGAGATGCATGCTGATGCAAGTATTTATAGATGAAGTAATAAGATGCTTGGGATTGGCTTGAAAATAATCAGAAGAAAGGGCAGGAAAATGAATGAAGTTACAAATAAAATAAGATCAATCATGAGCTTGTAATTATTGAATCTGAGTAATGTGCACTTGGAAATTTGTTATATTATTCTCTCTACTTTCTAAGCCTGAAATACTTCATAATGAAAAGTTAAAGAAAAATTCTATTTAAATATAAATACTTCTGTCTACCTGACTACATAATATGCCTACTTTTTTTTAAGAAAAAACTTCTCCCCTCTTTCATTTCTCCAAATTTCCTCACTATTCACTATTTCTTTTCATACATTTTTCTTATGTTTACTAATACATAATAAGTTTCTATAAGTATATAGTAATACATTTCTATACTGATATTTAAGTATTGGCATTTGTTCTCTACCATTCCCTTTTTATTATAACTTATATGAAAGCATCAAGTAGGTTTTTTAACTGCTTTTCTAAATATCCTCAAGGGTTCATCTGGTGTTTAATTCATCATCATCACTGGTTATATCCACAGCACTAGGCTCTGTACAATGTCAATAAAATTTTCAAGGGTAAATAAAGGACCTATAATTTCAAAAAGAAAGCATTTTATGTTACTAGTCTGCATTTACTTTAATGAACTTCAAACTAAGTCTGGAATTATATTTTTATTATTTAGAAACCAGCTTTGATCCAGCAGAATGGGGGGCTAAGGTTGATGACCGCTTCTATAACAACCATGCATTCAAGGTATGGTCCCGATAAGCTTTTGGATTTGGTTAATACTTCTCTCTGTCTCCAATACAGACATCCTTGGGATTGCCCATAATCATGAATATTGTGAAAGGCATTACAAATATCTTATGAAATCTTTTTAATTGTGCTATTCTTTCTGGAAATAAATTCTTTTCTAAGGTATCTGAATCGTGTACCATACTTAGCTTAAATTTACAGATGATCCAAAAAAAAAAATTTACAGATGATCAACAGGAAAAATGTACTTGAAAGAGATAGAATGATTACTTTCAGTTATTGTGCAAATGTTATTGAGTATCACAGTGCTTATCAATAGCAGCTGTGCAATAAACAGTGGTTGAATTAATGAACGCTATTTCATAAAATAAAATACATAAAATAAAACAATTATTCATTATTGTTGATATCTTACAAAAGACTGATTAGAATTAAAGATGGTCTAGAGCCTTCCAAAGCCTTTGACTGTGTGGATCACAATAAACTGTGGAAAATTCATCAAGAGATGGGAATACCAGACCACCTGATCTGCCTCTTGAGAAATTTGTATGCAGGTCAGGAAGCAACAATTAGAACTGGACATGGAACAACAGACTGGTTCCAAATAGGAAAAGGAGTTCGTCAAGGCTGTATATTGTCACCCTGTTTATTTAACTTATATGCAGAATACATCATGAGAAACGCTGGACTGGAAGAAACACAAGCTGGAATCAAGATTGCCGGGAGAAATATCAATCACCTCAGATACGCAGATGACACCACCCTTATGGCAGAAAGTGAAGAGGAACTCAAAAGCCTCCTGATGAAAGTGAAAGTGGAGAGTGAAAAAGTTGGCTTAAAGCTCAACATTCAGAAAATGAAGATCATGGCGTCCGGTCCCACCACTTCATGGGAAATAGATGGGGAAACAGTGTCAGACTTTGTTTTTCTGGGCTCCAAAATCACTACAGATGGTGACTGCAGTCATGAAATTAAAAGACGCTTACTCCTTGGAAGGAAGGTTATGACCAACCTAGATAGCATATTCAAAAGCAGAGACATTACTTTGCCAACAAAGGTTCGTCTGTCTAGTCAAGGCTATGGTTTTTCCTGTGGTCATGTATGGATGTGAGAGTTGGACTGTGAAGAAGGCTGAGTGCCGAAGAATTGATGCTTTTGAACTGTGGTGTTGGAGAAGACTCTTGAGAGTCCCTTGGACTGCAAGGAGATCCAACCAGTCCATTCTGAAGGAGATCAGCCCTGGGATTTCTTTGGAAGGAATGATGCTAAAGCTGAAACTCCAGTACTTTGGCCACCTCATGTGAAGAGTTGACTCATTGGAAAAGACCCTGATGCTGGGAGGGATTGTGGGCAGGAGGAGAAGGGGACGACAGAGGATGAGATGGCTGGATGGCATCACCAACTCGATGGACGTGAGTCTGAGTGAACTCCGGGAGTTGGAGATGGACAGGGAGGCCTGGTGTGCTGCGATTCATGGGGTCGCAAAGAGTCGGACACGACTGAGCGACTGATCTGATCTGAGAGCCTTCTCTATTAAGCCAATCTATTCAGTCTGAACCTGTCTTCTTCTCAGTAGCATTCTCAGAACCAGTCTTTCTCAACCGAGGCTCCTCGAGATAATTAAGCCCTAAGCCTAAGGCATCCATTGCATGTCAGGAATCAATGTCTCTCCTTTGTATCTAGACTGATTATGTTTATGTACCATCCTTGGGAAAATTGAGAAAATAATCACTTAAAGCATTCTATGTTCTGTGACTTCAATGAGGAACACTGGTTGAAAAAGGCCATGTGTGATCCAGCGTCTTTGGCACCAACTTGGAACTTGGTGGAAATTCAGGCTCTACCCCAGGTCTACCAAATCAGAAGTTAAATTTTAACAAGATCCACATAACTTGTAGATACGCCAGAACCTGGATGTAGTCTGAGAAACACTACTTTAGACAACTGTGATAATACATTAGCCATGAAGCATCATCAGGTACTAGAATTAGTAAGCAAAGGTCAAATTTTGATAATGTTACAGAGTAGATTTGGGGGATTTTCTGGGCAAATCACACTGAGACTTATTCTGTGAGTTCAAAAGTGAAGTTCCATCCATTTGTGCCTGCCAGACACAGAGGTGTTCTTTTTTTTCCATCTAACTAGATTTTCTGTGTTCCTGTTTTATTGAAAGCAAAGGAATAATGTTGAAAATTTTTAAATCTTAAGTCACATAGCAATTTTAGAGTATTTTTTCTTCTCTTGAATTCTAAAGGCTTTATTTGATTAGCTTATAAGTCCTTAAATTTATGTTTTATGAATTAAAGAAGCTCTTCCCATAGTTTGTGAATTAACAATGCTCCTCTTCTGGAGGAAGATTTCGGTAACCATGTCAAGATAGAACTGGTTTCCTTTTTTTCTATTTAAATCCTTCCCCACAGCAAAACTTACTTCTTTGACTTAGTTTTTAATTTACAAACTTCATTAAAAAGTCTACTTGGCTTCACATTATGGAACAAAATAGGATTTATTTCATTCCTATTTGAGGAACTGTTGGCATCTCTTTTTTATTCTTTGTTCAGGGTTCATTACAGCATCATATGAAGTTTTAGTATAAGACAATGGCTTGGTTTCAATATAAAACAATATTACACACATTCCAAAAGCAGAAGGTCAAACTTTTTTTAACCAGTTCCTTGGTCTTTAATATTTGTTTTGCTATTCCCTTGAGAGTTTTCTTTTTCTATCCAACCGGCTTTCCTTGTTTAAAAATATGTATTTAATTTCTAGTACTTATCAATAATTTAATCTTTAATCACCTTTAAAGAGTTTGATCCAAGACTTTATTGTTTTGGAAACATTACCTATTTGGACCTCTCCCCTCTCTCCAGGAGCAAGAATCACCTGAAAAACATGAGCCTGGAAAAGAAAATTCTCAGACATCTGTGAAAGAGAAGACAGCCTTAGTAAGTTATATTTTCCGTGTACTGTTGGGTTCCTACAAAAAAAAAATGACTTAATGAGAAACCTGTATGCAGGTCAGGAAGCAACAGTTAGAACTGGACATGGAACAACAGACTGGTTCCAAATAGGAAAAGGAGTACATCAAGGCTGTATATTGTCACCCTGCTTATTTAACGTATATGCAGAGTACATCATGAGAAACACTGGGCTGGATGAAGCAGAAGCTGGGATCAAGATTCCCGGGAGAAATATCAATAACCTCAAATATGCAGATGATACCACCCTTATGGCAGAAAGTGAAGAAGAACTAAAGAGACTCTTGATGAAAGTGAAAGAGGAGTGAAAAAGTTGGCTTAAAGCTCAACATTCAGAAAACGAAGATCATGGCATCTGGTCCAATCACTTAATGGCAAATAGATGGGGAGACAGTGGAAACAGTGGCAGACTATTTTTCTGGGCTCCAAAATCACTGCACATGGTGATTGCAGCCATGAAATTAAAAGACGCTTGCTCCTTGGAAGGAAAGTTATGACCAACCTAGACAGCATATTAAAAAGCAGAGACTTACTTTGTCAACAAAGATCGGTCTAATCAAGGCTATGGTTTTTCCAGTGGTCATGTATGGATGTGAGAGTTGGACTGTGAAGAAAGCTGAGCACCGAAGAATTGATGCTTTTGAACTGTGGTGTTGGAGAAGACTCCTGAGAGTCCCTTGGATTGCAAGGAGATCCAACCAGTCCATTCTAAAGGAGATCAGTCCTGGGTGTTCATTGGAAGGACTGATGTTGAAGCTGAAAGTCCAATACTTTAGTCACCTGATGCAGAGAGCTGACTCATTTGAAAAGACCCTGATGCTGGGAAAGATTGAGGGCAGGAGGAGAAGGGACGACAGGATAAGATGGTTGGATGGCATCACCAACTCAATGGACATGGGTTTGGGTGGACTCCGGGAGTTGGTGATGAACAGGGAGGCCTGGGGTGCTGCAATTCATGGGGTCGCAAAGAGTCAGACATGACTGAGTGACTGAACTGAACTGAACTGAAAATAATGATTTTGCTTTCTAGATAACTAGCAACAGTGATGTACTAACTGCTGGATCATTTTTAGCCCTGCCTCTTATAAAGAAAACTATTCTTCCCCTTAAAAAGAAAATCTTATTTTCCAAGATTGTCAACAGATGGGAAAAATCTCCCGAAGGAGAAGAACAGACCGAATTCACAGTCTCAGCCTTGATCCTTCAGATTCCTCTTCCACTCGGGGAACTTTTCACTAATCAAGGCTGTCCCCACCACACAGTGGCAAAGGTTCAGACATAACAAAGGAAATTTGTTATGGGGAAATTATTCTCATGGGGAATTACTTATTACAGTCAAATTAAATGGCTTCACTCAGTGAGTCCTACTCATCTTCCATGAATTTCACTCTACAAAATTCTGCCTGATGGCCTACATCCAAGCAATGGTGGGTTAGGCTCTGTCCACCCTCAAAATGCTTATATTCAGTGGTGTGCTAAAGCTAGCTGTTAAGAGACAGTTGTGCACATATCTACACCACCCCAAATATCACTTTGATATTTGAAATCAGCTATAGTGGGAGTATTAAGATCATCATAAATACTACAGATCAGGACTGTTTTTTTTGAAGAGCCAGTTGTTAAACATTTACTATAAACATATCACTGCCTATATGCTTCATTGTCCAGATCCAAGAGGACCAAGCCTAGTGAGAAGAACTCACTGTCTACAGTGTTAAAGGCCAGACTTCTGAATTTCTTTTCATATATTAATGTCCCAGTTAACTACCCAATAATTGACACCCAGAATGGGCATCCCCCTCCCCACAGCGGTGAGAGTTTTCCTTATAACCTTTATAATTTATTTCAGTGCAACTCCATCTGCTTAACACGAGCACGAGATACACTGGGAGGTCAGGAAATAAGGGAGGGAGTATCCTTTCCTTACATCTCTAATTAGATGCTCTTACAGAGATTTTTTGACTTTGAATTTTGGTCCCATTGATTTCTAACTTCAGCTTATTTCTTTTGCCCGTGTTAGGGTATCATCTCAGAGAATTTTATACCAATCTGTTTGCATTTTAATAAATTTCAAGAGCTGGATTTGCCTGTTTGTCATCGGGGGAGAAGGGGTTTAAATTAGCCCAAAGGTCCATTAGTAGGAAAATGAGTAAATTAATCAAAGTACATTAATGCAGTGGAATACAATGGTGCCATTAAAAAGTGGGCAGAATTATGTAGTGAATAACATAGAAAAAGAGAGGCAAGATTCATTGTCACGTGGAAAAAGTAGTTGCAGAACATTGTGATTAGCATGATCTCATTTCTTTAAATAAAAAGGCAAATATATACCCATATAATTACATTTGATATATAGAGAAATTTTATAAGGTTATATTTACTTCACCTATAATAACAGTTACGTCTTAGGTATAGAACTTTGTAAAACAGAGAAAACCTTCACTACCATTGTATTTAAGTTTTTAAATATATATGTATCACTTTTAAAATTTTAAAAATATATTAAAAGCTGTATGTCTATTGACCTGTACACTGAAGATGTGTGCATTTCACTATCTGTAAATTATACCTGTTTTTTTTAAAGAAGGAAACTATATGTAAAAATTCAACTGCTGCTGCTGCTGCTAAGTCGCTTCAGTCATGTCCAACTCTGTGCGACCCCATAGACGGCAGCCCACCAGGCTCCTCCATCCATGGGATTTTCCAGGCAAGAGTACTGGAGTGGGGTGCCATTGCCTTCTCCAAAAAATTCAACTAATCATGTTAAAACTGATTTTGTCACATTAAATAGATTCCTCTGTGGCATTTCATTTTAAATATATGGTTCTGATTAGCTAATCATTGAGAATTTACTTTAATCCATCTTGTGTAATCACCATTCTTTTGAACAGCACACTTACTATTCTTGGCATTTTTACCCTGCTTCAAGGATTCTGAGTTATTTCCCCCACCAAAAAATGTTAAATAAGAAGCTGTTAAATAGGAGCTATTTCAGGAGGGAAGAAATTGACAGCAATCTTTTACTGCAGAGACACATCAAAAATTGACAAAACAAAATGCCTACTATTTTGGCGTTCACTATTTGGTACCCCTATGGGCTTCCCTGGTGGCTCAGCAGTAAAGAATTTGCCTGCCATTGCAGGAGACAAGGGTTCAGTCCCTAAGTTGGGAAGATCCCCTGGAGAAGGAAATGGCAACCCACGCCAGTATTCTTGCCTAGGAAATCCCATGGACAAAGGAGCCTGGAGGGCTATAGTCCCTGGGGTCGCAAAGAGTCGGACATGACTTAGTGACTAAACAACAGGGACAGCGTTTGGTACATATACAATATGATGCTATGGAAGCAACCCATCTCAACGGTTACATCCCTAAATTGATTAAATTTAGGCATTTATTTTTATGGCATCAAAATATGGGGGATGTTTAAAAGTCTCTTACTTGTTCTCCTTTCCGGGAAGGAATCTCCTGAAGAAGACAAGGACATGGAAGAGAATGCTGCTCTCAAAATCCAGGCAGCCTTCCGGGGACACTTAGCCAGAGAGGAGGTAAAGAAAATGAAATCGAGTGATCTTGAAGAAGAGAAAACAGAGGAAAACGAGTGAGGAGACTGGCTTTACCCCCACAGAAAACAAGAAAAAAATCCAAATCCATCAACCTTGTTGTGATTGTCTTTTTTTCTTAGTGAGATTTGATGTCATGAAATAACATTTGTTGCTGTTGTGAAAAATCTGTCGTGAGCATTTGTTTAATAAACATGCCATTGAACACATGCCTCTTGAAGATTTCTCTGATATCATGAGTCTTATTTATACTTCTCCCAAGTGTGTGTCTAGAGGCCCTTGGATTTAGAGTTACAAAGCTGGATTTAGAGTGTCTGGCCTAACCATTATCTAATGAATAAATATTCTCTATCACATCCCTGAAAAATAATCCTTTGTCTCTTGTTTCACTCCCAGTAGTAGAGAATTTCACTGCCTTTCTAGAATGGTCCATTTAGTTTTTGAGTAACTCAAATTTATTAGAAAGATAAACTGAGTCAAAACCCTGTCTCCCTGGAAGTTTCACTCATTGCTTTTCGTTTATCGTGCATGCAGACCATCTTTTATTGAAAAAATGTATTGAGCACAATTCATGGGCTAGGACTTAGTAGTAAACATCTGCTCATGCAGCTGGCGGTTTGTTGTTTTTTTTTTTCCTTTTGTCTTGCTTTCCAGAACTGCACAGAACTAGACTAATGTATAATATTTGCAAAAAAACAAAACTTTTCATAACGTCATAGATGCTCTGTTCTTTAGCTAAAATTTCCCAAGTTTCTTTAAATTGTAAATGATAATACATGTTTCACAAACTCAGGAGCCCATGCCTTTTATTTTTCAGTGAACCACTCAGGCTCTCAGGGCCTTATTTTCGTAAAGTTTAGTTTTCCTTTTTTGAGACTTCCCCACCCTTGAATATCAAATAGACTGCAGGGTTCATGCCTTAGGCCAAAACTTGCAGTTGCCTTCCCAGAATAAAACGGAGAGAAAATGGAGTCTTATCTTTTAATTGGTGCTGTTGCCATCTACCAGCAGACTAAGGTAATGTTCTGCCTGATTTAAGAGACAAAGACTTTTTCCCTAGTGAATATATAACAGGGTAAAATAAGATGCCAGTTAACTTTTTCAATAACTCTATTATACATGGGAAGTGATTAAAACTGTGTCTTCCATGTAGTCAGTGTACACGCAGACACACACACACGCATACACAGACACATCTAGGGATGGTAATATTTTTGGTGAAGGAGGAAAAGAAAGAAATGGTGGCAGTGTTAGGACAAGGCATATGAATTAACTTTATTAGCATGTGTTTGATTTTCTTCTTATCTCTCTGGCTGCTCCTTTTCAATCTTCTCTGCTGCTAATTCGTCAACACCTCAGCCACCAAATACAAAATGCCCCCAGCCTTAGTCCTTGGACCTGTTTTCAAGTGATCACACTTACTCGTGGATCCCGTCCAGTCTTGGCTTTATTATTTTTTTTTTTAGTATATTATTTACTTATTTCTGGCTGCATCAGGTTTTAGGTGTGGCACAGGAGTCCTCGTTTACAATCTGTCAGCAAAATCTGTAGACTCTATGGCTAAAATTACCCGCCATCTAACCACTTCTGTTGTTGCCACCCTGGTTCTAGTTCCCATCATGTCTCTCATGACGCATCACAGTTCCCTCTATCTTGGTCATTGACACACTAATGCTGTACAACCCACTCCAAATTCAATGATTTCAAACATTTTTTCTCATGCTCAGTCGTGTCCAACTCTTCGTGACCCCATGGACTATAGCCTGTCAGGCTCCTCTGTCCATGGGATTCTCCAAGTAAGAATACTGGAGTGGGTTGCCATGCCCTCCTCCAGGGGATCTTCCCAACCCAGGGATGGAACCCATGTCTCTTACATCTCCTGCACTGGCAGGCAGATTCTTTACCTCTAGAACCACCTGGGAAGCGAGCTGGGCTGGCTGGGCTGGACTTTAGGCTCAAGAGCAAGTTCAGGTCTGCTGTAAGCTAAGGCTTTGTGGGTTGGCTGTGGAAGGTCTGCTTCCAGCTGTGAGCCCAAGAGTCATCTGCAGTCCCTTTGTTTCACGTCTCCTATTCAGAGCCTAGGCTGAAAACACTACCTGGGGCATGTTCTTCTCATGGTGGTCACAGAAGCACAAGCAGGAAAAACCAACAGAGGAGAATATTCCAGGCTTTCGCTCATAACACTCCCGTGGAGTAAGAGGTCACCTGGCTGAATTTCAAGGCAGTTTGAAGTCCCTTACAGGAAATAGAGTAATACTGTCAGGGGAAAGGAATAGTGGGTGCTGGACAGCAAACAATACCCTTCACAATATTTGAATCCACAGGGCTTCTCACTACGCCTGTACTGCCTATCTGTCACAAGCAAAGGCTGGGGAAGTATCGAGAAAAAAAGGAAATAGTTAAAACAGTGAATGAGAGCTTAACAAACACAGACCTGCAGGGATTTAAATCGCCTGCCACAGAAATTGCAATCTGAACGGGTGTTCCTTGGAGCTGTCCGATGCAGACAGGGGAACCTCCCAAAAGAAAGAGCTTTGGATTCTAGGAGAAGATGAAGATCATGTGAGAGAGAAAAAGCAAACTGTTTTTTTAAAACACACGCAAAATGTTGTTCTGTGGGAGGCTGCGTGTGAGAGTCTGTGAACATTCATTTTTCATAAAACGTTCATATTAACGTTTCATATGAACACTATCTAGAGAAAAAGAGTCTTCTGTCAAGATCATCAGTCCGTCCTTTTCAGTAAATGTAAGTCCAATATCATCTGGAGGGACATGTTCTCTGTTGTCCTGTGTACAGAGCTCGATCAGTGTTTCTATGAGTGAGAAATGAGGGCCAGATTACGAATCTGATTGTTGCTATGATTCTGTGCCTAAACAGGTATCATTCTTTTTTTTTTTAAGTCAGATTAGATTTTCTATAACAAAATGTGTTTGCCTTTTCATACAGTTATTCTAGTCCAAGATACTTTAACTTTTTAAATTTTTAAATTAAAAAAAAAAATTTGGCCCTGCCATGGCATGCAGGATCTTAGTTCCCAAACCAGGGATTGAGTTCGTGCCCCCTGTAGTCGAAGCTTATAGTTAACCATTAGATCTCCAGGGAATTTCCCAGAACACTTTAGTTTAAAATAATCTTCATTTTAAAGTGCTGCATTTAAAAAAATATTTTAGAACATGCATCAGTGTCACAATTTGCTAATTAAACAACATTTCTTTCAATGTTTAATAATTTTCCACACTCAGTAATATCATTCACTTTTGTCATTTTTCTAAAGCAAAATAAATACTTACTTCCCTAATTTCTCAATAAAATCCACCCAATCATTCCTCTCTGTACCTCAAAACAACTTGACTTTGAGTTTCGTAACATTTGAAAACATTTCAGCGGGTACTATATTTTCTTCAAACTGTGGATTCTCTCCTGTGAAATTTTCCCATGATCTTATTTTATGGGAAGGAGGAGAGGCCATACAGGAGCTAGCTACTAATTTTCCACATGCAGCTCTCTTGACATGAGGATATTTCTAAAGAGCAGTTTACAAACAGGACAAGAACTTTCACTCTTCATTTTTAATCCTATTTTTCCCATCTGTCTCTAAGGAGCATATAATCATGACCCAATTTGTATCAATTTATGATGTTGATAAACATTTCAAATCTGAAGTACTTTAGACAAATATAGCTACTGGGATTGACAGTTATTTATGCCCGTGAGGCTCTCAGAAGAGACTTAACATGGAAAATGCAATATTTCACAATATGAAATTATTTTCATGAATGAACCATGCTTGGAAGTAACCAGTCTCTGTTGTGTGGAGCAAAAAAAAGCAAATGCCTGCCAGGTGGTGTCATAGTAACTAAAATCTGGACAGCCACCATACTCATTACCACACACCTTGGCAAAGGATGTCAACACTCCAAAACCGAGAGATCACCAGAGGGAGTGTACCAACACTACCCGAAGGGGGTCATATATAAGGAAAAGGCGTCAACATTGGCCATCATTCTCTCGCTCCTGTCTCAGAGGATTCTGACCAAGAATGAAGGCATTTTATTCCACTGAAATGATATTACTAAGAAGTAGGGCTCAGGGCTTCCCTGGTGGTTCAGTGGTAAAAGATCTGCCTGCAAATGCAGGAGACACAGGCTCGATTCCTGGTACAGGAAAATCTCACATGCAGTGAAGCAACGAAGCCAAAGATCCACAACTATTGAACCCACGCTCTAGTGACTGGGAGCTGCACCTACTGAAGCCTGTGTGCCCTACAGCCTGTGTGCTGCAATAAAAGAAGCCACACCAATGAGAAGCCCACACACCACAAGAAAGAGTAGCCCCCACTCACTGCAACTGGAAAAAAGCCCACGGAGCAATGAAAACCAAGCACAGCCAAAAATATACAAATAAAAATTATTTTTTAAAAAAGTAGGGCTCAGTTTGATAAATCAGGCATTAAACCAATTTTGGAATCTATCAGAAAACTTGCTTTTGAGACAATAGAATGCTTGCCTTGGAGACCTAACAATAAGGTAAACAATCTTGATGGTGAGTTTAGATTGCTTGCTTTTAGATTACTTCGCTAACTTAAGCCTTCAGCAGTAAGTACGAGCTACTTCAGTCCAGGTTACACTCTCCCTCAAGGCAGCTTGTGTCTACTGACTAGTCACCGCTGTGGTACAAGGGCTTGGCCTTTTGCCTCAAAATGAGGCAACCCTGTAGGGCCATCCCAGCTCTCAGTCACAGTATTGACTGAGCTTGTATTGCAATTTTATCACAGTCCTATCCAGTCCTGCATCCCTACCATCCTAACAGATATCAGTCCTGAATGTTCAGTTCAGTTCAGTCGCTCAGTCTTGTCCGACTCTGCGACCGCATAAATTGCAGCACGCCAGGCCTCCCTGTCCATCACCAACTCCCGGAGTTCACTCAGACTCACGTCCATTGAGTCGGTGATGCCATCCAGCCATCTCATCCTCTGTCGTCCCCTTCTCCTCCTGCCCCCAATCCCTCCCAGCATCAGAGTCTTTTCCAATGAGTCAACTCTTTGCATGAGGTGGCCAAAGTACTAGAGTTTCAGCTTTAGCATCAGTCCTTCCAAAGAACACCCAGGACTGATCTCCTTCAGAATGGACTGGCTGGATCTCCTTGCAGTCCAAGGGACTCTCAAGAGTCTTCTCCAACACCACAGTTCAAAAGCATCAATTCTTCGGCGCTCAGCTTTCTTCACAGTCCAACTCTCACATCCATACATGACCACAGGAGAAACCATAGCCTTGTTGTACCTTTGTTGGCAAAGTAATGTCTCTGCTTTTTAATAAGCTGTCTAGGTTGGTCATAACTTTCCTTCCAAGGAGTAAGCGTCTTTGAATTTCATGGCTGAAGTCACCATCTGCAGTAATTTTGGAGCCCAAAAAAATAAAGTCTGACACTGTTTCCACTGTTTCCCCATCTGTTTGCCATGAAGTGATGGGACTGGATGCCATGATCTTTGTTTTCTGAATGTTGAGCTTTAAGCCAACTTTTTCACTCTCCACTTTCACTTTCATCAAGAGGCTTTTGAGTTCCTCTTCACTTTCTGCCATAAGGGTGGTGTCATCTGCACCACCCTTATGAGGTTATTGATATTTCCCTGGCAATCTTGATTCCAGCTTGTGTTTCTTCCAGTCCAGCGTTTCTCATGATGTACTCTGCATATAAGTAAAATAAGCAGGGTGACAATATACAGCCTTGACGTACTCCTTTTCCTATTTGGAACCAGTCTGTTGTTCCATGTCCAGTTCTAACTGTTGCTTCCTGACCTGCATACAGATTTCTCAAGAGGCAGGTCAGGTGGTCTGGTATTCCCATCTCTTGAAGAATTTCCCACAGTTTATTGTGATCCACACAGTCAAAGGCTTTGGCATAATCAATAAAGCAGAAATAGATGTTTTTCTGGAACTCTCTTGCTTTTTCCATGATCCAGCGGATGTTGGCAATTTGATGTCTGGTTCCTCTGCCTTTTTTAAACCAGCTTGAACATCAGGAAGTTCACAGTTCATGTATTGCAGAAGCCTGGCTTGGAGAATTTTGAGCATTACTTTACTAGCGTGTGAGATGAGTGCAATTGTGTGGTAGTTTGAGCATTCTTTGGCATAGCCTTTCTTTGGGATTGGAATGAAAACTGACCTTTTCCAGTCCTGTGGCCACTGCTGAGTTTTCCAAATTTGCTGCCATATTGAGTGCAGCACTTTCACAGCATCATCTTTCAGGATTTGAAATAGCTCAACTGGAATTCCATCACCTCCACTAGTTTTGTTCATAGTGAGGCTTTCTAAGGCCCATTTGACTTCACATTCCAGGATGTCTGGCTCTAGGTGAGTGATCACACCATCGTGATTATCTGGGTCGTGAAGATCTTTTTTGTACAGTTCTTCTGTGTATTCTTGCCACTTCATCTTAATATCTTCTGCTTCTGTTAGGTCCATACCATTTCTGTCCTTTATCGAGCCCATCTTTGCATGAAATGTTCCCTTGGTATCTCTAATTTTCTTGAAGAGATCTCTAGTCTTTCCCATTCTGTTGTTTTCCTCTATTTCTTTGCATTGATCACTGAGGAAGGCTTTCTTATCTCTTCTTGCTATTCTTTGGAACTCTGCATTCAGATGTTTATATCTTTCCTTTTCTCCTATGCTTTGCCGTTCTCTTCTCTTCTTTTCACACCTATTTGTAAGGCCTCCCCAGACAGCCATTTTGCTTTTTTGCATTTCTTTTCCATGGGAATCGTCTTGATCCCTGTCTCCTGTACAATGTCAGGAACCTCTGTCCATAGTTCATCAGGCACTCTATCAGATCTAGGCCCTTAAATCTATTTCTTCACTTCCACTGTATAATCATAAGGGATTTGATTTAGGTCATACCTGAATGGTCTAGTGGTTTTCCCTACTTTTTCAATTTCAGTCTGAATTTGGTAATAAGGAGTTCATGATCTGAGCCACAGTCAGCTCCTGGTCTTGTTTTTGTTGACTGTATAGAGCGTCTCCATCTTTGGCTGCAAAGAATATAATCAATCTGATTTCGGTGTTGACCATCTGGTGATGTCCATGTGTAGAGTCTTCTCTTGTGTTGTTGGAAGAGGGTGTTTGCTATGACCAGTGCATTTTCTTGGCAAAACTCTATTAGTTTAGTAAATTCTATAAGTTTAGTTAGTATTAATACCTCATACCAGTGGAATCATGTAGCATTTTTCCTTCTGTGATTGCCTTATTTCCCTTCCCATAATGTCCTCCAGATTTACCCATGCTGTTGCAAATTTCCTTCTGAAAATCCTGACGCTGAATAATATTCCATTGTATGTATGCACGAGTTTCTCTATTCATCCATCTTTCCTCTTTCTATTACAATGGAAGAGCTAATGGTGAAGGCTTACCTTTAATTGACAATTGAATATTAAAGTGGGAAAGAGTAGCAAAGGTCGCTCAGCTGTCACTTTGGGCTTCATATCAGATTGTTTGGGGGAGCCGTTTAACTGTTCAGAATCATCTCCACCGTCCTCCTTTCTGCTCTCACCTAGATCTTCTTTTCAGTGTCTACCTGTTGTCAACACAGACCAAAGGCTGAGCCTGCTCTAGAAATAAATCCAGATCCACTTAAGCCAATTAGCACCTTCATCCCTTCAGGCGACTCTTATTATTCCAAGACCAGACATGTGATGCGATTTAAGCCTATCTAATTAGGAGAGAAGCTCTCAACCAGGGGCGATTTCGCCCCAGGAGACATCGGACAATGTCTGGAGACATTTGGTTGTCACAGCTCAGGGTGGGGAGGATTTCTGCTGTTTGTACCTAATGGGTAGAGCCCAGAATGCTTCTTGTTAGTGTTAGAGTTAGTCGCTCAGTCCTGTCTGACTCTTTGTGACCCCATGGACTGTAGCCCACCAGGCTCCTCTCTCCACATACTTCTTACCATCCTACAGTGCTCAAGACAGACCCCCACATTCCCAAATTAGACAACCCAAATGTCACTAGTGTCAAGTTCAAGAAATCCTGAATTAGGCATTAAAAATGTCATGCGCTTGAGAGGGAAACAAGTTTAGAATAAAACTGACCTGGTAGGAAGTAGAGCAAAAAAGTGGAAAGACACAGTATCTGTCCCTTTACTGATGGTGTTAGGTCAATGACCTGCTGAATCAAAGCTGAAGTCCAAGGACTTTCTACTTGTTTGAGCCAATTAATCCCCTTTACTTTTTTATTCCATTTTAAACTTTTCTTTTATATTGAGGTATAGCTGATTAGGGCTTCCTTGGTGGCTCAGCTGGTAAAGAATCCACCTGCAATGCGGGAGACCTCAGTTTGATCCCTGGATTGGGAAGATCCCCTGGAGAAGGGAACAACTGCCCACTCCAGTATACAGTCCAGAATTCCATGGACTGTATAGTCCACAGGGTCACAGAGAGCTGGACACCACCTAGTGACTTTCACTTTATAGCTGATTAACAGTGTTGTGATACTTTCAGGTGGACAGGGAAGGGACTCAGCCACATATTTCCATGTATCCATTCTCCCTCAAACTCCCCTTCCATCCAGGCTTTCACATACAGTGAGAAGAATTCCCTGTGCTCTACAGTAGGTACTTTTGTTAGTTATCCACTTTGAATGTTGCAGTGTGTACATGTCCATCCCAACACCCAAAGTCCCTAACTATCCTTTCCCCCAATCCTTCCCCCTGGCCACCATAAATTCATTCTTTGAATCTATTTCTGTTTTGTAAATAAGTTCATTTGTATCACTTCTTTTTGGAGTCTGCATATAAGGGATATTATAGGATATCTCTCCTTCTCTGTCTGACTCACTTCACTCAATATGACAGTCTCTAGGTCCATCCATTTTGCTGCAAATGGCATTATTTTATTCTTTTTAATGTCTGAGTAATATTTCCTTGTATACATGTACCATATCTTCTTTATCCATTCCTCTGTCAATAGATGTATGAGGGCTTCCATGTCTTAGCTATTGTAAACAGTGCTGCAATGAACACTGGGGCACATGTGTTCTTCAGGACCGTGTTTTTCTCCAGATACATGCTCAGGAGTGGGAGTGCAGGGTCATATGGTAGCTCTATTCTTTAAGGAACCTCCATACTGTCCTTCATAGTGGCTGTACCACTTTCCATTCCCTTCAACAGTGTAGGAGGGTTCCCTTCTCTCCACACCCTCTCTAGCATTTACTGTTTATGGTAAATCCCCTTTATTTTTAGTAGTTTTAAGCTGCAACTGATGTTCTTCTAAACTTTTGAGTACTGTGTAAAAGAATGGAAAGGAGAAATGTAGATATGAAAAAAAGGGAAAGAGAGGAAAGAACCTAAGATAGCGACTAAAGAGAACAGCAGCTACAGCCTGATCTGCAGAGAAAGATAACAAGTGACTGTCCACCAATCTGGCCTTTCCCACCTACCATTTGAGAGTCACTGGAATTATTAACATTGTAGAGGATGAAAGACATACATAGTCATGATTTTGTCTTTCCTCAAGGAACCACAGACATTCATCAAGGAAATAAAACAAAACATCCACCAAAAAAGAGTACAGGAAAGATAAGAGAAAGGATTTTTTAAAAACATGACACAAAAAGCACAAACCATAAAGGAAACAGCTGATAAATATGATCACATTAAAATTTAAAACTTTCAAATATCAAAAAAACACCATAAGCAAAGTGAAAAAAACAGCGCAGAATGAGAGGAGGTATTTGCAATTCAAAATGCATAAAATTAACAAAAGATTAGTATCCAGAATATAACTCCCACTCAGTATAAAAGCTGTGCATGAGAATGGTAAACACTAAATCCATGATAGAGATGACTGTGGAAGGATCAGAGAAGAGTAAAAACAGAGAAGGGAACGAAAAGGATCTCAACAGTGTATAGTCATCCTTTGGGAGCCATAGGGGATTGGTTGCAGCAGCCTCCATGGACACAGAGTGTCCACTGTGTTTCTCTGTTTTCTTTAATCTGAAGCAAATTAAGACAATGAATGAAAATCCATACAATAATTTAATGAAACTAGGTGAGGGAAACACGAGAGTATTTTTTAATATCTTTTATACAAAGCTATGATTTTTCCACTACTCATGTATGGATGTGAGAGTTAGACGATAAAGAAGACTGAGCATGGAATAATTGATGCTTTTGAATTGTGGTGGTGGAGAAGACGCATGAGAGTCCCTTGGACAGCAAGAGATTAAACCAGTCAATCCTAAAGAAAATGAACCCTGGATATTCATTGGAAGGATGGATGCTGATACTGAAGCTCCATCCTTTGGCCCCTGATATGAAAAGCCAACTCATTGGAAAAGAGTCTAATGCTGGGAAGGACTGAGGGCAGGAAGAGAAGAGGGTGACAGAGGATGAGACAGTTGGATGGCATCACCAACACAATGGACCTGAGTTTGAGCAGACTCCAGGAGATGATGAAGGACAGGGAAGCCTGGTGTGCTGCAGAGGTCACAGGGTTAGACATGACCTAGCAACTGAACAACAACAGCAGATCCTCTATTCTAATTTGTATCTTTCATATCAGTCAGTTCAGTCAGCTGTGAACTGACTGTGTCTGACTCTTTGCAACCCATGAACTACAGCACAACAGGCCTCCCTATCCATCACCAATTCCTGGAGCTTGTCCATTGAGTCAGTGATGCCATCCAAGCATCTCATCCTCTGTCGTCCCCTTCTCCTCCACCCTCAATCTTTCCCAGCATCAGGGTCTTTTCAAATGAGTCAGCTTTTCTCATCAGGTGGCCGAAGTATTGGAGTTTCAACTTCAACATCAGTCCCTCCAATGAACACCCAGGACTGACCTCCTTTAGGATGGACTGGTTGGATCTCCTTGCAGTCCAAGGGACTCCCAGAGTCTCCTCCCACACCACACTTCAAAAGCATCAATTCTTCGGTGCTCAGCTTTCTTTATAGTCCAACTCTCACATCCATACATGATTACTGGAAAAACCATAGCCTTGACTAGATGAACCTTTGTTGACAAAGTAATGTCTCTGCTGTTTAATATGCTGTCTAGGTTGGTCATAATTCTCCTCCCAAGGAGCAAGCATCTTTTAATTTCATGGCTGCAATCACCATCCACAGTGATTTTGGAGCCCAGAAAAATAAAGTCTCTCACTGTTTCCACTGTTTCCTCATCTATTTGTCGTGAAGTGTTGGGACTAGATGCTATGATCGTAGGTTTCTGAATGTTGAGCTTTAAGCCAACTTTTTCACTCTCCTCTTTCACTTGCATCAAGAGGCTCTTTAGTTCTTCTTTACTTTCTGCCATAAAGGTGGTGTCATCAGCATATCTGAGCTTATTGATATTTCTCCCACCAATCATGATTCCAGCTTGTGCTTCATCCAGCCCAGCATTTCTCATGATGTACTCTGCATATAAGTTTAAATAAGAAGGTGGCAATATACAGCCTTGACGTACTCCTTTTCCTATTTGGAACCAGTCTGTTGTTCCATGTCCAGTTCTAACTGTTGCTTCCTGACCTGCATACAGGTTTCTCAAGAGGCAGGTCAGGTGGTCTGGTATCCCCATCTCTTTCAAAATTTTCCACTGTTTATTGTGATCCACACAGTCAAAGGCTTTGGCATAGTCAATAAAGCAGAAATAGATGTTTTTCTGGAACTCTCTTGCTTTTTCCATGATCCAGCGAATGTTGGCAATTTGATCTCTGGTTCCTCTGCTTTTTCTAAGTCCAGCTTGAATATTTGGAAGTTCATGGTTCACATACTCTTGAAGCCTGGCTTGGAGAATTTTGAGCATTACTTTACTAGCGTGTGAGATGAGTGCAATTGTGCAGTAGTTTGAGCATTCTTTGGCATAGCCTTTCTTTGGGATTGGAATGAAAACTGACCTTTTCCAGTCCTGTGGCCACTGCTGAGTTTTCCAAATTTGCTGCCATATTGAGTGAAGCACTTTCACAGCATCATCTTTCAGGATTTGAAATAGCTCAACTGGAATTCCATCACCTCCACTAGCTTTGTTTGTAGTGATGCTTCCTAAGGCCCACTTGACTTCACATTCCAAGATGTCTGGCTCTAGGTGAGTGATCACACCATTGTGATTAACTGGGTCGTGAAGATCTTTTTTGTACAGTTCTTCTGTGTATTCTTGTCACCTCTTCTTAATATCTTCTACTTCTGTTAGGTCCATACCATTTCTGTCCTTTATCGAGCCCATCTTTGCATGAAATGTTCCCTTGGTATCTCTAATTTTCTTGAAGAGATCCCTAGTCTTTCCCATTTTTTTTTTTTTTTTCCTCTATTTCTTTGCACTGATCACTGAGGAAGGCTTTCTTACCTCTCTTTTTTATTCTTTGGAACTCTGCATTCAAATAGGTATATCTCTCCTTTTCGCCTTTGCCCTTCTCTTCTCTTGTTTTCATAGCTATTTGTAAGGCTTTCTCAGACAACCATTTTGCCTTTTTGCATTTCTTTTTCTTGGGGATGATCTTGATCACTGCCTCTTGTATAATGTCAGAAACCTCCATCCATAGTTCTTCAGGCACTCTGTCTATCAGATCTAATCCCTTGAATCTATTTGTTACTTCCTCTGTATAATCGTAAGGGATTTTTTTAGGGCATACCTGAATGGTCTAGTGGTTTTCCCTACTTTCAATTTAAGTCTGAATTTGGCAATAAGGGGTTCATGATCTGAGCCACAGTCAGCTCCGGGTCTCATTTTTGCTGACTGTATAGAGCTTCTCCATCTTTGGCTGCAAAGAATATAATCAATCTGATTTCAATATTGACCATCTGGAGATGTCCATGTGTAGTCTTCTCATGTGTTGTTGGAAGAGGGTGTTTGCTATGACCAGTGTGTTCTCTTGGCAAAACTCTATTAGCCTTTGCCCTGCTTCATTCTGTACTCCAAGGCCAAATTTGCCTGTTACCCCAGGTATTTCTTGGCTTCCTACTTTTGCGTTCCAGTCCCCTATAATGAAAAGGACATCTTTTTTGCCTGTTAGTTCTAGAAGGTCTTGTAGGTCTTCATAGAACCGTTCAATTTCAGTTTCTTCAGCATTACTGGTTTGGGCATAGACTTGGATTACTGTGATATTGAATGGTTTGCCTTGGAAACGAACAAAGATCATTCTGTTGTTTTTGGCATTACATTCAAGTACTGCATTTTGGAGTCTTCTGTTCACTGTGATGGCTACTTCATTTCTTCTAAGGGATTCTTGCCCACAGTAATAGATATAATGGTCATCTGAGCTAAATTCACCCATTCCAGTCCATTTTAGTTCACTGATTCCTAAAATGTCTATGTTCACTCTTGCCATCTCCTGTTTTTGTTTTGGCTCCATATCAATAACCTCAGATATGCAGATGACACCACCCTTATGGCAGAAAGTGAAGAGGAACTAAAAAGCCTCTTGATGAAAGTGAAAGTGGAGAGTGAAAAAGTTGGCTTAAAGCTCAACATTCAGAAAACGAAGATCATGGCATCTGGTCCCATCATTTCATGGGAAATAGATGGGGAAACAGTGGAAACAGTGTCAGACTTTATTTTTCTGGACTCCAAAATCACTACAGATGGTGACTGCAGCCATGAAATTAAAAGACGCTTACTCCTTGGAAGGAAAGATATGACCAACCTAGATAGCATATTCAAAAGCAGAGACATTACTTTGCCAACAAAGGTCCATCTAGTCAAGTCTATGGTTTTTCCTGTGGTCATGTATGGATGTGAGAGTTGGACTGTGAAGAAGGCTGAGCGCCAAAGAATTGATGCTTTTGAACTGTGGTGTTGGAGAAGACTCTTGAGAGTCCCTTGGACTGCAAGGAGATCCAACCAGTCCATTCTGAAGGAGATCAGCCCTGGGTGTTCTTTGGAAGGAATGATGCTAAAGCTGAAACTCCAGTACTTTGGCCACCTCATGCAAAGAGATGACTCATTGGAAAAGACCCTGATGCTGGGAGGGATTGGGGGCAGGAGGAGAAGGGGACGACAGAGGATGAGATGGCTGGATGGCATCACTGACTCAATGGACGTGAGTCTGAGTGAACTCCGGCAGTTGGTGATGGACAGGGAGGCCTGGTGTGCTGCGATTCATGGGGTCGCAAAGTGTCGGACACGACTGAGTGACTGATCTGATCTGATCTGATCTTCATTCTTTCTGGAGTTATTTCTCCTCTGATTTCCAGTAGTATATTGGGCACCTACCAACCTGGGGAGTTCATCTTTCAGTGTCCTATTTTTTTGCCTTTTCATACTGTTCATGGGGTTCTCAAGGCAAGAATACTGAAGTGGCTTGCCATTCTCTTCTCCAGTGGACCACGTTTTGTCAGAACTCTCCACCATGACCTGTCCATCTTGGGTGGCCCTAGATAGATAGAGCTAGGGATGGCTCATAGTTTCATTGAGTTAGATAAGGCTGTGGTCCATGTAAACAGACTGATTAGTTTTCTATGATTGTGGTTTTCAGTCTGTGTGCCCTCTGATGGAGAAGGATAAGAGGATTATGGAAGCTTCCTGATGGGAGAGACTGACTGAGAGGGAAACTGGGTCTTGTTCTGATGAGTGGGGTCATGCTCAGTAAATCTTTAATCCAGTTTTCTGTTGAAGGGCAGGGCTGTGTTCCCTCCCTGGTATTTGACCTGAGGCCAAACTATGGTGGAGGTAATGAAGAAAATGGCAACCTCCTTCAAAAGGTCCCATGCACGCACTGCTACACTCAGTGCCCCCAACCCTGCAGCAGGCCACCACTGACCCACACCTCCTGGGTCATGCACCGGCAAGGCTGGGTCAGTCTCTTGAGTCACTGCTCCTTTCTCCTGGGTGCTGGTGCACACAAGGTTCTGTTTGTGCCCTTCAAGAGTCTGTTTCCCAGTCCTGTGTAAGTTCCGGTGGCTCTATGGCACGGATAACGGTGACCTCTTCCAAGAGGGCTTATGCCATACCCAAGCCTGCTGCACCCACAGCCCCTGCCCCTGCAACAGTCCACTGCTGACCCGTCCCTCCTCAGGAGACACCCAGACACAGTTCTGTCTCACTCTCTGGGTCCTGCTGGCAGAAGGTATGTTTGAGTATTTCTGGTGGGTATGGGATTTGATTCTAAATGTGATTTCGCCCCTCCTACCATCTTGCTGGGGCTTCTCCTTTACCCTTCGATGTGAGGTATCTCCTCAAAGTCACTCCAGCACCAGGCAGCTGCCACTCTAGCACCTACGATCTTGCTGGGGCTTCTCTGCCCTTGGATGTAGGGTAACTCCTCACAGTCAACATGGATCAGCCATATGTATACATGTTTCATATAAATTTTACCAAAAAAATTTTATGAATTCTTGCAATTCATTAAGAAGAAAAAATTAGACAATTGGGCAAAAAATATGAGCAGAAACCCGAGTCCAAAAAGCAAATGGGAAAAACATGTTCAGCCTCCCCATTAAGGAAAATGTAAATTAAACAATAATGGGATACAATTTCTCATTCATAAATTGGCAAAATTTAAGTCTGACAGTAATGAGTGGATCCTGTGAAACAGTTGAAACTCACATGGCTCTTGGGGATGAATGTAAATTGGCACAGAAGCTGGCAAATGTGTGGACAATAAGCACACCCATTAGTGGGGAAGAAGGTCAGTATATAATACCCCTCCCTTCCCACCCCAAATTCTGAAGCAACTGACAAAAAGGAGGAACACCGGGATCAAAAGACATTGTTTAGAAACAGAGTATTTGGGTGGAACTGTGGCTGAATTTAATCAGCAATTAATATAGCTCGGAATAGATAGTGAAACCATCTCCCACGTATCAGTACAACTGCTATTGGGACTTGGCGTCTTCTCATTTGGGGAGAGAGTGAGAATGGTTTTGTGAGAAGATGGAGACACAGTGTGGATTTCGTTGTTGTAATGAAAGCTCACAATAGGCTCAGCAGGATATATAGGCATTCAAGTACCCGAAAGCATAGACTATACTAATTACTAAGCGGCTGTCCCTCAGCTTCAAGCCCGCCTTCCGGTTGGCTCTGTGATGCTGGGCCTGGGCGCCACATGCCACACCTCACTCCTGTCCTTTGCAAGCTGGACTCTTTTGTTGTTGTTTAGTTGCTAAGTTGTGTCTGACTCTTTTGCAGCCCCATGGACTGTAGCCCACTAGGCTCCTCTCCATGGGATTTTCAAGGCAAGAATACTGGAATGGGTTGCCATGCCCTCCTCCAGGGGATCTTCCCAACCCAGGGATCAAACCCGTGTCTCCTTCATTGGCAGGAGGATGCTATAACCACTGAGCCACCAGGGAAGCCCTGGACCTCTTTTAGGCTCTTACAGTAGGGCCACGAGGGAGACTGCAAGGCTGAAGGAGAAGGTGACACGTGCTCATTTCTGTCCATTTCCTATTGGCTTCCTCTGCCCGTCGGTTTCGCTGTGCTTCTTCTCACCCCAGGGCAGTGTCCAGTCCTGAAGCAGCTTAGCCCAGCTTTCCAACAGTCACAGCTGGCCTCAGCACGCCCCCTCAGAGGTGCCAGCCCCAGCCGAGATGTGTTCCTCCTCAGAGGTCTGACTTCCAGCTCCGTGAGCCCCTTTCACTATGTTTCTAGGTTTGGTTGTTGGTTTTTAACTTTTATATCATAGTATAGCCGATGAACAATGTCGTACACAACTCCGGTACACAGTGAAGGGACTCAGCCGTACGTACACATGTATCCATTCTCCCCCAAACTCCCTGCCCATCCCGACTGCCACAGAACACTGAGCAGAGTTCCCTGTGCTCTATAGTAGATCCTTGTTGGTTATCCATTTTTAATATAGCAGTGTGTACATGTCCATCCCAAACTCCCCAACTATCCCTTCCCCTTCTCCTTCCCCCTGGCCACCATAAGTGTTTTCTCTAAGTCTGTGAGTCTCTTCTATGTTTTAAAAACTCCAGCTTCTTCTCTTTGTTCCTCCAGGCCTAACAGTTAGTAGCTGCTTCCTGTAATTTCTATCTCCTTAATAGCTGAGGTTCCTCTATTAACTTTTTCAGTCACCATGTTAACAATTCTTTACACCTGATTAACAATTCTTTATGTTACATTCTATCTATTAAGATAACTATAGAGGGTTTTGTTCCATGATTACATGGTGTCTAATTCAGATGGGAATCAAAATATCAGTTTTCTTTTTTTTTTTTTTCCATTAAGAAGAGTGGGACGCAGGCTTCTGGATGAAGTTGGAAGACTGAACATGTGCATCTAATTCTGTGTCCTCCAGTAACCCCACAAAAACAACAGCAAGTGGATTTTTGTTTGTTTTTTACATTCTAGCATGGTTAGTGCAATAGGAAATGAGGCAAAAATCAACAAATTTTAGAAACTGGAAACTAGATTCAGCTGAACTGAGAGCTCCAAATCCCAAGCCTAATCCGAGGAAGGCTGAGCATCAACACAATTCGCACCACCGCATTGGCAGGAATATGCAGGACTCATTAGTTAAAGGGGGGAGGTGGCAGGCGATGTAAAAGAAAATGGCTTAAAAGCTGCTTAAGCAGCAGTCAGATCCTTAGATTCCTTTCTCCATTTCATGCCACTGGGAACCTGCCCCAACACACTAGCAGAAATCCGGAGGTTTGCAATCCAGAGAAAATAGCATAGTCCCCAGACTGGGAGATACAGGCCCCCTTGAGGGCAGAACCACCTCGCCCAAAGAAGTGTGGCGTGACCACGAGCACACTGACTCGTGAGTCCAGAGACATCCAACCCTTTTTCCCATTCCTCCCCCACAGCATAGGGAGAAGAACCCTAACCTTCCAGATGAGAGACTGGAAGGTCCTTCTCTGAAGACTCTTATGGAAATAACTGGCATTAGGAGTTCTCCACAAACAGCCCATCAAATCACTTTGAAACTCAAAATCAACAAGATGACCCATGTGATAGCAAATGTGATCCAGTCAGTTTTCTGGTTCTTTATTCTTGAATAAAATCATTCTTGATCGGCCGAGGATTATGAGATATATAGACAGTTGGTCAAAGCTACTAACGCAGAAAACAGAGTGGTTTTCTTTTCTTTTTTTTTTTCGTTTTATTGCTTTTTGGCTGTGCTGGGTCTTCCTTGCTGCATGCAGGCTTCCTCTAGTTGCACTGAGCAGGTGTGAGGGCTTGTCGCTGCAGTGGCCTGCCTTGTTGCAGAGCACAGGCTCGAGGGCACTCGGGCTCAGAAGTTCTGGCTCGTGGACTCAGTAGTTACAGCACACGGGTGTAGCTGCCTCGAAGCATGTGGGATCTTCTCGGACCAGGAGTGGAACCCGTGTCCCCTGCATTAGCAGGCAAATTCTTAACCACTGGACCACCAAGGAGCCCTAGAAAGCAGAGATTTTTAAAAATTAAATTAGCTTTATAAGATAGGCTATTCAGGGAGAAGAAATCTTTTTTTTTTTTTAATTCCAGTGATATCCTCAGAGAGGAGAGAGATTACAACCAATTTTTTTCAAAGGATAAACACTCGGGCAATGAAAAGAAAAGCTCTCAGAAATGTCAAACTTGGTTACAGATTTTTAAAACTCAATGAAGTTGGCAGTTCCTCAAAAAGTTAAACATAGAATTGCCATATGACCCAGCAATTCCACTTCTAGGTGCATACCCAAGAGAACTGCAAACATATGTTTGTACAAAATTTGTACATGAATGTTCACAGCAGCATTATTCGTAATAACCAAAAAGTGGAAATAAACCAAATGTTCATCAACTGATGACTAAGTAAATGAGATGTGACATATCTATACATTTGACCTTTGAAAAACAGAGGTTTGAATTTCTGGAGTCCACTTACACCTGGATTTTTTTTTTCCAATAAATGCAATCAACCCTTTCTATTTGTGGATTTCACATCCTCAGATATGGAAGGTTGACTGTATTCTATGCCATTTTATATAAATGACTTGAGCAGCCATAGATTTGGATTGATTCTGGAAATCCCCATGGATAGTGAGGGACCACTCTACAACGGAATATTATTCTGCCCTAAAAAGGAATGAAATATTGTCAAATGCTGGAACATGGATGAACCAGGTGAAAGAAGCCAGACACAAAGTCCACATATTGTATGATTCCATTTATATGAAATGTTCAGAATAGGTGAATCCATAAGAGACAGGAAATAGATCAGTGTTTTCCAGGGGCTGGAAGTAGGAGGCAATCAGGATTAACTGCTAATAGGCACACAGCTTCTTTCAGGGATGTTGGGAATGTTCTGGAATTTAATAGCAGTGATGGCTGCACAAAATAGTGAGTAGACTCAAAACCACTGAAGTATACACTTAAAGTTGTAAATATGCTATATGAGACATATTTCAATTTTAAAATGCTATTAAAATAAAATCAAGAGAATTGAAGGGAAAAATTGAGGAAAGCTCCCAGAAAGGAGAGTCAAAGGAAAAAGATGGAAAATAGGAGAAAGAAAATTAGAAATTTAGAGAGAGCAGGAAAACAGAATAGGAGAAATTATCCAAGAAATAATTCTAGAAACAACTGAAGGACATAGGTTTCCAGATTGAGGACCCTATGGGTGTCCAGAACAATAACTGAAAGTAAATCCACGGCAAGGCACATGGAGAAAATTTGTGACTACTGGGGACAAGAAGATTCTACTTATTTCAAGACACATATAGATCCCACATACAGGGTAAGAGATCAGAAGACTTTCAAGCTTCTCAATAGCTACACTGTATTGGAAATTTCTTCAAACTTCTAAAGGAAATAATTTCAAGCCTAGAATTCTATACTCCACCAAGCTATCATACAAGTGTGAGGGTGAACAAAGATGTTCTCAGACATGCAAAGTGTGTTAGGTATCTTCCATTGTCCCTTCCAGACCTTCATCCCGCTCTGTGTACTCAGAGAATTTTTTTTCACGGTCTGCATCGGTGGGCTCCCTTGCCTTCCAGTTTTGATAACAAAAGGCACCATCAGGAGGTCAGAGGACGCAACAAGAGCAAAGGAATGAAATTTGTTCCCCTCACTTGGCTTCTATGGATTGTCTCCATCCCTCTATCAAAGGCCACAGCTCTCATCACACACCGTCTCCTACAGTTACTGCCCGAGTTCTGGTAACTCCTCCCTCCCCTTGATCCTTTAAGCCTTCCATCAGCATCTGTGAGGCTCTGCCCCATCTCTTACTGTTTTTTACTTTTTCTTGTGTATCTGCTGCATATACCAGCACTGCATTTCCACCACTCTGGAGTCCATGTCTTAAAGCAGCCATTTGTTCTGACAGATCTCCAGGTCAGCTAGAACTGGGGTGACTTAGGATGGGCTCAGCTGGACTTCTTTACTTCATGCTTTGGAAGCTGGGGCAGCTGCTTTTCTCACTGGAGGTCTGTGAGATGGAAGCAACTCTGCTCCACAGGCCTCTCACCCTCCTTGGATCGGTAGGTATGTTTCTCTCATGACAGTGGCAGAGCCTCAAAAGAGCAAACACAACACAGGCTTCCTCTTAAGGCCTAAGCTTGGGACTGGCATGGTCTCACGTTCACCCACATACTATTGGCCAAAAAGTCATCCAAGCCCAAAGAAGTGAGACAGGGAATTACACTCTACAAATAACAATACCATGTAAGGATATGGATAAAAATAAGGATAAAGAATTGAAGTCAGTTATTCAATCTGCTGGTCCCATCTTCGTCATTATAAATAGCCCCTTTTATTAAATCCACCTCAATTACATTATTTGAATGTGCCATATGTTGCCTTCCAGACTCTAGACAAAAGTAAGAATAGATATCAAAAAAGGACCGAAGAAAACCATCCCTAAAAATGGGATTCTAATATTCTATAGCTATTCTAATATTCTATTTAATAAATATTAAATATTTATATTCATATATATTTATATATGCTATTTAATAAATATTAAATATTCTATTTAATAAATATTAAAAATATTTATTTCTTTGACTGCACTGGGTCTTAGTTGAGGCAGGCAGGATCTTTGATCTTCATTGGGGCATGAGGGATTTTTTTTTAGGTTGAGGCATATAGGATCTAGTTCTCTGACCAGGGATCAAACCTGGGCCTTCAGAATTAGGAGTGCAGAATCTTAGCCACTCACTGGACCACCAGAGAAGTCTCTATTACTCTCATATTTAAGAAGCACACAACTAACTTTTTTACCAGGAGAAAATGGGATACTGATAATCCATGGCATTTAGTGGCATCACAGTGACTCAATTTATCATTGGTGTTGCAAGGGATGAAGTTCAGGTGGTGGGCAATAGAAATAAAGTGACTGTGATACTTAGTCACCATGGTGACAATAGCTATTATAAAGATTGTAGAGTCAGATGGCTGCTTCTGATGGCTCCAAAGAGAGTAAGAAGGGAAAAGGACCTGTTGAAAACTTTTAATACCCAACTCAGAACCAGGTGGAAAATCAGGAAGTCTCAGTGTTTGCTCTAAAGAAATACTTCTCCTCCTGTAGCCTCTGGATTGATGTGGGTGAGGATCAAGTCTAGAAAATGATTTTAATGTGGCAGAGTTGCAAACCCAATTAAATACTCAAACCCTTTGGTTTAAGTCCCTTACAATAAGTGGAGGGTATGATGGGAAAGGCCTCCCTGGTGGCTCAGTGGTAAAGAATTTGCCTGCAGTACAGGGGACCCAGGTTCAATCTCCAAGTCAGAAAGATCCCCTGGAGAAGGAAATGGCAACCCACTCCAGTGTTCTTGCCTAGAGAATCCCATGCACAGAGGAGCCTCACGGGCTACAGTCCATGGGGTCACAAAAGAGTTGGACATGACTGAAGTGAGTGAGCATGCACACACGGATGAGGAAGAAGGAAGATTCCAAGGTATGGAATGGAGACATTTGTGCAGACACAGATGAAACTGAGACCTTGAATATGCAAATCCTTCTAAACCTTCCCAAATGAAAACCTTTCAATGACCATGCCAAGAAAATGTGATTTCTTCAGAAACCACCTCCACTATGCTCAAGGAGGGTTAAATGGCAGCACAGTTCAGATAGTAAAGTACAAGACATGTGCCCGGAGGAGACAGATTGTTTGCCAAAAGAAGTGCAGGATTTCATTAACTTACATCAACTCCTGTAAAGAGTTCTGGGGAACATGCATTTAACTAGATTCTAAGGTTGCTAGACAAACAAGAATGTAATTGAAGGCCTAATTACCTAAAATATTTTGAAATGGGTGCTCAACTGGAAAATAGGATGTAATGTCATGGTTTGAGCACTTGGGAAGAGGTATTAATATTCAACTAGGTTAGCCAATCTTGACAGTAAGCTATAGCCAGTAAGACTGAAATATCAGACATGCTATAGACAGAGGTCTAAATGCTAAAGAATGTGAGGATGCTAAAAAGGATCTATTATATGCAACCTACTCAACCATTCAGCAGCCATATTTCCTCAGGAGTTCCTGGAAGGTATTCCATTCTTCAAGGAATTAAAAAATAAATTCAGTTCAGTTCAGTCGCTCAGTTGTGTCTGACTCTTTGCGACCCCATGAAACGCAGCACACCAGGCCTCCCTGTCCATCACCAACTGCCGGAGTTCACTCAGATTCATGTCCATCGAGTCGGTGATGCCATCCAGCCATCTCATCCTCTTCCTGCCCCCAATCCCTCCAATTAACCTGACCCTAATCCAGGTGTCTCTGTGGTAAATGTAACCTAATCCAGGTGGCTCAGGCCCAATGCTTGGCAGGACTCTTTGGAGACACAGAAGCCACAGGTTTGATCCCTGAGTCGGGACAATCCCCTGGAGTGGCAACCCACTCCAGTATTCTTGCCTGGAAAATGCCCACACAAATGCTAAAATCTGAAGCCCCCCACCTTGGTCCACTAGTCAGAGTGTGCTTATGAAAGTCAGGTAAAAGATCCACCTTCCTTGGAAACTCAGTGGGACCATGGATCTATTTTTATGGTTCCCAGTCTCAGAAAATATACTTGGAACAGACACACGTAATAACATAGTGGTCCCATGACCTATGGAGTGCAGTCTATTATACAGAAAGGAGGGCCAAGCAGAAGGTCCCCAAACGCCTTACCCCAACCCATTCTCCTCTGCTGAGCTAGTAACCCAAAAACAAGCTAGAAACCATGCCAGAGGAATCACAGAGTTAGTGTCACCATTAAAGACTTGAAAGAGGCAGAGGTGTGATTCCAACCACATCCCCATTTAACTTCCTTTTTTGGCTCTTTCAAAAAACAGATGGTCTTGGAGAATGGCTGTAGATTATCACACACTTAATCAGTGATGCCATTTGCAGCTGATTCTGGATGTGATATCTTTGCTGGAACAAAGCAACGGAGCCCTTGGAAGCTGGTATGCAGATAGTAGCCTAACAAATTCTCCCCCACTCCCCATTCCGATGGCCAAAGTTAATCAGAAGCAATCTGACTCCAGGTGGCAGAGACAACAATATATTTCACTGTAAAGGCACCTGCTCTTTGTCATGACAGTCTAGGGAGACCTTGATTGTCTTGGTACCCTAAGAACATCATACTAGTCTGTCACATTGGTGTCATGATAGAAAGCTCAAGGATTTGCCACATCAGCAGCATTCCTAAGGATCTAGAGGTCTAGATCATGTCAGGATATACTCTGACAGGCACAGTGCTTGCCTCTTTGAATTTTAGAGGCAACATATACCACATATGATCGTGTTGCTCCTACCCACATATCAGGAAACTCATCATAAGGCTGTCAGATCAATGGTGAGTGAGACAGGTAGTGCCTTCTCCATGAAGATGACTTCATGGAAAAGAACAGGTCAAGGAAAGTTTCTTGGGGGGAGAAGAGGTATGGGATCATATGTTGGAAAGAAAAGATGAGTCCATCCGAGTCAGGGGAAACCGCTATAATACTCAGGTATTTTCATTCAGTTTTGTTTCAAAAACCTAAAAAAAAAATATTGTACATTAATGATATATGTGGAATCTAGAAAAAGGCACAGATGAACCTATTTGCAAAGCAGAAATAGAGACACAGATGTAGAGAACAAACATATGGACACCAAGAAGGGAAAGGGCTGGGATGAATTGGGTGGTATTGACATATACACGCTATTGATTGTTGTTGTTCAGTCGCTACGTCATATCCAACTCTTTTCAACCCCATGGGCTGCAGCATGCTAGGCTCCTCTGTCCTCCACTATCTCCCAGAGTTCGCTCAATGTCATGTCCATGAAGTTGCTGATGCTTCTCACAACAGGGCTATGGTCCATGAAGGAGACGCACTATTGATACTCTATATGAAATAGATAACTATTGAGAGCCTACTGTACAACACAGAGAACTCTGGTGATTTAAATGGGAAGGAAATCCCAAAAAAGAAATATATGTATATGTATGACTGATTCACTGCTGAACTGCAGAAAATAATGTTATAAAGCAACTATTTATTCCAATAAAAAAATTATTTTATTATTGCCAATAAAAAAATTTTTTAATTTTAAAGCTCAGGAAGAAGTATCAATCTTAAATTACAGAGGTCACACAAAGCTCAGAGCATTAGCAGGAGTAGGGACCATAGGCTTGCTTCTACCCAGGTTCTTCAAGTCCAAACCCCACTGTAATAGTCTTTGCCACCAATGCCATATCTGGCTCAAATGATATTAGTAGGTGACCCAAAATGGGGGAAAAGAAAGTGGTGCCCCTGGGCAAACCTGGATGGAGCAGCACTATGGCCACTCTTAGCTGCTATACCCAGGGATGATTTTTTAAAATTATTTTCATTCTATAACAACCTAGGTCCCTTGAAGGACAGACTCCTTCCTAGGAGTAGACTGTGGCTGGCCTCGAGGTGGTTTCTTTCTGGAACTCTTCGCTCAAGGTCCCCAAATCCACACTCAGATGCCAGAGAAAGGATACCCTGCCTAGTTTTGCCTTCCCTTTGGAGTAGGCGAAGTTGGAAGTAAGGGGTAACCCTCAAGCATCTCCCGGACAACTGGGAAAAGGCAGGAGCCAGGGGACTCCAGCCAGTCCGTCATGGGTCTCATTTGTGACACCCCGCAGAAAGGAACCCTGAGATGCGGGCTGGACTACATCCCTCATGGGAGAAGGAAATCCGGTGTTCTTGCCTGGAGAATCCCAGGGACGGGGGAGCCTGGTGGGCTGCCGTCTATGGGGTCGCACAGAGTCAGACACTACTGAAGCGACTTAGCAGCAGCAGCAGAAAGGAACCCTGAGATGCGGGCTGGACTATATTCCTCATGGGAGAAGGAAATGGCAACCCACCTCTAGGCAATTCTTGCCTAGAGAATCCCGTGGACAGAGGAGCCTGATGGGCTGTTGTCCATGGGCTGTTGTCGCACAGAGTCGGACACGACTGAAGCGACTTCGCATGCAGGCATTGGAGAAGGAAATGGCAACCCACTCCAGTATTCTTGCCTGGAGAATCCCAGGGACAGAGGAGCCTGGTGGGCTGCCGTCTATGAGGTCGCACAGAGTCGGACACGACTGACGCGATTTAACAGCAGCAGCAGCAGCAGAAGCAGCTACATCCCTCACCGGCGTCTGCCCTTGTCCCTATCCCTCCAGGAGAGAAGCTGTATCAGGCCAGCGTCTGCTAGTCAGGGGCCAGCTGGGGCTGAGGAGGCGGGGCCGGGAACGTCGTGAGGATTTGGCCAGGTTAGCAGCCTTCGGATGGGGGGTGGAGAGAGAGACTTGGAGGCCCAGGCAACTGGAGCGCGATCCTTGCTCCTCCTCCTCCCCGGGAAGAAGAACAGGCTTTCAGATACCAGCCTGCTGAGAGCGCTCCCCCTTCCCCGACGGGGCTCCCAGCATCTCCCGGCGGGGAGGAGCGAAGTGCTGGGCGCGGGGACAGCCGGGGGCGTGAGTGGCTGCACCGTGTCAGCAGTCTGGCTGCGGGGGTGGCGCTGGGGGGTGGAAGGGCGGCCGGCGGCGCCCTGAGTCGGGGGAGCTGCTCTGGGGTTGAAATACTGCAGTGGGAGTTTTAGGCAGCGTCATGATTTGTGTCTCCATCACCCTGTTGTTAGCGGCGGTGTTTTTATTGTGGTTTAGCACTCTGCAGTGCCTCGCCTCTCTCAGGGTTCTCCCGCCAGCCCCTCCCACAGCCTTCCCCGCCTCCGCCCAGGGCCCCAGGCGCCCTCCACCCTGCCCCAGCAGGCCTCCGGTTCGGTCTCCCCTCCCCACCTCGAGCCAGGAGAGCGTGGGGCTAGGGAGAGGACAGGCGCGATGCTAAGGTACTAACTGTATTAATGAGAATGGCAAACACACATCCTCTCCATCTGGCGCCACAAAAAGAGATGCTGTTGGGGATGCAATTACCCACTACAGGAGAGAGTAAAATATTTGTCAGGTTTCGCAATGAAATTATTAATAATAGCCCCAATTACCAAAACCCTACTAATGAGATGAATACAAATCGCCCTTCCTGCTTGCAAGAGGAAAAACAGGTTGAAGAGAATCCAAAAGGCCGTTTGATGGCAGGAATCTCTGCCACTCAGAAAGGCATTTTCTGTGTTTGGGGATTCTGGGGAGCGGAGCTGGAGAGGACGTTCCAATTGTTGGTGACGCACGCTCTGACATTACAAGCTGTGGTTGTGTGTCCGACTGTCTATCTTGAGCTGGGCTCCCCGGACTCCAGAGGGCTCTGGACAATCCCCAACCCGCATGACAAGATGGCCAAGAACCCCCGACCCCCCAGTCACTGTTCCCAGGCTGTCTGTGCAGCCTTCCAGGTCTCCTGCAGAAAGTGGTTGTAGCCCACTTCAGGCCAGATATTTCTGCTATTTCCGACATTTTTTTTCCTTCATGAAATTTGTATATAGCAGAAGCTGGGTTTGCTTTAGGAAGAGCATATGCTTCATATTTATTGGAATAAGTTTTCTAGTTCCTTAGCATTCTGTTCACTGATATTCCGTATGTTAAAAATATCTCTGCTTTTTCCCCTGATACTCTAGTAGGCAGCCACAGTTTTCCTCTCTAGCTTTTCTGGGTAGAAACCAGAACCTGCTCTCCACAGCCTGGGGGAGTATTCTATACCTTTGGAGAGGATGACCTGATTTCCTACCCATGAAGACAAAGACAGTTCTTACTCTCCACCTGTTTTATGGATAATGGTATCAGGCAGCCAGATTCTAGGGAGCTAACTAATATAACTTATAAAGAAAAAAACTAAGGCCAAAGACTTTGTCTCATCCTTAAGTACTCTGCCCTCTTGTAGGTCTTTAATGTGTTAAGTGGAGGAAGCAAAAAGAAGAGACTCTGAACACTCCTGTAAGTCTGGGATTCAAGGAGATTGCAAATCAGCTCAGCAGGTCCACAATTCCCAGGAGGAGTGGGCCATAATTCCCTGGGGACCTCACACGCTAAGCCCACACTCCAACAGGCTCTGTGATTTCCCAGGGGTCTGATGGGAAGGTCTTTGCCCTTGCTGATCTCCCTGAGACACACAGGGGCTACTATCTCAACAACGGGAAACTCATTTTTATGACAGCCTCAGTGACAAGAGAATAATGAATAAGCTGGAATTATCCACATTTGAAAAACAGAACCTGGAGTTAAAATAGTAAAAATCAATATCCAAATTCATATGTGCGTGTCGGTATGCGTGTGTATGTGTGGGAGAGAGAGAGAGAAAGAGAAGGGTGTGATAGAGAGAAAAGAAAGTAAAAAAGGCAATGTGCCTGGTGGTCCAGTGGCTAAGACTCCTGCTCCCAATGCAAGAGGTCTGGGTTTGATCCCTGGTCAAAGAACTAAGATCCCACAGGCAGCAACTGAAGATTTTACACGCCACAATGAGGATCAAAGTTCTGGCCTGCCGTAACTAAGACTCAGCACAACCAAACAAAATAATTAATTAAAAAAAAAAAAAACCACAGAGAGGGACTGAGACAGTGGTGTAGGGTCAGGGAGATGTTTACAAATAAGACGGAAGAGCAAACCTCTTCTTGAAGGTGACCTCAGCCTCATATGCCCCTCATCAGGTAGAAGAGTGGGATGGAGGATGGAGTTGCTGAGGCCAAGGGTGATGACTCACTTTTCTGAGCCCAACAGCCCATCAGAGATCTCCTGAAAACACCCACCCCCTCATCAGCCATTTATATCAATCAGGACAGCTTGTCGTCTTGTCTGAGCCAAGAAACTGCACAGATCAGGGTTGCAGGTCATGGCTTGGTAAACCCACTAGCAGGTCAGGTCCCCACCCTGGGCCATGACCTGTCTTCTCTGGACCTGACCTCAAAGAGGTTGCCTAAGCAGATCAAACTCAGGAAGTCCATTTGCTTCAATATTCTTTTGTAAGCTGGCTATCTCATATTTAAAATGCCTTTCCTCATGGAAAAAACACCACATTGGTTCATTCACTCAACAATTGTTTATTGAGTACCAGGTGCTGAGGACACAATGATGAAAAACAGACATAGGCATTATGGTCTCAGATCTATCTATTTAAAAGCCATTTAATCAATAATGAAGGCAAGCTCCTTTGTGTGTGTGTGGGAGAATTCCATTTTGAGCTCCATCTCGGGCTACCTGGAAAATAGCATTCCCTGCCTTGGCAATAGCAGTCGAAACTCCCACCTGGTCCCTTGAGCAACCGCAACCACAAGTAAGAGGTGCAAAAACCAGTATCTGTTGAGGGCCTACTGTATGCCTGGCGGTGCTCGCACTTCACATACCTCTGTGAGATGCGACTCTGTGAAACAGACACAATTGCTCTTGCTTTACAGATAAAGAATCCAATTCTCAGAACCTAAGTAAGTTGCCTAAGCCCGTTGCGGAGCATGGGCTCTAGAGGGCTGGCTCATTAACTGTGGCTCTCGGGCTTAGTTGCTTCACCATTCATGGGATTATCCCAGAGCAGGGATCATCCCGGAGCAGGGATCAAACCCATGTCCCCTGCATTGCAGGCTGACTTTTAACCACTGGACCAGCAAGTAAGTCCCTAAACCAGGAGTCTCTAAGAGTCTTTGCAGTCTCCTGGTTTTGATCCCCCTACCTAAGCATCTGAGCCATTTTCTGCTTCCTCTCATTTCATAACCTATTGTTATGAAATTGTTATGGCTATTGTTTCGGAACGGCAAGGCTCCAAGGGTTGACTCAAATGGACATATAAGAACATGTTGATAAATCAAGGCCTTTCCCAATCACATACCTAGTTAGACCCCCTCTGTCAGGTTCCAAGGGGCCACTCCAGCCACTGCCGTCAACAGATGTCTTTTTTTTTTTTAATCAGAGGAAAATGGCTTACATTTTGTGTTGTGTTGGTTAGGAGGTGTCTTAAATAAACCAAGGCTGCTGCTATCTCCCTACCCTCGCACCATCTCCCCAGCATGTGATCCTTTGCCCCAGTCCAGTTCATAGAGGGCTTCTTTGCACAACAGGTGGCTGCCCACCAGACAGCCCCTGTCTGCAGTGAGAGAGGCAAGACTGTCAGAGGAGACTTGCTCCTCGGCCCAGCCACCCACATCTCAGCCTCAGGACAGTTTTCTCTGCTCCACACGCCCTGCGTGGGTTGGCTCCTGTTGCTAGGAGAACCTGACCATTTGCATTTCCTGCTGTTTTTATTTTAGATTAGCAGCCGCACTGCTGCAGAAACACAGGATATTTTAAGAAAGACAGAAAAAGGAAGGGCGAGGGAAGGACCTAGCATGGGATCTCCTTCCCAAAGGCCTGCAAAACACTTGGACCAAGGTGGCTCCCATCCCAGCCCCCACCCTGGCCTCTTGCCTCCTCTCCCTGAACACCTCCATCTCACCGTCCTGACACCTTGACCAGAACTTTCAAGCTATACAAGAACAAGAGGGACTTCCCTCATGGTCCAGTGGTTAAGAATCTGCCTTGCAATGCAGGGGCTGCAGGTTTGATCCCTAGTCGGGGAACTAAGATGCCATGTGCCAAAACTAAGACCAGAGGCAGCCAAGTAAGCAAACCAAAAAATATTTTTAAAAATAAAATAAAGAACAACACAGTCTCCTTCCAGAATAAAAAGTCAGGCTTTGTACTCAACCCAACATAGAGAGCATAGTTTCCCTGTGTTAAACAGAAACACTTCTAGATTCCCAAAGGAATTCTCCAGCCCTGCCAAAACATCTGATCTCCAAAGATTATGTTTTCTCTTCCTCCTGCCCCTTCTTTCCCAGTTCAATTCAGTTTAGTTCAGTCGCTCAGTCGTGTCCGATTCTGTGACCCCATGAATCGCAGCACACCAGGCCTCCCTGTCCATCACCAACTCCCGGAGTTCACTCAAACTCATGTCCATCGAGTCAGTGATGCCATCCAGCCATCTCATCCTCTGTCGTCCCCTTCTCCTCCTGCCCCCAATCCCTCCCAGCCTCAGAGTCTTTTCCAATGAGTCATCTCTTTGCATGAGGTGGCCAAAGTATTGGAGTTTCAGCCTCTGCATCAGTCCTTCCAATGAACACCCAGGACTGATCTTTAGGATGGACTGGTTGGATCTCCTTGCAGTCCAAGGGACTCTCAAGAGTCTTCTCCAACACCACAGTTCCAGGTGCTGCCCTAAAAATGGGGGTTTGATTTTGCCTTAAGGCCTCACACAAATCAGTATTCCTCCCTAAATTCCTTTCTCTTCTACTAACCTCTCCAGGCGCCCCCGAGCTCAGTTGCTTCAGTCTGTCCAACTCTTTGCAACTCTGTGGACTGTAGCCCACCAGCCTCCTCTGTCCATGGGATTCTCCAGGCAAGAAGGCTAGAGTGGGTAACCATTTCCTTCTCCAGCAGATCTTCCTGACCCAGGGATCGAACCTTGTTCTCCTGCATTACAGGTCAATTTTTTACTGTTTGAGCCACCAGGGATTTCTGAGACAGTTCATTAATAGGGAAACAGAAAACTGGAGTGGAACTTTGTTGCCCTCCCCTCTTCGTCCCATCTTTTTCCTTCTCCTGCCTAGAAGACAGATGTTCGGCTAAGGTTCTAGCAGCCATCTTGAGCCATGAGATGGGTACCACATACTGGGGCTGACCCTGTGGAACATTATATTGGCTGTGATGGAAATTCAGAAATCTCCTCAGAAAGCTGCTTATGTACACACACACAATTTTGCAAACAACTTCCAGTTTCATGAACCCTGTAACCAATGCATGGACCCATGTCAAGAACCCTGTGTTATAGATGTGGGGTCACTCAGCTCTACCCCAGCTTCTTAGATCATCAGGTTAAAGTGATCATACTGAGTGAAGTAAATCAAACAGGAAAGGAGAAATATCGTATGGCATCCCTTATATGCAGAATCTATAAAGAAATGATACAAATGAACTTATTTAGAAAACAGAAAGAAACTCACAGACTTAAGGGAATGAACTTATGATTGCCAGTGGGGAATGATGGGGGAAGGGATAGTTAGGGAGTTTGACATGAACATGTTCAACTTCTAAATTTAAAATGGATAACCATCAAGGACCCAATGTAGAGCACAGGAGACTCTGCTCAATGTCATGTGGCAGCCTGGATAGGAGGGGAGTCTGGGGGAAAAAGGATACATGGATATGTATGGCTGAGTCCCTTCAGTGTCCACCTGAACCTAACACAACATTGTTCATTGGCTATACTCCAATACAAAATTTAAAGTTTTTTAAAAAAAAACAAAGTGGAGAAAGTCTAGGATTGTGTTGTGACTGTTGCCAAAATCTTGGTTCTCTGCACCAATGCCAGACAGAAATATGGAGACAGAGTTATGGAGGAGAAAGAAAGAGTGGCTTTATTACTTTGCCAGGCAAAGGGGGAACTGAGTAAGTAGGCTAGCGCCTCAAGAACTGCGGTCCCTTCCCTGGTGAGCAGGGAAAGGTTTTATAGTCGGGCAGGAGAATGGGGTAAGGATCAAGGCAGTAACAACCTTGCATTCTTCTTTCTTCTGCAGTTTCAAAAGGGCGGGGTTGCTGACAGATTAGGGTGTGCACAGGGTCCTAAGTGGTCCATCTCCTACTGTGGATGAGACTCTGCCTCAGGTGATTTCATTGCTGCTTCTCCTTTGATCAGCAACTGTTTTCCCTCCTGGAACTCAGAGAAGGTCGTGGAGGCTAGAATCTTGCCTACAAGGGATGGGGGACCAAAGGCATCCGTGCCCAGGAGTCCCACAGGGCCCTGCTGGCATCATGACCACATTTTGTCACCTGACAGCCCTCTTCTTCCCCCTCCCTCGCATCATTCCTCTTAGTTCTCTAAAGCTGGGCTACCCATCTCTCCTCCCCTCTCCTCCTCCCCACCCCACCCCCACCAGCTTTCTCCTTGCGCTGCCAATCCCACTCCAAAGTCACTTCATACCGGGAAGGAAATTAGCATTTGTGTTGGGACAGAAAGTGACACTGCTCAGCGCTCACTGTCATTCTGCTCTTAATTAATATTTAACCTCAGAGAGATTGTGCAGCAGACGGAAGTGGCTGATGGGAGAACAAAGCCGGAGCTGGCTCTCCTTCTCAACACTGTCTCCCCCACTTCCAGCTTCTCTCCCTGTACCTTTGGGCCCTGAAGGACCCAGAGGGCCCACTGGGAAGTGAGGAGAGGTGGCCCCTGAAGATCCCCGGTTGTACTTTGTGGATTTGCTCCCTGAAATCTCTTGCCGAGAGAATCCTTCTGCAACAAAATGAGAGCAGCTGGAGCTCAAAACCTGATTCCCAGGGCCCCCGAGCTGGACCCAGGCCTGGCCTGCCCAGCAGGATAAAAAGACCAGAGGGGGAAAGAAGAGCAATGCAAACGTGCCCCTCAACAGATTATATTTAATGCACTATTTTTAGTTGCCTTCAATCCCTCGGGGCTGTCAGGGCGGTTGCAGCCCCACTCCCCCGGGAGAGGAAATGACAGGCATTATTACCCAGCCCAGAACACTGGTGCAGTGCGTGGTGGGTGGGGGAGGTGCTGCCTTGCCAGCTCCAAAACTGGGGAACTGAATTTTCCAACGGGAAATTGAGGACACCAAGGAAGATCGGGCCACGGACGGAGGGCCCCCAGGATCCCTTCCTCCTCCATTCCCCGCCAGCCTGCCAGACCATCCCCGCATCCAGTCCACTGGGCCGGGACCAGGAATGTGGGAGTCTCCTCAGTCCCCAAGTGTCTGTAAAGTAGGTTATACAACATCCCTCACTGCCAAGTTCTTCCTTGTCTCTAATCTTAGCCCTGCCTTCGGTCTAAGCCCGTTTCCCCTTGCTCCACATGCAGAGGCAACGGAGGACAGCTGGTCACCAGCCCCCAGCGAGAGATCCCTTCTTTGTCTTGAAGAAAATGATTCAGTTTCCCCTTGGCCTTCTCCTCTCCAACCTGAGTCATCCCAGTTCCTTTAACCTTTCCACACATGTCATGTTTTTTAGCTCATCTTCTTATCACCCTTCTAACTCCGCTCTGAATAGATCCCGAAGTTCCTCCTTGGAACCTGAGCTGACGCTGGGCCTTTGCCAGGGAGCACCTGAGCATCCATTTGAATGAAGGAATTAGTCCCCCACTGTCTTGGAGTGATTTTTCTCATTGCCTTAGTTATCCTCAGGACCACAGTCTCCTTACAGATCACATCCTCCGCCTCTCCCACCTCCCTCACCCTCCTCTACACCCGCTAAGTGCGAGGCTTCTAAGTACTGGTACATACATTCTCATTGCGTTCAGGTTTAAATGAGATGTGTATATAAAAGTTTTCAGGAAATAGCTATCGTTTACTTTGTAAATTATACAGAGGCCTCTAAGGAGTGGCTTTTATTCTTGTGGTGCCTGCCAGACCTCTGGAGAATGTTTTCTTAACCACAGCATTGCAAATCATAGCATTATTCTGTATTATATTCATTTGTTTGGTAAATATGTTTTGAGTTCCTCTATCTCAGGCAATATGCTAGATTCTGAGATGTCAAAATGAAAGATGGAATCCTGGTTCCACAGGTATTCACAGCCGAGTGAGGAAGGTAAGATGTAAACAATTACCAGGCAGGGCTTGTGTGCTGTGCTCGGTCGTGTGTGACTCTTTGCGACCCCATGGACTGTAACCCGCCAGGCTCCTCTGTCCATGGGATTTTCCAGGCAAGAATACTGGAGTGGGTTGCCATGCCCTCCTCCAGGGGATCTTCACAACCCAGGGGTGGAACCCGAGTCTCTTGAGCCTCCTTCATTGGCAGGCAGATTCTTTACCACTGCACCACCTGGGAACCCCTGAGGCTTCTTGGTAGGCTGATAACTGCTAATAAAGTGCTGGTGTAATATTGAGGAGGAGGAAACAGACCACAGCTCTCCACTCTATGATTTCACCTTGCTCAGCATTTATATGGATGTGTTTATGGCTGTCAGCATCTCATCCTAGGCTTGGTCCAATCTGCGTTTTCCTGGAGTGCTTGTCAGTATTGTGAAGAAATACCCAAGAAGGACTGCACAGAACCCTTTCAAAATTTGGTATATGGATTCATACAGAGAAGGGTCTTTCCATCTCTCTCTGTTTTTAAATTTTGCAGTTTGGTGCCTGTCTGCAGCCTTTTTACCAATGTGAGGGTCAATCTAACACAGAGAGACTCTGAGAGAAGCACTGTGGAAAGATGGCAAGGGAAACAGAGACTTGACAGCACCATTCTAAGCCCCCGGGTCCACATCCACCCATGCCAACCCAGGTAAGTGGTCTGATAAAATTCTTGATTTTGTTTAAACTAGTAACTCCAAAAGGAAACAGAAGACTGACAAGAGCCCTCAGAACCAAGATCTTTTCCTAGAGGGGAGCAGAAGGTGGTTGCCTAATGTGCATAGAGCAATTCGGCCACATGGCTCCATGACTGAAAGATACACGGGTAGGGGAGAAATTCATCTAGATAGGAGAGGAGTTGTGTCTGACTCTTTGTGACCCCATGGACTATACAGTCCACAGAATTCTCCAGGCCAGAATCCTGGAGTGGGTAGCCAGCCATTTCCTTCTCCAGGGGATCATCCCAACCCAGGGATTGAACCCAGGTCTCCCACATTGCAAGCGGATTCTTTACCAGCTGAGCTACCAGAGAAGCCCCAAAGACAGGAGAGGTGGCATCATAAGGAAGAGCTTTGTGGTGAGCCAGATTTGAGTGGAATCCCAGCTCTGCTGCCTACAGCTTGTGTGATTTATTCAAGTTACCTAACTTCTCTTTTTCCCCACAAGTTCCTTGCTGGTAAAACGTGGATGACAGTATTTGCTTCATTGCACTATAGTCATGGACAGATGTGAGAGCTGGGCCATAAAGAAGGCTGAGCACTGAAGAATTGATGCTTTCAAATTGTGGCACTGGAGAAGACTCTTGAGAGTCCCTTGGACAGAAAGGAGATCAAACCAGTCCATCCTAAAGGAAATCAACACTGAATATTCACTGAAAGGACAGAAGCTGAAGTTGAAGCTCCAATGCTTTGCCTACCTGATGTGAAGAGCCGACTCACTGGCAAAGACCCTGATCCTGGGAAAAATTGAGGGCAGAAGGGGAAGGGGACAACAGAGGATGAGATGGTTGGATGGCACAGTCAACTCAACAGACATAAATCTGAGCAAACTCTGGAAGGCAGTGAAGGACAGGGAAGCCTGGCATGCTGCAGGCCACGGGGTCGCCAAAGATTGGATGTGACTGAGCACACATACGCATGCAAAGGGTCTCCGACCTGTCAATTTTTTAAAACCAATAAAGATCAGCCATCTGACCAGAGAAAAAATGCCTGTACCTATCCAGTCCTCATCTATCTTTGGGTTCTTGTCTCTGTCTTAAAGGAATTTTCCCGACTCTCCAGTAAGTCTAAGTATAGCAAGCCCACACAACAGACTTGGGACAAGGGAGAGAGGTGCTGAGACAGACCAGGGGACAAAGGCTTTGAGCGTGACTAGAGGAACTATAAATGGTCACCCAGAATCCTACAATGGTTCCTCAACCAAGCAGAGCTAATCTAGGACAACACATGAGAAAGCCCAGCTGCACAAGATCGAATAAACTCATGTCTGAAATGTTAGCTGTTCCGACTTAGAATCTTCAGGGTCTGTCATCAAAGAATCCCTGGAAATAACTCGCACTTCCTGCCCCCGTCCTGTCAGAATACTGGGTACGTTAATGTGAGGCACTCAAACATCTCTTGTATTATTACAGCATATTAGAGAGTCATTCGTATATATCTTATAGAAAGCCTGAATTGATAGTGGCTTAACTATATAAGAGATTGTTTCCTCATGAGTTTAGCATGTTGCTTTACGGTCAAAAGACAGCTGATGCAGCTCTGAACTTCAGGTCTGTATTCAAGGCAGGAAGAAGAGGAACTGGTGATGCCAGCTGCCTCTGCCTCCTCCTATCTGGAGAGCAAGAGCTTTCCCAGAAGATTTCTCAGCAGAAATCTGTTCATATCTCATTGGCCATATCTGGGCTGTGTGATCAGCCTTAGCTGTCATAAAAGCTGTGAAAGTGGAAATAGGCTTAGACTGATTATGACGCATTGTCAGGTCCGGACCCATGACAGGCTCCAACAAAACGGCCGTTCTCTTAGGAAGCAAGTAGGGGGAAATACATGGTTGTTGGCTAGGTAACCAATAGCTTCTGCCATGATGGTTTGATTAAGATCTACACGTCTTCATATAATATCCCAAATGTGGAACTTTCCTGTTGTTATTTTTTTCTTAAGACATTTTTGATGTGAACCATTTTTAAAGTCTTTATTGAATGTGTTACAACATTGCTTCTGTTTTATGTTTCAGTTTTTGGGCAAGGAGGTATGTGGGATACTAGCTCCCCAACCAGGGTTCGAACCTGTACCCTCTGCATTGGAAGGTGAAGGCCCAGCCACTGGGCCACCGGGGTGGGGGGTGGGGGGAGGGTCTCTTTCCTGTTGTGATGATCTGACATATGTTTAGCAAATCATAACATAGCTCAATCTGCCATTCTGTTCCCATGTAGGACACACGGTGCTCTCTATTCTCTAAGAACCAGACTTTAAAGTACTGGGCTTTCCTGGTGGCTCCGTTGGTAAAGAATCTGCCTGCAATGCAGGACACCCAGTTTCAACCCCTGGATCAGGAAGATCCCCTGGAGAACGGCATGGCAACCCACTCCAGTATTCTTGCCTGGAGAATTCCATGGATAGAGCAGCCTGGCGGGTTACAGTCCATGGGGTTGCAAAGAGTTGGACATGACTGAATGACTAAGCACATTAAATTATTAGAGAAATGCAATCAAAACCACCATGAGGTATCTCCTCACACCAGTCAGAATGCCAATCATTAAAAAGCCCACAAACAATAAATGCTGGAGAAGGTGTGGAGAAAAGGAAACCTTTGTACACTGTTGGGAGGAAGGTAAATTTGTGCAGCTACTATGGATAACAGTATGGAATTTCCTCAAAAAGCTAAAAATAGGGAACTTCCCTGGTGGTCCAATGGTTAAGCTTCATCTCCAATGCAGGAGGTGCCTGTTCAATCTCTGGTTGGGGTATAGGATACCACTTGCCTCAGGGCCAAAGAAACAAACAAACAAAAACACGTAAAGCAGAAATGATATTGTAACAAATTCATTAAAGACTTTAAAAAAAATTGTTTAAAGAAAAACTAAAAATAGAGTTACCATTATGATCCAGCAATCCCACTCCTAAGACTGTATCTGGACAAACCTATAATTCAAAAAAATACATGCCCCGCTATGTTCACAGCAACACGATCCACAATAGCCAAGATAAGTAAGCAACCTAAACGTCCATCAATGAATGAATAAAGAAGATGTGACATAAATATATACACATGTGTATGCCATGAAATACTGTTGTTGTTTAGTCACTCAGTCGTGTCCAACTCTTTGTGACCCCATGGACTGAAGCCCACCAGGTTCCTCTGTCCATGGGATTCTCCAGGCAAGAATACAGGAGTAGGTTGCCATTTCCTGCTCAGCTATAAAAAAGAATGAAATAATGCCATTTGCAGCAACACGGATGGACCTGGAGATGATCATACCAAGTGAGGTGAGACAGAAAGAGAAAGGCAAATATCGTATGATGTCACATACATGTGGAATTTGAAATCGACACAAATGAACTTATCTACGAAACAGAAGCAGACTCACAGACAGAGAATAGACTTGTGGTTGCCAAGGGAGAGGTTGGCAGGGAGGGATGTGTTGGGAGCTTAGGATTATGCAAAGTAGTATATATAAGTTGGAGAGACAACAAGGTCCTACTGTTTAGCACGGGGAACTATATTCAATATCCTGTAATAAATTATATTGGAAAAAAGTATGAAAAAGATTGTGTCGAACACGAGTAACTAAGCACATACGTGTATATATATATGTACGTGTGTATATACATGTATGTATATATGTATACATATAACTGAATCAGTTTGCTGTACACTGGAAGCTAATACAAAATTGTCAATCAACTATAATAAAATAATTTTTTTTTAAAAGAACCAAACTTTCTAGTCTCACTTATGAGGAACATCTGTTACAGGATTGTGTCTACTGTACAGATTGTTGACTCGGTCTTCCAGGCATGTGTGAATACTGAACACCTCTGGAAACGCTATTTAAACACCTTAAGACTCAAAGGGACAGAGTGGTTTTACCTAACATGCCTTCTCCGCTAAGCAGTAGGAACATTTCCACTAACAACCCAACCCCAAAACAGCTCATGTTCCAGCACTCCCCACCCTCATACCACTCCGACACAGGATCCCACGGCAGGCAAAGCAAAAATAACAAAAGTATATCAACCCAAATAACGATCAGTTCTTGCCTCGTTGAATGCAAACACTCCACTCAAACTGCAGAATAACAAAAGCTTGTTGTTAATAATCCTTTACTTTCCAGTGCTTCAGTCTGACCAAAAAGAGTAAAAAAGAAAAAAGTCAAACCAAAGAAACATCACCAAAGTTAGAGTCAGGGTTACTCTGGGTAGAACTTCTGTCATTTTTACATAGGGAAAGGCATTTGACCAAACGATCAAATTCCTGTGTCATGGTCTAATCTGAGGGGTGTGTGACATGCCTTTCATATTGGGTGGTGCGCTTGAAGAAGTGTTTTTTCTTTTTAATAATGTAAAAATTTTATTTATTTTTGGCTGTGCTGGGTCTTTGTTGCTGCACAGGTCTTTTTCTCTAGTTGAGGCGAGAGAGGGCTGCTCTCTACTTGAGGTGCGCTTCTCACTGAGGCGGCTTCTCTTGTTGCGGAGCACGGCTCTAGGGTGCATGGGCTTCGGCAGTTGCAGCTCATGGGCTCAGTATTTGCAGTTCGCCGGCTCTACAGCACAGGCTCAATAGTTGTGGCGCACAGGCTTAGTTGCTCCACGGCACGTGGGATCTTCTCAGACCAGGGATGGAACCAGTGTCTCCTGCATTGGCAGGCGATCTCTTTACCACTGAGCCACCAGGGAAGCCCTCGAGGAAGCTTTTTCTCGTAGAAGGCCTGCCATCTAGACCCTACAATGGCTGAATTCTAGTATCTGTTCTCCTATGTCTGGGTCACATATGCCATCCAATAGGATGGCAGTCTGTGAGGACAGATTTGTCTGTGTCCCCTTCCTTGTGAAGTCTAGATAAGAAACCTTTCCATACCAACACTAACTGTCCTCGCACAAGTCCGTGTGAAAATTCAGTAGATGCTTATTGATAACACCATCTCCAGCCAGATGGCGGATCTGTATTGGTTCAACAAAAGTGACTGCGGAAGGCCCTTAAAAAGTGAAAGTGTTAGTCGCTAAGTCATGTCCGACTCTTTGCAACCCCATGGACTCTAGCCCGCCAGCCTGCTCTGTCCTGGAATTCTCCAGGCAAGAATACTGGAATGGGTTGCCATTTCCTTCTTCAGGGGATCTTCCCAACCCAACAATCAAACCCGGGTCTCCTGTATTACAGGCTAATTCTTTACCGTTTGAGCCACAAGCTAAAGCCACCAGGTAGATCCTTGCTTTCCTATAAATGGCAGTGGCAGACTGATCTTCATCTACCCAACCAGCCATTGGTTTGGCCTGGTAGGCAGAAATCATTAGCATAGAAAATTATTCAAGGGAATAGGGATCAACTGCATCAGACCACCAAATGAAAGAAAAATCCCACTTTTTAAAATGAAAAGAAAACCCTCTAAGCTTATCACTGTAAAGAAAACCTCCAAATTAAAAAAGGACAGCAGACTTCCTTCACATTCCCATGGTTAAAACTTTGCCTTTCAATGCAGATGGTGTGTTTTTGACTCCTGGTCAATGAACTAAGATCCCACAGGTGGAGGGGTGTGGCCAAAAAGTTTTTTTTTTTTTTTAAAAAAGGACATCAAAGCCACAAAGTCAGGCTCTGATTCCCTGACAGCCAATTTCCTCTTAAGCTCTCTTACTGAAGGATGCTGCCACCCAGCTGGCCTGTGGACCTCGAGCCCTGGGGTGTGTCATTCTTCCTTTGATGTCTTTTTGTGTAGCTAAGACAAAGCTGAAATGCTCGACTGAGCTAAAGGAAGGAAACCATAAAACAGCAAGAGAAACACGAAACTAGATAAACTGGTTGTAGGCTAAGTTCCTTCTCAGGCTCTCAGGCCCTGTCATGTTCTGTCTTCCATGCTCCTCCCATGAAGGGGTGGGGAGGGGGATCTCAGCAAGGATTTCCACGGAACACAGATCCCAATGTCTCGGCTCCTGAGAATGGAAGCCCTGAAGCTGAATCTCAGAGAGTGGAGGAGTCGCCTCCCTATTTAAGGCCCACCTACTACATTCTTGCTGAAGACATACCTGGGCCTCCACCAGAATCATATGTGTGTGTGTGTGTGTATGCTGAGTCTCTCAGTCGTGTCCAACTCTTTGCGACTCCATGGACTATAGCCCGCCAGGATCCTATGTCCATGGGATTTCCCAGGCAAGAATACAAGAGTGGGTTGCCATTTCCTCCTCCAGGGGATCTTCCCAACCCAGAGATGGAACCTGAGTCTCCTGTATTGGCAGGCAGGTTTGTTACACACGAGCCACCTGGGAAGCTCTCAACAAATCTCCCACTGCAAATTAGATCATGCCTGACCACAGAAATATGCACTTTCCTTTACCCCTTACTTCATGTTGAAATTCTTTCACCCATTTTTCAATCATTCAAAAAAAGAGAATTTGTGAAGTATCCACTATGTCCCATACATCAAGATAAGGTTCAGTTCAGTTCAGTCGCTCAGTCACGTCCGACTCTTTGCAACCCCATGAATTGCAGCACGCCAGGCCTCTCTGTCCAACTCCCGGAGTTCACTCAAACTCACATCCATTGAGTCAGTGATGCCATCCAGCCATCTCATCCTCTGTCATCCCCTTCTCCTCCCACCCCCAATCCCTCCCGCATCAGAGTCTGTGGTTAAAAAAGCTATTTTCGTTCTTTATGGAGCTTTCAGTTCAAAGAACATACTCTTTAAAAATAAGGATTAAAGGGTCCCTATTTTTCTGAGAAGCTAAAGGCAAAGGAGAAAAGGAAAGATCTAAAGACCCATCTAAATTCAGAGTTCCAAAGAACAACAAGGAGAGATAAGAAAGCCTTCCTCGGTGATCAATGCAAAGAAATAGAGGAAAACAATAGAATGGGAAAGACTAGAGATCTCTTCAAGAAAATAGAGATACCAAGGGAACATTTCATGCAAAGATGGGCACGATAAAGGACAGAAATGGTATGGACCTAACAGAAGGAAAAGATATTAAGAAGAGGTGGCAAGAATACACAGAACAATTATAGAAAAAAGATCTTAATGATGCAGATAACCACAATAGTGTGATCATTCACTTAGAGCCAGACATCCTGGAATGCGAAGTCAAGTGGGCCTTAGGAAGCATCACTACAAACAAAGCTAGTGGAGGAGATGGATTTCCAGTTGAGCTATTTCAGATCCTAAAAGATGATCCTGTGAAAGTGCTGCACTCAATATGCCAGCAAATTTGGAAAACTCAGCAGTGGCCACAAGACTGGAAAAGGTCAATTTTCATTCCAGTCCCAAAGAAAGGCAATGCCAAAGAATGCTCAAACTACCACACAATTGCACTTATCTCACATGCTAGCAAAGTAATGCTCAAAATTCTCCAAGCCAGGTTTCAACAGTACATGAACCATGAACTTCCAGATGTTCAAGCTGGATTTAGAAAAACCAGAGGAACCAGTGATCAAATTGTCAACAACTGTTGGATCATCAAAAAAGCAAGAGAGTTCCAGAAAACCGTCTACTTCTGCTTTATTGACTATGCCAAAGCCTTTGACTGTGTGGATCACAACAAACTGTGGAACATTCTTAAAGAGATGGGAATACCAGACCACCTGACCTGCCTCCTGAGAAATCTGTATGCAGGTCAAGAAGCAACAGTTAGAACTGAACACGGAACAACAGACTGGTTCCAAATTGGGAAAGGAGTACATCAAGGCTGTATATTATCACCCTGCTTATTTAACTTATATGCAGAGTACATCATGTAAAATGCTGGGCTGGATGAAGCACAAGCTGGAATCAAGATTTCCGGGACAAATATCAATAACCTCAGATATACAGATGACACCACCCTCATGGCAGAAAGCAAAGAAGAACTAAAGAGCCTCTTGATGAAAGTGAAAGAGGAGAGTGAAAAAACTGGCTTAAAACTCAACATTCAAAAAGAAAAAACAAAACTCAACATTCAAAAAACTAAGATCATGGCAACTGGTCCCATCACTTCATGGCAAATAGATGCGGAAACAATGGAAACAGTGACAGACTTTATTTTTTTGAACTCCAAAATCACTGCAGATGGTGACTGCAGCTATGAAATTAAAAGATGCTTGCTCCTTGGAAGAAAAGCTATAACCAACCTAGACAATATATTAAAAAGCAGAAACATTACATTACCAACAAAGGTCCACCTAGTCAAAGCTATGGTTTTTCTAGTAGTCATATATGGATGTAGGAGTTGGACTATAAAGAAAGCCGAGTGCCAAAGAATTGATGCTTTTGAACTGTGGTGTTGGAGAAGACTCTTGAGAGTCCCTTGGGCTGCAAGGAGATCCAACCAGTCCATCCTAAAGGAAATCAGTCCTGAATATTCATTGGAAGGACTGATGCTGAGCTGAAACTCCAATACTTTGGCCACCTGATGCAAAGAACTGACTCATTTGAAAAGACCCTGATGCTGGGAAAGATTGAAGGCAAGTGGAGAAGGATTTGACAGAGGATGAGATAGTTGGGTGGCATCACCTACTCAATGGACATGAGTTTGAGCAAGCTCCAGGAGTTGAGATGGATAGGGGAGCCTGGTGTGCTGCAGTCTGTGGGGTCCCAAAGAGTCAGACAATGACTGAGTGACTAAACTGATTGAATTGATATTTCAGGGACATACGTGCTTAGTCGCTCAGTCGTGTCCAACTCTTTGCAACCCCATGGACTCTTTGTAGCCCACCAGGCTCCTCTGTCCATGGAATTCTCCAGGCAAGAAGACTGGAGTGGGTTGCCATGCCCTCCTCCAGAGGATCTTCCCAGCTTAGGGATCGAACCCAGGTCTCCCACATTGCAGGTGGATTCTTTACCGTCTGAGCCACCAGGGAAGCCCATATACTTGAATATTTATAAGTAAAATGATAATGGGGGAGTCATGAGGAATATTGGTAAATTTGGTGATGACCTGAGACTTATTGAAAGTGAGTGATGGGTACTTGGAGTTCCTTTATGTATTAACTCTGTTTACTTTTGCATGTGTTTTTTCTAAAGTAAAACAAAAGGTTATTTTTTTTTTAAGTGTTAATATAAGGCAATAGTAGCTAGATGTCAAATGGATGACAACCATGGCCTCTGGATCCAGACGAAAACCACCACTCTACCCAAGCTCTCAGACTAGAGAGTGTTCAGTTCAGTTGCTCAGTCGTGTCCGACTCTTTGCGACCCCATGAATTGCAGCACACCAGGCCTCCCTGTCCATCACCAACTCCCGGAGTTCACCCAAACTCACGTCCATCGAGTCGGTGATGCTATCCAGTCATCTCATCCTCTGTCGAACCCTTCTCCTCCTGCCCCCAATCCCTCCCAGCATCAGAGTCTTTTCCAATGAGTCAGCTCTTTGCATGAGGTGGCCAAAGTATTGGAGTTTCAGCTTTAGCAACATTCTTTCCAAAGAGCACCCAGGATTGATCTCCTTTAGGATGGACTGGTTGGATCTCCTTGCAGTCCAAGGGACTCTCAAGAGTCTTCTCCAACACCACAGTTCAAAAGCATTAATTCTTCGGCGCTCAGCTTTCTTCACAGTCCAACTCTCACATCCATACATGACCACTGGAAAAACAATAGCTTTGACTAGACGAACCTTTGTTGGCAAAGTAATGTCTCTGCTTTTGAATATGCTATCTATCTTGGTCATAACTTTCCTTCCAAGGAGTAAGCGTCTTTTAATTTCATGGCTGCAATCACCACCTGCAGAGAGTGTAGCGTGGAGCAACTTAAATGTGGAATGCTGGCTACATACACATTCCAAGAGATGCCCATTCTGTATGACTTCAAGAGTCGCTATCTCCTGGATGTTTCCCCTTCTTCCCTAAGGTAGACAATGGCAGGAAGAATGGCCTGCACCTCACCTGACGCACATTACTGAAAGAACAAGGAATCTCTTTTACTTAAAAAAATTGTTTTTAAGTTTTGGGCCATGCCATGAGGCATGCGGGATCTTAGTTCCCTGATCAGGGATCGAACCTACACTCCCTGCCTTGGAAGCTCAGAGTCCTAACCCTGGACTACTAGGGAAGCCCCAGGAATCTCTTTTATCCATTGTCCACCTGAACCACAAAAGGAGAAAAGGTCTTCAAACAGACTAAGGTAAAAACCATACCTCATATAAGTCTTTTTATAAAAACAAACAAAAAAACAATTAAAACAGGCATTATCTGGACCAAAATTGAAGTGGTTCTTAGGTTTGTGTGGGAGTTTAAAATATTATCAGAATGGTTGTTTGCTTGTTATAAGAATAACTTTGTTGGTTCAATGTTTGCAGGTGGGATGTGAGGCTCAGCAGGTACACATGTTGCTAGGCCATCACTGGCTTTTATTCATCAGGAAACGCAGGGAAGCAAACTGAGGAAAGGGAAACGGAGGGCTAGAGAATAAGTAAATGGGGCAATATAGGAACAAGGAGCAAACTGCACGCAGGACTCAGAATTACGCTGAGACCCAGAGTAACAGGGCATGGACCGGGAGGAGGCAGGCCCCTGGCACAGGGGCAAGGGAGCAGGTGTGTGTTAGAGCTCTGAGGAGCGGCGGGGCTGCTGACCAGGCGGGAGCACACAGCTGACGTGACCTTGAGGCCTGGCAGTGCCCCAGGGTGTCGTCAGGGCACTGATTTAGACATAAACCCTGCGTGAGGGGCGGGCGATGGAATTGCTGTCCTCACAGTCTTTCTAGACAGGGAGACTGCATTGAGCCAACAGCGACACTAAATGCAGTGCGTGCCTGAAATGTCCTTCTGCCTACTTCCAGCCCTATTCACTTCTTTTTTGAAAAAATCTTTACTGAATTTGTTATAACATTGTTTCTGTTTTGGTTTTTTGGCCAGGAGGCATGTAGAATCTTAGCTCCCAGACCAGGGATTGAACCCACACTCCCCACACTGGAAGGTGAAGTCTTAACCACTGGACCACCAGGGAAGTCCCCTGACTTTTATTTCTTTTAGTCCTATTCTTCCTCCAAACCATCCTCCTCCAGGAAGCCTTCCTGGATCATCCAAATTTTCAATTATTTCTCCCCTATCTCAATTCTCATAACACTTACTGTCTGCATCATTCATTTGGCATCTATCATTTATTACTTTCAGATCAGATCAGATCAGTCGCTCAGTCATGTCCGACTCTTTGCAACCCCAAGAATCGTAGCACGCCAGGCCTCCCTGTCCATCACCAACTCCCAGAGTTCACTATTTATTACTTTAGGAAATATAAATATGTCTCATACATGTACATGTAGATACATATATTTATATACATCTATATCTATATATCGGAGAGGGCAATGGCATCCCACTCCAGTATTCTTGCCTGGAAAACTCCATGGACAGAGGAGCCTGGTGGGCTGCAGTCCATGGGGTCGCTAGGAGTCGGACACGACTGAGCGACTTCCCTTTCACTTTTCACTTTCATGCCTTGGAGAAGGAAATGGCAACCCACTCCAGTGTTCTTGCCTGGAGAATCCCAGGGACGGGGGAGCCTGGTGGGCTGCCATCTATGGGGTCGCACAGAGTCGGACACGACTGGAGCGACTTAGCAGCAGCAGCAGCAGCATATCTATATATACATAAGCTATATGTGCACATAGATATATATACACATACATACATATGTACTTTTATCTGTAAGACTGTAAGAGCCAAGAGAAGAGACACAGCGCACGATTTGTTAACCACTGTAACCCATTCTTTCGAGCCCAGTAAGCACTGGGAGTTGTAGAGGTGAACACTCACAGAATTCAAAGCTGTAACAGAATTCTCGCCTTTTAGTCTTAGTCCTGCAGTGTACCAGACTCGTATCAACAAGACCCGAGTCCCTGAATCTCTCCAGGCCTCACTTCCTCCTCAAACGCGTCAAAAATACTAATACCTCCTCACACAGTTCTCAAAAGCACCAAATTAAATCACGATTGTGGAAACACCTTGTAAATCATTATTCAGATTTAGGATAATATTATCATTCTCTTCTGGGTTTTAATCCAGGCTCTTGCATTTCATGCCAGTGGAAGCTTGGGTAAATTCTTCAACCCCTGAAAGTTCTTCGCATCCTCATCTGTAAAATAGGAAAGATAAGGCCTAACTTGCAGGGTTGTTATCAGAATTAAACGAAATCACATTGACAACGTGGCTAGCACGACACACAGCACCCAGCACTCACTCGGAAGTTTGCTCCCTTCTCTCTCTCACCAAGTGTGTCCTGGTAAGCTTTTTCTATCCTGCCTGGAGCAGCACCCTGCACACGGCAGAAGTTCGAGAAATATTTACTCTTGATAAGGATGCTAATGAGAATGATGTTAATGAAAACAGACAACGACTACCGCAAAGATGACTTCACGGTGGCCTAACGGCTAGCAAAACCGACTTTTAGATTTGAATGCCGTGTGCTTTCTCCCCCTTGCCTTTCTGAAATGTGGGGGTAGGGTGGGAGGAGACCTCAAGTCTGGTAGAGGCCCCTTTAAAAATGTACCCGGGTTCCTCCTCTGCCAACCAAGTCGCTAAAAATACTACCACAGCAAAAGCTGAAATATTTGCAGAGAAAAATGAATTTCCTGCTACCTTCACCCCTTCCACTCAAAATCCTGACCTAAGAAGCCCCCAGCTCGGCTTCACCAAAGGCGCAGCCTCCCACGTCCCACCCTCGTCTTATGGTGGAGTCCCACCGTGGGTTACAGCTAGGATGTTATGTTCAGAAAGTGCCCACTCCAAGGCGGGGAAGCCACAAGTCTTGGCAAATAGCTTGCCATGTGCCTTGGCGTTTGTCTCCGCTTATGAGGACCAGCTCTCTCCAAATCCCCCTCCATCTGTCCCAAGAAGAATCTGTACTGGACCCTAGAAGCTTCCCACTAATCCATCTTTTATCCTTTCTTGTGTTGAGCCATCTCCTCCTCTGCCAGCTTTGCCTTCCAGCTGTGCCCTCCACCTCCCTACTCCCTGCTGAGTCCAGCCTCCTCTCTGCACCCACGGGCCCCAGCTCACTCTCAAACCAGGCCCCTCCAGAGTTCCTCCCCTTTCTAGGCCTGCAATCCTTCTCCTTCAATAGCAGTGGAAGTTGAGGAGTTTTTGAAATGTGAAGAGTCAAGGACGATAAATGCAGGGCCCAAGCCCAGCAGGTTAACAGGTAACACTCCAAAGGCTGACCTTGGCCCCAGGCCCCAGGCCAGGCAGTTCTCTGTGGGGAGTGTCATCTGGTCTCGTCAGTTCCTCAAAGTCCTGGGACCCCTCAGTCCTCACTGCTCCTGTCTCCTTTCCTTCTCATTGATTCGAGAATCAGAGGCTCACAGATCCACCCAGCCAGACTTGCCGACAACCTTAGTCACCTAGTCCGGAAGAGGAACCCCTCACCAGAGGATGTGCGTGTCCTTGATGTGTGCTGGTGGAGGGGCCTGCTTCTGTGCGTATCTTTGGATGTGACTGTGTGGCGAAGAGCCCACAGTACGTGTCTCTGAAGATGTGTGACCAGTGTGTGTGTGTGTGTGTGTGTGTGTATGCATGTAGGTGTCATTATATGGGGACATCCCCATGTAGTGGTGCTGCTCCCCTCTGGATACTTGAGTCTGTGGGTGTCTGCCTTCCTATTTCTGTCTCTGCCTTCCTGTCTGTCTACCTTTTCCTCACCTCTGCGCCTGCCCATCCCCCTGACAAGCGCTGTGGCCAGTTCTGCGTAGGCGCCTCAAGTGGGCTCTTGCTGAAATGGTTGTTTTCCAGGTAGAACCACAGTCGCGTATCCATTGTCCCTTGGGCCTGCGGTTGTTCAGAGACACCCTCACCTCCACACAAAGGTGTCGTTCAGGAGGAGGAGAGGGCTGTGCTGCCTGTGCGGGGCTCTGAAGGGGGGGTGCATTAATAAGATACCCCCCTCTTCAGCTCTGACCAGCAGGAAGAAGGGCCCAGAGGCAATGCAGCCTGCAGAGTGATGTTGCCTAGCAACTTGGGAGACTTTACTGCAAACTCACTCAATCCCGAATTCCTCAGCTCTAATTTGGGAAGAGATAAGCACGGAGTCCAGGCCTGATATCCAGTGTGCCCCTCAGGTCCTCCTTCCCTCCCTCCTCTGGAAGCCAGAGTTGAAAACTAACGCTAACTGGCACAAACCCGAGGCCCTCATGTAGGCAAGGGCCCGAGTTCCCAGGACTTTCTGCCATTTGGTGGAGGTGGGGGGGTGGGGGATGAAGGATGTGCCAGAGACAGACTGGGGAACAGATTTTCAGTTACAAGGGTGGGTGGGTCCCAAACCTGCTGAGAGAGACACCCCTACACCCCGGGGCCTGGAATCCCAGCCGGCATCCAGCTCAGCTTGGGAGACAAGCTGGCTAACCCTGTCCCCAACCTGAGTGGCCACCAGAGTTTCCCTCCCACTCATTTTCCCTTTGGCAAGCAAAGCCCAAATGTTCAGGTAGGAAGGAAGCATGTGACAGCCGTGCTAGGACAGGCAAGTGGCTGTGGAGTCTCATCAGTGCCGTTTCAGCAACCCCTGTCTCAGCCAGAGCCACAGGGCATTTTCCCCCTCCTCCCCTCTGCTCCAGTCCACACATCTGAAGAGCAGGCATCCTTGCTTCCTTCCCTCCTCTAGGACCTCAGCTGAGAAGGACCTCCCAGTTTTCTCAGAAGTGGCCCAACCTCTTCACTAGCATGCCACGCTGCTAGCTCTGGTACCCTGACCGGTTGGGGGAGGTTGGCAAGCTGTTCCCCCACCAGGCTGTTCTCCTACGAGGCTCCTCCTCCCATATCTCCCTTCCCAAGCCTCTCACAAAGCCCACATCCTTCCTCCACCATGGACCCAGAGAACTGATGACTTTGGATATTTCCCTACACTGGGGTTGAGAGTATTTTCTTCCCCTCCCAGGGGCAAGGGTGAGAGTAGCCAGTATTTGTCTTATACAGAAGCAATGGAACAAGAGGTTGGGGAGGTGTGGCTTGGGGAGTGGGAAGGAAAGGTGTGTATATCTACATATATCTTTCTCTCTATATATACACACACCAAATGGGTGTCATGCATATATGATTTTATCTTGTTAGTGCAGGACATATAGATGGATGGATGGATGGATGGATGGATGGATAGATAGATATGTAATGCAGACATTTCCAGTAGGGTGATTGCCGTGTCCATGCGTGCTGGTGTGTGCACATAACAGGGAGTCTGCGTGTATCAGCACAGCGTGTGTACAAGGCCTGTTTAGTTATTTTTGCAGTCTTTGTCTGCGTGTCGAAGTGCACGTTTTAGTGAGCCTGGGAAGTATCATATATGGACGTGTTGGGCTCTGGTGTGAGCTTTTGTGTTTACGCGTGCCCACCTCCAGGTTATGTACCCACGCCTTCCCCATTCCACCGCAGAGTGATGACGATACCTTTAAACCGCACGTCCTAGGGGGTCATTAAATTCTTTGAGGCCTGAGTGGGGAGGGAAGGTAGAGGGAACCATATTTGGGACTCTAGCTAGTTTGTGGAAGTGTGGGTGAGGGGTGCATGGTTTTCTCTCTGTGGGTGGGAGGAGTGTTGTGCCCAGATGCGAGTGTTTTTGTGCCCGGGATGTCGGGGTCCTCCTTCTGCGTGCGCCGGCATACATCTGCTTGGCAGTCTGCCGCCTCGGCAGCAACGGGGAGGGTGTTGGTGGTGAGTTTGGGAGGATGGGGTGTGTAGGAGGAATGGATGAAAGTGTGTAGGCAGAGGGGTTGGGGCAGGAGGCGGGGCGAGGAGGAGGGAGCCGCGAGGGGGCGTGGCCCTGCCTCTAATCCCCCCGCCCACTCTGCCGAGGGCTTCTCCTGATTGGCTTCTCTTCCGCAGGGCTCAGGATACTTTCTCCAGCAGAGCGGAGCGCGGGAGAGAGGACCCGAGAGCTGAGCTGCTAGTTCGGCGCGGATCGGCTGCCTCGCCACCGCCCCAGGGTCCCCACCTGTCACCGCGCAGACCCCCTGCGCCAGCCTCCGTCCCAGCCAAGGACTCCTGACATCAAACATGGACTGCTGCACCGTAAGTGAGCGGGCCTGGGGGACGGGCACTCAGCTTGGTCTGGGGAAGGGGCTACCGAGAAGCTCCTGGAGGGGCAGTGGGAAGTGAGGGATGGAAGTGGGTGCAGAAGACCTAGGAGCCATAAGGGTGCCTGCTGAGACGCGAATGGTGGGTGGTGGAAGGCGCCCGCCTGACTTGGAAGCCCTAGGAAAAATGCTCCCAACTCGCGGGGGCGTCTGGGCGCCCATCCGCTAAGCAGTCTAGGTTGGACCCGGAGCTCGACAAGGCTCTGCAACAGTAAAGCTGCAGGTTAGACGAGAAGAGGAACTTCCCCAGGGAGACGCTGGAAACCGTCGCCTAGCGAAGCAACCGCGACTCCTTTCCCCTGGCTTTCGGCCCTCACCCCAATCCCCATCCCACTACTGCCGCCGTCGGTGGGCGGACAGGATGACCTTGGTGACCCTCGCGTCCTGTGCAGCGCCCGGTGAGATAGTCAATTCATGTTGGTTACCTTAGTACTGATGATGGGCAGCGAAGAGCCTAGTCCATGTGGTCCTGGGGAGGGATTGGCCCGGCCTCCAACGCTTTCTAGCTCTGGAGGGGGCTGGGTGAAGTGACCGCGAGAGAGCCCTGCTGGCGAGGGAAGGAAGTGTCTGCAATTTGTCAGCGCCCACAAGGAGACCTGACGCCAAAGCAGGTTGCTGTTAAAGGTGCGGGCATGAAAGCGCCTCGCACAGGACCAGGCTCCTGGCACATCCGAGGAGTGGTGATCATACGTGTATACGATATGTTTGTATTTGTTTATTGTTACTTTTATTTATTTTTAGTCCTTACGTATAGAGAAAGTCCGACTCCAAAGTCCTTGTATTCTCAGCCATTTGGTCAACCCAGCTAATGACACAAGAAGTTATAACTTTGCCTGCTCCTCACCCTCCACCGTATGGCTTAAAAAGGGGGCTAAATGAGGTTTGGATGGAAGGAATAGCCCAATTTAGAAGAGGTGAGGGTTCCCTGTGTCTGAGTACCAAGAGGCAGAAAGAAAGGGGCAAGTGGTTGTGGCTGTTGTTATGATGTTTAGCTCTTATTAATACAAATAATTGTTGTCAATTTGTGAATGCTTACCATGTACCTAACACTTTATATTTAACCATCATGACAACCCTGTGAGGTAGACATTTTTCCATTTTACAGATGTGCGAAGTGAGGTTTAGAAAGATTAAATGATTTGCCCAAGGAAGCACAGCTTCTAAGTGTGAAGGTAGAACACTAGACTTGTCTGATTCCAACAGCTGTAATTTAACCTCTCCTATAAATATTTCCAATATTTCCTCATTGTAAAGGTAATATGCTCATAACAGAAAAAAAAATTTAAACTGAAGAAAAGTATAAAAAAGAAACATGTCAATCATCTACAATCCCACCCCTAGAGAAAGCCCTGATAACATATTTTCTTCCAGCCTTTCCTCTCTGTTGTTCTCCTGGAAGCAGTTTTTGGTTGTGAAAGGAAAATTGGGCTCTTAATGGAGGTTCCTGGGCTCCTCACCCCCCAGTGGTGTTTTACAAAACAGAGAAAATAAATGGATGGTGGGTTCTGGGTATGCCTGTGGGGGAGAGGAAATATTGCCCAGATGGTAAGAATGCTGGGGAAGTAAGTCAGGAATCATGGTCAATGGAAAGAAATGCAAGAGCAAAGACAACAAAAAGCCAGAGAAGGACAGTAACTTGTCCCCACTGGCACCTGCAGGACTAATTAGAGTAGGATGTCGGGTGCCTGCCTGTGGGCTCTGGTCTGCCCTGGACCATGTTCCTGAGTGCCCAGAAAGCCATACTGAAGGGCTGGTGGGCATGGTTGGAATAAGTGTCCCCTAAAAAAGAAGACGCTGCTCACTCAAATAATACAGCAGAGGCAAACACACAATTATCCCACTTGCCCCGTATTCTGGGTCACCTCCTCCAGTGCATTCTGTACACAGGCGCCCTCCCCCTTTCAGGTCGTGTCTTAGGTATGCAGGGCTAAAGGGCTGGGCAAGAGACAGCACCACTGCCAGGCTGTGCAGGGGGTCCAAGAAGAGGTGACAGGCTGAGGGTTGGGGCAGGGCTGGGACTGAGCATCTTCCTACCCATCTCCATTCTGTGGAGGGCTGAGCTCTGCACTGGGAGGAAGCTGGGACATGCATAGTGAACAGAGCACATCTGGGAGGCTGGGAACCAGTCCTTCTTCACCATCCATCCTGGGCTCTCCCTGCTAACTATCCAACCTGGTGTTTGGGCAACACCTAGGCCTCCCTTATTCCCTTCTTTCTCCTTGGTAAAGAGGCTCAGACAGAAATGGGAAGAAAACAGTCCTGCTTTTTTTTTTTTTTTTTTAAGAGCAAGAGCTGTTGATTCAGATGTACCGGTTGCCAATTTACATAGTCACAAATATCAGGCTTTTCCTGAATCACTTAATATAAAAAGGCAAAGAAACAGTTTTGGACTTTTTTTTTTTTACTTAGTCTAGTTGATGATCCAACTCATAGAAATAATTACCTGCCCTGAGGAAGTAGTTCGCAGCACAGGTTTCTGAATCCCATCACTATTTGTCGGCTCTGTGACCTTGGGTAATTTGCAAGATATCTCGGATGTTTCTTGACCTGTAAAATAGAGATTAAATGAAGACGTCCTTTTTGGCTCAGCAGTAAGGAATCCTCCTGCAATGCGGATGACATGGGTTCAATCCCTGGGTCAGGAAAATCCCCTGAAGCAAGAAACAGCAGCCCACTCCAGTATTCTTGCCTGGGAAATCCCATGGACAGAGAAGCCTGGTGGGCTCCACAGGGTCGCAAGAGTCGGACACAACTGATCAACTAAACCATCACCACCACCAACGGGTGCAAAGTGCTTAGCACAGGGCCCAGCATATGACAAGCAGTAGGCAGGGATAATTCTTAAAGCCTTTAGAACAAGGGAGCTGAAGGAGACTGCCTTAATTGGGGACAACTTCTAGATGTGGCTGAAGATATTGAGATCCTCAGAGCTGAAGTGATGTTTGGGACCAAGAGCCATGACTCGTGTTTTGCCCACAACTATCCACCTCCCCCTTCCAGAAGCCCCCTAGTTCATGCAGAGCTCTCAGCACACACCATCAGATCTTGGTTTTGGAAGGCACCAACGTAGGCAGCCTTCCTGGGTCTTTTTACTGTCCCTCCAGCTCTGCCCTGAGAACTCAGCTGAAGGGAGAGGGAGTGGGCTCTGGGGAGAAGCAGTGAGTTGGGGGTGGCTCTGCCTGTTGTTCCATTCTGGATGCAGCTGGGGTGGGTGGTGGCAGCAGGTGGGTATGAGCATTTCTGGGGGAAGATACCCCTTCCTCCGCTCAACCGCTACAGCTGCTGGCTCAGGGGAGGGCGTTGGGCATGCGGTTTTGATCATTGTCCTCTTTGGAGAAGAAACTTTCGCCATTCCCTAAGAATATCCCCAAGAAAGGTTTGAGTTCTGAGAATCGAGGATCAAAAAAAAGAGTGATTTCTGTTTATAAGTGGGGAATGAGATGTCAGGGAGAGGGGGATAGACCCAGGAAAGACAAAAAGAGTGTGTCAGGCCTCTCCAAAGCCACCCCAGCCCTTGATAACACCTTTTATCTGCACTTAACTCAACTGTGGGCATCTTGAGTGCAAACCAAAGATCTCTGAAGCCCAGAAAATGCAGACAACCTTGGGGACCATGATGAGAGGAAGCCATTTGTAAACCTGGACTTAAGCATCTGAGATTGAAACCTATGAAGGTCCTGGGGTGGGATCTGGTTGGGGCAGTGGTCACTGAGGTCCCACTCACACTCATCTCAATTCTGTGAACTGGATGGGTGATGGAGGGAAGAGAAAGGAATGGAACTGAAGTACTCTTAGTATGTAAGACCTTGGTCATCTCCTGCCAGAGAAACAAAAACACAGGGAAAGTAGTGGAAGTCCTCAGGCAAAAAAAAAAAAAAGTCAGTTCAAAGGAGAAATGCCCTTTTAACTCCATAGTTAACCTTAAGCTTCCCACCTCACCTCATAGCTGTTGGGTTGGGTCTCCTTATTTTTTGGTTGCTCCCTATGATATTGCTTTTACATGACTGCTTCAACCTACTGAAACAACTATCTTGCATCAACTTACCATTATTTAAAAGAATCATAATAGCTACCATTAATTGAGCGACTAGATTGTGCCAGAAATTTTCTGCATATCACAGTGTTTATTCTTCCCCATGACCCAGAGGGACCTGATTTCAGATGGTTTGAGTTCTGAGAAGGAATGGAGATAGGAAAAGATTAGAAAACTTGCCCAAGACCACTCAATTAGCAAGTGGTAGAGCATGGTTCATTTTCTTGACTGTCTTTGCTTATCTGCAAAGTAGGGGTTAAAAGGGGCTTCCCAGGTGGCGCTAGTGGTAAAGAATGGGGAGACACATGAGACACAGGTTTGATCCCTGGGTTGGGAAGATCCCCTGGAGGAGGGCAGAGCAATCCACTCCAGTATTCTTGCCTGGAGAATCTCATGGACAGAAGAGCCTGTGGTCCATTGGGTCGCAAAGAGTCGGACACGACTGAAGCGACTTAGCACATACACAGGCAGGGGTTAAAAATAGAGTCTGGACTCTAACATACAAAGGCTTGACTCTTTGGTCCTGATAACTACCTGTACAACCTCAAGTAGGTTTTCAAGATTTAACTCAGTTTGATTAAGGGTCAACTGGGATAACAATAAAAGGTACGTCATAGGGTTGTTAGCAGGGCTAAATAAAATAACATCTGTAAAACCTTGTGTTGCCATGCCTGGAACAAGGGCAGTGCTTCAGTGGTATTAGGAACTATTGTCATTATTCTTTTCTTTCTCTTGCGCACCTCATGGAAAGGACTTCTTGCTCTTGCTTATCTTTCCTTTGTCCTTTTTTGAAGTGAAGCCTTTTCTCTGTAGCTTCTTGCAGACCATCCCCTCTCTCCTGTGTTTGGAGCAGTGCAGAATAGAGCCTGAATGGGAAACAGTCTCTGGCCTCTAGCCCTGGGTGGGGGAAGGCTGCCCCACTGCAGGGTAAGCCCCCTCTTCACCTTCATCCCAGCTTTGAGCTCTGGGGTGATTTTACTCAGCGAAGGGACAGCCTGCTGATTCTTCTAAACCCTCCCCCAGGGAATCCTGGACTCAGCAGGGACCCTTCTAAGCCAGAGGCACCCTCTGAGGATGGGGGAAAGGCAGCCGTGTCCAGGAGTCCCGCCGTGGTTTACTTTGCTCTTCTCCAGTAATTGCAGGCACCCTCCAGACAGCTAGACGACTCCCCTCACTGGGCCGCTGGCTTGGGCCGTGGCTCACTTACGGCTACCTGGCTGTCTTGTAGCACATCTACTGTGCGCTTCTTTTTCCGGAGTTGGGAACACAGCTGTGTCCACCTGACCCTGAACGTTCCTTTTTGTCTGCCGCTGCCCAAGACACACAAGCACACACATACACCGTCCCCTCCCCCTGCCCCAGTGCCGGCCCTGCCTTAGCCCCTTCTCTGCGCTTCCCACTCCCGCGTAGCTCTGGTCTCAGTCCCGCAAGTCTCTCCTCCTACCCCACCCTCTCGGGGATCTCGGCTGGGTCATCCCACAAGAAACACCCCCTCCCCGCTACCCTACCCTCAGGAGAGCGCCTGCTCGAAGCCGGACGACGACATTCTAGACATCCCTCTGGACGATCCGGGTGCCAACGCGGCCGCTGCCAAAATCCAGGCGAGTTTCCGGGGCCACATGGCAAGGAAGAAGATAAAGAGCGGAGAGCGTGGCCGGAAGGGCCCGGGCCCCGGGGGACCAGGCGGAGCTGGGGGCGCCAGGGGAGGCGCGGGCGGCGGCCCCAGCGGAGACTAGGCCAGGTGAGGCGGGCCGCAGGCTCTCCTTCCCGACACCGGGCCCCTTCCTCCGAAGGTGCAAGGATGACTAAGGGCACTGGGGGATGGAGAAGGGTGTGGAGGGAGCCAAGGAAATTGGCGATGTGGGGTGGGGACGCGTGGTGGGGACGAGGCTGCGGGCTCGAGAGCTCACCTGTTTCTACCTCCATCCTCCGTTCTGCCTCGCCCCGGACCGAAGGACTGAGCATTTTCGAAGGTAATGAATGCGACTCCGAAGCAGCGGGGTGGGACCCCTGAGTGATAGAAAAGCCCCAGACCCACCCCTTCCCTCTTCCGCCCCCACCCGCCTCCAGCCGGGGAAAATGCCCCTAAGCCTACGGGCTTTCTGACCCTTGGTAACAGCTGACGCTGCGACGGGCGCAACTGGACCGACACACCTGTCACCCGCACTGGACTCCACAAGCCGGGCCCAGGGGTCACAAACACCCCGCGGCTCGCACACCTGCCGGCCGCGGGCTCATTTCAGCTCAGTGACTCCGAGTGGGCAGTCCCGGGTGATCCCCGCTCCCCGCCCTGGGTGCCCCGGTTCAGGACGGAGGGTAGAGAAGAAAGTACTGGGAGCGGGCAGGTGCTCACCCCTTCTCTCTGCTCAGTTTCCCGAGACAGATGGATGCCGCGTCCCCTTCGCAGTGACGAGACTTCCCTGCCGTGTCTGTGATCCTCTCCTTTCCACCAACCTGCCAGCTTCAGGAGCCCTCTCTGCTTCCCCCAGAGACTCCCTCTCCCAGGAACACTTCGTCCATCAGTCGCTAAGGCCGTGCCCTTTTAGTTAGCTCTCCAGTCTCGTATGGTCCCCGTTCGCCCTTCCTCCCCATCCTGACCCCCCCCATCCTCGCGCCCCCAAATCTTTAGCTTCTCGCCAACCTCTCCCCGCACCCAGCATGCAGCTCTCTCTCCGCAGCCTCCGCGTGCTTCCCTTCGCGCACTGCGGAGGGCGCCCTAAGCCTGGCCCAAGAACACTCCAAAAAAAAAAAAGAAATCCTTTAGTTCCGCGCGCAGCTAAAGGGGGCGCCCCTGCGTCTCTGCTGCGCCGCTCACGCCCCAGCCTAGTCTAGAACTTTGGGGCGAGGAGAGAGGGGAGGAGGGTTTTTATGATGTCGGATGCCCCTGCCGGTGATCAGAAGGGAAGTTGCCGTGTCACGCCCCAACCCCACGCCTGCCTGTAATCAGCCCTCCCCTCTCCCCAGCGTACCCCGAGAGCCACCTCTCCAGCTCTCCGCTTGTTTACGCGAACGCGGAGCGCGGGGGCGGCTCGGTAGGAGGGGTCTCCCGCGGCCCCGCCCCTGCTCCTGCTGGCCCCGCCCCCCACGGGCTCCTGGGGCTGTGGCCGGGAGGGTTTTTATCTCCGTGTGTGCATGTGACTGTGCTGGGTTGGAATGTGAACAATAAAGAGGAATGTCCAAGTGTTCAGAGGGTGCCAGAAGGGAGGGAGTTTGGGTACATGAGGCCACCGCTGGAAATCTGAACAAGTCTCCTTTGACCAAACCAAAAAGTGGAGGTGGAAGGGTGAAGGGAGGAGGGGAACCAAGATTAGAAGGTACCTTGGGAACCAAACTTCCCGCCCACAGCATCCCTTCTGGGAATACTCTTTGGGCAGTCTAGAGGAATTTGCTAAACCGGCAGAACGAAGAGAGAGACAGTATGGTACCCAAAAACTTTAATTTCTGATATTCCCCCTCAGGGATCAAGAGAGAAATCAGACAACCATAGGGAGCTTTGACTTGGTCGTCACCGTGCTGGCAGAGTAGGGCCTCTCCAGGAGCCCGTTGCTAGAATCTTCCCTTTCCAAAGGTTGCTCAGAAACCCCCGGTGCCATGGCGTCCTCCCTGATGGGATACAGGCAATTCTTAGTGAAAGCTGGGTGCATCCCTCAGAACACACCCATCCTCTATCCCAGGGACTTCTTATTTTTACTGTGCGTAGGAATCCTTGTGGAATTTTGGTTGAAACGACAATTCCAGGCCCTATCCCTCCCCCAAACACACACACACACACACACACAGATTCTGCTTCAGGAGGAATAGAAGTGGTTTGAATCTGAATGTTTAACAAACTCCTAGTTCAGGTAATCTGAGGACTGGGCTTCCCAGGTGATGCTAGTGGTAAAAGAACCCACCTGCCAATGCAGGAGACATGAGACACAGGTTCCATTCCTGCATTGGGAAGGTCCCCTGGAGGAGGGCATGGCAACCCACTCCAGTATTCTTGCCTGGAGAATCCCATGGACAGAGGAGGGATTGGAGAGGACAGACTGGCAGGCTACAGTCCATAGGGTCGCAGAGTTGGACAGGACTGAGGCAGCTTAGCACATAGGAACTCTCCCAGTGTGAGGACCACACTTGGAGAAAGGATGCCTGACTCTGGACCCCACAGCTGACAGCTGAAGTTGATGACAGGTGGCTTTTGCCTCTCCTTTCCTTACTACCTCGCTCTGCCCCACACAGAAGAACTAGACTCAGCTGAGAGCTCAGGACAAACAACTCCCAGCCTCCACAGCCTGTTAATCTATGTAAAAGTTCCTTAAAAGTGAAAAGCAAAACATTCTTCTAAGTGTTAGGAGGGAGAGGGTAGCTCATGAACCAAGCCCTCCACCCTGCACACTTCACTCACACGCTGAAATACCAAGCCGCACTGCACCCACAGCACAACCAAAGCCCAGGGCTGAGCCATGCCCCTCACCCTGAAACACCCCTGAAGGTGTCAGAGTTTGAGAGCTGCCGTCACCAACTCTTAACCCAAGCCCTTTCCTCCCACCCTGACCAGCCCTCAGCCCTTCTGCTCACTGTAGGTCACTCCCCCCGAATGTCTCCTTGGGCCTCTTCCTCCTTTCTTTCTGGAACCTTATCAGGCAGAACACAGCCACGGACAGGAACAGCAGGCCCAGCAGCACCCCAATCACAGTCCCAGCCACTCGGCCTTTGGAAGGGTCTAAGGAGACACGTAAGGAGATAAATGCCTGGTGGCTCAGATGGTAAAGAATCTGCCTGCAGTGCAGGAAACCTGGGTTCAATCCCTGGGTGGGAAAGACCACCCCATAGAGGAGAGCTTGGCAATCCACTCCAGTATGCTTGCCTGGAGAATCCCATGGACAGAAGAGCTTGGGGGGCTACAGTCCATAGGGTCGCAAAGAGTCGGACATGACTGAAGCAACTTAGCACACATACAAGGAGACACATGATCGTCAGAGCAACAGACCTTCCTTGATGCCCCCGATGGCTTCACACTGACCCCCTACCCAGGCAGACCAACCCAGCCTTTACCCAGCATCCCCTACCAGTCACAGAGAGGGTCAGCTCACAGGACGCACTGCCCATCTGGTTGGTGGCCACACAGCGGTAGGTGCCCGAGGAAGCCAGGGAGAGATTGGTGAGAATGAGCTGGCCAGACACCTCATCTAGAGAATAAGGAAGAAGTGTCCATCACTCATTCGACTCACAGTGAGCTACACTATGACAAAACTGTATCTCACTTCATCCTTACCACAATCCCATCAGGAAGGAACTAACCTCGTTCTATAAGTGGGCACACTGGCTCAGAGAAGGAAAGTAATTGTCCAAGGTGACCCAGAGAGGAAGTGCAAAACCACTGCAACTTCTGTACTCTTTCCACCCTATACAGCTGCCTTTTCAGGGAAGGGGAAATGGCACACATGAAGGGTTCAGACACCGCAGTGAAACTGGGGTGGGCTGGCTACTGGCTGATGTCAGGTTCTTGGTTGGTGGAAAGGGTTTGATTGCTAGAAATTGTGTTCTCTGGAGTGGGCTCTAAGCTGACCCAAATGTTCTTCTAAGCTGCTTACCTTCCCTTTACAAGGAAAAGTACACATTGGGAGGTGACCTGGGGGCTTTCTGCATTGGTAAAGTGGTTTGCTGGGCTTGGGAGGGTAGCCAGGGCACTGGAGCCAGCATGAGGAGACTGAGAAGCCAAGGCTCTTAGCCAGCTATGTGATCCCCTGTAGGAGATTCAAGCCAGTCCTTGCTACTCTGCCTCGGCTTCCTCTCTAGGAAGTTTGGAAATGATTCATGACCATTAAGATATCTACAAGGAACCCCAAGCCCCAGAATAGACAAGTGGGAGTCACAGAATACCCCCTGCCTTCCACTGTCTTCCAGGATATCAGAAATATGTTTAGCTTGATAAATGCTCCCAGGACCACACAGCTGCAGATGGTACAGGATGACAGGAGGGAAAAGTAAAGGCAGCCAAGGAAGAAGTAGGGGAGATATAGCCATGTATCTCATACCTCCAGACATGGAACTTCTATTGTGGCTGTGTGGAGTTTAGAGGCCAGATCTGCCCAGGCTCTGAGTCCCATCTTCCTTGGTGGCCTGGACCCTTACCTTGCACCATGCTGCCAGGAGAAGGTGTAGGAGAAGCTCCAAGGCGGATCCAGTTGTACACAGGCTTGGGGGCTCCCATAGAAGAGCTGCATCTGAGCGCAGCAGAGCCCCCCACGAAGGTCTGACCACTCTGACTGCATGCAGGTCTACTGGGGGGCACTGCAAAAGTCATAAGAAGTACCTTAGCTTTCTTCTGGCTCCACCTCCATGAAGTGCTAAGTTTCCTGCTTTAATACTCCTACCTACCACCTAGCGGTCCACCTCTGTTCACACACCACCTCATCTCCAGGAAGTAATTTCCACTATTGGAAATTCTGATTGTTAGAAAATTCTTCCTCATGTCAAGCCAAATCTGTGTTAATATGATATCCTCCCATTGGTTCCATTTCCTGCCCTCTGGGCCCACAGAGAAAAAAGAAGAAAAATCTCTCCTCCATAAGACAGCTCTTCAGATATTTGATTGCAGCTGTTACACACCACCACCTAAGTCTTCTCTTTTCCATCTCAACATCCCCAGCCCCTTTAATAGTTTCTTCTGTTTGCTGATCTCCAATCAGACTCTAGTTTGAGGTTAGATGGATGCTCTAAACAGGAAGTTATTGCTTAGTGATGGAGTGCCATCTTCCTTTAATTGGCCATAGCTTTTCTCTGCTGCTAACCTAGAGAGAAACAGAATCTATCTGCAAATGGGAGGTTCCCCTAAAGATGGAGCTGTTGGGGGATGACTCAGATCCCTATCTGTGGGAGAGATTTACTAGGGACTGAGGGAGGAGGGTGGAGCAGGGGTAAGATTAGACAACTTTAGGAAAGGGTATTTTCCTTCAAGGTCTCTAGTGCAGTTAGGTGCTTGGGCTAGAAAGCAGGATAGGGGAGATTTAGCAGGCCAGTGCAATCTTTCAGGTAATGTGGGTGGCTGGAGGGTCCCTAGCCTGGCTTACCCAGCACAGTAAGGTTGATTAGCCCCAACCCATTGGTGTAGAAATCTGGCGGATTGTTAATCTGGCAGAGGTAGGTTCCAGTGTCTGAGGGGCGGACATCGGTCAGTTTCAGGGTGGCCACTCCTCCTGTGGGGGGGTTCTGAAGCAGGCTGGCCCTCTCTGCCTTAGAACCAGTTGGATACAGCTGGCCATTGGTGAAGTACAGGATCTAGGGAGAAGCAGAAGACATGCGGATGTGCCTTTTGCCACCTGGTGTCAACTCTACAGTCCTTCAAAGCAGGTATAAGAGACCCTCCCTAAAGCAGCCAGGGAAGCTGATACTCTGTAGCCAGAACCGTGAAGGTCTATCTGTCCCCAAATATCATCCCTTCCCAGGTGCTGAATGAACTGGATTCATTGCTTTCAGCCACGCAAGCTCTCAATCCAGGGGTAGGGGCGGGGAGGGAGAGCAAATATTCCTGGAAGGGGCAGCATTTTATCCTGCTTTTAATCACAACAGCTTAGCCTCTGTGAGTTTATGAACTGACACTGGAGCTGCACTCACATAGGGAAGTGGCTAAGTCCCGTCTGACTCTTTATGACCCCATGAATTGTAGCCCGCCAGGCTCCTCTGTCCATGGGATTTCCCAGGCAAGAATACTGGAGTGGGCACCATTTCCTCCTACAGGGGATCTTTCCAGCCCAGGGATCAAACCCCGGTCTCCTGCCTTAGTGGGGCAGATTCTTTACCACTGAGCCACCAGGGAAGTCCAACTATGGGGGAGGAAGTTACAAACTGCAGGACTGTGTATGTGATACAGGGTCATGCAGACTGTGTTCCTAAGAAGATCTAGAAAGAGTGCACTGATTTTTTTTCATCCAAGTATTTTCATCCCCAAATGCACTCTCTCTGACCCCCTGCCCTCGTCCTAGGTGGGTCCCCTGGTCCTGCATCTCCTTGTCAAGTCCACCAAAGGCAAGAAGACCCCCCACTCGCGCAGGCACCCCCAGCTCACCGGTTGGGACATGGAGACAGGCTTCCCAGGCTGCACAAAGCTCCACTCCAGGGCAAAGTTGTCTCCCACCGAGGTGCTGTAGCTGCAGGTCAGCTCCGCAGTCTTGCCCACCGGTGCGCTCAGGGGCTCGGAGGGCACCTTCACCTCCACAGCCAACCCGGGGGCTGGGGGTGCCAGAGGCCGGCGGGGGGAGGGCTCAGATGACTCTGAGTGTCCTCCCTCTGCCAGGGCTCAGCTCCCTCCTCTCCATCCCTCCCTTTCCGAAACCTGAGGTTTCCGGGAGGGAGGAGCCCAGACCCGCCAGGTTGGTGAGTGAAAGGACCAAGACTGGGCCAGGTCCCGGGGTGTGTTTGTCAGGAAAAGAAAAACAGAAGTTGGGTGGTGGTTAAACCCTACTGAGAGAGGCCCAACTTGTCCTCCAGCCTCTGTCCTCGACCCTCCCAGCAGCCTTCCATGTCCCCTCCCCAGTCCGGTTGCTCTCATCCCCATCTGCCAGCCCCCTCCTCACCACTTAAGCCGACCCAGACCAGCAGGACCCTGCAGAGGAAGCACCCCGGGAGCCAGGCCATCATCCCGCCAACTCTTGGTCCGTCTGAGTGTCTGGGTCTGGGAGAAGGAAGGGAGCGCCCACCAAGCAGCCTGCTGGTGCTGGGCCGAGCGAGACTGGCTATCTCAGAGCAAACAAGGGGAGAGGCCGGGCCCTGAGGTAAGGAAGGGCTCCTCCCTCCTCCAGGCCCAATACAGGACTCATTCTCACCCTACCCCCTTCTGTTGTCCCCTTTCCCCCAATTTCTGAAGCTGTCAGGTGTGGGGGGTGGGGAGGGCTGGGTTTGGGGTGGGGTGGGCACTCCAGGGAAGGGGAGGGATCAGAATGGGAGCTCTGCAGGGAAAGAGCGACCCTGGAGGAAAAGAGATGCATCCTGATAACTGAGATGATGTCACCACTTCGGGGTCTCACACTGTGAGCCTGAACCCCAGGCTAAGACCCCATCACCCCCTTCCACTCCCTTCACAGAGTCTTGTTCCTTCTGAGGCCCTCGGAGGTCCTTTTCTCCCCTGAGACCCCTTCTTTGGCCCTTTTGGCATCCCTTGTTGAGATAGGTGTCTCCATGGAAACTACAACCCTCCTCCCGCCTCCCAGAGCCACCCCATTACATGCGCAGAGAAACTGAGGTCTAGAGAAGCCCCCACCCTGGGTATGAAAGCGTATGGCAGGATTGGTATGGACACAGCAGCCCCACATCCTGTGCCTGGCTCTGCCTCAGTACCGGGGGTCACTGCTGGATGGACAGGAAGGATTCAGTGGTCTGGGAGAGGGCAGGAGGAGTCAGGTTCTTCAGGCCCTGCACTTGAAGAGGAAGCAGAAGATTAAGTGCACAGGCACCCAAGCTGCGAGCTCCAGCAGAAAGTCACCAATTTCATCCCCTTGCTGCTTAAAGTGAGTTAGGACCTCCCCCCGCCTCTCCAGCACCACCTGACAGCACATGACCCTTGTAAAGACTCTAGAAGAGCTATCCTGAACCAGAAAGCCAAGTCAGAGGCTGTGTGGAGAAGCCCTGCTGGGTCTACAGTCTGGGTACCACCCTCTTTGCATCATCCCGAGAGTCAGCTTCTCCCTGGGAGTTCCAAGTTTGAAAAGGCGACTGGACTCTCACTTTCCATACAAACACAATATATCTTTATTGAAGTTGGCGAAATAAAAACAAAATCATGCATTTCAAGTGAGTGGGAAAAAATATCTTCCTTATCCCCTGCCCCAACAAAACCCAACCAAGCCAGCAGGGTAGGTTATATTAATGCAAGGAGCTGAAGTGGGGAGTGAAGGATGAGGTTAGGTGGGGTGGGGTACCAAAGGGGCCTAGAGGATTGGTTGACTGGCGATCCCCACCAGGTCTGGGGGTTGGGGGGAGGCAGTGGTAGCAATTTCAGCAGCATCCCACTGCAGACTTAGAGACAGCCAGGGGTGGGAGTGCTTCTTAATCCCAGGTCCACTTCCTCTTCTCCTACTTCCTGGAAACTTGGGTTTCAACTGAGCCTCAGAAAGGTGAGGGCGGAGGACCAGAGGTCTGGAAGGCGGCCACCCTCCCAATCTCAGGCCTCTGTGCCAGGTGTGACTGAACCTTGCAGGAAGGAGAGAAACCAAATGGCTTAGCCACCGAGTGGCTGGGCCATCACACCAGAGACCCAGCCTGACTCTGGGCAGGAACCATCACAGGGACAGCACCCATTCGGCTCAGAGCAGAGGAAGAGACCCCACCAGGGCCGGGAGATATTGGCTGAGGGTGGGCCCCATCTGTCCTGGGCAGCCTTGGCGAGGGCAGGACCTGACTGGAGAGGCTGGGTGTGGGGGTCAATGCACCAAGCCTGGAAGGGCCCTGGGGTGGCCGGAGGGCTCGCGCTGAGGTAACAGAGGAAAGGGTCCCATTCTTGGAAATTGTGTCTGAGCCCTTGGGCCAAAGCAGCGTCCGGGGAGCGATGGCGTCCTCCCTAGTCATCAAAGAAGTGATAAGAGGTCAGAAGGTGGAAGGAGGAGGAGAGGGGAGTTTCCATATGCTTTGTCTTATTCTCACTTCTCCTCCCTTAACATCTGCCCATAGAAGTGATGTCTCAGCCACCGCCCATCCCTACCTTAGATGGGAGCTCCTTGAATCCCCAAGGAGAGCCCTCATCTTGGCAGAGACCAGGGGCACTTACTTGATATCATTGGCCGGCTCCTCTAGGGCCTTGCCTCGGCGTTGGTACAAGAGCACCAGTCCGGCCAGCAGCCCCAGTCCGACCATGGTGCCCACGACAGCTCCAGCAACCACCATAGCCCTGGGCCCTGGAAAACCCTTACTGTCAGGCGGACTCTCAGCCATTCCCTGGCCCTTTCCAATCCCACTGCCCCTCTGCCCCACCACCACCATACCCAGTTTCTCTCTTTGTTAAGGGGAAGGTGACTGTCGAGCAGGAAGTAGTCACTGACCAAACACCTGCACAGACATGTAACCAGGACAAGCACCTTGTCCTGTTCTAACGAGAGGCCTCTGCAGACAGCCCTCCTCCCCTCTCTTGCTGACCCGCTCCCACCACTGATCAATCTTCTCCTTAACCACACTTACCCCTCACTGACCTGTGCTCACAGTCAGGGTCACGTTGCACTGGGCGCTGCCCACCTCATTGTGGGCCCTGCAGATATACACTCCAGACATGGAAGTGGACAGGTTTTTGAGGCTTAAAGACCCGTGGATGGCATCTGTGGACACAATTTGGCCATCAGTCCAAGGATCGATCCCCTTTCCCATAAAAAATCACCCTGCCCTTCCTCTGGAATGTCTATTTTGACTCTCTGAGAGCCTTAGCTATCTGAATCCCTGATGAAAGGTGAAGGTGTGACGATCAGTTGCCAAACTGCTAGCTCACTACCCTTTCCCATTTCCACTGCTCAGTGTTCCCAAGTGATATCTGAAAGAAGGCTAAAGAGGAAGTGATGCCCAGAAAAACCAAAACCTGATTTTCACTTTTATTTCTGAGTAGTGAGAGAGAAAAAACACTGAGCAAGGAATTAGAAAACGTGGCATCCAGAACAGGCCATGGGACTTTAAGAAAGCTATTTATTATCTCTGGGTCCCAATTTATTCATCTATAAAATGGGGTGATATGACCTAATTGATGGTGTTGAAAGGAATGTATGAAATAATCTAATGATTTTAACAGTTAAAGTTTGTTGGCTGCTTACTCTTCACCAAAGACTAAGTTCTTTACATGTACTAATTTATATAAAAGTCTCACAACAAACCTATTATGTAAGCTCTATGTTAAAAAAAAAATTAAAAAGTTTTATTATAAAAATGGTCAAATAAAAAGTAGAAGGAGGAACAAAATGAAAACCCATATATCCACACTTGCTAACATTTTACTACACTTATTTCATTTCTTTCTCTTTTTCTCAGGACATTTTAAAATGAACATTTCAGCATGAAACTCCAAAACATAAGGATACTATCCCACATTACTGCAATACATTTACCATAGCTGATAAATTAAGAATAATTCTTCCAAAGCATCGGGTTAAAATTGTTCCATCAATAATCTTAATAAAATTGACAAAAAAAGTTCCAGCTGCCTCCAAGTGTTTTTTATAGTGGTATTCATACATGCATGCTCAGTCGTGTACGACTCTTTGCAACCTCATGGACTGTAGCCCACCAGGCTCCTCTGTCCATGGGATTCTCCAGGCAAGAATACTGGAGTGGGTTGCCATATCCTCCTCCAGAGGATCTTCCAGACCTAGGGATCAAACTCCCATTCTCCTGTGTCTCCTGCATTGGCCAGCAGATTCTTTACCACTGAGCCAGCTGGTGTGCTCAAGTCAAGGCTATTGATACTCCCATTTTACAGACGAGGAAACAGTCACAAAGTCACACGTGTAGTGAATGGCAGATCCTCCAGCCCCAGCGTCTCTTGTGTGGCATGGTCTTCAGCACCTGTCTGCGCCTGGCAGGCCTCTTTCTTCGCCCCCTCCCCACATCCCCCTTCCCCCCGCCCCCCACCACAGTGCTTTTCAGCATTGCTGCCCCTTGCCCCCCAGTCCCTCTGGCCCTCATCTTTCCTCTACCCCAGCCACACTCTCAGTTGTCTCTGGAAGTTCCCTCACCTAAAACAGGTGCAAAGAAAACCTGGGAGGATGGGGGTGACCGCACCCACTGGTACTGGGCAGTGGGCTTACTCCTTGGGGACTGGCAGCTCAGGGTCACGTTGGCCCCCACGTGGGCCACACCGCGGAGATGGCAGGATGGCGGAGCTGGAGGGACTGGGGGAGGGAAGACGGGTTAAAAACTCATACCAGGGGACCAGGAGCTCCCCCTCCCCCTCCCACACATGGACCCTCTGCCACCCTTTTTGCCCCTCCCCCAACCTTCCCCCTCGGTCACTTGGGGGAGAGGCCTGCCTGACCTCCCACGGGTGCCTCTGGCTCACCCAGCACATCGAGCTCTAAACGTTTGCTGCTTTGACCTTTAACAGTGCCTTGATTGTCTTGCAAGTTCACAAAACAGAGGTAGGACCCGGAGTCTTTCTCCTGCAGGTCCCGCAGCCGCAGTGACACGTTCCGGGAGGGCATGGGGTGGACCAGGGATGCTCGAGGCATGCCCGTTGTGACCTGACCGATGTGTGCCAACACCTGGTGGGGGCAACAACACCTCCCCATCACAACATGCCTGCTCTGTGCCCAGGGCTCAGCTCGTCCCCCTCCCCCAAACTGGGGGTCCTCAAATACCCCTTATCTGCACCATCCCCTCTAACCTGTAGCAGCTGTCCATCCACCTCTGTCTCCCTAGCCACCCTCTCACCGCCCCAGATCCTCTGCATCAGAACAGGTCCTCTTTCCCTGGATGCTGTTTCTTCATCTCCCACTTGGGTGTTTAGAAAGTGGTAAAAATGGACGTGTGTTAGTTGTTCAGTCATGTCTGACTCTTTGAGACCCCCTGGACTGTAGCCCGTCAGGCTCCTCTGTCCATGGACTTCTCCAGACAAGAATCCTGGAGTGGGTAGACATTCCCCTCTCCAAGGGATCTTCTCGACCCAGGGATTGAACCTGGGTCTCCTGCATCGCATGCAGGTTCTTTGCCATCTGAGCCACCAGGAGGGGCTCATATAAACATATAAAACATATGTTTATAAATCATATAAACAAGGGGAGAACGTATGAAAGAAACAGGCTGCAGGGGGACAGCCAAAAAGAAAAAGTATCTTATAAAGTTTTCTTTTTCTTGAAGACCCTCCCCTCCAGTGTATAAATCCCAGCCCCACTCCTTTAATCTAAGTTGCTTTCATATTTCACATGCTTTCATCCCCTATTTACCAAATGACTCCCCCCTCAACACTCTTCCTAGGACCTTGCAGGGAGCCCATGTAAAGAAGGTGCTCTGAAAATGACATTTCCCTGGCTTCGGGGTAAATCTGCCTCTGATGTCAGGAAAGTAGAACAGGTAAGAGACTGTAGAAAGAGACCTACCCTTGCTTCTCAAGGAGTTCATAAAGGAGTTGGGGGAGGGGGGCAGATAATCATCTGGGGAGTGGGCTTACTGTGACCTGTGGCCTGTGAGCACATCCAAAGGACAGATAATGTGAAAACAGGAAGATGCTCAACTTTTAAAAGCTGTGTGACACCTGCCCTAAACTTCCTGTTTCCTGTATCCTCAGTCCCCACTTTCCCCCTCACCCAGCAAAGTAAAACGTTGGCAGTGTTTGGTGTGCTGGGTTTCTAGGGAACCCTAGGAAAAGGAGAAATGGCTGGGTGAGGGGAAGACTCCAAGATCAAAACAAAACTTGAACTGGTGACACGGATCTTGCATTTCCCTGACATCTCTGGCGACCCCTCCCACCGTCGCCAGCTCTTCCCAATGCACTTCCCGACTCCTCTCCCCTCCCTCCCCCTAACCCCCTCCCACTCCGAACCCCCCAGCCCCGCCTCTAGTAGGTAGCTAGCCTCCTGCCCAGAAGTTCCCTCACCTGGCTCATATTCTTATCCTTCCCTTCTACGAAGAACCACATCACGGTGGGCACCTCCCAAGGCTTGGGCTTGGTCGGAGACAGCTCCCCTTGCAGGCTGTACCACGCTGGGAGCACCACTTCCGCTCCCTCCACCGCCCGCAGCTTCGTGAGGCTGGCGGACACGTGCACCTCCATCTGGGCCCGCGAGGGGGACGCTGGGGGGGAGAGAAGGAGAGTGAGCGCGGAGCCCAGGGACCCTGCCCAGCGCGGTGGCAGCAGAGGACGAAACTCTCGGGGGTCTCTCCCAAGACTGCCCAGGGCCCGCTGGCCTGTGATCCCGCGATGGTCGAATCCATCACCGCGTCTTCTCCCCAGCCTCAGCCCCGCTGGCTTGTAGCAAGGATAGGACCCATGTCTGTAAATTCATTTGTATTCAGAGGCACAGATTTCAGAGCACCAAGTGGAGGGGGCAGATTTCCAGCGAGAAGGGGAAGACACCCAAGAGGAAGGGCGGATTTAATACCTTTAATCTACACTCTACTTAAGCCACTTGCTCCCGCAATTTCCCCGGGGCATGAGCCAAGAAGGAAAGACCAGGGTCAGGATCAACAGCGTTCCCGTCTCCTGCAGTCCTCCACCAGATGGGCAGAGGGGACCGGGAAGGTTAATCGTTTACCGATTAACCCCGCGGCTCCTTCAGAACTACTCCGAGCCAGAGAGACTGGAGCGGCCAGTGCCCAGTGCGGCCCAGTGACTGCTGGGCTCCACGACTTCCTGCTGGATCTCCACACGTGGGCTCCCCCCAGGAAACCTCTCAAAGGCCCTTTGGGGGCCCACGGGAGATGGGGGGAGGGTACTCTGAGGTCACTGGGAACCTCGGCAGAGCTAGGAGGAGAAGCAAAGTCCCTTGACCATCAGGTACAAAACCGATCAAGCACAGAGCTTCCATCTGCCTGTGGCTGTCCTTCAGGAGGTGGCCGGGGGTATGGGTCTCAGGGAGGGGACTGTCGAATCGGAGCTTGCCTCACGGCGTCCAGAGGCACTCCCTTACTGCCCTTTGGAGAGGCAGAGGAGAGGCCCAAACAAAAGTCCTTTGGGGGAAGAACCTTGGGCTTGTCGGAAGCCAGGCCTGAGGATGCTGGCGGCTCTGGACCTTCACCCAGCTCTTGCTGAGGCTCTTGAGTCCTCGGCCTCAACGGTCTGCACTGGAGTCTGAGATGCCATCTCTGCGTGGTGGTTAGGGGGCCGCCGAGCGGACAGAGGCCGCGCACAGGCCGGGCTGTCCACCCTCCTGGAGGCCGGCTGAAGGCCTCTGAGGGCCCAGGAGCGGATCCGGCCAGGATGCGCGCCACCCCCTCCGCTTCCTGGTTGCGCGTCTTTACAGAACCCTCACCCCAATTCCTTGGCCTTCTTAGCACCCCCCTCCCCATTTCCTGGCGGGGTCCCTGAGGGCTGAGCAGGAAACTTGTGCCCGGTGATAAGCCAGGAGACAATGCCGAGGGCGCCGCTGGACCGGAGGCTCTGCAGGCGAAAACAACCTCCGCTTCAAGGAGCCCGCCGCCCGTTGAGGACCGACCGGCTGGCCGGGACACCAGAGAGGCCTGCGGGGGGCGCAGGCCCTAGCCGGGCCTTCCTACAGCTCACTCCCAGCGGCCAGACACAGTTCCCGCGGGAAACCTGCCGGGGTCCCAGGAGAAGAGTGAGCCGCCTCCGCCCTAGGCGCCCCTCGCTCAGGTCCTGCATTTATAATATCACTTTACAAAGAGGGGGCGGGCAGGGTAAGTCAGTAAGTAGTAAGCTGGACACACTGGGGCCTGGACACAGGTCAGCTAGGAGCTGGAGAAGGTCCCAGGCTTCACTGCTCTGATCCTGGGTGTCCCCCGGACCACAGACCCCTCAATTCTTCAGGGCTTTTTGCTCCCAGGTGCCACAGGGAGAGGAAAGGGGGGCGGGCGGATCTGAGTGAAGGAACCCAGGGCAGGGAAGGGACCCTACTGGGCCTCTCCAGACCAACTTGTGGAGCAGGCAAGAGCGAAGGAGAGCGAAAATGGGCTCTGGGCTGGCTCCCCAGGGCTACTATTTTTAGTCTCCCTTTCTCTGAGAAACTCCCCCCGCGGGCTTCTCACGCCCCAGGGGCAGCATCGCTGAGCCGCGAGGGAGCATAAGGGCCTCCGGGTAGAACCCGGTCGGGCAGAGCCCAGTGGAGCCGGTATCTCGCAAAATGCTGACCATCCAGAGGACCATTTAACCCTCAAGTGGCCAGCGAGAGTTCTGCAATCCCCAGCGGGGGTGGGGTGGGGGGTGGGGGTGGGGAGAGGTAGGGATGCTGAAGCCTGGACCTTCAGTGTGAAAACAGGCTCAGAGTTATCAGAGCTCGGATAGAAAGAGGATGGGTTGCAGGAGAGACACAGATGATCGGATGACGCCCTGGACACGGACTTGAATTTTTCTGCCTTGCTTCAGAGATCCCCAGCAGGAAGGGGGATGGGGAAATTGAGGATAGAATGCAGGAAAGAGACAGTTTAAGTTGGGAGAGGGGGACCTGAGAAGTGGAGAGATCCTACAGCAGGCCACCAAGCCTAGAGGGGCTGGCAGTCTGGTCTTGAGCCCCACTTTGTCTGGGGACCCTAATACTTCCTGCCCTGACACCCTTGCAGCACAGATTGGGCTAAAGAGCACCCAGGTGAGATTTAGATGGTCCCCATCTCAGTCTCAATCACTATGGTTCTTTCCAAGCCCTGGAGACTTCCAGCCTGAGAGAAATGAGGAGTTAAAGCTGAGCCGGACAAACCCACCCTTCGCCCTCATTTGGGATCCTTGAAGGATGGCAAGAAAGCCTGGGAGGCAGCATGTGAAATGGTTTATAATGAGCTTTGTTCCTGTGGGTCCTTTTCTCCCAGATGTTGGACCGGGCCACTCCAGCTTCTGGGTGTTCCTGAAGGCCTTCACACAGGCCTCAAGCAGTTGCCCCAAGGAGGTGGCTTTCCTCTCTGACTCTCTGAGGCCCTCCTCTCTATTTCCTTTGTCCCTTTGGCTCAGAGAACCAACAGGGGGTGATGGACCTCTTGGGGGGGGGGCGGTGGTCACAATTCTGCTCCTCTAGGCATTCGAACCCCTCCTCCATTTCCTGTGTCCTACATGACCTCACGGTCAAGCTTTGGGGGCACCTCCCTTGATTCCCAGGGCAGGAAGCAGAAGGAGGGGGCCAGAGGAAGGATCCAGGCTTGTGAATTGAGGTGAAGTCCCTGTGTGAGTCAAGCTGGAGTACCAGGGAATTCCCCAGGGGCTCTTGCACATCAGCTTGTGTGTGGGGTAGGGGGCTGGGAGGGGGGCTAGAGTTAAGTCCTTAAGCTCTTTAGCCAGTGTCTCCTCTAGCAGCTCAGCTCATCTGGCTCTGCCGGTGGAGGTGGGGAGTGAGGGTGAGGAATGGTTCCAACAAACGTTCTCCCCTGCCACAAACATACAGCACCCAAAGTGGTGGCTGTTCCCCAACACAGGCGACAGAAATCAGCACCAACCAGTGACACCCAACCTAGGGGAAAGTTTAAGTGCTGGGAGGGAAAGAGCCGGAGGAGGCGGGATCCTGTCCCACCCAGCTCCTCATCAGCTCCCCAAACCAGCCTCTCAGGGTGGGATTCATCCCATCTCCCATCTCATGTCCCCTCCAGGTCCATCCAGGCTTTCACTCACCGAGAGTAGTCAGCCCCAGGAACAAAACCCGCAGCAAGCTGGTCGCAGGAGACCCGGGCAAGGAAATCATGGCCTTCCCTGGTCCCGACGCAGTCAGGGGCGCCGGCTCGGGGCGCACCGACCGACAGGTGTTCAGGCTGCCCGGCAGCTGGAGCGGACGCGGGAACCGGGCCACTGATACCAAGGGCGGCTCTGGCCAGAGTCTCTGAGTGTGTGTGCCGGTGGCGGGGTGGGGACCGCCGGGGACTGGGGGGCGGGGCACTCGAGGGGGCGGAGAGGTCGCCGTCCTCCCGGGCGTGGCTCCAGGGTGACCCGCCGCAGGGGGGCGATCCTCGCGCTCCGACGGCCGGATCCCGCGGCCTCCACCCGGTCAGGACGCAGGGTGGGGTCGGGTGAGTCGTGGGGCCCTCGCAGCCAGCGGAGGTCCAGGGCAGAAGAGAGGGTCCTGACCTGTCAGACCATGCCATACCCTTCCCCGTCCGCTACGTGGGCTAGGAAGGAGGGCCAGGAAGGAAGGGAGGTTTGGGGATTGTCCGATGTCCAGGGGTCACCCTAAGCGTCCGGGGGTCCCGCCCCATTAACTGACTGGGGGAGCTTGCGGGTACAGCGTCCTCAGGCGCGTGTCCCCGGGGCCACTGGGGCTCACAGTGTGGGGGTCGGGGCGGCAGGAAGGGGCCAGAGTGCCGGCCACGCGGGCCCGGTTCTGCTGCCCGAAACGACCAGTTTTCCAAGGCCAGCGGCGGGCTGGCCGCGGGAGCCGGCCGGGAGAGCGGCGCAGGGATGCGGCCGCGGCCGCCCCCGCCCATCCCTGCAGGTGCCGCGGGATCCCTAGGCTGCGGGGCAGGATGCGAGGACCTGCGGGCGGAGATCGGACCTCTCCGCAGGTTCCCCGAGGCTCCCTAAAAGGCAGACCCGAGGGTCACTCGGAGCTTGTGCCGGAAACCCAAGGAGGGAAACGATTGGCGCAAGGAACCCCAGGTTCTGGGCGGGAAACGGGAGAGAGGAGCCAAGTTCCTCTCTCAACTCTGAAAAGCCTTAGGCAGACCGGAGAGGAGGGGGCAGCTGCGGGAAGATAGACTGGACTGAGTCCGTCGGTTTATTTCTGCCCATATCTTCGCTGCCTCCCATCCCGCCCCCAGCGCGTTCTGATCTTTTAATTCCCCGGACTAGATCATGTTCTAGTGAAATTTAATTTACCCGTCCCTCCCCCACCCCACCCCGCCCCCACCTCCCCGCGCGGGTCGGTCAAATGCTCCTCTGCACCCTCTGGCGGCCGCAGTTCTCTTAGAGAAGGGCGCGCACCTGTTCTGGCTTCTCTGTCGGACAGCCAAAATAAAGATGCTTCAAACGTCGGGGCACAGCTCAACCACCGAGTCAAGGTCACCGAGGGCAGAAACCATAACAACGAATCCCTGGCGCTGCCTGCTCCAGGTGATAGTTTACTGGGCAGAAAAGATGCCAGGTCTCCTGGATTCCATTTACTCCACATGGTTCTCAGGTCTTTGAGCCTGCACTCTCCAAGCAGGAGAATACACGGTGCCCCACTGACCCTCTCAGCTCCTTCTTCCTAGTATGACCTGCGTGACTGCTCTTTAAATACCTGCCATGCAGTGGCGCTGAGAAATGGCAATGTAAACACTAGACTGCTCATGCAATCCCTGGAATCTAGTACTCGGCAGCTTAGTGCCAGCAAAGGGAGTAGTAATAGGTAACTGCTAGTCTCATACCTTTATGCAGGGGCTACAGGCTTGAAACTGTCAACTAGATTGTGTGTGTGTGTGTGTGTGGTGGGGTGCTGTTGGTTTGGTTTTTCTAGTCTATCACAGTCATTTTTTTTTTAACTTTAGTCTTCATTGCAAAGCACCTTTTATAAACATCCCTCCTTTACTTCCAGGTCAGGCTAGGTTACCCCTTCCAAGAAGAGCAGCGAGCTCTTGGTTGTCTCAGGTGCACTAAAGCATCTGATTACAGGCTGTAATCAAGCGCCACATAATGCAGAATCTCAACATTCACTCTCAGTAGCTAACTTTTCAGAATTTGCACCCGAAGTAATTTACATCAGAAGTAAAGACACAAATATTACTTGTCTGGCAACCACCACAGTAATCATTGTTGTAGGCAAGATTATGGGAACAAGTGAATATACAGGGGCATACTTTGCACTCTTTTTACAATATTTTATAAATCTTAAATTATTTAAAAACAGTCTTAAATTATTTCAATAAAAAGCTTCTTAAAGGAAAAAAAGAGGTAAAAATACAAATAAAGATTTGTAGGCAGCGATTCTCTCCAAGTGACACAGAAACAGTGCTTTCAGGACTTTCACTGTTCTCACCCAATAGAAGAATTTTCTATACTATCTCTTATTCCAACCACTTTTTTTTTTCCTGCTGACCCTGAGGGGGTCAAGTGTAGAAGTTAGCAGAGCAGTTCTTTTACTTCCTGAAAGTTTTTGCTGAGATGTAGTAATTTAGGGTGAACATTTCTCTTTACCCTTGTATAAAATGGGAATATTAGAAGATGATCTGGGAGTGATCTGGGAGCTGCTTGCACAACAGATTATCTGCACGAGCTAAGTTCGTATGTTAGAGATTTGCAGTTCACTAGTGTTTCTCCCAGTCATACATCATCTTTTACCTCTACAGTATTTTAAATTTTTTTTTTTGATGTGGACCATTTTTAGTCTTTACTGAATGTTACAGTATTGCTTCTGTTTTGATTTTTTTGGCCCCAAGGCATGTGAGATCTTAGCTCCCCCACCAGGGATCGAACCCACACCCCCTGCATTGGAAGACAAAGTCTTAAACCCTGGACCACCTGGAAAGTCTCTATGGTACTTTTTTTTTTAATGCTGATTTTTATATTTGAATGTAGTGTCTCCATTCCCCTGGAATCAGTTATAAGGCTTCATTAAGGTCTTAATAGTCCACTTTTTGTTTTTAGGAAAACTCATAGTTATATGACACCCTGCTCTCCCTTTTTCTGGATTGTTCCGGCCAAAAAGAATAGATATTCAGAATCAGCAAGGTACTTCCAAGTCTCCATTTCCCAATGCTCAGCTTTGTCCTCTTGCCCCGACTCCTCATCCGTCCCAAGCCACATGGTAAAAACACACACAGGATCAGTCTTTGCCATATTCTCCTTGCTGCTCATAGTGGTCTAGCAGTGCCCTGTTCTCAGTAACAGTAGGTAGATCTCAAACGTCCTCTCTAAATGTTCCCAAATGTTCTGCCCCTGCTAAGTAACCAACAGCAGTGAGAATTGGGATGGGGAGAAATTGTGTTAGTTTTAGGGTTGACCAGTGGCAGTTTGGGGAATGCCATGTACTACTCCTGGCAATAATGCTTTTTCCTGCAGCACTTGGCATGGATATTATGAGATCATTGCTTCAAAATGGTCAGTGTAGCCTTGGTCTTCAGGACAATAATTCCAAGTTCCAAAGAAGAGCTAACTCATGGGAGTTTCCTAAGGCCCATTCCTACAGCCTATGCCTGGCAAGATGTGCTGCATTCAAACATTCCAGACTATTTACACACTCCCTGAACTAACACTCATTTTAGCATCTCATGTCAGGAAACAGCCAACTCCATAGAGCTGGCCTCAAATGCCATTAATAAGGGTCATCTCATTGATCATAAGCTCTCTAGTCATTAGACAAATAAATAAGCACTGACCAACCAGAATGAGGACTTCCCAGGTGGCTCAGTTGGTAAAGAATACACCTGTAATGTGGGAGACCTGGGTTTGATCCCTGGGTTGGGCAGATCCCCTGGAGAAAGGAACAGCTACCTATTCCAGTATTCTGGCCAGAATTCCATGGACTGTATAGCCGATGGGGGTCACAGAGTCGGACACGACTGAGCAATTTTCACAACCAGAATGAGGAAAATTACTGATATAAGGCCATTCAGGCTATAAGAAAGAAACTTTTTTTTTAATCAATATGTAATTTTATCTTCAAGAAAAATGGGGAGATTTATAGCTATTTCTTGGACATGTAGACCACTTAAAGTAGAAAACCTGAGAGATGTTGGGGGACTCATTAAAGGTAAATGAATCTAACAAATCCCTGCCTAGACACTAAAGTATCCCTTCACAACACTACTGGTAAGCTAGTTCTTAGCTGAGAGTACTAACCTCTATATCCAGTGCACAGAAATCTCTGAAAGATCTGAACGTGATAGTTACCCTCCTAATGAATCAACACGTTACCATTTCCTATCCTATGGACCACTTAAAATCTTTGGACGTTTCTCTTACATCTTCTCTCCTTTTCTAGGCAGTATGATGTCAGTCCTCCACCTGTGCTCTTGAGACAGCTGCCCCTGATTCCTGAGTATAAAGATGAGGAATGAAAGTCTCTTGCAAATATTATGTACCGAGGGCCAAAAGGAATATCCTTTTGTAGCTTTTTAAAAAGTAGCACAAAATGAAATGTCCCAGTGACCTTTGGGACTCTGAAAACGGATCATGACATTGGCCAGTGGGGTACAGATAGTGAAGATGAGTAAAGCAGTGAAGCTCCTGCCCTGCTCTGTTTTGTTCATCCCTCGCAGTCAAGTCAGAGAACAGTCCCACTGCCGGTGAGACCACACTCCGCTACAAAAAGCTCCACTACTACAACGCCAAGAGGCCAGGAATTCCTTTAATTTTTTTTTTTTTTTTTAAGTTTTAAATGGCAACACAACCAAAAGTTGGTACATCACAGAAACAGAGGGCTTTGCAGGCAACACTGATTGGGAATAGCAAAACACTTGGTTGGTGAAAAAAAGTGAAACTCTAAATTATATACAATAGTAGCTAAAGGGTAATATTGAAAAACAGTCTTATTCACTGTGACTCAAGATTTTACTTGCCATTATCTATTGCTTATTTATTCAAGGTTGTAAATAATACTTATATAGAGACATAGAGATGTGTAAAAATGAAACATCGTGAAAAAAATACAATTTTTCAATTTCATATGAAACTCAAAGTATAAGTTTTGTCCAATATGGAATGTACCTACATTTGTTTACATTAGGGCTCTAAAATTCATTTAAAAATTGGTTTTTTGTTGTTTTAAAAAAGAAACAGCTGACCCACCACACAAGTCTGCTGTGTAGCTTGTTTGCTCAAAATGAGCGTTTTTCAGGTGAGGTCTGTGTTCTCTGCCCAAGGTCTACTATGGTTTCTTAGTTGTACTGGCCCAATCGTGGAAAGAGTTTCCATGAAGAGTCGATGGCAGCATCTGGATGAGGGACAGTCTGGGTCATGGGACAGGGGTAGAGAAGAGAGAGGTAAGAGCCCAGATCCTTATGAAGGATGACATTCAGTTGTTATATTTTAAAGGGTACCCGATGGCTTTTTCCAGGCACTCAACTAACGAGCCAGCAGAAAGAAAATCCCTCTCAACTTCTACAAATTTGATGTAGATGGATTTGGGGGACACACCGGGATCCACAATACAGTTCTGAGACAAAAACCCATTTATACCAACCCAATCCTTGCTGAAGGTTTTGGTATTTGCTTGGAAATGTAAAAACAAGCATTGCTGCAGAGTCCTGACCTCAGCAATTCCGAGGTAGCAATAGGTAATTCGAGTGGGTTCTATCTCCACCTGCAGGGAGGCTTGTGCTGAAAGGGTTTCCAAGTCAACCCGGCCCTCCTTTCCGGGGTCCAGGGTACGTCGCTCCACATGGGGGGAGGGAGGCCTCTCAATACACTCCTCGTAGCCAATGGCATAGAGACCCGGGCTTTTGGGAATGCCTCCTGGCAATAAATACTGAACCACATTCCCACCAGTTGGTTTGGAGTGGGCGATGGGGATCCAGTCAATTTCCATGTGCAGCTCCAGGCACCTAGCTTCGCTGATAGTGATCTCCAGAAATTTGTAGTATACATTCTTCCAGTTCATTTTCTGCACTCGGGTCATGATGATCCGGCCCTCGGGCTTCTCAGAATTGAAGTACTCCCGGAGTCGCTTGCCAAGGGGCACCTGGGAGCTGATCTCAGCATAATGGTAACGGATATCCTCTTTCCAACGGGTGTTGTAACCAATTCCAAAAATGGCCAGTTTATTAGAAAGGTGAAGCCTTGAAAAGTCTGTCCAGCTCTGAAACAGTTCCCATTTCAACTGTACTGATTCCAAAATTTGTACGATATTCTGCATGATGTCTCTTTTCCTAGAAAGAGAGATAAAAGTCAGATTCCTCAGGTGTCTAGATGAGCACTGTCCGACAGAACTTTCTGCAATGGTGGAAATGGTCTATGTCTGTGCTGTCCAGTATGTTAGCCATTGCACTGAAATGTGGCTACTGTGAGTGAGGTATTAAGTTCTTAATTAGCTAAAAATTACGTTTAAATAGCCACAGATGGCTAGTGGCTACCATATTGGACTGTGCAGTTCCAGATAATCATAGTATTAAAATCTGAGACACGCTTACCCCGAGCAAGTTTCTAGAACTAGTGATAAACTGCTTTCCATTATTCTATAGTCTAGTTGTATTACACTTAGTAACTATTGATACATAAGACCCTAGGATTTCAGAAACTCAAGAATAATGTGTGTGTGTGTGTGTATAATAGTGCGTATCATGGCTTTCGGACCTATCAAAAAGTAGGTGAAGAATGCTGTATTCAGAAAAGTAATCAGAATCACTTAAAAGAATAAACAGATTAATTTCTAACTTGGAAATTCTGGAAGTTAAGGAAGTTTGACCCATACATGCTGGCCATAGGAAAACATGAAATTGATAACGACTACTGATCTGAATTTTTCAAACCAGGCTTCAGCAGTATGTGAACCGTGAACTTCCAGATGTTCAAGCTGGATTTAGAAAAGCCAGAGGAACCAGAGATCAAAATGCCAACATCCGCTGGATCATCAAAAAAGCAAGAGAGTTCCAGAAAAATATCTACATTTGCTTTACTGACTATGCCAAAGCCTTTGACCGTGTGGGTCACAACAAACTGTGGAAAATTCTTCAAGGGATGGGAACACCAGACCACATGAGCTGCCTCCTGAGAAATCTGTATGCAGGTCAAGAAGCAACAGTTAGAACTGGGCATGGAACAACAGACTGGTTCCAAATAGGGAAAGGAGTACGTCAACGCTGCATATTGTCACCCTGCTTATTTAACTTATATGCAGAGTACATCGTGAGAAATGCCAGGCTGGATGAAGCACAAGCTGGAATCAAGATTTCCGGGAGAAGTATCAATAACCTCAGATACACAGATGACACCACCCTTATGGCAGAAAGTGAAGAGGAACTAAAGAGCCTCTTGATGAAAGTGAAAGAGGAGAGTGAAAAAGTTGGCTTAAAACTCAACATTCAGAAAACTAAGATCATGGCATCTGGTCCCATCACTTCATGGCAAATAGGTGGGGAAACAATGGAAACAGTGACAGACTTTATTTTTTTGGTCTCCAAAATCACTGCAGACGGTGACTACAGCCATGAAATTAAAAGACGCTTGCTCCTTGGAAGAAAAGCTACGACCAACCGAGACAGCATATTAAAAAGCAAAGACATTACATTACCAACAAAGGTCCATCTAGTCAAAGCTATGGTTTTTCCAGTAGTCATGTATGGATGTGAGAGTTGGACTATAAAGAAAGCTAAGCGCTGAAGAATTGATGATTTTGAAGTGTGGTGTTGGAGAAGACTCTTAAGAGTCCCTTGGACTGCAAGTAGATCCAACCAGTCCATCCTAAAGGATATGAGTCCTGAATGTGCATTGGAAGGAGTGATGCTCAAGGTGAAAGTCCAATACTTTGGCCACCTGATGTGAAGAACCAGCTCATCGGAAAAAACCCTGATGCTGGGAAAGACTGAAGGGAGGAGGAAAAGGGGACGACAGAGGATAAGATGGTTAGATGGCATCACCGATGCAATGGACATGAGTTTGAGTAAGCTCCGGGAGCAGGTGATGGACAGGGAAGCCTGGCATGCTGCAGTCCATGGGGGTCGCAAAGAGTCAGACACGACTGAGCGACTGAACTGAATTGATCTGATTCAAAAAAGGATATATTGAAAAAAGGATATTTTCCTCTATTTGTCTAAAATTCATTACTACTCCCAAATTTAAAAGAACAGTTTAGCACAGAATCAAGATCTGAAAATTCAGATGGAAAAGTTCCATTATTAAGCTTCCGTTTTAAGAGAGAAAAATTCCAGATAATGAATTGAGATTGTCCTAAAATGTATTTTTATAAAGGGAAGCAAAAGCATAGAAATTATTTCAATTTTGATTTGGACAGTTAACAGAATAAGACAAAGTGCAGGGAAATTCTTGTTTCACATGCTGCTTATTTCAAGTAATTCCAACTGACACTTCATAATGACTTATATAGATATGAGGATATTTGTTTCTCAGGGCACAACTCTGATATTGGAAGACTGAAGTTTGTTAAATGGTAACTTGGCAGCAAATAATCACACTCTACATCAATCACAGGTTTAAACTACAAAAATACTCAACTACCACACTCACATATAATCAAACACAGGCAAGAAAAGAGGGTGGTTTGTGAACAGCTTCTTGGTAGAAGACAGACTGTACACTTTCCTCTTAAATTCTCAAATCTTCTAGAAGAGCTTTTGGAACAAACTGGGGGATCTTCCACATAGCCATTCTCTCTTACTTTCCTTTACTTTCTTTCCAAGATGACAAAGAGCAAATGTTTTGTTATCAGTTTTCTTGGTCCAGTGACTGTCCTGGACTCACCCTCTACCCTTCAGTTTGTCTAAAAAGCTACTCAAGTACTTGAGTGGCCATGCAGATGAAATCACTGCATTTCTGGGGACTGTTCCTCTTCTCAGAGTGCACAAAGGCACTCGGTCACTTTGCTAATGTTGAGGATGTGGTGTCTGTGAGGCTCAGATGTAGGACCATGTTTCTGCATGGGTCAATGCTTTAAGTATCCCAATGCCTGACATACAGTAGGTATTTGATAAATAAGTGGTGACTCTTCTTCATGGGTGAAGGATGGTATAACTGACTGGTGTAAAAGAATGTATCAGTTAGTTCAGGTGAATTCCACCTAAAACTTAAGAGTGAAAAAATCCAGTGCCCAAATGAAGTTATCATATTTGGCACTGTCACAGCCCTAAGTCAGCAATAAGGAACAGTTCTTAGGAAACTGGTACACTGGGAAATGAGTCGCCTTTTAGGACCCACTCACCCTATGGGCTGAATCCTGGAGAAACAGCCATGCTGGACATTTCTGCAGAGTCTGCCAGTTTCCTGCCCCACTGATCTGATCTCAGCCTGAAGTTCCCTGGGCTTAAGCCTCAGACCAGCTTTTGAGAGCTGTGGAACACAGCAAGAATTAGACCCAGCTGTCTGAACAGTTCCTAAGAACTGTCTGCTGTATTTCTGAAGTTCCAACTGGGAAAAGTTCAGGGGGTTCTGAGACTGGTGACACCAATTCTGTGAAAATGAGTTCATTTCCAGTTACATCAGTTGGCCTACCCTGCAGTTCCTAAGAACTTACTTTTTGATTCCCAAAATGGAATATTATAATCTGGGGTCCCTAACTTCTGGGAGCTAATGCCTGGTGATCTGAGGTGGAGCTGATGTAATACTAGTAGAAATAAAGTGCACAATAAGTGTAATGTGCTTGAATCATCCCCAAACCATCCCGTACATCCTGGTCCATGGAAAAACTGTCTTCCAAAAGACTGGTCCCTTGTGCCAAAAAGGTTGGGGACAGCTGTAATTTAAGTGTTCCTCTGGCCCTCCTATCATTTCACTTAACCCCAGACAATCTGTGGGCCCTGCACCTCATCTCTGTATCATATTTAAACATCCAAATGCCATATCCACACAAATACCATAAACACACTTATTTTCATATATCTGTTTCTTCTTGTCATATACAAAATTCTCAGCATTTTTGGATTAACCACTGGAAAACTTAGGCTAAGAAGAAGAAGAAGAACAATGAGACATGCTCCCTCAGTGGCATGGCAGGTTCTTGACTAGTCTGAGCCACCAGAGAAGCCCCTAACTTTCATAGCATGTCGAATTACAGCAAGACTTTTGTCATTAAACTTAGGTATTTACACTTTTTAGAAAGGGGGAACATCTACTTACTGTGCTTCTTCAGAAGACTCTTGTTTTATTTTTAATGTTCTCTTTGTGACAGGTATTTCATCTGAAAAACAGAGATTTTGGAAACATTATATTTTCCTAAGTGGTGACATGTATTTATGTAGATGAGTAGCTGTAAGTTTACTGTTTGTTCCATACTTTCCAATGCGAGAACTTAATTCTAGTGTCAAACACTGTCCAATGCCAGATTTATAGATGTAACTCATATATAATGAGATGCATACATTTATATGCAAGATCAGAAACCAGCTCTATGAGTATAAAGTTCTTCAGGGTCACTAGTAGATTTCTAGCTAGGAGCTTAAAGCTTAATTTCATGGCAAACATGATTTTTAAAGGAATGAGAATGAAAATAATTGTTTTATTTAGATTTTCTATGTAGGTTTTATAGAGCAATTATTCTCTCCCAGCCCAGTATCAGGATCAATATGCTCTACATGTTATTTTTGTCCCAAAGGTTTGGGTGGCTTAACTCTCTTCAGCAAAACCAGAGTTATAGGATGCCAAAGTAATTTAGACCTTAGAACTGTTTTGAAATTAAGAGGCAGTGATCACTTAGCATCTGCCCTTTTTTTCTTCCAGCAATCAATTCTCTTACATAGTGTTAGTCTTACAGTTTTATAACCACTTTCTTTGCTCCTTCTCTCTTTCAATATTTAAAATTTTTTTTTTTTTAGGAAGAGCATTTGAAAGAAATATTGGGTTGGTCAAAAAGTTCTTTCGGGTTTTCCACACCATTTTATGAAATAATCCGAATGCATATTTTGGCCAACTCAATATTAGCATTTAATCCTTTTTCTTTCGAATTAGCATTTCTCTGTCATAGGAGGATCTGTAAAACAGTGCCCGTGGCCTTTTGTCTTAAGCTGGGGAGGCATATTTATAGAGCCAGTTCTACTTATCCTTCCTTGGGGGCTGCCCGAGTGCATCACTAGAGAGTAAGAACATTCACTTACAAGTGAGCACTCATTACACAACTTGCTACGAATGTACAAAGGCTGCAGCAGACACTTGATTAGTACTGGCAAGTTATGAAAACTAAAACCTGAACATTTATTGCAAAAAACAAAAACAAAACCACCCAACTACATATATATATATATATATATATATACCCTCTTAATTAGTCCATACAAATTTAGATTTGATGGCCAGGAGTTTTATTTTCCATTTTTAATGTGAAGATAGTGAATAAATCATTCTACCTATTGTTGGGATGGGAGCCTTTATGAAGTTGGAAGGAGTATGATCCCTGATAAAGTTCAATTATCAGCTCCTTTCAAACCAAGGCTTTCCTTCATTTATGGTTCACCCTGAAGCCTGGAAAGGGACCTTTGCCAAATTACAAACGGGGGTGGGGGAAAAGTTCTGGGGATAAAAAAAGGAAATGACAGTTATATCTATACCCGTTGAGCCAGGAGTCAATAACTCTTAGCAGTCATCTTAGAACAAAGAGGTGCAGGATATTTTTAATTGCATAGCTTGTCACTGAGCTTCCCTGTGCAGCCCAGAATTAGGAATTCTTGTGTGTCTTTAGGGACTTTGTGGAATTCAAGGCACCAAGCACCAGCTGGCAGTTTAAGGCTAAATGAAGGCTACCCAAACTGCCCCAGACAGACACTGGCTCTGTGTGTTGGGCTACCAGTGGGAACGGTAAAAGAAGGTGTTACAGATATGAAACACCCGAGCACAAGTGAAGATATGTACAGACACACACACACACACCGCAGGTATCAGATGCCGGCTTTCTTACCCAATTCCTGATCTGTGGGGTAGCCATGGAGCTCCTGACTGTGGTTTCCCCAGTCCTCCTGTGAATACTCCTCCATAGTGCTGCCATCTGACTCCAGCTCCTGGTACAAGCCACTACTGTTAATAAGTACAGGCTGGCAGGGCTGAGCATCCCATCCTCCCTGACCAAACACCTGTTCCAACTGTTCAAATGTGTAACTGCTCTTTCTTTTCCCAACACCATGTTCTTTCACCCGACTGTAACACCTGCGAAGGGTCTAAGACACAAAGTCTTTTGTTATTCCTTTAAAGCTGTACTTCCTCTTCCAGGTACGGACCACAGATATTAATTACTATTAGACAGACACGGACAGACAAACACAGACACATTGTTACAGGAATGCTAGATTTTAAATTCATTATTATATTAGAAAAAAAAAAAAGACTAATTTAGCATTTACTCAAACATGTTATAATTCAAACAATTATTTTGCAATTAATTATCCATTAAACAACAAGAAACATTAAAACATTATTGCATGTATCCCATACACATATTTTTATACCCCCCACCCCCATTTTAAAAGAATAAGAAAAAAAAAGAAAACAAGAAATACCAGCCAGCCAATAGGATGCACACCTGCCACAGAAAAGAAAGAGCTGCTGTTGTGCCCAGAATTTGGAAAAAGTGAGGGGAGGGAGGACAGAAAGAAGAATTTCCCAAAGCAAAGAATGTACCCTTCCTTACTCTCGATTAAGAAGGAATATAGGGTAAAAACAATTGCCTAAATGAATTAGCTAGTAAAACAAATTACTTACATAGTCCATACTCCTTACTAACTCACTCTGTCTTTGGGGCAGTTGCTAGAATCGAATTTAAAAGAGATCAAATCAATAACACTACAGATGCTCAGTCTCAAACATCAATCATCAAGAAACAACAAGACACAACAATACCAACATCTAACAATTAACCAATGATAATACTAGCCTATTCTACCAACTCAAACTGCCAGCCAAACACCAACAGATGAAGCCAATCATTTCTTTTGGGGTGGGGTCACAGAAAGTGAGGTAGAAGGGTGTTATTTCACTTCTTTTTCTCTTTGTGGTACACAGGGAATAACATATCCTTATGCAAGTCCACAGATAAAACCTTTATAATTTTATTACCTTGCACAACCCTTCAACCTGCTTCATGGTCTTCTAATGCATATTTCTGATAATTAACCCAGTTTCCTTGGTTTAATGGTATGTCTTATGCTAGCTTACATGATATTTCAAAAGATAAATCAAGGATTTAGTCCCAGGCCTTGCGCCTCAGTTCCAAATTTAGTTTAATTATATTCATTCTCTGTCCCGTCTCTACCTCCTTTTGCTCCTTTTAATCTCCTTTCTACTTTACTGGGTTTTACTCTTTTGAGAATTTTCACGGCAAACAAGACTCTTTTTCTCCAAGTGCTTTTGAACTCAACTGTGCCAAACCAGCTTACCTTAGATTTAATTTACACACATCAGCCAGACTGTAAATTTCTCCTGAATGTGAGATGACTTTCCATAAGCTAATACTGCACCTACTCTCGCCAAAATAAAACAACTCTGAATAATCTTTATGCAGCCTCCTCGAAAGTTCAGTACTGTTAAATCTCAGTTGACAAACTACAGGAAGACACTCTGTCAAACACTGCAGATCTCTCCCTTGAGGCCAGAAATCCAGACGGGCAAAGGGAATAATAAACACAAAACATACATGACAATCTTCCTCCGACACAGAGCAGCAATTAAGAGTCGTCCATCCTGAAACCAGCCAGCCTGCCCCCTGCATAAGCACCTGCCTTACTCTCCCTTTCTGGAGATTTATTTTGGTGCCCAAAAGGACGCCTTAAAGAAGTGAGGTTTCTGATCATACACTCTTTAATAAAAAGTGTTTCTTCTTCCTCTTTGTAAAGGATATTCACAAGTACATAATACATAACTTTCTGGAACAAATCGGAAATGAACCTGAGAAATGTGTCATAGGCAACTCTTCAAATGGGAGAGGACAAATGCCTCCAGCTGACTTCACGTGACTTTCTATACCCCATTACCCGGCACCCTCTGCCCTCCTTGCCGGGACTGGAATTTGAATTGCAAACATCTCCTGCCAATTTATTTTTATCTCACAATGTCTACTTTCTGCCTCCAGGAACACCCCAACCGCACTTTTCAGCTCCTCCAAGGACCGTAAATGGAGAGTCCCAGCCTTGTCCCTCTCACCCTTCCAAGGCCATAAATGGAGATGGAAACCACACCACTCAGTGCTCACTACTTGCTGGCTGCCTGGAGCACAGCGCTCCTCACACAAAGAACCCCGACGGATCTGCCACTGAGGGTCATTTCGGAAGTCAGGGAGTGAAATTAACACTCCTCTGAAGGAACGTGCCACACTTAGACGTGACCAAGGCGTGAGCAAAGCGACCAATCTTTGACACTACATTTGGTGGGAAACTACAGAGAAGATTTACTTTCTTTGAAACCATCAAATCGAGCTTAACATTTCACTTCTTCTGTGTATGAATAAGGAAACCAGCAGTATTTAAGGGTTCCAGATACGGAAGAAGAGTCAGATGATATATTTTATATTCCATCCAAAAGAAAAAGTCTAACAGATCCTGTCACCTCTTACTTTGCAGTGTAATTTTGAAATACACTTTAGTAGTGTAATATGCTGAAATGTAAAATATCTATTAGGTGTCTGAATGAAAAATGTTTGGTGACATCTAAATCTATAAGATGGGAATTTGATGTATTGAAACAATGTTAAAAAGATTTCCAACTCTCTGGAGACATAAATACACAAAAGAGGTACCTTCTGGGTTCAGTAAAGACCACAGATCCAAGTAGAGGCTATTTAAAAAGCATATATCAACTGAGATAGAAAACAAAGTGAAATATCAGCTTAACTGCTACTCTAACAAACACAGGGATTTAGATAAGCTAGAGGGACTTTAGAAATGGAGAGAAAGGACATATGGAAGCCTTCCAATTCTTACCATCCATAATAAACCAGAAAAGGTTACACTTTCCACACTCTAAATGATTAACCAAAGCACAAAATTAAGCGATTGTATGTCTGTATCAACAGTCCTCAATAAACCAACTAAACATCTACCGTACATCTTAGATTAGATAATGCTATGGTATCTAGGAAAAGCGAAGTCTTGCCTCCCATTTTGGAAAGCTGTACCAAGCCCAACAAGAACCTCAATTCAGCTTCCTTCGAGAACCATTTCCTGTTCTACACAGAAACCTTGTTTCCCTTCCTTTCTTCCTTTATCTCACCCATCTTACAAATTTATAGTCACTTGGCTCTAGCGTTTTTCAAAAAATTAAGACCTCAGAGAGGAAAGAATTTGCTTAAAATTATTAAAGACTATTCTATTCACAGTGAAGAAGAAGAACACTTCCCTTATTGTTAGAAATGTCCCTGGTAAATCTCTATTATTGTCTCCCCCAGGCTTTATTGAGGTAATACTATATCCTGAGTGAAGTCACATGGATAGAAGTCAAGAAAACCTGGATGGAAGAACTAAAACAACTTGACCAGGTGGTCAGATCAGAGAAATCCAAAGGTATCCGATTCAGAAGAACTGCCAAGTGAATGCTTGATAAATCCACCATGCCAAGGGTTCAACAACTACGAGAGAAAAAGAACCAGAGAGAAGTAAGAGATGTCCCATTACCAAAGCAGGAAGAAAAAATCAGATGGCTGACAACTGACAATTCATAGACAGAGGGAAGGTTTTGCCAAAGTTTAAGATTACAGTGAGAGGAAATGAGAGAATAAAAGATGACATTCATTGTGGGTGAATGTAAGGGGAGTCTGGGGGGTGGGGAGCGGGGCAGGTAAACAAAGGCAGGAGCTTTAAGATTGGCAGGATTGGGGGTTTAACGGCAGCAATGCAGAGAGAGACCCAGGGTTACAGTACACGTAACATTAAATACAGTGCACGATGCAGCTATCTTGCCAAATAAGTAAATCCAGTATTGGGTGGTATAAGCAGAGGAATCACATGTAAGCTATGGAGGTGGCTCTTCCTCTCTATTCAGCACCGGTGAGGCCACAGCTGGAACACAGCATTCAGTTCTGGGCATCGAACCAGCTACAAGAGAGGGAAATTGCAGAGTTCAGAAAAGGGCAAATAAAATAATGAAAGGCTTGGAAAATAAGATCTTTAAGTAGGGCCAGTGGTTTCATCAAAGCCCTTCCTGACATTATATAAGCTACTCTGGGGGGTCAAAAAATAAGGCTTCTTTTTATTTCAGTGTCCTCCAATTCCTCCTTTGGCTTTCAGGAAGGGGGCAGAATAGAACTCTTCCCTGGTATGGCAGAGCAGGAAGCAAGCTCAATAAATTACATGGGCATATGCCACCTAATTCTGCTACTGGCTCCATCATTTTCTCAAAATGTGCCCCATTTCATACAATCATAAAATCATCACCGTGACAAAATCACTGTTCTAACAGAACTGTCTGTAACTGGAACAGGGTCTATAACAGGGAGGAATAGAGATAAGGCATAATTGCCACATAATGTTTTGTTTAGAAAACACTGGCATGATCAGTCTAAGATGTCAGATGAAAAATAGTCAAATTGCAGGGAGGACAGCTTAGTTATAACAGCAGGAAACAATGTTATAAGAAAAAAACAAGCAGTGAAACAGATTTTCAAACGTGGTTGTCAAATTAGCCATACTAGAAATGGCTTACAGTTTATCTTAACCCTCTGCCAACTAAATATGATAAATTTAAGCCTCTTTAACCCAAATGATTAAATAAAGGATACACTTATTTGAAAACAAACTCTTAAAAATCACATACTATATTTCCATAAGCAGTAGCGGAAATTACACTAGGTGCAAATCTCTAGCAATTGTTTATAAAAAGTGCTAAAAACAATACTTTGGCCTAAGCCCACGTGTACTGTAAAGCAAAAGAAACAGACCTATCATCTTTTAAACTAAAGCTGCTGCTTAACTGTGTTACAATCAGTTGCTCTTAGTTAATTGAGGCAACAGAACAATACTGAGTTTATTTCAATATTTCTAAGAAAGACTCAGAATTTCTTAAATTAGTTTGATTTTCTTACTGTGAGCACAAAGGCAGTGGGGGGAAGCTTGAAATGGCAGACAACTGTAAAAACATTTTTGCACACAGTAAAAGGAATATTAAGAATATAGCATAAATTTATATATATATATGTATATATATATAGACAGAGTTATAACTAATGATGAGGAAATCAGTTAAAGCAAAATCCATCTAAGGTCAGTGTAATTTTTACTGTCTATTTTCTTAGGTTTTCTGTACGTTAAAATTTGGCAAAATGACTTGCCAATCACCTAATCCTTCAAACCAAACTAAAAGTCATTTAAAACCAAACCAATCAACCAAAAAACCCAGAAAAGAAAACCAAAAAACACAACAGCACTTGTTTCACACTCCCCAGTTCTTAGCACTATAGAAGATCTGACAAGTGAGAAATCTATCTCAAGATGCCCTTTTCCTCTCTAGAGCAGAGGTGCTTTTTTAGGTCCTGGATCCCCTCCTCAGAAGACCTGTACAAAACTGTTCTATACAACGTCAAGGGGCACATGGACTCCCTCAAGAGCTCACACAAGAACCTGGGGTTAAGAAACTCTGCTCTATGCCACATGGGTTTTTTTCTTCCACAAAAGAATATATAACATATTAGTCAGAAATCCTAAAATAAGGTAGACTTAGTCTATGTTTTACGTTTTACAGAAGAGGCTGAAGACTGGGACCAATTCAAATACAATTTCTCCAGCTTCCTCAGCATCCTACTCATTTAGATAAAGCAGCCTATTTTCTTTAAGAGGTAAATTAGCAAAATTCCCTTTTCTTGAAAGAAACAATTTCTATAGGTAAAAGCATACAAAGGTATCAACTTACTCTTCACAAAAATATAGCACTTTTTTCCTACCTACTGGGAAAGAAATGTTTTTCTGTAGTGGCAATGAAACAGTAATAAATGATTCATAAGTTATGTTATCTGTTCCAGCCCTATCATAAAGTACTTGATCATTCATTATCTGATTAACTTATCAACTGAGATTCTAGGTAAATCACCTAAGGTAACCACTTAGACCAGGGAAATTTACACACCTAGGAAAAAGTATAGGAACGTTAAGTCTTGACTGCCTTCCTTAGAGGACAACAGCTAAGCCTTAACATCTCCCCACTTTAATAGCCTAAAGGGACTCCAAGGAATAGGCAGTGTCTACAGGAACTCAATCCTTAACTCCATGGGATCAAAGCTGATCTGTTATTCCACTGAAACCATCATGGTCAGCAATGCCTTCCTAATTACTAAGAACAATGGTCCTCAAACTTCGTCCTTAACTCATCTGACTTTCTTGCGGTACTTGATACTATTCGGTACCTATCCCTGTCACTACTCTTGCCAAGTGCCTCTTCTGTAAAATCGCCTGTAATATGATTGACAGAGAGTGGGTGGGGCTGCCCAAGAGAAACCAAGAGAAAACCAGGTTCCAACTTCCAAAACATTACAGAAGTTCTGAATGGAAAAGAACTCAAGATCATCTAGTCCAACTTTCTCATTTAACAAATGAGCCAAGGCCCCAAGACAAGTGTTCCTTCAGAAGGGATCTGGCATGTAAAAATTACCAAATGACACTCTAAAATGTTACTGGATCCTAAAAAAGCTATTTCGCTATATTGTAAACTCAAAGGAGCAAAGGCTGTCTGCCTTGTTCCCTGTTTCCTGAAGCCCAGAATAGTGCCTGTCATGTAAGGATTGTTCAATATATGTTTATTAAACAAATTAAGGTAATTTTAAAGCATTAAATCACTTGCAAGAAGGTGGAAATCTTCTTAGCAAAGAAAATGGGGAAATTCACTGTATAACCATACAATGCATTAAATGTATTAACGTCAATAAATCCAAGGTAGGTAGGAGTCCTAAAACCTTTTGAAAAGAGCAGGAGTGGCAAAAGGTATAAAACACAGATACCGCTATAATTAGCAGAGCAAATTAATTTCTTTGTAATACAGGAGGACTAACTGCAGAGGGCAAGGCTATTTCAAAATACCTACCATTCCTATTACATTTTTCTTTGGTCGGGGATGGGAGGTGGTGGGGCAGGATGGATTGCCTGCCAAATACAGCTCTGTACACCCCGTCCAAATTATTTCTTATGCTTTACAAATTAAATAGTGAAGAATATTCTTTGACAGTAGTTCAGTTAAAGATACAAAAGGAAAAAAGACTTGATTGCTTCCTGGATTTTATCAGGGCCAAACACAAGAATGACCACCAGAAACCAAGAGTTCTTACCTCTCTAGTGCCTCAGTCTGTGGGGAACTGTCCAGGATCGAGTTCTATCAGCTGCACTTCATCCCAAATCTGGCTATCAGTGACTCACTTTTGTGTCTATACCTGATCAGTGTGTCTTTATGAGGGGGAAATTCTTGCATAGAACAAATCATTCAGGAAATTTTCTCAGTGAGTATTCTAAGCTTTCTAGCTTCCTCCATGCTAGCAGCTGAGGGTCTTACCCATTCCGAGTAAGAAGAAAAAAGCCCTCGAGGAAGGAGGACAATACTAATTGTCAAAATTAAACATCTTCCATTGCTCAAGGAACTAAATTCATATGGCCATAAAGCTTCTAACTCTACACTGTCTATAAATCATACGGATACTCATACAAAATCTCATCTTGGCCACAATACTAGATAAACCATACCTAGTCTGCATGGTCAGGTTTAAGGGCGTCTTTGGGATACAAGAGTCTTTCTAGATATGGAATCCTCAAGGGTTTCTCTATTGAAGACAACTAAAAAAAAACCAAACTAGAGTTTACTGAACTACTTAATTATTTCAGATGTAGGCAGCAGGCAGGCAGTCATCAAACCCAGTCAGATAACACTATGTATCTAGAACTTCCCCCACCCCACCCCCCACTTGAAAGAGGAAAAAATCAGTTGTTTCAAAAAGCACTGACTTGGAGGAGAGGTTATTTTCATCTGACCTCCTATATCAGCGCTGACGTTGCTACATTAGCATCTCTGTTGAATCTTTTCTCAGTACTTCACATCCCAGGGCACCACCTAAAAGCAGTATTTGGATGATGTTAAAGTGGTAGCTTTTATTAGTATGTGATAACTAAAAACACATTCCAAGAGAATTATCTAAAATCTCTCTAGGATAGCAGTGAGAGCCACTCATCTTTAAAGTCCTCTCTCATACAAACATCCTGCATTAAACACTGACAGCTCCATAACCAACAGTGTCTAAAAGTTAAGCATGACACACGCACATGTGTACACGTGTTCCGAACATCCTCAGAGCATCATCCTCCGAGCATCATCCTTACAATACTGTACTGCTTCCCAAACACAGAGGTACTTTCTTCGATCCATGAGACCAATGTTTAGGCAGACCAGGCTCCCCTCTGAAAAAGGCCACTTGATCTGTTTCATAGGGTGACCATGTGATTCTCAATTTTGTAGTTATCTTCTTACTGAAAACTACCATCTATGATGCAAAGATAACTTACAATAGTTTTTTTTTTTTTTTTCCACTAGTAAATTTTAGGTATTTGGTTGTGAAAAAAATAATAATTTGGACATCAAGATAAAATCACCTAAATAGTAAGATTAGAAGTTCTCCTGGGTACAAGCATTAGATTAAGATTCAGTTGACTATTAAAACCTGGTAAATTTTAAGTTATTTCAAAAGGGTTTTTCTTTCTGCATTTACAGGGTATAAGCTATAGGTCCCAAATGCAGGAAAATAATACATTTTCGTATCTTGACACATAAACTTTCTATGAAAAATCTGAAAATAAGCCTGCTTTAAGTTTGTGCACCTGTCTTTGAGTAACCTCAACTTACTGAGAAAGTTGTTACCAACTCAGAAAATCTACCCTAACACTTTTCATAGCTCAGTTGGTAGCATTTTTATATTCTTACCTTTATGAGGACTGCTAAAAGGAATTACTGTATGAAAAAAAAGTCTGTACCTTCTACAAAAATCAGACATTTTCCATAGGTGGCTCAATGTCCCATGCAATGAAACTAAACCATAACTAAAATTTTCTCAGTTCCTACCGTGTGCTGAGAATTGGGGTCAGCAGTTTATATTTATTATTTCTAATTTCTACAATGATGCTAAAAGAGAGGGTCCCAGGAAAGAGGCACTGAGGAGGCTCTTCAGAACAGCATTTGTGAGCACAGGATGGGGAAGAGAGAGGTGAAGTAACTCACGGCTGCTGCAGAGGTCTTGGTTAATCCTAAAGTGAGGTATGGAATATGAGTAATACTTTAGAACTCCCTTAAGGCAAGGCGGCTGGACTTTTGAATTTCAGCACTGACCAGTCACTGAGACCCGGCTGCCAGTGGAGAGGGAGCCTAGCCATGGACAATCAGACACTCCTGGGAGGATTCCTTCAGGAGGATTCCTGAAGCCATCACCACTCAGGCAGCTGGTGGGGACACACCAGTGTCTCACCCCCGGGGGAGGGGTCCGGGCAATGTATTACATTTAAACAGAAGATGCGTCATGCTGCCCTATTTAACAGAAAAGAGAATGAAGAGAAAGGTAAGAGCTTATCCAAGGCCGCTATCAGAGTGTCCTTAATGAAAATTCATCTTAGGCTTCAGAACGAGGACTTTGTGTGCTTCTCTTCTGCAGACAATGAAAAGTACAGAAAATCACTGTATTTTCCCATAGTTGCCGGGAAGTTCATAGCTCATTTTCATATTTAGCTGAAGTAACCACATTTACCTGGGTTACTGCTATACTCCCTGCACTCTCTTGATTTCTCACTTCTTGAGTCTATTTTGAGCTTTCTTCATCTGCATAGTCTCCTTTTTGTACATTTATATCATGCATTATGAAACAGTCCATCTCACCCTCATCACCTCTGAGAAGAGCACCCAGTCGTTTACACATTAGGTGAACAACGGCAGGCATAAAGTAATGGTCACTCTGCGGTCTCCTTCAATAAGCCACATCCTTATCCACTTTTACTGTCAAAAAGTTCATTCTACCCTGTAAATGTTTCTCCTTCTTTAACCTCAAACTTAATTTCTTGAAGAAGAGTTGGTAGTCCAATAAATACCATCACATAAAGGTCTGAATGAATGACTGAATGAGCTGTCTACAATAAAAGTCTTACTTATGTTTCAACACTTTGTTTTACATTCTTGGGACTTTCAAATCAATGTTTCTCATTATGTTTATAATCTTAGGACACCATGAATTATCTGCAAGGATTTTTAAAATTTGTGTTTCCATTTCTATGACAAGGAACATATATGAGCCCTATGAGGTCCATCTGTGTGTTGCAGTGTGATTTTGGCATTTCTGGCATTTATGAATTTATGATTTCATTGTTGTAAAAATACTGTTTCAACTGTTAAATTTTAATAAAGGTGGACTGATAATTCACAATGGGGCAATATAATCAAGTGGTTAAAAGTGGAGAGTCAGACTTAGTCTAGCTTCACCACCCGCTAGCTCTGTGACATTAGAAAAATTAATCGCTCTGTACCTCAATTTCTCTATCTGTAAGGTGGAGCCGGTAACAGTCTCTCCATCAGGAAGTAAAAGTGACAGCTGCTCAGTCGCGTCCAACTCTCTGTGACCCCATGGACTGTATCCCGACAGGCTTCTCTGTCCATGGGACTTCCCAGGCAAGAATACTGGAGTGTGTTGCCATTACCTCCATCATAGATTTGTGTTAAATAAAAAAAAATTCAAGTAGAGAATTTAAAACAGTGTTTGCTTAGTAGCTTGTACTCAGTAAATGTTAAATATTTGTTATTATTAAAGAATAGTCACACCACCTGGAAACCAAGGTGTCTTATGTGAAGGTTAGTTCAAGTAGAGAAAAAGTAGCAGTGAAGCTTTATCATTAAGCACATGATAAGAATAACAGACTCAAAAGGACCTTACTGTACTGATCAGTGTCAGAACCTTGTTTAGAAAAGCAAGTAACTTTCGCTAAACAACATCACCCAATATAAAAGAATGCTCACTTCTTTATTAATACTTAAAGTGTTGTATCAAGGTTTGTTTGACAACATGTGAAATCTTTAAGTATTAATAAAAGGAGTTTATACCTAGATTTAGGTTTGTTACATATTAGGTAACATTGTTAAATGAATATGTTATTGCCCACACATTATTCAAGTTTCACCAACACCTGGCTGTGTCATCATAACTTCAACTTTTCGCTCATATTCATTCTTCTATGGCTAAAAGCCAATCATTTAGCCATTTTCAAAGGTTTATAGTCTGAGCAAGAATATGGTGACTAACACAGTGACATATAAACAAGGGAGGAAAAAAGGAATCCTCGCTACCCACCCAGAGTGAGGACTTAGCCTCACTCACTGGGCAACCTGTTTGCAAGAAGCAGGAGGCAGGCATGAATCAAGTAAGAAGCATGAATGACATGAATATATACTTCTGCAGAGTTCAATACAACAAAAAGCATGTAGATTTCTCATTTCTTCTTTGGTGCATGGAAATTTTGCATGTGTGCTCAGTCATGTCCAACTCTTTGCAACCCCATGGACTGTAACCCACCAGGCTTCTCTGTCCATGGGATTTTCCAGGCAAGAATATTGGAGTGGGCTGCCATTTCCTTCTCCAATGGAAATTTTACTGGAATTAAAATAAGCTTCACCACCACTTCTTGAAAAATAACATCTCACGGACTTGTAGATATGCTATCGCGAAGAAGTTAAACACTTTCCCTTGCTTTTTCCTCTCAGTTTTGTAATGTGGTTTATATAACTTATGTCAAAAATTATTTTATACTGTTCTAAAACTGGCAAAACTCTGATTTCTCAAATCCAACTATTAACCATATTCCCTGATTTATACAAGACAGAAGGAACAGTATCCATTTCTGCTGAAGGCTGTGCCACCAGGACCAGCACAGATGTGCTCATTATCTAATGAGAGATGAATACCAGCAGCATGGCGCTTCGCTGCTTGGAGGGGCAAAACTCAGTGACAACTGGACATATCACAATAGGAAGTCATAATATAAAAATCATGTATATCATTCTTAATAAAGCCAAAGCAAATGAATTTCTATTTCCTATGCAAATTGGAAGGTTGAGAGCTCAAACCTTCTAAGGTCAATAAGGCTAATATAAAGGAATATCTTATTTGAGGGGTTTTCTGATTGTGGTAATAGTTTTGAATTAACATATTTAAAATATTCATATTGTTTTCGACTGGAATATAACCTCTTTGAAGGCAAGTGGGTTTGTTTTTGTTTTTTTCCCCAGTTTTATTCTTTTACGTATTCTTAGAACCTAAATCAAATATTTGGCACACAGAAGCGACTCAATATATATTTGCTAAAGGGATGAATGAATGATGGAAACTCCTTAAGATTGTACGTGGCAGTTGAGAGTTATAAGGTCAAGGTACTTTCTGGCCTATCACACTCCTTTTTCTATATCATTAAGCAGCTCTATCCATTTAGAGAAAAGTATTTGTAAATTTTAAATAATAATGATAAGAGCAGGTTTTGGTAGATATGAACTTTATTCTGGTTTTATTAATTTCAAGTACAAACATAATTGACTTATTTGGATAAATGTAGTAATCTGAAGGTAGATAGTAGAGAAACAACATTGTGAGTTTCAAAAATTCAGGCTGTTACAACAAAGTCATCTTACACAGGCTGAGAAAACGCTACTAGAAAACAAATCTAGGTAAATAACTTCCATTCTATTTCATCACTTTATAATGAATGAAGTTATTATTTGGTAGCTCAAGAAATGTAATTTATGAATACAGCCAAGAACACATAAAAATAAGATGATGGCTGTTATTCCTAAAATGTCTGAGAATAAACACAGGTCTGTATTCTATTAGGAAATAACATCACACCCCACACACTAAGTGACAAAGTAACACTCATTTGATTAGTGCCAAGAAAAAAAGTATTTCCATTGGCTCTCAAGGACTCTCTCAACTACAAATAGGTTAAGAATTATACAGATTTAAATATACACCTTATTCCAGTATGCAGACATTTTTCAATTCTTCAGAACAATAGCGGGGAAGATTCCGCATAGATTACAAACCGCAGATAATTTGTAACATATGCAGCAAGGAGACACAGATTCATTGAGCATTCATTTTCAACACTGAAGGAAGTTTCTGCAATGGTAAATAGCAGGCAGAGCACACTGCATAAACCCCACAACAGAATTAAAATTACACAGTATCTAGTAGTCAATGGGCAATCCTAACAATTGACTATCTAAAAAATGTACTGGTATTCGTTTTTGAAACTCAAGAAGTTTTTTCTCCCTTTTAAAAAAAAAAAAAAAACATTTTGCAAACACGACACAGATACAAACCATCCAAAGTGTGTGTGTGTGTCGGGGGCGGGCGGCTGCTATTCTACTTCATCCTAGTGAAGTGAGCATACTTCTGAGAGAATGCATGACAATTTACATTGAAATTTTAGATCTGAGTTTAGTTCTTGCCCTCTGGTAATGTTAGGAAAAAAGAAGGCAGGACCATCACTTAAGAAGCCTGGGGAGCAGATCAGAACCCAAGGGAATCTGTTTAACACAGACAGGACTGCCCTAAAGCAGTGTTTTATTTAGCTGGGTCTCACTGGGTTCTGGGCTCCCCTAGTGTCTCAGACGGTAATGAATCTGCCTGCAATGCAGGAGACCTGAGTTCAATCCCTGGGTCAGGAAGATCCCCTAAAGAAGGAAATGACAACCCAGTCCAACAGTCTTGCCTGGAGAATCCTGTAGACAGAGGAGCCTGGCAGGCTATAGCCCATTGGCTCACAAGAGTCAGACATGACTGAATGACTAACACTTCCATTGGGTTTGAGAACCAAACCTAGGGAATTCCCTGGTGATCCAGTGATTAGGACTCTGCGCTCCCCTTGTAGGGAGAACTAAGACTCCCTGTCACGTAGCACAGCTTAAAAAAAAAAAAAAGAACCAACTTAGAACTTAAAACTTAAGCAATCAAGTACTGTGATGACCTCTAAGGACTGCAATTACAATCCTCTGTGTACACTGGTAGACAAGTACACAGTGAGTTGTGTAGCCAGGTTAAGATCTAGCAAATCTAACTTTTCAGATTCTCCAAAACAGCTCCACTACTTTTGATTATGTCTGAAATCTGTTCTGTTCTCTCCCTTTTCACTGCCACTATTTCACCTCCTGCGTAGGTTTCTACAAGGACCCTCTAAAAAATCTTAGTACTTTAAGTCTTAGCCTTGCCAATTCATTTTCCACCTGACAGCCAGTTCGAGAACCTAAGAGGAACCATGCCACTCCCCAGCTGAAAACTCTCTAATAAGTTAGAACAAAGTCCAAACTCCTTAGCCCATCCTCTGACCTCCTGTTTGTCTCCAGTCTGATTTCTTACCACTTCCCACCCCCTTTCACCTTTTCCTCAAGCCCTAGGTTCTAGGTCTCTAGAACTACACAGGATAAAACATTTCATGAGAATATCTGGGACATGACCTGTCCCAAATGAATGATGTTTCTGGAGTTTTGATACCTTGCGTCTAAAGTAGCACAATGACTGAAAAAACTAAATGTCACCTCATTCTCTTTTATTCCCCTTCTATCTAACTGCAGGTTCTGGCCCATTAGCAGGTTGGTAATCAATTTTAATGAGTTGTGGGCACCTTTCTCAACACCCCACATGGGAGATGAAGGGATAACCATCCAGGGGAACAGGACCAGTTCTGGTGCAGAGGATCTGGGGCAGTGAGAAGGTGGCTAGGGAGACAAGGGTGGATGGAGAGTTGCTACAGGTTAGAGGGGACGGTGCAGGTAAGGGGTATTTGAGGACCCCAGTTCAGGGGAGGGGGACGAGCTGAGCCCTGGGCACAGAGCATGCACATGGTGATGGGGAGGCACTGCTGCCCCCACCAGGTGTTGGCACACATCGGTCAGGTCACAACGGGCACGCCTCGAGCATCCCTGGTCCACCCCATGCCCTCCCGGAACGTGTCACTGTGGCTGCGGGACCTGCAGGAGAAAGACTCCAGGCCCTACCTCTGTTCTGTCAGCTGTTGGTCCCCTAGATGTATTTAACCCGTCTTCCCTCCCCCAGTCCCTCCAGCTCCGCCATCCTGCCATCTTCGCGCTGTGGCCCACGTGGGGACCAACGTGACCCTGAGCTGCCAGTCCCCAAGGAGTAAGCCCACTGCCCAGTACCAGTGGGTGCGGTCACCCCCATCCTCCCAGGTTTTCTTTGCACCTGTTTTAGGTGAGGGAACTTCCAGAGACAACTGAGAGTGTGGCTGGGGTAGAGGAAAGATGAGGGCCAGAGGGACTGGGGGGCAAGGGGCAGCAATGCTGAAAAGCACTGTGGTGGGGGGGGGGGGGGAAGGAGGATGTGGGGAGGGGGCTGAAGAAAGAGGCCTGCCAGGCGCAGACAGGTGCTGAAGACCATGCCACACAAGAGACGCTGGGGCTGGAGGATCTGGGTTCAAGTAGAAAAGAATAAACCAGACGACTGTGTGGCACGGTTAAGTACAGCATCACCATGTGAATTAATTAAGTTAGTATTTGTAAAGCACTTAGAACAGTGCATGACACGCTGTAAGTGCAATATAAGCGTTACTATCTTGTGAAATGTGCTTTGGTTACACATATACAATCATCTATTTACGCACATATATGTATGTCATGTGAGTACTAGGCCACAGGGTAAAATACAATTCTTCTTGTATGTTCACAAAGATGCACGGCTTTGGTTTTTCTTTCTAGTATATAAATTAAGGAATGAGATATATAATGGATATAACTGCAATTCAAACTATAAAAAAGTTACTTATGGAAACATAAATTTCTAGAACTGGTACCTCTGCTGTTGTCCCCAAACCAGTGACTCCACCCTTTGGCCTGGTCCTGGATGACGCCCCCCACCAGTCGCACGTGGTGTCCAGGGCATACCTTCATGCACTACAGCAAACGGTTCTTCAGCTGAAAGGCATGACTTTTCAAACAGGCTATAGCACCAGGAGCTTAATGTCCACACAGTTCATAGACTATGCTCACAGTACTGGAACCGGTGCTCTAGTATCCTGACTCCTGCTTCCCTGGAAAGGAGACTCCTTGACAGTAAATGGTACACTGCTGTATGTCAAGGGCCTCCCACAGAAAGCCCTCACATATCTGTTGATGAATAATGGGGGAAAAAAAAGTCCTTATTTCAGACCTTAGTATTTAAAGAAACCCTGTGATCCATCTGTCAGATGAGTGTGATGAAAGGGAATGGGTAAGACTTCCAAGTCCTCCCCAGATGCCTGGCCTTTAGCCAAGAGTTAAGTTCCAATCTCTCGTGGCTCCTCAGGGCAGTGGAATTCCAAGGGCCTGGGAGCTCTATATCAGCCAAGAAAGAAACAGAAAAGATGCTCAAAGTTCTAAATTAGCGGTCTCTAATTGTAGTGCCTATACGCCTTCTTTGATGATTGATCAAGGCACCTTAAACCTTAGGGACTCCTGTCATTCTCAGTCTTGTATATATTTTTTAGGCATGAAGCTTGGCTGCTGAATTTAGAACAGTCAAAGGAATATGGGTTAATCATACTGTTTAAGTGTAAGTGGAATATTGTGGGATCATCAACATTTTCAAGATATATTTGATAAAACCTATAGATAAGAATTTGTGGTGACTCTTTCAGATTCAGAGTACATTATTCAGTAAGTTTTACATCAATCTCATTTTACTCATACTAGATTTAATATGTCCTATATCCTGTTAATGTCCCATAAATTTTAAAACATATGATGAAAAAACATTAATGTCAGCTTTCAAACATTCAAGAGAGCGCATGGATTTCAAAACTCTTTTGGGAGTACACAGCAAAAAAAGTCTGAACACTATAATTCCAAAGCTGTTCTGGTCAATATGCTGCTGCTGCTGCTGCTAAGTCGCTTCAGTTGTGGCTGACTCTGTGCGACCCCAGAGACGGCAGCCCAATGCATGCACTTCTCCAATGCATGAAAGTGAAAGGTGAAAGTGAAGTCGCTCCGTCGTGTCCGACTCTTAGTGACCCCATGGACTGCAGCCCACCAGGCTCTTCCGTCCATGGGATTTTCCAGGCAAGAGTACTGGAGTGGGGTGCCATAACAGCCACTAAATTAACTTACCTTTTTAAGTTAATTTTTATTGGATTATAGTTGCTTTACAATGTTGTATTAGTTAAATATAAATGAATTAAAATTGAGATTAAAAATCCAGTGGCACAGTCACACTGGCCACCTTTCCAGTATTCAATTACTGCCTGTGGCCAGCAGCTATTGCACAGTCGGCTAGACAGTGTAGATATGTTTTGCCCCAGTCAACTGAGATTATAATACCTTATTCCTTACAGGAAAAGCTCCTCTTCCTACAATGGTGAACCCTATCTCTTGACTTGTCAAGGTTCCTCCTACTCAGGGGTAAAGCAACAGGGAAGGCACGAAGAAAGAACTTCCAACACGACAAGCCCCCTCGGAGGTCTGAGGGTGTAGCCGAGACAATCCTTCCATAAAATAAAGCCTTCTTTAATATTCTGAATAACAACTTTTTACCTATATTGTTCACTATGGTAGCCACTAGCCACATGTTGCTATTTATAATTTAAAATGTAATTAATTAAAATGAATCATAATTAAAAATTCAGTTCCTCAAGCACACGAACCACATTCAAAAGCTTAATAGCCTTTGGCTAGTCGCTCTTGCCCTGAACTGCAGCAAATACAGAACACTTCCATCATTACAGAAAGTTTTATTGAACAGCACTGCTTTATAGTATGGGTTTCCTTTTTTTTTTTTTTTCCTTTTTTTACATATCCTCTTAATGAAGGATCCAGAATATTTCACTCCACTTTCCAGTAGATTTCCCAAAATGACAGGAAATAAACTCAGGTGCCTATTCACGCAGTTTTAAGGTGTGCTTACTAGAGTCCTTACCTCCAAAACCAAAAGCCTAAATATATGTTTGTATGGCTGGGAATCTATTCTTTCAGTATATATATCAAATCTCCGTCAGATTCAAAAGCAGACAAAAAAACTGGAACACATATGTTTTCTGGTGGCTATGGCTTGGGAACAAAAGAAACGGAAGGAGATAAATCTGACTAAATCTTTCGTATGAACACTTTTGGGTGGCAGACCGTATTTCTGAAACATCTTTCAACGATAATGCAGAAAGTCTAGTGTGCTGACATCAGAAAAGTCCTTAGAGATAGGCAGTCTTAAAATGTTCAGACAGGGACAACAGTATTTGTGGGATCCAAGTTATCTTTGTCCTATTTGTTCTCACAGGACAGATAATGACAAGTCTTAATAGTTACAATGAAAGATCAAATATACCACACTGTGATTTGTCTGCTAAAGTACAATATTTGTTCCAAAGATTACGATGAATTACTGATGAATATAGATCAAGACAATGTCCCTAAAAAGTTAATCATCTTGCTTGTTAGGCAGAAGACTCCCACCATTTATAAGTTTATCTGGTAAACAATCAGCATTGACCGAGCAAAGACAAGTTCTTTAGGTCATATGATCACCTTGCATTTCATCTTCAGGCAGAGCCAGAGTAAAGCATCTGTTTGAGTGACAAAAAGCCAGCTCTCAAGAGCCAAATTTTTGGAGAACACCCAAAAATATGGGACTTGAGAATGAGTTTTGCAGGGCATCGGATTAACTGACTTAAGTGTGAATCTGGCATCTGGCTCCAAATTCCAAGTCTAGATAGGTCTCTCAACTGCTATAGTATGGGCTGTGCTGAGCCCTCTTCCTCCTTTGAAGTCATCACACTTACGGTCCGCTTTTGTCATTCGATACGAAGTACTGCACTGCATACCATCCCCTGTGTTGTCTGGTACAGCTTTTTAACTCTTAGGTGTGGGTACACAAACTTTAACTACACTGTAAGCTCTTGGACTCTGTACTACAGCTCTTCTCTTCACCCTAACACCAAGCAGACAGTAAACACTCAAGCACTTAGAAAATGGAAATATGACAAGGCTTATAGGAAAGGATAGTAAATCACCCATTTGTTTATCTGACTCCAAAATTAGGCTGGAATTGTTAGCAGATTCATTTTCTCCTGGCAAACAAACAGAAAGCAACAAAACTTCAGAACCAAACAATACCAAACACGTGTAGCAAGCCAGTCTCAAAAACACCCATTTTATCCAAAAAACTGAACAAATACCAGTAACAGGACATTTCAGACTTTGCAGCAATTAAAAAAAAAAATGTTTATATCTGACTTTAAGTTAAAATCCTGTGCACTTAGAAATACATATATTCGCTTGGATAGTATTTAAAAATAGTACTTTGGTAGCAAAATCCAAGAGTCATCATATGACAAGGTTGTTACATCAATATATTGAAACTATAATTCAGGGAAAGTTTCAGGGAAAAACTGAAGTTACTATATACCCTCCTTCCTTTCAAACTTAGAAGAAACGATTTACTTCATAGCTGAATCTTAACAGATATTTAAATAAATACATTGGACCAGAAATGGAACTGATGCACACGGTGCTCCTTCCCGGGGAGCCTCTGACGTGAGTTCACACTTAAGTGAGCTGCATTATTCTGGATAAGATATACCTCCAGGTCCATATCTCACTGCACTACTTTGTTTCTATTTTGCAAATTCCAAAGCAAAAAGGACTGTTGAATTTCTTTTTGTAGTTCTCATTAACAGAATCAGATGAAAAAGATTTCTGAATTACTTGTTCTAAATCTGCATTTCTGAAACTGGGATTGAAAGATTTGTTTCAGGGGTCTGTGATGATTCCCTGGGAATTTCCTAAGGTTGCCTTTTGATTTTCATAAACATAATCTGGAGTACTTGGACATCCACCTCATAATTGTGTACGGCTATGATTTCAGTGACCACGTGTGCATCTGTGTTTAAGATTACATTCATCTTAAGTCTCCAAGAGGGACAGAGTTCAGTTTTTAAGGAAGTACTTCTCAAATTGGGTTTCAGAGTCTACGTTTTGGGGTTAAAATCTGGACACCGCTCTAGATTATTATACTTTCCAACATTCTCCTTCAAGGCTTTGTTTATTTGGTGAATTTAATAAATATGTATCCAGTGCCTACTTATGTCCTAGGCACTGGAAATACTGTTGGGAATAAGAGATCAGAACTCGTCTTTATGGAATTCCAATAGGAAAGACCAATGCTGTTAATGAAGAAGTCTGGTTCCTTGATTGAAATCACACTTAAGGAACTGTTTATGTAAAAAAGAAAACAAAAAACGGTGATCTGGTCGCCTCACCAACTGCTACTATGGATTAGAGTACATCAACATCCATAAGGTCTCCAAATATTCTAAGAACTTGAGGTCAATCTGATCTTATCTGCTTGGAGACAGAGACAATGATCCTCTTTTGAAAATTCTTCAGACAAACCCAATTTCCTTTCTTTGCTTTAGATTATGCTTTTCATAACTGGACAAAGATGCAACCCAACTGGAGATTTCCTGGCTTTTTGAGAAACAATTTTATAATCAGTGAGATTCATAAGCAGCTTTGGATAACACCCTTTGTCCTTCTGATTGGGAAATTTCTATGGACAAAAGAAAATCAATGAAGCTAAAACAATTACAAAAGCCTAAAGAGTATTGCTAAACTCAAAACAGTTCACGGATAGAGGCTAAACAGCACAATGCAAAAACTCCCCTGAACTTAACCTTAACAACCTTGAATAGAACAAGGAATGAGATTCAGAGAACAGTGGCTACTATTAGCTACTATTTATCCTATCTATAAACTATTACTTTCATGACATCCTTGTTTAAAATGGAGAGGGAGGGGGACCCAAAGATAACATGTTATCAGGTAAACCAATCTAATTTTCTAATTGAGAAATGGGTGTTAGATTCCCTAAAAATAGTAGGTTTGAAATATCTTGGTTTCTGGACCAAATTTTCTAAGCCGCAAAGTCCTCAAATGAACACTTGAGACAAGATCTCTGGAATTTTGGAGCCATATCCTTCTCCAGTGTGAGTATGACAGTTCCCACTGGGTTTTTACCCCGTCATGGAGTTCCAAAAAAGTGTCAGCCCTGCCAGAAACGAAGCACACTGATACTGTAACTCTGAACAAGTAGTAGTTCCGTGAACTAGGGGGAAAGTCTCCTACCAGAATCTTTTAGCAGACCCTGCGAAGAGGACACCAACCAACTTACCTAAAAAACAACTCCGTATCTGCCAATACTACAAATGTGAACTCCCAAATTAAAAGTCATCAGGAACAGAAAACTGGTGTTACCACCCGACTGGTGGTAACATTTCTAGCCGAAATTGAGCCTCTGTACTGAAACCTTCAGGTACACAAGGATGGCCAGACGCACAGTGAGAGCTTCACTTGTCATCACATCCGGCACAACAGCTATAGCAGGGGAACACAGGCTTTCAAGAAGGAGCTTCGTCAGAAACACTGCAGGGCCTCAAGCCAACCTAACTCTGAAGACACCACACTCAAATTTCGGACCAACTATCAGCCAGGCTAACTTTAACTGTGCCCTAACTCCACAAAAGCAATACAATATCTGGCTACAACCGAGTCTTCCCAATTCTCCAAAGCATCTCAAGACTTGATCGCCCTTCGACTTAGAAGCAAGCTCAAGACAGAAGCAAGACAACTGACACAAAGGCCATCGTCTGAAGGCGCCTTTCGTACGGCTCTGCCCCTGCCACTCACTTGAAAATTCCTAAACTGGGGGGTGGCGGGGGGGAGCTCAGCACCTCCCCCCACCTCCCCCGCTTCTATCCCTCCTCCATCCCGCCCCGGCCGGTAAGCCTCTGCCTGGGAGCCCCCCAGCCTAGAACAAAGCGAGGGGCCCCGGCGGTGGGGGCGAGAAGCGCCGGCTGCACGGGACCGCCGCCGGGAGCACAATTCGAAACTACCAACTTCAGAGCGCAAGAACATCCTCGATTGGCAAGAAAGAGGGGCGGCGGCAGGCACGCCCAACTTCAAACTCAGAAAACCTACGGGCTGGCGGCCATCTGGAAAAAAAGCCCCCCCTTCCCAGGGAGAGAAGAAAAAAGGCGGAGGAGATGCGAATGGCCCACCGGGCCCCGGAGGGGAGCCCTGCGCTCAGACCGGCCCCCGCCCCCGAGGCCCGCTTCCCCGCCTTCTCTCTGCCTCTGGTTTGCTGCCCCAGGCCGGGCGGCCGGTTACCTTGATGCGCTCCCGGCACTGGGACGGGGTCCGCTCGTAGCCCAGCTCGGCCAGGGCCCGGGACACGCGCTCGTACATGGCCGGCCCGGGGGCCTTGCTGCCGAACACCGTGCCGGCTCCCTCCAGCTGCTGGTATCGTGCCTCCACCAGCCGCTCGTTGCCCCACACTGCGATGAGCGCGTTCGTCTCTGCCGGCGTCCACGACATGCCCCGGCAGGCGGCGGCGGCGGCTGCCGCAGCCCCGCCACCACCGCCGCCACCAGGGGAGAAGGAGACCGAGGACGAGGCGGCGCTGCGGCCCCCCAGCCCCAGCCCGAGACCCCCGGACGCCGCTGCCCCCGAGCCCGCCGCACTGCCCGGCCCGAGCGGGGAGGCACCCCGAGGCGTGGAAGGGTCGGACAGCGATGGGTTTCCGTCGCTCAGGCCACCAGGAGAAGCCGGGGAGAGCACCTCCATCTTCGGGATTTTTAGCGGCGAGTTGGCGGGCAGCTCCGAGCCACAGGGCGCAGCCATCTTCCAAGCGGCCGCCGCTGCACCGCCCGGAAGTGACGCGCCCTCACATCCGGCCGCCCCGGACTCCGGGGCTGCCCTCGGGCCTGGCTTGTTGGCCGGCGAGCGGTTGCGGGCCCCGGCGGCAGCGTGGAGGTCGCCCGTCGCCCCTGGTCTTTCTCCGCGCACCCGGCCGCGGCGCGCGCTCCTCTGCCGGGGCGAGGGGCGAGAATGAGGCTCGCCGGAGCCCCGAGCGGAGGAGAAGGGTTGGGGCATGAGGGCGCCGGTGTGAGGAACAGATTGAAACCTTCCCACTTCCTCTCCAATCTCAGCCCCCGGGAGGAGGGGTGAGGCCCGCGAGGGGGCCCGGAGTTAAGGAGGACTTGACCATTTAGCTCGTTCGCTCTCCTCCCTCGGCTCTGCCGCTCCCCTCTTCGGAACTGGCCTCCGGGTGCAGGGGCTGACGTCCCGGACGGAGGCTGGGGAGTCCCGCGCCGGGAAGGCGCCGAGGCTGCAGGGAGAGCATACCTGGGAAAGACTTTAAAAAGTATCTGGGAACCAGGCTTGGTTTGTGCTCTGTAGCTTTTCGAGACTCCCAAGCGCGGTATTTGAAGAGCAACTCCTATTCCAGTTCTGATCTATTTGCCAGTTAGTCTGGATGGGGGTTATGGTTTGTAGAACAGTTAGACGTCTTTATTGCGCTTGCACGATCTGTCTACAGCTTAAATGAGTATGAACTCCCAGCCTCAGCAGAAAAGTTACTTTCCCATACCGTTCTCCATCCTCCCTAACTGTGAAGTTACATCGTTTTTCCCACAGTTTTTCATACTCTCCAGTGTAAGGCGACGAAAAAAAGACTGTCAATTATGACGGCTCTTGTGACCTCCAGTAATTAGTGGTAATCGTTCCATAAAGTGCTGCAGTTTAATGAACGTTAAACACCCCAAGTCCAATACGTCGCTGTAAGCTATTTCAATATTCTTCAAAGCCAAACATTAATCTTGGATGCTAAACTTGAAGGCCCCAGCTGTTTGTTGTTGTTTTTCAAATATAAATAAGCTATGCAATGTTTTTTTTCTTTTAATGGCAAATATATCAGGTTTTAAAAAAAGAGGTGAGGTCAGCTGCATTTTGAACTCAAAATCAGGGCTTCCCTTGTGGCTCAGTGGTAAAGAATCCACCTGCCAATGCAGGAGACGTGAGTTCAATCCCTGATGGGGGACGATCCCACATGCTGTGGAGCAACTAGGCCATCATGCCATCGTTACTGAAGCCAGGGCCTCTAGATCCTGTGCGCCACAAGAGAAGCCACCGGAATGAGAAGCCCACACACGGCCAACTAGACTGCTGGGCTCCTGGCAACTAGAGAAAAGCTAGTACAGCAAGGAAGACCAAGCACAGCCAAAAATAAACTCAGAATCACCCCCAGAGAATGACATGGTTGTCATTGGAAAGCCAAAGGAATAAGCACCAGGGACAAAGTAGAGGAGATAATTGTCTCTGTATGCCATTTTAAAATGTCGCCGTACTTTATAAGATAGGAATATGAACACAAAGAAATTCCAACATTCATGCTATCTCTTCCTTTTTTTCTAAGAAAAAGTTAATAGTCTAGTAGATGTATAACTGATTCCCTTTGCTCTACACCTGAAACTAACACAACACTGTGTTAGTTTCAACTATCTTCACCTATCTTCCAATAAACTATTGGAATCAACTATCTTCCAATAAAAATTCAAAACTGGGGTGGGTGGGAGGGAGGCTCAAGAGGGAGGGGAGGTATGTATATTTCTGGCTGATTCCTGTTGTTATAGGACAGAAACCAACACACTTGTAAAGCAATTATCCTCCAATTAAAAAATTCAAAGCAATAAATCTTTCACATCTATCTATCTATATGTATATATAGTCTAGCACCACAGTTAAGAGTATGAATTCTAGTCTCAGAAAGCCTGGCTTCAAATTCCACTTCTGTAACCTCAACCAACTTATTTACCCAACCTTTTGGTGTCGTGGTATCTTCAGCTATGAAATGAGGATGACTTCACAGCATTGTCATGAGAGTAAATGCATTAATATAGATGAAACTCTTCCAACGGTTCCTGGTTCCTCACAAGCATGTGTGAGCACTAGCTATCACATCACTTTGCTTGCACTCTAGTTAATCTAATCTTCCCCCTTCACTTTCTCTGTACTTCTGGTTTTCAGTGTTCTCATTTCCAACTCTCTCACAGGCTCTAGTGGAATCTTAGACACCTATGAAAGCAAAACTCACTCTCATTTAGGCCAACAGTAATTTTTTTTAATGTCAAGGTGTATAGTGTGTATGAAAGAGAGTGAGTGAAGTCGCTCAGTCATGCCCGAATCTTTGCGACCCCATGGACTATACAGTCCATGGAATTCTCCAGGCCAGAATTCTGGAGTGGGTAGCTGTTCCCTTCTCCAAGGGATCTTCCCAACCTAGCGATCAAACTCAGGTCTCCCTCATTGCAGATGGATTCTTTACCAGCTGAGCCACCAAGGAAGCCCTGGTGAAAGAGATGTGCCTAAAATCATACATGAAATCAGAAATGCCACAGAGTTTTAAAATCATTGCTTCTCCCACTCTTATTTTTCCACAGGCCTGAAAAAAAAAGTTGCCTCCTCCTATTGTTAATTCTGGATGATCCTCAAATCACTCTGACTCATGCAGGAAACCTTCCTAGATAAAGTGGGTTGACTGAGAAGTCTCCCTTCCCACTAACTTCTGTTTTAGACATTATTTCTATATATCCCCCCCTTTATTCCCACACCCATCAGTCTATCCAATGAGAAAAGCTTGTATCAAAAATAAAACTTCCAGTAACATCCTGAAGGTAAAATGAAGCCAATAATGTAAAAGCTATTAATACGTATTCCATTCTATAGTGTAGAAGCACTGCCATATTGGCCACCAGGATCATGTGACCGTGGTGTTGGCTTCTAGGAGTTGTGTGATATACTTGTTCAAGACTTCATGGTTCAATCAGGACTTGTGGAATGGCTGCTGCGTTTGAAGTAATTTGCTAACACCTTTTATTGTGGAGCTAAATGGTAATCATAAGTAGATAAAAACTTATTTGAGAGATAATGCACGAAATGCCTCAAAAATAAAATAATGTGCAAAAGAGTACAGGATAATACAAAGCTTCTACCTGTAAGCAATCCACTAATCTCCTTTAACTGTATCACCCCTCATCCATTTCCTCCATAATCAGTGTCAACTGTTTGTTTTCCCAGCTTTTAAAAATACTTATTTGATTTATTTTTAATTATTTGTCCATGCCGGGTTTTAGTTGCAGCACGTGAACTCTCGGTTGTGGCATGCGGGATCTAGTTCCCTGACCAGGGATGAAACCCGGCCGCTCCCTTTGGAGCTCGGGAGTCTTAGCCACTGGACCAGCAGGGGAATTCCTTCCCAGCTTTTCTATGAAACCTTCCCTGATGTGTCAGACAGAAGTCCTCCATCTGATACCCATTCACACAACTTAGCACTTCACATTAACGTTTTCTGTTTCAGAAGCTTAGTTAATTCTGTTGCATACTCTCACTGTGCTTTATGACTAAGTGTGTTTGTTGCTGTATTATTTGCCCTTCATATTCCACATCAAGTCCTGTTACCTCTAATTCTAAACTATTTCCTATATCTGACTACTTCTCAACCCTGGTCCAAGCCTCTATCTTGTCATTCCTGGACAACTGGACTTTCTGCATACATACTTGTGTGCTTACACAGTAGCCAGAGTGAACTTGGTATTTTAAAACTTTTTTCTTGTAAAATACAATGTATAGAGGAGTACATAAAGCATGCATCAGAACTACTAAATGAATTTTTATAAAACAGGTACGCCTGATGCTGGGAGGGATTGAGGAAAAGGGGACGACAGAGGATGAGATGGCTGGATGGCATCACTGACTCGATGGACATGAGTTTGAGTGAACTCCGGGAGTTGGTGATGGACAGGAAAGCCTGGCTTGCTGTGATTCATGGGGTCGCAAAGAGTTGGACACGACTGAGCAACTGAACTGAACTGATATGACGACACCCAAGACAGTAAAAATAAAATATAGCCAGCACTCTAGAAGCCCTATCCTACAACCCCTTCCCAATGTTCAACTCTATCTTCCTCATAAAAATAACCACTACGCAGTCTTGCCCTTCTTTACAGTTTTATCGAATGATTGAAAAAAGTGAAAGTGTTAGTCGCTCAGTTGTGTCTGACTCTTTGCAACCCATGGACTTAGCCCACCAGGCTCCTCTGTCCATGGTTATGCACCGCTAGAAGTTTTCCCCAGTTTTGAATTTTTTGGAAATGAAATCACATGTATTCTGTGTCTGGCTTCTTTCATTCAATATTATGTTTTCAATTAAAGATTCATCTAGTCTGTATGAGGCTGCAGTTTATTCATTTTTGTTGCTGTAAAATACTCTGTTTTATGAATATATCACATTTTATTTATCCATCCTACTGCTGAATCTTTGGGTTGTCTCTAAATTAGGATATTATGAATAATGCCGCTACAAACATTCTTGTACATGTCTCCCAGTGCATATGCACGAATATTTCTGCAGACTATATACCTCCCCCTCCCTTCTTTCCTTCTTTCTTTCCATGTGAATACATAATTACTCCAATTCCGTTTACTGAAAGACCATCCTTTCCTTCTTTTATAATGCTATCTTTGACATCAATCAAGTGTCCATATGTGCATGAGTCTATTTCTGGGTTCTTCTATTACGTTGGTCTATTTATTTTTCTATCTGTGTTCCTCATGGCAATATCACACTGCCTTAATAGTAGATGACACTGGCTTTATGATAAGTCTTATATCAAGGATAGAAAATCCCTCTTCCACTTTTCTTCTTCCTCCTTCTTCAAGGGTGGCTTACTATTACTGATCCTTCACATTTCCATATACATTGTTAGAATTAGCTTGTCAAGTTCTACAGAAAAAAGCTATGGATATTTTGATTGGCATTGCACAGAAACTATGGACCAATTTAAGAAAAACTGACATCTTCATAACAATTGGCCACACAATCCTGGCAAATAGTAAATCCATTTATTCAGTCTCTAGGTTCTCTCAACAGAGGTTTGTAGTTTTCTGCATAAAAGTCTTACATGCATTTTTGTTGGATTTATTTCTAGGTAGTTGGTATTTTTAAAACATTCTTGTAAATGGTATCATTTTAAACACTTCATTTGCTAATTGTTTTTGCTGTTATATAATAACGCAATTGATGCTTGCATGTTGATTTTGCATCTTAGTAAACTGTGGAAAATTCTTCAAGAGATGGGAATACCAGACCACCTGACCTGCCTCTTGAGAAATCTGTATGCAGGTCAGGAAGCAACAGTTAGAACTGGACATGGAACAACAGACTGGTTCCAAATAGGAAAAGGAGTACGTCAAGGCTGTATATTATCACCCTGCTTATTTAACTTATATGCAGAGCAAATCATGAGAAACGCTGGACTGGAAGAAACACAAGCTGGAATCAAGATTGCCGGGAGAAAAGCAATCACCTCAGATATGCAGATGACACCACCCTTATGGCAGAAAGTGAAGAGGAACTCAAAAGCCTCTTGGTGAAAGTGAAAGAGGAGAGTGAAAAAGTTGCTTAAAGCTCAACATTCAGAAAACGAAGATCATGGCATCCGGTCCCATAACTTCATGGGAAATAGATGCGGAAACAGTGGAAACAGTATCAGACTTTATTTTTTGGGGCTCCAAAATCACTGCAGATGGTGACTGCAGCCATGAAATTAAAAGACACTTACTCCTTGGAAGGAAAGTTATGACCAACCTAGATAGCATATTCAAGAGCAGAGACATTACTTTGCCAACAAAGGTCCGTCTAGTCAAGGCTATGGTTTTTCCTGTGGTCATGTATGGATGTGAGAGTTGGACTGTGAAGAAAGCTGAGTGCCGAAGAACTGATGCTTTTGAACTGTGGTGTTGGAGAAGACTCTTGAGAGTCCCTTGGACTGCAAGGAGATCCAACCAGTCCATTCTGAAGGAGATCAGCCCTGGGATTTCTTTGGAAGGAATGATGCTGAAGTTGAAACTCCAGTACTTTGGCTACCTCATGCGAAGTGTTGACTCATTAGAAAAGACTCTGATGCTGGGAGGGATTGGGGGCAGGAGGAGTAGGGGACAACAGAGGATGAGATGGCTGGATGGCATCACTGACTTGATGGATGTGAGTCTGAGTGAACTCCAGGAGTTGGTGATGGACAGGGAGGCCTGGCATGCTGCGATTCATGGGGTCACGAAGAGTTGGACACAACTGAACAATTGAACTGAACTGAACTGAACTGAATCCTGACAGACTGACCTTTTAAAATTGCAAATCATTGCGTATCATTCCCTTGTTAAAAACCCACCTGGCTTCCTGTTGTAAAAATATGACCCAAAATCTTTGCCATGAGTATGATGGTTTTAAAACATGCATGCACACTAAGTCGCTTCAGTTGTGTCCCAACTCTTTGCAACCCTATGAACCGTAGCCCACCAGGCTCCTCTGTCCACGGGATTCTCCAGGCAAAAATACTGGAGTGGGTTGCCATGTCCTCCTCTAGGGGATCTTCCTGACCCAGGAGTTGAACCTGTGTCTCTCATGTCTCGGGCATTGGCAGGCAGGTTCTTCACCGCTAGCGCCACCTGGGAATCCCAGTTTTGAAACATATCCACATATTATCTGATGCTCTTCCAATAAGAAGTTGAATTTTTGTTCCTTCCCCTTGGACCTGGGTGAATCTTTGTGACTACCTTGACAAACCAAATGTGGTGGGAGTGACATTGTGTGACTTCAAGGCTAGGTTTGGAAATACCCTGAAGCTTTTGCCAGTTTCTGCTCTGAAAACCTTTAGCCACCATGTAAAAAATTGGGCTACCCTAAGTCGAGAGAGAGAGAGAGTGAAGGAACTAGAAATGTTCTATCCTTTAGTTGTTTGTCTAAGTAGCCCAGGCTCTAAATAGGGGGATGAGGAATCTTTGAGATGACTCCATTCCCACCCATCACCTAATTGCAACCACACAAGAGACCTGTAGCAAAAGTCACTTGGCTGACCTCAAGCACCCCTAGATTCATGAGTAAAGTTCATGATTGTTGTTGGTCTATGTTATGCAGCAGTTGATAGCTGGACCGCTGATCTACAAGACTCTTTTCCTCTGAACTCAAGAGCCTGTTGCTGGGAAAGATTGAAGGCACAAGGAGAAGGGGACAACAGAGAAGGAGATGGTTGGATAGTATCAATGACTCAATGGACAGGACTTTGAGCGAGCTCCAGGAAATGGTGAAGGACAGGAAAGTCTGGTGTGCTGCAGTCCATGGGATTGCAAAGAGTCGGACACAAAGGAGCGACTGAACAACAACAATCTACCTGCGGCACCAACTTCATCTCCCATCTCAGATACACTCCAGCCACATTGGCTTTGTATTTGGCCTATGAGATAAGCCAAGCTTATTTCTGTTTGGACTTGTCATATCTCCTTATATTAGAACACACTCTTAGCTCTTCAAGTGACAGCCTGTTTCTCGTAAGTCATCTCCTCAAATGTTTCCTCCCCAGAGAAACCTTTCCTGCATCTCTATCACAGTACCATCTTATTTTATCGACACACATTTTCTGAAATCATTTATTTATGCAAATTTACTGTTCTTTCATACATTTACTGTCACCCTGGTCTGGAATGTAGGCTCTTTGAAACTAAGGATTTTGTCCATTTTGTTCCCTCCTACTGGATCCAGCACTTAAAAGAGTCCAGGCAAGCTTTCACAATCAACCAAGATGAGCAGCAGGAACTAGATACACCCTCCTCCCCTGAATCACTAGAAAACCAGACAAAACTTATGAAACAAGGGCTTTCGAGACAAAAGACATCAGAAAACAAATGGCAGTGAACCTAAGAGATGAGAAACAAACAAGGTGACTGTGGGGATGGTTTCACAGGTGCGTGCATTCCTTGGGTGCGTGTGCCTAGCCACTCAGCCCCATGGACTGTAAGCCACCAGGCTCCTCTGTCCATGGAGTTTTCCAGGCAAGAACACTGGCGCATGCATACGTTCAGTTCAGTTCAGTTCAGTTCAGTCGCTCAGTCATGTCTGACTCTTTGTGACCCCATGAATTGCAGCACGCCAGGCCTCCCTGTCCATCATCAACTCCTGGAGTTTACCCAAACCCAGGTCCATCAAGTCGGTGATGCCATCCAGCCATCTCATCCTCTGTCATCCCCTTTTCCTCCTGCCCCCAATCCCTCCCAGCATCAGGGTCTTTTTCAATGAGTCAACTCTTCGCATGAGGTGGCCAAAGTACTGGAGTTTCAACTTCAGCATCATTCCTTCCAAAGAACACCCAGGACTGGTCTCCTTTAGAATGGACTGGTTGGATCTCCTTGCAGTCCAAGGGACTCTCAAGAGTCTTCTCCAACACCACACTTCAAAGCATCAATTCTTCGGCACTCAGCTTTCTTCACAGTCCAACTCTCACATCCATACATGACCACAGGAAAAACCATAGCCTTGACTAGACGGACCTTTGTTGGCAAAGTAATGTCTCTGCTCTTGAATATGCTATCTAGGTTGGTCATAACTTTCCTTCCAAGGAATAAGCGTCTTTTAATTTCATGGCTGCAGTCACCATCTGCAGTGATTTTGGAGCCCAGAAAAATAAAGTCTGATACTGTTTCCACTGTTTCTCCATCTATTTCCCATGAAGTGATGGGACCAGATGCCATGATCTTCATTTTCTGAATGTTGAGCTTTAAGCCAACTTTTTCACTCTCCTCTTTCACTTTCATCAAGAGGCTTTTGAGTTCCTCTTCACTTTCTGCCATAAGGGTGGTGTCATCTGCATATCTGAGGTGATTGATATTTCTCCCGGCAATCTTGATTCCAGCTTGTGCTTCTTCCAGTCCAGCGTTTCTCATGATGTACTCTGCACATAAATTAAATAAGCAGGGTGATAATATACAGCCTTGACGTACTCCTTTTCCTATTTGGAACCAGTCTGTTGTTTCATGTCCAGTTCTAACTGTTGCTTCCTGATCTGCATATAGGTTTCTCAAGAGGCAGGTCAGGTGGTCTGGTATTCCTATCTCTTTCAGAATTTTCACAGTTTATTGTGATCCACACAGTCAAAGGCTTTGGCATAGTCAATAAAGCAGAAATAGATGTTTTTCTGGAACTCTCTTGCTTTTTCAATGATCCAGCGGATGTTGGCAATTTGATCTCTGGTTCCTCTGCCTTTTCTAAAACCAGCTTGAACATCTGGAAGTTCACGGTTCATGAATTGCTGAAGCCTGCATATGTTAGTGATTATCAAATTGAACACTTAATTGTGCACAGTTCATTGTACGTTGATTACATCTCAGTAAAGTTGTTATGAAAATATAGTTCCAGAGAAACAATAGGTATTTACTGAGTGACTGTTGGTTTTCTGGGACTGTGATTTCTTAGTGGTTAGGGATTTTTTTTTAATTGCTTTACAGTGTTGTGTTAGTTTCTACTGTTCTGCAAAACAAATCAGTCCTACTTGAACATATATCCCCTCTCTTTTGGACTCCCTTACCATTCAGGTCATTGCAGAGAATTAAGTAGAGTTCCTTGTGCTATTGGCACCCCACTCCAGTACTCTTGCCTGGAAAATCCCATGGACGGAGGAGCCTGGTGGGCTGCAGTCCATGGGGTCGCTGAGGGTCGGACACGACTGAGCGACTTCACTTTCACTTTTCACTTTCATGCATTGGAGAAGGAAATGGCAACCCACTCCAGTGTTCTTGCCTGGAGAATCCCAGGGACGGGGAAGCCTGGTGGGCTGCCGTCTATGAGGTCACACAGAGTCGGACACGACTGAAGTGACTTAGCAGCAGCAGCCTTGTGCTATACAGTATCTTCTCATTAGTTACCTATTTTATACAGAGTATCAATAATGTACAGGTGTCAATCCCAATCTCCTAATTCTTCCCACCCCTTCCCCCCTTAGTATCCATACATTTGTTCTCTATGTTTATGTCTCTACTTCTGCTTTGCAAATAGGATCATCCATACCATTTTTCTAGATTCCACATACATGCATTAATATACGATGTTTGTTTTTCTCTTTCTGACTTACTTCACTCTGTATGACACTCTAGGTCCATCCATGTCTCTACAAATAACTCAATTTCATTTCTCTTAATGGCTGAGTAATATTCCATTGTGTAGGTGCACCACATCTTCTTTACACATTCCTCTGTTGATAGACATCTAGGTTGCTTCCATGTCCTGGCTGTTGTAAATAGAGCTGCCATGAACCTTGGGGTGCATGTATCTATACCAAGGAGTGAGGTTGCTGGGTCATATGGCAGTTCTATTTTTAGTTTTTAAGGAACCTCCACACTGTTCTCCATAATGGCTGTATCAACTTACATTCCTAGAAACAGTGTATAATGGTTCCCGTTTCTCCACACCCTCTCAGGCACTTAGTGTTTGTAGATTTTTGATGATGGCCATTCTGACTGGTGTGAGGTGATAACTCATAATAGTTTTGATTTGCATTTCTCTAATAATTAGTGATGTTGAGCATCTTTTCATGTGTTTGTTGGGCATTTGCATATCTTCTTTGGAGAAATATCTATTTAGGTCTTCTGCCCATTTTTTGATTGGGTTCTTCGCTTTTTTGATATTGAGCTTCATGAGCTGTTTATATGTTTTGGAGATTAATCCTTTGTTAGTTGCTTTCTTTGCAATTATTTTCTCCCATTCTGCATTTTGTTTATGGTTTCCTTTACTGTTCAAAAGTTTTTAAGCTTAATTAGGTCCCAAGGCTATGGTTTTTCCAGTGGTCATGTATGGATGTGAGAGTTGAACTGTGAAGAAAGCCAAGCACCGAAGAATTGATGCTTTTGAACTGTGGTGTTGAAGACTCTCTTGAGAGTCCCTTGGACTGCAAGGAGAGCCAACCAGTCCATTCTAAAGGAGATCAGTCTTGGGTGTTCATTGGAAGGACTGATGCTGAAGCTGAAACTCCAATCCTTTGGCCACCTGATGTGAATTGTTGACTTACTGGAAAAGACCCTGATGCTGGGAGGGATTGGGGGCAGAAGGAGAAGGGGACGACAGAGGATGAGATGGCTGGATGGCACCACCAACTCGATGGACATGAGTTTGCATAAACTCCAGGAATTGGTGATGGACAGGGAGGCCTGGCGTGCTGCGATTCATGGGGTTGCAGAGAGTCGGACATGACTGAGGGACTGAACTGAACTGAGGTCCCATTTGCTTATTTTTTGTGTTTATTTTCATTACTCTAGGAGGTAGGTCAAAAAAGGATCTTCCTGTGATTTATGTCAAAGAATGTTCTACCTGTATTTTCCTCTAGGACTTTTATAGTGTTTGGCCTTGCATTCAGGTATTTAATCCATTTTTATTTTATTTTTGTGCATGGTGTTAGGGTATGTTCTAATTTCATTCTTTTACATGTAATTGTCTAATTTTCCCAACACCACAGTGGTTAGGGATTCATTCTTCTATACATGTTTAGTAATAACCAGCAAAGTACCATGTTGTATACCAAGTATTCAAATGATGCTTTATAAATATTATCATGGCACATTTATTACATACCCATTATATTAATGTCATTTAAGTGGGACTAAAGATGTTTTGCTTGACAAAATGTTTAACTTAATTATCAAAGAAATACAAATTAAAGGCATAAAATACTAGTTTTAACTTTTTAATTTGCAAATAGTTTTAAATTATAGCATAAGCATGAGTTATTTTTGTATCCAGAAGGAAAAAGAAAGCTATTTCAAATTCTGAAGCATTTTGTAATACCTCCTTAAGAGCCTGGGGAAATAGATGCTTTCTCTGTACTACTGATAATTTCTGTTGGGCAATTGTAATAAATATGTACTTTCCTGGTGGTTCAGTGGTTAAAACTCCTGCTTCCACTGGAGGGGGGCCTGAGTTCCATCCCAGATGAGGGAACTAAGATCCCACGTACTGCATGGAGCAGCCAATAAATAAATTACAAAAGCTTGAAAAAAATAATAACTCCTTAATCCAGCTAGCTATTCCACTTCGAGGTATGTATACTGAGAAAATAAGATTGTACACGAAGATTTAGTTACAAGATGGTGTGCCATTACATGGTGTGCAATACCAACAATTAGAATGGATGTATAAACCCAGCAGTAAGATACTGGCTACATGAACACTGCTATAATCATTCCATGAAATACTATTCTGACAAGACAAGTATTGTAGTAAGTTAACTTAGAGAGATGTTCACAGTACGTCTTGTTAATCAAGAGTAATAGGCTTCAGAAAATGAAATGACAAGCCAAAGGCTGAGAGGAAATATTTATAAATCTAATATTTAATAAAGGATTCATCTAAAATATACAATGATCACTTAAAACTTAACAAGAAAACAACCCAATTGAAAAATGGGCAAATGATCTGAATGGACACCTCACTACAGAAGATATATGGGTGGAAATGCACATTAAAATATCCTTAATGTGATATATTTTGAGGAACTGCAAATTGAAACAATGACAACATATCTCCAGACACCTACTACAATAGTTAAAATCTAAAACACTGACAGTGCCAAATGCTGACAAGGTTATGGAGCAACAGGCACTCGGATTCATTTTTTGTGGGAATGCAAATTGATTTAACCACTTACAAAGCTAAACACCCTGGAGAAGGAAATGGCAACCCACTCCAGTATTCTTGCCTGGAGAATCCCATAGACAGAGGAGCCTGGCAGGCTATAGTCCATGGGGTCGCAAGAGTCGGACACGACTTAGTGCACTGTCTCACCCCAGAGATCCTGCCACATACACCACAAAAACCAAACATCCCCCAGTGACCTTGGCCCCACTGTTCCAATCACTCCCAGGTGGGAATTCAGGCACATGTCCACAGAGGTCACAGACAACATACATACTGTTCTGTTATGTCCCATATATTACCCTTTCATGTCCCAAGGAAGACATTTTCTCTTAGAGATTTTCATTTAGTGTATCTTTAAAAAATCTTGTGTTAAACTTGCCTCCATCTTTTTCTTGGGTAAGGACAACCCAGAAATGGCCCTTTTGTGTCTGTGATGTTGCCATTCACAGCTTTCTGGATAGGCCTAGTACAATCTTGAGAACAGGGCTGCTGTATGCTGAATGTCAGACGGTAGCTCTTAGCTTTGCCTATCTTAGTAGTTACGCTGTGCATTTTTTATTGGTGTACCATGTTTGATTTGTCCCTAATACCTTTGAAGTTTTTCTGAGAAATGAATAATGCAACATGAACTTATTAAAATACATTTTAAGCCTTTAAAAAAAAAAAAAACAAAGCTAAACATACCAAGAACGGTGCTTACGTCCACACAGAAAGCTGCGTGCGTGCGTGTGCGCATAGTCGCTCCGATATGAATGTTTGTAACAGCTTTATTTATAATTGCCAAAAACAGGAAGCAACCAGAATGTCCTTCAATAGGTTAATGGAAAAACCAACTGGTACATCCACATGATGGAATATTATTTAACAAATAAAGGAAATGAGTTATGGAGCCATGAACAGGCACGGAGGAATGCATACTGCTAAGTGAGGGAAGCCAATCTGAAAAGTGACATACAGTGTGACTCCAACTATATCATGTTTTGGAAAAGTCAAAACTATGGAGACAGTAAAAAAAGGATCAGTGATAGCCAGAGGTGGGGCAGGAAGGGAGGGAGGGATGAATGGGTGGAGCGCGGCAGAGTTTTAGGGCTCTGAAACTATTCTCGGTGATACTGACGTACGCACAAGGATCCATGGCGTTATACATTTGTCAAAACCCATACAACTCTACAACACAAAAAGTCAGTGCTAATGTAAACTACAGACATCAATGAATATTAATATTTCAGTAGTATTAGCTCCAAGTCACCATTATTTCTTGCCTAGATTGAAGAGCTGCTTAAGTTCTGCTTCCATCCAGTTGCCTCTCTGACCTCATCTCATATTGCTATTCCCTAGACAGTCACACTGACCTTCTTGCTGTGTCTTGAATATATAAAGCATGTGGATGAGCTTCTTGGGTTGGCAATAATCTGCATATTACCATACACTGATGCCAGGAGGGAAACACATTCTTGAGGACACAGAACTTCACATTTGGAGCCCGCTCCATTCTACATTCTGCTATATGTATCTCTTCCTTTGGCTGGTTCTAATTTGTATCCCTCTATTATAACAAAACTGTAATCATGAGTCCTGAGTTCTCTGAGTCATTTTAACAAAGACTGGAACCTGAAGGTGGTCATAGGAGCTTCCTAATCTGTAACCAGCTGGTCTGAAGTGAGGGTGGCCCTAGGAATCTCTGAACTTGCAGTTGGTGCCTCAAGTCTCAGGCAGGGGGTCTGCGCTCTTAACCTTGGTTGGCTCAAATGGTAGCATTGGAAGAGGTCAGGCAACAACATCTAGTATCTTAGGTTGTGAGAAATAGTGGTGTCCCTCAGGCGTCCCTTTAGGTGAACATCCTAACACCATATATTTGTAAAATTCACCTTCGCAAATTGCAATTTTGAGTTTCTAGACAGGTAACATCATCCTCCTCTTACAAGCAAAGAAACTGAAGTGAAGGGGAGACGCTTGTCCAAGGTCACTAGACTCAAAGACGCATGTTCTACTTCAATGTAGAACTCTTTAAGGCATTTCTATTTTCATCCACTAGTGTGCATGCATTGCTTCAGATGTGTCTGACTCTGCAACCCTATGGACTGTGGCCCGCCAGGCTCCTCTGTCCATGGGATCCTCCAGGCAAGAATACTGGAGTGCCCTGCCCTTCTCCAAGGAATCTTCCTGATCCAGGGACTGAACACACATCTCTTATGTCTGCTGCCCTGGCAGGTGGGTTCTTTACCACTAGGGCACCTGGGAAACCCAGTGCAGAACTCTTTATAGCAGCGTGCATGAAGTACAGAAATCAATTACAACACAGAAACACGCATGTCTTTATGGTCACTTTTCCCTAAGCCTCCATTAGGAAATTGAAGGCAATTAGGTCCCTCCAGACTTAGGATTCTCTTCCGCCTATGTGACTTTCTCTTCTGGGAACGGTGAAATCTGGGGGAAAATATCTAGAAACCCAGGTCTTCTCCAGTTAGAGAACCACATATTCCCGTAGAGCTCATCATGGTCTCATACTATTAGCTTTTCGCAGGGAGGAGAGAAGTTGTTACCCTTAGAAAGACCAAAACCAGGTATGTAAGAAAACAGTTTAGAGACTCAAGAGAGCCTGTTCCAGAATTGTATTTTACTACTAACATGAGAATTCATGAGTGCATTGAAAGATGATAAGCCAAGCCTACAAACCAAATGGAAAATGCAAACGTAGCCAGTTTCAAGGAGGAAATGCAATTGGCTCTTAAACAAATTTATAAAATATTAATATGCAGATAGAAAGTAAAACTACAAGAGGTTGTTTAAATTATTTGTCTATTTTTAATTTTTATTTTTGTCCGCACTGGGCCTTTCATTGCTGCATGGGGGCTCGCTCCAGTTGCAGCAAGAGGGGGCTACTCTTTGTTATGGTTCACAGGCTTCTCATTGCAGTGACTTCTCTTGTTGCAGAGCACAGGTTCCAGGCTCTCGGGCTTCAATAGTTGACACCCATGGGCCTAGTTGCTTGGCGGCATGTGGAATCTTCTTGGACCAGGGATTGAACCCATGTCCCCTGCACTGGCAGGCAGATTCCTATCCACTGTACTACCTCCAGGGAAGTCCAAAGATGTCATTTTCCCCTGTTATAATGGCAGGGGAAAATAAGTTGGATAATACATTGTCTTGTGAAATGTGAGGAAACTTCATCTGCCATCCCCTTCTAGTTTGCTGGTGAAATTCAAAATTGGTATAACGTCTATGAAGGGTGCCTAGGCAGTATTTCACAAATGCATACTTGCCCTTGACTCAGCAAGTTCACTTTTGGGAATGTATCCCAAAGATGTATCCACATGTTAGTGTAATGATGTCTGCTGTATACCAAAAAACATTGTCACAATATTTTATGACTCTTTCCTTACTAGATGAGTCTGTTTCCTCTACTCCTTGAATCTGGAATGGCCCCATGGCTCCCTTGCAATAAAATGTAGCAGAAGTGTTCCAGCCTAACCTCAAGAGGCTTGTATCTTCCACTCTAGTGTTCTTGGAATTCTGCCCTTGGACCAGTTGGTGGTTAGAAGCTGGAAAAACACCAAAGAGGCTGTTAGCAAAGCCTGGAGGGATGGTGAACAAACAGTTGCTGGAGGCTGAGAAAGCAGCGAGAAAAGTTATTAGAGGCTGGAGAAGGACAACACGTGTCAAGTGTGACGGAGTAATTGGAGAAATGTTGCATGTGGCAACTTGGAAGATAGAAAATGTACCTAGTAAACTTTAAAATAGATGATAAGGAGATTTCCAGACAGAATGTTGAAAGTGCCATTTGGTTTCTTCTAACCGAGTCTGGTAACTTGCAGCAAGAGAGGGATGAGCGAGAGAAGGCATCGTGCAATTTGTAAGCAGAATCTGGAGGAGACACAGACGCGCCAGGACTGGCTGGTTTGGCTGATAGAACTGACTCTTATTCCCAGTTCTCCCAGCTGGTAAATATTTTTCAGCATTGAAGGAGTCCAAGGCCACATATCAAATCAAGGGTATGGCTGGAAGGACATCTGTGAAGACTCCTGAATGATTTAAGATAAATGCTCTCTCATCAAGGGCTTCTGAGAATCCTAAGGGTGTTTTCCCACAGCACCTCCAAATTATTACTCCAAAGACCTTGATTGTCTTGGTACATAGACACAAAACATCACCAGATTCCCCTATATATATTTTTTTAATTGTTTATTTTTGACTGCACTGAATCTTTGCTGCTGCATGAGGGCTTTCTGTAGCTGCCGTGAGCAGGGACTGTGGTGACTGGGCTTCTGGTTGCAGTGGCTTCTCTTGTTGCAGAGCACGTGCTCTAGGGTGCACAGGCTTCAGTAGTTTTGGCTTGCAGGCTTAGTTGCCCCATGGCATGTGGGATCCTAGTTCCCAGACTAGGGATTCAACCTGTGTCCCCTGCATTGGCAGGTGGGTTCTTAACCACTGGGCCAGCAGGGAAGTCCCAAGTTCCCCTATTTTGAAAGCAGCGTGTTAATTGGATCACTTGAATACCAGCAGGGAGGACATAAGCCCTGAAATGATTGGCAGGCCTGCCATGTCAGTAAAAGTTTTTAAGGTTCAGTTGTCTTGGGCATCCCTAAGAGGTCCACTCCAAGCTTGAGGACAAGTTCCTGCATCCTGCTCCTTATACCACGTGGCGGTGCAGTAACGGTAGGCTTCTTCCGATCTTGGAGACAACACGTACCACATTTGGGAATACTGCTTCAATCCATGTATTAGGTAACTTTGAAGACCACACATTATGAGGGGGGCCAGAGCAAGAGCAGACCTTCAGCAGGTTCTGAGAGCAGTTTAAGTGGCCTTGCTGCCTGGCCCTGTGACCAGTAGATTCCTTGGTGCTAGCGGCGTTAGTTGCAGTTGTATGCCATGCAGAGTCTTTTGCAAGCTCCACTGGGAAAGCTGTGGCGTAGACCTCGAGGGTTGTGCTACACGGCTCTGCTGCAACAGTTAATGCTCCTGAAAGCAGATCTTAACTGATGATGAGAAGTTGGTAAATAAATAAACTTCCTTGCTCTTCCTGGTGGAGAAGCTCCAAAGTGTGTCCTACACTGTCTCCCAGGGCTCCCTTATGGGATTAAACCCCAGTTGTCCACACTCCTTCCTTTCTTTCAAACACCTCCATTTCCCTGCTGGTGACTTCCCCAGATAACTGCTTGCACTCTAATCCTTATCTCAGCATCTATCTCTGGGAGATCCAATCTAACCTACCAATAATTTCCCTACCAAAAAAAGGAAAGGATCTTGCTCACCTATTGACATCTATCCCACAGAGTTTCTCCCCAAATAGAAAGTTCTATGATGGGGTATGCCGACTTACTGGCAGATCAGTGAGTTTTCTGATACGCTGCATGCACAGTGGGTTGGCCAAGAAGTTTGGCCATAAGATGTTATGGAAAACCCAAATGGAAAAAAAAAAAAAAACCCAAACGAACTTTTTGGCCAACCCAATAGTTTCTTGATCAGAGGTGAAGATCAACCAGAAGCCACTTGAAGTGTCAGAGGTGAAGCAGGCTTCGACTCTCACAGAGCTTTGCAGGATGCCAAGAACTTCCACTCACTGATGCATTCTAGTAGACACTATACTACGCATTTTACATATTTGTCTGATTGAAGCCTCATGTTACAAGTGAGAAGTTTAGCCTTAAGTCAGAGAAGTTGTTACTTTTCTAAAATCAGATCACTGGTAAGTGATAAATCTCAACTTTGATGCTGGGACTGTCCGACCTCAGCTTATGCTCTAAACCTATATTCTTTTCCGTATGTCCGTCACCACAGTTCTGCCACTTGATGGAAAGTGTATTTTTTTCACTTTTAAGACTCATCTCTTGGGGGCTTCCCTGGTGGATCAGTGGTATAGAATCCACCTGCCAATGCAGAAGAGATGGGTTTGATCCCTGGTCCTAGAGGATCCCACATGCTGAGGAACATCTAATCCAGTGTGCTACAACTACTGAGCCTGTGCTCTAGAGCCCGGGAGCCCCAACTACTGAGCCTGTGCTCTAGAGCCTGGGAGCCCCAACTACTGAGCCCACGTGCCACAGCTGTTGAAACCCGCATGCCAAGAGCCTGTGCTCCGAAATAACAGAAGCCACCACAATGAGAACTCCAAGCACCACAACTAAACGGTAGCCCTCATTCACCACAACAATGAAGCCCACACAGCAACGAAGACCCAGTGCAGCCAAAAATAAAGAAAGAAAAATATTAAAAAAGAGACTCGTCTCTTAATGGAAAGAGTTATATCGTGACAATGTTTTCAATATAGACAGCAGATATCCTTACACTAACATGTGGATACATGTTTCAAATAAATTCTAAGGCCCTCTGCTCAAGTCTGCTTTCTTTCTCCTTCTGCCCTAAAGAATCTAGGGGATTCTGTAGAGAATCTTGGGTCGGATGCTGTTTGCAGAGAAGATTTGGGACTAGAACATGGGACAGGAGTAGCAATGGAGGGACCCTACTATGACCAGGCACCATCAACAAGACCTCACATCTCCCTCAAACTGAAACTCTCTACTAGATAACTCGGGCTTTGCAGGATATGGGGGTAAGTTTGTTACCGAGTCCAAGCTTGCTCTGCTCGCTGCACGACAGGCCAATGAATCCAAGAGACAGGTGTTGAGGCAAGGAAGAGACTTTAATAGGGGAGCCGGCAGACCAAGAAGATGGCAGGGTAGCACCTCAAAATAACCATCTTATGGGGTCTGGATGCCAGGTCCTTTAATAGATTAGAGATGGGGGAAGGTGAGGAAGTAAAGTAAAAAGGCCGTTGATCTTGCGGACATCTCCTAGAGTGGCAAGCCTCAGACAGGGGATGTGTTAATTTCTTCCTTCCTGCCACCCACAGGTGGACAAGGTTCTGAACAAAGGCACTTTAGTTTAACAGTCAGGCAGAGAGGCAGGATGCTCTGAGGCAAACCATTCTGTATGATTATAATAATAAAAGCAACGAAAAGCAAGTCAAGGAAACAGTTCCAAGTGGAGTCAGAATTGGCTTCCTCCCTGCAACAAGTTCTGTTTTAGTGCCCTAAGTATGTGATGAAAATTCCTTGTTGAACTAATAATTGAAAAAAGGCAGAACCAACTGTGTATGTGTACATACGTTAATAAAGGTTGCTAAAGTTAGCAGTGGGAAAAAGCAACAAACAAATTTACGAAATCTCCTTATGTTTATAAATTAATTTCAAAGATCAGATTGTCAGGTGAGTGTATTCTCGGTTCGGTCTGGTCACAACAAAGATTGGGAGTGACGGACATTAAAGCCCTCGGCGAGTCACAGCTCTCGAGTCTTGGACAGACCGTGTTATAGCTCTCAGATCTCAAACAGACCATGTTATAGCTCTATTTTATTTAGAAAATAGCAGGAGAATCCATCCTCAAGGCGTGAGGGCATGTCGACTCAAAGACGCGAAGAGAAGAGAGTGGGGGAGCATGCCAGGGCGCAGGAGAGAGAGAGACCTGGCCCTTTGGCTCCTCTTTTTATGTTTTTTACTCCCCCTGGGCCTGACCTATGTAAATTGGGCTAGCCGGGAGTGCTGTTCGTTCTGCCTGAGGTCCTCACTCCGGTCCTCCGACCTTCCTTTGTTCTATTTTCACGGGCTTTTCCCTTCCTTGTCTTTTGGCCACCGCCATTCTGGACTCCTGTTTCCTATTCTAACTACCTAACATTCCCCCGTCAAGAGATGGGAAGCCCAATTCTTTGGGAATAGGGGCGCTGAGGTCTTTCTGGCTACTTCCTGCTGAATGGGACGGCGAGGGGTATTGCCCCCACCACCACCTCTTGTTAGTCTCAGGCCTCAGAGTCCTTATAGCAGTGTCCATCTAAAGGTGAGTGATATTTTCCTTGGTCGGGTGTAGTTTTATATCTTTGTTGAACCAGCACTGCACACTGTAGCTTGTCGACCTTGTGGCAGAGGCTTAGCCTCTATGGTCTCAAAATTGGAGACTACTGCATACCCGGCTCTTCTTTCTTCATCCAAGACAAAGCTGCTTCCATCAGAGTACCAGATTTTCTCAGGATTGGTCAGAGGATCTTCCGACAATCCCTCTCGGGGTTTTATCCTGTGGTCCAAGGTTTCTAGGCAAGAGTGAAAGGGGAGAGAGTCCTCGGGGTAGGCAGGAGGGTGGCTGGTTAAGAACCTCAAGGAGATATAGTGAGGCCTGGATTTTCCATCAATACTACTTGATATCTGAGGATTCTTTGGTCAGACATCCATAAATGGCCTCTTCCATTTAAGAGTTGTTTCACTTGGTGGCTGGTAAAAATAGTTAGTTTGCCCCCAAAGGAGAGTTTTAAAGCATCTTCTATCATGATTGCAATAGCTGCAAGATTTCCAAGGCTGGGGTCCCAGCCTCGGGCGGTTGGATCAAGCCTCTTGGATAAGTAAGAGCCTGGGGCTCAGATCCCAACCTTTTGAGTTAACACTCCCAAGGCTATTCCCTCTCTTTCTGGACATAAAGTTGGAATGCTTTTTCTGGGTATGGCAACCTCAAGTCAGGTGCCTGAGTTAAGGCCTGTTTTAGTGTAGCCTCTGCCTTCTTTTGAGGAGTTCCCCCCATCAGTGGGATTGAATCATCCCGTCCCTTTAAGCTTTCATATGAGGGCTGGGCAATTAGACCATAGTTGGATATCCAGATTCTACAATACCCAGTTAGCTCCAGGAAAGCTTGCAACTGTTTTCGAGTCATGGGGGAGGGCAACTGGAGGATTCCTTGTACGTGATCAGAGGACAGCCTCCTGGACCTGTGTGTAATTTGAACTCCCAGGTAAGTGACTTTTGTCTTGACCATCTGTGCCTTAGCATGGGAGACTTTATATCCCTTTTCTGCCAAAAAGTTTAGAACCTGAATTGCATGTTGTTGGGCATTTTTCCCATCAGGAGAGCAGATTAGTAGGTCATCTATGTATTGTAATATTTTCCCATTAGGTCCCAGGTCCAGATCTAGGAGATCTTGGCTAAGGGCCTGTCCAAACAGGTAGGGGCTATCTCTGAACCCCTGAGGTAATACTGTCCAAGTCATCTGTTGGTGTTTTTCTCCTGGGGCCTCCCACTCAAAGGCAAAAAGATATTGGGATTCTTTAGCCAGTGGTATGCAAAAAAATGCATCTTTGAGATCCAAGACTGTAAACCACTTGGCACTGGGTGGGATTTCTCCCAAGATTACACAGGAATTGGGTACTGTGGGATGGAGGGGGACGACAGCTTCATTTATGATCCAGAGATCTTGAACCATTCACCAGGCTCCATCCTTTTTCTTTACTGAGAGGACTGGGGTGTTACATGGTGAATTGGTGGGGACCAATGGCACCCCACTCCAGTACTCTTGCCTGGAGAATCCCATGGATGGAGGAGCTGCAGTCCATGGGGTCGCTAGGAGTCGGACACGACTGAGCGACTTCACTTTCACTTTTATGCATTGGAGAAGGAAATGGCAACCCACTCTAGTGTTCTTGCCTGGAGAATCCCAGGGACTGGGGAGCCTGGTGGGCTGCCGTCTATGGGGTCGCACAGAGTCGGACACGACTGAAGCAACTTAGCTGCAGCAGCAGCAGCAATAGCCCACAAGCAAGGAATTTATTTATTAAAGGCTGTAGTCCCTCCTGAGCTTCTCTTTTGAGGGGATATTGTTTCCAGTTAGGAAACTGAGTGGGATCTCAGAGGACAACGGTTCGGCTTGGTGGGCTCGTCCAGGAATCCCCTGGTCCCACACCTGGGGGTAAATTTTGTCCTCCCATAGTTTTTGGTCCCTCTCTATTGGAGAAGGTGTAATGGGTTCTTCAGTAGTAACCAGGAGCTGTAGAGCTCTAGGGGCTGAAAAGCTTCCCATCACAAGGGTGGTCCCCAGTTTAGTGAGTATATCTCTTCCCAATAAGGGAGTAGGACACGCAGGGACCACCAGAAACTGGTGGGAAAATATTTGTCCATCCCAGCAACAAAGAAGTGCTTGGGTGAATCTTTTAGTAGTTGTTTTTCCTGTAGCACCCAAAATGGTACAGGTTTGGGAGGAGAAGGCTCTGGAGTAGGAGATCAAGACAGAGTAGGTAGCCCTGTGTCAACCAAGAAATTCTCGGACCTACCTGCCACATCCAGTTGCACCCTTGGCTCCAGCCCCGTGATGGTTATCTGTGACAGGCGGGCTGGCTGAGGCAGGCTGGCTGGAGCGGGCTGCTTCAGTCCTGTTGAACCCCTGAGGGAAGGCTTGGCGCTTGACCTTGAGGCTCTTGGGTCCCAAGGGCAGAGTGCCGCCCAGTGTCTCAGTTGATTTTGTATTTGTATTTGTATGCAAGCATGCATTTGTAGCAAGCCGTTTTAGGAGACTTGTAATGGTTTGGACACTCTTCGGCCCAATGCTCCGCCTGTCTGTAGATTAGGCATTTGCCTTGTGCCTTGTCCTTCAAGGACTCGGGGTTTGCCACAGGGCTTCCCTGGAGGGCGGCCAGCATCTGGGCATGCCTTGTCTCTTTCCTTCTCTCCCTCTCCTGGGCCTTGGCCTCCTTCAAATTTCATGGGTGGACTTCCTTAGGGATGAGTCATTCTGAAGATTATCCTACCCAGTACTGTTGTAACCTGAGAGCCCGGGTCAGGGTGCAGATCCCCAGGCAGGCTGAAGCGTGACAGCCTCCTAGGGATCAAATCCCCAGGCAGGTCGAGGTGTGATGGCCTCCCGAGAATTGGGTCCTTGGGCAGATCGAGGCGTGATGACCTCCTGGGACCCCTGGACTGGTGGATCCCCAAGCAGGTTAAGGTGTGACAACCTTTCAAGGGCCAGATCCCTAGGCAGGTCAAGGCAGGTTGACCTCCTGGGACCCCCGGACTGGAGTTGGGTGTCCCCAAGGTCTCCAGCGTGACCAGTGCTGGGTAGGATTAAGGGGTTGTAATTTTAACTCATCGCCAGTTTGTTTACCGCAGATGGGAATAGATATCATGATGTAAAGCAATCCAAGCCTGTGCCCTGAGACTGGGAAACAGTGAAACAGTCATAAGCCTTGTCCTCTTACTCTAAAGGATTGTAAGTCACTGATTTCTTCCCCTAGTCCTCCTTAAGAGCAGGTTAGGGTGTCTCCCCTGGTAAGCATTTCACTGTCATAGACCCACTTTAGGTAATAACAGAAGTAATGACAAAGGAGTGGGTTATCTGGCCCTGTTAGTGACATTAAGGTATTTTAATAATAGGCTGGGTGGAGCAACATTGCCTACAAGGGGGCAGGGTCCTGATTGTCAGTCAGTTCAGTTCAGTCGCTCAGTCGTGTCCAACTCTTTACGACCCCATGAATCGCAGCATGCCAGGCCTCCCTGTCCATCACCAACTCCCAGAGTTCACCCAGACTCAAGTCCATCGAGTCAGTGATGCCATCCAGCCATCTCATCCTCTGTTGTCCCCTTCTCCTCCTGCCCCCAATCCCTCCCAGCATCAGAGTCTTTTCCAATGAGTCAACTCTTCGCATGAGGTGGCCAAAGTACTGGAGTTTCAGCTTTAGCATCATTCCTTCCAAAGAAATCCCAGGGCTGATCTCCTTCAGAATGGACTGGTTGGATCTCCTTGCAGTCCAAGGGACTCTCAAGAGTCTTCTCCAACACCACAGTTCAAAAGCATCAATTCTTCGGCGCTCAGCCTTCTTCACAATCCAACTCTCACATCCATACATGACCACAGGAAAAACCATAGCCTTGACTAGACGAACTTTTGTTGGCAAAGTAATGTCTCTGCTTTTGACTATGCTGTCTAGGTTGGTCATAACTTTCCTTCCAAGGAGTAAGCGTCTTTTTATTTCATGGCTGCAGTCACCATCTGCAGTGATTTTGGAGCCCAGAAAAATAAAGTCTGACACTGTTTCCACTGTTTCCCCATCTATTTCCCATGAAGTGATGGGACCGGATGCCATGATCTTCATTTTCTGAATGGTGAGCTTTAAGCCAACTTTTTCACTCTCCACTTTCACTTTCATCAAGAGGCTTTTGAGTTCCTCTTCACTTTCTGCCATAAGGGTGGTGTCATCTGCATATCTGAGGTGATTGCTTTTCTCCCGGCAATCTTGATTCCAGCTTGTGTTTCTTCCAGTCCAGCGTTTCTCATGATGTACTCTGCATAGAAGTTAAATAAGCAGGGTGACAATATACAGCCTTGACGTACTCCTTTTCCTATTTGGAACCAGTCTGTTGTTCCATGTCCTGATTGTAGGAGTTAGTAATTGGCTTAAGAACAAATTTGTTTAAAGGCAACAGACTAAATGTTCCATAAAAGTGGAGTGGAGATTTGACCCAGGGGTATGTTTGTAACTTTAGGAGAAGGGTGGTAAGGGTTTGGACCCAAAAGGCCTGCAGGGCTGACTCCCAAAGTGGCAAACATTATTCCTGGAAGCCCAATTGCCTTTGAAGGGATGCCAACAGATGGACTTGTAGCAGGCACTGTGTGCCTGGCGCCCGCCCTAGCAGGTTCACTGGGAGATGCTGATGTTGCACATGTTGTAGGAAACATGGGAGATGAAGGGCTGAATATCTAGAGGGGTTGGATGTTATACAGTATTTCCCACCCAAGGGCCAGCTATTTTCTGGTTGTCCCTCCAGAAGACTGTAGAGGCAACATTGTGGACTGGGATGGGGCTGAGGAAAACAGCAAGAAACAGGAGGGAAGGGGGCAGAGCACAACCTTTGACAGAATGACATTGCACAAGGGCATAACGTAAACCGATTAAAATCAATTGGGTCCAAGATGACAAGTCAAATTCAAGTAAACCTTAATCCCCAATTTGTAAGCCAAAAGACACACCCAGAGGTGGCAGGACAGCTCTAAGGCAATGTCAAAAGGGGAGTGGGTGGTTCCCCAATGATTGGGATGATCCTCCCCACCATAGCATATGAATTCACCCCATAGCAAAACCTAGCCAGGCCACATTCCTTGGCCCAAGCCCTTGCCCTCGGCTATGGCCCACACCCTGAAGAGTGTGCTGCTCTGTGAATCCTAACAAATCCACCTCTTATGGCTTTGTCGCTCACTGAATTTTTGCAATGAGACATCAGAGCCTGAGCTACATTAGGTCCTGAAGCCGGGCATCCTGGGTTTTGGCCGGGCTCAAGTCCCAGAAGAGAGCTAAAGGATAGGAGGAAAAAGCACTGGGAAAAGTGTGCCAAGGGATCCCCTTCATAGCCTGCCGGAAAATCTGCTAAATACCTGACCCGTGCTCACAGTTTTCATTGGCCTGATCCTTGCCACAGAGAAGAGTAAGGACAGAAGAACCCCCAACGGCTTGGGTAACAGCTACTGGGGCTCAGCAGATAGTGCCTTTGGGACATGCCAAAGAGTAGCCTCTCCAGAGTCCCTCATTTGCACTCACTGCGGCCTGTTCGTGGGGCGGGTAAAATGTTGGTTTGAATGAGTTTACATTGATCAACAGTATCTCAGTAAAAGTGGATTTTTGAAAGATTGATTGATTGATTGATTTTTGGCTGTGCTGGGTTTTCCTTGTTGCGCGGACTTTCTCTAGTAGCAAGCAGGGGCTACTCTCCAGTTTACGGTACACAGGCTTCTCTGTGGTGGCTTCTATTGTTGGAACCATGGGCTCTAGGGCATGAGGGATCAGTAGTTGTGGTTCCTGGACTTAGTTGTTCTGAGGCATGTGGGATCTTCCCAGACCCGGGATTGAACCCGTGCCCTCTGAATTGGGAGGTGGATTCTCAACCACTAGACAGACCACCAGGGAAGCCCCAAAGTGGGTTTTCTTTGAGCCTCTTTTTTGTGTGAGAGTCAAGACAATATGACATTCCATAAGTGTAGATGTGAACACAATTTTATTTATTGATGGTCATTAATGGCCTATAACCAGGGCATAACCTCCCAGGTAAACATTTAACTTTGGAGCATTAGTAGAAGATGATTCACTAACTTTTAACATTATTTTCCCCTTATATCAATATCCTATTACATTTGTAGCTTTGAAGTCCATACACACAGACACAGGTACAAATAAATTCACATATATGTGATCGTTTACATAAAGGCTTCCTAGTGCAAAAAGGGGTTGTTAGTTTTACATCTCAAATTAGTTTCTGCTACCCCAGCAACTAAAGCAAATTTCTTTGTGGAAAAAAAGTTTCTAAGCATGGTCTACTAATTGTCTTAATGGATTTTCAGTGAGGGGTGAAGTACCCTGCTATGTGCCCTGTGGGCATTCCATAAACATGGGTTTGACTGACTCTGTTAACAATCCACAGAGAAAAACCCCAAAATGTGTACTATTTCAATTATCTAATTTATTCCCTCACAGTCTCTGTCTTTAGTGCAAGATTTCTATAAACATTTAAGATGACCAAGGGAGCTGCTGCAGAGTCAGGGAACTGCCCACTGAAGCTTTCTGGGCTAAGAGTTTTAGTTAGTCTAAAGTGGTCATTATTACCTGGGATTTACACATCCCCAAGCCTTGGACTGCAAGGAGATCAAACCAATCAATCCTAAAGGAAATCAACTCTGAATATTCATTGGAAAGACTGATGCTGAAGCTGAAGCTCCAATACTTTGGCCACAGGATGATGAGAGCTGACTCATTAGAAAAGACCCTGATGCTGGGAAAGACTGAGGGCAAATGGAGAAGGGGACGACAGAGGATGAGATGGCTAGGTGGCATCACTGACCCAACGGACACGAGCTTGAGCAAGCTCGGGGAGATAGTGAAGGACAGGGAAGCCTGGAGTGCTGCAGTTCATGAGGTCACAGAGTCAGACGACTGAACGATTGAACAACAGTGCTTCAAGCTGATGAGCTAAGTGAAGGTAATGTCCCACCTGCGTTTGAGAACATGAGAATGGTATAGCAACTTCCTGTTTTCTTTCTTTTTTAAATCAATTTTTATTGGAGTATGATGTTGTGTTCGTTTCTACTGTACAGCAAGATCAATCAGTCATACATGTACATACATCCCCTCTCTGTTGGATTTCCTTCCCATTCAGGTCACCACAGAGCATTAAGTAGAGTTCCCTGTGCTGGACAGTAGGTTCTCATTAGTTATCTATTTTATACATAGTACCAGTAGTATATATGTGTCAATCCCAATGTCACAACTTCCTGTTTCCTGTGTAGGTATAGATCTGCTCCCACTCTGGCCCTGAGGTGGGTACTATTATATTCTCAGTATCTGTTGCACATACAACTGAGATAAAAACAGTGCATGAAACAGAATCTTCACCTTCTCTTGTCCCAAAACATTCATTGAGCTCTCCTGTAAGACACTGAGAATATATTTTAACACACATATGAATATTCTTGGGCTTCCCTGGTGGCTGAGTGGTAAAGAATCCACCTGTCAATGTAGGAGATGTGGGGTTCGATCTCTGGGTCAGGATGATCCCTTAGAGGAGGTAAGGCAACCCACGCCAGTATTCTTGCCTGGGAAATCCCATGGACAGAGGAGCCTGGTGGGCTACAGTCCTTGAGATCTCAAAGAGTCAGACACAACTTAGTGACTGAACAACAACAACAATGTATATTCTTGCTATGAGCATGTTTGCTAAAGTTACAATTTGCTAAAGTTACTGTATGATTTAGGTTTTGTAACATCTGAGGGAAGGTCATGATCACTTGGGAGACACCACCCTCGTGTCCATTAGATGGAAAACTGGAATTTAGTAAGAAGACTCCAGAGTGGACTTTAGAGTTAAAATAAAGCGGTCATTTTTATTAATAATTTGAGGAAGATTCAATACCAGCAAGAGAACAAAGAACTCTTGGGTGGTAGGAAATAGAGGTTGACTGCCAGAGGGTCCCTGGGAGGAAGAAGCCAAGCTCTGGGCCTTAAAGTGGTTCAGGGCTGCCTCCTATGTAGAAACTTCTGGTCTGAAGTTACATTCTTTCCATTTTTCTTAGTTAAGTAACCCATTTTCTTATATCTAGAGCAGGGTGGACCTCTTTCCCATAAGGAAAAACTAAGACGTCTCAGATAGCCCTTGAGGAAACTCAACGGATCACTCAAGTACCTCAGCAGCTGTTACAGAGGTATTTTCCAGTAACTGCTCTTCCTGCTTCAATTCCCAAGTCATTTAAGTACAGAAACAGCCCTTTGTCCTGGTTCTGAGTGGAAAAATGCAGAGTATATAGGCCAGGCTCCAAGTGCAGGGTTAATTCTCATTGATTGGGCAAGGTCTGCCATCTGGTGGGAAGAAACAAAATGTCACCTGCTTTTCTCATCTAATTTCTTGCTATACTGCTTTTTTAAAAAAATCGTATATATTTAAAATCATATACAATCATATATTTTACAAGGGCTTCCCTTGTGGCTAGGCTGATGAAGAATCCACCTGCAATGCAGGAGACCTGGGTTCGATCCCTGGGTTGGGAAGATCTCCTGGAGAAGGGAAAGGCTACCCACTCTAGTATTCTGGCCTGGAGAATTCTGTGGACTATTTATTCCATGGAGTCGCAAAGAGTCAGACATGACTGAGGTGACTTAACACATATTTTTACAGAACCCATCCTCAGCCTCTAACTTGTGCTTGCCTGCTTAGCCACCAGCCAAATTCTCCTAACTTAATAATGATGCTGACATATTGAGGAGAATTTTTCAGCAAATATCTGGATCTTAAATCACCTTCATAGTATTTTAGAAGAGCTGGGAGAAGAACCAAAGGTGAGAAGGAGGGGACTGGTAGGTATTAGGATTCTCCTGAAGAAGAAAGCATTCATTCATTCATACACCGTCATCCATGGAGTTGAGCACCATTGAGCACCAAAAACCATGTTCATTAAAATAAAATGCCTTTCCACAAAAAGAAAAACATGCAAATCAGTTTGCAAACAAAAATGTGTAAGATCACATCCCTGCACCTTTAGTGCCAAAGAAATGAACAGATGACCAAGTTAGGTTGGGAAAATAAATTAGGTAATTCTGGTTTTCACTGAAGGGTGCAGAGTTGTTTAAGTCCATTAGGGGGAGTGCTAAATCTCCAGACAAAAAACACATGCCCTAGGCTAATTCTGGAATATGCCCAGGATTGCTTGGGGATTTCAGTCTATCTGTCCCTCACAGAAATTAAAGATACCCCAGGACGCTGGGGACCTTGAACTTCCAATAATCTCTTCCAGCACTGCACACGATCACTTCTTTCCTCTTTGATCAGCCCTTACTTTTCCTTCCATCCAGGCCAGCGCTCTCAAATTGCAGCCCCAGGCATCCGCACCGCCATCACCTGGGAAACTTTTTGAAATGCAAATTCCCAGGCCCTGTGACTTCCCAGACTAAATACATCAGACTCTCTGGCAATTTTTAAAAAACTGTTTATTTATTATTTTCAGCTGCCCTGTATCATTGCTCTATGGGGGCTTTCTCTGGTTATGGCAAGCCGGGGCTACTGTCTAGATGTGGTGCACAGGCTTCTTCTTGAAGTGGCTTCTCTTGCTGCTGAGCACGGCTTCTAGAGCACACAGGCTCAGCGGTTGCAGCTCTGGGGCTCTAGGGCATGGGCTCAGTCGTTGAGGCTCATGGGCTCTCAGGCATGTGGGATCTTTCCAGAACAGAAATCAAACCTATAACCCTGAATTGGCAAGTAGACTCTCAACCACTGGACCACCAGAGAAGTCCCTCTGGGAGTGGTTTGTTTTTTTTTTTTTTCTTGCCGTGTTTTTAACAAGCTCTCCAGATGATTTTGATGCATGCCAAAGTTTGAGAACCATGAGTCTACGAAACTATGTGGGTATGGACCAGGGAGACTGGTGGGGTGGAAGAGAGCAAGTGGTGGTTCCTGCAAGAGGAGAGGAAGCAGAGAACATCTGTAAAGGGAGATGACACTGCACCACAGTGCCTTTTGCCAGCTCAGCTTGGCGCCAAGCTGAGACACTAGCCCCCCCGAATTTACCCTAGGTCAGATTAGTGACTATACCACCATCTTTAGACATGGACTCAGCCTTCAAATCATGGTACTCCAGAACAGTAGCTGCACAGTGTTCAGGACTGATAAGATAAGCAAGGGCTGTGCCAGCCGACACTGTTTCAACTCTCTCCACTTCCATCCAGATCCATAACAGGCGCAATCACCTCCTGGGCATTGTGGTGTACTGGCAGGCCCCCGGCAGCACCCCCTCTCACCTCCCCCACTTAGGGCTGGGATACCTGGATTGAAAACTAACTCCCTTAAACCCCAGGCAGCATCAGCACCTTGCTCCCTCCTCTGTTGCTTGGGGAGAATACTACAGTGGGTCCTGTGGATCTGCTGGTTCTGCAGTCACAGATTCCATCAGTCCTGGATCGAAAATATTCGGAAAAAGAAATTTCTAAAAACCAAACCTTGATTTGCTTCAGGAAAGGAACTATATACTTACATAGCATTTACACTGTAGTAGGGGTTGTTGTCGGAGAAGGCAATGGCACCCCACTCCAGTACTCTTGCCTGGAAAATCCCATGGGTGGAGGAGCCTGGTAGGCTGCAGTCCATGGGGTCACGAAGACTCAGACATGACTGAGCGACTTCGCTTTCACTTTTCACCTTCATGCATTGGAGAAGGAAATGGCAACCCACTCCAGTGTTCTTGCCTGGAGAATCCTAGGGACTGTGGAGCCAGGTGGGCTGCCATCTATGGGGTCGCACAGAGTTGGACACAACTGAAGCGACTTAGCAGCAGCAGGGGTTGTTGTGGGCTTCCCAAGTGGTACTATTGGTAAAGAACCTGCCTGCCAGTGAGGAGACATAAGAGATGTAGGTTGGATCCCTGGGTCAGGAAGATCCCCTGGAGGAGGGCATGGCAACCCACTCTGGTATTCTTGCCTGGAGAATCCCTATGGACAGTGGAGCCTGGAGGAGGGGGGTGGCTCCATTCCAAAGAGTGTGACACGACTGAAGTGACTTAGCATGCATGCATACAGGAGTTGTATTAGTTGTAGTCTAGTGATGATTTGGAGAAGGCAATGGCACCCCACTCCAGTACTCTTGCCTGGAAAATCCCATGGATGGAGGAGCCTGGTGGGCTGCAGTCCATGGGGTTGCGAAGAGTCGGACACGACTGAGCATCTTCACTTTCATTTTTCACTTTGATGCATTGGAGAAGGAAATGGCACCCCACTCCAGTGTTCTTGCCTGGAGAATCCCAGGGATGGGGGAGCCTGGTGGGCTGCCGTCAGTGGGGTCGCACACAGTCCGACACGACTGAAGCGACTTAGCAGCAGCAGCAGCAGTGATGATTTAAAGTATATAAGAGGATGTGCATAGGTGATATGCAAATACTAGGACATTTTATCTAAGGGACTTGAGTGTCAGATTTTTGATATGGGGGTACTGGAGCCAATCCCCAGAGGATATCCAGGGAGGACCGTACTCACCAGGGGAAACGCTATTTAAACATACACAATCGAAGCACCTAAAGTCCCTAGAGCAGGGCAGGCATTGTTGCTGTTTAGTGGTTCAGTCTTGTCCAACTCTTGTGACCCCATGGACTGAAGCCTGCCAGGCCCCTCTGTCCATGGGATTTCCCAAGCAAGAATGCTGGAGTCGGTTGCCATTTCCTTCCCAAGGGGATCTTCCCCACTCAGGGATGGAATCCACATCTCCTGACAATGCCAGAGGATTCTTTACCACTGAGCCACCTGGGAAGCCCTCAGGGCAGGCATTATTCCTTAGCATTTTTCTGCCCTTGGTTCCTACTCTCCCCGCATCCTGCTGCCTGTGCCTCCCTACGTTGCGTTTTTAGTACAAAGTGAAAGTCGCTCAGTCGTGTCCATGGGATTCTCCAGGCCAGAATACTGGAGTAGGTAGCGGCTCCCTTCTCCAAGTGATCTTCCCAACCCAGGGGTGGGCATTGCAGGGGGATTCTTTACCAGCTGAGCCACCAGGGAAGCCAAAACGGGCATTCAAATGGTGTGGAATGAACAGGCGAAGCATGCTCTGCTGTCTGCCATATTTTTCTCTGCTGCTGCTGCTGCTAAGTCGTTTCAGTCGTGTCCAACTCTGTGCAACCCCATAGACGGCAGCCCACCAGGCTCCACCATCCCTGGGATTCTCCAGGCAAGAACACTGGAGTGGGGTGCCATTGCCTTCTCCAGCTGCTGCCAAAACTGCCAGGCCAGAGCCAGACTTTGTCAGTCTCTTAAGAAGAAATCACTCTTTTAAAGGGGAAAGCAATGGTGATTCAGGCACCTCCCTGCTTTCCATTCCTCCTCCCCACACGTGGGCACAAAGAGCGGAAGAGGGGTGACGCTGACGTGGGGGGGGGGATTGGGTAGGGAGGGGGAGAAGGCCTCCGTACGTCCAAATTCCCGGGTCACCTCATCTGTAGTCTAACTCAGCAGCAGACGACAAGATGGGACCTGGGAGGGGGACACCCACCCCCCGCCACCTCCCCAGGCTGGGGGCCTGTCAGGTCGCATCTGTTCCGAATTTATAGCCCCTCCTCGGGCCGCCGCCGGCCTCTCCACAGCCTCTTTACCAAGTGCAGCCCCAGCTGAGGCCCCTCCCGCGGGGAGGGAGAGGACACACCCCCGCCAGCCCCGGGCTGGGGGCGGGGAGCAGGTGTGAAGCGGGGGTCGCAGCCGAGCGCGGTCACCCTCCATCGCACGCGGAGACCCGGCTTCACCCCCACAGTGTACACAATGGGGCGGGGGCCAGGCCGAGGGCGGCTCATTACCCTGATCGGCCGGGGAGCGGGTGTGGAAAGAGGGGGATTCGGGGGAGGGCCGGCCGCCAAAGCCCAGGGCCGGAGCGCGCGAGGGTGGAGGGGCGAGGCCTGCATGGTGGACACCCGTCCAGTTACAGCCGATCTCCGACCCCAGCCAAACCCCCGACGCCTGCGCCAATCTGGGCCCCCAAGGCCTGGCGGGAGGAGGAGCCAGGGAACTACGAGAGGCCCTCCGGAGCTGGGCAGAGACGGGCGCACCCGGGTAGCGCGCGCCCAGCGGGTTCGCAGATTGCCCATTGTCCGTGTCCACTCCGCGCCCCCCGCGCTCTGTCGGAATAACAGCCTTCTCCCTGCCGGCCTCGTGGATTCGAAATGAGCAGCTAGAGCCGTGGGGCGCGCCGGGGGAAGGGTCTTTCAGGGAGGGGGCCTGGGGAGGGGTGGGGAGGGAAGCACCTAGCCGAGGCTGCACAAAAAAGTACCGGCCTGTCTCCAACGCGGTGTCTCACTCGTGCCTGCGGGTCAGGGGACCCGCTCCCCTCCCGCGCTTCAAAGGCTCCATCTCCCCAGATTAAGACTCTCTTCTCTAATCCGAACTGTTCCGGGAGAGATGCCCTCTTTTTATTTTCCTGGTTGGTCGATAACCTTTGTCTGGGCTCTGGAATGCTGAAGGAAAAGGTGGGCGATCTAGACAGGTGTGTGTGTGTGTATCTTTGACCTTGAGGTTAAGGAATTGGGCAGAGGAGTTGGGAACTAAACGAAGGGCGCTGGGTGGTGACGGCCCCTGACACCCAGCTCCCTGTTCCTGGGTGTTTTCCCTGTCAGGGAACCTGTTCTGGTCTTTGTGGATTGTGTCATGCTCCTCTTTGCCACGATGTCACCATCGCTGGGAGATGGGCATCTCTGAGAAAGGACCTGAAAAGGGACCAGAGAAAGGTTGCGACAGCCAGGTTTAGTGATAAAGGGCCTTAACACTTAGAGTTCAGGGGTGAAGGTAGAGTTGAGTGGAGACTGAAGCTCATGAGATATAGAGGCCACAATCTGGCAGATGCTGGGCCAAATCAAGAGGACAGACACAGGTTGACCCGTTAAGTATTCTTCAGCATCCTATTATGGATAAGTTGCATATTTTGTATAATAAATAGACACACAATTAGAAAAATAGAATGAGACCCCATGAACCCACTACCCAGCTTCAGCACTTGTCCATTTGAAGACAGTCTTCCTTTATCTGGCCCCATCTCTCTCCCTTCATACTTTTGAAGCAAATGTGAGAAATCATATTTCTTCTGTAAATATTTCAGTGTAGTCTTAAAAGATAAGGTCTCATTAAATAATATCATAATAACACTGGCACAGCTGAAATATATGATCCAATATGTAATCAATATTGAAACTTCCCCAGCTGTTTTATGTTTATCCATTGTTGTTGTTCAAATTAGGATCCAGATGAGACTATACATAAAGAGGCAATGTTCCACCTCTTTATCTCTTTTTTTCTTTGAAATTTATCTGTTGACAAAACTGGGTCATTTGTTGTGAAAATTTTTCCACACTGAATTTTATTGAATGTATCCCCATGGTGTCATTTAACATGTTCTTATGCCCTTATATTTCCTGTAAATTGGTTGTTAGATACAGAGGCTTGATCAATTAATGTTTGATATTTTTTTCACTAGAATACTTCATAGGCAATATTGTGTAGTTGTGACAGCAGTCATGTCTGCTTGTCTGTTTTGTTTGTTGCTGTGATATATCACCATCCAGTAAGGATCATTGCCTGGATCCACTATTTCATTAGGGGTTGCCAAATTGTGACATTCTAATTCTGTAATTCCATCTTCATTTATTAGCTGGAATACTTCTCTAAAGAAAAACTGTCATCAACTATTTATGTTGGGGTACATCCAAATAGAAAAGGTAGGATAAATTCTCGATTCTTTTCCTTTGCCTATTATTTCTCAAAATAATGAGCCAATTCCTTAGCATCCTCTAAAGGTAAGCAAGATTTAAAAAATCATTATAAACTCAAGACTTGAAATATATTTGATGGATTTTACAGTATGTTTTTTATTATATGAGTATTTTTAAATTAGGAGACACCATAATAAAAATACCAAGCTCTGTCTTCTCCTGAGGACAATATGGCAATCCTGAGCCCTTTCCCAACATGGCTAGTCTGTGGCTGAAGGGCATGTATCCATTCTCTGCCAAACTCCCCTCCCATCCAGACTTAGTGGACACTTGTTCTTCTCCTGATCTGCTCAGATCTCTTCTGTTACCTGCCTGGATACTGCGGGTGTGGGTTTGTAAATCAGATTCAATCTGTATTTTATCTTACAGATGAGAGAGCTGGTGAAGTAATTTACCTTCCTATGAGGAGGCCCTGATGTTGGGAAAGATTGAAGGCAAAAGGAGAAGGGGGCGCCAGAGGATGAGATGGTTAGATAGCACCACTGACTTAATGGACATGAGTTTGAGCAAAATCTGGGAGATAGTGAAGGACAGGGAAGCCTGGCTGCTGCAGTTCATGAGGATGAAAAGAGTCAGACAGAACTTAGCGAATGAACAACAATATTGCTTCTGTTTTATGTTTGGCCACAAGGCATGTGGCATCTTAGCTCCCTGACCAGGGATTGAACCCACACCCTCTACATGGAAGGTGAAGTCTCAACCACTGGAGCACCAGGGAATTCTCTGCCTTACCTTTCACTTGAGCTGAGTCAGAGACCTTGAAACACCTCAAGACAACCTCCCTCCCAATTCCCAAAACATACTTTGCAGAGGAAACTTGATACTATTCCAAATCCTTCTCTCTCTTTCTTGCCTCCCACACCCAGTCAGTCACCTAGCCTGCTAATTAGCCTTCCTGCCTCCATTCCTGTCTCCTCCAATTTGACCTCCTCATCAAAAAGAGGATGTTCCAAACCATAAATCTAATCGTGTCACTCTCTGGCTTAAAGATCTGTCAGTAACTTCTCATTGCCTTCAGGTTAGATACAAGCCAGCCTCCTCTGCACACCATACAAGGCTCCCCATGAGCCGTGTCTTACCACATGCTGTTCCCTTGTCATGACCCCATCCTCCGGCCAGAGGGAATTACCCACAGGACTTTGCACACACAGTGCAATCTATATTTTGTCCTCTGGGTTTTCAATTTCTTCTTTAAGCACCCATTCCTTCCCCAGCTAACTCTCATTTATAGTTTGTCTCCCTTCAAGTGAGTTCCCTGGCAGTTCAGTGGTTAAGAGTCCATGCGTCCGATGCAGAGGGCACAGGTTCAGTGGATAAGATCCCACCTGCCCTGCAGCATGACCAAAAAATAAACAAGTTAAGGATAATAAAATCATTTTTTAAAGAAAGTCTCCCTTCAAGTTGGGATGGACATGGACACACTGCTATATTTAAAATGGATAACCAACAAGGACCTACTGTAGACAGGTAACTCTGCTCAATGTTATGTGGCAGCCTGGATTCGAGGGGATTTGGAGGGAGAATGGATACATGGATATGTATGGCTGAATCCCTTTGCTTTCTGTTCACCTGAAGCTATCACAGCATTGTTAATCAGCTATGAAAGTGTTAGTCATTCAGTGTCCCAACTCTGCTACCCGATGGGCCTGCCAGACTCTGTTCATGGGATTCTCCAGGCAAGAATACTGGAGTGAGTAGCTATTTCCTACTTCAGGGGATCTTCCCAACCCAGGTATCAAACCTGGGTCTCCTGTATTACAGGCAGATTCTTTACCATCTGAGCCACCATATGCCAATACAAAATAAAAAGGTTTTTTTTTTTTTTTAAAGTCTCCCTTCAAGCTTTGGTCTTTTTGGAAACCTGCTTTGGGCAGGACCTGACTCCATTCACTGTCCTGCTCTGCACTTCTGTGGCCCCCTGTGTGGGTTTTTTGTTCTTGTATTTTCAAGTTGGGTTGTTTTTTCCTTCCACTTGTCTGCCCCCTGGAGGATGTGGGCGCTCCCTGAGGCCTCACAGGTGCTCTGTCTGTACCTCCAACACTAGAAGCACAGCACACAGTAGGCAGGTCAGCAAGGATTTGGCTAGTAAATGAAATTAGATCAGAGAGATGAAGCTTTGTGGACTTTTTTGGACAGAAGGATGTTCCCCCTTCTCCTGTAAGGAGGGGGCTGGATGCAGATGACACTGTGTGACAGTAAACTGACAGATGCTAAGTAGAGGCTAGGGTGGCCTGGGGCTGATGCAGCGGAGTCCTGGACCTGAGGGGGGGGGGGGCGGTGTGTGTGTGCTCTGTGTGTGTGTGTGATGTGTGTGTGTGTGTGTGTGTGTGTGTGTGTGTGTGTGTGTGTACCCACACGGTCGTCGCCCACACTGCCTCATCCCGCTGGGAGGATAATTAAAGCGCCAAACGGCCAAGCGGGCGGGCAGCGTTCCCGGGGGCGCATTTCATCCGGGCTGATTAATGAGGCCGGGGAGAGTTAATGAGAAGAAAGCTAAACGGAGGGAGCCGAGCAGCGGAAGCCGTCTGAGGCCCTAGGGAGGAGGGGGCTTCCAAAGGCATCTCCCACCCCCTCTTTTCAGGGGAGGCGTAGCTCGAGCCACGCGGTGCCCCAGGCTCCACTCACTCCTCCGGGAATAAAGGAGGGGTCGCCGCCCTGGAGAACTCGTTTCTCCTTCCTCCGCGTGTGCCCAGCCTCGCTAAACAGAGAGAAACTGTCCTTCCTGTCTAAAACCCAACAAAGGACCTCAAGACACCGTCCTTTTTCATTGTCTGGCAGGAGTCCCAGGCCACCGGCAGGTTTCCTTCCGGACCCGAATTAAGAACGAGGAGTTGACTCATTGGAAAAGACTCTGATGCTGGGAGGGATTGGGGGCAGGAGGAGAAGGGGACGACAGAGGATGAGATGGCTGGATGGTATCACCGACTGGATGGACATGAGTCTGAGTGAACTCCGGGAGTTGGTGATGGACAGGGAGGCCTGGCGTGCTGCGATTCATGGGGTCGCAAAGAGTCGGACATGACGGAGCGACTGAACTGAACTGAAGGAGTATGATCCCATTTTATAGATGCAGAAACAGAGGCTCACGGGACTAAGGAACTTGTCTACTGGTTACTCAGTTGGTAAGGGCAGTTCAGTTCAGTTCAGTCGCTCAGTCATGTCCGACTCTTTGCGACCCCATGAATCGCAGCACGCCAGGCCTCCCTGTCCATCACCAACTCCCGGAGTTCACTCAGACTCATGTCCATCCAGTCGGTGATGCCATCCAGCCATCTCATCCTCTGTCGTCCCCTTCTCCTCCTGCCCCCAATCCCTCCCAGTATCAAAGTCTTTTGCAATGAGTCATATGCCTTACCCCACCACAAAATGGCTAAGGTTGATTGAGATCTTAATAGTTTGTACCAGACTTAAACTCCTGTAAGCATCTGGCATATATAATTTTTTTTAATTTATTTTATCCAAGTATATTTGATTTAAAATGTGTTAGCTTATGCTGTACAGCAAAAGCTGATGTATGGCTATACACATATACATTATTTTTCATGTTCTTTTCCATTACAGTTTATCACAGGATACTGAATATAGTTCCCTGTGCTACACAGTGGGACCTCATTTATCCACCCTATGTGTAATAGTTCGCATCTGCTAATCTCAAACTCCCAATCTGTCCCTCCCCCATGTCTCCTCCCCCTTGGCAAGCACAAGTCTGTTCTCTATGTCTGCGGGTCTGTTTCCTTCCAATACAGCTTTACAACAAGAAGGAAGAAAGATGCTACTTTGGGGAAGAGAAATGTGTAGAATAGGAACATCGTTGTGAGAGAGGAAGAAGTAGCTGAAGGTGCATTCCTGCTGCTTTAGGTGGGAAGAAACCAGTTAGCAGCTCAGTCAAGCAGGTGGTGAAGCACATGGCATATATAATCTTATTGCTCCCCAAACGCTAGGAGGCAGGTCTATTCTTACCATCTTTATTCCACAGAGAAGGACAGTGGGGGCGGGAAACCTGAGGTGACTTGCCCAAGGCCACCCAGCTACTAAGTGCTGCTGGGAAGTGAACGTACCATGTGATTACGGAGCCCAGGTCCTTCGCATCAAACACTGGTGCTAGTTTGAGGGTGGATGTGAGGGTCTAAGCACAAAACATGTGGAAAAGATCTGCGAACTGTAAAATGCTAAGCAAATGGGAGAAGAAGCCCCTGTTGTTGTCATTATTCTTTTCACACTTAGTTTTGGACCCAGGCGAGAGACAAATCCATGAGGGATGGGGCCCCCGACCAGAGAGAGAACAGGGGGTGTATGGCCTTGCCAACAGTCTGCAGCTTGGTGTCCTAACTGCAGTGGCAGAGCCCCCATGAGTGCGTGCATGCCCAGTCACTCAGTCGTGTTAGACTCTGCAAAGAGCCCACCAGGCTCCTCTGTCCATGGAATTCTCCAGGTGGGTGAATACTAGAGTGGGTTACCATTTCCTTCTCCAGGGGATCTTCTCGACCCAGGGATAGAACACCCGTCTCCTGCATCTCCTGCACGGGCAGGCAAATTCTTTATCATTGAGCCACCTGGGAAGCCCAGAGCCCCCATACCCACCTCCCAGTGCTCATACCTCTATGGTCAGACTGCAGACACACCAAATGCTCTCTGTGTCCTCACAAATGGCACAGGAGTAGTTGTCTTGATTTTAAAGGCTAGAGCATGGCACAAGGGGATGGGGCTGAGTTTGGACCTGGAAGAACCATGTTTCAGTGTGAATCTGTCACTGAGCAGCCATGTGGGCCTCGGTGAGTCACTTGATGACCCCGAGTTTCATCTGCCAGTTGGGATGATGACAGCCATAGCTGTTTCACAGGACTGCTTGTTAGGGGACAAGCATGAACCTTTGCATGTGAAAAGTCATTGTTGCTTTACGTTGTGCTTTGTATCTAGAACTGGCTGGAAGGGGAGTCCAGGTCACTGCCCAGGAGTGTTCCAGGGGTTTCTAGCAATGGGCAAAGGGCAAGGTGCCTAAACTGGCCAATGACTACACCCCTGTTCCCTCAGTAATCTGACTTTGGGATCTACAACTCCATATTGATCTCCAGTTGAGAGTGATTGGAGACCAGCAGCCAATCAGCCCCAACAAAGTCTTGATGAATTCAAAATGAGCCAGTTTCCTCCTGGTGAGTTTCTTCTGCCAAATCAGGAAAATGGAGGCTGCCCAGATCAACCAAAACCAAATCATTCCACCCCTGCTCATCAGACACCTTCACCTTCCCCACCGACCAGACTCTGAAGCCCTCAGCCCTCACTAACACTCGCTGCCACCACCACCCCCCTCACTGTGGGAGCCAGCCAGCGCTGGCAAAAGAAGGAGCATCAATAATTTTTTCCAAAGGAGCTTGTGTCTAGAGAAACCAATATTTAACATCCCCATTTACATTGAAAGCGTGGTTCTGATTATGAGATGGTAATGAGGGGATTAGCCAGAGTAGAGAGCCCCCCTGCCTGCCACCCCCTCCTATCTTTCCCTCCATTACCCTGCATGGTGGGCTTATTCCTAGAGAAGGAGGTATGGGGGAGGGTGCAGGGCACTCCCACTGGGAGAGCATCAGAGATGCCAGAGCAGGGCAGGGGTCCTCCAAGACCCCATCTGAGAGCCCCTTATTCATGTCTGGAATCAATTAGCCTCAGAAAGGATGATGGGTGAGATGGAGACCCCCCGACTCTGAGAGTCCCTCTATCTTTTCCCCTAGACTTGGTTAAGGCCCTCTGCTCTCTGATTCTGTCTGGTATTTCAGATGGGCAAGTTCCTTACGTCATCCTTTGCCTCTGAAGTAGAGGACTGAAATGATCAAGTCTGTTGGGAGAACTTTTGTTTGGCTTCTGACTTCTCTGGCTTAACCTCAAACCCGGCCTGTCTCCCCTAAATCCCCTCCTTCTCAGGAAGGGCATCCTTGTTCCTCCTCATGCCAGATCCTGCCTTTTAACCAGCCGGCAGTTTATCTCCGACTCTTCCTCTGGGGCTCAGGGTGGGGGATGGAGAGAACCCAAGGGGGTCACCCATCCTGAGGCCCCGTTTGTTGGTGGACAATTGCGCTCAGACTGGATAATTTGGTGTGTGATTGTGGTCACGCCCCCCCTTTTGTGCCCCTTTCAGAGCCAATCTCCCAGACCCAGATGGGTTAATCCATAATGCAGACGAGCAAGTAATTGGCTGTCAGCCCAGCCCCCTGCACCCCCTCCCCTATTAGTGCCACTGCCCTAATGAAGCCCAGCTTGGAGAGCCCCCTTCTCAATGAGGCGCCAGCCCCAACCTGACCAGGCACACATGTGTCTCCGCTGCTCTGCCTGAAGCTTGGCTCCCTTTAGGGACCCTCAGCCCAGCCTCCCCGGGGTAACCCAGCTGCCAGGGCTGCAGCAGCCTGGGAGGGGGGCTGTGATGGATGGGAGGGAGTTAGTTAATAGAGCCCCAAACACATGAGCCCTGTCCCCACACCGACCCTCCCCCTCACACACACACACACACACACACACACACACACACACACTTTTGCAGCTTCCTCTGACAGCTGCCCTGGCCTTCTGAAATAGCCCTATGGAATATTCCTCGCTTCCGTCTCCCTCTAAGCTGTGCTGAAAAGCTGTTTTTTTGGACACTGGCAAGAGTCATTGCTGCCCACCCCATCCCCAACCTCTGCCAACATAAGTCCCCGTGTGGGTCCTGGGCAAAGACGGCTCAAGACAGTGTTAAAAGATGAGCTTGACTCAGCTAATATTGGCATCTCATCGAGGTATTTTCTTTTCCTTAGTTCCTTAAATCTCTGTTTTTCAGTTCTACCTCTCTTCTTATCCTGGGCTGCCCTTGTGGCTCAGCTGGTCAAGAATCCGCCTGCAATGTGGGACACCTAGGTTCGATCCTTGGGTCAGGAAGATGTCCTGGAGAAGGGAAAGGCTACCCACTCCAGTATTCTGGCCTGGAGAATTCCAAGGACTGTATAGTCCATGAGGTCGCAAAGAGTCGGAGACGACTGAGCGACTTTCACCTCACTTGATTTCTCTTCCTACCCACTTCCCAATCAATTCTTTAGTTAGAGGCTGAGCTAGAGCACAGCCCCAGAGATGAGGCAGGCGTCTACAGACCAGAGCCCTTTGCTCTGTTGGAGCCGTCTGTCTTGGCCTCGGCATCCCATCAGGTGTGTGTGTGTGTGTTTTTAAATATTTCATTTGTTTCGGGCTGTGCTGGGTCTTCATTGCTGCCTGCAGGCTTTCTCTAGTTGTGGTGCATGGGCTTCTCACTGCAGTGGCTTCTGCAGCGGAGCACAGGCTCTAGTACGTGCCGGCCTCAGGAGTTGTGGTGCATGGGCTCTGTAGTTGACACTCGCAGGCTTCAGAGCGCAGGCTCATTGGGTGTGGCACAGAGGCTCAGTTGCTCTGCAGCATTTGAGATCTTCCCAGGCCAGGAATTGAACGGGTGTCCCTTGCGTTACAAGGCAGATTCTTAACCACTGGACCACCAGGGAAACCCCTCCCATCAGGTTTTGAGCTCCCTGTTGCTGGAAGGATTCAAGCCATGCCTGGATGAGCAGAAAGGTTTAGGGAGGATCTTTGCAAAGGGACCTACCGTTCTCTGATGCCCTGTACTTGCTTCCTGTTCCCACATCTCTCTTCCCTCCAATAGAAAGAGCTGTGGGTTTGCTGAGCCTTTCTCCAAACCAGTGCAGGTAAGAAGAGATTGGCTGCTGCCTGGGTTTGGGCACTGAACCCTTTAAAATGACATTTTTTTTTTTTTTTTTTTAATGACAATTTTATGGGACTTCTCTGGTGGTTCCAGTGGTTAAGACTCCACACTCTTAAGGCAGGGCCACAGGTTTGATCCCTGATCAGGGAACTAAGATCCCACATGCTGCATGGGTGTGACCAAAAAATAAAGATTTTTTTAAATGACAATTTCAGGGCTGTCCTGATGGCTCAGTGGTAAAGAATCTGCCTGCCAATGTAGGAGACACAAGTTCAATCCCTGATCTGGGAAGATCCCGTATGCCTTGGAGCAACTAAGCCAGCAAGCCCAAACTACCAAGCCCACATGTTGCAGCTACTATAGCCCAGGCTCTGCAACTAGAGAAGCTACCGCAACGAGAAGCCGGAGCACCGCAACTAGAGAGTAGCTCCTGCTTGCTATAACGAGAGAAAAGCCTGTGCAGCGAGTAAGACTCGGCACAGCCAAAGATAAAAATAAGTAAATAAATAAAATTATATAAAAAATAACTTTAAAATGACAATTTCATATTTTCTATTATTAACAAAATATTTTTAAATGAAAGAAAGATGAAAAATTGCATATGTTCCCTCGTTCCCAACAAACCATTGCTTATAGTTTGGTTTAATTTTCTTTCCATTTTTTTCATATGCATAGAAATCACTCAACACAACTGAAATATTTACTGAATGTCTTCTGTGCACCAGGCTCAGGGCTTACAGTTTTTCTACCTGGATTATAACTCCAGACATATCTTTCCTTCTCCTCCTTAAATGCCAGGATTATTGCTCTGGAATAAGTGAACCATCTTATTGAGGTGAGAGACTATTTGGAAATTCTCACATTTAGAGATGTGGGTCTCAGTGCCTGTCAAGGTTGGAATCCATAAAGGGCTCCAAAGTCACAGTGGGTTGTCCCTTTATGATGAAGACCTAGGAGAGGAAAACAAGGCCCCCATGCTGGTCGTGCAGGCTCAAGGGGGTGGAGGGAAGCGACCCTGAGGAAAGTCTAGCTCCATTTCTGATTGGATGGGTTAACGACACTGAGTAGTGAAATATCATTCAGAGACTGCTTCTAGGAAATATTGAATATTTATAAGCCTTGCAATCAGGACTAGGAGGTAAGGCTTTAAAAATAAACAGGCAACTCCAGTATTCTTGCCTGGAAAATCTCATGGACAGATAAGCCTGGTGGACTAGTGTCTGGCATCGCAGAGTCGTACACAACTTAGCAACTGAACAACAACAACACACAATCAGGCAGATGGTGATTTGGGGAAATAGTTATTGATGGAAATGTGACATAAAATGAAGAGTGAAGTGACCTAGCAATATGGAATACAGAGTTTTGTAAGAAATTAACATTTGTGTATAGAATAATAATTGCAAATATTCAAACAATAAAGTCCATGGCTAAAGAAAAAAAAAAAAAAGCAGCAGGATACGGGGGAGGGAAGATGGAAGGAGAGAGAGATATGGAAGAAAAGCCGTGGTAAAGGAGAGGGACATAGAAAAGGAAGACTAGAGTCCCCTGACTTGTCAGAATGGCGACTTCTCTGCATGTGTACATGGGGAATGACGTCACAGTGACGCCCGCTTTACCATGGCTTTACCATGGAAGCCGAGAGAGATCTTGGAGTCATCTTCATTCCAAGGAATTGAGCTTCAGGATATGTTGGTGAAACAGAGGCTCTTCTGGCATAGGAAACCAAAAATCAATGGAGAGCAGTGGCAGGTAGGAGTCCAGGGAAGAGGGACCCCCGAACACACTGGAAATCAGTCTGTTATTCACAATAAATACAAAGAAATCTGTGAACACAGGTAGCAACCCAAGAAACACAGAGACTAAAGACCCAGTGATGTAAAGTGGAAAGCCTTTCTCATGTATTTAACACAAAAGCATTTCCCTCTGAATGTAAATCGTTAGAGGCCAGGGAATAGTCCTCTTTAATTGAAAAGCAAGACACCCTCTCTTGGAGGCAGGGGATCTGAAGATCTTAATTGGTCTCTTTCTTTGTGCATTTTATGCTCACATAGACACACACACACCCACAGGGACAGCAGGATAGGGAGAGGCAGAGAGAGAGACAGAGAAACGTTGAGACTGGGACATTAAGACAGATATGATAAAGAACATAGTCCATTTCTGACCTCCCTGAAGCTGCAAAAGTTCCAGGAATTATAGAAATGCACAAACTCAAAGAACAGCACGTTTGAGACTGATAGATACCGGGGACTAAGGGATTTCAGAACTAAAAACAGAATGGCAGAAAAGATCTGGAAGCCTTAGTGGATTATACTTAGCGACGTGATTGTAGAGGTCATTCTGTTACTAGAATTATGAATTATACATGAGCACGTGGGGGTGGGGAGCAGGGGAGTCCTCCTTTGCTATACTCAGACGCAGGTCTTTCGCAGAGAGGTGGTGTACCAATCACACAGGTGTAGGAACAGCCTGAGTTTAAATTCTGGATCCTCCATTTAGTAGCCACCTAAGTAACTTCAGGCAAGTTACTTAACTGAATCAGTGCCTATGTCTCCCTGTCTGTAAAATGAGGGTAACAACAGCACCTATTTATTGAGTTAATAGGAGAGTTATACGAATAAAGCACCTAGAACAGACCTGGCAATTGTAAGTTCACAGTAAATGCCACGCTACACCGTATGTTAGGCACCCAGGGTTCAAGGATGAGTAAGATGTAGCTCCACCTCTCGAAGAGGATGTTGGAGTTCAGGGGGAAGATAGTTACGTCAGCAAATAATTAAAACATCACATGTTCAGTTAGACAGTAGGGGAATAAACCAAGTGGTCTGGGAGAGTCACGGAGGGCTTTCCTAATTTTAGGTGATGGAAGCTGGATTGCCAGCTGAAAGGAGTCCTGCCAGCGAAGAACAGAGGGGAGAGGGCATTTCAGGAAGAGGAAATGGAGAATGGCGAGAGCTAAGGCACAGCAATAGAGAGAGCACCACCCGTGAAAGGAAAAAGGCTGCTTGGTGGTGGGATGTAGATGGCAGAGGTATGGAGTGAGGGGAGGGGTAACAGAGAAGACCAGGAACAGCAGACATTATCTGAACCATGGCAACACTCGTTGCCACTTCCTCTAGGGATTATAATTTTTAAGTAGACGACTGACACGATCAGATTTAAACATCAGAGATAAGCACATAGCTCAGTATCTGGCACTTGGCAGTTGCTTACTCAATGGGGGTTGAACAAATATATGACAACTCCCCGAAGCAGCAGTGCAGGTGATGGATTCCCAGTAGGAGACTGAACACACAGAGTTACTTTGCAGTAGTGAAAGATGGTGAGAATCTGGACTAAGGCAGTGGCCATGGAGATGGGCAGGAGGCACAGAGCTGGTGAAATCGCGCAGAGACTCACTGGACGAGCATGCTCAGGATCAGCACTTAAGGAGGGGGATACAAGGGGGTTAGAAAGGGGGCTTCCATGGTGACTCAGCAGTAAAGAAAATGCCTGCCAAGCAAGATACGCGGGTCCGATCCTTGGGTCGGGAAGATTCCCTGGAGGAGAGCATGGCAACGCACTCCAGTATTGTTTCCTGGAGAATCCCATGGACAGAGGAACCTGGCAGGCTATAATGCATAGGGTCACACAGAGTTGGAAACAACAGAAGTGACTTAGCATGCATGCAAGAACATCTGCTAGACAGATGAATGAAGAGAACCACTCAGTAAACATTAGCTATTGTTAGCTGTTAGTCACCTCTATACTTTCACTTCTAAGAATTTAGCTTACAGATACGCATATGTGCAAATATATATATTTATATATATATATAATGTTGTTTATTTGTAACATTGTTTATACAAAAATTGAGAAACAACCCAAATCTCCATAAATAGGGATCTGATTACAAGCATATGATAAATTTATGCAATGACCAATATTATGCAGTCATTAAAGTAAAAATATGGAGACTATATATATATATATATATATATATATATATATACTGATGTGAAAGGATACCCTAAATATATTGGTAAGCTAAAACTAACAGGCTGCAAAACAGAACAAATAACATGATCAAATTTATGTTTTAAGAAGGATATATATATATGCTTTTTAAAATCTGGGGACTTCCCTGATGGTCCAGTGACTAAGACTCCGCATTCTCAATGCCCGGGGGCCCAGGTTCAATCCCTGGTCAAGGGACTAGATCCCACATGCCACAACTAACAGTTTGCATGCTGCAGCTAAAGATCCCGCCTGAGGCAAGAAAAATCGGAGATCTAAGACCCAGTACAGCCAAAGAAATAAATATTTAAAAAGTAAAATAAAATCTGGAAGGATACACAAGAAGCAATCTGTGGTTACCCCAGGCTAAAGAAGGATAAGAATGGTGTGAGCACTTTGTTCACCTTATTCTCTTTTATTCTGCTAGAATATTTTTGCATGAGCATGTACTGTGTGTGTGTGTGCTCAGTCGCTCAGTTGTGTCCAACTCTGTGGCTCCATGGACTGTACCCTGCTAAGCTCCTCTGTCCGTTGGATTCTCCAGACAAGAATACTGGAGTGGGTTGCCATTTTCTTTTCCAGGGGAACCTCCTGACCCAAGGGTTGAACTCACATCTCTTGCATCTCCTGCATCGGCAGACAGACTGTTTACCACTGCGCCACCTGGGTAGCCCCATGAGCTTGTATTATGCTTACAATAATAAAACAATATTTTAAACTATATTCAAATCCCTTATGATTATACAGTGGAAGTGACAAATAGATTCAAGGGATTAGATCTGATAGACAGAGTGCCTGAAGAACTATGGACAGAGGTTCCTGACATTGTACAGGAGGCAGTGACCAAGGCCATCCCCAAGAAAAAGAGATACAAAGAGGCAAAATGGTTGTTTGAGGAGGTCTTACAAATAGCTGAGAAAAGAAGAGAAGCTAAAGGCAAAGGAGAAAAGGAAACATATACTCATTTGAATTCAGAGTTCCAAAGAATAGCAAGGAAAGATAAGAAAGCCTTCCTCGGTGATCAATGCAAAGAAATAGAGGAAAACAATAGAATGGGGAAGACTAGAGATCTCTTCAAGAAAATTAGAGATAGCAAGGGAATATCTCATGCAAAGATGGGCACAATAAAGGACAGAAACGGTATGGGCCTAACAGAAGCAGAAGCTATTAAGAAGAAGTGGCAAGAATACACAGAACTATACAAAAAAGATCTTCGTGACCCAGATAACCATGATGGTATGATCACTCACCTAGAGCCAGACATCCTGGAATGCGAAGTCAAGTGGGCCTTAGGAAACATCACTATGAACAAAGCTAGTGGAGGTGATGGAATTCCAGTTGAGCTATTTCAAATCCTAATAGATGATGCTGTGAAAGTACTGCAGTCAATATGCCAACAAATTTGGAAAACTCAGCAGTGGCCACAGGACTGGAAAAGGTCAGGTTTCTTTCCAATCCCAAAGAAAGGTAATGCCAAAGAATGTTTAAACTACCGCACAATTGCACTCATCCTCTCACACGCTAGCAAAGTAATGCTCAAAATTCTCCAAGCCATGCTTCAACAGTATGTGAACTGTGAACTTCCAGATGTTCAAGCTGGATTTAGAAAAGCCAGAGGAACCAGAGATCAAATTGCCAACATCTGTTGGATCATCGAAAAAGAGAGTTCCAGAAAAAAAATCTACTTCTGCTTTATTGACTACGCCAAAGCCTTTGACTGTGTGGACCATAACAAACTGTGGAAAATTCTGAAAGAGATGGGAATACCAGACCACCTTACCTGCCTCCTGAGAAATCTGTATGCAGGTCAAGAAGCAACAGTTAGAACAGGACATGGAAAAACAGACTGTTCCAAATTGAGAAAGGAGTATGTCAAGGCTGTATATTGTCACCCTGTTTATTTACCTTATATGCAGAGTACATCATGCGAAATGCCAGGCTGGATGAAGCACAAGCTGGAATCAAGATTGCCTGGAGAAATATCAATAACCTCAGATATGCAGATGACACTACTCTTATGGCAGAAAGAGAAGAAGAACTAAAGAGCCTCTTGATGAAAGTGAAAGAGGAGAGTGAAAAAGTTGGCTTAAAGCTCAACATTCAAAAAACTAAGATCACGGCATCTGGTCCCATCCCTTCATGGCAAATAGATGGGGAAACGATGGAAACTATGAGAGACTTTATTTTTCGAGGCTCCAAAATCACTGCAGATGGTGAATGCAGCCATGAAATTAAAAGACGCTTGCTCCTTGGAAGGAAAGCTATGAGCAACCTAGACAGCATATTAAAAAGCAAAGACATTACTTTGCTGACAAAGGTCCATCTAGTCAAAGCTATTGTTCTTCCAGTAGTCATGTATGGATGTGAGAGTTGGACTATAAAGAAAGCTGAGCACCAAAGAATTGATGCTTTTGAACTGTGGTGTTGGAGAAGACTCTTGAGAGTCCCTTGGACTGCAAGGAGATCCAACCAGTCCATTCTGAAGGAAATCAGTCCTGAATATTCATTAGAAGAACTGACGCTAAAGCTGAAACTCCGGTACTTTGGCCACCTGATGTGAAGAGCTGACTCATTTGAAAAGACCTTAATGCTGGAAAAGATTGAAGGCGGGAGGAGAAGGGGACGACAGAGGATGAGATGGTTGGATGGCATCAGTGACTGTATGGACATGAGTTTGAGCAAGCTCCGGGAGTTGGTGATGGACATGGAAGCCTGGCATGTGGCAGTCCATGGGGTTGCAAAGAGTTGGACATGACTGAGAGACTGAACTGATATTTTAAAGTAGCAAAATAGGGTCCCTGGGAGAGTATCAGGAATAATAGAGTGGGGAAAGTGAAAGTGTTAGTTGCTCAGTTGAGTCCGACTCTTTGTGACCCCATGGACTGTAACCTGCCATGCTCCTCTGTCCATGGGATTTCCCAGGCAAGAATACTGGAGTGGGTTACTATTAGAAGAAAAACAGAAAAGAAGGTGTATTAGGTTAAATTTCAGAACGTGACCTTACTTGGAAATAGGACTTTGCAGTGGTTAAGAAGAGGTCACAGTGGATTGGGTTGGGCTCTAATCTAGTGACTGGTGTCCTTAGATATACACACACATGGAAGAATGTCATGTGAAGAAAAAGGAAGGGGTTGGAGTGATGCATAAGCAAACTGAAGAATCCCAACGACTACCTGCAACTATCAGAGCTAGAAGAGACAAGAAAGATCTTCCTAAGAGCCTTCAGAAAGAGCACAGCCCTTGAGCTCAGACTTACAGCCTGCAAAAGAGAATAAATTTGTGTTGCAATGGCACCCCACTCCAGTACTCTTGCCTGGAAAATCCCATGGATGGAGGAGCCTGGTAGGCTGCAGTCCATGGGGTCGCTAAGAGTCGAACACGACCAAGCGACTTCACTTTGACTTTTCACTTTCATACATTGGAGAAGGAAATGGCAATCCACTCTAGTGTTCTTGCCTGGAGAATCCCAGGGACGGGGGAACCTGGTAGGCTGCCGTCTATGGGGTCGCACAGAGTCAGACACGACTGAAGTGACTTAGCATTAGCATTAGTCTACCTGGGGCTTCCTAGATGGCTCAGACATCTGCTAAAGAATCTGTCTGCAATGCAGGAGAGCCAGGTTCAATCCGTAGGTCAGGATCCCCTGGAGAAAGGAATGGCTACCCACTCCAGTATTCTGGCCTGGAGAATCCCATGGACAGAGAATCCTGGCGGGCTATAGTCCATGGGGTTGCAAATAGTTGGAAGTGACTTTTAGTTTCATGAGTGCACCCAGTTTGTAGTTTCCTGTTATACCAGCACTAGGAAAATGAGAGAGAGAAGGGGCCAGGGGAGAGAAGGAGAATGAGAATGAATGGGAGGCAGAGAGAGAAGGTTAGTGGACTCTGAAGGGGCAGTTGTTATGAGGACTAACTAAACAAATATTTGTTTATTGGATTTAGTCACCAAACAAATATTTATGGAGTGCTTGCTCTGTGCCAAGTTTAATAACAGGAACCAGGAAAGCTCTTGTTCTCCCTAGCCTTTGTTTCGCCTGCACTGGGATGTGGACATTTCTACCTGGTTGCCTCCAGATTTCAGGACCTGGTGGTATGTGTTGCACAGTAAACTCCCTTCAGGCTCCTCCTGGGGGTGGGGAGTGGGGGCACTCTAGGATAGGGGGCCCTGGCCTATTATCTCAGCAGCTCCAGGGGCTGAGCCAACAGACCCTAGCTCCTAGTGGGGGGAGGCTCCTGCTGTCTGCTTTCCAGCCGGGGGCCTGTTCTTTGCTCTCTGATCCCCCCTCCTGTTTGGCCCTCTGGCCCCTGCCGGCTGGGTCACTCCCCCCTGGCATCACTGCTCTGAAGCCAGCAAGCCTGCTGGGCCATTCACAGGCATAGCCTGGTAGGGGTGGGGGACAGATGTTCAACCCTTGTCCCTCCCTCCCCCAACCAAAACACACACATATGCTCAATGTGTATCAGTGCCCCGGGAAGGGATCCAGGCAGAGAGAGAGATGGGGGCTACAGGCTCTAGGGGGATGTAAATGGACTGGGCGTGTGTGTGTGTGTGTGTGTGTATGTACTGGGGAGAGGGAGGCAGGGGCAGTATCAGTGTGAGAAAGGAGGGCACTCTGAGGACAATTACATGCCAGCAGCTCATCCACAACCAGCTGGCATTCAGGCTTTGAACCTCCAAGAAGCTTCCCATGCAGCCCCCAGCTCCGTTGCTGTAAACCTCCAGCCACATTCTCTGGCCTCATGTGATGGCACGAGGCCAAGGAAAATGGCCTGGGGTAGCTGTTCTCTCCATAGACACCCATGGCCACGCCCACGCACCCCTGCCCCAGACACGCATTTCTTCCCACCAGATGCCATAACCCAGCAGAGGAAACTTACCCTCTCTCTCCACAGTCTCTGCTCTCCCCACCTTCTCTGCTTCTGGCCACTCTCTCTTCTTTTTGCCAACTTTTGGAGTGTTTTAGATGCTGTCCCAGTGCCCATGTGCTATAGGTTAGGAAACAGAGACAGATGCAGTGAGTTACCTACTTTCTCTAAGAAAGAGGTAGAAGCCAGAGTTGTATTGGTTGTGTGTCGGGCGAGGTGGTGGGGCGCAGGCAGTGAGGAGACAGAGAGAAGGCAAACTCCTTCCAGAACTGCCTGTGGGAACAGCTGGACTTGAAAATGTACAGGGCAGAGACTTGGCTGGTGGCCAACTGGTTAAGACTCTGAGCTCCCACTGCAGGGGCCGAGGTTCAATCTGATGGTCAGAGAACTATGATCCCGTGTACCATGAAGGGTGGCCAGAAAAGAAAAGAAAGGAAAAAATGGTGTAAGGCTACTGTCAAGGCTGTCCATCTGACCTAAAGGAATGGAGGCTGGGCTTTTTCTGCCCACCCTCTGCCCCACCCTCCACTAACTCCAGGGTTCCAGGGGCCCTGCCTGGAGGGACTGGGACTTAGGCTGCAGTTGGGAGGTATTTATTCTTCAGTACACCCCAGCTGAGTACTGTACCCTCTTGGTATTCAGTTGAGCTGATTCAAAGGGAGCGTATTCTAGAGATACAAAGAAGTACAAGGAAGAAAAGAGCAGAGAGAAACAAGAACAAAAGGGTATGGAGAAGAGGTGAGGTGTAGAAGAGGGCCGGGAGATTTGGCCCAGGAGAGTCTGGGAACGGAAGAGAGTGGCCCCACTTTGTCCAGCCTCCACACCTAGGATGCCAGGCATTAGGAGGCAGCCTTGCCCATGGGCTGATTCGCAGCCTCCGCTCAGGGAACCCTGAGCAAATAGCCCTGATCCCCACATAAAGGGCCAATTAACTGTGCTGTCTCTGGGAACAAATCCGCTAACAGGGTGACAAGCCCCCAGACGCTGGCAGGCCCTGTGTTTGCTGAGAGGCCGACCGGGAGCAAATCAGGGGATTAGGATGGGGCAGGAACCACATGGCGGGATGCAGATTCCTGTCTGCTGCAGCCAGGAGGCTGGATTCCTGTCCCGGCTCAGCCTCTGGTGTGATGGAACCCAGGTGACCCTGGTGGGTCCGCAGGAGGGGGAGCAGAGGGCTCCTGAAGCATCAGAGCAGAGCAAGTGGTCCGATTTCTCCTGAACAACCAGCAGACCGGCCCGGAGTGTGAAGTCTTCTCATGGGCAAATACAGGATCGGGCCTTCTGGGTTTCTCATTCCTGGAGGGGTCGATTTCCGACGGAAAAATCTACCCCTTACCACTTCTCTTATCTGAATGCAACTTCGCCCTGGAGCAAGGACCGGATCGTGCCTCTTAGGATCCGGTGCTTTAGAATGAATGTGTCACCAGCGCCTCTCCCACCTACCCCACCTCAAGGTCGGCTCGGATTTAAGTCATCTGGAGGGCCCCAGATTCCTAGTCCAACTAGGGGAGACAGGGTGCTGAAAGAATAGTTCCCAGGGTGCAGCCTCCCTCTGCTTCCCCCTTCTCTCCCCCATCCCGCACCTCCTCACCTCTTGCTTCTGGCCTTGCTACCTTGCAGGCAGAGCTGGGTGGGGAGGGAGGGAAGTGGCAGCAATAAGAAGACACCCAAACATTTGTTCATTTGCCCTGAGGATTGAGGGAGGTGTTTTGGGACAAGCCCTCACCCCTTGACTAAGTCTCTGGTTCCCTTGAGAGCTGCCTGCCTGAAATACTCAACTCTTGACTTACCTTAGTCCTTCCCTAACGATCTTGACCTGTTCCCCTGCCTCCTCCCACTTTGGAAGCAGCCACCCCAAAGCTTATTTCATCCTAGAGCCCTCTGACTGAACCGGAACTGCACCATCAGCAGGGCCTTAGCTCAGATATTAACTAATAGAATGCTTCTGGTCTCTCTTCCCCTGATATCCCAAGACCACCTACAGCCTAAGAAACTGTGTGTGTGTGTGTGTGTAGGTAGGTAGGTATGACTTGGAGGTCTTCAGGTATTAAGAACTCCAGGAAAGTTGGAAGCATGCTGGGAGTGGGCGGGTGTGTGGGGTGGGCGGGGATTGTTGTGACCTCCTTCCCACCAAGGAGGATCATTATTAAGTTTGAACAGATTTCTGCGAGTTCTCCATCAACCCCATCTCTTCTCTTGCACTTGCCTTTACAAACACGATATTGCTCTTTGTCTTAGCCCCGGACACCCTAGTTCCCCGTCAGTCTCCTCCAAAAAGTAAAACAACTTAATAAATCAGAGCATAAAATAAGTCAGAATAGAGCAAACAGATGTGAGCTGCTCCTGGATTTCCCTGGGCTTTCGCTTCAGGTTTTATCCCTGTGGAGTATCCTCCAAGAACCACGAGATTAAGAGGTCTGGGGTAAGGATTCTGGGGTCAAGATGCAGCGTCTCATCTCCGGGTCTCTAGGCTACAAAGCAGCGACTGCTGGGCAAAGAGGTGGACGCATCGCGGAATTACTCTCCACCCAGCCCCAACTCCCGCCCCAAACCACCCAGCCGCCCGCACTCCCGCCGCAAAACCCAGGGACGTGGGAGGAAGTGGCAGCCAGTACTTGGAAAGCCAGAGGAGCGATCTGGGCTTTGCCTCAGTTTCCTAAGGGCTGGGAACAGAGATAAGGGTCTCCTCCTTTGAAGTCAGGCACAGGGGCAACTCCGACAGAGTCTCATCCCTCATCTTGGGTGCTTTGAGAAAGGAGAGAAACTCTCCTGCGGTGCCCAGAACCGACGCGGGACTCCTGGAGCCGGGCGCAGGCCGCGGGGCGGGGACTCCAACTCGCGCGCTAGGCGACTCTAGTCTCTGCCCCTGCTAGTGGCCGTCGGGGCGGGGGTGGGAGGGCGGAGAGAGGCGGATTAATCCCTTAATTACGCGGTGATCGGCGTGGCACCTGCTTTCTGCTGCTCGGCTCCCAGGGGACCCCGGCTCTGGGGGGTGGAGAGAGAAGGAAGGAGGAAGGGCGCGCGGAGGCACGCACGGTACCCAGGCGCGCCGGCAGGAGAGCGGCACCGTGGCTGGGGCAGCGTGTAGAGGCTGTGGAGGGGCTTACGGCTCCCGGCCCGCGGGTCTTAGACCCAGGGGCTGGGCCCCGAGCCCCCAGCCCCGGTCCCCATCTGGTCGCGCCATGCTGCGCTACCTGCTCAAAACGCTGCTACAGATGAACTTGTTCGCGGACTCCTTGGGCGGGGACATCTCCAACTCCAGCGACCTCCTCTTCGGCTTCAACTCCTCGGTGGCGGCGCTCAACCAAAGTCTGCTGCCACCCGGAGATCCTTCTCTCAACGGTAAGACCCTGCCCCACCGGGACTTCAGATCCAGGGATGGGGGTAAGGTGGGAGGGAGGCGCGGACGGGGTAGTCCAAAGCGCTCCTGACTTAAGGTCCGGGACCTAGCGGCGCCCTCCAGCGCTTCCCAGCGCCTCCCGGGTGCTGGGGACCAATGGGTAGTTTGGGACTTAACGCATCTTAGTGAGGACATCGTCGGGAGGTCGAGGGTTTGGGAGGAGATGGCTACTGAGCCCACCACTTCTCACCTCCCCAACCGACGCCCACGGCCACCCCAGGTGAGAAGAACCGGAGTATGAGAGGCCCGGACCCACTGCGCCGAGGGTAGAGGAGGGGGCGCAGTCACCCGAGGGCCTGGGCCAAGCCGGGCCACTCGTTGACCCACCCAGGGCGCAGGTTTCCCTTCGGGAGTCTAAGTTTTCCAAGAACTCACTTAGGACGAGGGTGATGACGCCAAAATGTTTAATGTGTTTGCTACAGAAGACGACAGCGGCGGCGACCATTTCAGGGAAACTTACAAGTTTGCCCCTCAGAGGTAGAACTCACTGCAGGCCCACCCCGGCAGAGCTGCGGCAGGCGGGCAGCGCCGGCGGGGAGGTCATTACCTCTAATTACGGTGATTAATAAATGACTGAGACAGCGCGCTATCCCGGAGCGCGGCGGGGCGGCGGCGAGAAGGGACCGCCGGGGGCTTGGGGAGAGAGAGCCCGATGGCGCCCCTGCCGGCCACATCGGAAACTCGCGCTTCCCTGAACACCTTTGCGGTTGATCCCTCTTTGGAGGTCACAGCCTCCATCCCTCTGCCTCTACCCACCCGAATCTATCAGCACTGTGCTGGGGACTGCAAGGTGGCCAGAAAGAAGACCCGGCCAATGAGTGTGTTTGTGAGCGGGGTGCTCCAGGTGCTGGGGGAGGAGCCCCAGAGCCCCATTAGCATGGCCATTAGCTATTCATTAGCTGCTGCGAAGCATCTCCTGAGACCGGGAATGGCAGGGAAGAAATTCCAGGGAAAGGGCGCCCACAGCTGTGTCTACAGGAATTAAGGGGAAAGAGCCGATGAGAAGGGCGTGGTATGTATGGAGGGAGCAGGGAGGAAGAAATTGGGGGATGATCTGGGATTCCCTAGTCTCTTGACCCTCCTAGGTTCCTAGGGGAGTTAAGCACAGAACCCTCCCCACAGACACTTTGGAAACCTCTCTGCTCCCCCAGCGCTCTTACAGAGTGTTGTCGCCACACATTGCCTCCTTTAAACTCGAAAATGTAAGGAGGTGCGTTGATGGTCACATTTTGCGACTGAGGAAACAAACTCAGAGAGGATGAATAATATCCCAATAGTCACAAAAGCAGTGTAAAGTTTGACAATATCCAATTCCCTGAGGTTATGTGAAGGGCGGAAAGGGAATATTGGAGCCTGGAAAAATCTGATTCAGGTGGAGACTGTAGAGATCAAGATAAGGTAAGGCGGGCCAGAGAGAAAGAGCCCTTAACTAATGGTAGATTAGCCATATTCTTGGTGCCTTCTCCCAAGTTCTTTACATACACCATGGTCTTATGACAATCCATCACAACTCCCACATACAGGTAAAGAAACTTCGACCCAGAGAAGTTCATAATTTGCCCTAGTTCTTACAGCTAGGAAGTACTGGCATCTGAGATTCCAACACTGGTCAGTTCTATAACATTTCTTGAGCATTAACCACTAAAGGGTTGCCCACCGAGGGTCTGGTCTGCCTGAATGGGAACTGGAATGGGACAGAGGAGAAGAGACGAGTGAGAAACAGAGATTTCCATCTAGGATGGAGGAAATCGAGAAAAATTTCTTCCTTCCCTAAGTGGGAGGGAAACTGATCTTGTCCCAAACTGGTTATACACTCTGCCCAGGATAGCACCAGGCTGGGGCAAACCATGCAGCTTTGTCTCAAGAACTTCTGAGAGCCGGGGCTGAAAATGAAACTCAGTACACCACTCAGTGGCTGGAAGCAAGAGGTCCCCGTGGGTGTTGGAACAGGGCCAGGGTAGGGATCGGCGGGCAGGCAGAGAACCGAAGTGTGGAGTGGTCCTTGGTTAGTTAAGGACACCAGGTTAGGCGAGGCGGCAGCGACGCCTACTGGCCACTACGGGGTACAAATCCATTTTTGACGAAGCTGGGGGGTGGGGTGTCTGAGCTCAACTGGCTCCTGGCTCCTGGGTCCCAAACTGAAGATGAAAAGTGAGCCGAAGTCTGTAGACCAAGTGCGGGTGAACGAATCTGAGTGACCAAGAAAAGTTAGACGAATTCCTCTCTCAATGTAGCCTCTCTTGGCTACATCAACCTGTAGAATAATCTGTTGAAAACTATGCCTTCTTAGAAAAGAAGCGTTACTCACTCTTCCATCATCATTTGTGTTCAATTCTTGTGACTTAAAAAGACCAGGAAACGTGGTTATCAGGGGTGTCAGTGAAAAGGGCACTCTGCCCAGTTACAGAATCCAAGTTAAGGGCCGCTTCCAGCCCCAGGCCACAGCCCATCATTCGCTTCTTCCCTTTCCTAAGGGGATCCCCGGGCTGGGCCACAGTCTCTCCATTTCAGTGGACAACCAAGTGTCACCTTTTCACAGATCAGCGCGTATAACTATCGCGTATAACAGCGCGTGTAACTATCAGAGTGTATAACCAGCGCGGCTGGGGGACTGAAAACCAGTCGGCTAGAGTCGTGGTCTACTTGCCAAGCCATGGTCCAGTTACTCTGCACTTGAACTTGGCAGGAGAGGAGGCAGGAGTCTTCAGTCTTCCTAGGCGCTTGCGTGCTCTACTGATCATCTGTTCTCAGGCACCTCCTTTCCAGCCTAAGAACATGCGGGGCAGATGCCTAGGAGGAGAAACTCGACCTTACCCAGAGAGAGGAGGATGGGCGGGTCGGCTTCTTTTTCTCTCTGGAGGCTCGCGCTCTCCCCTGATCTCCGGTTCTGAATGCTCTGTGCCATCCACCCCACCTCAGGGTCAAGGATCGGGCCGGAGGACGCGATGCCACGCATCGTGGAGCAGCCGCCAGACCTGCTGGTCTCCCGAGGCGAGCCGGCCACGCTGCCCTGCCGCGCAGAGGGCCGGCCCCGGCCCAACATCGAGTGGTACAAGAATGGGGCGCGCGTGGCCACGGCGCGCGAAGACCCGCGCGCCCACCGCCTGCTGCTGCCCAGCGGCGCCCTCTTCTTCCCGCGCATCGTGCACGGGCGCCGCGCGCGGCCAGACGAGGGTGTCTACACTTGCGTGGCGCGTAACTACCTGGGGGCAGCGGCTAGTAGAAACGCCTCTTTAGAAGTGGCAGGTAGGAGTCTGCTGGTCGTTGCCAGAGCTTCGGAGGGGTGGGAGGGCAGCGGGTAATCCCATCCGAAGCCACTCCCAATCTCATCCCATCAGCAGCCTCCCTTAAACCTTCTCCTTGGCCAGAGGAGGAAGCGAGCCTGGCCTTATCGCAGCCGGAGAAGAGTTCTGGCCTGCGGTGGTGATCCGGCTCTTGCCCCAAACAATTTCCTGAGTCCTCACCCAGTTATGTCACCCCACACCCTATTTATTCCTCTGGTCATTCATTCTGGCTTGCTTTCTTTCTCCCTTTCTCCAGTCCTCCGCGATGATTTCCGGCAGTCTCCCGGGAACGTGGTGGTGGCAGTGGGGGAGCCAGCCGTAATGGAATGCATGCCCCCCCGCGGCCACCCAGAGCCTTCGGTGTCCTGGAAGAAGGATGGTGTTAGACTCAAGGAGGAGGAGGGGAGGATCACGGTGAGGGGTGAGACCAGGGCTGGGATCTCACTGGAAGCCAGGTCCTGACCAGGAACATCCCAAAGGTCAGGCCCCTAGGCTAGAGATCTGGGACAAGTGTCAAAGGAGGAAGGTCTGAATCTAAAGGTCTTGGAAGGGTGGGGGTGAGGGGGGATGTCCTGGAAGCAATAAGAGTTTTTAAATTGGGGCATTAGCTGACCAGAGGCTGAGAGTCAGCTACTGAATGGGAGATAAAGCAGCATGGGTAGGATGGAATTGGTGTAAGAAGGTGGGGGTATGATGGCCCATGGACTGGTGGGAGGTGCTCTGGGCTATAGGAGCAAAGATACACCTGAGCCCTACCTTGGGCAAATCACTTAAGGATTCCCTAGAGGGCTTCCCTGGTGGCTCAGATAGTAAAGAATCTGCCTGCAGGGCAGGAGACCTGGGTTCGATCCCTAAGTCAGGAGGATCCTGTGGAGATCCTCCAGTGGGTTGCATGGCAACGCACTCCAGTATTCTTGCCTGGAGAATCCTATGACAGAGGAACCTGGCGGGCTCCATGGGGTCACAAAGAATTGTACACAACGGAGTGACTACTACTACTATAAGTGGGTCAACTTCACTAGTCGTCTTCATTGGCTTGCTTTGAGGATCAAATAAACAAGTGTGCTTTCATGGCTATAAAGGACCGAAGTCTCCATGATTACTCTGCAGATCCGTGGAGGGAAGCTGATGATGTCACATACTTTCAAGAGCGATGCAGGGATGTATGTGTGCGTGGCCTCCAACATGGCAGGAGAACGGGAGAGTGGGGCAGCCAAACTTGTGGTCCTGGGTAGGCTTGTGCGGTCTGGGAGTTACGGGAGTGGGCAGCCCGGGAAATGAGTAGCTGTGCAGACCCACTGACTCTTCACTCCCCCTACCCCTCAACAGAGCGTCCCTCCTTCCTGCGTAGACCAGTCAATCAGGTGGTCCTGGCTGGTGCCCCCGTGGACTTTCCGTGTGAGGTGCAGGGGGATCCCCCTCCTCGTCTACGCTGGCGCAAGGAGGATGGGGAACTGCCCACAGGCAGGTGAGAAGCCCCCTCCTACTGCCTGTAAGGAGACCCAATCAGCTCGAGAACATACCCAGCCCTAGAAAACTGGAAAAAGAAAAAGAAGGTAGATGCCTCTCATTGGACCATGCAGTCTGTTCCCAGAGCCTGTGGCCCTGCCCCAACCAGTCCCCACCTCCATTCATGAGTCCATGAGTACCAGCTTCTGTCCCTGCAGAGGTCTACCTTGTCCTTACGTGCCCTGATTCTGGTGTCCGTCCTGGGGGATGCTAGATGGGGTCTGTAGTTGTGGCCAACCCAGCCTGGGGGTGGGGAGGGGAGCAGGTACGAGATCCAGAGCGACCACAGCCTTCAGATTGGGCGTGTGAGTGCTGAAGATGAGGGGACATACACCTGTGTGGCGGAGAACAGCGTGGGCCGCGCCGAAGCATCTGGCTCCCTCATTGTTCACGGTGAGGGCCCCCCTGGGCTGGCCTTGGCGGGCATGGGACGAGGGCAGATGGAGGATGGGTGGAGGTGGAGAAGGCGGAGAAAGGACAGAGCAGGAGATATGAGTGGGTCCCCTGAGACTCCAGTATTCTTGCCTGGAGAATCCCCGTGGCCTGAAGAGCCTGGCAGCCTACAGTCCATGGGGTCACAAAGATTTGGGCATGACTGAGCGACTAAGCACACATACCCTGAGACTTCTAGGAGGAGAGGAAGGAGGAGAAAGCTAAACAGGCTTGAGCAGGAGACAGATATCTGCTCCTCCCTAAGCCAAGCTCAGGCTTCTTTCTCCTGTTCCTCCCTTAGTGCCCCTGACTCCCTGTTCCTTTATCTCCCTCCCCTTCCCAGTCCCACCTCAGCTGGTGACCCAACCCCAGGACCAGATGGCAGCTCCTGGAGACAGCGTGGCTTTCCAGTGCGAGACCAAAGGCAACCCCCCGCCTGCCATCTTCTGGCAGAAGGAGGGAAGTCAAGTAGGTGGCCAGCTCCCAGGGCCTGTCCACAGCTCCTCCTCTGGGTCTCAGCCTCCCTCCTCTCACATTCTGCAAACTTCTCTCTGGGCTTCAGTCTTACCCTTCCTCCCAGAAACCCATGCAGGTTATTTGGGAGGATTAAATAAGATAATGAATATAAAAGGCCTGGAACAAAGGAGAATATAGTTAGGTGGCAGGGAACAGTCCTATATGGGAATTCTTTGGAGAATCTTTCTGTTTTGGACAAGGCTATCCAGAGGATGTGGGCTTTCTAGGTGGCACTTGTGGTAAAGAACCCGCCAGCCAATGCAGGAGATATAAGAGACTAGGGTTCAATACCTGGGTCAGGAAGATTCCCCTGGAGAAGGGAGTAGCTACCTACTCCAGTATACTTGCCTGGAGAATCCTCATGGACAGAGGAGCCTGGTGGGCTACAGTCCATGGGGTCGCAAAGAGTTGGACACGACTGAGTGACTTAGCACACACGCACGTGCTGAGGATGTAGCAGATCCAATTAGATCCTTCCTCCTCCCCAGGCCTGGGCCTGGACTTGAACATCCTGCTCTGGAAAGCAAGTTCCATACCAAAGCTGCTCAGGGTAGAAAGTGACAGGCTCATCTACTTACAAAAGACTTCCACCAGGGGGAGCTCACAGCCACCCCTCTTTAACCTTCACAGGCAAATCTCAGAGTTCTGAGATGAGCCTGTGATGGTTCTACCCTGAGCAGCTTTGGTATGGAACTCAGCATAAAACAAAATTGAACCGGGGTCTCCCGCATTTCAGGCTGATTCTTTACCAGCCGAGCTACCAGGGAAGCCCATAAAACAAAATTTAAGTCTGATTAAACCCACCCCACTAGGAAACCAGGCCACCACCACCTCACTGCATATCCACACCCCCGATTTTTCAATATCTTTTCTAGCACTGCGAACTGCTACATTTTAATTATATTTTTAAGTGAATAAAAATGCTGATAATAGGAACTTCCCTGGTGGTCCAGTGGCTAAGACTCCGCACTCCTAATGCTGGGAGTGGGGGAGGGTGGGGGGGGTGGGGGGATGGGGGGGTGGGGGGGGTTGGGGGGGTCTGGGTTTGCTGTCCGGTCAGGTAACTAGATCTCATGCCTCCACTGGGTTCACATGCCCCAAGTAAAGATCCCACATGCCGCAACAAAGACCCAGTGCAACTAAGACCCGGCGCAGCCAGATACATAAATGTTTTTTAAATGCTGATGGTAGTAGAGGGTGGGAGTAGGTATCAGAGAGGGGCTCAGCGTGGTGTCATTTTCCCTGAAACCCAAACCTGCTTCCCTACCTTCTGTGTATCTAATGTAAAATGTTAGAACCAGAAAGAAGCAGAACATACTTAATATTTCTCACTCAATCTATTGAAAGAGTTTCATGCAATTACTTGATTTAATCCTTATGCTGCTACTGCTGCTGCTAAGTCGCGTCAGTCGTGTCCGACTCTGTGTGACCCCGTAGACGGCAGCCCACCAGGCTCCCCCATCCCTGGGATTCTCCAGGCCAGAACACTGGAGTGGGTTGTCATTTCCTTCGCCAGTGCATTAAAGTGAAAAGTGGAAGTGAAGTCGCTCAGTCATGTCCAACTCTTCGCAACCCCATGGACCGCAGCCTACCAGGCTCCTCCATCCATGGGATTTTCCAGCAAGAGTACTGGAGTGGGGTGCCATTGCCTTCTCTGTTAATCCTTATAACTACTCTCTAAGAGTCAAATTTGGGGAAATTGGGTCTCAGGAAGGTTGCTCAGGTTTCCCCAACTAGCTTGCTCAGATTTCCCCAACTAGTAGAGCTGGGATGTGTACCCCCAAATCATCTAATAAAACTCCGTTACTATTGTGAATAGGCTTAACTAGTTTCCCTCAGGTCACAAAACTGGCTAGGGACAGCGTTATGAACTAGAACCTTAGGAATTCTCTGGATCCTGGGGTTGCTGAGAATGCGGAGTTCTCCCTGGCAGCTGCCACTGGGCTCTGTTGCTTGCTCTGTCCCCAGGCTCTGCTATTCCCCAGTCAGTCACTTCAGCCCACGGGGCGCTTCTCAGTCTCTCCCAGAGGCCAGCTCAACATCACTGAAGTGCAGAGCAGGGATGCAGGCTACTACGTGTGCCAGGCTGTCAGTGTGGCTGGCAGTGTCCTGGCCAAGGCTCTGCTGGAGGTAAAAGGAGGTACGTGCCCATGGAGATAGGGCTGGAAGAAGGTAATAGCTGAAAGAAGTCTGTTTTTCTTGAATTCTATGTAATATGTCTGCACGGGGAGAGGCATGTTGCTGGCACATGTCCGTGAAGTTTGGGAACCAGGTACAGAAGCCACGAATGGATGGCTGATCCCAGGCAGAGAGAACACATGGTTATAGAAATCCCTCCGATATCCAGGGGAGGGGAAGTGAAGGGGTAGAGACGAGGACAAGGGGCTGGGTGCCTGAACCCAGGACCCTCCCCTGAGACGCCCAAGTTCTTCCTCTCTTAGCTTCCCTGGAAGGACTGCCTCCCATCATCCTCCAGGGACCAGCCAACCAGACGCTGGCACTGGGCTCCTCCGTGTGGCTGCCATGCAGAGTGAGCGGGAATCCCCAGCCTAGTGTCCAGTGGAAGAAGGATGGGCAGTGGCTGCAAGGGGATGACGTCCAACTCAGCGTAATGGCCAATGGTACCCTGTACATCGCCAGCGTGCAGGTTAGGCTCACTCCTGGAGCCCAAGTAACTGAGAACGGCCGCGTGGTCCATGTGCCCCACTCTAGTGCCTGCTGCGGCTTGAACTCCATCTCTGCCCCTCTGCTCTCAGACCACCTAGAGCAGGGGTCCCCGATCCCCAGGCCATGGACCGGTACTGGTCCGGGCCTTTTAGGAACCGGGCCCCACAGCAGGAGGTGAGCAGCAGGTGAGCGAGCAAAGCTTCGCCTGTATTTACAGCCAATCCTTATTGCTCACATAACCGCCTGCTCTCGGCCTCCTATCAGATCAGCGGTGGCTGGCATTAGATTCTCACAGGAGGGTGAACCCTACTGTGAACTGCATATGGGAGGGATCTAGGTGGCGTGCTCTTTATGAGACTCATCCCCAAACTACCCCCGCATTCACGGAAAAATTGTCTTCCATTTTGGCACTGGTCCCTGGTGCCAAAAGGGCTGGGGACCGCTGACGCAGAGTGGACAGCATCCTCCCCATCCTCCTATATGCCCACCTCCACCCTTCGCCCTGCCCTGCTCACTCCCAGTGTGCCAGTTCCTCCACCCTCTCCTGCAGGAGGGGCACATGGGATTCTACAGCTGTGTGGCCAAGAGCTCCACAGGGGAGGCCGCCTGGAGTGGCTGGCTTAGGAGGCGGGGTGAGTTTTTCCTTTGTTCTCTCATTTTTTGCCAGCACTCTTCTCCAAATTGGCCTCAAAGGTGGTCAGTACCTCCACCCCAACCCCCAGAACTGGTTTTATCTCCCAAAGGCCATGGCTCTGGCTGTCGGGGGGAGGAGGACAGAAGTGGTACCCGTGGGAACAGATGTGAGCAGGGTCAGTTCACTCTGTCCCCGGCTCCGGTGTCACCATTCTCACAGCTCCTCTGGGGAGGAGGAAATGACACTGGGGCCATCTTTTCCCCATCGTTCTACTCAAAGATTATCTCCTCACTGCAGAAGACTGGGGAGCAACACCAGACCCCCCTGCAGAACCCAGTACCCCTCCGGGACCTCCCTCGCAGCCTGTGGTCACTGAGATCACCAAGAACAGCATTACTCTGACCTGGAAGCCCAACCCACAAGCTGGGGCCACAGCCACCTCATATGTGATAGAGGCCTTCAGGTACAGAGGAAGTTTCCAATGCAAACCTGGAAAGCTACCGGGAGGCTCCACTGTGTCTGAAAAGTCTTGGCTGTGGTGGGAAGAGGTTTACCAGTTCTGTCTCCTGAGCTGAGGCGTAGTTAGAGGGGGGTGACAGAGAATGGATGAGAAGGAATAGACAGCTTGGGCTGGCACAGCCCTGTCACCTCATTCTTGTAGCCATGCCTCTGGTAACACATGGCGGACAGTGGCGGATGGTGTGCAGCTGGAGACACACACGGTCAGCGGTCTGCAGCCCAGTACGATCTACCTATTTCTCGTGCGAGCTGTGGGAGCCTGGGGCCTCAGTGAGCCCAGCCCTGTCTCTGAGCCTGTCCGCACCCAGGGTGAGTAAAGCCTGGATCTCTGGATCACAGGCATGGCATGCAACACCACAGAGCACCCCCTGACTGCAAGTTATGGCACCTATCTGGTTCCAGTTTCTGTGCTGGTGGCCGGGCCTGGAATAGGGAGTCATGCTTCCCTTTCACTGAGGGAACAAGAAAAGAGGCGAGAGAGAGAAACAGAGAGAGAGATTGATTCAGTCATCTTGGTAGCTCCTCCCTTCTGAGCCTTTACTTATAGATAACAGGACTAGAAGGAAACTTGGAGGGACATCTTCACGTGAGAGATGAGGAACAAGGCCTTTAAAGGTGCACATGGGGAATCCCCAGGCGGTCCAGCGGTTAGGACTTCGTGCTTCCTTCCACTGCAGGGGGCACAGGTTCAACCCCTGTTCAGGGAACCAAGATTCTGCATGCCATGCATTTAGGCAAAGAAAAAAAAAACATATCAATCTGCAAAGAGCCAGCTCATTGGAAAAGACCCTGATGCTGGGAAAAACTGAAGGCAAAAGGAGAAGAGGGTGGCAGAGGATGAGATGGTTAGATAGCATCACCAACACAATGGACATGAATCTGAGCACTAACTCTGGGAGATAGTGAAGGACAGGGAAGCCTGGCCTGCTGCAGTCCGTGGGGTCGCAAAGAGTCGGACACAAGTTAGCAACTGAACAACGACAACAAATATATGCAGAAAGCAGGATACCCTGGCCCACCTCTGGAAGCTCTTCCCCTGACCAGCCATCTCCTGACCCTGGGATGGGCTCCAAAGTACTAAGTAGCGGTCTGTGGGGGAAGGGCAGGGATGGGACATACACATGCCCTCAGTCCTGATTCCCCATCCCAGAGGCCCTTGCTGAGTGGACTGTTTGGTCAGCAGACAGCAGCCCATCCAGGCCAGTGGAGGACCCATGGAAAGGCCAGCAGGGACTGGCCGAAGTGGCTGTGCGTCTGGAGGAGCCTGTAGTCCTTGGGCCTCGGACTCTGCAGGTGTCCTGGACCGTGAGTGTGGCCCAGGGATGAGCGCAAGGGCAGGCATGATGATGGGGGACATAGGGGAATGCATATGGGAGTGTGCAAGGTGCGTGCTGGGGAAGACTGCTGGGTGAAGGAGGGGCTGGGGCAGGAGGACTTGTTGGCTCCAGCCCCTCCTCTGGCATCCTCTGTCCTGTCTCCCACAGGTAGATGGCCCAATCCAGCTGGTGCAAGGTTTCCGGGTGTCTTGGAGGGTAGCAGGACCTGATGGGGGAAGCTGGTCGGTGCTGGACCTACCATACCCAAGCCAGCAAAGTACAGTGCTAAGGGGACTCCCCCCAGGGACCCAAGTCCAGATCAAGGTGCAAGCTCAAGGCCAGGAGGAGCTGGGGGCTGAAAGCCCCTTGGTGACCAGGAGCATTCCTGAGGAGGGTAAGGGAGTGGGGCACAGCGCTGATGGGTGGACAGGAGGGAAGAGAGAGAGGGGAGGAGGAAGGTTTGCCTCCAAGGGCAAGGTGTGGGGGATCAGGGGAGGAGACACGCCTCTCAGTTCTCTAAGAGGTTAGCACTGGGAGGATGAGCAAGGTTGGGGCTGGAGGGACAGCTTGCAATGACTGTCTGTGTCCTTCTCACCATGCTCCACCCTGGCCCAGCCCCCAGTGGTCCCCCCCAGGGAGTGGCCGTGGCCTTGGGGGGTGAAGGCAACAGCAGTATCACTGTGTCCTGGGAACCTCCGCTCCCCTCGCAGCAAAATGGGGTCATCGAGGAATACCAGGTGCAGGGGTTGAGAAGGGCCTGGGTGGGCAGGCTGGGCAGTGGAGGGAGAGGGTTAGGATCAGGGAGGAGGGAACCTAGGACTGGCTCTGGGACTGGAGACGAGGTCCGGGTAGAGGAGAGAGGTTTCAGAGTGCTCTCTCCGAGTGAATTACGACTGGCCGAGACGTCATTCCCACCATTCAGAGATCCACTTCTGACTCTCTAAGCCCGGGTCTCGGCCTCCCCAGATCTGGTGCCTGGGCAACGAGAGCCGCTTTCATCTCAACCGGTCCGCGGCGGGCTGGGCGCGCTCGGCGGTGCTGCGGGGCCTGCTGCCCGGTCTCCTCTACCGGACCCAGGTCGCGGCGGCCACCAGCGCGGGCGTGGGCGTGGCCAGCGCCCCAGTGTCGGTGCAACTGCGTGAGTCCGGAGCGGGTGGGAGGGAGGAGCTGGGGTTTCGGGAGTGGGGCGGGGGGTGTCATGGGGTAGGGGTGCCTCTACTCCCCTCACCACTCTGACCCCCGCAGCGTCCCCGCCGGAGCTGGAGCCTGGGCTCGAGGCGGGCCCGGGGCTGGCGGAGCGGCTGGCGAGGGTGCTGCGGGAGCCAGCCTTCCTCGCGGGCAGCGGCGCCGCCTGCGGGGCGCTGCTCCTCGGGCTCTGCGCCGCCCTCTACCGGCGCCGGAGGCAGCGCAAGGAGCTCAGTCACTACACCGGTGAGAACCCAGCCCGGGGATGCCCGGGCGGCTGGGAGACTCGATGGAGGGGTGGGCGGAGCCTTGAGATCTCGCTCCCCTAGAAGGGAGGCGCGGAGAATGGAAATCTCGAGAGTTCAGTCGCTCAGTCGTGTCCGACTCTTTGCGACCCCATGGACTGCAGCACGCCAGGCTTCCCCGTCCATCACCAACTCCCCAGAGCTTGCTCAAACTCATGTCCATCGAGGCGGTGATGCCATCCAATCATCTCATCCTCTAACCTCCCCTTCTCTTCCTGCCTTCAGTCTTTCCCCGCATCAGGGTCTTTTCAGATGAGTCAGTTCTTCGCATCAGGCGGCCAAAGTATTGGAGTTTCAGCTTCACCATCAATCCTTCCAATGAACATTCAGGACTGATTTCCTTTAGGATTGACTGGTTTGATCTCCTTGCATTTCAAGAGGCTCTCAAGAGTCTTCTCCAACACCACAGTTCAAAAGCATCAATTCTTCGGTGCTCAGCTTTCTTTGTAGTCCAACTCTCACATCTATACATGACTACTGGAAAAACCATAGTTTTGACTAGACGGACCTTTGTTGGTAAAGTCAAGTCTCTGCTTTTTCATATGCTGTCTAGGTTGGTCATAGCTTTTCTTTTTTTTCTTTCTTTTTTTTTTTTTTCATAGCTTTTCTTCCAAGGAGCGTCTTTTTAGTTCATGGCTGCAGTCACCATCTGCAGTGATTTTGGAGCCCAAGAAAATAAAGTCTGTTTCCACTGTTTCCCCATCTATTTGCCATGAAGTGGTGAGACCGGATGCCATGATCTTAGTTTTCTGAATGTTGAGCTTTAAGCCAACTTTTTCACTCTCCTCTTTCACTTTCATCAGGAGGCTCTTTAGCTCCTCTTCACTTTTCACCATAACAGTGGTATCATCTGCATATCTCAGGCTTATAGACTTTTCTCCCAGCAATCTTGATTCCAGCTTGTGCTTCAGGAGGGACTCAGCTGCTGGCGGGGGCGGGGTAGGGGGGTGGAGGTCATGGGAGGGGTCGCACTGGAGCTCAGCCCCTTGGACAGAGGCAGGGTGCCCACGGTGGAATCGCCAGCTGTCTGGAACAGCGCGGAGGGGGAAAAGGGCAAACTCCAGAGGGGACGGAGTCTGCAAAGAGGGGTGAGATTTTGTCCTTCAGACTCCTGGTGTATGTGGAGGAACAGCTTTGCAGTCAGCCCCAGTAGAGAAGTGGGCTTCCCAGGTGACACCAGTATAAAGAACCTGCCTACCAATGCAGGAAATGTAAGAGACTCGAGTTCGATCCCAGAGTCGGGAAGATGCCTTGGAAGAGGACATGGCCACCCACTCCAGTATCTTTGCCTGGAGAATTCCATGGACAGAGGAGCCTGGCAGGCTACAGTCCATGAGGTCATAAAGAGTTAGACACGACTGACTGACTAATACTCTCAGTAGAGAAGGGGCAAGTCTGATGGAGGGAGGGAAACTCACTTCCTGGAGCCTGGGGGCTTGGCAGAGGGAGTGTCGCCAGGATCCCAGGTGATAAATTATCAAGCGGGGTCTGGATGGAAGGGAGGGGGGCCCGCTGAAAGGAGGATACTCGAGTTCTCCTTCCTGGGATGGTGCCTGTCTGGAAAGATCTGAGGTCTCTTAGATAAAAGGTTCTGTCTTGGCTACACGCAGGAATCACTTGGGGAGCTTTAGAAAAATACTGATGCCTGAGTCAAAGCCTTAGGAATTCCGATGAACTTGGTCCAAGGTACCGCCCAAGTGGCGTAATTAGGACCAGAGCCAGGGAGTGGACAGGAATATGGATATTTCTGACTTTTCTTCCCATTTCCCCTCTTCTTTCTCCCACCGGTTCCTTTTCGGAAGCCTCCTTTGCCTACACACCTGCAGGTAAGACATCTGTCTCTGCCTCCGGGGTGGGGAGTAGGGTTCAAATCCCAGGAAGGGGCGCTTCTCACAGTCTCCCCCTCACCTTCCCCAGTGTCGTTCCCACATTCAGAGGGCCTGTCGGCGGCCAGTTCCAGGTAATTCTCTTAGCTCAGCTCCCAAGAATGATCCCCTCCCCCAAGAGACCAGTCCCTCTGTCCCTGCCTGCCTCCTGGTGCCAAGCTTCTCCCTCCTCCCACCCCTACACTCCCCATCTCAGTCCTCAGCGCCCATTGCCCCTGTCTCCCTCACTTCGCTGGCCTCTGCAGGCTCTCTGTCCCTAGTCTTCACCCGCTGTCCCTCAGGCCACCAATGGGCCTTGGCCCTGCTCCCTACCCGTGGCTGGCAGACTCGTGGCCTCACTCATCTCGGAGCCCCTCAGCCCAGGACCCCAGGGGAAGCTGCTGCCCGAGCAATCCTGACCCAGATGACAGATACTACAATGGTGAGGAGGTCTGCTTCCCCCCGGGGAGGGGGGCGCAGCAGCAGGAGGCCCCACACCCTCTCTCCTCTCCACTGCTGGGGTAAACTGAAGGGGACCAGGGCATCCCGTCTTGCTGAGGCTGCTCCATCCTTGGGAGGCTCTTGGGAGTTGAGGGAGACTCTCTTGTGCCTAACCTTTACCCCAGCTTGGGGTTGGGGAAGAAGATCACCAGCTTCCCTGGTGGCTCAGATATTAAAGAATCTGCTTGCAATGCAGGAGACCCGGGTTCGATCCCTGGGTCGGGAAGATCCCCTGGAGAAGGGAATAGATACCCACTGCAGTGTTCTTGCCTAGAGAATTCCACGGACAGAGGAGCCTTTGGGCTACAGTCCATGGAGTCCCAAAGATTTGGACACAACTGAGCAACTAATACACACCCAAACTTTACCCCGGCTTGGGGTGGGGGGAAGAAGTGGGATCTCCTCTCGCCCTCCATTCTTCTGTCATCTATTTTCCTGTCTCTGCCCCACCTGCTCCCCTGGGGCTCCCACTCTCTCCCTCTCAGAAGCAGGGATCTCCCTTTACCTGGCTCAGACGGCCCGGGGCACAGCCGCCTCTGCTGAGGGTCCTGTCTACAGCACCATTGACCCGGCCGGAGAGGAGCTGCAGACCTTCCACGGGGGGTTCCCCCCACATCCCTCAGGAGATCCAGGCACCTGGAGCCCGTATGCTCCCCCAGAATGGAGCCAGGGGGACAGTGGTATGACTCCAGTTCCCAACACTCCCCGTTTGAGCCCTGAGCAGCACCTCCCCAAGAGCATCCTCCACGCTTCCCCTCTGGGACCTAGAGCAGCACTTCCTTCTGATGTGTCTCCCCTCTGCCTCTTTCCTGCCTGTGTCTTGTGCTCCCCCATCCTGTTCTCAGGAGCCAGGGGAGGCAAAGTGAAGCTTCTGGGAAAGCCTGTACAGATGCCCTCTCTCAACTGGCCAGAAGCCCTGCCTCCCCCACCGCCTTCCTGTGAACTGAGCTGCCTAGAGGGGCCTGAGGAGGAGCTGGAGGGCAGGTAAGGATGCTCGCTGCCTGCAGATGCATGTACACAAAGGACCAGCCCAGGGCCTCCTGCCGACGCAAGGAGGGAGAAGATGCTGGGAGAAGAAGGGAGGGGGCAACAGAAGGTCAAAGGGAGGGTATGAAGCTACTCAGTCATCCTTACCCTCCTGCCTCTTTGCCCCCAGCTCAGACCCAGAAGAGTGGTGCCCACCAATGCCTGAGAGGAGCCATGCAGCAGAGCCCAGCTCCGGTGGGGGTTGCTTGGTCCCTCCGTCCCGAGGAGAAACCCCCTCTCCCACACCTTCCTATGGGCAGCAGTCCACAGCCACTCTCACCCCTTCACCTCCTGACCCTCCCCAGCCCCCCACTGACCTTCCCCATCTCCACCAGATGCCCAGGTAGGGAGGTATATAGTACTTTGCATGTTATAGCCCTCTGTACATATCTACTCAGTGTGTGGATGGATGGATGAACACATGGATGGATGGGTGAATCTGGGGTCTGGAAGGTCTCATGACCGTATTGGGGTGGAAGTGTGACTTGAGGAGAAACGTGGAGACAAACGAAGCCTCTCACTCTCTCCAGACTTTCTCCATCACAGACACCCTGCAAGCTTCCTGGGGCCTTTTAGAGATGGCTTCCCTCATACTGCACTAGGGTGGGAGCTTTGTGGGAGACGTGCTGTGTCTTATTCATCTGAGTATTAGGCTGACTGATTAGCCCACTGCCTGCTCCAGAGTAGGCACTTAGTGTTTGCTGAGTAAACAAATGCAGTCTCGTGTCATTGCAGGAGGGTGCCCATCGGGCCCAGCTCCCCTCTTAGTGTCTCCCAGCCCACCCTGAGTAGCCATGAAGGGAGGCCCGCCGGCCTGGGTGCTGGCCCCTCTGGCCCCCATCACAGCCCCAGCCCCGTCCCTGCTACAGCTGGCAGTGCCCCCGGTGAGTCTGTAGATCCCTCAGCTTGCCCCACACCTCCGCATCTTCCCAAAAGCTTGTTTCCCCTTCACCCTCAAGCCCCTTTCCTGACCCCCTCTCTTATCCATCTCCCAATGCTGCAGGGAGAGCCCGGCCGGTGCCTGGAGAGCTGACTCCTCCATTGCACGGGCCCCGTGCCCGAATCCGGAAGAAACCCAAGGCTTTTCCCTACAGGCGGGAGCACAGTCCTGGAGGTGAGGGGGCCGTGAGCCTAGGAGATGGTGACAGGAGTGGGTTCAGGCTGGAGGAGGGAGCCAGTGAACCCAAACCTCGGGCTGTTCCTTCACAGCCTCCTAGTGCCAGGGAGTGGGAGTGGGAGAAAGACTGGGGTCAGGAGAAGCAGGGGACCCTGCTGACAGCGGGTCTCTCCCCAGATCTGCCCCCACCACCTCTGCCACCACCAGAGGAAGAGGCCAGCTGGGCCTTGGGGCTGAGAGCAGCAGGCAGCATGTCCTCCTTGGAACGGGAGCGGGAGCACAGTGGGGAGAGGAGACTGGTGCAGGCCACGCCCCTGGGGGCCCAGCGGCGCCCCCACCCAGATGGTAAGGAGGGCCATGGCTACAGAGAGGGTGGGCTTTGGGAGGGCAGCCTAGTGTACGGAGGGTGCCAAGGGTGTGCTCATTTTCAAGCCAGCTCACCCTTGGTCTCCAGCTGGGTTCATGCATCAACGCCAAAGACACTTGTCTCTCTAGCTTTCTCTGGGCAGAATTTCCTCCAGTTCCCAAATCATATCCTTCCCCAGGACTGGAGCCCAGGTCCAGAGTGGGGGCTGGGCGCTCTGTCCCTCCTTTCCCAAGGCCCTCTCTTGGTGGGGGGCTCCCTGCAGGCTTCTGAGCACGTGTTATATCAGGGCTATGGGCTGGGCCAGCTGCTGCTGCTTCTCAGTCCCCAGGATGGTCTGCCCTCCACTCTTCTTCCAGAGCTGGGGTGGCGGTCAGGGCGGCGTGAGGCGGGGGGAAGCAGCCCTGTTAGGCCCCCTGCCTGAGTCCAGCTGCCCTTCTATCTCCTGCTGCAGAAGAAGCCTGGCTCCCCTACAGCCGACCGAGCTTCCTGTCCCGGGGCCAGGGCACGAGCACCTGTTCCACAGCCGGCAGCAACTCCTCCAGAGGCTCCGGCAGCTCTCGGGGATCCCGGGGCCCAGGACGGAGTCGGAGCCGGAGCCGGAGTCAGAGCCAAAGGCCCGGACAGAAGCGTGGAGAGGTGGGGGCTGGGGCTGGCCAAAAAATGAGTGGAGGGCTAGGGAGGCTGGGCCAAGGAATGATTACAAATAGGAAGGTATCGAGGGCTTGGGGTGGGCTGGGGGAGTGTCAAAAGGAAGGGACCCTGTGAGTAAGGAGGAAGGGAGGAGCCCAGAGCAGAGGTGACAAAGGATGGACACAGATGACCTAACAGAGGGGCCTGGGCTCCACAGGGGAGCAGGATCAGGAGAGGAGCTGATCAGGGAAGAGGCACATCCCCAAAGGGGCCTGTTGGTCCTGGGCCAGGGCCTTGCAAGCCAGCCTCTCTCTGTCTCTCTCCAGGAACCAAGATGACCTTTGACAATAAGCTAGAAGTTCCATGGGGAAGGGCTTGTCCCTGGGCCAGGAATCTGAACGTGAGCCCCTCCCCCTGGTGAATGAGGGCTGAGCAGAGAGGAGTGAGGAGGGGTCTCCTCCTTCTCATGATGATGCCTGGGGCTCCCTGAGGAATTGGCTTAGAAGCCAGAAAGCCAGATCTTTCCTGGCCATCTGAGACCCTTTCATAAAAAAAACACAATAAAAAGAACAGATCAGAAACCTGAGCCCTGTTTGTGTGGTTTTGTGCAGGACGTAGGGAGGAAGGGGGCTGCGAGCGGGTGTGTATCCTTTGAAATCATTCAGCTGAAAGCACTAGGTGAGGGCAGGGCTAAGATGCCACCTGTCCTACCTCCAGAAGGAGCTGAACCACTGTCTCCCCAGTTACCACCAGAGGGACTTTCCACATAAGCAACCTCGAGAAACTCGTCCCACCATCCCAGAGCCCCTCCCTTGGCGCCCTCCTCCACAATCCGGAAATACGCCCTTTACAACAACAACAATCTTTCAAAATTCAAAGAAAGGAGGAGTTCAAGGGGGCGTCCTGGCCAAGAAGGAAAAACAGGCTTTTTCAGACACCCATCCTCACCCTTTCACAAAGAGGTACAGACGGCCACCTCTTAGCCAGATTAGTGTGCTAAGTTGCTTCAGTTGTGTCTGACTCTTTGCAACCCTGTGGACTGTAGGCCACCGGCCTCCTCTGTCGGGGGGCTTCTCCAGGCAAGAATACCGGAGTGGGTTGCCATGGCCTCCTCTAGGGGATCTTCCCGACCCAGCGATCAAATCCACGTCTCTTATGTCTCCTGAATTGGCAGGGGGGTTCTTTACCACTAGTGCCACCTGGGAAGCCCGATTAGCCAGATTAGGCTCATATGTAATTGGTTAGGCTGGCAGAGAAATTTAAAAAAAAAATTTGGCCACAGGACTTCGCTGGTGTTCCAGTGGCGAAGACTCCGCTCTCCCAATGCAGGGGGCCGGGGTTCGACCCCAGCTCGGGGAAGTAGATCCTACATGTGACAACTAAGGCCTGCCGCAACCAAATAAAAAAAAAAAAAAAAAAGAAAATTTTGGCCACGAATGCTGTAGTCGCCATCACTCCTGATCCCACGGTCCGCACCATTCACTGCATAGACCTGGGTATTGCTCAGTGACTGCCCGGGGCTCTCAGGGAATGACCGCTGACCCCCAACCCCAAGCTTTGACCTCTCCTGCCAGTTTGACCGAAGTGCATACAAATCTCTTTTTCTCATGTGCTCTGCCATATGAAGTTGGCATGTTTTCAAAAGGGGTTTGAACAGGAAACTAAAACAAAATCCTAAAAAGGAAAAGCAGACAGTGGAACGGATGTGTATCCGGCGGGGCACTGAGTCCTCATCCTGAGATCACGACCCTGGTCGTGCTGAATAGCATGCTCGCAGCGTGTGGATTCTGCCCCTGACCTTTCCCTCCAAGAGAGGAGGATAAAGCCCTGCCTGCCCTCCGATGGTTTTCTGTGGCTTAGGCTCTGCAGGTACTGCTCCTCCTCCATTTCTCTGTCCTGTTCTTTGAAGGGTGTCCACCAGCCAACCATTACAGGTGGTTCCTACCTTTCGTGAAATGGAGCTACTTCGTACATTTTAAGAAACTATCTGGGACTGGTCTTGGGGGCTGGGATTGCTGAAAGCAGGAGTCATCTTCACGGGATGAGTTGCTAAGACCCGCAGAACCTGGAAACACCCTCATCCCTGCCTTTTCTGGATTCTGCTTAAAATCTGAAAGATGCAGGTAATTCTCCCCTGGATAACAGAACAGAAGGAGCGACACCGGAGGATTAGTGAATGCCTGGTGCTGTTCTAACCCAGGCACCCTCTGCAGGATATGGTGCTCCACGGAGCGATCTCACAGAACTCAAGTCATGGCAGCTTTATGGTATCAAATTCCTCAGTGACAACTCATAGTAACAACAGTGTCAGGAGGGTGCATTTGTCCCACACTTGTCCCACTTCAGCTTCCTCCCTCGATTCATCTTGAACCCTTTGCCTTGGTGCCGAGGCCGGGCCTCACTGCCTCAGTGGAGCCCCTCTTTATGTCCCTTCACAGTGTGGTTGGGGCGAGACCGGGAATGGACTGGAAAAGGCTGAGAGGAGGCCCTGAGACGCTCCCTGCTCCACAGTCCTTTCCCGTGAGCCAGTGTTGTCCTCCAGGAAGACGTCTGGCTCCCCCACTTCCTGTGACCCAGGCAGGGGTGGAGCAGGGAACACACAGGATTTAGGGCTGCCTCTCAGGCCAAAATGACCTGACTGTGGGCATGGATGGAGCAGAGGGAAAGGCAAGGGCTGCAAGCCAGGTAGAGATGACATTTTGCTCCTGGAGGCTGCAGGTCCGCTTTGTTCTTGTTTTGTTTTGCTTTCATTTGTTCCCACAATCCGGAAGGGAGAATGCCAGAAGCCAGGCAAGGTGGACCCCCCAACTGCAGCGAAGCACAGGCCAAGAGCCACAGTCCATAGCCCCGGCCAGTGGCTGATGGGAGAGGAAGGTCTGGTTCTCATCTTGGCAGTCGGGCGGTCAGCTCAGGAGGAGTCTAGGAGAAGTTGAAGGAGGGTGGAGTTATCCCCCCCTGCTCCTTATCGCTCCTTCCAGACCCCTCTTGACTCCCCCGAACCACAATAAAACCCCTCAGTCAAGATGGATCGCTGCATCAGCCAACCAGACACTTACCGCCAGCTTTGGGCACAGGAGAGCTGAGCTGACTTTTCTGGGAAGAGATCCGAGTTTCAGGCAGCCAGGGAGGCAGCCCCCTTCCCAGCCACTGGGTAGGATTTTTCTCAATGTCCTCCAACCAGTCTGACCTCCACTCCCACGGGGTCAGGGAAAGGGTGGAAGTCAGAGAGAGGTCGTCCCGGGGGGAGGGAGGTGACGAAGCATCTGTTAGGGAGGGTAGAGATTTCTGTGGAGGGCTGGCCTTCAGTCTTGGGGACTAGTTTAGGGCAGAAGATGTGGGGCTGCTTAAGGCATACACTCGACCCTAGACATAACCCAGCCCCACTCGGTCCATCACCCCAGTGGACACATCCCCAGGGTACTCCGCCCCAGGGAAAGGAAAACGTTCATTGATTTCTTTGAGAGAACAGCTTGAACTCTCTCCTCCCAGCTTGGCCCTGGCTTTCTGAGCTAGGTAATTCCTGCTCTCCTGTTCGCCACAATCCTGACTGCTTTTTTAGGGGGAAGAATGTAGAGTTAGGGTTTGAAAGCTAGGTCTAGGGGATATATGTCTGAGGAAGGGAACACCGAAGGGGCCTCAGAAGCCCTCACTACCTGCCATTGACTAGGGAACGATGGTCCCAACCTGCTAGACACACGAAACAGGGAGCCCAGCATCACCTCACCCAGCCATAGATGGGAGAGGAGGAAGGCTTTGACAGCTCAGCGGGATGTAAGAGACAGAACAGAACTTCCCACAGTGGACAAATCTGTCACTGGGCTGGGGAGGGCAACCTTTCCTGCACCCCACATTTGGTAAGAGGAAGGTCCTAGAGGTAGCTGTATGGACCATGTAATTGGCTGCCTCTGGGCCTTTTTTAAAAAGAAATATTTATTTATTTGGTTGTGTCAGGATGTGATATCTAGTTCCCTGACCAGGTTTTGAACCTGGAACCCCTGCACACGGATCATGGAGTCTTAGCCACTGGACCACCAAGGGAAGTCCCTGCCTCTGGGCTTTTAACTTGCACAGTTTATCCTTGTTCTGGGTGATCTTGGGCAAATTAATAAACCTATAGGACTTATAGTTCCCTCATTTGGAAAAGAATGATAAAGAATATTCCTCAGAGAGCCGCTGCTAATGCTGAATGTATGTAGTAAGGCACTTGGCCTGGGGGCTGGGACATAGTGACGATGGTGAGGATACTTCGACTCTTTGTTGGGGACAGTGATCTCACATACCCGTGAAGACGCAGTCTGCCTCCCTTGGCTCCAGACCAAAGCCAAAGCTGTCCGCAGCCACGGCCAGGGCCCGGGCAAAGTGGGCATCAGCGAGGAAGGAGCCATCGGAGGAGCTGACCAGGCTGGCTCTGGCGCTGGGGCCGTTGTCCTCTGAGGCTGAGCCCCAGCCATTGGCCAAGGAGCCCTCACTGGGGGTGGGCGTGAGGCAGGGCCGAGGTGGGCACAGCAAGCCCCTCACCTCGGACCCCACACCTCCTCCAGGCCTGCCCATGTCCGCTAGGTCTGAGGCCGTGGGGACGCTGATGTAGCCATAGGTGATGGGAGGGGAAGGCGCCCTTGGCATCGGAGAGACACTGTTCCTAGGGAGAGGTCAAAGGGGAGATGGCATGCTGTTGGGCAGGGGCAGAAACAGTCCAGTGAGGAAAGTGGAAGGCACACTCCTGTCTCCAGCTTATCTGTATCCTCTGGCTCCCCTCCGGCCACTCACCTGGGGGTCTCCTCACCCTCACTGAGCTCCAGGCACAGGGCCACCTCCTCAGGGGTCAGCACGCTGTCCTGATCCTCCCCCAGGGACGACAGCGACGAGCTAGACAGGCGGCTGGATGCTGGGCTGGGACCAGAGAGGGAAGAGGCCTGGGGGCTGGAGACGTGGAGGGTACCAGAGGGAATGAGGGCGGGGACGGGGGCTGCTGGCGGTGGAGGGGAGGTGGGGGCTGGGGGCTCCCCCGAGTGCCTGTTTGGGGTAAGACAGCAGGATGGTTAGTGCAGTTCTTCCGGTCCCTGCCACCCCTCCCCCAGCCCCCTCAGCAAACACCTCCCACATCCCCAGTGCCCCGCCCTGCTTCCTGACCCCAGGCCCTCTTACTGGGTCTGTTGACTCTGAGTGGGGGGTCCACGGGGAGCGAGGGGTACTGGGGGCAAAGGGCGAGTCATCAGCTCACTGGAGGAGCTGAGGAGCTGTGGTCCCAGCGCCCGCCAGGCCACTAGAGCACGGGGCACAGCTCCTGGGGAACAAGAGCCTGGGCGTCAGATTGCAGAACCCTCACTGCCCCCAGGCCGCAGCTTGTCTGTCCCCACCCCCCACCGAGCCAGCCTCCTCAGGGACAGGAGAAGCCAGATGGAGGGGCTGGTGGGCCCCACACCACGCCTCACTCCCTCATTCGCCTCCCAGGGCCCTCCACTCACCTGGGCTTTGGGAAAAGTTCTTGGAGCCTCTGTTGCCCAACTCGCAGGCCCAGAGCTCTGCAGGGTGGCTGGCCCGGAGCAGTGGGGAGCTGTTGGCCTGGTGCAACTCTGCAAAACAAAGAGTTGCGGAGCTGGTGGCCAATCAAGGTGGGCCTTTCAGATCCCAGCCATAGGCTCTGTCTTCAGCCTGATCATCCACTTAAGCTTTTCTCTGAATCTAGAAACAAGAGAGAATAATCTCCCTCCATCCAGGCAGCTGTGATATAATAATGGAAGGAGCACAAGGCTTGGAGTTAAATCACCTGACTCATAGCCTGGCTCAGCCGAGTATTAGCTGTGTGACCTCAAATAAATGCATCAACCTTCCTGAGCCTGTTTTGTTTGTAAGCAGCCACTCCAAAGGATGGTTTTACCAAGCAATTGAAAACAGATTGGAAAGTTGCTGGCATCTGATAGTTTTAAAAACAATGTCTGGGGATTTCCCTGGTGGTCCAGTGGCTAAGACTCTGCACTCCCTATGCAGGGGGCCCGTGTTTGATCCCTGGTCAGGGAACTAGATCTCACATGCTGCAACTAAGAGCTGGCTGCAACTATAATAAAAGATCCCACATGTTGCAGCTAGGACCTGGTGCCAAATAAATAATTTTTTTAAATTTTTTAAAAATTAAAAAAAAAAAAAAACCTCTCTACTGTGTACATGACAATTTCCTGATCTCTGTACCCTCTCATCACTACCTCCTACTTTCATGAATTTTGACTCTGTAAAGGCAAATCCTCTTTCTTTCCTTGAAGAGAATCTGTTCATTTCCACTTCTCATATGGTATATATTTCACTTGGCTCTGGATAGTCTTGTCCTGATAAACCTGGTGTCTCTCACTTGGAGAGAGGAGTTGAGCTCTCAAGTTGAGTTGAATGAGGAAGACAAAAGATGGGAGCCCCAGACCAGCCAGGTGTGATGGGAGAGAGTCAGCTGGTGGGAAGAGGAACTTTAGAGTAGGACAGTGTGTTATTCTCACCCAGGTGGGCAATGCCTTGCCTGTGGACGTTCAATACGTGTTGAGTGAATGGGTGAATGGATGGATGATATTAGAGGTGCAGGTGTAAACACAAGGTGAGAAGAATCACGTATGAGATGGCAGCTACCATCAGGCCCACATGGCCACTTAGGAGACCGGGCTCTGAGTAAATCGTGGCAGTACAATAGCCCCGACTGTGTGCAATGACTTCATTGGGCCAAAATCAAAATGATCTAAGTTTAAGCCAGAAGAGAAAGAGTGATAAAAGGAAGGGATTTCCCCAAGACCTGGACTAGAACATCAGTCAAAGAAGAAAAGAAATAGCCTTCAGGTTAATGCCACATGATCAAAAGCCCAGTTAGGAAAGGGGAGCAGAGACCAGCAGGACTCTCGACACAGAGCTGTCTCGTCAATCTAATATAAAAGATGTGGGGGCCACGATGGGCAGGTTCAAAGTGGGACAAGGCATTCATCAGGGATCCACCTGGGCCCTAGAAACCCATGTACAGTGGCCGAAAACTCACACAATGGCTAGACTTCCTCCACCAGAGTTTCCTCTTGTACTTTGGCTGGTTTAGCTTTTACTCATTTCCTTTAATTGTTGTATGACCCAGGGAGTCCTGGAGGCCAGCTTTGAGTGCTCCAACCCCCACTCTCACCAGCTTTGTCTTGTCTTGGGCCTGGCTTCTTGCCTAAGCTCACAAGTGGTGGCACATGCTGTTGGTGTTGATTTGTGTGGAAGGTGAAGGAAAAGGCTGTATTTATCCCAGCTCATTTTATTTCTTCTAAAGGATTTTTGGTAACCACCGCCCCCCCCAAAAAAATACCTGCTTTCCACCTTGCTTGGAAGTACTTGAATTTAGTGTCAATATTGGAGAAGGCAATGGCACCCCACTCCAGTACTCTTGCCTGGAAAATCCCATGGATGGAGGAGCCTGGTGGGCTACAGTCCATGGGGTCGCTAAGAGTCGGACACGACTGAGCGACTTCCCTTTCACTTTTCACTTTCATGCACTGGAGAAGGAAATGGCAACCCACTCCAGTGTTCTTGCCTGGAGAATCCCAGGGACGGGGGAGCCTGGTGGGCTGCCGTCTATGGGGTTGCACAGAGTCGGACATGACTGAAGCGACTTAGCAGCAGCAGCAGTGTCAATATTATTTGAATTAAACTATACACTAATGTTATCAAAGTGAGGTGGAATCTTGTTGGGTATACCTGAATTGCGATAGATATTTGAGTGAATTATTTAACGAGGATATTCAAATATGTATTGGCAAAGTGAAGTAAGAATCTGACATAATGGATGAGACAGCTGTTTTCAGACTATTAGTACAGAGGCAAAAAAAACCCAACTAAGGTCAGATAATAAGAAAAAGGAATAAGCAGCTCAAGGAGGGGCACTGAGAGAGACTGTCAGCGTTCGAAGACAAAGAATCAGCAGACTTTTGGACTAGATGACAGCAGTAGAGGAGCTCCATGCCTCTGGATGAGATTTTTTTTTCCCCCACCATCAGGCTGTACTGCGTGGCCTGTGAGGTCTTAGCTTTCTAACCAGGGATTGAACCTGTGACCCCTGCAATGGACGTGCGGAGTCTTAACTGCTGGACCACAAGGGAAGTCCCTCTGGATGAGACCTTGTGGCTGTTGCTGTTGCCCACGAGCGCAAGGGAGTTACTATGCTGACCCCATCCTGGAGCAGTGATGGCGCGGAGCCGGATGACGGAGAAAAGGGGTGTGATGAGGACCTAAATCTCCAAGTGAGATTAGGAAACTTCGTCTCAGAATGGGAACCTTTCTTAACAACTGACTATAGGAAATTGCTCCTCTTTTGGGGCTAGCATTAATGTTTTCAAGTAGGACATACATTATATTCAAATCAGTGTGGTTATCCATGAAAAAGCTACTTTAAAAATGAGATTTATGCAACCTCTTTTTAGCTGGTATTTCATGATCACAGAGGATTTCTAATGCAATAGCTCTGAGGCAAAGCTGGAAAGGATGCCAGCTTCGCTAATATTTAGAGTCATAAAATTCTGGATATTGGCCAAGCCCTTAATTACTCTAAATCTATCTTTATCTTGATAAAAGTTGGATTATATCCTCTTAACAAAACTGGCTGCTGAATGTTTATAAATCTTACTAATCAGTACAGGAGGCTCATGGAGATGGTGGAGAGTGAAGTCAGGGTTCAGAAATGGAGAAACAGAGTCAGTGAGAGGACAGTTTCTCCAGGGGTGCTCCCAGAGAGATTCAAAGTAACTTTTGGAAGCAGATGATTCTGGTTTCAAATTTGAGATCTGCAGCTTACCGACGTAGGGTTTAAAACAAGCTACCCCATTCTGATCCTCTTATCTGTAAAATTAGAGAAATAACACCTTGCCAATATGTTGTGAGGATTCAGTGAGATAACAAATATGAGTAACGCACCTAACATAGAGTAGTTGCTGAAGAAATAGAGACTGTACTTATTTCTCTCTGGAAAGTCAAAGCAGATAGCTAGAAGTCAGGAGAAAGTTGGACAGAAAGGAAATGCTCATTCTCTGGGAAGCAAGCTGGGAGTCAGTACCTGGGCAGGACCCGTACATGGTGCATAGCACATATGTACATATTACATAGTACAGAGGTCATGCAAGCCTGAGGTTTCGTGCTAGCACTGGTCACACTGCTCCAGGTTCTAGAATTACCCGTGTGCTGGTCAGGCACTTTCATTAGACTTGGAGCTGGTAGAGAGCAAGGATTCTGTTTAGTATCACTGTGTTCCCCTAAGCCCTATCCCACCCCTAGTGATGCTTATTCAGTATTCGCTGAATTGAGCTGACTGCAGAAACAGGACTCACTGCTGGTGTGCAAAACCCAAGCAAGAGCCCCGTGTAAAGAAAATCTGAGGCCTAGGGCTTCCCTGGTGGTCAGGTGGTTAAGAATCTGTTGGCAATGCAGGGGCCATGGGTTTGATCCCTGGTCGGGGAGGTAGGATCCCACATGCCTCGTAGCAACCAAGCCTACTGGCCACAATTACTGAAGCTCCCACTCCACAGCTAGAGAGAGAGAGTCCGTGCACAGCAACAAAGATGACGCATGAATGAAAGAAGATCCTGCGTGGCTCAACAAAGACCCAAAGAAAGAAGAAAGGAAAACTGAGGCCAGCATACTCCTGTCTGGGTGCGCGGTAATAGGTGGCCATTAGGACAGACTGCGGGTGGAGGGCAGCCCACGACTAGCACCGAGGCTCCCGTGCCCCGTAAACCCTGATTCAGGCTGCGTGCATCCCCCCATCCTTACCCTGCTTCTTTCTGGCCTTCCAGGCCTCTGCAGGGGCCAGAGACAAGCGCGGGGAAGAGAGGCCCCGGCGGCCACAGAGGCTGTCTGAACTGGGCCAGGGGCTGGAGAGCTGGGCCAGCTGGGGTGTGAGCCGCCTGGCAGCTGGGGCCTGGGGGCTTGGCCGGGCTGGGGGGCTGGAAGGCCCCTCGGCGATGAGGGAGCCATAGAAAGTGCTGGTGTCAGGAAGCAGGGGCACCCCAGGGCTTCGGGGATCCCAGGAGATCACTGCGGTAAAAAATGACAGGAGGGATTATGGTGAATGCAGCCCACCCATGGCCCCCTTTCTCCAGCAGCCCCGCTCAGCTGCTAGGCCCCCTACCCCCACCCCTGGGGGAGGGCATGCTCACAAGAGCGGCGACCGTCTAGCGGGTCCCGGGGGTCCACTCCCAGCCGACTGCTGAGGCTGCTGCTGCTGCTGAGGTCTCGAGAGCCGGAGGTGGAGCGCCATGTGTCCGCCAGCCAGGGGGAGTCGCTGTGATCCATCCTGGACAATGGGGGCGGGGCAGAGAAGCAGGTGGAGGGAAAACGTGATTGGTCAAGACCTGAGCTCAGCAGGTAGCAGAAACGGTAGAGTAGATGGTGGTACCAGCTTTATTCTCACTGCTTTACAGGCCCCCACAGACTCCTTAAGATCTCTGATCTGCTGTCCCAAATGCAGCGCCCCTTTCTTATCCTGAGATCAGAGGACGTCCAAGTTGCCCCAGAGCTGGGAGGTATCACAGACAGATGGCTGTGTGCTGAGATGGAAAGAATACACATCGGGAGCCAGATCTGGTGCCACCTAGCTGTGCAACCCTGGGCCAGCTCAGTCTATTAGCCTCTCTAAGCCCTGGTTCCTCCAACAGTAAGACCTTCCTTACAAGGCTGATGCTGTAAGCTGAGATGAGGAAGTGAGAGATCACTCAGCCAGCAGTGCAGGAGTTTGCTACCTGAATATTGGCTTCTCTGTCTCTAGCCTGGTTCCCTTTGGATGGGGCGCCATGCCGGCGGGGATCAGACCAAAGGACTTCTCTGCCTAAAACCCTCAGTGGCTCCCCATGTACAAAGATGGAGCACAGCTGCCTAGTGTGGCTAACAGGGCCCTCGTTGGCCTAGCTTCCAGCTCCTCAGCTTTATCTTTTGCTTTGACCCATCCTATACCAGAGGCCCTAGCCCAACCAAAAGGCTTGTCTTTCCCTATAAATAGCAGGCTATTTCTTGCTATTCCCTTTGCCTTCCCTCTTTATTTCAGCTTTAACTTTTTTGTGTGTTTTTAAAAATATATAATTGCTTTACAACGTTGTCTTAGTTACTGCTGTACAATGAAGTGAATCAGCCATATACTTACATATATCCTCTCCCTCTTGGACCTCCCTCCCCCGCACCCCCTTCCCACTCCTCTAGATCACCACAGAGCCCTGAATTGAGCTCCCTGTGCTTTATAGTAGCTTCCCACCAGCTCGCTATTTTACATCTGCAGTCAGGGGAGATGTGAAATCTTCCTCCCGTGGTTCCCCACCCAGCCCCTTCCTTGTACTCCTTGTACATGTACTCCTTGTACATGTTTCTGTTTCTGCACTCCCAGCTCGGGATTGCATTTACGCGTGTGCCTGTCTCGGCTAGACTGAGTGTTCTCCTGGCAGACAGTGACTCGTCTAAAGAAATGAATGAACAAGGTGATCAGAATGGAATCTCCCTTGAGGAAAAGGATGATGTTCCAGGGGAGACAGGGAAAGTTCAGGAAGGCGCAGACTAAGCCCAGGAAGTAGCTGGAAGAGAAAGACCAGGGAGCACAGAGCAACACAGGAACACAGTTATCAGCCAGCATGGAACCTTGCTCTGGGCTGAGAAACTGACAGCAAAATGGGAGCCTGAGAGCTGGCCCATAATAGGTGCTTGATACACTCCTGTGGAAAGACGCAGATCTGGAATGTGAAATCTCTCAGATGAACTCTAATGAGGTAAGGAGCAGGAGAAGGTGGGCAGAGGTGAAATGGTTTAGTGCAAAACTCAGCCAATAGGAGAAAAAAAAGGATGTTTTGTTTCTTAGCGTCTTGTCTCATAACTGGAGACTTGCTCTGGCAGCCAAACGCACTCAGAGCAGATGGATGGATACCTGCAGGCGGGCAGGGTTATTGAGAACAAGGATAAGAAGCATCACATAGGGACAGAGTGCCCTCTGCTGGAACTGTGGGTGGATTAGTGTGAAAGAAAGATGCCTCAATGGCGGTAGGTGATTGCTGAACTCAAAGGTACTGCTAGGTAGATGCTGGATGTACAGAGAGAATTAGAAATCAGACTGGTCCTCCCGTGCTAGTTATTCTCCATCCAGCAGGAGAGTGCAGTAAGTATTAATGAGATCTCAGTAACAAGAGCACCAGATTAGGGCTTCGGAAGGCAGGTACTGGCCATGTAACCTTGTCTGGGTGGGGCCAGTTACTTACCTGTCAGATGGTGTGATAGTGACATTAATGAAAGAGAAATTAATTCTCACTTGAAGTTCAGGGGAGATTCAGGTGTTAGGATGACAAATTGCCTGGCAGTAGGGGAGACGGGGCTTCCCAGGTTGCGCTAATGGTAGAGAACCCGCCTGCCAATGCAGGAGATGTAAGAATCGTGGGTTCAATCCCTGGGTTGGGAAGGTCCCCTGGAGGAGGGCTGGGCAACCCACTGCAGTATTCTTGCCTGGAGAATCCCACGGACAGAGGTGCCTGGTGGGCTACAGTCTGTGGAGTCGCAAGGAGTCAGACACAGCATGCAGGGGAGAAGAATGCTTCAGCGAGTTCTCTGTCCCAGCTCCACTGTCCCTCGGCCCCTCCCTCACCTCTGCCCCTTTCCTGTCTCACCTGTGTTTTAAGATGGCATCCTCACTGGTGTACCTGTACAGACCTGGGAGAGGGCAGGAGGAAGGGTCAGCCCAGAGTCTCCAGCACCTGGCCCAAAGCTCTGTTGCATTCTGGCGGGACCCAGGAAAGGCCAGCCAGTCCACCTGCGAGTGCTCGTCACCTGCTCACCTGGGCCCAGGCGCACCCCAGCTCGACGCCGGCGGTGGATGCACACGGCAATGCCCAGCAACAGCAGCCACAGCACGACACCCCCGCTGGCAATGACCTCTGGCCGCTTCAAGGCTGCCCACAGCTGCTCCAGGGTCCATGGGCTGTGCGCACTGGGTTGCTGGGCAGCTCGCTCCATGGCCTGCTCTGTAGGGGAATTTGAGCTCAGGACAAGGCAATGAAGGTGGGCAGACAAGGGGGAAGGAGCTGGAAGCATGAGTGGGGAGACAGAATGGTGGAAAGGGGGCCTGGATGGGTCTGGGTGGGGCCAGAGGGCACTGTCCTCACCTAATAGGAGGCAGACAGGGCTGCTGGGCTGCCCAGCGCCTGCGCCAGTGACTGCAGCCACTTGTATGCAGTAGGAACCTGACATGCGCGTGGCAATCTCCAGCTGGGTCTGCTCACCCACCACAGTCCAGTTGGCTGGGGGCAATGAGGTGTTGCCCAGGCTCCAGACCTGAGACACAAACAGAGGTGAGCTTGCCCCCCTCCAAAACCATCACAGCAGTTAAGCCCTTTCACCTGCAGATCAGATTCTGGGTATGTGGCCACCCTGTCCTAGCATTCACCTGGAGACACCCCCACATGCACCCACCCTTCCTATTTCCTTCTCCCCTACAAAGCGGGTGAGACTTCTCTCTAGACTGACAGAGGAGGGACAAAAGCAATCTTCCGAAGTAGGTGTTAGACCAGTGGTTCACACAGATCAGTATGATTTGGGATCGCTTGGAGGGTTTGTTAAAATCCAGATTGCCAGACCCATCTCTGACATTCTGACCCACAAAGCCTGTCAACGGACCAAAGGATCTGCGTTCTAACAAGTTCTCAGACAATGCTGATGTTGCCGGTCCAGGAATCACACGCTGGCACCACTGCCTTAGAAACAGAGTCAGTCACAGCCTGGTTTCGTCCTGTTCTGTTTTCCCGCACTTGTGACCCTGGTCTCACTTTCCACGTCTGTAGACTGGGGATAACAACCCAGGAGAGACTGTGAGATGAGATGAGGTCATGTGGGTAAGCGCTTGGCAGTGTCTGGCAAACAGGAGAGTCCCTGCTCTGCAGGTGCCATTTCTTAGTGCCCAGAGCCAGGGAAGAGGGAAGTCTTGGCAACACCATGGAGGGGTGCGTCAGCTTGTGGGGGGTACCTGGTAGCCACGGATGATGCCATTGTGGTTTTCAGCAGGTGGTGGGATCCAGCTCACAAGGATAGTGCCGTTGCCAGGTTTTAGGGTCACCTCCTGGGGAGGAGCACTGGGCACTGGAGGGCAGGGAGACAAACTGTCAGGAATGCTGAAGGAATCCTCAGGAATCTCTTTCTAGGGAAAAGAGCAGGACTGGGGACATAAGGTTCCAGCCATACTGACAAGAACAAGAGCTTCTCTCAGCTCTGCTTTCAGAGCCAGGACAAGAGGGGGCCCAGGAGTGGAAGCCACTATTCCTCTTCCTCCTGACTACAGAGGGATAGAAAGGGGCTGGGGGGTATACCACTGGGTTCTGGAAGCATCCATTCCTGACCTTGTTCAGGCAGCCTCAGGAGCAGCACGTTGCTGTCGGGGCCCTGAGCGCGGCCGGAGGACGGTCTCACTTTGAACTCGTAGTCCTGGCCCCAGTGGAGGCCCCCAAGCTCTGCGCTCTGCCAGCCAGCCAGCAGGGCCTCTGCCCACGGGGCTCCCTGGCCCCCAGGGGCGGCCTGGGTCCTGAACAGGGCCGTGTAGGACTGAGCAGGTGCAGCGGGGCCACTCACCTGGAAGACGGAGGGCAGGGAGGACTCAGGGCTCTTGTGAGCAGCCCTTTCTGGAGCTGTGACTGTTTCACCCCTAGGTCCCGGGCCTCACCTTCCAGCTGAGCCATACAGCTGGCCCAGGCTTGGTGCCCTTCTTGGGGTCTGGGTTCAACAGGGTCACGTTTTCCAGCTGAATGTGCACAGCCAGAAGCTCCAGGGGCTCCTTGTAGTCCCGGGGCTCTGGGAGCACACAGGGTGGGGATGGGCTCAAAGGTCGGAGGGAAGAAATTGAAGAGTGGAGCATCCCTCAGCCACAGAGGAGCCAGAACTCCCAGACTGCCCCCGTCGTGAGCTCTCCAATGTCTATCCTCAGATGGAGGATGATGATGATTTAGCAGCTCAGTCGTGTCTGACTCTTGCGACTCCATGGACTGTAGCCCACCGGGCTCCTCTGTCCATGGGTTTCTCCAGGCAAGAACACTGGAGTGGGTTGCCATTCCCTTCTCCAGGAGATCTTCCCGACCCAGGGATCAAACCTGGGTCTCCTGAACTGCAGGGAGATTCTTTACCAACTGAGCTATGAGGGAAGCCCTCGGATGGAGGAACTGCCTCTAGATGAGGTCCCCACCACTCTGACCCTGATCCTGGGTCGAACCCCCACATCGCCTAACCCCAGCCCAAACCAGAGGGCACCATGCTGACTGGTGCCCCCCACCTTGGCCCTGGCGTTAGCTGACCGCCTTCCCCTTACCCTGGATGGACACCCTAGCCACCCGGCTCTTCCGTTGTCCTGCGCTGTTGGTGGCCATACACATGTAGGTCCCCGCGTCACTCTTCTCTGCTCTTGCCATCAGCAGGGAGCCCTGGGACACCTGTCAGGACCAGGTGTCTTGAGAAGTCTCCCACGTGCGGAGGAAGGCCTAAGGCCTCACGGCCGCCCCTTCCTCAAATACTGCAGGAGACATGGGGCTGGGGCGGGGGGAGTGGGTCAGGACCTCGGGTGTGCACAGCTGTGGCCCGGACAGGATGAGGTTTGGGAAGGGGCTACACTCACCGAGTGCCGCCCTGACTGCAGGGCCAGGGGTTTCTCATCCTTCCACCATGAGACAGTGGGCTCTGGGTGGCCCCAGGGCGGCTCGCACTGCAGAAGCACCTGCTCGCCCACTGCAGCCACTGTGTCCCGAGGCTGGACCTGGAAATCCTCCTGGAGGACTGTGGGGAGGACAGAGCGTTGGCACGCAACAGGCCCCAGCCCTTCCATCCGGGCCCCACCTTGGCACTTCTGACCTGCTTTATATCACCTACCTTTGGGCTCTGCCTTGTGCTGAACTCTTCAGAGCCCCACCTCCCAGGTCTCCCACCTAGGACCGCCCCGCACCCAGCCATCCCCTCCCAAGTCTCCCCACCCAGGCCTCACCAGCCATGGACAGCCGCGCGCCCCGGCTGACTGCCGTGCCCAGCCGGTTGCTGGCCTCACAGGTGTAGACTCCCAGGTCCGTGGATCGGGTGTGGTCGTCGTGGGCACGTCCTCGGGGAGGGGGCCGCAGCAGCAGGAGGGTTCCGTCAGGGAGGAGGTGGTGAACGTCTGGGGGCACCATGCTCAGGGGGTGCCCGTCCAGCAACCAGCGGATGGTGGGAGGTGGCTGACCTGAGGCCCGGCAGCTCATCTTGGCTGGGTCAGGGCCCTGGAACAGCTGATCCTCAGGATGGACTAGAATCTGGGGTGGGAAATCCTGGGCCATGCTTCCTAGGGACAGGAAAGGAGGTGGGGCCCAGTCCAACTACCAGTAGGGCCCCCAAACCCCTGCATGTCTCATCTGCCTCCTCGTGTCTGAAAATGAGTTCCCAAATAACATACTGGGGACATGAGGGTGATCTGCTTATGACATCTGTCACCCCAGGGTTGATTCAGCTGATCTGGCTGGCTAGGCTGGTGTCCCCTTCTTCCCTCACCACTCTGTGTGTGTCCCTCCCGAAGCTATGCCATCAGTCAAAGAGGACGACCGTCCATGATAGAGAAGGACCGGTCTTCGGTCAAGAGTATAAGCTGTGCTGTCCTGCTGGCACCTCCAAATAAGCTCCTAGATAACATGCTGGGAGGGAGGCGAGAGGGCCAGTGTGCACACGTGGCACGCAGTGAGGGTCCATGGAGCTCTCAGTCTGTTTGTCTCTCTGTCTCGCACTTAACAGCACCACCATCATCATCACCATTGTCTCTGCTACCCCCACTGCCCAAGGGAAACAGAGGCGTAAGGGCCTCCCCTGCCTCGGCCAGGCCTTGGATCAGGGGTGCGCGGGTTAGGAGCGGGGAGGCCCGGCGGTACTCACCCGTGAGGAGCAGGAGAGGCAGGGCCCAGTGGACCCCGAGGAGGCGCGCTCCTCCAGCGCCCATGGCTGCTCGCGGGGCTCTGACCTGGTCCGCAGCACTTGGCCCTACTGCTCTGAGCTCACAGCGGCGGGGGAAGGAGGGGCGGGGCGGGCTGGTGGTGGTTGTTTGTGACCGAGACTCTGCCCCAGGAGGGAAGCAGCTTTGAGGAAACCGATGCTTCCTGCCCGGCCTTCAGGGCCTTGGAGAACTGGGAGGAGACCAGAGGAGAGAGACTCTATGACCTTGACCCGTTAGTCATAACCTCTGACTCTAACCTCAAACCCTAGTCTGGGATTTCTTAGAGGTAATCCTAACTGTAACTCCAGGAGTTTCGTTCCTTTAATTCCAAGCCTCTAGTGAACCATTCAATCCCAATCCCAATTCCTTTGTTTCCAGATGACACCCCTCACCCCTACCCCACTGCTAGAGTGGATTAGAAATCCAGGGCTGAGATCTCAGGGCACAGGCATTCTGAGGCTAAAGGTAGAGAAAAGCGACAAGGAAGATAACTTCATGGGGGGCAGTGTCTCATGTCCATTTCCCAGGGAGAGGTGGGGTGGTAATCCAGAAGATAAGGAAGATAAGAGACTCTGGGACAGTCTGGGAGATGCCTATAGTTCACGTAGTCAGCCCAGAGACAGACATAAACTTCTGGGAGACCTTGAGCAAGTACTTAACCCTTGAAAGTCAGTTTCCTTATTTGTAAAGAGGGAATAATAATAATAACAACAATAATAGTTCCTACTTTGAGAGATGGAGTAAGAGAAGAGATGAAGCATAAAATCAACCAAAACAGTGCCTGATGCTTCGTATTGATATTGACATTGACATTGAAGTCGCTCAGTCGTGTCCAACTGTTTGCAATCCCATGGACTGTAGCCTACCAGGCTCCTCCATCCATGGAATTTTCCAGGCAAGAGTACTGGAGTTGGTTGCCATTTCCCTCTCCAGGAGCTCTTCCCGACCCAGGGATCGAACCCAGGTCTCCTGCATTATAGGCAGACACTTTACCGTCTGAACCACCAGGAAGTCCACTTGCTTCGTAAGTGATCAGTAAAGCTTAGCCAGTACTGTGATTTATTTATTTTTATGCACACCCCATCACTGAAACTATTTGAGCATCCTTGGCTGGGATATTTTTCAGGCCCTGGAAAGATAGCTGGAGTAAATGACCTTTAAGATTTTTTTCCAGCCCTGGGACTTCCCAGGTGGTCCAGTGGTTAGGAATCCACCTTCCAATGCAGGGGGTGAGGGTTCAATCCCTGGTTAAGGAACTAAGGTCCCACATGAGTGTGGCAAAAAAATAAAATAAAAATAAATCGTTTTCCCAGTCCTGAAATATTGTGTTTAGAGCAGACAGACCTGTAGCTTCTGAGCCTGCAATGTCAGCGCACACCCCGCTTCTCCCCACCCCCTCCCTAGAGATCCGCTGCTCTCCCCTTTCAGAGCCCAGCTCCTGTTTACAGGTCTCTTCCTTCCAAATCTGGAATCTCAGATATTTCCTGGAGCTGTTCCCGGAAGACCAAGGCCAGGCTCTGGGGGCTCAGCGGAAGAATGTCCAGCCTTTGTTCCCCATTGTTCCTGGCCAGCTCCTTTGTGGGGCCCCTAACCCAGCTGACTGCCTCCCTTCCTCCCCCGTCCCAGCCTGGCCTCCATGCCAGCCCCAGTCTCAGCCCCAGCCCCAGCCTTCATAGCCTGAAAGAGGAAGGCCTCCTTCACGCCTTCTTCTCCCCTCAAATGCAGAACAAGTCTGATTAAGACAATCAGGGCAAGAGAACACTGTGTTCTCTACAAACTGGGCATTTCCAAGGGGTAAAGAACAGACAGAGTGAAAGTAACAGAGGGTCAGAGCTGGAAGAATAGAAATTGGTGTCAGAAAATAGAGTTTGGTATTGCAGAAGTGGAGGAGCACAAGGGAAGTGATAATTCCATGGGGCGTGCAGGGTATATGCATGCAGGCAGAGCAGAGTAGAATTTATGGGGTCAAGGATCTGTGGGGCCAGCATGATGAAGGGGGTATTCAGATGGAGACTGAAGTCCGCCAAGGATGAGCAAGTATTAGGAAAATTAAATAGTTTTGTCTGGGCTTCAGAGACAAAGCAGAGCAGGCCTTTCACCTTGCCTCTAACCTGCCTGAACACTGCCCTGACTGTGAGCGCCCTAACTGCCCGATGCGAGGGCAAGACTTGTGGCACCATAGACAAGATAGGAGACAAATCTTGAAATTTTTGAGTCCTTGGAGTGGGGGTGGTCAACCAAGCCCCAGGCTTAACAACATTCCAAGTTTTACAAGACAAAACAAACAGCATTAACCAGAAGCCAGAGATGCAATTTGCTCAGATTGATGATGATATCTGTTTGCATCCTGGAATTATAAATGGGAACCCGAAAAAGCAATCTTTAAGTCTCACACACTGAGCAGATGAGCTGCCTAGGACCTTTTCCCAAGTGGGATTCCAGATGTGCCGTGACATGGGACTTCCCAGCACTATTTGAGTCTGGATGTTGGTCAAAACCCAATTTGGTGAAGTATCCTCTGCTGTTTCTATTTCACCTTTCTTTTAATGTTACTATACTGAAAGTAAGCTAGGTAATTCTCTAATAAATATTGGTATTGTTTATTTGTGTATAACAAGTGGTTTATTTTGTTAACATAACCTTTGAACCTGAGACGAAAGTGAAAACTTTCGGCAAAACGACGAGGAAGGATGGATTTACTGCTGCTGCTGCTGCTGCTAAGTCGCTTCAGTCGTGTCTGACTCTGTGAGACCCCATAGAACGGAGTCCACCAGGCTCCATCGTCCCTGGGATTCTCCAGGCATGAACACTGGAGTGGGTTGCCGTTTCCTTCTCCAGTGCATTAAAGTGAAAAGTGAAAGTGAAGTTGCTCAGTTGTGTCCGACTCTTAGCGACCCCCTGGACTGCAGCCCACCAGGCTCCTCCGTCCATGGGATTTTCCAGGCAAGAGTACTGGAGTGGGGTGCCATTGGAGATTTACTGCACATCCAGCCAATTTGGGATTTCCCAGGTCCAGAGCCCCCCAAGCCTGTCTGACTGCGTGACTGCCTGCCCTGCACGAATGCTGCTGTTAGCAGTCCTCTCTGGTCTCTTTGGCTTATACATTGGACTTGGGGAGACTAACCAAGTTGTCTCCTAATGATTTAATGGCAGCTTGATTTGACTCAAATCTCTATACTCTAGAAAGATGGTGTGTTTCTCTTGGGGAAAAGGACAAGTCTCAAAGGAATTCAGATTCATGTCTAGGTGGTCCTCAGGTGGGTAGGAATGGGCAGGTGACTCAGTGCCTGGAGGCTCTGCAGCTGGGGGAGGACTCTCTGCCCCACAGTCACATGATCCCTCCCTAGAGATGCTGTCAACACAGCCTCTTTCCATTCCCAGACTCTGCAGACCCAAGTGCTAAGAACTGATGGGGATTGAAGGGTCCCTTCACTCTGAGCTGTTCCTTTGGATATTAAGGCTTTCTCCTCTCTCAGTTCAAGCATCCAGGGCCCTCAGGGATCCGTGGAGTGAAGGCCAAGGGGACTTCCCAAAAGCAAGGCATGTCTGGATGGCTCTCAGAGGCCGTGATGCTCATTTCCAGCAACCTGCCCCCAACCCCCACGGCATCCTGATTGTCTCATTCCCACACACTAAGGAAGAGCTGACTGTGTGAGTCATGGGAATGACGTTGGTGGATGGGAGCTGCCTCCAGCTATTTCGAGGAGGCTCTGCTTTGGGACCCTGGTGATGTGCTGACCAGTGACCACATTAAACAGTATCTTCCTTACCCCCTGGTCTTAGAGTTTTGTGTTTTTGTAACTCTTTGACTGCTTGTAAGAGGGAAGAAAGAGGAGAGAGATTGTAAGGTGCTCTTTATAAGCACCCTCCAGAGGACATTTCTTCCTACCTCTGGCTCCTGGCTTCTCTGGCTTCTTCTGTGTTTTCTGGAAATGAAGCCAGGGCTCCTGCTGACCAGGCTGGTGGGGTAAATGATACTAATTCAGGTGGGATTGGATGTTGCAGTCTTGGTTCCAGCTCTTACTGGCAGAGGGACCTTGAAAAAGTCATATAACATCTCTGAGCCCCACTTTCATCTGTAAATTTTCTGTATGAGGTTGGAGGACAGCGGTGCTATGAAGACACTAGGTCTGTGTGTAAACCAGCCCTTGAGTGTTCTGGAAATGGTACAGCCCCTCGCTGACCACTAGAACCACAGCCCCCACCACCCAGGACACTCTCTTTGGCCGTGAGATCCTACCCTTTCTGCCTTCTTGTTTTTAGTTTGTTTCCCTCTTTGTGTGAGTTTGGTCCCAATTTCCAAATCTTCCTCTGTTTCAAGATGCCAAAGGTTGGAGGGAAGTTGAGACAAAAGAGAAGACAGGAATGATCTCCTCTTAGCTGAAGGGGAAGTTGCCCAGACATCATTTCACTGGCTGAGCTTCTGTCCCCTCATTCCTGGGCAATTTCAGTGTCCATGTGGAATCATGTCTAATACTCTCAACTCCACAGTTTCTTGACTTCCTTAGCACCAATGTCTGTGAGTCACATCTAGATCACACACTGGAGATTGGACCAAGTGGAGATTTCAAAGGCTGTTGATGTCACTATTTGTCTGCTCGTGTGTCCAGGAAGAAAAAGAGACCAGACCAGTTATTGTACTTTGTGTTCAGCTTGTCAATGCCTAACTCCGCACCCCTACCCCCGCCACCAACCCAGCTAAAGAAACGACCACCAGGAACACACTCGTTGTTAACATGTCGGGATTCTTACTCTTTGCAGCTAAGGGCATTCATATCATGGGGTCCCTCAGTAAGAAGGTGCATCTGTGCTAAGTCAAGTCCGATTCTGTGACCCCAAGGACTGTAGCCCACCAGGCTCCTCTGTCCATGGGATTTCCCAGGCAAGAATATTGGAGTGGGTTGCCGGTTCTTTCTTCAGGGGATCTGCCCAACCCAGAGATTGAACCTGGGACTCCTGCTTGGCAGGCAGATTCTTTACCACTGGGCCACCTTGGAAGCTCTAGTAAGAAGTTGTCAGAACCTATTATAAGATTTGGGTTTTGACTGGGTAATAGGAAGTGGAGCTTTGGTCTAAATTGGTTGCTTTTGGGGATCTAGGACAATTCAATGATTCTTTGCAGCAGAATGTCTTTAATAATTTCCTTACTATGTAGTAAGGAACTTCCCTGGTGGCTCAGACGGTAAAGCATCTGCCTGCAAGGCAGAAGACCTGGGTTCAATCCCTGGGTCAGGAAGATCCCCTGGAGAAAGAAATGGCAACCCACTCCAGTACTCTTGCCTGGGAAATCCCATGGACAGAGGAGCCTGGTAGGCTACAGTCCATGGGGTCGCAAAGAGTCCGACAGGACTGAGCGACTTCACTTTCACTTATTATATCAAATGGTTCTTTTTCTTCCTCTTCTATTATAAACATTACTGCTCTGAATCTTTATTTTGTATGTCCCCCAGTATCATTAAGATTTTCTTTACAGAATACCTAAACCTAGTTGTCGAATTTCTGGGTCTGTCTTAGGGCATACAAATTTCAATTTCAGATGCTAATGACAAATTGTTTTCCAAATCAATTGATTGCCCCAATGTCCTTAAAGTCACATCTTCATAATAGTTGGTGGATTTCTTAGTTTTTGACAATCTAGGATGCAAAATAATGTTTTATTATTGTCTTAATTTGTATTTTCCCGATTAAATAATGAAGCTAAGCATCTTTTCAAGTGTTATCCACCATTTGTGTTTTTCACCTGAAAAGTATTTATTTCTATCTATTGCTCATTTTTCGGAGGCTTATTTTTCTTTTTCTCAATAACTTTCAAGAGTTTTATATAGCCTGGAAAATAATTCTCTGTGAATTAGAGATGTTGAGAGAACAAGTTTGGCCTCATATTTTCTCTTTCTTTATGCTGTAATAAATGTTCTTAATTTTTCATAGATATATTTATTAATATTTGTTTTTATGTTTAGTGCATTTTTTCTATTTTTGAAGAAATTCTTCTCTATACTAAAATAAGGAAATATTCTCCCATTGGTTCTTCTAAACATATTCAAATTTTACTTTTAAGTCTTGGATCTATCATGAATTGATTATTTTTTAGGGCTTGAGGTAGGGATATTTTTTTTTGTTTGTTTTCCAGGTGGTAACCAATTATCCCAGCATGACTTATTGCTTAGTCCCAGTGACCTGCAATTATTCCTTGATCACACATCAAATACCCATATATACATGTATAGCTTGTTTCATTGGTCTATTTGTCTAATTCTGCATGAATCCCATGCTATCTCAGTTACTAGAGGTGTATAATGTTTTGCTATCTGGTAGACTTCACTTTCACTTTTCACTTTCACACATTGGAGAAGGAAATGGCAACCCACTCCAGTATTCTTGCCTGGAGAACCCCAGCGATGGGGGAGCCTGGTGGGCTGCCGTCTATGGGGTCCCACAGAGTCAGACATGACTGAAGTGACTTAGCAGCAGCAGCAGCAGCAGCAGAGTGAATCCTCCCCAGTTACTTTTCAAAGCTGTCTTGTCTAACCTTGCACCTTTAGCTTATCAAGTCCTTGAAAACTTTGTGGAATTTAAACTGAATTGTCAGGAAAAAACTGACATTTTATAACATTAAGTCTTCCTATTCATGAACTTCAGTTTAGTTCAGTGGCTCAGTCGTGTCCGACTCTTTGCGACCTCATGAATCGCAGCACGCCAGGCCTCCCTGTCCATCACCAACTCCTGGAGTTCACTCAAACTCACTTCCATCAAGTCGGTGATGCCATCCAGCCATCTCATCCTCTGTCGTCCCCTTCTCCTCCTGCCCCCAATCCCTCCCAGCATCAGAGTCTTTTCCAATGAGTCAACTCTTCGCATGAGGTGGCCAAATTACTGGAGTTTCAGCTTTAGCATCATTCCTTCCAAAGAACACCCAGGACCGATCTCCTTTAGAATGGACTGGTTGGATCTCCTTGCAGTCCAAGGGACTCAAGAGTCTTCTCCAACACCACAGTTCAAAAGCATCAATTCTTCGGCGCTCAGCTTTCTTCACAGTCCAACTCTCACATCCATACATGACTACTGGAAAAACCATAGCCTTGACTAGATGGACCTGTACACCTGCTAATTTATTTGGTTTTTCTTTATTTTTTAAAATTATTTTAAAAAATATTTATTTATTTATTTTGCTGCATGAGGTCTTAGTTGTGACACACGGATTTGCTGCTGTGGCCCTCAGACCCTCTAGCTGTGGCGCTGGCTTACTGGCTCCACTGCTTGTGGGATCTTAGTTCCCTGACCAGGGATTGAACCTGCATCCCCTGCATTGCGGGCAGGTTCTTAACCACTGGATCATCAGGGAAGTCCCTGCTTGGCTTTTCTTTAATGTCTTTTAATAAAGCTTCACAACTTGCTCTATATAGGTATTGCACATATTTTGTTCAAAGTATTCTTAGCCAAATTGTTAGACCTCCTGTTGAGATTATTAGCAAAGATAGATGCAAGAATCTCTACCAACCTGTATGCTTGTCCCTTTGCAATACTAGTTGTCCCTCCCATAAGGAAGCGGAATCTTTTCCCCAACACCTTGGAGTTAGGCTGACCTTGTGAGTCACTTTGACCAATAGAGTATAGTGGAAGTGATATGTGGAACTTCCAGCTCTAAGCCTCAAAAGGTCTTGCAGATTCTGTTCTTGAAACATTGCCCTGAGACAATCATATGAAGAAGCTCAATTTACCCCCACAGAGTAAAAATGAACTCTTCTAGCTGATGCCTAAACCTGCTAGCCAGCTGTAAGTATAAATCACTGGACTTGTGAGCGAGGCCATCTTAGGCTCCAGCTGCAGTTCAAGATGCCAGAGGATACAGACACATAAATGACGTCACGCGGCACCTGCAAGTGAATTGCCGAGCTGGGTCCAGCCCTACCCGCTGACACAAAGAACTGGGATAGAATAAAGTGGTTATTCTTTTAGGTCATTCCATGTTGGAGTGGCTTGCTACAGAGCCTTAAAGAAATGGGACACTGTGACATTACGTCTAGTAGTTTGTAGATTCCTTTCAAATTTCTATATAGAAAATTTTGTAATCTAAATCAATTTTGGTTTTTAAATTTCTCATCTTTATGCATTTTGGTTTCTTTTTCTTGTTTTACCAGTACAATGTTAAAACCAGGAGTGAATATGAGTGTCTTTGTTTAACCTCTTCATTTTAAAAGGAATATATCTAGTGTTTCACAATTAAGAATGAGGTTTGCTGTTGTTTTTTTTTAGGCATTATTTATCAGGTTTTAGAAGTTTTTTATTTCTAGTTTGGTAATGCTTTTATCATTATTAAGTTCTCCAAATGTTTTCTTCAGGTATCTAGTTTGTCTCCTTTAATCTATTAATGTGGTGGGTATCATTTAGTAACTTTCTAATTTTAAATTATTCTTGCATTCCTGGCATAAATATAGTTTGGTCATGATACATACATTCCTTTTTACACATTCCTAGATTACATTTGTTTAGGGTATTTTGTATGTATGTTTATGAGACTGGCTCATAATTTTTTCTCTCATACTTTCCTTGTCTCATTTTGTTATCAGGGTTTCACCAGTATCATATAATGAGTTAAAGAGTATTCACTCTGTGTTTATTTTCTGGAAGAGTTTGTATAATTTAGAAATTATCTGTTCCTTGAACAACTGGGAGGACCTACTTATAAGAGCATTTGAGCTAATGTTTGCTTTGTAGGAAGATTTTAATTTCTTTTTTCTGATTCAAATTCTGTTGTATATAGGATCCCCAAACTTGTTGATCTTACAAGTGGAAGTTTGTACTCTTTGACCAATATCTCCCATTCCCCTACCCCTCAACCCCTGGTAAATACTACTCTACTTTCTGTTTCTCTGAGTTTGCCTTTTAAAAGTTCTATATAAAAGTAATATTGTACGACGTTCATCTTTCTACGTCTGATGTATTTCACTTAGCATAATGCCTTCAAGGTCCATCCAAGTTGTCAGAAACAGGAAAATTTCCTTCTTTTTCATTGCTGGATAATATTCCAGGGCATGTGTATACCATATTTTCTTTATCCATTTATCCCCTGATGCATGAATATGGAAACCTAGGTGTTTCCATATCTTGGCTATTGTGAAGAAGACTGAAATGAACATGGGGGTGCAGATATCTCTAGACATCTAGATTTCAATTCTTTTGGATATATACCCAGAAGTGGGATTGCTAGATCATATGATAATTCTATTTTTAATTTTTAAAAGAAGTTCCACACATATTTTCAGAGTGGTTGTGCCAATTTGCATTCCCAACAATGGTGCACTGGGGTTCTCCTTTTTCTCCGCTCTCTCGTCAACACTTAGGTCTTCTATTTTTTTTCTTTTGCTGGTAGTCCTTCTCATTGATATGAGGTGATATCTTATTGTGGTTTTGATTTGCATTTCCTAGATGATTAGTACCATAGCTTTTTTCTTTATTTTTTATTAACTAAGTCCATACTTTATTCGGATTTCCTTAGTTTTTACCTAATGTCCTTTTTGTATTCCAGGATCTTATCTAAGATACCACATTACACTTAGTCATCTGTCTCTTTAGGTTCTTCTTGCCTGTGATGGTTTCTTAAGCTTGCTAGTGTTTTGTTGTTGTTTTGTTTTGAGATGATACGAAATTTTTTCTTTAATATTTTAAAACTGAACTGAGTACCACCGTTTCTTTATATAGTCACCTTCTAAAGGACATCTTGGTTGCTTCCAAGTCTTAGCAATCATGAATACAGCTGCTATAAGCATCTGTGTGCAGGTTTTTGTGTGGACATGTTTTCAGCTCATTTGGGTAAATACCAAGGAGTGCACTTGCTTGATGATATGGTAAGAATAGGGCTTTCCTGATGGCTCAGTGGGTAAAGAATTCACCTGCAATGCAGGAGACACCAGAGACACTAGTTCTAACCCTGTGTTTAAAAGATCCCCTGGAGAAGGAAATGGCAACCCACTCCAGTATTCTTGCTTGGGAAATCCCATGGACAGAGGAGCCTGGAGAGCTACAGTCCATGGGGTCACAAAGAGTTGGACACGACTGAGTGACTAAGCACATGGTAAGAATATATTTACTTTTGTTTAAAACTGCCACACTTTTTTCAAAGTGTGTGTACCGTTTTGTATTCCCACCAACAATAAATCAGAATTATTGTTCTGTATCCTTATCACATTTGGTGTTGTCAGTGGTTTGGATTTTGGCCACTCTAATAGTTGTGCAGTGTTGTTTTTTTAAAAATAATTGTTGTTTTAAATTGCATTTCCCTGACGACACATGAGATGGAGCATCTTTTCATGTCTTTACTAGCTATCTGTATACCTTCTTTGGTGAGGTATCTGTTCAGATCTTTTGTCCATTTTTTAATCAGGTTGTCTGTTTTCTTATTGTTGAATTTTAATTTTGTATATTTTGGGTATATTATTGTATGTATTAACTTTGTATATACTGGGTTACAGCATTTTGTTTCTTATATTTCATCAGAGATGTCTTTTGCAAATATTTTCTTCCAGTCTGTGGCTTATCTTCTCGTTTGGTTGACATTATCTTTCAGAAAGCAGGAGTTTTTCATTTTAGTGAATTCCAGCTTATAATCATGTCTTCCATGGATTGTGCCTTTGGTGGTGCATCTTAAGCATTGCTGTATCCAGGGTCATCTAGGTAGGTGTTTTGTTATCTTCTAAGAGGTTATTTATTTATTTATTTTTTGCCACTCCATCCAGCATGCAGGATCTTAGTTCTTCGACCAGGGACTGAAACTTGCAGTGGAAGTGAGAAGTCATAGTCATTGGACTGCCAAAGAGGTCTCTTCTAGGAGTTTCTTTTTTTTTTTCCTCCCCCCTCCTCCCCTCCCTCTTCTAGGAGTTTCAAAGTTTGATGCAGATTTAAGTTTTAAAATTTCTATAATAATTTCTTCTTTAACACATGAGTTATCAAGAAGTGTTCTTTTGTTATCTATGTGATAACAACCCTCCAAAATTTATTCAGATTTATGCCCTAGTCAATGCACATGGTCAATATTTGGAGAACATTTTGTTTATTCTTCAGAAGACTATACATTCTTTAATTGGCATAGATCTTTATATATTTTCAAAACAAACGTGTATTAAACTACGGAAATCTTGCAAATCTTTACTATCTTTTCAAGTCTGTTTTACCAATTGCTAATTGAAGAGATGCTTTGAGATCTTCCACTGCAAAAATAGATTGGTAAATTTCTCTCTGTAACAGTATCAATTTTTACTTCATATATATATATATTTGGCCATGCAGCATGTGGGATCTAGTTCCCTTACCAGGGATCAAACCCAGGCCCCTTGCATTGGAAGAACAGAGTCTTAACCACTGGACCACCAGGGAAGTCTCTTATTTCATATGGTTTGAAATTAATTAATTAGATGTACATAACTCAATTTTAGTGTTTGTTTTTGGTGAAAACAAACCTTTTGATATTATGCAGCTACAAATACTATTGAGGCTTCACTTATAATTCACCAGAGTTTCCCTCTACACTGAAAGCTATTTTGTGTGCATACCTGCAATTCTGTTTGGGGAACATATTGGGATACATGAAAGTCAGGCTGGGAGTACCAGGAATTAAGGTCATAGAAGAAGCCCTAAACTAATGATGGATAGGGATTCACTGGATTGACACCCCAGTTTCCTTGTCTCTCAGTGGGGACTATCCTCAAATCTGTTTTAACGCCATCTCCCAGGGCTCCCAGCAGCATTGAGCTCCACAGTATTAACTGGTTTGATAACATATCCCTTATTGGTTTTGATCTCTTTGCCGATCCATTTCTTTACTCCTCTACTGAAGTCTCCTGAAGTAAACTATTTGCACTCAAATTCAAAGTACCCCATTTATTCCTAATAACAAAGGAGACATCTGTTTAACAGGAGTAAGCCAGGACTGTCTTAGCAAACACGATGTGGGGACATCCTACTATAATGAGACTTTTGGTCCTAAGTCCATTTATCTTTTATTACTAGCTATCCCTGCTTCCTTTGGCTTACTATCTGCCTGGCACATCTTTTTGCAGCACTGCACTTTCAACTTTTCTTTTGGGATGTGTATCATTTAAACAACATTATGACTAGTGAAGTCACTCAGTCGTGTCAGACTCTTTGCGACCCCAAGGACTGTAGCCTACAAGGCTCCTCTGTCCATGGGATTTTCCAGGCAAGAGTACTGGAGTGGGTTGCCATTTCCTTCTCCAGGGGATCTTCCCAAACAGGGATTAAACCCGGGTCTCCTGCGTTGTAAGCAGACGATTTTACCATCTGAGCCACCAGGGAAGTCAACATTATAGCTGGATTAAAAAATGCTGTCCATCAGGTTGCATTTTAACTAATTCAGGCCATTTATAATTTATTTATAATCTATAATTTAGCTGTGTTTCTATCGTCTTATTTTTTTTTTCACTGTCTATTCTCCCATTTTTCTATGCTTCTTTTTTTTTCCTTCTCTTTGCTTTAAAAGAAATTGATTTTGTGTTTGTTTACAATCTATCATTATGGAACTTATACCAATTCTCTTATTTTCTTCTTTTTGCAGTTACTCTGATAATGTTCCCTTGAATACTCAATAAAATCTGAAATTAATATTTTAACCACCTTCTCCTCCAAAAGTAATTTAAAGATTTTGGAATAATTTAATTCTGATAACTCTCTTCCTGATTTACATCCTATTATTTTCCTGTATATTATTTATAAGGTTTTGAAAGCCACAAATAGATATTATTTTCATTTTATAAGATATTATTTAATTTGTCAACATTTTTACTAATTTCTTTGGTCACTATTCTTTCTTCATCTCAAGCCTGTCTTTTGGAATAATTTTCTTTTTTCCTAAGATGTGTCATTAGGAGTTCTTTTGGTGTTGATGGTAAACTGTAGTTTTTGTCCATCTGATAATATATTTTACCCTCATATTTGGAAGACTGCGGTGGTAGGTACAATATTCTAGGTTAATAGCTATTTTTAACCGTCATTTTGAAGATATTGTTCACTTTCTAATGATTTCTTTTATTATTGTCTGAATGTGTAAGACCTTTTTCCCTCTGACAGCCATTAAGATTGCCAACTATAAATTGGCACTTGCCGTCTGCCTCTACAAGGATGCAGTCATGAGCCACTGCGGCTGCTAAACCAACACTCCTCTGAGAGGAGTTCAGGGTGAAGATCAGGAATGAGGCACTCTGTGTTCTGGGAAAAATCTGGCAGAACAGGTCTTCCAATATATATTTTCAGGAGAAGATTTTATGAGCCTCATTCTTTATCTTAAAAAAATTATTTATTTATTTGGCTGGGTCGGGTCTTCGTTGTGGCACAGGGGTCTCTGCAGCTCATGGACTCCCTAGCGGCGGCATGTGGGCTCTAGAGTGTCCAGGATCTGGTAGCTGTGGCTCTAGTTGCTCCACTGCATGTGGGATCTTAGATCCCAGACCAGAGACTGAGCCTCGTCCGCTGCTTTGCAACGTGGATCTTTAACCACTGGACCACTAGGGAAGTCCCTATGAGCCCAATCCTCGCATCTCCTCGTATCTTCTAGAAAAGCATTAAAATCATTAACAGGGACATCTGCTCTTCATGACTAGCAGCAAGCCTCCACCAAAATGTATGCCTGACTGCAGGTATCCCCCCTTCACTAAAATCATATTACACTCACTTTCCCCATTGCCTCTGCAGCATTCTCAGGGCTATCTGAATGCTGTCTCCTAGGCTATAGTCATTTTGCCCCAAATAAAACTTAACTCACAACTCTCACGCTGTACATTTTTTCCCATCAACAAGATTGTCTCTTTTTCTTTGATATACTCTAGTTTTACTACATTTTAGGTAGGTGTGGAAACCTTTACAAGTATCTTGTGTGTTAACCTTCTTGAATGTGTATATTTATGTTTGTCATGAGTTCTACAAAAATTTCAGTCATTACCTGACTCATTTGAAAAGACCCTGATGCTGGGAAACATTGAGGGCAGGAGGAGAAGGGAACAACAGAGGATGAGATAGTGGGATGGTATCACCAACTCAATGGACACGAGTTTGGGTGGACTCCGGCGGTTGGTGATGGACAGGGAGGCCTGGCGTGCTGGGGTTCATGGGGTTGCAAAGAGTCGGACACGACTGAGTGACTAAACTGAACTGAACTGAACTCTCAAAATACTGCCTCTGCTCTATCTCTCTATTCTCCCCTTTGAACTCTTGATGAAATGTTAGACCTTTTCATTCTACATGAAAGAAAAGTGAAAGTGAAGTCGCTCAATCGTGTCTGACTCTTTGTGACCCCATAGACTGCAGCCTGCCAGGATCCTCCATCCATGGAATTTTTCAGACAACAGTACTGGAGTGGGTTGCCATTTCTTTCTCCAGGAGATCTTCCCAACCCAGGGATTGAACCCAGGTCTCCTGCACTGCAGGCAGACGCTTTACTGTCTGAGCCACCAGGGAAGCCCTCGTTCTACATGACCTGAGCCTTAATCTCTTTTTCTCATGTATTTCATTTCCTTGTCTGTCTGTGTCCTATTCTGGATAATTTTTTCAGATAAACTAACTCTCTTCAGCTGTATTTAATGTATTTAACCTCTTTTGTTTACATTTTTATTTTAATAAGTCATATTTTTGTTTATAAAAGTTCTATTTGTTCCTTTTCAAACTTGATCACTTTTGATAGTATCTTGTTGCTTATTCATTTTTTATAACAGTGTCTTTTATTCCTTCAAGCATTTCATGATTATTTTATGTTTTATGTCTGATAATTTCAATATTCGAAGACCTGGGCGGTCTAAATACATTGCTTCTTGCATTTGCTGACTTTCATTCTTGGTGACTTGTTTCCTTCCGTGTTTGATGTCCTTTCCTTGTCAACTCATCTTTGATTGGTCTTAGTCTCTGAACATTTAAGGAGATGGTTTTCTTCAGAGAGGATTTTCGTTTTTATTTTGGGAGCCTGGGATGCTACCAACTGGAGGCCAATACCAACGTAATCCAGGAGTCTCAGGTTCAGCTCCCGCACTTGGCCACTGGCACGAGTCTGGTCTTTGTCAGTGCTAATATAAATGTGTGCTGTGCTTAGTGGCTCAGTTGTGTCTGACTCTTTGTGACCACATGGACTGTAGCCTGCCAGGCTCCTCTGTCCATGGAATTCTCCAGGCAAGAATACTGGAATGGGTTGCCGTGCCCTCCTCTAGGGGATCTTCCCAACCCAGGGATTGAACCCAGGTCTCCGGCATTGTAGGTGGATTCTTTACCATCTGAGCCACCAGGGAAGCCCAGTTGAAACATTTGCCCTTGGTTGATCCACATTTTATGAGTGCTAAGAAGTAAGGATTCTACTTACTAAGCATTTTTTACATGCTGCTCCTGTCTGGAATATGTGTCCTTCCATCCTTTTCTTTCCTCCACCCGATTAACCTGTCTTTCTAAGACTAAGTTCAGGCTTGTTCTCCTCCAAGATACCTTTGCTGAACACCCCTAATCTGGGTTAGATGCTGCTTTTACATGCTTCTAGAGCACGTTGTATATACTTCTATCGTTGCATTTTCCACACTGTATTATGCTAATCTGTTTATTATCTGTGTTCCTTCATGAGACTGTCTCTTTGGTATGTCATGGCATAGTAACACTGTCTCCCAGCTTCTAGCACACTTCATGGTCCATGAAGACATGTTTACTGAATAAAAGAAAGAACATCAGAATGAATGAATGAGTGTGTGATGATTTTGGAATCAACAATTTGGGATTTCCAGAGAAGGTGAAGGATGATGAAGGAAGATGAGAAGAAAAGAGAAAAGGGAAACGACTGGTATTTTTAGGCAATTTGTTTGTTCTCCTTGATTAAGTGAAACAAAGTTTTCACTTCATTTCATCAAAAGTTTATTGAGCATCCAGAATGTGCTAGGCACTCTGCTAGATGCCAGTAATACAAAGATGAAGATCAAAACAAAACAAAAACAAAACCACTTCCTTGCTCCACCCCCTCCCCCCAATTAAGGCAGATTTGACTTGAGCCTGGGAAGCCAGCCCCTCAGGGATGCAGCATTGGGGATTAGAGTACAGTTTGCCCTAATCTCACCTTAATCTTCACCCTTGCCTCTCCAGGTTGACTGGGATGTACCTGTCTGAGACCGCATCTTGCATCTTCCACCTGCCTGAGCAACTTGGGTGGGGGTGTGTGGGTGTTCCCCGCCCCGCCCCTGCCCCACATGCATCATCTCCTAGATCAGGTACCTGGGGAAGTGAGGGGAGCAGTTTTGGGGTGAGGAAGCAGAGCTGCAAAGGCACACCTGCGCAGATGAGCCTGGAGAAATGCATCGGGGCAGGGAGCTGCGAGGACCACGACCTGCAAGTTATGGGGGGGAGTCAACTAGAAATGCTGCTGCCCTTGGGCTGGGACAAAACTTGTTCCATGTGGAGTGGTGGGGAATTGGGACCTCGGGAGGGAGTTCCTCTGTGGGATGGTGCAGGGTCCGAGCTGGAGCTCAGGAAGCTGAGGAGAGACCAGAGATGCACTAGAGGCATCAGGGAAGACAGGTCAGCACACACAGAGGGCTTTTTTCTTTTGCATCATTTTAATCGCCCTCTCTCTTCACAAGGTAGATGACTGTCTTTCCTCCAAACTGTGCAAGAAGTGGTGGCAGCACGGGCATGGCCTAGCTACACAGTGGACCAATCTCTCCATACTCTGCAGGTTTGTGTAATTAGGGCGCTTGCCCTGGCCTGTCTCCTGGGCCCTGCACACCTGGGAGCAAGGCAGGTGAGAGGCCGGAGACCAAGGGTTCCATACGGCCTCTAAGACGCAGTGGTGGGCGGGGAGATCAATGAGCGTCTTCCTCCTTCCACTATTTCTGGGGAGAGTCGAACTTCATCTTCTTAAACCTACAGGAAGCTCGACAACCTTTCCCAGGGACAGTGATTGTTTGAAAGGCTTATTTCATGCAAAGCCAGGGAGAACCAGTAGATAGGAGGGGTCAAAAGACAGATCCTCACTTGATTTAGCTTTCTGGGTCTGGGAATGAGTGAGGAGCCCCTTCTCTAGGGACTAGAGATGAAAAGAATGCTGGGCACGCTGCTGAGGGGGCCTTTGGGAGGAAGCCAAGCCTGGGAGGCTTGAATCCTTTGCTCTGGCTAGACCCGGGTTGTGGGGGGGAGAGTGGCAAAGAAATACCCTTGAACTCCTCCCTGGCCAACTGGTAGGTACCCAGGTCCCAGATGCCTGAGAAGGGTGCCCCAAGGTCCTGTCTTCACAGTGAATTTCTGGGCTCCCCCTTAGTTCAGGACAGTTGTACCTTTGAGGCAAGTGGCCTCTCTAATCTGGGTTTGCCGAGAAAGTTCCCCAGGAACCAGGAGTTCGTTCCTGGAGAGCAAGGGGAGAGGGTGGGTGGGAAGCATAAATGCGCCCTAGGAAGGACACAGGATAGTCATTGGGGTTAGGTTACTGATGTTAGTTTCCATAAGCCTCTCCGGGGATTGGGCCGTAAATTTAATAATCTATGTGGTCCTAAGAGGGCACAACCCACACCCACTGATAACACAGCCAGTGATCAGGGAGCAAACGCACCCCGATTTCACAATCCGGTCCACCCTCCGCCATTCCCGCCTCGTCCCCGGACTCCGCAGGCTCACAGTGGTCCCCGCGCCCTATCCTCTCGCCCGGCGGGACCTCTCCTAATCCCTCGCCCCTCGCGGGCCGCAGTCCCGCTGCCCCGCCCTCCCCTGGACGCGGGCCTCGGTGTGCGGGCGCCTCCGGAGGACGCAAGGAGGCTCAAGCGCTGATCTCCACCGGCCCCGCCTCGTCTTGCTCGCGGATCAGGTGCACGCCCGCAGTCCGCAGTGTGCGCGAGGCGCTGCGCGAGCGGCCAGGCGAGCCGGGGGCCCGGGGCGGCGACGAGTGCGTCCGGCCGGTGGCGGGGGAGCGCGCTGGGGAGCGCGGGTAGCGACGGGCGGAGCGAATGGGTAGCCCGGGCGACCGACCCGGCACGGCCGGGGACACGGAGTACCCCGGCGGGCCGGGCTCCGCCGCGCTCCGAGGCTCTGAGGCGGGGTTCTCCTCCGGCTCCGGGGAGTCCTGCAAGGACAGTTGCCAGGAGGGGTCAGGGGACAGCTGGCCAGGGCTGGGAGCACGCCCGGTGTTCCAGGGCCCTAGGAATACCGAGGTGAAAGAGACACAGTCCCCTTCACACTCTCATCTCCCGGAAGGCTGAAGACCTAGGTCTGGTTTCTCTTGCAACATAGGGCACAAAGCAGTGGTTTTTCCAGTAGTCATGTATGGTTGCGAGAGTTGGACTATAAAGAAAGCTGAGCGCTGAAGAATTGATGCTTTTGAATTGTGGTGTTGGAGAAGACTCTTGAGAGTCCCTTGGACTGCAAGGAGAGCCAACCAGTCCATCCTAAAGGAAATCAGTCCTGAATATTCATTGGAAGAACTGATGCTGAAGCTGAAACTCCAGTACTTTGGCCACCTGATGCAAAGAATTGACTCATTGGGAAAGACCCTGATGCTGGGAAAGATTGAAGGCAGGAGGAGAAGGGGATGCCAGAGGATGAGATGGTTGGATGGCATCATCAACTCGATGGACATGAGACTGAGCAAGCTCCAGGAGTTGGTGATGGCCAGGGAAGCCTGGCGTGCTGCAGTCCATGGGGTTGCAAAGAGTCAGGCATGACTGAGTGACTGAACTGAACTGAAGGACACTTAGCATGGTGCCTGGCACATAATAGGTGCTCATTAAATGTTGAAATGCATTAAACTGAGGGGTTTGACCACTTATTTTCTGCCTTCCACCTGGCTTGGACAGTGTGGGACAGAGTTGGTTGTTGAATAGCTGGAAAGTCACCCAAAGCCCATGTCCAGAGATCTGGGTACTGCCACCAATTGGAGAAGGAAATGGTAACCCACTCCAGTATTCTTGCCTGGAGAATTTCTTGGACAGAGGAGCCTGGCAGGCTACAGTCCATAAAGTTGCAAAGAACACAACTGAGCAACTAACACACAGACAGACACTGCCACCGATTCACTTGTTTGATTCTGAACAAGTCATTTTACCCCTGTCATTTTACCCTGTTTTATTAGACGAAAATAATAAAATAGGGTAAAATGATTTTTACCCTATTTTTCTTATCTCTAAGGTGGGGATGACAGAAATATTTCTCAGGGTTATTCTGAGTCCTAGAAAGGGATGTCAGCATAGCGGGGCTACGGTAGCACCAGAACGTGACAGGGACTGATGGGGTGTTCGTGGGGCACTTAGCCCGGAGCTGCTTACCTTGTCTTTCAGGATGTAGAGTGCCATGGGGTTCTTCCGTTCCTGCTCTCCGCTTCGGGGGAGGGTGTCTGCTGCACGGGGCAAAGAAGGGGGCGGCTGGCGCAGGTCCAGAACCCTCTCCACCAGCCAGCAACTATACTCCTTGCTTCCCAGCGGCCAGTCAGGGTCCCGCCACAACCTCTACCAAAGGATCCGTCATCCCCGGGGTCCTACCTTGGCTGCTCCTCTCCCTGCTCTGCAGTCTTCGTGCAGTTGGTGGAGGAAGGGGCCCTGCAGAGCTGGCTTCCTTGTCGCCCAGATCTGCCTTTTCCCAGCAGCCCACTGCTCTGAGTGACGATGGGATGGGTGAGTGGGCGGCTGGGAGCTCACCTTCTGGTTTCAGGCGGTCATCACTCTGATCCATATACTCCATGGAGTTTTGCTTCTCCAGCTTCCTCTTCTTCCTGCAAATCAACCCAGCACCTGGTGAACACAGCTGCTGAGTGTGAGCAGAAGTTCTGGGCGTGGGGACACAGTGGGGCAGTATCTGATGGCCATAAATGAGGCTGTGTAATAGGAAGACGGGCTGGGTGTGGTGGGATGGGGTATATCCCATCTAGGTTTGCAGCCTGAGTCTGGCCCTGGCAAGTCATTTAACTCATCTGAGTCCCGAGTCAGTATCTGTAAACTGCAGAGAATCACACTAAGATAATCACACTGAAAGGTAGTGTGCTAACCACAAACACAGTGCCTGGCTCACAGAAGGTGAAGTGCAAGTGAAACCATTATTAACAATGCTGGGATTGTTGGGGTTTTGAGCACAGGATGTAATTCCATATACAATGCATGCAATGGTAAAATGGATCTTTTGGGAAGAGCTTTGGCCTGGGAGGAAAGGCATTTAAAGAGACTAAGAGGAGGGGACTTCCTTGGTGGTCTGATGGTTAAGACTTTGCCTTCGAATGCAGAGGGTGTAGGTTTGATCCCTGCTCGGAGAGCTAAGATCCCACATGCCTTACAGCCAAAAAACCAAAACATAAAACAGAAGCAATATTGTAACAAGGTCAAAAAAGACTTTAAAAATGGTTCACATTAAAAAAAAAAGGTTTTTGTTTTTGTTTTTAAATAAATAAAGAGACCAAGAGGAGCTTAGTGGTGGTCCAGTGAATGGTTAAGAATCCGCCTTGCAATGCAGGGGACACGAATTCAAACCCTGGTCTGGGAAGATCCCACATGCCTTGGGGCAACTAAGCCCGTGTGCCACAACTACTGAGTCAATGTGCTGCAACTACCGAAGCCCCTGCACCCTAGAGCCCATGCTCTGCAACCAGAGAAGCCACCACAAAGAGAAGCCCACCCACTGAAACTGGAGAGTATCCCCCGACTCACTGCAACTAGGGAAAGCCCATGTGCAGCAATGAAGACCCAGCACAGCCAAAAATAAATAATTTTAAAAAAGAGAGAGAGAGACTAAGGAAAGAACGGAGCTCGGGGCTGGGGTGGGTGGAAGGATTCGGATACTCAGGGAGGGGGGACCTTGGAGAGTTACCCAGACTTTTTGGAGGGTTTCCAGCAGGCGCAGACAGTCACCAAGGTCACAAGGAGGAAGATGCCTCCTGTGGACAAGATGATGTAGAGGGAGCTTCTTCCTAGGGAGAGAGGGAGGCAGAGAGGTGGGAGAGACTTCAAGGTGAGCAGTGGGTGTGGGGAGAGAGCTCCCTGGGGCCGAAAGAAGACAAAAGGAGCCCCAGGCAGCAGGGCTGGCCAGTGGTGGACTTTCCCTGGAGCTCACTCCCACCAATGGCTGTCCTCCAGGGAGACCTGGCCCAGTCCGCCTCTCTCCCACTCCAGTGGCACTCTGTCTGGGATGTCCTCAGCCTCTCGTGGGCACCTGCCTCTCAGGGTTGTGAGTCCCAAGGGAGGGTGGCGGGAGACTCACGGTACACGGTGATCTTGACGGGCGGGCTGCGGCCCTGGCTGATGGGGTTTTCCACCACACAGCTGTACAGGTCGTCATCCTCCATGAGCACGCGCGTGATGGTGAGCACCTTTTGGTCTGGAGACAGGAGCATCCGAGAGTCGTTGAGGAGGGGCTTGCCGTCCTTCAGCCAGGTGTAGCTGGGTTTGGTGCCGTTCTCGTGTGAGCAGTTCAGGGTGAAGGCCTCGCTGAGCTCCAGCACCGTGGTTGATGCTACTAACACCTGCGGCCTTGAAATGGGCACTGAGCCCGGGGGTGGGGGAACCTGTGAGCCAGGGGCCAAAAAGCATCTCCCCTCCCCTTAACTGCCCACCTTCCAGCTGATCTGTGGTCTTCAGAGGTCTCAGTATAGCTCTTTACCACCACCCACCCACCCACCTATACATCCATCCATCCATTTATTCATTTATTTACCCACTATTTATTGAGGACCTAATTGAGCACAGGGGGTACAATGCAGAACAAGACAGCCATGGTCCCTGCCCTTCTGGACCTTCCCTTCCTTTCTTCCCAAATACCTTTCTGAGATGTCTTAAGCTGATCAGCCTGGAAAATATTTTCAATGGGCTAAGTTCAGGTCTGTGCATTCTAAGTTGCTAAGTTGTGTCCGACTCCTTGCAACCCCATGGACTCTAGCCTGCCAGGCTCCTCTCTCCGTGGGATTCTCCAGGCAAGAGTACTGGAGTGGGTTGCCATTTCCTTCTCCAAGAGATCTTCCTGACCCAGGGATTGAACCCAGGTTTCCTGAGGCTCCTGCATTGCAGGTGGATCCTTTACTGCTGAGACACAGGGGAAGCCCCAAATAGGTTCCGATATTGACTCTCACTTACTAGTTGAGTAGAGTTGGTCAAATTATTCAACCTCATTGTGCCTCAGTTTTCTCATCTCTTGAAACAGGGCCAATGATGTTAACTATCCCTAGATTATTATAAGCATTAAATGAGTCAATATAGGCAAAAACTTACAATCATTTCTGGCTCATAGTAACCACATGTTAGCTGTGGTCTATCTGCCAGTCTCTAAGGTCCAGTTGGCTCACTCTCTGCTCCCCAGTGGCTCTTGTATGGGTTTTCCTGGGTCTAGCTAGGGTACTGGGTGGACCTTGCCCCCCACCCCAGCTGCTGGTACCCCCGCTCCTTCCCTGCCCGAGACCTTACCATCTACAGTGAGGTTGATGGTCTTCTCCCCGGTGAAAGTGTCATCGGTGATGGAAATCTCGACCTCGTAGGTGCCCTCGTCGGCCAGTTGCAGGTCGCTGAGAAGCAGGGAGCCGTTTTCGAAGAGGCGGATGCGGTCTCGATAGTCAGGCCGCAGGGTGCCAATGACCTCTGTGCCGATGGACTGAACCACGGTCACTGGCTTGTCCCGTTTCAGCTGCCACTTGACCACGGGCTTGTCACTGCTGGTGCTGCTATACTGCACGGAGAGCAGGGCGGCCTTCCCCACCGTGCCATGGATCAGGCGCACCGGGCTGGTGATGTTCACGCCTTCCAGGGGCTCTGTGAACAGAAGCCCACAGAGAGAGGGCAATGTCAGGCCCTGGCTTCTTACTCCACTCTCATTTCTGAGTCCTCTGGTCTCTCCATGCCTCACCACTCTGGGCTCTTCACTTCCTAACAGTTCTTCCTTTTTCCAAGCCAAAAGGCAATGAAACTAAAATGTTAGTTGTGCAGATCGAAGCAAATTTAATTTACTAAACATATCCAACCCACTTTGGGAACAAGTGCTTTGTTACGTAGTGAGCTCCTCGTCTTTAGAAGTAATCAAGGAAAGGCCAATTGAATGTTCATTCCCCTCCCCGTGCTTTCGTTTTCTCCTCTGAATAATGAGGTATCCCATGGACAGAGGAGCCTGGTGGGCTGCAGTCCATGGGGTCGCTAAGAGTTGGGCACAACTGAGTGACTTCACTTTCACTTTTCACTTTCATGCATTGGAGAAGGAAATGGCAACCCACTCCAGTATTCTTGCCTGGAGAATCCCAGGGACAGAGGAGCCTAGTGGGCTGCCGTCTATGGGGTCACACAGAGTCGGACACGACTGAAGCGACTTAGCAGCAGCAGCAGTAGCAGGACCAGATAATCTGCAACCTGACATTTCAATCCTGACATTCTATCATCATCTGTCAAGAATGTTGTAATAAAAAAAACCTTAGGTGTAGAAGACACTATTGCAATGATGAAAGCCACCATATTCATGACTTTATATACTTGTCATTGAGGGGAGTCTCAACAGTGGGGGGAGTTAGAATGGACAAAACCAAGTATTTTCAAATTTTCTTATTAAAGGTATTTTTGTTCCCACAAAACCCTATATAAATTGAAAAGGAATGAAATTTAGTTCTAGCTCACTTGATTTAGTCAAAGAGGTGGTGGGGACCTGAGTCCTGTCCTTTCCAGGATCTCGGGGTGCTGCTAGTGAATCTTCTATGGCTCTGTGCATCAGACTGAAATCTGATTGACCTCATGATCCTTAAGATTCCTCCAGCTCGTGGTTTCTGGGATTATATAGATGGGATTTCCTGCCTAGCAGGTGCTAGGTCCCAGGCTTGGTTTGACTTAGAGACACAAGCTTTCATACTTCCCTGAACAGGCAAACAGGGTTTGGTGTAGGTGACTTGAAGTGGCTCTGAAAAAAATCAGTGAGCTTCACTAAGGGCCAGGATGGGAACATCTACTCCCCTTCTCAGGACCCAGTCTGAAGCAGTGGGGTCAGCACATGAGGGTGATGTATGCAGAGCCACCCTGGGGTTTAGCAACCCCAAGCTCCTTGGTTCTCATTTCTTCTTTCCAGGAGGCTGGTCTATGACAGTCCCAGCCCCAAGGAAAAGTGGAATGGATTCCCCTCCCTGCTTCTCTCTTCTTGGACTCTCCCTTGAGTTTCCCCTGTGTCTACTCTGTCTTATCACATATAAGGTCCTGGTAGTGCTTTGGGGATGTCTTGCTCCCTTCAAGTTTGCTCTTTCTACCAATTTGTTTATTTATTTTTGCTGCATCATGCAACATGTGGGATCTTAGTTCCCTGACCAGGGATCGAACCAGGGTCCGCTGCAGTGGAAGCACGGAGTCCCAACCCTGAACTGCCAGGGAAGTCCCTCTTTCTACCAGTGTAAATTTGGTCCTTCTGGGGACTTCCCTGGTGGTCCAGGGGCTAAGATCTCCCACTCCCAATGCAGGAGGCCTGGGTTCCAGCCCTGGTCGAGGAACTAGATCCTGCCTGCCAACTAAGATCTGGCACAGTGAAATAAATAAATATTTAAAAAACAAAAAATAAACTTGATTCTTCTGGATAAAACCATTGGAGAAGTTACTGCATGTGGATCACCCTGGGCCTCACCCTCCTCTTGGTGGGTGCCTTCCCCGTGTCTGTGCACGAGTCGTGCCCCTGAGTCATAGGGGTGTATGTAGGCATGTTCAGAAGTGGAGGGAGCAGTCTTTCCCAGAAGCTGACAAAGAGCATTTTCTGCTGAGCAAACACTGTTTCCCAAAATCTAGCCAAGATTGGAGTTGGTTTTAAGGACAGGGTCCCACAACTTTCAAGGGACACGGAGAACTAGGACAGGAGCCAAGGAAGGACATAGAAGCGAGGAAATGGCTAATGGTGCAAATAAAAGGAACTAAAACTCTTCAACCTTGAGGAACGATTAACTTAATCATCGTCCTCAAGTCTCGAAAGCATCGTTAGGTAGAAAAGTCTCCGTTCCCGCTGGAGGCTGAACAGAAGGAAATTGACCTCGCTGCAAGATGTCCCTGCCAACTGAAATGGTCACACTGGATCAGGGAGGTGGCCCTCGTCAACTAGGATTTAAACTACTGTGACATCAAACAATGTCAAGCTTTAATGTATAAGAATGTACCTGCCAAAAGCCTTGGGGACCCTTAATAGCCACTTTCTTAAACCATCATCTGTTCATTTTTATGTGCCCTTTTTGGTGGGCAAAGGTTTTCTATTACCAGTATTTGCCTTAAATTTACCTTTTAAACATATCAGTGAGAGGGGTTGCCCTGGTGGTCCAGTGGCTAGGACTCCTCTCTCCCAATACAGGGGGCCTGGCTTTGATCCCTGGGTCAGGAAGATCGCCTGGAGGAAGGCATGGTAACCCACTCCAGTATCCTTGCCTGGAGAATCCCATGGACAAAGGAGCCTGGCGGGCTACAGTTGCAAAGAGTCAGACATGACTTAGCGACTAAGCACAGCACAGGGAACTAGGTCCCACGCCACAGCTAAGAGTTTGCATGCAATGAAGAGTTCGCATGTCACAGCTAAGAGTTTGCAGGTGGCAACTAAAGATTTCATGTGCAGCCAAATGTTGTTCAGTCACCAAGTTGTGTCGGACTCTTTGTGACCCCATGGACTGCTGCAAGCCAGTCTGTGTCCTTCCCTGCCCTTCACTATCTCCCAGAGTTTACTCAGACTCATGTCCATTGAATCAGTGATGCTGTCTAACCATCTCAAAAGCATTCATGAGATACTGTGAAACATATTACACATAACCCACACACTCCGATACCCCGGACTGCAGGTATGTCCCTTTTTAACTGAAAGGCTTTTTGTTTTGTTTGGATCTGTCTCTATAGGAAGTCCCTCCTTCCCTTGGGCTAGCATAGATACCCTTATTTGGGCTTTCTCCAACTCTATTATTTCTTTTTTGAGGTGTGGTGACCAGAACTGCATACAATAACCCAAAGGCAGCACACAGCATGGTTTTCTTTTTCTTTTTGGCTGCACTCCACAGTAAGTGGGGCCTTAGTTCCCCAGCCAGGAACTGAATCCACATCCCCTGCATTGGAAGGCAGAGTCTTAACCAGCGGACTGCTGGGGAAAGTCCCATATGCCATAGTTTTCTAAAGCAAAAAATATTACTTTCTGCTCTTCATTTTTATTTTTATTATTCTGAATGAATTAATAATAATGAATATTAAATGCTCTGAGAAAATAGCACCCCTCCTCTGGCCCTATTGTAGAGGAGCTTCACTGTTGGGGTGACTGTGTTAAGAGTTTTCTCTTGTTACTACGTTGAGGCCTACAAGAGTGTGAACTCATTTTAAGTGTCAATCACTCAGGAATATAAGGCAAAATCAGGACACAGAAATTGTGAAGAAGGCCCTTGGGATCCAGGAAGAGAAGGGTAGCTTTCTTCCTACCCTGTAAAGAAAGCAAATGTTCAGTAACGTGTATCTAGCTAATAAGTATAAAGATAGCACACAGAGATACACTGTGCTTTGGATAGGAGTAATCATTAATGTTAAGCTGTCAATTCTCCAAAGCTGGCTTATAAATTTAATACAATACTGATCAAAATCTCAAGAGATTTATCCTTGGCACTACAATAGACAAGTGTTATCAACAGAACAGAATGAAGAGTCCAAAAACAGACTTAAACATGATAGCCTGACTTTTTATTTTTGGTGTGAGGGTTGTGGGATCTTAGTTCCCCAACCGGAGACTGAACCCATGATACCTGCAGTGGAAACCTGGAGTCCTAACCACTGAACCACAGGTGACATGCAGTCAGGTACAGAAAGGATTTTTTTAAATAGATAGTGCTGGGCCACGTTGGAATAAAAATGAATTTTGGTCCTTACCTCACATCTCACACAAATACCAATTCTAGGTAGATTGTAGATCTAAATGTGAAAGGTAAAACAAGGTTTTAAAAAGAAAACATAGGAGAATATCTTTGTGACTTGAGGACACAAAGGTGGTACCCGTAAAAGATGAAAATGATACAGTGGACAATAAAATCACGAGCTTCTGTTCATCAGGAGACACCATTAAGAGAGTGAAAGGCAAGCCGTACAGTGGGAGATGGCCTTCCCAGGTGGCGCTAGCTGTAAAGAATCTGCCCGCCAGTGCAGGAGACAAAAGAGATATGGGTTTGATCCTTGGGTCGGGAAGATCCCCTGGAGGAGGGTATAGCAACCCAGTTCAGTGTTCTTGCCTGGAGAATCCCATGGACAGAGGAGATTGGTGGGCTACAGTCCATAGGGTCGCACAGAGTTGACATGACTGAAGCGATTTGGCACACACACACACGCACAGTGGGAGATAGTTGTAATACATATCTCCTATAAGTGACTCATATCTGACATATCTATTTTAAACTCCTACAAATTACCACTTTAAAAAAAAATCCAGGAAACTCAAAAGAAAATAGGCAAAAGATTTGGATCAGGTATTTCACATAAAAGGATTTTCAAATAGCTAATAAGTATATGAAAAAGACACAACTGCATTCATCACCATAGATTTGCAATTTAAAACCATAATTTAATGCCACCTCATACTAGGATGCCTAAAATGAAAAAAGAGAAGATTCAGTTATTGGTGAATATATGGAACGAACATCTGGGACTCTCAGTCAGGGCTGGTGGGAATGTAGCTTGATACAACCACTTCTAAAAACTCTGGCTATATCTACTAAGCCTAAGCGCATATATATAACTTGACAAATTCTACTCCTGGGTATATCTGTTCATCAAAAGACATCTACTAGAATGTTTTTAACAACTCTGTTCATAAAGGCCCAAACTGTTAACAACCAAAGTGTCTATCAAAATTGAATAGGTAAACAAATTTTGGTATATTTATATGATGGAATACTATATAGCACTGAGATCAAACAAGTTACAATTTCAACAACAACATGCATGAATCTTACAAATTTGGTGTTCTGTGAAAGAAACCAGGCTTAAAAGAATGCATAGATATAATTCCACTTTTATGAAGTTCAAAGACACACAAAATTAATCTGTATTAGAAATTAGTACACCACTGTGACCCTGGGGGGGAGGCAATAATAACAATATAGTGTGGAGGTACTATATCGCTTCTCAGTACTGAAATATTCTTTTCCATGACCTTGGGGGATAATTAAATGGATTTATTCACTTTTTAAAGGTTCCATAAAACTGTATCCTTATGCAAAATTGCATGTTCCTGTATATAATTTTCAATTGCAATTTTAAAAAAATACAGCACCTACAATATGGAAGGTGATCTTAGAACTCAGAGGGTGGAACCTAGCGAAGGGACTTCTTCCTAATGGGAGTGTAGAGGACAGACTGGCTCTAGGATCCCAGAGAGTAACATCTTGCACATCAGATTATCTAGATGTATGGCATGTTGTGTTTATGATTGTAAATTAGTATCCTAGCCTCTAGAAAAGCTGTGTTTGAATGTTCCAGGAATAGGGCTGTGATGGATTTAGGGAAGCCTCTTTAGCTCATATTAGGTCAGAGCACCAAGGACTAAGTGCTACTTGTCTGAGGCAAGTAAGGTGGCTGCTGCCACACGGGAGTATTGTTGCTGTTCAGTCGCTCAGTCTTGTCAGACTCTCTGCGACCCCATGGTCTGCAGCAGGCCAGGCTTCCCTGTCCATCACCAACTCTTGGAGCTTGCTCAAACTCATGTCCACTGAATTGATGATGCTGTCCAACCATCCCATCCTCTGTTGCCCCCCTTATCCTGCTCTCGATTTTTCCCAGCATCAGGGTCTTTTCCAATGAGTTGGCTCTTTGCATCAGGCAAAGTATCGGAGTTTCAACTTCAGCATCAGTCCTTCCTATGAATATTTAGGATTGATTTCCTTAATGGCAAGGGATTAAGGCAGATCTCTGGGAGCCAGAGTCATATGGTCTAGGCCACCCTTTTAGTGCCAGCCTTAAAGCTATATCTCCCAGCCTCCCTTGCAGTTAATTATGGCTGTGTCACTACTGATTTCTACCCAATAGTACTAGTAAAAGTGGTAGATTCCACTTATAGGCTGGTGTACTCCTTCCTTTTTTTTCCCTCCTTAATCCTCTACCTAAAAGAAACAGATAAATCTCAGGCTGACCATTGGAAACACATGTGAAAGTTGATAGCGCTCCATGAGCTTGGTCTATGGAAAACCTCATGGAGCAGTCTTTGTTCATATCAGGCCTTGCTTGAAACGGTACTGACTACTCCAGGGTTAATGCCAGGAGAACTTAAATGTTGGAATTTATTTGTCACAGAAGCTGACATTTTCCTAATAGATTGAGGATGGCGGAAATTCCTCATAGAATCTCAGCCTTTATTGCTTTTGAATCCACAGCAGTCCAATGGCCTGACCCCACACTTACCTCTTACCTATCTTAGTTTGTAACTAATATTAGCATAGTTTATATTTAGAATTTTTTGTTATACTTTTTTTTTTTGACCATGCAGCATGTGGGATTTTAGTTCATGGACCTGGGATTGAACCTGTGCCCCCTGCAGCAGAAGCACGGAGTCTTAACCATTGAACCACCAGGGAAGCCCCTTGTTAAATAATACTCAGTTCCATTGTCTCTCACAGAAGTTCCTTTTGTTTCTACCTAATCACAGTGACTGACAAGATCCTTCCATAATTTTTTCTTTACCATATATGACCTGAAAGAGCTTAGGGACACCCCTGATTTCTACATGTCATTGTACATTTCCTAGTCCCGGTTCGCTGCCTCCATACCGCTAGCTCTCATTTCCTCCATTCATTGTAATTTCCACTGACACTGCTGTCACTAAGACTAATGGTAACTTCTTAATGGCCACATCAGATGGGCTCTTTTAGGTCCTTATTACACCAGGTTCCTTGATACCTTTGATGTCGACTCTCTGAGAATATCCCAGCTCCCTTCACTTTCTGGACACCACAGTCTTCAAGATCTCCCTCTGTCTCTCTGATTGTTATGCACCTCCTCAATGGGCTTTTGTTCTCTGTTTTCCTCTGCAAATCTTGGGATTCCTCAGATTCACACAGACTTAGAGAATGAACTTATGCTTGCTGGGGGGAAGGGATAGTTAGGGAGTTTGATTGACATGTACACACTGCTATATTCAAAATGGGTAACCAACAAGGATCTACTGCATAGCACAGGAAATTCTGCTCAATGATATGTGGTAGCCTGGACGGAAGGGGAGTTTGTGGGAGAATGGATACATGTATATGTATGGCTGAATCCCTTCACTGAAAGTTATCACAACATTGTTAACTGGGTATACTCCAACACAAAAAGGTAAAAAATTTTAAAAAGTTTTCATTGGTTTTAAAAAAAGTCTTGGGGTTCCTCAGTGTTCCATTTTCAGCTCATTTATTTCTTTATTCTCACTGTTTTAAGTCTCACCTCTTAGCTGACAGCTTCCAAATACCTCTTCCTAACCCTCCAGTTTTAGGTTCAACATTTCCCCACAAATGTCTTACAGCCATTTCAACCTCAACATGAGTAACACTAATCATTATATCTCCCAATCTTGCCCCATTTTTTAACTTAATGTTTCACACAGAAACCCTACCTCCTTCCCTAGATTCTTTAACTTCCTATCAATTACTAGGTCCTGATTTTCCCTCCAAAATATTATCTCAATATCCTTCCCTCCCTCCCTCTTTATTCTAATTCCAGCCTGGTTCATTTCTCTCCTGAACTATTGCAGTAGCCTCGTTATGGGTTGACTTGTGCCCCCTATAATTTATGTCTTGAAGTCCTAATCCCAAGTATTTCAGTGTGTGTGTGCTCAGTCACTTCAAATGTGTCTGACTCTTTGCGACCCTGTGGACTGTAGCCTGCCAGGCTCCTCTGTCCATGGGATTCTTCAGGCAAGAATACCGGAGTGGGTTGCCATTTTCTGCTCCAGGGGATCTTCCTGACTCAGGGATCAAACCAACATCTCTTATGTCTTCTGCATTGGCAAGTGAATTCTTTACCACTGAGCCACTTGGGAAGCCCTATCTCAGAATGTGACCTTATTTGGCACTGGGGTCATTGTCAAGGTAACAAGCTAATACTGGAGGGAGTGGGCCCCCAATCTAAGATGAAAGCGAAAGTTGTGTCTGACTCTTTGCGACCCCATGGACTGTAGTTCATCAGGCTCCTCTGTCAATGGAATTTTCCAGGCAAGAATACTGGAGTGGAAGGCCATTTCCTTCTCTAAGAGATCTTCCCGACCCAGGGATTGAACCCAGGTCTCCTGCACTGCAGGCAGATTCTTTACTGTCTGAGCCACCAGGGAAGCCCAATCCAAGATGACTGGCGTTCTTATAAAAAGAAGAAATACGTATATACACACAAGCACAGGGAGAATGCCATGTAAAGATTAAAGTTAACCTGTCACAGCCAAGGAACTATCCAAAGACAGCAGAGAGGCCTAGAGTAGAACCCTGCCTAGCACCTTCGGAGGGCGTACAGCCTTCCCGCCACCTTGATCTTGAAATTTTACCCTCTGGAACTGTGAAACACAACGCTTCTGTTGTTGAAGTCATCCAGTTTGTGGTTCTACCAAATGGATACAGGCTTCCTTTCCTATCTTGCCTCCAGTTTTGCTCCAACGCCTCCTGGCCCTGCCTGTTCCCAGACTGAAAACCATTCCATGCCCTCCCCCGGCCCCCATTGTTTGCAAATTATCTTCCCATTTCCTTAGCAAGGTTTACATATCTCACCTAACTCCATTCACTCTTTCCTCTCCAGAAGGAGTGACTGACTGGGCTGCTCCTAACACGCAACACCATTTCAAGCTGTTGACCTTGGCCCATTTTCCTAACTATAATGCTCACTCCCACACCTACCTGTTTTTCTCATCCTTTAAAATTCAGCGCAGACACTCCCAAGTAACTTCCCCTCATATTCCCCTACTCGTATCCTGTACTACCAGCACCAGCTTCCTGATGGTGTAGGTGACCTCTCTCTGTCTCTCTGACTCATAGTAGTCTCTGCTTTTATTAAAATGATTTCTGCATCTATTTGCCCAATGAAACTGTAAATTCCTAGGCTCTCTGGAATGGTTTGTGCGTGTGCACATGCGTGTGTGCTCAATCACTCAGTCGTATCTGACTCTTAGTGACCCAATGGACTGTAGCCCGCCAGTCTCCTCTGTCCATGGAATTTTCCAGGCAAGAATACTGAAGTGGATTGCCATTTCCTACTCCAGGGGGTCTTTCTGACCCAGGGATCAAAACTGAGTCTCTTGCGTCTCCTGCATTGGCAGGCGGATTCTTATCACTGAGCCACCTGAGAACCCCACGTGTGTATGCGCACATAAGCACATGTATTGAAAATCAGATCATTTCTCCAAGAAGTTGGTAGGGGGCAGTACAGAAGATAGGTTTGTCTGTGGCGTGCCTGAGTTACGGATAGGTTGGTGTTACAGTCCCAAGCCAGGAGACTCATTATCTCCAAAGCTTCTTTCATCTCCCTTGCTGTTTTACACCCAGAGAAGCCAGGGTGTGGGGTTGAGGAGGCACAAAACCAAGATTTCCCCACCCCTCCAAGCCCCACCATAATCCCGACTGGGGATTATAAAGGATGCCTGACTGGCCCACGCCAACAAGACGTCCCATAAGCAGTGGCTCGTTGCCCTCCATCTAATGTACTGAATGCCGTGGGAGCTCCAAAGTCATGCAGGCTTTGGGGGCTGGGGGGCAGGGGCCAGGCAGGAGGCACACAGAATGAAGAAATACATTCAACACGAATGCCTGAATTCACTGAGCTGCTTCCCACGGTGGCTGGGCATTTTCCCCTCCTCCCGCCCCAGAGGCGTTCTGGCCCTCAGCTCCCCCATCCCTGTCCTTTGAAAGCCCCAGGCCCCTCCTGCAGACCCTGTCCTGCCCTCTGGTTCTCCTACCTGTCTGGATCAGAAGCAGGTAGACAAAAGGAGCGAGGCGCAGCGCACTGAAGGCTCTGGACGGGGCTTCCCTTTCTCTCTTCATTTTGGGTGGCGTTCTCCAGCTCTGGTGCAGACAATTAGCATGATTTCTCCACTCTGGGCACGTCCCTTTGTACCACTCGGAGTTTCTCTGCCCGGACACAACCCTGCCAAGTTCCCTCTGAATACACAGAGCTCTGTGTGTTGCTGGACTTGTTCTTTCCTCTCTTTCAGACCTGGCATTTTCTAGTTTCAAAGCCCTGCATCCCGGGTTGGGAAGAGGGTATCTGCTTGGAAGACCATCTCCAGCACAGCTTCCAGTCTGAGGGGTCCCAGCAGTTTCTTCACCTGCCTGAGCTGAACCCCACTGCCAGGGGGAGATGAGAATTTGGGCTCAGGGAGGGACCTTGTGTGTCCCAGCAAGCCCTGTCTCCACCTCTTGCTCCTCGTTCCTGCGAGGGAGGGTGCATGCCAGGGACACACCTCCAATAAACTCTGAAAAGGCAAGGAGAGGAGTTTTTTGGAAGCTTGGAATGAGAGATTTCAGAAACGGCTGGGGACGCGGAAAACCCCTCTTCTACCCCAAAACAAGAAGATTGGAAAATGGCTTGAATTGTATTATTATCATAGCTGTCAAGTTTGGGCTTCTCCCTCCTATCATAGAATCTTGTAGATGCTGGGGATCTTTTTCCAGTAGCTACTCTGCTCAATCCCCAGCCTCCAGTCCATTTTCTAGAACATGTCAGAGCAAAGATGATGGTAATACCCCAAGACCTTGGGGTTCGGCCACCAGCTGCAGCCCAGCTGTCTCCTCAAGTCTTGAAGTGTGATGAAGAAAAGCAGCCCAGCCCTGCCCTGCACCCCCATTACCACGTCCACAGCTTCTCCTGTGGGTCGCCAGTGGAACGCTTGCTCGCTCACTGTGTGATCTGGGGCTGACAGCCATTCAACCTTGTTAATTCTCCAATTTCACATCTGTAAACGGGGTGGGGGGGCAGTAGCTTCCTTGTAGAAACTGTTGAGAGGATTGATGAAGATTTAGTACAGTGGAGTGCCTAGAACATTCTTTGTTGGAGAGGTGATATGCGTATGTTTGTGTGTGTGTGTGCATCTCGGTCACCTCAGTCGTGTCTGACTCTTCGCAACGCTATGGACTTGTAGCCTGCCAGGCTCCTCTGTCTGTGGGATTCTCCAGGCAAGAATACTGGAGTGGGTTGCCGTGCCTTCCTCCAGGGGATCTTTCAGACTCAGGGATCGAACCCGCAACTCTTGAGTCTCCTGCGTTGGAGGGCGGGTTCTTTACCACCAGCAACACCTGAGAAGCCCTGGAGAGGTGATAATTTAAACCTAAAAGAAAAATCTTCTTCTAATTCCTTTAGGGATTTTTATGCCTTGGTGAGACCAAACTTTACAACTCCTCCTCTCAGCTGTCTCTAACACTGGAACTCTGGTCGTAATTTTATAAGTGTGGAAGTTATCTTTCAAAGTGTTCTTTTTACATACTAGAGAAAGCCTGTGTAAGCCAGGTTTCTATTTTTTAAAAATTTTTATCAGAGTATAGCTGCTTTACAATGCTGTGTTAGTTTTTATTGTACAGCAAAGAGAATCACTGACATGTATACATATATCTCCTCTTTTGGGGATTTCCTTCCCATCTAGGTCACCACAGAGCATTGAGTAGGGCTCCTTGTGCTCTACAGTAGGTTCTCATTAGTTATCTATTTCATACACAGTATCAACTCGGAGAAGGCAATGGCACCCCACTCCAGTACTCTTGCCTGGAAAATCCGATGGGTGGAGGACCCTGGTAGGCTCCAGTCCATGGGGTCACTAAGAATTGGACACGACTGAGCGACTTCACTTTCACTTTTCACTTTCATGCATTGGAGAAGGAAATGGCAACCCACTCCAGTGTTCTTGCCTGGAGAATCCCAGGGACAGAGGAGCCTGGTGGGCTGCCATCTATGGGGTCACACAGAGTCGGACATGACTGAAGTGACTTAGCAGCAGCAGTATCAAGTCAGGTTTCCAGAACTTAAGATTTAGTGCATGGTCCATCTGAGCTGAAGGATGGGGGAAAGAGATGGACAGCATTGGTTTTGGACGTCACAAAGGAACTCCAAAAAATATTCTGAAATGCATAAATGAGATTTTTTTTTCCTTTTGCATCTCTATGATTGCAACTTCTTCCTAGACAGCTTATGGCACTTGTCTGCCTCTGGTAGAGTTAGTGGAGCTTCAGCAGGAATACAATGAAAAAGCAAAAGGCAATATTCAGCTTCTGACATTTAAAATAGTATGTTAGAGTCAGTAGCAAGATGAAAGGCTTGAAAGCCAGTCTCTGTAAGGAACTGAAGGATATTTTAATTTCTTTTATCTGTTCCTTTGATGTATCATGGAGAGCAGGTTGTGGACCGGATCATAGTGTTCTTCTATAGTGTAGAAATGGCCTCTTTTGCTTGTGATGATTAGACCTGGAGGCTTATTGTCTGAGGTAAAAGGATATGAGGGGCTTCCAGGTGGCTCAGTGGTAAAGAACTCTCCTGACAACGCAGAGAGTTCCCCTCTCCAACCTCCAGGGGAAGTTTCCCTGGAGGAAGGCATGGCAACTCACTCCAGTATTCTTGCCTGAAGAATCCCATGGACAGAGAAGCCTGGCAAACTACATGAGGTCCATGGGGTCGCAAACAGTCGGACAAGACTGAAGCAACTTAGCACAAAAGAATATGACGTTCAGGAAATAGAAAGCCTGCAGTCTGCTGTTTTCAGCCTGAAGGATTATGGGAAGAGAACTGTGACAGAAGACAGAAGCAGGAAATAAGTTCTCCCCCCAACCCTCACCCCAGGGATGAACCTCAGGCTCCTTACCCCCACACAGAATACATGAGTGCCCCCAAAGAGCCGCACACTTCCTGAGGGGACCCAGAAGTGCTGGAGAGAAAGAACCAGCAGAAGGAAGAACAGGGAGGGAAGGGGCCGCACTAGGTACCTGAGGCCAGGCCACCAACTGCCCCTCAGACCAGGGAGCAACCGAGACTCGAGCAGAGACCAGTGGGAGTCCTGAAAGCCACACAGGTCCCCAGGCACTGTCTCCTCTGCTGTCACAAGGAGTCCTAGGCCCCACCAGCTGCTGTAGGAGACAGATGGGCTCCAGGCTAGACATTGACAACTGGCCTCCTATCCGCATTTCATGGGGCACAAAGAAGTGGGCTTCAGGCTGGATACTTACAGCTCTTTAGCATTTCTTGAGACAAGAGATAGGTGGGCTCCAGTTGAGGCATTTACAGTCAGCCTCCTGTTTGCCCTCCGAAATGGAAGCAACAAAAGAAACAAGGTAAATAGCAAATGTTTGTCTTTTATAAACACCTTAGGGTAATAGTCACAGCAAAAGTCAAGGTAATAGTCATGGCAAGGACAAAGAGAGGCAAAACCCTGTTTTAATAAATGATGAAGGGATCTCCGTGTCCCCCTCTTTTGAGACAAGTGAGACACTACAAATGCACCGAAAGGTTCTTTGTGGGTCAAAAGTCAAGAGACAATGCCAGGCCGTAATGAGTCTTGCTCCTCCCAGAAGCCTTCACTTGGATATCCATCTTGGCTGAGGGCGGTGTGCACACCCAGGGGAGTGTCCCAGGGTAGGTCAGGTGTAGAAAAATAAACCAGATAATTGGCCTGAAGGAAGACAAAGACCCAGAAGAACTGCCTGATATAAATGACTTAACTGCCCGCCTCTTTACTTCACTCCTCCTCACCAGAGGGGATGCCCGCACCCTTCCTCTCTGGGTGTGCATCTCCGTCTTGTTTCTGTCTTAACTAATCAAACCGTTTCTCTGTGTGCTCTCAAACTTGTTGTTGTGCTGTGTCTCTAATAATAAACTTTGTACCTGCCTCCGTGATAAATACATTTTCCAGTGGGGGCAAAGATCCAGGAAAAAATAGCTTCTAGCCTGAAGCCCTTGCTGGTCTGGTGGCTAGGATTCCTGGTTCTCATCCAGGCTACCCAGGTTCAATTCCTGGGCAAGGAATTAAGATCTCACTTCACGAAACCACTCACTGCTGCTTTGCCAAGATCACAGCTACGCTCACCATAAACCTTCTCAGAGAGGAGCTGGGTTGGGGGTAGAAACTGAAAAGATTGATTGATCCAAGCAGAGGCTAAGCTACGGAGACACGGGTTCGATCACTGGGTCGGGAAGATACCTGGAGGAGAAAATGGCAACCCTCTCCAGTATTCTTGCCTGGGAAATCCCGTGGATAGAGGAGCCTGGCAGGCTACAGTCTATAAGGTCACAAAGAGCCAGACATGACTGAACGACTGACACACACACACACAGCCCTACAGAACCTCATATCATCTGCTTCTGGGCTCTTCTCTCCTCAAGAACACAGAAGGACAGTGTCATCGGCCTCTGAAGCCCTACTGTGTTATACAGGCTGGGGCACATAGTAGGTACTCAGCAGACAGTTGCTGAACACTGAATGGGAGAGAACCTGTGGGGGTGGGGGAGCTGGGTAGAGTAAGGGGCAGCTGTGCGTGTGGGGGCTGGACCAGAGGAGTGACAGCGAGGAGGGCACCAAATAGCAACTGCAGAGAACAGAGCAGGGTGTGAACACACAGGAGGCATTCCTTGGTGAATTCCCAGAAATAACTGGAATGCACTTTGAGCGCAGCCACTGATCTACTAGGCAACTGGGTCACAGAGACATAGGTAACAGCCCAGTCAACTTGGTCTCGTACACGACACGTGTCGGTGATCTCACTTGCCCTGGCTGACCTTGTTTTAACCTCCCACCTGCCCTGTTTTAACCTCCCGGGCATCCCCTGGGTTTTTCCCTGCGGGTGTGTCTGTTCCAGCTAATTGTTGATGAGTCAGGCTGAGGTTTTGTGTTTTATTGGTAGGGATATCCTGATTATAAATATTACATGTCTTTAACTTTGAAAGTATATTTGTACTAGTCAATCAGCATGTCCCTCTTTGGGATCAGAAAATATGGTTACTGTGGCCATCTCCTCATTAGCCTGGGAGACCTCTTCAGGGCCCAGGCTGTAGCTCTTTATTCTTATGGGTCTCCTCCCAGGACCCAGTTCTGAGAGCTGCATAACGTGGCTGTTAAACAATGGTGGAGACACACCTCTTGACCGATGGCAGCCAAGGCCCATGCCCCTTCCTCCTCTGAGCACTTGAGTAGACGCATTTCCATGGGCATCTTCCTCTCCTGAGCTGCTCAACCCAGTCCTCTGGCCCTTCTGTTGCCCACGGTGGCTTCAGGCCACTCTTATTCGGCACTTATTCTGGGATTCTGACCCTACCCCGCCCCTGCCACCCTCCACCCCACACTCATGGCAGCCCTGGCCTGCTGTTCTCAGGCCCTGTCCTGAGCAACCAGCGGTCCTGCAGCTTGGAATAGAAACCCTCCCCCAACACACACACACACACACACACACACACACACTCCTCCCTGCTGGCTTAAACTCAGAAGTGTTCCGTTCTCCAGAATGGGAGGCACTGTTTTTGACTGAGTCACCACCTTATACAGACCTCTGTGAATTGCGGAGAAAAAAAATCAAGCTGACTGGAGAATTTATAAAATGATCTCTGCCCTTGAAGAACTGAAGGTCTAGCAGGAGTGGCAGAACAATCACAGAGCGACAGACTCACACACTGCAAGAGACACTTAGGAGGACCTTGTCTCACGTCTTCATTTCTCAGATGAGGGATTAAGGGACAGAGATGTTAAGGAATTTTCCCAGAGTTAACCTGCTACTTAACAACAGATCTGGGACTCCTAAAGTTACTTAACAGTACAGGCAAAAAGAGATAAAACACACACACACACACACAAATCATGTATAAATAATCACCAATTTTAATAACCCTACCGTTAGATTTAGGAATGTCCCCACCTACTTGGCCTGTTTTATTTTTTATTTTTTTGTCTCCAGGATCCAGGAAGAATGCTCTGGCACTGCTACTGCTAGTGGGTTCAGTCCTTACTAATACCGTAACATCACTGGTGATTTTATAGTTAGTGTCTTCTCCCTCCTTCCCTCATTCACTTCCTACTATTAATTGAGTCATTTCTGTCTCCTCCACTAACTTGTAATTAATCTTTGGTAGCAGAATGGAAAAAAAAAAAAAAAAAAACCTTTAACAAATGGCACCTAAATTCTTCTTGCAGAGAAGACACTTCTTCTTGTCTTTAGCAAGAAAAATATCTGGATATGCCACAAGGAATGGAATGCAAGGTCTTAAGCCTAGGGAGTCAAGGCATAAAAAGATAAACTGCTGTGTAGCAGAAACAGACAGGAATTTGGGGATGGGGAAAGAGCAGAGAGGGAGAATCAAAGAATGAGGTGGGGGAGGGAGCAACCAGGGGTGAGGAGCTGAAGAAAATTGAAGAACAGTTTGGGGACTTTCCTGGTGGCCCTGTGGCTAAGACTTCATGCTCCTAATGAAAGGTGCCCAGGTTCGATCTCTGGTCAGGGAATTAGATCCCACATGCTGCAATTAAACATCCTACAGGAGACAACTAAGATCCAGCGTAGCCAAATAAATTAATACAATAACAAAATAAAATACATTTAAAAAAGAGAAGCTGACATTGTTATACTATAAAACTCTTTCTCCTCTGTCTTCATCAAAACTCTCAGAAAAGTTTACTATACACAGTTGGAGTGTGTGTGTGTGTGCTTCTAGCTAATAAATATGGCAAAGGTGATGGAACAGCCACTCCCTTGATTAGGTTATGTTATCTAAGCCTCTGACTTAGCACATTAGAGACAGATGGTTTTGCTGACTTTGAAGAAGTCAGCTTCCCTGTTGTGAAACAGCCTAATGGCAAGGGAATGCTAGGGGCCTCTAGTAGCCAAGAGCTACCCTCAGCTAATAGTTGGCAAGAAAATAGGAACCTCAGTCCCACAGCTGCAAGTAACCACATTATTCCAATGACTATCTGAGCTTGGGAGAGGACCTCGAGCTTCAGAAGGGAACGCAGACCAGCCGACATCTTAATTGAAGTCTGATGAAAACTTGAGCAGAAAACCCGGCTAAGCTGTACCTGACCCACAGAAACTAAAAAAATTAATGTATGTTATTTTAAGCCACTAAATTTGTGGCAATTTGTTACGCAGCATAGAAAACTAATACAGGTGTGTGTGTGTGTTTATATACTGAGCCAAGGACTGAGTTCCTGGTCCGGATCGCCACTGTGGGTAGGAAGCGGCACATGCAGAACAGTGAAATGATCTCTGAACTGATTAAATCAGCTGAAGCAGAAGTTCTGAGTCAGCGGTGGTCCTGAGAACGTAGCCTTCAGAAATGCGGAGAAATACTGGTATCTTAGCCTCCCCCACAGGCAAACACTGAGTCAAGAAGTTAAATTTCAAGGGCCTTCCTTGGTGGTCCAGTGGCTAAGACTCTGCACGCCCGATGCAGGAGGCCCAGGTTTGATCCCTGGTCAGGGAACTAGATTCCACATGCCACAAGTAAGACCCAGTATAGGGAAGTTAATTTTTTTTTAAGTTAAATATGGATCTTTTATTTGAAAATTGATCCCAGAAAACCAGGTAGGATATTGGGGGAATGAAAGTGAAGGAAGCTAGGGAAGGCTGCACATCAAGCAGATTACTACTGCGGGCAGCTAGAGCTTAATCCTGTGGGAAATAATGAAGAACAAGCCTCAGAGTTATCACACGAAGGAGCATTTATCCACTGTAATGTTTATCCACCACCTGCCATCAGATCTGGGTTGAGGGCTGCTTCTGATGGGTAAGGAGAAATTAATTCCCCAGACTTCTGGGTGACCCTCTCAGACAGGCATACCATCCAAGCCTTCTGCCCTTCTCTAACTGCTCGCAAAGTGTGTGTGTAAGCTACTCCTCCTGTCAGGCACTTTCTATCTATTTGTTCATTTAATCCTCCCAGTATCTTCTTCTCAGCAGATATCACCACCCCATTTTACAGACAAGAAAGACTAAAACTTCAAGAAGTCAGCAACTTGCCAAGGTTATATAGTGGCAGTTGTTACTAAGTGGCAGTTGTTTTGTTTAGTTGCTAAGTCCCTTTTGCAACCGCATGGACTATAGCGTGCCTCCCCCCAGCCCCTTGACCAGGCTCCTCTGTCCATGGGATTTCCCAGGCAAGAATACTGGAGTGGGTTGCCAGTTCCTGAGGGCAGGACAAATTGAGAAAGTAGCATTGCCATATATACACTGTCATGTGTAAAATAGAAAGCTAGTGGGAAGCTACTGTATAACATGGGGAACCTAGCATGGCACCCTGTGATGACCTAGAAGGTTGGAATGGTGGTGGGAGGCTCAAGAGGAAGGAGATATGTATATAGTTATGACTGATACATATTGAGGTATGGCAGAGACCATAGCATTGTGAAGCAATAATCATCCAATTAAAAATAAAAAGAACTTGGATTAGAAACACAAGTTGGTCACCAATAAAGTTCAGGCTTCTGACTACCTCTCTGAGTCATCAGTCAGAAGTCCACCTCCTGGTCTAACCTTTGCTCCTAGGACCTACCCTCTGACTAAGCTCCAGGATGTAATGTGGACCTCTCTGCCCACTCCTGGTGCCCTCTCTTCTGGCTGAAGCTATTTTTGATTCTTGCTTCCATAAACCTGTATGTGAATGGTGCCAAGGTTGTCCCTACCATCAGTTCAATTTGCCAGAGTGGAGGGAGTAGGAGGACCGGAGAGTCTGTGGAGCTGAGGCACGTTGCCTGGGAAACGAAGAATTTGTGTGAGGCTTTGTGTGGGGAGGAGGCAGCGCTCCGCTGCTCCAGCAACCACGGAACAAGAGACAGATTAGCTGGCCAGCTCTCTCTGGAACAAAACAAGCTTTCTGTGGGCCTGGACAGTGAGGGACGGCCCTCCCCAAGGACTTTTTTTTCTTCTCCTTTTTCTTTTTAAAGCTCTCCAACTCTGGCTCGCTTCTGAGAAACATCAAAAAGAAATGGAGATAGGGCGGGTGGGTGTCAAAAACTCCCTTGCCCTTCCTGGGGCCTGCATACTGCAGGTTGGTTTTGCTGCCTGCAGATGTCTGTAACTGTGAGGATTAACCCGGAAGAAAAGCATCCTATAGGGATGTGTGTGTGTGTTAGTCGCTCAGTCGTGCTTGACTCTTTGTGACTCCATGGACTATAGCCCGCCAGTCTTCTCTGTCCACAGGATTCTCCAGGCAAGAATACTGGGGTAGGGGTTGCCATTTCCTTCTCCAGGGCATCTTCCCGACCCAGAGATTGAACCCAGTTCTCCTGCATTGTGGGCAGATTCTTTACCGTCTGTGCCCCCAGGGGAGCCCTCTGCAGAGATGGAGTGTCTCAAAAAGACACGGGGCTTATTAGGAGAAATGTGTGATTCTGGGAGAGCATGGGGTCCTGGGGTAGATTTCCATAAGGCTGGGAGGAGGAGCTCCCAGTTCCAAACTGGAATACTGAAAAGCATCCAAGTGTTTTATGCTGAGAGTCAATATTTGATTTCTGAATAGAATTCCTGCCCCCTCAGAAGCTGAGAGGAACTCAGGCTTGTGTCCACAGCTGATGAACGTGCCCTGTTCAGCAACTCTCCAGAGGAACAAAGAGGAGCAATTCACTGGCATTACAGCATGGAGAGATCCAGCTTTCACTGGCCTATTTACGATGTGGCAAGGACATTCTAGAAAACATCTCTGGATTTCTGTTCATGTAAAGCTTCAGGAAGATCCCCTGGAGAAAGAAACAGCAGTCCACTCCAGCATTTTTGCTTGAGAAATCCCATGGACAGAAGAGCCTGGTGGGCTGCAGTCCATGGGGTCATAAGAGTCAGATATGACTGAGCCCACTAATCAACAACAACAAAGTTTCAGTGCTCAAACAAAAGGAGGTTGAAAAATCATGGGGAAGCCACAGATTACCCTCAATTGGTCAAAGGCTTCATTGTTTCTCTCCTAGATGCTCAAATGGTGTCCTCCCACCAATGGTATCTGGGAAAGTGTTTGCTCCCATCCTCCCTTCCCTGCCCTCCTCCCAGAGAGGGAGGCTCGTTAATGGAAGTCAACTGCCTACTGTGTGAAAGGCACTCCGTGTTCCAGACTTTAGTAAGAGGAGTGGGATGTGGGGAAGGGGACCGGTTCGAAAGTAACAGAAAACACAATCCTTGCGGAGGTATTTAACCTTACCTGGGAACGTGGCATCTATTAATAAATCTACAATGCCGTTGATAATGCAGCTCTACTGCCCTTACAGTTTGTCTTTTATTATTTTTTTAAGGTTATTTTTATTTACAAGTTTGGGAAAAGGTACACTTTTTACATGGGTACTTGTGCAAAATTAGAAGTGATAAAGGCACACAAATTGACAATGGGACAAAGGGACATTTGCAAGCCTTGTCCGCACTGCTACTTAAAGGTACTTTTTATCTAAAAGTATAAATACCCACAGGAAGATCGCAGTGACTTTAAGGTTCTTTACTACGGAAAGGGACGAAGAAACTGAAGCATGCAGCATAAACTGAGGATTTGAGGGGAAAATAGTTTACCATTGATATGTTCCTTTCCTTGGGCTAATTAAAACTTAAAAAAAAAAAAAAAACCACCCCAAACAAAGGGGGATTACACATTTGTTTATCTAGAATAGCACTGCTTCTTTAAAAAGATTAAAGGATCCCCAACTTTCCCTAGCTTAAAAACTAATGATTGTTTCCATTCCTCTGCCAAACTGTCTTTTAGAATATTGTCTTATTCTAACAACTCTGTGTGGCAAGAATTTTTTTTCCCAAGGAGGGACATGAAGCTCAGAGAAGTTAAGAAACTGGCTCAAAGTCACACAGGTTATGTCAACATAGAGTATACTTAGCCCATGCTTCTTGTTCTAGTCTTCACACCCTACACTCCTGAAAGAGGTTGCTTTCAGTCAAGCCCAGAAGTAAAAAAATGGGTAGAAAAAACGATGTCTCTGAGACAAGGTATGAGACAAGGAAGGATAAAGGCAAGCAACAGGAACTTATGAAAAAAAAAAAAAAAACAGATTTAGCAAGAGAATGATTGAGTCCCCTGTGGTGACTCTGAGGACACTTAAGACAATGAATTTATGATACATGGGATTCAACGTAGGGAGAGACAAGGTTTCTTTTCTTTATATAAGTATATTTATTTATTTGACTGTGCCTGATCTTAGTTGTGGCACTCAAGATCTTCGATCTTTGTTGCAGTATGCAGAATTTTTTAGTTTAGTTGTAGGATCTAGTTCCCTGACCAGGGATAGAACCCAGGCCCCCGGCATTGGAAGCTTGGCGTCTTAAGCACTCGACAGCCAGGGAAGTTCCCTATAAAAGATCCTTGAAATTCCTCTTTTGAAATTGTTTTTAGACCCTTCAATATATTTTTTAAAGTATCTCTTAAGATTGCAATTTTTGTATTTTGGTGCTAAGTCACTTCAGTCATGTCCGACTCTTTGCAACTCTATGGACTGTAGCCTGCCAGGTTCCTCTGTCCATGGGATTTTCCAGACCAGAATACTAGAGTGGATTGCCATGCCCTCCTCCAGGGGATCTTCCCGACCCAGGGATCAAACCTGTGTCTCTTATGTCTCCTGCATTGGCAGGTGGGTTCTTTACCACTAGTATTTAGGAGTACATTTTCTAAAAAAGCCAAAATATAGTGAATAATATAGGCAACACTTTATTGACAGATAAAATCATTTTGACCCAAACTGGCTTTGTGTTAAGGCGAAGTCTCTCATCTTAGTGAAGCTTCTTTGACTACAAATAGTCATCCCAGGGAAGTTCCCATCAGAGGCAAAGCATGCCACATGGGTCTAGAATTGCAGCGCTTATACACTGGAACCAATTTTTGTAGGCAGCTCTGAATCTTTCTGCTTATCCACTCCATTCTCTTACCTTTACCAATAGCCTCCGTCTATTTTGCTCACCTAGGGGCTGTCTATGTTACAAACAACATAAAACCTAATGCAAACTGGCATTCATATAAGGGACTTTATTGGCTCACATTCGCTCACAGTCTAGAGGTGGAATAACCTTGAGAGTTAGCTTAATCCACAGGCTCAAAAGTGACAACAGCGAATAGGAAGGACTTTAAATTGTGGTTAGACCATCTCTTTGAAATATTGCCAGTCTCTTTGATGAATAAGAAAAGAATAATGATGATGCTAGTGATAAAGAACATACATGTCTGCTGATACAGGAGGCATAAGAGATGGAGGTTTGATCCCTGGGTTGGAAGATCCCCTGGAGGAGGGCATGGCAACCCACTCTAGTATTCTAGCCTGGAGAATCCCATGGACAGAGGAGCCTGGTGGGGCTACAGTCCATAGGGTTGCAAAGAGTTGGACAAGGCTGAAGCAACTTAGCACATACACACAAGGACTATCTATGGATTTTACACTGGGAGTAACATGGCCTGAAAGCTGTTCGTGCCTTGATCCCTGAGGCGTAACAACACTCAGAGGGGGTTGTAGTTGGGTTCTCCAGGAAGAAGACTCTGAAACGAAGTTTCAAGTTCAGGATTTTATCAGGGACTGGATATTGACACCTGTTGAAGGGAGGAGGAGGAAATAGGAGGAGGCAGAAGGATCGATTGAACTGTGATTCAGGCTGGACAGCCTCAGCCAAGTCCATGGGGAGCTCTGAAGCTGAAATGATGGCTCATCGGAATTGCTCCAGGTTAGGCAGAAACACCCACACCTTATGTATCCAGAGAAAAACATGATCGAAAAGGATATATGTGTCCCAATATTCATTTCAGTAGTGTTTACAGTAGCCAAGACATGGAAGCAATCTAAGTGTCCGTTGACAGAGGAATGGATAAAGCAGATGTGGTACATGTATACACAATGGCATATTACTCAGCCACTAAAAAGAGTGAGATTAATGCCATTTGCAGCAACATGGATGGACCTAGAGAGAGTCATACTGAGTGAAGCAAGTCAGAAGAGGAAAATACCATATGACGTCACTTATATGTGGAATGGAAATAGAAATGACACAAATGAACTTACTTACAAAACAAAAAGAGACTCACAGACTTAGGAAACAATTCAGGGTTGCTTCGGGGAAGGGATAGTTAGGAAGTCTAGGATGGACATGTCTACACTGCTATATTTAAAATAGACAACCAGTATGGACCTACTGTATAGCACAGGGAACTCAGCTCAATGTTATGTGGCAGCCTGGATGGGAGGGGAGTTTTGGGGAGGGTGTATACACGTATATGCATGGCTGAGTGCCTTCGCTGTTCACCCGAAACCATCACAACATTGGTAATCAGCTATACCTCAATCCAAAATAAAAAGTTTAAACAATAATAATAATAATAGACAAAAACCATCTTGTCTTTACATTCCCAGACCCATCGATCTTGGGATGAGTCTCCTCAGAGAGAGAGCAAGGCTGCTCTCTGAAGCTGATGTTCCTTAAGGAGCCGACAGCTCAAGGGGTTACAACGCTCTCAGAAGCTGGGCCATCAAGTCCTTCCTTGATTCGGGATCTGGGAAGTGCATCTCTGTCCATGTGAGATGAGTATTTGGTAATATGGAGGACAATGAAGCTCTTGTGTTAATATTTTTTTTAATCACCTACGAAGAGAAAGGGGAAAATGCGTCTTCATCTTTGATAAATTTAGAGAATTTTTTGCAAAGATGAGTACAGCAGATGCTCTTGACACAAGCGGGCTTAATCGGAACACTCTGTAATTGATGCCATTTACAAGGAAACACTGCTTGTAAAAAACTTGGTTGGCACAAACAAGCAGAAGGACCCTTGCCAATGACTTCAGTTAGAAAGTTTATTTTGAGACTGATACCAAACAGGGCCTTGTGGAGCTCCTGGGCACAGAGCCTTTCTGTGTCTCCCATTTCCTTGATCACAGGAAACAGCCTTCATTCAACCTTCATGACCTTCCCTGAGTTCCAATGGGCAAATTCAAACAGTTGTTAATTAGGGAAGGGAGGGGACGCAAGACCAAATAGAAACAGTCAAGAGCAGCCTTGGGGCAAGGTCCTCTTTCCCCATCAAAGGATACACACGACAATATCTTTGAGGTAGTTTGTAGATATGGAAACCCCTTCCAGGTGGGAGAAGATATGATATGCTCCCCTTAAGCATGTTGACCCCAGACCATTTGGACCTGAAGGCTGATGATGTTGACACCTACTTAGCTCCCCACCAACCCATCAGAAGAAAGTCAGGAGCTGACATTTACTATTAAACTTGTCACTGTCTTCCCCAAGTGGGGACACACGATTTTGAGGGCATTAGCCCACTGTGGCCCCCTTTGCCTGGCAAAGCAATCAAGCTACTCTTTTCTGCTTCCCCCAAAACTCTGTCCAAGATTTAATTCAGCACCAGTGTACAGAGGAGTTGTTTTTGGCATCAAGAGGTAGGCAAAGAGGAGGAGGAACAGAGAAGACTTGGAGGAAACAGCCCAGAACATTGGATGCTAACCCTAGGGAATCCTGCTCAAGTGTGGGGAAGAGAGTGGAAATGGGTGACGACACAGCAGTCGAGCATCCAGGTCCCTAGAGCGGGGAACAGGCAATTTTCCCACTTAAGGAAAAGTTCTCCTTAGGACAGACCCTTGGGACGAACAGGTGACCACGTTTTCCAGTGTGTTACAGGTCAGGGGGAGGGTCAGTCAGCCACAAACAGATTAGCGGCAACCAAGCAGCACATTTCATAGTTCTGTGTGGGTGGACCCCTGCCAAGGACCCAGTGACTCGGGCTCTGTGCGCTGATGGCTAGGGATTCCCCAGCCACACACATCAGAGAGCATCCCCCTGAGGAGCAGTGATTGAAGCAGGGCCGCAACACTCTGGTGCCAGCAGCACCTGTTCTTTTAAGTTCTTGAAGAAGACAGACATTTCCAAGCAAACAGTTCCCTTGCTGAGAAAACTAACTCTGGCCACGAAAGATAAGCCTTGTGAAAACATCAGCAAATGGGAGCTGGGCTCAAGATGAGATCTCTCTGGAAATGCAAGAATATAGATTTATAAGAAGCCATGGCACAGAAGCTAGTGGGAGGCACAGACCTGAGTGAGCAGGTTAGAGGAGCTACCTGATAACACTTCTTCCTAGTGTTGGGGTGTGTGTGTGTGTGTGTGTGTGTGTGTGTGTGTGTGTGTGTGTGTGTGTAGGTGCACAAATCCATCTCCCTCTGGCCCTCTCCAACAGTAGCTGTTTTCTGTTTCTCACCACCCTGGGTGGATGTGGGGTGTGTTTTCATTTTTTTTTTCCCTTTCTTTTTTTAAAATTAATTATAAAAAATTTACACTACTTTCTAAAATTGGAGGATAGTTGCCCTACAATGTTGGGTTTCCTTTTTGTTACTTGATTACTCAGTGCTATCTAGAAACCATTTGTTTTTTAATTCTATTATTTATAAAAAGAGAGCTCCTTTTTCTCTGCTTCGCCCTTCGCTTTGACTCTGATATTAGGCTATGCCACGCACTAATTTGCCAGCTACACTCATGCACCAACCTCCAGGTCTTTTCCTGGAATTCCCTGCAGACTGTTGCTCCTGGCTCTCACCAACACTATTCTGGTCATGGATCTTGGTGATTTCAATAACCTCAGGAATAATCCATTCAGTGCTCTTACCCTCATTTCTCTGACCTCTTCTTCTGCAGCAATTTTGTTCTTCTACTTGAGCACTCTCTCCCTTGGTCATACCATAGACTTTGACAGTACCAATATTGAGGTTTCAAGCATCTTGAGATCACCACCTATTTTTAAAAATAGGTATTTATTTATTTATTTGGCTGCATCAGGTCATTGTGGTGGCATGTGAGATCTTTAGTTGCGACCCACGAACTCTTAGTTATGGCATGTGGGACCTAGTTCCCTGACCAGGGATGGAACCTGGGCCCCCTACATTGGGAGCTGGGAATCTTAGCCACTGGACCACCAGGGAAGTCCCTCAACCACCTCTTATTTTTTCGGTGCATTTTGTTCTAACAAACCTTAGACCCACCACTGGACCCTACAAGGTCTTGATCCTGACAACTTTACCAGTTCCCTTATCTACTTAGTAGCTTCCCTCGTGGCTCCTTTGGTAAAGAATTTGCATGCAATGCAAGAGACCCGAGTTTGAACCCTGGATTGGGAAATTCCCCTGAAGAAGGGAATGGCAATCCACTCCAGTATTCCTGCCTGGAGAATTCTATGGACAGAGGAGCCTGACGGGCTACAGCCAATGGGATCGCAGAGTCAGACATGAGTGAGCGACTAAGCACACAAAACAAATATGGGAAAGGGTGACAAGTAGGTAAGATGATTTTTAATCACGCAGTCATGTCTGACTCTTTGCAATCCCATGGACTGTAGCCTTCTAGGCTCCTCTGTCCATCGGGATTCTCAGGCAAGAATACTGGAGCAGTTTGCCCTGCCCTCCTTCAGGGGATCTTCCCTACCCAGGGATTGAACCCAGGTCTCCCGCATTGCAAGCGGATTCTTTACCATCTGAGCCACCAGGGAAGTTTCAATTCCATGGTCAGTCATTTAATTACTCCTTTGCACTCATCTTTAACTCTCTTGCACCTTTCTTGCTTGTGAGTAATAGTTTAGTAAAACCTCAACCTTGGTTAAAATTAAAACCCCCACCTATGATTATGCCTGTAACCATGCAACTGAAGGAAAAGCCTCAAACATGCTGACTAGTCTCACTTTAAATTCATAATCATGAACCTCACATGGGTCCTTAATGCCGTCTGGCAACTGTACATGTTTCTAGTTCATACTTTTACTCTTCTGGACAACTATTTTATACCTTTTCAAATGTCCAGCATCTCTTTTTTTTCTATTTTATTCATTGATGAACTTGCTTTCTATTTGTAATAGTTATTACAAATAGTTTGTAACCAGTTACCTCAGTATCTAGCATCTTGAAACAACAAATATTATCTCAGTTTCTGGCTGGATACTCTAGCTCAGGGTCTCTTATGAGATTGCAGTCAAGTTGTTGGTCAAGACTACAGTCTATGAAGACTTGACTGGGGCTGGAGGATCCACTTCTGAGATCATTCACCAGGTTACTGGCAAGAGCCTTCAGTTCACTGCCACGTGGTCCTTTCTATATGACTTCTCATGACATAAATGGCTTCCCCCAGAGCAAACGTTGGGAACGAGTGAGAATCACAGCAAGAGTGAGAGATGGAGAGAATAAGAGTACATGGTGGAGAGAAACACAGCATTTTTTTATAACCTAATTTCTAGTGACATGTCATATACTGTTGGTCACATAGAACAATTCGACACAGTGTGTACAGTGTGAAAGGGGACTACACACGGTGTGAATACCAGGAGGTGAGGCTTATAAGAGTCAGCTAACAAAAATACTACTTTACAGAGGAAACAGAGCAATCAGAAAAGAACTTCCACAAGCTCCCACTGCCACATTAGCCAGTTACCAGTATATATTTTATTTCACTGCTAGTGTTACAATGAACTCTCTCTCCTGCTATCTAAGGCCAATCCCTCCAACTGTTCACTAGATCCATTCCCTCTTGTTCATTACATCCTGTTCCCTCTTACCCACTTAAGGACACAGATACAAAAATTCCCCCATCTCTCTCCTGCATTGTCAGTTTTCTTTTGTTTACTGGATAGTTAGCATCAACAGTACACATGGACTGCAATATTAAAGAAAAGAATCCTATGATCCTATCTTTCAGATACACATTTTCTCTGTGTCACTTTACAATTCAACTCATTGTAAGAGTTGTCTAAAATGGCTGTCTCCAATTTTTCCTCCCTCTCTAGGTCTACCCAACAGAGCCTTTTGATCTCAAGCTACCCCCAAAACACTGCTCTCATAAAAGTTATCTATGACCTCCATGTTGTTCAATCCAACAGTTAAATTTCAGTCATCATCTTATTTGACCTATCAGAATTTAACACAGGTCAAATTCCTCTTCAATAAAACATTTTCTTCAAGGTATTACACACTCCTGGTTTTCTTCCTAGGCTGACTGGCTGATCCCTCCAATCTCTTTGCATTCCCCTCTTCTTCCCAGCCTGTTTAATGTGAGGAAGCCCCAGGGCTCTGGTTCTCAGCCAGGCAGGGAGGCACTCACTCTGGAGCAATTGTACTTGTTGTTCTCTTTGCCTGGAACTTTTAGAAAGCTCTCCAGTGAAAATCGGCTTGTTCCACTAGTCCATGGAAATTTGTATTGGAGTCTTTGCTCAAAATTATTTCAGTGAAGCCTTCTCTGGTCATCCTATCTAAAATTCCATCTCCTCTACCCTCTGACACACTTTTTATCCTCGTCCTCAGCTTTATTGACTATGCCAAAGCCTTTGACTGTGTGGATCACAATAAACTGTGGAAAATTCTTCAAGAGATGGGAATACCAGACCACCTGATCTGCCTCTTGAGAAATTTGTATGCAGGTCAGGAAGCAACAGTTAGAACTGGACATGCAACAACAGACTGGTTCCAAATAGGAAAAGGAGTTCGTCAAGGCTGTATATTGTCACCCTGTTTATTTAACTTATATGCAGAGTACACCATGAGAAACGCTGGACTGCAAGAAACACAAACTGGAATCAAGATTGTCGGAAGAAATATCAATCACCTCAGATATGCAGATGACACCACCCTTATGGCAGAAAGTGAAGAGGAACTCAAAAGCCTCTTGATGAAAGTGAAAGTGGAGAGTGAAAAAGTTGGCTTAAAGCTCAACATTCAGAAAATGAAGATTATGGCATCCGGTCCCACCACTTCTTGGGAAATAGATGGGGAAACAGTGGAAACAGTGTCAGACTTTATTTTTCTGGGCTCCAAAATCACTGCAGATGGTGACTGCAGCCATGAAATTAAAAGACGCTTACTCCTTGGAAGGAAAGTTATGACCAATCTAGATAGCATATTCAAGAGCGGAGACATTACTTTGCCAACAAAGGTCCATCTAGTCAAGGCTATGGTTTTTCCTGTGGTCATGTATGGATGTGAGAGTTGGACTGTGAAGAAGGCTGAGCGCCAAAGAATTGATGCTTTTGAACTGTGGTGTTGGAGAAGACTCTGGAGAGTCCCTTGGACTGCAAGGAGATCCAACCAGTCCATTCTGAAGGAGATCAGCCCTGGGATTTCTTTGGAAGGAATGATGCTAAAGCTGAAACTCCAGTAATTTGGCCACCTGATGCGAAGAGTTGACTCATTGGAAAAGACTCTGATGCTGGGAGGGATTGGGGGCAGGAGGAGAAGGAGACAGCAGAGGATGAGATGGCTGGATGGCATCACTGACTCGATGGACCTGAGTCTGAGTGAACACCGGGAGTTGGTGATCGACAGGGAGGCCTGGCGTGCTGCGATTCATAGGGCTGCAAAGAGTCGGACACAACTGAGCGACTGATCTGATCTGATCTGATCTGATCTCAGCTTTTAATCTACAATGCTCATCACTCAGACACATTTGTTTACTTATTCATGAGTCTGTTTTGTTATTTCTCGTCACTTCCATGAACAAGGGATATTTATCTGTTTTGTTCACTACTATACATCTCCAGTGCCTAAAACAGTAGGTATATAAAAATCTCTCAATTATAAGTTACACGAAAGAATGAATGGGTGTCTCACAGGGATAATGAAGTGTCCCTGGGTTATACTAAAGCTTGGAGCAGACAGGGAGACCACTCAGGAGGCTACCATACTTATGCATAAGAACATGTATGAAATAGCACTACTAATGTAAGGAGGTGTACAAAGGATCAGCATGATTTACAAGTGGCTTGAAAGTGTTAGTTGCTGAGTCGTGTCCAACTCTTTGGGACCCCATAGGCCGCCAGGTTCCTCTGTCCATGGGACTTTCCAGGCAAGAATACTGGGGTGGGTGCCATTTCCTTCTCCAAGGGATCTTCCTGAAGGGATCGAAGCTTGGTCTCTTGCACTACAGGCAGATTCTTTATGGTCTGAGCTGCTGGCTTAGTTCATTCCTCAAGGAAGCCCTGCGAGGTCCGCCTTCGCCCATCCTTTTCCTGTGCTTCCTTCAATTAGGCCCCTGGCCAGCTCAGTTATGGGCTTCTCTGATGGCTCAATGGTAAAGAAGCCGCCTGCCAAGGAGGACACCCGGTCCGATCCCCCCTGTCGGGAAGATCCCCTGGAGAAGGAAATGTCAACCCACTCCAGTACTCTTGCCTAGGGAATCCCACGGACAGAGGAGCCTAGCGGGCTACAGTCCATGAGATCGCAAAAGAGTCAGACACGACTTAGCAACAACACGCTCAGTCAACCAGCTTTTCAGCCCGACGTACTCCTTTTCCGGAAGATGCCGGACGTTCCCGGCGCTGGGATATTCGAAGCACTGCCGGCAGACCTACATTTCTGATGGCCGGTTTCCCAGCCGCCGGGTGGACCCACCCAGGCCGCACCCATTCCACCAGCATTCACAAGTCCCGCCCCCTCAGCGAGACGAAGCGGAGGTGACGCACATCTGGAGCGCTAAACTCCGCCCCTCACGCTTTCCCAGTCCCTGGGAGATGACGCAAGCCCGGTAGAGGCGGCTACGAGGCCGCCGAGGGGTGGGGCGGGGCAGCGCGGCGCGGCCTTCTCCAAAGCGGCGGTTTACTGGCGGTAGTTACCTTAGTATCCACGTTAGCTTGAGTTGTGGCCAGCTGCGATCGATACTACTAGGCCGGTGCAGTCTCAGCCAGAGTGTGACCCCGAGGCCTGAGAAACAGGATTTTCTCTGGTCCGGGACTCCCCGGCGTTCAGCGCTGTCCCCATAACCGGATACCAATTATTTGAACTTCAGACCCAGGTTCCCACCCCGCACCCTCCCAGTCCCGTCGCCCTCCCGCTGCTACGCTCTTTTCTTCCTTTCCCATGTCGCTGCGCCACCAATGGCACAGTTTCCTTCTCAGTCAGGTTATTTGTCCCCCGCTCTCCTCCGTGTTGCTTTTCGAGGGCGATCTTGAAACATTTCCTGCCTTTATAACACTTCTTTTGTATCTTCCCTTTCCCCTTCTTTTCCCCCTTCCTTCCTTCGCCAGAATCTTTGTCAGACTAGGGTCTCCTGCAAGGCTTCACTCATTTTCAGAAGTCTGTGGCACAGCTGTTAGGGAATTGAGTTTTTAAGGCGGTCATTTGAAGATTTTGAGCTTTTCCTCTCTCCTAACCAGGAGTCATAGATGCCAAGAAGTATGGCCCCCCTCAAGAAGCCTCGAAATACCTCAAAGTTGCCCCTGGCTTTAAACCCCTTGAAGAGCAAGAATGTGTTGGCAGTGCTGGCTGAGAGGAACCAGACTATAGTACCCGTCGGGGCCTGGGTGGAGCCTGCCCCGCCAGATAGTTCAGAAGTCCCGGCAGCTGTGAGTGTCAGTTTGATGCCTATGTGGTGCGGTTTCTTCTCCCATCTTTCTTTTTGTTAGCCTTCCCTAATTCCTTGTGCTCGGATAAGCAGTCTGGGGTTGCCGTTTGTATTCCGTCATAAATAGTTATGTTTTTGCTTTACGGTTATTGAACGAATATGTAGTTGTTAATTAAATTATCATACAAAGATGTTTAGTTGTTTCTAAAATGTGGTACACTCTTAATCTTTGGTTTACGCTTGAAAGCCACAATTTGGAACCAGTCATGCACTTCAGGAAAATGTTTGGTAATCTCAAGGTGAGGGCAAAAGAAGGCAGACACACAATGGGAGTTAAGGAAAGAGGCGCCGGTGGCTTCAGTTTGTCTGGTCTTAAGTTAACTTGAGTCACTTGTCCAGACTTGATATATATATATATATATCTCCTTTGGAATTGTGTTACCTAATTGTTCATTGATACTTGTACATTCTACTCTCTGGTACATATGTTCTAGAATAGTTTATGGGACAGATTTCTTGGAACTCATATAATTTTAATTGGAATTTAAATTCACTTGATTTTGAGAATTTAGAGACTGTGAAATAATTTGAGGCACCCCTCAAAATTAGAATTTGGTATCACTGTGTTAGAAGTAGGGATAGACAGGAGGTATGATGGGTTTATTTAATTTGGAGATTCCTTATGACTTCACTTTCACTTTTTACTTTCATGCATTGGAGAAGGAAATGGTAACCCACTCCAGTGTTCTTGCCTGGAGAATCCCAGGGACGGGGGAGCCTGGTGGGCTGCCGTCTTTGGGGCCGCACAGGGTCGGACACGACTGAAGCGACTTAGCAGTATGGAAGAGAAACATAGTCTAGAAAAGAGCAATACAGTATAGGACATAAGTGTTGGAGTCAGAGAACGTTCTAGCTTTGCTACTTGCCAGCTGTAGGATCTTTGGCTGCTACTAAAGATGAATGTTTCCTCATCTTTCATGTAAGAGATAAGAATACCTAGTATTGGAGCTAGTTTTGAGGATTCAGTGATATGAGTTAAAGTGTTTATGCTAATAGATCCTTAATCATGGTGACTACTGTTATTTTCATTCTTTGCTATTCAGAGCACTTAAAGGAAGTAAACAATGATCAAGGACTCATGTAATAAAATGTTCCAGATTGTTTTGTAATTAAGCATTATATAAATATTGAGTATCTTTGTATTATAGGCTCCATTACAGTAGGGGAAACAAAGAAGAATGAAATTCATTTCCTATCCTCAAAGGATTCATAATCTAATAGGGAGTTAAGAATTATTGTACTCAATGTTAGTAAGAATGAGAGGTGGTGGGTGGTGGCGGTGGTGTAGTCGCTAAGTCATGTCTGACTCTTGGGACCCCATGGACTGTAGCCTGCCAGGCTCCTCTGTCCATGGAATTTTCCAGGCAAGAATACTGGAGTGGGTTGCCATTTGCTTCTCCAAGAATGAGAGGTACCAGATAGGTATTGGATGTTCTTGAAGACTGAGTAGGCCTTTTCTAGGTAGAGATGACAGGAAGGGCATGCTTGGTTAAAAATGCAGCATAATTCTCATTTTATAATAGCACATAGTGGGTGAGTGGTGAGCCACCTGGTATGTTAGTGTTAGTTTCTCAGTCATGCCAGACTCTTTGCGGCCCCATGGACTGTTAGCCCACCAAGCTCCTCTGTCCATGGAATTCTCCAGGCAAGAATGTTGGAGTGGGTAGCCACTCCCTTCTTCAGGGAATCTTCGAGATCCAGGGATTGAACCCAGGTCTGCATTGTAGGTGGATTCTCTACCATCTGAGCCACCAGGGAAGTTGAGCAGTCTGGTATATGTGGACTGTTTTACTCACTTTAGAAACTGAAACATAAGATAGGTTTGAATTGGTTCATTGAGAATTAGTGAAGAAACTTTTAGTTCTCAGTACATGAAAAATTAAGATTTGATTTTTGTGTTCACAGATTCTAAGTTTTAGTTTGTGATTTGGTTTAAGTTCTTGGTACTCACTTGAGCTTCCCTGGTGACTCAGATGGTAAAGAATCCACCTGCAATGCAGGAGACCTGGGTTCAGTCCCTGGTTTGGGAAGATCCTCTGGAGGAGGGCATGACAGCCTACTCCAGTGTTCTTGCCTGGATAATCCCCATGGACAAAGGACCCTGGTGGGCTATAGTCCATGGGGTTGCAAAGACTCAGACATGACATAGCGACTGAGCACAGCACAGCTATGTCTAGATTATCAGCTCTGAACTACTGTGACTTCTTTATTGTACAGGGAATTTTGGATTATAGAATGAATTATTTTTTCGGGATTGTATCCTGACCACTTTGTGTTTACAGTAGGCAAAACTAGTGGGACAGTACATTTATTTTCTATCTTTCATCTTTAAAGACTTCAGCATATATAATTGAAGAAGAACTGAAGGAGCAGCTAAGAAAGAAGCAAGAAGCTCTGAAGCGTTTTCAGAGACAAGTCAAAAGCCGAGTAAATCAGCAAATTAGGCTGAGGAAAAAGCAACAACTTCAGCGGTCTTATGAAGCTGTAAGTTCAAAAGTGAGCCTGAGTAAAGATTGGATGGAACATGTGTTTGTTATGGGAAATGCTATTAGGCAATAACAGAATCACCTTTTTTGAGCCCAGGCTTTGTATAATCTGATTAACTAGTGAGGGCAGTCGATTTGTAGGCAGAGAACCTGTTGTTTGTGTTTTCCTGTGTTGTTCTGACTACCTCTTTTGCTTTCACCAAATAGTAATAAATAATGTCAGAGTTTGGGCTGGGGTTTGAATTCTGGCTTTGCTCCCTACTAGCTATGTGACCTTTGGAGAAGGCAATGGCAACCCACTCCGGTACTCTTGCCTGGAAAATCCCATGGATGGAGGAGCCTGGTGGGCTGCAGTCCATGAGGTTGCTGGGACTGAGCGACTTCACTTTCACTTTTCACTTTCATGCACTGGAGAAGGAAATGGCAACCCACCCCAGTGTTCTTGCCTGGAGAATCGCAGGGACGGGGGATCCTGGTGGGCTGCCGTCTATGGGGTCGCACAGAGTCGGACACGACTGAAGCGACTTAGCAGCCACAGCAGCTATGTGACCTTGGGCCAAGTGCTTAAATTCTCTCAGCATGGTTTCTTTTTCTGTGAAGTGGGGATATAATACTTGTCCCACAGTGTTGTTTTGAGAATTAGATAATGTAGATTATTAGCACCCAGTAGGTACCTGGTAAATGTTAGTTTCTTTGCCAACTAAAATTTCCCATCCCTCTCACCAACCCTGGTTTTAAGACTTTTGGGCTGCTTGTAGATATTAGTTGATTATACTGGGCTGGGGGGAATCACTCTCAACTAGAGAATCTCATTCTTTCTTCTTTCGTCTAGGCAGAGAAAGAAGGCTCTATAGCCATGTACTCTTCAGATCCAGCACACTTAACTCCTAAAAGAACCAGCGTTTTTCCAAGCAATTTGAATGCTGCTATTGGAAGAGCCAGATTGCCTCCTCCCCAGATGCTTGAGGGTGGAATAGAAGACCGAGAGAATCAGAGTGAACTGTTCCAACAACAAGCCCAGGCTGTAAGTACATTTTCATTTTATTTATGTCTCTGGTTTCTTTCTTTTTTTAGATATATGACATACCTGGCCTATGATGTAGAGATTAGGTGTCAACATCAACTTGGATTTTTATCACGTCCCCCCCTTTTTTTACCTTTGTAAAGTGAAGATTAATGGGATGATGTTTATTTTTAATATATATTTAAAGTTATATAAGAGTCCTTTGGACAGCAAGAGGATCAAATCAGACAATCCTAAACGAAATCAACCCTGAATATTCAGTGGAAGGACTGATGCTGAAGCTCCACTACTTTGGCCACCTGATGTGAAGAGCCAACTCATTGGAAAAGACCCTGATGGTTGGGAAAGGTTGAGGGCAGGAAGAGAAGGGGGAGACAGAGGATGAGATGGTTGGATAGCATCACCGAGTCAATGGACATGAGTTTCAGCAAACTCCAGGAGATTGTGAAGGACAGGGAAGCCTGCATGCTATAGTCCGTGGGGTTGCAAAGAGTTGGACATGACTTAGTGACTGAACAACAGCAACAAAAATTTATATTTATTGATAGGACACTTATGATACCAAAGTATTCGAGTTCAAAACTTATGAAAAAAAGCTTTAAGTCAAAGAATGTAGATTTTCCAATTATACTTAAGTTGTTATGGGTAAGTGACTCTCAGTTTATAGCATATGGACAAAAGTGATTCCTAACCTCTATTCCACAAAGGTTCAGTACATATATGGGAATTTCACTGTTTTTGTTTCTTTTTTCTGTCCCTCAGTCTGATTATCACAATAAATTGATCTATAAGTCAAGTAATAATAAGTAAACTCTAAATTGACATACTCACAAATTTTTAATATAATTTTTCGCTGATTGACTTTGTATACCTAATATTTAAAAATTAATCGCCATGAGTAGCTCCATCCACTCAAGTCACTTGATGCCATCTAATCAGCACCCCCACCCTGCTGACTGTACCTTGGCTTTTGTTCACTTGGTCACATTCTTCACCTTCGTTGTGGGAATAATCTTTCATCTTATCATTTTATTTTATTTCATTTTATTTAGTTCTACAAGTTTATTGCTACCAACTCATCTCCCTCCACCCTCCTCATGCGTATGTGCTCAGTCATGTAACCCCATAGGCTGCAGCCCGCCAGACTCCTCTGTCCATGGACTTTTCCATGCAAGAATACTGGAGTGGGTTGGCATTTCCTTCTCCTATCTTATCCTTTTAAAATGTAATCCAAAGGGTTAGTAAGAGGAGAAAAAAAATGTAGAAAGTTATGATTATGTGAAAATAAAAGTTGTGTGATACTAACATGCTTGGTCATAAATATAAAGCTAATCTTTTTGTGCTGTTAGGATAAATAGAGAAAGCTTTATAAGTACATGTGTTTGAAATACTTTTTAAAAAGATTTTTTTCTCTTTCCCAGACTGTGACTTTTTGTTGTTATTGTTTGGCTTGTAGTGATCATTTTTTATTTTCTTTTAAATATTATGAACAATTTATCAAGCCAGTATTTATTGAGCCAGACACTGCATAAAGTACAAAGGATAAAACATTGACCAAGACAGACACAGCCCTTGCTTTCATGGTGCTGGTAGCTATAAATCTCATTGTAGTGAGGCTTGTACTTCATCTGTATAATACTTAAATAGGACACATCAGTCCACAGATATTTGAATATACTGTGTGTGTTAAGCATTGTGGGGATACTAATGATATGTGAAATAGGACCTTTCATGGGTTTACATTTCCAAGTAGAGATACAAAGCTGCTGTTGCTAAGTCGCTTCAGTCGTGTCTGACTCTGTGCGACCCCATAGATAGCAGCCCACCAGGCTCCCCGTCCCTGGGATTCTCCAGGCAGTAACACTGGAGTGGGTTGCCATTTCCTTCTCCAATGCGTGAAAGTGAAGTCGCTCAGTCGTGTCTCACTCTTAGCGAACCCATGGACTGCAGCCCACCAGACTCCTCCGTCCATTCGATTTTCCAGGCAAGAGTACTGGAGTGGGGTGCCATTGCCTTCTCTGAGATTCAAAGCTAACAGACTCCGAATCTGTTGGTTAATAATATGGAAATATTTGCTGCATTTGGTGATAAATCTGTGCAGTGGAAGTTCAAAAATGTTTTAATTCTAAAGAAATAGTTAGGGAAGAATTCTTGGAGGAGGTGGAATTGAGCTGTATATTTTGAACTGGTAAACTGAGTTGAATTGGTAAATTAAAAAGAATTTTAAGATAGGAACAGTAAAAAGTCTAGAATATAAAAGTTTTTATACCCTGTTTGTTTTTTTTTTTTCTTTTTGGGCTGGGCCTTGGGGCTTGTGGGATCTTCTTGTTCCCTGACCAGGGATCAAATCCATGCTGTTTGCTGTAGAAGCAAGGAGTCCTAACCATTAGACCACCAGGGAAGTCCCGACCCTGTTTTTTTCTTTAAAGAAGATGAGCTACTGAGGAATATTCAGTGACTTAAACTACTCTAAGCCTATAAACTTTTGCTTATGCAATCTGTGACAATAGAAGCTCAATTTTTTTTTTTAATCTTACTGTTTCTGTTGCACTTTCTATCCACTAGATGTCACTGAGAACTAGACAGTGAGACAGTGTCCAAAGCTAACCCCTTTGGGACAGCTTCAGGCGAACTGGGACAGCTGGTCACCCTGTCTCTACGTATGTTCACTCTTCTTTACTTACTTTTCTACTACTAACTGGTATTCTCATCATCACAGCTCCAAAACTTTGGCATACTTAAAACTCCTTTAGCCTCTTTGTATGCATGTTCATTTTACATAAATTATGTAAAATGAACATTTAACAAATAGGGGGATTTGTAAGCCCACAAACTTAGTAGCTTAAAATGACAACAACTTTTTCTCTCACAGTTGTGGAGACCAGAAGTCCAAAATCAGTTTCACTGAGCCAAAATCAAGGTGTCTGCAGGGATATGCTCCTTCCACAGATTCTAGGGAAAATTTGTTCTTTGACTCTTCAAGCTTTTGGTGTCTGCTGGCATTCCTTTGCTTGCGGCCACATCAAACCAATCTTTGGCTCCATCTTCATATCATCTTTTCTGTATGTCTAGTTTTCCTCTATCTGTTTTATAAAAACCACTTGTGATGGCTTTTAGTGTTGGTCTAGATAATCCAAGATTATCTCATCTCAGGATCCTCAACTTAATCACATGTGCAAAGGCCCTTTCTCCTTATAAAGTAACAATTACAAGTCTAAGGAATTAAGACCTGATACCTTTGTGTGCGTGCTAAGTCGCTTCAGTTGTGTCCAACTCTTTGGGACACCATGGACTATAGCCTGCCGGGCTCCTCTGTCTGTCGTATTCTCCAGGCAGAAATACTGGGTGGGTTGCCACACTCTTCTCCAGGGGGTCTTCCTGATCGAGGAATCAAACCCACATCTTTTGTACATCCTGCATTAGCAGATGGGTTCTTTTACCATTGATGCCACTTGGGAAGCCCCTTGATATCTTTGGGTGACTGTTACTCAGCATACTACATCCTAATAGCAGGTCATTGAAAGGGCTTTTGGGTTGATTTAATGACAGAGAAACTGAATGTTAGATATAGTCCAATTGCTGGACCAGCTGAAATATCCTGCTTAAGGGACTAAAGTCAGTCTGCGATTCTAATAGAGGTTGGACTTGATGGAAAATGAAGATTACATAACTCTTATTTTAAATCTGTCACACCAAGTATTTTGCATCCTTGGTCCCATTATACAGGGCAGTGATGTCTGCCATACCTGACAGTGAGTTAAAGCAGGCATGTTCTTGGCTCTATTTTTTCATAACTTCAACTGCAAATATACTGTGTCTTTTTGCATTGTAATTAACTCTATCTTGGGGAGTTGGTGATGGACAGGGAGGCCTGGCGTGCTGCAATTCACGGGGTCGCAAAGAGTTGGACACGACTGAGCGACTGAACTGGACTGACCCCTTTAGCTACTCTACTAACTAAATTTAGCTACTCTATGGTGAAGTCGCTCAGTTGTGTCCGACTCTTTGCGACCCCATGGACTGTAGCCCACCAGGCTTCTTAGTCCATGGAATTTTCCAGGCAAGAGTACTGGAGTGGGTTGCCATTTCCTTCTCCAGGGGATCCTCCCAACCCAGGGATTGAACCCGGGTCTCCCACACTGCAGGCAGATGCTTTATCATCTGAGCCACCAGGGAAGCCCAGCTACTCTACTCTACTCTAACTAAATTTAAAAGTCCTCCTTTTAATAGAATAGAGTATAATGTTTCAAGCTGGTTTCTCTGGCTAGAGGTATAGACTTTCTTAGAAGCAAGGTCAAAACAGAGGTAATATGCTGTAAGGAAACTGGACTGGTAACAAGAGAGAATTTTCATCTCTAGTCACTATTAGTAAATACCATAAAATATTTGTTATTTATATCTGTAAACCATAATCATTATTTCCCTTTAAGGAAGAAATGATGTCATTAAACTTTCACTGGATGGGTTGAAATTGGTCCTGGCTTTGCCATAATTTCACTGAATTGTATAAGGATACACTTTCCTGGATTTTCCTTAAAGGAACATTCTGTGCAAATATGTGAAATATAAAATAGGCAGTGCTTCTCTGAAAAAGAAATCAAAGTAGGTGCTTACTGAAACTGCTAGGTAGAAATACGGAATAAACACAAAATTAACATATTTGATATTAATATTTATTACTAATTGTTGTCTAGAGTACTTGAAACAAATTGGTTCTGTTGAGATGTTTGAGTTTGTGTTCTAAATTAATGTAGGAAGGCTTCCTGGAAGAAGAGACATTTAAGAAAAGACAAGTAAGTACAGTCTTCAAATGTTACAGGTGAAAAAGGAGCCCGTGTAAATAAGAAAAAACAATTTTAGGGAAGTAGGAATGATAAAAGTGATCAGGCATGCAAGGACCAGTTGAAGAAATAACTCTTTATTAAGAAGATAGATAAAAGGTAAAGAATATCTGCTGAAGCATTTCCAAATTCAGATCTTTAGGTTCTAATATTTTTGTGTACTTACTTAATATAAAGCATACATTATTAAAAAATGATTTGAGTAACAGCACTTAAATCAAGTTATGAAATGCAGTCTCTTAGAATAATAAAACAGTGTTGTAAAAGCTTATCAGCACATCAGAAAGTCTTCTTTGCAGGTAATCCTCTGGTCTCAGGTCTGGCATTTTTTAATAATAGGGGCCTGTTTTCCTGTTGGAACACTTAGTGAATCTGGTATTAAGACTGTAGCCTGTTTTTGTTTTCTTTTTTTCCCTTTTCCTTGGCAGCTTAGTCAAAGCATGAAACAAGCACGTCACCGGCTGGCATCATTTAAAACTGTGAATCAGAAAGATGCACCAGAGTTTCCAGATGATAGAAAGAAAAGCTTTCCCACCCAGGAGGTAACCTAAGTTCTCATTAGTTGTTTCTAAAAATACAGGTAAAAAATAGGATAAAGATTAATTTATACCTCAGCATTATTTAGAACTGAAAAATAATTGGAAATGACCTTAATTTTCCGATAGTAGGGAGTGGTCTACAAACATGATATATCCATATATAGCTGTTATCAAAAATATCATGCTTTCAAAGGATATTTGAAGCCTTGGGAAAGTGTTTGTGATATAAAGGTAAGTGGAAAAAGTAGGATATAAATTAGATATAGTATAAGCTCAATTTAAAAAATTCATCCGATAAATATTTATGGACTATCTGTAGTTTCCAGGCATTGTTCTAGAAGCAGAACTTAACAGCAATGAAAAGATCCCTCAAGGAGCTCCTGTGCTAGTAGGGAAGCATATTCTTAAACAAGCACATAAATACAGAATATTATTTCCAATGATAAGTGTAAGGCAAAATATCGAGATGGGGAGAGAATGCTATATGCATAGACAAAGACCTGAAAAGAAATGAACCAAGAGGTTCATGCTGATGATTTCTGGGTAGTGTTATTACAAGTGATTTTTTTTCTTTTTTTAATCATAGAAATTTTCTGTAATGTATATATTTTAAATTTTAATCAGGAAGGAAGAGGTCAATGGCATTTTTTTTAAAAAAGGAAATTCTCTTGGTTTTTTGGATTTTTTTTTTTCACCATACCAAACAGCATGAGGAACTTCCCTGACCAGGAATTGAACCTGTGCCTTCTGCAGGAGAAGCATGGAGTGTTAACCACTAGACCACCAGGGAAGTCCAGAAAGAAATTCTTTTGTTTCAAAATATAGAATAACTTTCTGGACGTCCTGGTATATATTTTTCCTGGTATATATTTTACCATAGTGAAAATAAAGACTGTGATTGCAGTGAGAAAAGCTATAGAATAAAGTTAGATCGAATTGGAACCTAAATATTAAGTTAGAGTTAAAAGAATATTTAAAGCCATGCTTATAAAATCACATTGTTTTGGTGTCTCCTTATTTCCATATTCACAAATTTGGATCCTAAACCAGTATATTTCCCTGTGTTTACTTAATTTTGGAAGTTTTGATAGGCAGCATCGATAAAATGGATTATTAATCAGTCTTTTTTTTACTCTTTTTTGGTACCTTTACCAGCTGTCTCTTGTTTAGTTCTCTCTCAGTTTTCCTACCTAATTGGTATTTTTTTTTTTTTACACTTTCCTAGATTACATATATGTTTATATTTTATTTTTGTAATTTTTTCCTTGAGTATCTCAGTGCAACCAGCAACCATCAAAGACATGCCTCTATGTTTGTAGTTAGTAGAATACTTCCTCTATAGTGATAATTAAGAAACTTATAGTTAAATATGGACTTCCCTGTAGCTCAGATGGTAAAGAATGTGCCTGTAATGCAAGAGACCTGGGTTTGATCACTGGGTCAGGAAGATCCCTGGAGAAGGAAAGTGGCAATCCACTGCAGTATTCTTGCCTGGAGAATCTCGTGGACAGAGGAGCCTGGCGGGCTACCGTCCATGTGGTCACAGACAGCTGGACACGGCCAAGTGACTGGCACACGTGGTGAAATGTGAAAAGCAAGTAGGCATGGGTGTGCCGAGTATTGCGTTCCACCTTGGATGCATTAAGTGTGCTTACCTCTAGGATTGCATTGTTGTGACTCAAGACACAGTTTCGTTTGTAACTAAATTCTTGCCTTGGTTTCTTGACAATTTTCATACCTCTTCCGCAGATTTGGCAGTACTGTAGTTTTGGTCCATAAGACCGACTTCCTGGTACTGCGAAAAGGAGATGGTTGGACCCAGTTTATTTAAACCAGAAAAAGAAGGATGACCAGATCCCAGAGACTGATACTTTATAACCTTTCAATTGGTGTTTTTCCAAAAAGAGTACTGTTCCTAGGTCTGACTGAAATAATTATCCAACAGAAGGGAGGAGGTTAAGTCTTTTATAACATCCTTGTATAAACCAGTTTTATACGTCAAAGGTGCCATTTAAGTGTAGTTCATTATGATAATGATGAACTCTGGTCTAGCTGCTTGCTTTCAAATAATGCATGTGCTATTTCAGATAAAGTACCACAAACAAATCTATGCCGTATAATTGACAGCGAAATTTTTCTTATCGAGTATGTAGTCTTTGCTTTAAATCTGAATAGTTCTACCCACTCAGTTGTGAGCAGGAGGAATCTGCTGGTCAGAAAGGAGAACAGCCTATAACCCAGTTGAGCTCTGGTTTCATTTGCTTGTTAGACTTATTTTTACTGACATTAGAATCTGGTTGGTTGTTATCGTTGTTCTAGATTTAGAGATACACGTGGAAGATAGGTTTGTTTGCCCACTGTTAGATCACCAAGACAAAATTATAAGCATTCTGAAGTTGTTACTGGCTAGGATAGGGCAAATTGCAAAGAAAGTTAAAGTATTCTACTATCTTATTTCACTCCTTACGTTTGTTATGTAAATGGTTTGTTTGTATACTTGAACTAGAACTCTATTCTGTATTAGATTACCATAAACTGGTAAGATTGTATCAGATATTTCACAAAAACTCAACTTAGTGTTATGAGCATATTGCTTTCTCTAGACCATTTGTATTTGTATTAGTTTTTCTTTTTTGCAGAAAGCACTTTGTAGGAAGCCATCATTTACCAGGATAAATATAGGCGTAAGAGGAGAACTGCCCTTGGAGGTCCATCAAGGTCTTTTAACTCCTGCAGATTACCAGAAATTTATGGATGATCAGGTAGGTAAATATAAAGAGTAGAGGGGAAAAAAGATGCCCTGTTATAACTAACCATACAAGATGGAATTAAGTACTGAGATTATAATATCCAATAATTTTTTTCTAATGGTTTTATTGAGCTATAATTCCCATACCACACAGTCTACCTACTTTAAAGTGTACTCTTCAGTGGTTTTTGGTATATTCACAGGATTGTGCAACCATCATGTGAAATCGCTTAGTCATGTCTGACTCTTTGCCATCCCATGGACTGTAACCTAACAGGCTTCTCTGTCCATGGGATTTTACAGGCAAGAGTACTGGAGTGGGTTGCCATGTGCAACCATCACCACAATCTAATTTAGAAGATTCTCATTATCCCTAAAAGAAACACTGTACCCATTAACTGTCACTCTCTAGTCCCTTCCTGTTTCTGTCCCCAGTACTAAACAACCACTAAGCTACTTTCTGTCTCTGTAGATTTGCTTATTCTGGGCATTTCATGTAAATGTATGTGTCATATAAATGGAATAGTATAAAATGGGGCTTTTGTGACTGACTTCTTTTACTTTGCTTAATGTATTCAGAGTTTATCCACCTTGTAGCATGTATCAGTACATCAGTATATTACACTTGGTATATCCATTCATCAGTTAATAGACATTTGGATTTTTTCCACTTAGCTTTTATGCATAATTGTGCTGTAAGCAGTTACATGTATTTGTGTGAACATTCATTTTTCTAGTTATGGAATTTCTGGGTCACATAGTAACTCTTTGCCTAATATTTTGAGGAACTGTCAAGCTGTTTTCCATTAGCAATATATGAGGTTTCCAGTTTCTCCACATCCTCTTCAATCGTTGTTGTTGCCCATCTTTTTATAGCCTCCTAAGTAGGTTTGGAGTGGCATTTCACCATACTTTTAATTTGTATTTTCCTGATGACTAATGATCTTGAGTATCTTTTCATGTGCTTATTGCCCATTTATTTATCTCTCTTGAAGAAAAATCTGTGTTCAGATGCAGTACCATTTTTAAGTTGGGTTGTCTTTTTATTATCAAGTTGTAAGAATTCTTTGGGCTTCCCTGTGGCTCAGCAATAAGGGATCCACCTGCAGTGCAGGAGACACAGCTTTGATCTCTGAGTTGGGAAGATCCTCTGGAGAAGGAAATGGCAACCCACTCCACTATTCTTGCCTGGGAAATCCCATGGACAGAGGAGCCTGGTGGGCTACAGTCCAGGGGGTTGCAAGTTACATGATTTGCAAGTATTTTCTCCCATTCTCTGGGTTGTTGTTTCATTTTTTTGTGTGTATGTGTGCGAGAAGCCTCTTTATTGGGGTCCCTTCCTTTATTGGTGTAAGAACAAAAGTTCCAAATTAACCATGTCACTGCTTTATTCTCATAATAGATTTTTTTATCCAATTCTTTTGAAATTTTAGACTCATTTGTAAATATATCTTTCTACATTAAAACTACTCCTCATCTCACAAAGACCCCACTTACCTTTGATTTCTATGGACACATTTTCAATTACTCATTTTATCCACTATACAAAAAAATCCCACCATTTTGTAAGCAGTTTAAAGGCCCTCAAACAACTCTCCACCAATTCATCAAAAGAAAATTACCAAAATACAAATCTTTTTAAAACAATAAAAAATTTCTGTTTCTAAAACCGTATTTACAAGACTGACATTCCATCAACATAACAATGAAATTGTATCAACATTGCCATCAATGTAAATATTCATTTCACTTTTTTAATGCTATCATTTTTTAGCACAAAATTTTTAGTTTTGGTGTCATCTAACTTACCTGTTTTTCTTTTGCTGCTTGTGCTATGGTGTAGGATCTATTAAACCATCGCTTAATTCTACGTGTTCTAAGAATTTTATAATTTTAGCTCTTATAATCCATTTGGAGTTTTTTTTTATATGTAGTGTGAGGAAGAATTCTAACTTAATTCTTTTACATGCATTCTTGTTTCTACCTGTAATAGATACATTTGTTTGTTTTTCCATTTTTGTTTGTATGTTCTTTAGGAACCTGAGGAATCTTCATCTGTTATGATAGACAAGAAAGGGAAAAAGCATTTGTCCTGGGGGGACCAGGAGGCTCTCTTTCCTGAAGACAAAGATATACCTTTCAGCAGAGTTCAGGTAAAGCAGAGGGAAGGGAGATGGTATAATAGAAATGAAAGTAATTATGATTTGGACTTGAGCTGTTGGTATTCTTGTGTCTGGTTTGGGATTGTAGATTCAGGTTCTGTTGAGCAAAGACTGTAATTTTGCATTTTATCTTAGTAATTTGTTTGACTACCATATCCTTTTAAGATTATTTTAGGAATCTCACAGAAAACCTGAGTGTTACTGCTACATGGCATTCTATATTCAATGTTCCTGTTCACTTTTAGAAAGTACAGTTCAAAACCCCACTATTTGATGTGATAGAAGAGGAAGAAGTAAAGCAGTTACATCAGGACGTTTTGCCAGAAGCCCAGGATTATCTTCCAGAAGCTCAGGGGGATTTGACGAGTGTCCTTGATGTTGAGTGGGAAGCCCAGCGCTGTGAGCCGAGACTCAGTACCCAGCATATCGACCTGGAAGGCCACACTGTTGAGCCCAAAGCCCAGGCCATTAAGACAAAAACTAAGAGTTGTATCCTGAAAGACCAGACTGTTGGACTAGAAGATGGGGATATTGCCTTGGAAGTGCAAGATTTTCCACTCCAAAATCAGACTTTTCTACCCACAGATCAGCACATTCTCCCCAAAGACCAGAATATTCAACCTGAATGTCAGGACCAGGATTTTCTACCCAGCGATCAGGTAAAATAAAATGGAAAGAAGATACAACAAAAAGAAATAAGCATGTTAAGGCTTGTAGTGGGATTTGCAAGAACTATTGCAGCTGATTTAGAGAGTCATAGTTGGGGAAGAAATAACTTGTCTGATTGATTTCTTACATGTCCAGCATTCTTATTAAGTGTTAAAATTCTTAGCAGCAGCATATTACCCCTGTCTGGACAATTTACTTTTTAAAAAAACTTTCTTCGTTAGATGAAGTATTTCTCGCAGCTTTTGTCTGTTTTGAGAGCTGAAAGATGGGAAAAAAGAGTAGACCACAAGTGTCCCAACAGTATTTTTAACCCAGGTCCCAAGGCCAGCCCTCCAGCAGAGATTGATTAGACTAAGAGGAAAAGAAAGGGATCAACAGGAAGTAAATTACTTAGGGCTGTGGCTAGGCTTATGTGGCATAGAGTATAGTGTATTAACTTATTCTCTTAAGATGATGGCCTCAGTTAACTTCTGAATTCTCACTGCAACCTAAAGTATTATTGATTACCTTGTGTTTCTTAACTGAACAACTGCTATTTATATTTGTTCTTTTTTAGAAAGCAGATTTGAAGCCAGCAGTATCAATGTTGATAGGTAGGAGTCAGGGAGAGGTGTTTCCTCTGGATATCTGTCAGGATCTTTTACACAGGCGTGAAGATGAGGCCTTCATCAGTGGCAAGGTAGAGCAGAAAAAGGAGAGAACATGAGGAATTGCATTATTTGGGCTTAGTTTGGAACTTTTCAAGATTGTTCTCAGAGAGATTTCAGGAAGTGTGGTTTGTGTTTTATTCCATATTGTTTCACATCATCTGGAGTTGAAAAAATTACTGTAAGGTTTCTAATAAAGCCTGGACTATTATTTCTATTATTTCATGTTACTCCCGTTGAACAATTGACAATTTATGTTTTTTTTTTTGTCTTTTAGAAGGTATGCTTCAAGGAGACATACTGTGATATGAATGAGAAAGGGAGAAAAGACTTTTCTCTGGCAAGTTATCAATATCTGCCTCCTAAACTTCAGTACCAGGCTTCCATCAGAGATCAGGTAGAGCTCAATCAAAAAGATATAGATGCGGGACTTCCCTGGCGGTCCAGTGGGCTTCTGTTGTGGCTCAGACTTTAAAGAGTCTGCCTGCAATGCGAGAGTTCTGGGTTCTGTCCCTGGGTTGGGAAGATCCCCTGGCAGAGGAAATAGCAACCCACTCCAGTGTTCTTGCCTGGAGAAACCCATGCACGCAGGAGCCTGGCGGGCTATAGTCCATGAGGTCACAGAGTCGGACACGACTGAGTGACAACACTATTCTAGTGGTAAAGACTCCGCACTTCCACTGCAGGGGGTGCAATTCAATCCTTGATTGAGGAACTAAGATCTCACATGCTCTGAGGTGTGCCCCTACTCCCCATCCTGCAAAAAAAAAAAAAAAGAGAGAGAGATAGATGGAAAAAAAGTAACTGGATTTTATACATTTCCAACAACTGGTAATGTGAAATATAGAATCAGACCCTTGTTGAGTGAACTGTATCAATCAAAGCAGTTCTGTCATTCAGAAGGCTGATAAATCATACTTGTATTCTTATTGTGGAATCAGACGATTTTAGTTTATTATTTTGGTGAGGCATTGTTCCCACAGGTATACTGCTCTTACATGAACAATGTAGGGGAATTAGCAGATTCTAAATTACTTAAATTTTGAGGAGGTTGTCAGACTGTTCTGTGAATGTTTCGGGATTAAAAAGTAAGATCTATAGACTTGGGTTAAAAGTTTAACATCCCTGTTCAAACTAAAATGTATCAGAATACCCTCATGTGGTACCATTTCTCTGGCCTTCTCACTGAAGCCCAGAGTGTTAAGGTTAGCATGTTGCCCTGGTTAGACGATTTGTTTTCTGTTTTTGTTGTTTCTTTTAAACGTATTTCTGAAGCAACTGTCATCTCTAATGCGAGAAGAAAGATGAATTGACTCTGGGGTGTCATCAGTATATTCAACCTAAAATGTAAGACCTGCCCCCCTCCCCCCAGAGAGCAGGTAGAGCAGAAGACAGTGGGAACTCTGTCTACTTTCTAAAAAAGTAACTGCAGATGGTGACTGTAGCCATGAAATTAAAAGACGCTTGCTCCTTGGGAGAAAAGTTAGGACCAACCTAGACAGCATATTAAAGAGCAGATATATTACTGGAAGAAAAGTTATGACCAACCTAGACAGCATATTAAAGAGCAGATATATTACTTTACCAGCAAAGGTCCGTCTAGTCAAAGCTATGTTTTTTCCAGTAGTCATGTATGGATGTGAGAGTTGGACTACAAAGAAAGCTGAGCACCCAAGAATTGATGCTTTTGAACTGTGGTGTTGGAGAAGACTTTTGAGAATCCTTGGACTACAAGGAGATCCAACCAGTCCATCCTAAAGGAAATCAGTCCTGAATATTCATTGGAAGGACTGCTGCTGAAGCTGAAACTCCAACACTTTGGCCACCTGATGCGAAGAGCTGACTCATTTGAAAAGACCCTGATGCTGGGCAAGATTGAAGGCAGGAGGAGAAGGAGATGACAGAGGATGAGATGGTTGAATGGCATCACCGACTCAATGGACATGAGTTTGAATAAACTCCAGGAGTTGGTGATGGACAGGGAGACCTGGCGTGCTGCAGACCATGGGGTTGCAAAGAGTTGGACATGACTGAGCGACTGAACTGAACTGAACTGAGATTACTTAAGATTTGGGCTAGAGCTTGTCAAGCTAGCTTGTATGTAGGCTGCATAGAATTAAAGCTTCTGGCATTAGGCTAAGAGTATGATGTCTTCAGTTATTTCAAAATGTGTCAGATCTAAAGAGAGTCCAGGTGACAAAGCATAAGTCTGTCATTTGGGCCAAATAAGAGGTAGATTTTACTTGTATAATATTGATTGGTTGTCAGTAAATAGTTCTTGGTAAACTCAAGTCCTTCAGTAAATTTGGCTTTGAACATTTAGTCTTCTATACATTGAAGGAATTCTACTCTTGGGCAGCTGAAGCAGTATACCAAAGCCAGACATCCAGTTTGCAGACCAATTATGATGAAGAACAAAACAAGCTGTTTGCCACTCAAAACTTCCCAGACTTCACCACTTCTGTTGTTTATGCATGGAATTATCGGGGACATTGAGTAGGCGTGCTTAAGGGAAGTAACACAAGCTTGTTTCCTGGCTTTACCTGAGAAAATGTTGGCAACTTTATAAAGATATTTTCTTGTTTCCTTATCGTATTCTAAATGTGTTGTTGAATAAAGAGTTACCCCATGCAAAAAAAGAAAAAGAAAAAGCCAGAATAATCTAGGATTTGCTTTCAAATACTCTAGGAATAATGTGGGAGAAAAGATATATGAAAAAACATGATGTTGCTAATTGCTGGGTGATGGGTATCTTTAGATTCCTTATACTATTTTTTTTTCTACTTTGATGTATGTTTGGAAATTTTATATTAAATACATGCATGCACACACCTGTTAAATTATCCTCTCCTAGTATCATTATTTTGGGTTGTCACTGAAGTATACAGTACTATTATTAAACTACTATTATTATTTAATAGGTTATTAAATAATAACCTATTATTTTTGCTCAATTAGTTTTGTATTTTGTTGTTCTTTTAGAGCAAGTGTATTATGCAACCCTCATGTTTCAAGAAATCGGAGCTTGGAAGAGGAATTGCTTCTGGAGTGTGGTTGGTATGTCTCACCCAGTGTTCAAGACCTAGCCTTTCCCAGAGAGTAAGTAGAACAGAATATAGTGGGGAGTAAGTTACAGTAGATTCCTTAGGTTTGAATTCCAGATTGGCAGGGCAAAGTCATAACTGCTTCGGGGGTTTAGTGTTAAGGTCAATAACAATGGGCAAAGGTATAATGCCCTCTTGTTCTGTGACTGTTCTGCCCTGTTGAGACTCGTTCTGGCCTCTTCACTGAAGCTTTCGCTAGGGCCCTGGCCTGATGCTGCTTCTTGGACAGTTGTTCAAGGTTTCTTTTCTTTTAGCACAGGAACTTCGGGCAGGCCTCACATAATGTGACAGATGAGAGATGGAGAGAGGAGCTATTTCTGGAGCACTGTGAATGTGTCGTTCATGAAATGCAGGATCCAGTTTCTGCCAGAGAGAAGGTAGAGCCTAGTATAGTGAAGAGTAAGCAGCAGAAAGTCAATTAGTGAGAGTTTGATATGGGCTTGCTAGAGCTATGCTGCCAGCAAGCGATGATAGTGTTATCTCTTATTAATAGTATTAGTAATGTTATTAGTATCAGTATGAATAACAGCTTAAATTCATTAAACATTTACCATAGCCACAATGGTTCTAGAACTTTGTATCCTTTGTCTCATTAAACTCTCAAAATAACCCTGGGAGATCGATGCCATTATTCCTTGTTTTACCAGTAGAGAAACTTAGGATTGCTTCGCAGATACAGTTAAGATCCGTAGCAGTGGCAAGAGTAGTGTCTGCTTTCATTCCCTAATGCATCAGACTCTTCTGACATGTTTAGATTACATCAGGGCTATCACTGCAGCCTAAAGTATTTTTACCAACATCATGTCACTGCTTATGCAATTTGGTGAATGCTTTTGTATCTTTTAGAGCTTATGCTCCATACAGCAACCATGTGTTGGAACAGCTGAAAGATGGCAGGAAGATTTGCTTCTGGATGGGCATCACCATCTTGCGCCCAAGCAGCAGAGAGAGGCTTCCAGCAGAAAACAGGTAGAGCAGACTGTGGAGCGTGAGCAGTGGAATTTAGATAGGGTCATAGGTACCTACTGAGCTGGGAACAGTAAGCCTGAGCAAAAAGCAGATTCTTGGTTTATTTCATGGTGTGTGAAACCTGTTTTGACCTAAGATTACTCCCTGAAGGCTAGGGTATTGTCAGAAACACTTGTTACCTATTGGAAAATTGTATTTTTTACATGTGTATTCTCTTATAAAACGTGTATTTTTGGTGTCTCTTCTTTTATGAGAAGGAAAGAAGTAAGTGGTTTCTGAAGGGTCGGGGTCAGGAGAATCTTGCACCCAACAGCCAGGACTAGATCCCCATCAGGAACCTGGTAGGGCATAAGGCAGATCACTAAGACATTTAGGCTGGAACTTGTTAGGGTTATGTTTTCCAAGAAAGTGTCACGGTACTGTGGCCTACTGAGATTTCCCTATGACTGAAGTCTAGTTTATTCCCATCAGAATTTTACACTGTCTGCATAATTTCTAACTCGTGTTTTTTTGTTATTTTAGAAACAGAGCCTTCAGGCAACTAGCATTGTTAGAATATATGAAAGAGATAAAGAGAAATTTTCCCTTGGTCCTTTTAAGAGAGCAGAAAGAAAAGGAGGAAGAAAGGCAGAAAGAAGCACTTGGGCTGAGCTTTTCAGACTGAACTGCAGCTTCTTTATTATTTTTGGTTTGGGTCTCTAAGGTTGGTCTAAGGGAAGGCTGTTGTGTTTTATTCTGCATCACCATTTCTATATTCTGCAAGCCCTTTCTACTTGCTGTCCTTTGCCTATTTTTTCCCTCTTTTTGAGGGTCTTCTCTTTTTTGCTTCTCATCCTTTAGATTTCAACTTTAACTTCTGCTCTGACCACCTTATCAAGATTAGGCCTCCTCCCCTTTTGTGTTTTTCCTCTGTCCCTGTATTCTGTTTGTTTCCTTCTCCATACACAAGACAGTTGGTAATTACTTATTTGCATGTTTTCCAGTAGTCTGTAAGCTTTATGAAGAGAAATAGCATACCTGTTTTGTTTACTGGAGTGTGGACAGCCTTTAGCATGGTGCCTAGTACCTGCTTGTCTCTTGCTAAATTTGTTTAGAAAGAATTGGTCAGTCAGTCAAACGTTTATTGAGCACCAGTTTGATGTTAGCCATTGTTTAGGTTTTAAATATTAAAGATATAGCTGTGAATAAGACTTAGCACTCAAATTTCAGACCGTCTGAAGAAGAGAGACTGATAAATAAGCGATAATTATGAAGCAGCGTAATTAGTGTTAGAGAATGGATAGGCCATTAACTGAGCAAGAAGAGGGGTACCTAATCCTGACTGTTTGATTCAGGGTGCCACTTTAATAGCCAGAACCTCTCCTTGTCCTTCTGTCACACCAGCCCTGAAAATCCTAGATCAGTCCTTTGACCTTTCAGACTCCCGAATAATCCAGGTTTATTGTAAAGAAAACCCTCTTTAATGGAATAGATACAATTATACACATTCATACTTAGGGTTTTACAGTCACAGCTAGATCCCCAGTGCTGCTTAGCGTTTTTCTTAGTTGCTACTTGTTAGCTCCCTCACACATGGCCCACACTGATAATTCCAAACCTTAAATACTCCATAAAGTTCTTTCTGCAACCCTGTACTCTCTGACTTTCATTAAAAAAGGGGCCATCATTCAATAACTCCCTTGACCATTTACTCTTTTGCCGTTCTTCCCTGTTTCTACTAATCTCAGGGGAAGAATTGTCCCTTTTTTTTTGGACTGTGTGGCACATGAGATCTTAGTTCCCTGACCAGGTATCGAACCCAGGCCCCCTGCATTGGGAGCGTGAAGTCTTATCCACTGTACCACCAGGAATGTCTCATCCCAGAGTTGTCTTTCTTTGGATCCATATTCTGGATTCACTTTCCATGTTTTCTTCTGGGTCCAATTTTGAACATTATATTCTTGTTAAAATCTTCTGAAGAACGTTCCTTTTTTTGTTCTGGCAGGCAGCTGACCTGGTTAAGTTCAGGCTCCAAGTTCTCTCTCATCTTCTGTGAACAGCAGCTCCAATGTTAGTTCAGTTCTCAGAGCCTTCTTTATACTGCATTAAGTCCATCCCAGGCAGCACAGCTCAGGGGTGATGCTGGGGTGTGTGCCATTTCATACACAAAATTAAGGAATCCGCTTTTCTAACTCACCCTTCTTTTTTTTTTTTTTTTAGTTAATTTTTATTGGTTTATAGCTGATTTAAATGTTGTATTAGTTTCAGGTGTAGAGCACAGTGACTCAATCATGCATGTACATATCTGCATGCTTTTTTAGATTCTTTTTCCCATTTAGGTTATTACAGAGTATTGAGTAGCATTCCAAACTCACCCCTCTTCAGGGTACCCCACCCATATACTCTGCAGATACTTAGAGCCACATTTCCTACAATTTATACTTAGAATCAGTGAGAGAGAGCTAGAGGCTCAGAATGGGCTTACTTCTTGGCCAGTGCTGGAAGTCCAATTTTTCTTAACCAAAAAAAATGTTTTTTCCTATACTTATTTTTGGCTGTACTGGGTCTTGGTTGCTGCACGCAGGCTCTCTGGAACTGAGGTGTGCTGGCTTCTCATTGCGGTGGCTTCTCTTGTGGCACACAGGCTCTAGGGGTTGAGACTCACGGGCTTAGCTGCTCCACAGCATGTGGAATCTTCCTGGACCAAGGATCAAACCTGTGTCTCCTGCATTGGCAGGCGGATTCTTAACCACTGGACCACTGGGGAAGTCCTTTCTTACTTTTATGAAAGCAGAAAAAATGATTTCATTTTTATTTCAGCAAAAAGTAAATACAAAGGATAAAAGACCCCAAATTACAGAGATAGCCACCATTAACCTTTTGCTACGTACTGTTTTTAGATTTTATCTGTAACAAACAAACTTTATTGAGGTATATAGTCAGTTCTCTTTACTCATAATAGTTATGTTCTATAAACTTGCCATAAATACTGCAACTGAATTTTAGTCAATACTGAACCATTGCTTAACTGTTTTGTGTGAATTTCTGTTTAGACACCTTATTAATATGTATTGTTGATCCATTAACATTGGACTCAGGGCCAACGGCACTATAGCTCATGGCTGAATGAAGCTTATCTAATAGATGTATTTTCTCCATAAGGCCCATCACAACCTTCTTATGCTAGAAACACTAGGTAGTACTTGAGCACAGTGCTTGAGGGGTGTTTTAAATAGCACAATAACAAAAAAAGCACAAAAATGCAAAAAGCTTTGGACTCAGTGTACATTTGAAAGGATACTGTTTACAGTATGAAGGCTGAAAGAAGAAGGCAGAGCATCACAGTGTTTGACCTTAGCTGACAACATGTCCATCTGATGACTCAGATTTTTCCCAGTACTGTTCATGTCTGGAGGCGACCACAAGCACTGCAAGCATTAATTCTATGATAAATACATCTTGGTGAATAGGCAAATTCACAAATAAGGAGTAGTCAAATAATGAAGCCTAGCTGCTTTGTATACCATACAGGTATACAACCCATTGAAAATGTACAATGCACTGTTTTTACTATATTCAGAATGTTGTGCAAACTTTGCCATAGTCACTTCTAGAATATTTAATCACTGCCCAGAAGTCACATACCCTTTAGCAACCCCTCATCCCCTTTTGCCCCTTACCTCCAACCCCAGCCCTAGGCAACCACTAGTCTACTTTTAAATCTCTCTAGATTTGCCTATTCTGGACACTTTATATAAAAGGGATCATAGAATGGCCTTTTATCACTGAGTTCTTTAACTTAGCATAATGTTTTCCAAGTTCATAGACCTTGTAGCATGTAGCAATGCTTCATTCCTGTTCGTTGGATAATATTCCATTGTATGCATGTAGCATATTTTATTTATCCATTCATCAGTTAATAGGCATTTGGATTGTTTCTACTGCTTGACTGTTAATAGTGAATAGTGCTGCTGTGAACATTCGTTTATATGTTTTTCTGTGATATGTGTTTCCATCTTCCTTGGGTGTATAAGTAGGAGGGGAATTGCTGAGACTTCTGGTATCCATATGCTTAACCTCGGGAGGAACTGCCAAACTGGTTTCCAAAGTGGCGCAGCGCTGTTCATCCTTACCCACAGTATTACGAGGTTTCTGTTTTTCCGCGTCCTCACTAACACTTGTAATTGTCTTTTGTCTTTTTAATTATAGCTCTCTTAATGGCTGTGCAATGATAGCTCATTGTGGTTTTGGTTTACATTTTCTTGATGATTAATGATGAGCATCTTTTCATGTGCTTATTGACCATATGTGTATTTTCTTTAGAAAACTATTAAATCCTCTGCCCAGTTTCTAATTGGATTATTTGTCTTTTGATTATTAACTTATGTGAGTTCTTAATATATTCTACACATAGTACCCTTATTTATTTTGTGATTTGCAAATGTTTTCTCCTGTCCTGTGGGTTGTCTTTTCACTTTGTCAGTGGTTTCTTTTGCAGCACAGAAATTTTTAATTTTGATGAAGTCCATATTATTTACTTTTTTGTGGCTTGTGCTTTTGATGTCATATCTAAGAAACCATCACCTAATACTCCTTTGTATTTCTCTAAGAATCTTACATCTCTTGCGTTCAGGTCTGTGATCCACTTTGCATTAATCTTCATATATGGTGTTGGGTAGGGGTCCAGTTTCACTCTTCTGCATGTGGGTATCCAGGGTGACCCAACAGCATTTGTTGAAAAGATTCTTCTTACCCACTGAATTCTCATCACTCATGTCAAAAATCAGTTGATTGTAAATATGAGTTTATTTCTGAACTGCCAGGTCTGTCCACTGATCTGTGGGTCTGTCCTTAGGCTAGTGCCACACCGTGTTGATTAGTGTAGCTTTGTAATAAGTTTTGAGTTGAAAAGAGTGAGTTCTCCAACTTTGTTCTCTGTTTCAAGATCATCTCAGCTATTCTGGGTAAAACTCAGCTAGTAAAGAATCCGGCTGCAATGCAATGCAATGGGTTCAATCCCTGGGTTGGAAAGATCCCCTAGAAAAGGGAAAGGCTACCCACTCTAGTATTCTGGCCTGGAGCATTCCATGGACTGTATAGTCTGTGGGGTTGCAAAGAGTCAGACACAACTGAGCGACTTTCACTCGTATGAATTTAAGGATTACCTTGTCAACTTCTACAGAGAAGTAAACGTAATTTTTTTTTAATGTGGACCATTTTTGAAGTCTTTATTGAGGGTTTTTTTTTTTTTCGATATTGCTTCTGTCTTATGCTTTGGTTTTTGTGCTGCAAGCCCTGTGAGATCTTAGCTCCCTGAACAGGGATCGAACCCCCCGTCTCCTGCATTGGAAGGTGAGTCTTCGGTGCTGCAGGAAGGCTTTGTCTGGTTGTGGTGTACAGGCTTTTCATTGCCGTGGCTTCTCCTGTTGCAGAGCCCAAGCTCTAGGTGTGCAGGCTTCGGTAGTTGTGACACACAGGCTCTAGAGCGTGGGCTGAGTAGCTGTGGCACGTGGGCTTAGTTGCCTGCGGCATGTGGAATATTCCTAGACCAAGGATCAAACTCATGTCTCCTGCTTTGGCAGGTGCAGTCTTAACTACTGGGCCAGCAGGGAAGTCTAGAAGGTAAAATATTAACCACTGGACTGCCAGGGAAGTCCCATCAACTTAAATGTTGATGCAGACTGCATTAAATCTGTTGACTCATTTGCCATCTTAACAGTATTAAGTCTTCTGATTCATGAACAAGAGATGTCTTTTCACTCAATTAGATCTTTTATTTCTTTTAACATGGTTTGTAGGTTTCAGTGTATAATTTATATTTCTTTTATTAAATTTATTCGTAAGGTGTGTTTTGATGGTATATTATATGGATTTTACCTTTAATTTCATTTTCAAATTGTTTGTTGCAAGTACATAAAAATGTAATTGATTTTTGCATACTGATCTTGTATCTTGCAACTTTGCTGACAGATAAATAACTTTTTTTTTTGATAAATAACTTTTAAGCTAAAAAGATCAAAGTAATTTAAAACTTGTATTTCTAAAAGTTAGAGATCATAATTTGAGCCACATAATGTGAAAGTAAGTATACTAAGTTATGTCAACAGGCTTTCCTAGTATTTTGGAAGAAAATAAGTTCTAGTTTCTTCCCTGCCATGACAGCTGATTGCTATAATCTTTTCTTTCAAGCTTTTATTCTCTAAATTCACACCATCAAGAATGTGTACAAATTGAAAATTATTATAGATATGAGATAGTAAGAGATCTAATTTTATATCCTATATTCGATCCCAAGCACACAGTCATAATAGAATTATTTCAAGTGACCATTGTAGAAGGCCTCTGTACATTTTTATTTGTCATGAATTCATCCATATCTTTGACCTGAGTCTTTTGTTTTTGTTTAATGCCTTTATTCTTTCTTAAAATTTTATTCTTTTATATATATATATTTTTTAACTTTTTAAATCTAGTTGAGCTCAAGATTGCAGGGGAAAGAATTAGTAGATAAAATTGTCAAAAATGTGCATAGGTCTCGCTTTTGGCAGTTTTGTCACTTTGTGTGACTGGACTTCCTAACAGGTTGGTGATGAGTATCAATCAGGATTGAACACTGAATTTCAAACTCCCCTGGCACTTCAGTCTGGAGTAAGTCAAGAGGAAGACAAGAAAGAGGTATGTAGTGGTAATGGCTTTTGGACATCAGTATATGTGAGATTGGAAGCAATTTGTTGTGTCCTAACATACTGAGCCGGAGAAGGCAATGGCACCCCACTCCAGTGCTCTTGCCTGGAAAATCCATGGACAGAGCAGCCTGGTGGGCTGTCGTCTCTGGGGTCGCACAGAGTCGGACACGACTGAAGCGACTTAGCGCAGCAGCAGCAGCAGCATACTGAGCTAGTAGTAAGGATATTTCCTTTCTTGGAAAGTCTCTGAGAGCAGAGTCTTAAACATTTTTACTTCTCTTCTTTAGCGTCAAAAGCAGTATCTGAGGTATAGACGACTTTTCATGGATATTGAAAGAGAACAAGTGAAAGAACAACAAAGGCAAAAAGAACATAAGAAGAAAATTGAAAAGTAAGTTCTTTGATCCTCAGTGTGAGCTGTGAATTACCAGTTAAGATCATTTTGGAAGCTAGATTTTAGAAAGAGTCAGGCAGTGGTTTTACCTTCTTATCCATAGTGGAAACAGCTATTTTTGATCTGGGTTGCAATATTAAAAGATGGTTAAGAGTTATATTTTTTAATAGGTTTATTTTTTTTGAAATAGTTTTAGATTCATGGCACAATTAAACAAAGTCCAGAAAGTTCCCATTTACTTCTTACCCTGCACATGGACTGCTTCCTCCACTGTCAATATCCTGTACCATAGTGGTGAACTTGTTACAACTCATAAACCTACACTGACACATCATAATCCTATTTTACACATGGACAAATAATACTCTAATATCTGGATATACTACAGTTTTGGAGAAGGCAATGGCAACCCACTCCAGTGCTCTTGCCTGGAAAATCCCATGAACAGAGGAGCCTGGAAGGCTGCAGTCCATGGCGTCGCTGAGGGTCAGACGACTGAGCGACTTCACTTTCACTTTTCACTTTCATGCATTGGAGAAGGAAATGGCAGCCCACTCCAGTGTTCTTGCCTGGAGAATCCCAGGGACAGGGGAGCCTGGTGGGCTGCCGTCTATGGGGTCGCACAGAGTCGGACGCGACTGAAGTGACTTAGCAGCAGCAGCAGCATACTACAGTTTATTTGTCCATTCACCTCCTGAAGCATATCTTGTTTTTTTCCCCCAAGATTTGGCAATTATAATAAAACTGCTTTAAACATCTATGTGTAGGTTTTGTGTGGGCATAAATTTTCAGCTCCTTCGGGTAAATAATGAGGAGTACATTTGCTAAATAATATGGTAAGAGGATGTTCATTTTTCTAAGGAACTACTGCACACCAGGATCAAGTGGAATTTATTTTAGAGATGCAAGGGTGGTTCACATCCACAGATCAATCAATGTGATACACCAAATTAACATACTGAATGATTAAGATCATGTGATTGTCTCAACAGATGCAGAAAAAGCACTTGGCAAAATTCAGCATTCATTCATGATAAAAGCTCTCAACAAAGCAAATATAGAGGACATGTATGTCCCTTGACATAATAAAGGCCATATGTGACAAGTCCATAGCTGACATCATACTCCATGGTGAAAAGCTGAAAGCTTTCCTTTAGGATCAGAATGCCTATTCTTGCCACTTCTATTCAACATAGTATAGGAAATCCTAGCCTGAGCAGTTAGGCAAGAGAAATAAATAAAAGACATTAAATCAGAAAGGAAGAATTAAAACTGTTACTTGAAAGAAGGCATCATTTACCAATATTAGGAATGAAAAAGAAGCCATTACTACAGAGCCTAGAAACATTAAATGTTAATAAGAAGACATTAGAAAATTTGAACACTTTGATGAAATAGACAAACTCTTCAAAAGAACAAAATGAATGCAAGAAAAAATAGAAATCTGACTAACCCCACAAAAAGAAATCACTTATGGAATGTAAACAAATTAAATCACTTTTTGAAAAAAATTTTACCAAAAAGAAAAACTCGATGTTTAGATCCAGGCTCAGATGTCTGCATTCAGTTCAGTTCAGTCGCTCAGTTGTGTCCGACGCTGCGACCCCGTGAATCGCAGCACACGAGGCCTCCTTGTCCATCACCACCTCCTGGAGTTTACTCAAACTCATGTCCATTGAGTCGGTGATGCCATCCAGCCATCTCATCCTCTGTTGTCCCCTTCTCCTCCTGCTCCCAATCCCTCCCAGCATCAGGGTCTTTTCCAA